>NC_080687.1:11210953-12590453 GCF_030445035.2 Dasypus novemcinctus | reverse complement strand
GTCTGTGAAGTGAGTCTCACTCTAGGGATATCCCTCCCTTGTGGCTTAGCTGATTATTTTTGCTGGAGTGACATATTGCAGTTAGTTATCTTGGGTGGTCCCATCTGAAAATTCTAACTCCAATAAAAATATTGGGTATTTTAAATCAAAAGTCCAGGCTTCTTACAACCCCAAAATAAAATCATGCTTCCATTGAACTAATGGATCGTCAAAATCAAATTTAAATCTTGTTGTATCTACATTTGTATTATTGTATTGTATCTACATTTCTATTATTTGTATCTCCATTTCCATTATTTCATTTTCTTCAGTCCTCTAAAATTTGTCATTATGTCTTAATGTGTTCATTGGTTTTCAAAGTGTGGTCCCAGGCCAGCAACATTAACATCTTCTGGGAACTTGTTGGAAATGTAAATTCCTGAGCTCCTGCCCAGACATAGCAATCAAGATCTCTGGGCATGGGCCAGTTTCTTTTAACAAGCCTTCCAGATAATTGTGATCCACACTAAAGTTTGAGAACCACTGTATTATATCAGAGGTTATAAGATAAGAGATCACTATTTAGATGATCTCTTAAATTACTTAAATATTCTAGTTCATACAGCCTTTAAATGAATTGTTTTAACCAAAAATTACCGAATTTTCAGATCAATGTGATTTCTATATGTAGCAACAAAAGTAATAATAGTTTACACTTAATATTGTGCTTTCTTCATGCCAAGTACCTTTAAAGTACTTTCCAGAGAACAAGCCTATGATAATAGATAGTTTTTAATCTCCATGAGATTAAGGTTAAGTAGCTTGTCCAATGTCACTCAACCATAAATATGGAGTCAGGATTTGAAACCAAGCAGTCTACCTGTAGAGTCTCTGCTCATAGTCAAAGTTCTGAATCACTATATGTAAATATACTAGTACAGCACAGTCCAATAGAACTTTCTGCAATGATGGAAGTATTCTGTATTGGCATTTTCAATTAGGTAGCCACCCCGACACACATAGTTTTTGAGCTCTTGAAGTATATCTAGTGTGACTAGGGAATGAAGTTTTTTATTTAACTCAGTTTTAACTAACTTGCTTTAAATCTGAATAACCGCGTGACTAGTGTATTATTTATGATATAACAATTTTTTTCCATAATAGAAAAGAACAAAAAACACCAGAATTTTACTTCTATTGTAAATTGGATAAAGGAATTTAGGTAATGAAAGAAAAATCATTGGTTAGTTAGAAAACATAAAATTAGATACCTAGGAAACGGACTTTGGCCCAGTGGTTAGGGCGTCCGTCTACCATATGGGAGGTCCGCGGTTCAAACCCCGGGCCTCCTTGACCCCTGTGGAGCTGGCCATGCGCAGTGCTGATGCACGCAAGGAGTGCCTTGCCACGCAAGGGTGTCCCCCGCGTGGGGGAGCCCCACGCACAAGGAGTGCGCCCGTGAGGAAAGCCGCCCAGCGTGAAAAGAAAGTGCAGCCTGCCCAGGAATGGCGCCACCCACACTTCCCGTGCCGCTGACAACAACAGAAGCGGACAAAGAAACAAGACGCAGCAAACAGACACCAAGAACAGACAACCAGGGGAGGGGGGGAAGTTAAATAAATAAATAAATCTTTAAAAAAAAAAAAATTAGATACCTAGAATGCCACTACTTGTGTGAAAATCAAATGAGATAGTGAATAATTAACAATTGAAATTGATATGTTAAACTCAATTTAATAATAAAGTAAGGTTTTCTTGTTAATTTTGAAGATACCCTCCAAACTGTGGTGTCATTCATCAGCAAACATATACCTCCCATATAGGTGTCAGAGAGTGACTTGAATGGTAAACACAGTAATGTTTTTATGACTTATGGTTTCAGCTTCAGAAGTTGCTTACCATGGACCCAATAAAGCGAATTACCTCAGAACAGGCTATGCAGGATCCCTATTTCTTAGAAGACCCACTTCCTACATCAGAGTAAGTGATTCATTTATTAACTTACCAGCATGATAGAATTTTTTAGAGCATTTTTTCTAAAAATGGTTGCCATTCCTTTTACATGGTACCCAAGGAAATCCTTATAATAAGCACAAAATGAGCTATGATGACTGATGTGTCACTTTGGGGTTTTACAGTTATGAGACATTCCTGTTCATCTCTTGCTTTATGAAACTTCAATCCCATTAGTTTCAGCACTAATCAGTTATTCAACAATAAGAGTTGATTAAGCATGCTGAGTGAGTCTTGGACTATTGCTCACTGCCACACTTGTAGTTTTGTGTTCCAAAATGACAGCTGCCATTCCCAAATAAATTTTTGTTTCCCATATCACTTTTTTTGTAGTAGGGACTGTAAAATAAAAATTGTCTTCAAATAGTGACAGACATTTCAGGTTGAATCTATATTTTGATTATAGTAATTTTTAAAAAGTAATGCTGGTATACCGGAAGAAAGTTGAGTCATTTTAGATGATTATTGATTATTTTTATACAGTGGAAGACCTGTTCAAATGGCCTGTGGTAATGTCACTGTTGAGAAGGAAAGACACATTTTGTCAAGGTTTCGTGAAAGGTGCTTGTATTTGCAAATGTAGAGGCAAAGTCCATCTTAAAAGATTAAAATGAAAACACTTAAATGAAGCTATTTGAAATATTGATTAGTATACCAAAAACACTGTTTTTTGTTTGTTTTTCTTATGATCAGTGTTTTTGCCGGTTGTCAAATTCCTTACCCAAAACGAGAGTTTTTAACAGAAGAAGAACCTGATGACAAAGGAGACAAAGTAAGTATTAAAGTACTCTTGTCAGCTTCTTGTTTCACTAAAAACTACTGTAATATTTTCCAGTTTGGGTGTATTTTGTTCTCCTTCTGAGTTGAACTTTGTTTTTCTGTTTAACCAATTGAGAAGAACCAGCAGCAGCAGCAGGGCAATAACCATACTAATGGAACTGGTCACCCAGGGAATCAAGACAGCAGTCACACGCAGGGACCCCCGTTGAAAAAAGTGAGAGTTGTTCCTCCTACCACTACCTCAGGTGGACTAATCATGACCTCAGACTATCAGGTATTCCAAGTTAATTTTGTATTGACCTGCCATGTTAATGTTTGCATATGGGTTGCGGGGGGGGGGGGGCACCCACTGGAAAATGCGATGGAATTGAGAAATGCTGGCCTTTTATGTGCTTGGGGAACTCTGTCGACCTAAGTGTTAACTGGCAAGAGAAAGTACTGCCAGTGGTACAATAAAAAGGGCTTAAACTTTTCAATAGACTAAGAATGATAGAATTCAGATTATGGCATTTATTAACTGTATGACCTTGCTCAAGTAAAACAGCATCTCCTGGCTTAAATTTTTCTATCTTATACAATAAGAATAGTAAAGCCTAACTTGCATATATGGTGAATTACACATGATATATCTTACCCACCTAATTATAGCAGGAGCTCAATAAATGGTATCTATTATTTTGAAACAAGGATATAACAATGATTAAGAACACAGTTTTTCAGATCCCAGCTCAGTCACTTACTTCTATATAACCTGATTCAGATGTTCTCAGTCTCTTCATTTGTAGAAGATAAGTAATGATTAACAATAAACATAAGGTTGTGCAAAGAATTGAGTGAGATAACATCCTAAGGCACAATGGCTAGCGTGACATTAGCGTTTAATAGATAATACCAATTACTGTTATCATCTATATTATCATTGAAATTAAAATTCTTGGCAATTTTCATAGTGCACAGTAAGCACTTCCAAGTGGTGGTGGTGGTGATTACCATAATAATAGTGACTATTGAGTGTTTACTATATGCCAGCTACCATACTAAGTATGAAGCACACATTCTTTGATCCTCATGATAACTCTCTGAGGTAAGTGGTATTGCCATTTCAGAAAGGAAACTGAGACTCATGGAGGTTAAATGATGTTTGTATGGTCACCCAGCAAGCCAGTGGGAGACACAGATTCAAACTGAGCTGCCCTGACTTCAAAGGCTATCTGTTGCCTGCTCATGGATCCTATCAAATGTACCTTTGTAGAAAGACCTGTTTTGAATCTTGTGCACCACTACTTCCCTTTTTCTTCTGCTTATTCAAATCATATTCCCAACTAAACTGAGTTTCAGTGTAGGAAGTATACTGAAAACTTGACCAGTTAGAGTGATATACCTACTAAAAGCAGGGGGAAAGGATCTTTTTTAAGCTGATAAGGTTCCCAGGGCCTGCTACTACACTTTAACAATTATCTATTAACTCTGCTTTGGCTAAAGAGAGGTTAGCCCCCCAAATCATGGCCACCATTTTCTGCTTGAGTAGTAATTCTCTTGCAGTAAACTAAGCAAAGAATTCAGAGACTGTTCTCTTTGGGAGGTGATGTTTGTTCCATCATCCTTTTCTCCCTGTCCGAATGGGGAGAGAGCTCTGTTTGGGCTCAAGAATTTGCTGACATGTTAAAGTGATTGCATCCTTAGAACTCTGTTACTGTTCTTTCCCTTTCTACCATTTTTGGAATTGAGAATGCTACTCTTCTTACATTGCAATAATAGTATTTTTATTTTTTGTATATAACTTGCAGCAGAAAAAAAGATTCAGTAGTTTAAAGATCACAAAAATGTGTTACTGGCAAAGAAATCAATTCTGTGCTGCCTTTTCTTATTGTCATACTCCATTTTTATCCTTTAATCACACACAAACACACACACACATACATATATATATAGGGGAGGAGAAGTTCAGTTAAAGAAACTATCTTATAAATTAGTTTTGAATTTCTTAATGTGTACTCTAAATATATGTGTAAACATCTCAAGCAAATAAGTTGATATTTATCAAGTAGATACAAAATGACATAAAAAATGGTGTGTTTGAATTTCCTTGGCTGCTCAAGCAAATACCGTTCAGTGGGTTGGCTTAAACAATGGAAATTTATTAGCTTACAGTTTTGAGGCTTGGAAAAAATCCAAATCAAGGCATTTTCAAAGTGATGCTTTCTTCCCAAAGTCTGGCATTCCCTGACTGGCTGCTGGTGATCCTTGGGTTCCTCTGTCACATAGCAATGTGAATGGTTGCCTCTCTTGGCCTCTCCCTTTTCTTCTGTATTCCACTGACCTTCAGCTTCTTGTTTCCCATGACTTTCTCTCTCTGTCTGAATTTCATTCTGCTTATAAAGGATTCTAGTAATAGGATTAAGACCTATCCTGATTGAATTGGGCCACACCTTAACTGAAGTAACCTTATCAAAAAGTCGTATTTACAATAGGTTCACACTCCCAAGAATGGAATAAGGTTAAGAACATGTTTTTCTGGGGTACATACAGCTCCAAACCACCACAGGGTGTTACTGTTGTAGGGGAAAAACGTATTTGCACAGCATAATAATAAGACTGTACTAGTATTTTTCATTAGGAATATTATGACCTTCATAAAGAAAAGTTGATATTAAAAGATATTAGATATTTCATCATTTTAATGATAAAGCTTGTCCATAGCACAAAACTTTTAGATTCTTATTTCCTTGAAACATAATGATGCTTCAAGCACACCTAAGCCTTGCTGGCTTGGGACAGAGCTAGCTAACTCCTCTGAGCACTTGGAACTCATCTCTCCCTTGGTCTCCTTTTCCAGCGTTCCAATCCACATGCTGCCTATCCCAACCCTGGACCAAGCACATCACAGCCACAGAGCAGCATGGGATATTCAACTACCTCCCAGCAGCCTCCACAGTACTCACATCAGACACATCGGTACTGAGCTGCATCGGAAGAATGTCAATGCACTGTTGCTAATGCTGCAGGCCTGGCTGTGCAGCTCGCTGCAGGAACCTGGCACACCCTGAGAATGTACTGTACAACCACATGTTCAGAATGTCCAGTAGCCAAGTTCCACCACTTTTAACAGATTGGGGTAGTGGCTTCCAAGTTGTACCTAATTTTGGATTAGACTTGAAAAGAAAGTGCTAGCACAGTTTGTGTTGTGGATATGCTACTTCCATAGTTTACTTGACGTGGTTCAGACTGACCAATGCATTTTTTTCAGTGACAGTCTGTAGCAGTTGAAGCTGTGAAATGTGCTAGGGGCAAGCAGTTGTCATTGTTTGTGGTGAATTCTTTCAGTGTAACAACATTATCTGACCAATCGTACACACACAAAAATGCTTAACTGGTACTTGAAAATTACAGTATATGTTAACTCAACAAAATAACCAAGACTCAAAATGAGATTATTTTGGGACACCTTTCTTTTTAGTGTCTTATCAGTGGTTTGATTCATTTTCCACATTAATCAGTGTTTTTTGACCAAGAAAATTGCTTGGATTATTTTGAAAGTACAAAAGCCACATAGTTTTTCCAGGAAGGTTTCAAAACTCCCAAAGATTAATTTCCAACTTTTTAGTTTGTTTTTATTTCAATCTATGACTTGACTGGTATTAAAGCTGCTATTTGATAGTAATTAAGTATGTTGTCATTGATATAGACCTGTTTGGTTCAGCAAACAAACTAAAATGATTGTCATAGACAGTGTTTTATTTTTCCTGTTGGTGTTGCTGATTTGTGAGCATGCTTTAAGATGAAAAAAGCATGAATGATAACTTCCTTAAAAAGGTGCGGCATCCAATTCAGATATTTTGTCCTGATTTTAAAGCTGGTTGGTGTAGTGCTGTTAAAATTTCGTTCAGTTAATTTTCTTTTTAAAAACTTGTTCGCACGTTGTTTAGGGTGCCCTTACTTCAGCAAAGGAGAAGGAGTAGGAGAGCCTTAGAATTTTTGAGGAAAAAAAAAACCTATAACATACAATGTACTGTATCAAACTATTTTACATGAATGACACAAGTATTCTGAATTTAAAAATTGAACATTGTTAAAAACAAGGTGTTATGTAATAAATTTATTTTTCATAAATCAAAATGTAGAGTCAGCTCTATTTTTTATACCTGCAAAGGATCTTTCTTTAATTTTAAAATGCTCTGTATCAAGTTACCTCTGAATAAACCTCTTCAGTTGTTCATAATAATATCTATTTGTTCTGCCCTCATAACAAGGTTTACAATGATGACTTTATAGATTCTTTTCTCTGTTTCACTTAGTGTTATAATGTAAAGTATGAAATATAGATACCTTTCTGATTGAAAGTGATGATTATGAGCCTTCAGTTTCTTAAATAATTCCTACTTCTGTACTACGCTAGCTGTTTGACTGTTTTATCCCAAATAATTATTGCACAGAACTTTCAACACAAAGCACAGAAGATACAAAACACCTAATATAATTTTTTTTCTTAAAAACTCAACTTATCCATATAAGAACATTCTAAAACATTTTACAAACTGAGGACTCTCGGTATGGATAGGCCTGACCATAAGGGTAACTTTTAGAAGCTGAATTCATGTTTCCATTTTGTCTTCCCCACTGTAGTTTATTTATACAATGCATTGATCTGAATATGGAGAGTCCCTTAAAATCTCCCTTTGACCACAAAATTAAGTCAGTTCTTTCCACAATTTGCTTTCTATCAGTTTTATCCCTCACACTATCTCATTTCCCTTCCACTGGAATTGTCTTCATAATTTTCTCCCTGCCTTTGATTTAGTGGTTTTCAGACTTCACTGGATATAAGAATCAACTTTTTTTTTTTTTTTAAGTATTTTATTAGGGCCTAGTCCCAGAAGTTGATACAGTAGGATTGGGATAGAACATGGAATCTTCATTTTTAACAAACCCTCCATTTAGTTCTGATGCAGGTAGTCTAAAGAATACACGTTTTAAAAAAACATATCTCTAGGGACAATTCCTCCAAGCCATCTGCTGGTAGACCATCTAAAGGTTGAGTATGTAGTAATAACAATTAGGCTTAGAAGGAGGTCTACTCTACTGACAGCCCATCACTCCTACATAAATCTCAGCAGGTAAAACCCATATTAACAGGTTCTACTCAAGTATTAGAAGGCCTTGGGGCTCAGTTCTCAGATTTCTTTATTCCTTTGTCTACCCCATTCCCTAAGTGATAATGTCCTATCATGGTTTTCAACATGTTACCATGAAATTTACATATACAACCTGTTTTCTCTCCTGAGCTCGTTTCATATATCAGTGGACTTTGTGACAATAAGCACCCACCTGCCACCATTCTGTCTCATCCCCGATTTATTTTTCTACATAGCACATCTCACCTCCCTATTGCATATATTTAACTATTTTATGTCTCTAACCAATAGAATGGAGGGTCTATGAGAGCAGGTGTCTTATCAAACTCAGATCTGCCCTCTATCTATTTTTGCTCCCTAAGTGATCTCACCCAGTCTCAGAATTTTGACATGCTAATGATTACCAGGTTTCTATTTCCAATCCAGCTTTACATGTCCCTTAAACTTCAGATAAGTACATCTGATTGAATATGGCTCAACATCTCTGGACTTAAACCTATCTGAACCACCCTCCAACCTGTTCCTCCTGCACACTTGACTTGAGTGAATGGAAATCCTGCCTTCCTGTTGTCCAGGCCAGGGAGAAACCTTGGTGTCACTGTTTCTCACAGACCACATCCATTCCACATGCAAGTCCTGTCAGCTTTCCCCTTGAAATATATCCCGAAACTATCTTCTAGCCACCTTTACTGCACCACTCGACTCCCAGCCACAGTCACTTCTTTGCCAGTCTCTCACAATGACTCCCTGCCTGCTTCCATTCTTTCCCCCTTGCAGTCTTCACCCAGCAGCCTGAAGCTCAGTCCTTGCTATGCCTAATGAGTCCCTGTAAGTTCTGGCCTCCCGTCTCTGTTCTGATCCCATCTGCTGTTATTCTCCTCCTCTGCTTCACTCCAGCTACAGTGACCTCCCTGTTTGTCCTTAAGCCTGCCAAAGCACATTTTTTTGTCTTAAGACTTTTACACAGTTCCATCTGTGTCTGCCTCAAACACTTTCCCAGCTATGTTTTTGGCTCCTTCCCTCCTTTCTTTCAGGTCTGCTCAAATCTCATTAGGGAGGCTCCCACTTTCAACTCTAAGATGACAGTCTGCCCGCTGCCTCCTCATCCCAGCATTTTTTTTACCCCCTTTACCCTGCTTTATTTTCCTACATAGCACTTATCATCAATAACGTAGGACGTATTTACTTGTTGATTGTTTTTCCTCTCCCCATGGAAGATAAACCTCATTAAGGCGGGCAGTCTTTTGTTAAGTTACTACAATAGCTCTAGCAACTAGATGGTGACTTACACGTAGCAAGTGCTCATTAATAGTTGGCATCTCAAACTGAACATATCCAAAAGAGGACTTTTAATTCCCCCCCCCCCCCCATAAAATCTGCTTCTCCCCCAGTGTTCTCTATCTCAGAAAGATGCCATATCTACACTGCAAGTTATCCAACTGCTATGACCCAAATTTTTGGTCACCCTTGACTCCTCTGTCTCAGACCCATAGCCAATTCATCAGCGAATCCTGGCTGCATTGCTTTCAAAATATATCCTGAATCCAAGAATTTCTTCTACTACTATTATCCTGGCCACTAAGATCTCCTAACCTCATCTAACTTCCTGGCTGATTATGGTGCTTCCATTCACGGTGCTTCCATTCATGCCGTTCTGTTAAGTCTGTTTTCCACACAATGGCTAGTGATCCTTTGAAAGAATAAATCAAAACTGGTCACTCCCATGCTCTTAATTCTTCAGTGGTTTTCCATCACCCTGAGAATAAAGTCACAATGTCCGAACGTTGCCAAAAACATTCCTATGTGGTAGTTACCTCTCCATCTCCAGCTTTGCTTCCTACCACTCACCCCTTCATGTCCACTCCACTTACCTCAGCCGCCTCCTTCTTCCTTGAAATGTCAAGCGCATTCCTGTCTCAAGGCTTTTTACTTGCTGTGCCTTCTACCTGGAATTCCCTGGCCCTGGAATTTGCCCAAAACTTGCATGCTCAATTCCTTCAGATCTGCTCAGTTGCCATTCCTTCAGAGGCCTCCCCTAGCCCCAGTTGAATTTAGATATCCCTTCCCCTCAGTCATAATTTTCTACTTTGTTTGCTTTATTTCTCTTCTCAGCAATTATTGCTACCTAGTACTTTTGTAGATAGGTATATTTGTTTGCGATTTGGTTTATCATTATTTCCCCTTGGAGGGCAGGAACTTTGTATTCCTCACCCCTGCATACCTCATCGCCTAGAATGGTGCTTGGCATATAGTATGCATCTAGCTGATACCTGTGTACATACCCAAACTTAAAAGAGAACTGGACTGAACAGTCACCTTCATCTACACCTGTCTCGTGCTATATGTTAATGGTCATTGCTGAAATTGCTCTACTTACCTTATATTTTAGATTCTTGACATACATTTCCATTAATTTCTACTGAATTGAACAAAATAAAAGGATCAGAAAGGAAAAAAAAACACAACTATTAAAAGGCGGCATGATTGTCTATGTAGAAATTCCTAAGCAATCCACAAAAATGCTATTAGAACCACTAAGTTTAGCAGGGTTGCAGAATAAAAGGTAGAGACACAAAAATTATCATATTTCTTTAGATTAACAATGAATATTTGGAAACTGAAGCTTTTAAAAAGTACCATTTATAATAGCACCAAAAAACAAAATAACTTAGGTATATATCTTTTAAAAATGTATGTAAAATATGTATGCTAAGAACTACAAAACATTGAAAGAAATTTTAAAAAGCCTTAAAAATTGAAATACAGTGTTTTCATGGAATGAAACACTTGATATTATTAAAACATCAATTCTCAAACGGATCTGTCCTTCCAACGGTGTCCCATTCAAAATCTAAGCAGGATTTTTTAAGAATCATCAGCTTATTCTAAAATTTATATGAAAAGGCAAAGGAACTAAAATAGCCAAAACAACTTTGAGGAAAAGCTGGAGGACTCTATCTGATTTCAAGTCTTAATTCTATCTGCATAATAATCAAGGTGATATTGGAGAAAAAAATAGGTGTATAGATGAATGGAACAGCTGAGAGCACAGAACTTGTATGTGATCAGTTGATTTTTTTTTCTTTAACTGGACTTCATCAAAATTTACTATGTTGTTTGAAAGACACTATTACAAAAAATATAAAGCAAGCTACCAATTGGGAAAACATATTTGCAAAACATATCCAATGTATAACATATACGTAAAATATATAAACTTTTTTTTTAAAACAAATCAATTTTATTGACACATTAATAAAGCATACAATTCATCCAAAGTGTACAATCAGTAGTATTTGGTATAATCACATAGTTGTGCACTCATCACTGCAATCATTAGAGCATTTTCATCATTTCAATAATAATAATAAAAAAAAAAAAACAAGAAAATTCTTCACCTCTCAGTCCCTCCTGCTGTACATAGCTGCCACTTCTGGCCACTCCTCACGTTTATTTATTTACTTTTTCCCCCCCACTTTTTTTATCTTTTAAAAGATACTTCAATTACATAAACATTACAGAGAAAATATAGGAGATTACCATATGCCCCGCTCCCCACACCTGCCACATTTTGCCTCATTAGCAACATCTATCATCAGTGTGGTACATTCATTACAATTAACACATTTTGGAGCATTGCCACTATTCATGGCTTATAGTTTACATTGTAGTCTACACTCTCTCCCATTCAACTCTGTAGGTTATGGCCAGATACATAATGGCCTGTATCTGTCATTGTAATGTCATTCAGGATGATTCCCAACTCCCGAAAATGTCCCCATATTACACCTGTTTTTCCCTCTTCCTAACCCCAGAACATCCATGGGTCACTGCCTCCACAGCAATGGTATTTCTTCCATTGCTAGAGTCACAATAAGTCTATAGTAGAATACTATTTTAGCCCATAGTTTGTTTCCCAATCCTGAGGACTTTGGGATGGTGATGATTACTCCACCATTAATTGAGGGGGGCTTTGATCCCATACATCTGATGGATAGGACTCTCTTGCTTGCAGTTTTAGGCACTCTCGGTTCCTTGGTATGTTGTTTGTCCATCATCTCCTCCCCATTAGTTGTCCTGGGTGAGTCCATTGAACTGGAGAGTAGGTGTTGCAACTCCATTGAGATTCAGGGCCCAGCTGGCATATGGAAAGCCCAGAGATTTAAGTCTCTTGGATGTACATCTACCAATTCTAGTACTAATTAAAGGTTCAAATAGAAGGACAGATGAGTCATGCATAGGGAAATCACTGCTGAGTCTAACCCTGTCACACTGGAGTGCATAAATACCAGATTAGGGCCCGCTGGCAAGGGACCAAATTCCTGAGCTATCTGCCCTGACTGTAGTGTCTGGATGTCTCCATATCCCAGAGGAACTTCACTATTTTGGGTATTAACTTTGGCTTTCAATGAGATCCTGTTCATACGTGCATTAGCACTATTTGGGGGTGGCCTCCCGACTCACTTTGAAGTCTTTTAGCCATACAAACTCATTGTTTTTAGCTTTTCTCCCTTTTGGTCAAGGTCTTTCCTTTTATTTTTTTCCCAGGTGCATTGCTTGATGGTACTTGGTAGCAATCCCTCAGTGCCAGGGAGGCTCATCCCCAGGAGTAATGTCCCATGCTGGGGGGAGATTATTGCTTTTATATGCTGAGTTCAGCTTAGAGAGAGGCCACATTTAAGCAACAAGGAGCCCCTGGTAGGTAACTCTAATGCACCTTACATCACTAGGCTAAATTTCCATTTCAAAAGAAAAGGCTTATAAGCCTGGCCATCAGTATCAAGGGTCATTCAGTTGACCATCCTCTTTCACAAGTATGTTGTCCTTGTACTTGGGGTACTCTTGTTGTTCCATTAGAGAATGTGGCAGAACTCCCTCAGATGGGAATTTGATACCCTTTTGGTTATTGTGTGAATCTCTACCCACTGTGACAATGCCCCATGTACATTTGAACACATTTATATGCCTTATATGTATACCCAGGTAAACTTCCTCCCATGTTTCTACCCTCACTGACACCCCACACAAGTGATCCTGCCCTGCCACAGTTGTAAACCTTCTGTGATCTAAAACCTCTTCAAAATGAAGCCAATAAAATAGCCACATACAATTAATAAGAAAATGAAATAATAATGATAGTTTTATATGTAAGTGTAATACAGAAAAAATTAAAAGTAAAAATAAAATATTTTTTAAAAACTGGGATATTAAAAAATAATGAAAAAATATTTAAAGGAAAAAACTTTTTTTAATATTTTGCCTTTCATCACTGTAAGACTGTTGTCCTGTATGTACAGTAACATTTTCTTTCATTTATTCCCCCAGTGTTTAACTTTTTTTTTTTTTTTAATTATTTCTTCAAAGAAGTTTTAGGTCATAGTAGAGTTTCATACAAAATACAGGGGAATCCCATATACCCAACATCCTCCCCCTCTACCCCTTTCCCCCATCAATAACGTTTTATATGTGGATGGTACATTTGTTAAAATTGATGCACAAATATTGAAACATAGCTACTAACCATCATCAATGGTTCACATTATAGTTTGCATTTTGGACCATATACTTCTATAAAATCTGATAAAATTTAATGTGGCCTGTATCCATCATTGCAAGATCATTCAGAACATGTCCATCACCCCCAAAATGCCCTATGTTCCATCCAGTTTATTCCTCCCTCCCTCTCCCATCCTGGCCCACAGCAATCACCAGGCTTCACTCCTTGAAGGACAAGATTCTAATTATTTGCATCTTCACTGAGGGCTTGACACACTGGTCTGTCCTCCCCTTTTAAGCACCACTGATAACTCTCAAGTGACTCCCATCCCTCTGTTTGAGAACATAGCAGCCTTCCCTAGGATGAGAGTCCAACACCTTCCTGCTCGTTATGTGAGTCTCTACCCACTGATGCAGCACACTATGCCAAAATGATCATTCATACACCCCCTAGAAGCCTGCCCTAGGTGTACCATGGCCCAAATGCCCCCCATCCAACACCTTAAAGCAGTAACCCTTCCTTGTGATATTGTCAAATGAGCATTCCCAACATTGTAATTTCAGCCACTTACTCGCCAATCCCCAGTGTTCATTGAACTTCATCAAAATTTCTTCTCTTTGAAAAACACTGTTAAGAGAATGAAAAGACAAGCAAGTGACTGGTAGAAATTATTTGCAAATCATATACAGACTTGTACCCAGAGTACATTAAAAACTCAATAATAAGAAAACAATCCAATTTTTAAAAATGGGCAAAAGATTTAACAGACACTTCACCAAAGAACATCCAACAGATGACAAACAAGCACATGAAAAGATGCACAGCATCATTAGTCATTGGGAAATGCACGTTAAAACCACAATGAACTGCCACCTCACACCTATTAGAAAGGCTAAAACAAAACAATAACTGAATAACAAGAATGGAGAGTAACTGGAACTCTCACATTGCTGTGGGACTACAAGATGATAGTCACTTTAGAAAAGTTTGGCTGTTTCTTAAAAACATACCCTGCCATATGACTTAACAATCCCACTCCCAAGTATTTACCCAAGTGAAATGAAAGCTCATGTTCACACAAAAACCTGTACTACACAGTGGTTATAGTAATCTCATCTGTAATCGTCAAAAGCTAGAAACTATTTGTATGTTCCTCCACTGAATGGATAAATGGTGATTTTTCCATATAATGAAATACTACTCAATAACAAAAAGGAAGGAATTACTGATAAAAATAATGTGAATGACCCTCAATTCATTATGCTACATGATACAAGTCAGGCTCAGAAGACTATTTATAATTCCACTGATATAGCGTTCTTTTTTGAAAAAAGGCAAAATGACAAGAACAGAGAAGAGATCAGTGGTCAGAGGCAGGGGTGAGAGGAATTGACTGCAAAGGGCATGGAGGAATGTTGGGGGCGATGAAACTGTTCTGTACTTTGATTTTTGTGATGGTTACACAAATGTATGTATTTTTCCAAAACTCAGAACAGTACATTAAATAGGATAAAATTTACTATTTGCAAATTATATCTTAATTTTTTAAATGGAAGAAATAAAAGACCAACAATATCTAGTCTTGGCAAGAATGAGGAGCAACGGCAACTCATACTAATGTGGGCTAAGGGTGGGAGGCTCTTTGTCTCTTCGGAGATAACCTAAGCTGTCTGTCCTGACTTGTAGGTGTGGGACGGTAAGAAGCTGTAGTCCTGCCTTGGTGACCATGGCAATGACTCCAGTCCCGGGAGGCAATTTAGCAGTGCAAACTATATACATACTAGTCAGTCCAGGCAAACTCTGATGGTGGTGATGCCAAAACTTAAGGGAACTTGGACTTGGCCTCGAATGGGAAATATAATATAGCCTGTGCATAAATTCAGAATCATCTAATTCTGTATCCAGGTGTGCCTCGTCTCTAGAAATCCAGTTAAGTAATATGGGCTTTGAATGTTCAGAAAGGATATAAGACTGAATGTGGATTCAAAGTTGCATCCAGACAATGTGGGCAAGATGCTAATTCAAGCTCACCTGAGGTGTGGGCGATATGTTAATTCAAAACCTAGCTGGTACTTAGGCAAAAACTTAACTACCAAAGAAAGTAGTTTTCTTTGATAAAGGCATCATTTGACTCCCCACCCGGTATAAAAGGCACTTGAAAATCTTGTTCGAAGCTCGAAGCTCAGGGTTGAAACAGAAAGCTCCCGAGTCTGGCCGGCCATCAGTGAATCATTTTTCCTTCTCAAAATCGTCCCTGAGTCCTGGCCTTTCTATACACAAATAATTGAACCTCTCTCAACTTCTACAACAAAACCTTGCTGGTGGGGGTGTAAAATGGAACAACCAGTTTGAAAAGCAATTTGGATTTGGCAGTTCCTTGTGAAGTTAAATGTGTACTTACCATATGACCCTGCAGTGGTGCGCTTGGGTATTTACCTAAGAGAAATGAAGACATCTGTTGACAAAACAGCTTGTACATGCATGTTCACAGCACCTTTATTCACTGTAGCCCCAAACTAGATATAATGCAAATACACATCCACAGGTGAATAAATAAATCATAGTGTAGTCATTCTATGGTATGTATTTCTCAGCAGTAAACACTGATGAGCACTAGAATTTTGATTGCAATGGTGGTAGCATGGATGTAAACAGTTTTCAAAACTTATCAAAGTGGATACTTAAATTTGGTGATTTGTATTGTATGTAAATTATACCTCAATAAGGTTGATTTGTTAAGAATCTCACACATGTAAGGCACTTAGCACATATCAGGCAAATGAGCATTAACTGTCAGCTGTCATTAGGCTCTCTTTGTAAATACCTTTTTTTCTTAAGAATTCTACTATGGTCTCATTCTAGCAGGAAGTTAAACTTTCTGGATCATTTCATGACCAAATGTTTTCTCTGTCTCATTGTGAATAAACTTAAGGCATGTTGATGAGTGTGAGAGCCAGAGTAGTGATAATCCCGGGCTGAAATATTTACAGGTACCTCTGAATCCAGTGATAAGCCTTCAGCCTTTCTTTTTAAATTCTACAAAGGTTAGGGGCTCCTGATTTTCAAAAGGGTGACTAAATAATTAATACTCCTTGCAGTATTTATCTTGCTTAGGGGCAGCTATTAATTTTCTCATAACCTGAATATTCTTTGAGGGAGCAATAGAATTAAATTCACTAGATAATTTACTGAGAATTTGGTATGTGTTTGATAGTCTGTTAAGACTTGTGGCCAAACAGAACTGAAACAAGCCACAATTCCTATCCTCAAATACTCAAGGAACTTAATTTAGTCAAAAAGTCAGGATGCACATGTAGGAGATGCATAACAATAGACGCCATCATTTGATCAAGCCCTAAAACTAAGGTTAAGAATCATGCCTCTTCTGTCATTTTTACTGACCCTGTGCTTCGCGCTGGGTTGGTGTATGCACAGGGGACTTGAATCTCTGCCACCTGGGCCCTGAGCCTCAGCAGAATTGCAGCACCTGCTCTCCAGTTCGTTGGGACTTACCCAGGTCAGCTAACAGGGAGGTGGGATGGTCAACCACCACACCAGGGAACAGAGTAAGTCTACAGCTGCAAGCAGGAGAATCGTATCCACCAGCCATGTGGGATCTAAGCCCCCTCTCAATTTAGAGGTGGAGTGGACTTTGCCATCCCAGGGTCCTCAGGATGGAGGAATAAAATATGGACTAGAGTGGACTTACTGGTATTCTACTATGGAACTAATGACTCTAGCAATGGAAGAAACTGTATCATTGATGTGGGGACAGTGGCCACAGAAGTTGCTGAAGGCAGGGAGAGGGAATAAGAGGTGTGATATAGGGGCATTTTCAGGACTTTGAGTTATCCTGAATGATATTGCAGGGACAGGTGCAGGACATTATATATTCTGCCATAACCCCCTGAATGGACTGGGAGAGACTGTAAACTACAAGGTAAACTATAATCCATGCTGTGTAGCAGTGCCCCAAAATGTAATCATCCAATGCAATGAATGTGCCACACAGATGGAAGAAAAAAATAAAGGAATAAATAAAATATTTAGAACTAAAAAAAGAAGAAGAAGAAAAAGAATAAGTGTTTCTCCTGTGAAAACAGAAAGCAGCCTGGTGGAAAAGATTCCCCAGGGAGGTGGGAATTGGTGTGGAGCGTCAATGAGATTTGGGATCAGAAGACCTACCTCTTGGGCCTGCCATTTACTCACTCTAAGGCCTTGGTCATGTCATTCAATGTCTCCTGTAAAATAATCATAACAGAAGTAACACTCATTGGATACCTGCCATGTGCCAGGCTCCAAGCTAAGCATTTTATGTCTATTATTCCTCACAAAAATTCTGTGAGGTAAGTATTATTTCCCCCATTTTACAGAGGAGAAAAGTGAAGTTCGAGGAGGTAATGCGCTGTTCCAAAGCAGTCGAGGTGGTAAAGGCAGATTTGAACTCAAGTCCTCAGCTACCAGGTCCCAGAGGAAGGAACAAGGCTGGGATGGTCATACAAAGGCAAAGTGGCTATTCTGGCCAGACAGCAAAACTTGCCTTGGGCAGCAGAACAGCCAGAGGTGGAATCGATCAGATGGTGAGGGCTGTTTTATTTACAAATTGAGTCATTTCTTACATGTACCTTCCCATTTATATTCCGAAGTGCAAAAAGAATTTGTGTTTGCCTAGTTATGGGTAATGTCTGTGGAAATCACGCTCAAGAGTGCTTATGGATTTAAAAACTGAGGCTGGTTTAATAGGCCCTGAAATCAGCTTAATATGCAGGATTTTTTTTCCAGGTGAGTTTCTTCCTTGGCATAAAATATTCTATGTGTAGGCTAAAATAGCAACAATGTCTCTGATTCAGTGTCAGCCCTATGAAGTTATGGTGGACTCCTCGCAGGCACCCCGCACCGTCCTATTGGTCCTGCTTCCCACTCCCGCCACTGCTATTGTGGCTAGTTCCATGCAGGTGGCTGCCTTGGTCCTCGTCAACTATGCGTCCCTATTGATGCTTATGCAGGGAAGGCCCATAGCAATTCACCTGGAACCCAAGAAAGCACATCGGGTTGTGAGGAGTTAATTCCCATGGGGTTACCTTGACCAAGGGATTAAAGGAGTCAGTGGGCCGACTCTTTCATTCCCTGAGCAAGAGTTTGGAAATGCCTTATGAGGCTGTTTAGAAGGTTCTGACCGGGTAGAGCACAGCCACCCACAGGGGTAGCCAACTCAATCATGCAACCTTTATTGCCTTTCCTTTTCTTCTTTGTTTGTCTCCCTTACCTCACACTACTGCTCCCTAATCCATGTGCACACAGACCTTTGTCTCCAATTTGGGGGAGGGTAGAATCCAGGCTAAGCAGTTGGCAATGAGCAACCCATTGTTGGTGGTAAGTAGGATGGTGCTAAGTCACAAAGTTTTCCCTGTGGTAGGTTGGAGTGTGATACAGGTGGAAGGTGAATCATCGAGTCATGCCAAAGCTGTGGCACTTGACACGGTATGGGGACAATGAGATTAAAAAGATTGTAGAATTGGCTTGCTTCTGTTAACTGCTCAGAAAGACTTGAAAAGGCTTAGGTCAGCCAGTTACCATCCCAGAGCATGCTGTGAAAGGCAGAGTGTCAGAGTGGGTAGTAGACTGATGACAGCTCTGCCAAGTAAGCTCACCTTTACTAAACCCTTCAACACAGCTGCTGATGCTTTG
This sequence comes from Dasypus novemcinctus, assembly GCF_030445035.2. Taxonomy (NCBI): domain Eukaryota; kingdom Metazoa; phylum Chordata; class Mammalia; order Cingulata; family Dasypodidae; genus Dasypus; species Dasypus novemcinctus. The sequence continues at coordinate 12,571,364 of NC_080687.1, read as the reverse complement.
CATGTGGCTTTTGATGTGACATTCTTCTCAGTCCCCATCAACAAGGAAGACCCAAACCAGCTCATTTTAAAATGAAACAAATGGTACTACACATTCCCTCTCTTGCTCCAAGGCCACATCAGCTTACAGCCTGCAGAGACCCTTGATAGTTTTGACATTCCACAGAATCTCACACTGGTCCACCTTATTAATGAATCATGCTTTTTAGAACCAGTGAGTAGCAAACATTCTAGATGTACTAATAAGATGTACAAAGGATAGGAAATAAACACTGCAAAACTTCATGGACCTGCTAATCAGTGAAATTTAAAGCACTACAGTGGTCTTTGGGCATGCCTGGACATCCCTTCCCAAGGTGAAGGACAGGTTGTTGCATCTTATACCTTGTGGACCACCTTGGATTTGGAAACACAACTCTCACACATGTATGAAGTGACTTGGAAGGCTTCCAGTTTTAAGGGTTCCCAGAGAAATGGAGGGATCTGCAATAGGGCCAGACCAGATTGCAACGTGCCCCACCACTCAGCCATATGGCCAAGCATATCCAATGGAGCTGGAAGTATCCATGGTGAATAAAGATGTGTGGGGTCTCTAAGCTTCACAATGCAGACCCCTAGTATTCTGAGTCAGTTTGTGTGTGAGCTTGACTAGCCTATAGGCCTGTTCAATCAAACACTAATCTAGGTGTTGCTGTAGATGAAGGTATTTGGTAGATGTGAAAAAGTCCATAATCAGCTAATTTGAAGTAAGAGAAATTATCTTCAATAATCTGGGTGGGTCTGCTTCAGTCAGTTAAGAGGAGAACTGAGGCTTCCCTGAAGAAGTTCTGTCTGTGGACTTCAGCTCGTGCCTGAGAGTCCTGACCCGCTCTTCCTGTCAGCCTACCTGATGGAGGACAGACTTTCCTGGCCAGGTCCCACAATCATAGAAGCCAATTCTTTGCAACAAATCCCTTAATATTAATCTCCTGTTGGTGTTCTTTCTCTGATTGAACCCAGACTGATACAGCAGAGAACCATTTGAAAAGCAGCCTGTGACATGATCAAGGGACCCAATAAAGCCTGAGCACCTGACTAGGGGTCACCACTTGCAACCATCATGATCAGAGTAGTATCAGATCCACCATCATAAAGTCAGGCACGTACAGCAGCAATTCATTGTATGATGGAAATAGTTCATTCAAGATTTGTCTGATCAGATCAGAAGGCACAGGTAAATTACATGGGTAGGTGGCCAGGACTCAAGTGGCACCTCTTCTGTAGTACTGATACCTCTCACTCAACTCACACCTGTGGCCTCATGATGAGATTCTTTGGGCCAACAAATTGAGGAGGTTCACAGATGGGCTGATGTGATGTGTGGATGCTAGGCCTAAATGTTCAGACTGTGGCCCCATTCATGGGGTTGCCTGAGCATATAGTGCTACAAGTAGTACTCTCGGTCATTCACCTCATGTGGAGTAAAAGTGAGGGATGTGTGGTTGGACACATACACATAGGCAGGGGCAAATGGGTTGACTGATTGCTCAGGGGCCTGGAGGGAGCAAAGAAATAGTCTTGAGAAGGGGCAAGTGATATGAATGGACCTATAGAAGTGGGCACAAAAGATGTGGGTCTCTAGGGAAACGGATGTGGCTCAGCCAATTGGGCTCCCGTCTACCACAGAGGAGGTCCAGGTTTCGATGCCCATCATCTCCTGGTGAGGGCAAGCTGGCCCACGTGGTGAGCTGGCCCATGTGGAGTGCTGGCCCATGCTGGAATGCCACCCCGTGCAGGATTGCCCCCCTATGTGGGAATGCTGCCCAGCAGGAAAGCCACCCTGCACAGGGGTGCCAGCCGACACAGAGAGTTGGCACAGCAAGATGACGCAACAAGAGATATAGAAGAGAGAAAATAAGAAGACGTAGCAGAGCAGGGAGATGGGGTGGTACGAGAGAATAATCGCCTCTCTCCCACTCTGGAAGGTCCCAGGATCAGTTCCTGGAGCCGCCTAATGAGGATGCAAGCAGACACAGAAGAACACACAGCGAATGGACACAGAGAGCAGACAACAGGAGGGAATGGGGTGGGAGGAGGGGAGTAAATAAATCTTCAAAAAAAAAAAAGATGTGGGTCTCTGTGTTTCATGTAATGCCCACCAGAGAGGAACTGCCACTGAGAACAGAAGAGACAGAATGACTTATTATATGGACGTGAGTCAACTTCTCCACTCAACTAACCAGTATGGCACAATGGGCTCATGAATGAAAACAGCTGTGATTGCCACTATAACAGTTAAGTTCGTGTGTCAACTTGGCTGAGTTATGGTGTTCAGCTGTTTGACCAAGCAAGCATGGGCCAGATTGTTACTGAGAGGGAATTTTGTAGATGGATTAGTCAGTTGATTGCCTCTATGGCCGATTTCCCAAACTGTCATCAAAGGGGATTGCCTCCAGCAATGAGACAAGTCTCCTCATCCAATCAGCTGGCAGCCTTAAAGCAGAATGTTGGTGAATATGCTTGTTCCAGCCATACCACCAGATTTACTGTCATGAAATAACATGTTATTCTTTCTCTTTCTGGGGGAATTGTATTAAAACTAATACTTCCTGTTCTCCCCCCATGTTCAGTAGATAATAACTGTTACGATTTTTATCAATCTTCTCAGTTTGGTATGTTGTGAGATAAATTATAAATTCCCTAAGTCTCTGTCAGGTCAAGGTGCACCCTATTGGTGCACACTTAATTTGAAAAAAAAAAAAAATGCTTTTGCCAGTGAAAGAGACAAGGTCATGTGTGAGCTCTGTGAGCTTGGTCATTCAGCCTCGATTTTCCCATGCATAAAATGAATGTGATAATGTCCACTCTGCATAATGCCCAGAGTTATTATGAGGATAAAACAATACAATATACGCCACAAATTTAAAAAACTAATTTGAAGCTGGAAGTTATGTTTTTTAAAACAGTGTATGATGGTAGAAAAAAACTTTAAAACTGACCTTGTAGCCTGAACCCTGCCACTGGTGCTCTCTGGCTGAGCATCTCAGGCAAGCAAGCTGCTTGGTCTTTGAAAGCCAATTTCCTCAGCTGTAAAATGGGAATAATAATATTGTCTTGCTGACTCACAAGATATTTTTAAGACCAAATAAAATATTATATTTGAACTTGCTTCATGAAGCTGTAATGCACTAGATACTGTTATAAAACAGAATAGACAAATTTACATTAAAAATGACAAGCTAATTGTATATGGCCCACATCTCTAATTATATTTTCTTTGCTGTATTGATGCTAACTGGGCCAATGGGAAGACTGGTGGCAATTTCTTTTTGTATATTATGAAGAAAAATCTCTCAATCATCATTTGTTTATCACCTGTTGGCGGTCACCTCTGTGCCAGGAAATACTGCAAGCACTTTCTGTAGATGATTTCATTTAATCCTCATAAGTCTATCCCTTTATTACAGAAGAGAAGATGAAGACGTAGAGGGGCTAAGAGGTTTGTTCAAGGGTCTATAGCCAGGAGGTGCCCAAGTTAGTCCTCAATTCCAGATCCAACTGGTGCCAAAGCTGCTGCCGTGGGAGGACTGGCAGGAGCGAAGGCCAAAGAAGGAGGTGGGAAATGAACGGAGAGTTTGGGCAACTCTGGAATGACATTTCAATTCTGGGGAACAATCTGAGAAACAAAAAGGATCTTTTTCAGTCCTATTTAAAAGATCCCAAAATCTTGGCTTTGTATATTCCCAAACAGCACCAGCTTTTGGGACAGAGTGCAAAGGACCCTTCTTCAGCAGGCAGAATGGATTTCCTGTACCCTGAGGAATTAAAGGTGTTTGGGATTAGCTTCACCCACAGCCCGGAACCATGTTTGACACCAGTTAACTGCTGGGGCACAGTGGTGACGCTAGTTGAAGTCTGTATCCTGGCAAGGAATGACCGGCTGGTGTCTGCCTCAGTATTTTGCCTCCAATTCAGCCCTCCCCTCTTGGCAAAACAGCTGTGATTAAAAGATTAGCATCAGAATCCCTGGAACCTGAGGGTCACCAGAGCATGACAGACAGGGCACTAATCTGCTGCTACCCGGGGGATAAGGCAGTACTGTTAATAGTTTTCACTGGGCACAAGAAGAAAGAGAGGCTCCCGCACACGTGCTGCCACCCAGAGCGTCTTTTAAAGCCCAGGCTCAGTTTGGGGCCTCATGACCGATCTCCCCACTGTTAGGGATTGAATTGTGTCTCCCCAAAAGTTATGTTCAAGTCCTAACCCCTGATACCTTGGAATGTGACCATATTTGGAAATAGGATCTTTGTTGATGGAATTAGTTTGGATGAGATCAAAGCAGAACAGGGGATCCAGGTTACTCCCCCATGACTGGATCCTTACAGGAAGGAGAAAAAGACAGATGCACAGGGGAGAGGCCACGTGAGGATGGAGGCAGGGACTGGAGGGCTGCGACTACAGGCAGAGAAACCAAGGATGGCCGGCAAACCCCTAGGAAAGAGAGAAAGGTGAGGAGGGATTTGCTCCCACAGGTTTCAGCAGGATCACCGCCCTGCTAACACCTGATTTTGAACTGCCAGCCTCCAAGACTGTGACACGATAAATTTCTGTTGTTTGAAGCCAGCTTGTTTGTGGTGCTTTGTTATGCCACCCTAGAAAACTAAGACGTCACCAATTCATCAGCTGCAGGTCTGCCTCTTCTCGCACACCATCCTTTCTGACCCTGAGGAGCTCTTCTCTCTCAGGGTGGCACCAAAGTCAGTTTCATCATCTTTATCAACTCTTGCCCTGTTATGGGTACACTTGCTCTCAACCAGCTTATTTCCTGAGTGATTGCCTAAGATGGAGATTTTGCCTTTGTGAATATAATTTGATGAGCTTGTGGTGACATCAATAGGTCTTTGCGGACTGGGGAAGAGTTGATTCCCTGTATCCAGCTAATATTTTCTAGCCCCCTTTCCAAAGGGGACCAAGGGCCAATGGTGAGAAAAAGAGTTTCACCTGTTCTATTGTAGATGTTGCCTTATTGTAGATGTTGCAGTTGTTCCCTATTACTGTAATGATGTTGCAGTTCAGATAGCAAACAGCTGCTCGGTAGTTTCCAATAAATACAAGGGGAAAATGAGGGTTGAGGCTCTCAGCTTCAGAAGCTGTGAGTCCCCTGATCCCATCTTTGTCTTCTCTCTCATGTCTCTCTCTGTGTCCTTTATTTCATAAAGTTCTGCGGTGCCTTCCCTTTGAGCCAACCTATTGCTAAGCTGGTCACAGCAACTGGCGCCCTATATGGGGCATGAAGGGAAGAAGGCTCGCAGCAGCCAACATCACAGCACAAGCTTCAAAAGCTTCTCCTTTCATGTGAAGAAAGGAAAACTCAGCTACTCACACCACTACAGCTTAAATACAGAAAATGACTGTGATAGTTAGGCTAATGTGTCAACTCGGCCAGGTAATTGTGCCCAGTTGTTTGGTCAAGCAAGCACTAGGCTAACTGTAATACAAGGGCATTTATGGGCTTTAGTCACCATTGACTTTACTGCAGTGGTAAATCATAGATAGCTGATTACAATTACATCAATCAGGGAGACTGCCATCAGCAATGAGTGACTTTATCCAATCAGTTGAATGCTTTAAAAGGGAAAGTGATTCCAGCATTGAGTGAGAATTTCCCAGTTCATCTTTGGACAGCCAATGTCTTCCACAACTCATCAAGAACCTTCACTGGACTTTCATCGGAGCCCCTGGTTGCAGCCTGCCTGGGGAACCTGGACTTGTGCATCCCCACGGTCTTGCGAGAGACTCTTATAAAATCGCATACTATTGACCTATATCTCTTGTTGATTCTGTTTCCCTAGAGAACCCTGACTAATACAATGACTATGGTGTCTGCCAGCCCCACTTCTAGCACACTTCATCCCTTTAAGTAGCTCAAAATCTCTATCTCACATCATTTTTCTTTTGTTCAAAAAACTTCCTTGAACATTTCTTATAGTGTAAGTTTGTTGGCAATGAGTTCTCCCAACTTTGGTTTATCTGAAAAAAATATTCCATCTTCATTTTTTTAATGATGTTATTACTGGGTAAAGTGTTCTACTTAAAGATGACTCTCAATTGTCTCTGCTTGCACAGTTTCTGTTGAGAAGTCAATCTTAGGTTCGTTCTTCATGTAATGTGTCTTTTCATTCTCTAGTGGCTTTTGAGATTTCTTTATCATCACTGATTTTCAGCAATTTGATTATTATATGTCTTGGAGTGTTTTATGTAAGTTTATTTTGCTTGGGCTTTGTTGGGATTTTTTGATCTCCAGGTATATAGTATTTAATAAATTTGGAAAAATTCCAGTCACTATGTGTTGAAAATTTTTTTTGTATATTAGGCCCTTTGATATTGCTCCACAACTCACTGATGCTCTGCTTGTTTTTAATATTTTTTTCTCTATGGGTTTCACTTTGGATAGTTTCAGTTGCTATGTCCTCAAGGTTACTGATCTTTACTTCTTCTGTATGTAATGTTATTAACCCCATCAACATATTTTTCATTTCAGACATTGTATTTTTCATCTGTTGAATTTCCACATGAGTATCTGTCTCTTCCATGTCTCTGCTCATCATACTCAGGCTTACCTCTACCTTCTTGAACATATGGAGCATATTTACAATGGATTTTTAAAAATTTCTTTGTAGCTTCCAATATCTCTGTCATTCTTTTTTGTTTGTTTGTTTTTTAATTTTTTAATTTATTTAACTCCCCTCCCCTCCCCCGGCTGTCTGTTTTTTTTGTTTGTTTTTTTTTTAAAGATTTATTTATTTTATTTAATTTCCCCCCTCCCCTGGTTGTCTGTTCTTGGTGTCTGTTTGCTGCGTCTTGTTTCTTTGTCCGCTTCTGTTGTCGTCATTGTCGTCAGCGGCACGGGAAGTGTGGGCGGCGCCTTTCCTGGGCAGGCTGCACTTTCTTTTCACGCTGGGCGGCTCCTCACGGGCGCACTCCTTGCGTGTGGGGCTCCCCCACGCGGGGGACACCCTTGCGTGGCACGGCACTCCTTGCGCGCATCAGCGCTGCGCATGGCCAGCTCCACACGGGTCAAGGAGGCCCGGGGTTTGAAACGCGGACCTTCCATATGGTAGACGGACACCCTAACCACTGGGCCAAAGTCCGTTTCCCTCGGCTGTCTGTTTTCTGTGTCTTTTTGCTGCGTCTTGTTTCTTTGTCCGCTTCTGTTGTCATCAGCGGCACAGGAAGTGTGGGCGGCGCCATTCCTGGGCAGGCTGCACTTTCTTTCGCGCTGGGTGGCTCTCCTTACGGGGCACGCTTCTTGCACATGGGGCTCCCCTACGCGGGGGACACCCCTGCATGGCAGGGCACTCCTTGCGCGCATCAGCACTGCGCATGGGCCAGCTCCACACGGGTCAAGGAGGCCCGGGGTTTGAACCGCGGACCTCCCACGTGGTAGACGGACGCCCTAACCACTGGGCCAAAGTCCGTTTCCCTCTCTGTCATTCTTGAGTCCACTTCTATTGACTGATTTTTCCTCTAGTTATGGAGCATAATTTCCTGCTTCTTTTGTTTCCTGGTAATTTTTATTGGATGTTGGACATTGTAAATTTTACATTGTTGGTTGCTAGATTTTGTTATATTTCTTTAGTGTTAGATTTTACTATGGCACACTGTTAAGTTACTTGGAGTCAGCTGGATCTTTTGATGCTTGCTTTTAAGCTTGCTTTATAGCATGCCTAGAGCAGCCTTTACTCTAAGGCTAATTAAGCCTCACTACTAAGGAGATACCCTTCAGAGAATTCTGCCAGATGCCCCAGCTACCACTCTGGTAGGTACACAAACTATTTTCAGCCCTGTGAGAGCCCTAGGAATTGTTCTGCCTACTCTTTTCCAGTGGTTATTTCCCAGACTTAAGTAGTTTCCTCTCATGCAATCAGACAAATGCTCATGCAAACACTTGAGGAAAACCTTCTGCATATTTCCAGAGTTCTCTCTCTGTCTTCTCCAATGCACTTCCCTTAAATTCTAGCCACTGTAGATTCTATAAAGTTCAGTTGCTATCTGCTCAACACCAAGATGACTGGACTTTATTTGGATTTTCCTTCTCTGCACTGCAGCCTGGAAACTGCTTTTGTGCTGTAGGCTCATTCAAAAATAAGACTCAACTTGTTTCTCAGGGATCACTGTACTGTGCTGTCCACTGTCTATGTCTGAAAATCAATTAAAAAATATATTTTGTCTAGTTTTCTAATTGTTTAGGGGAGAAATGTTTGTCTGGTTCCATTACTCTAATTTGGTTAGAAGTGAGAATTCCAGCTGGTGACAATTTGTTAGGTGGGTAAAACTTTCAGCAGGCTCACAAGATTTATTAGCATTGTGGTAGAAGTGTGTTTGATCTTTATAAAACTGACAATACATTTTCCTGAAATCCACAGACATAATGTCATACATGTCCAAACACAAGGCAGTCTAGTATATAAAGTGATCCTCTGGTTTCCAATGAGAAGATCCAAAAAGGAAAAACGTTTTGTTTTATTTTGTTTTTGCCAACATGAATATACAGTCAACCCCTGTTATTGGTTGATTCTGTGTTTGTGGCACTTTAAAGTCATTCACAGACATGCCAGAGTGGTGAAAAATTCAAGTTGTCTGACATTCACAATCCTAGACGAGGTCAAACAAGGGAATGCTCGGCCTTCTGGTTTCAGCTCTCATACTGTCAACAAGTGTCCTTTTCATGGTCCACACTTCTCATATTTTTGGCTTTTTGGATGATTTTGCTGTTTAAAAGGACCCTGAGCATAATGCTGAAGTGCTGTCTAGTGTTCCAAAGTTCAAGAAGCCTTGCCGGAGTGTTAGATAAGCTTCATTCAGTCATGAGTTACAGTGCTGTTGGGTGTGGGCTCAATCTACATTAAATAAGCTGTTTTTAAACAGAATCAGGCTTAAAACAAGGCTATTATTTGTCAGTTGATGAAAGTGTTACCACCAGAGGCTTGGAGGAACCTAATGTTGGGGGCAATGGTTCACTATTTGCTAATTCAGTGTTTGTGGAAACTGTATAGACCATAACTACTGTGATTAACAAAAGTTGACTGTATTTCCTTTAAGGGATGGAGATGGAATGCCTAAATACCTACTGTTTTAGTCTGCTAGGCTGCCGAAAGCAATATACCAGGAATGGTTTTGTTTTTGCAATGGATATTTATTAGCTAACAAGGTTACAGTTCTGAGGCTGTGAAGGCATCATCAGGGCAATGCTTTCTCCCAAAGACTGGCTGCCGGGATCCTCACCTGCTCTGTGTCATGGCAAGGCACGTGGTGGTCTCTCTCTTCTCTTCCAGGTTTCATTGCGTTCAGCTTCTAGTTTCATAGCTTTCTTTTTTCCTTCTCTTCGTATTCATTCATTTATAAAGAATTCCAGTAAGAGAATAAAGCCCTACCCTGGGCTACACCCTAACTGAAGTAACCTAATCAAAAGGCCCTACTTAGAATAGGTTTATACCCAGAAGAATGGACTAATTTTAAGAACATAATTTTCTTGGATCCATTCAGGTTCAAACCATCACATTGACCTATGATGTTAAAATTTAGTTAGAAATATATAAAATTACACCTACTATGTGGCTATTGTAAGTGACTTTAATAAAACTTGTTTATAATACATCCAAAATTTTAATCAGGTATCACATGCCCCACCCCCCAAAATTACTAAATACTAAACCCATATAATTTCTTTGTCTCCTTTGGAAAAAAACACATTCTATCAGGTGATCTCTATAACCATCTATAAATGATGACTATATAAAACTGGCACTTAAAAGCATTTTAGATTAGGGTTGCAAGTCAAAATTTGGGGTGCTCAATTAAATTTGAATTGCATGTAAGCAAATCATTTGTTATTGTAAATATGTCCAAAATATTGCATGGAACATACTTATACTAAATAGATATATTTATTGCTTTTATGAATTCAAATTAAATTGGGCATCTTATATTTTTATTTACTAATTATGACAGCCCTACTTAGACCAATGTGTCTTCCCCAACCAGACCATGTAAGAGCGTGCATAGTAGGGAACTCCCTCTATTAGGAGGGATAATATTGAGAGAAAGCCCCTCTTTAAATCTAGGCATGAATTGTAATTTCTACCACCATTTTTTCCCCTAAGAATGTAATACACTAAACACTCTTTACTATATTTCCTAGATGTTAATTCAGAGAACTAAATATTACAATGGTGTTATGGGTTGGTTTGTGCCCCCAAAAGACATGTTCAAGTCCTGACCGCCAGTCCTATGAAAGTGAACTTATTTGGAAATAGGGTCTTTATTTTATTTTTTATTTTTTTAACATTTATTTTTATTTATTTCTCTCCCCTTGCCTCCCCCCCACCCCAGTTGTCTGTTCTCTGTGTCCATTTGCTGCGTGTTCTTCTTTTGTCCGCTTCCGTTGTTGTCAGCGGCACGGGAATCTGTGTCTCTTTTTGTTACATCATCTTGTTGTGTCAGCTCTCCGTGTGTGCAGCACTATTCCTGGGCAGGCTGCACTTTCTTTCGCGCTGCGCGGCTCTCCTTACCGGGCACGCTCCTTGCGTGTGGGGCTCCCCTACGCAGGGGACATCCCCGCATGGCAGGGCACTCCTTGTGCACCTCAGCACTGCGCATGGGCCAGCTGCACACGGGTCAAGGAGGCCCGGGGTTTGAACCGCGGACCTCCCATGTGGTAGGCGGACGCCCTAACCACTGGGCCAAGTCTGCTTCTTGGAATAGGGTCTTTAGAGATGAGATTAGTTAAGATGAGCGCAATCCGGCTTAGGGTGGGCCTAATGCCATATGCCTGGTGTCCTCGTCAGTAGAGAAAAGTTGAGCACACAGAGGGACGAAGGCCTTGTGACAGGAGAGACAGGCGGGGCTGAAGATGAGCCAAGCGACGTCAAGGACAGTTGGCAAACACCAGAAGCCGGAAGAGGCCTGGACGAGTTCTTCCTACCGCTTCAGAGGGAGCACGGCCCTGCCCCAAAACCTTGATTTCAGGCTCAGAAATCACAGCAGCCTCCGGAACTGAAAAGAGCCCAAGCATTTCCATTGTTTTAAACTACCTAGCTTGTGGCACTTTGTTACGGCAGCCTTAGGCATCCAAGGCCAGTGAGTTTACTGATTTTCTGAATAAGCCACCGGAACACCATGTTACAAATTAAAATATTATGATATCCACAAATATGTAGTTGACACTGAAGGGTAGGTTCATTTCTCTTCTCATATTTTCACATTTATTGTCTCTGATTCTTTGGCATACCAGCATTTTTCAAACACAAATGTCATCTTTGTCACCATCATCCTGATGACACAAACTGCATCATTTCCTAAGCCACACATAGCAATTTATTTTTTTTTGTCTTTGTTTATTTTTTTAATATTACATTTAAAAACTATGAGGTCCCCATATACCCCCCATCCCCCTCACCCACTCCTCCCCCCATAACAACAATCTCGTCCATCATCATGAGACATTCATTGCACTTGGTGAATACATCTCTGAGCATCGCTGCACCTCATGGTCAATGGTCCACATCATAGCTTACACTCTCCCACAGTCCACCCAGTGGGCCATGGGAGGACATACAATGTCCAGTAACTGTCCCTGCAGCACCACCCAGGACAACTCCAAGTCCCGAAAATGCCCCCACATCACATCTCTTCCTCCCACTCCCTTCCCCCAGCAGCCACCATGGCCACTTTCTCCACACCAATGCCACATTTTCTTTGATTACTAATCACAATAGTTCATGAATAGAATATCAGTAGCTAAGAAGAAATGTTCCTTTCCTCTTAATCCTATTGACTGTTAAAAAAAAAAAAAAAGAAATAGAGGTCTTGAGGACTGAATTTCTTCATAAAACTAAACATATTTTCTTCATTTCTTCTTAGACATAGTAACTCTAATGCTTCCACCTTCCCTTTCTGTATTATTTAGAAAGTGTAATTCAATTTACCCAGTACTGCCGAATCTTGGTGGGGTTTCAGTTCTTAATAACTTAACTTGTTCTGTCATTTTATTAAATTAGGGGCAAAAATAACCATTTGCCATTTGGGATTCCATTTTAGAATCTACGTTCCTCTGGGGCTCCTGAATATCCTCAGTTAATATAAGATTATACCCAGCTTGAATCATTTCCTATGATTCATAAAATCGTTTTGTTTTGTCCCTAAGGTTATACAAATTGGAAGTAAAGTGATAAAACTTGGAAGTAATGCAATAAAATATCCCCAGGAAGCATGAGAATTTTAAATTAGGCAGTTGGTCGGTTTAAATCTCGCCCAGATGTGCAGAAAATATTCTTCCCTCACAGTAAAAATATTCACTGCCTTTCTTTAAATCCAAGTTGTTGCTTTTTTCTGACATAGGGGAGCAGCTGCGGGCTGCCCTTGTTGGCAGACACCGGGGCTGGTGCTGAGGGAGTGAGGTAGCTCGCTGCCTTCCAGGCAGGGCGAGGTCAGGGTGCTCGCTCCAGCAACCTCATTCCCTGGCTGCAGAGGAATTTCTTCCAACCCATTCCCATCCCTGAGGAACGTCCGTGCCTTCCTCTGGAGCACAGCCCTTTCCCCACCAGCCAGAGCCCCCGCCTGGAGGAGCACATGGCGTGGTCAGCCCTGAAATCCAATTCCTCTCCTAGATTATTGATGTACTTCTGCAGGAAAGAAAACGTGATGTGCACTAAGTGGAGCATTTTGAAAGAATTTTTAAAAGATGGCCTTTCCTCAGGCTTTCCCCACCTGCCCCTTCTAAAAGTCAAAGGCACCTGGAGCCAACGTGTTTCTAAGATGATCCTTCGCTGGGTAACAGCCGGGCCAAGGGGCAAGATTCCTGCCAGCTTTCCCTGAGAGCTTTGTTTCTGCCACAGGGTTTTGTACTGAATGATGACGCGTGGTTGGGGGGGTCACGCCTCGGGGAGCAGGGAGCTGGGTTTTGACCAGCTGGTCTCGGTGGGCACAGGCTGGGTCTCTATGGCCCGGGCTTTTCCTGACGTGTAGATTCCCAGGACCCATTTGCATCAGAGAACTGAGCCCTTTTAAAGGACCCGGGCTGGACCCCCCTGCCATTTACACACCCTCTTTGGTACTGGCCTGGCATCGCCCACCACTCCACAAGCTGGGGTAGGAGCTCTTCTGGGTTACCCCAGTAAGCCCTGCCAGTGCTGCCTGAGACAGTGGTCGCTTGAGGTTCAAATGCTGGTCAAACGTATGAACCTGGGGAGACGATTTGTTTATGGCGACAGTTTGGAGTTGGATTTTTGTCCCCACAAGTGAGCAGAACTCGGGAGGAGAGACAGGTAATAGGGAGACAGGGGTAGGAGTATGCATTAACACTTCTAAGAGGTCAAATATCTTTTATGGTTATTTTTAATTGATTTTGATGGCTTATTCTCTTCCCCGAGGCAGTTGCTTACCTATTTCAATATTTAATATGTACTAGAACGTTGAACATTTCCAAGCAGAGTTAACTACTTGCCCTAAAGTCTTCCAAAATCAAGTTGCTAGGAAAACAATTTCCCCTCCCCTTGTCCCCTTGCAGGGCACTGCAACACACAGGCTCTCTGGGCTCTTTGGCCTCCTGATGCTAGAAAGTTCAGGTGTCTTTGTGTAAAACAAAACAAAACATTTTCTGTGCCCTTTGAGTCAACAACATTCTTTTTTTTAATGCCATGATACTAGAGTACATGCTTTGACTTGAAATGAAGCATGAAAACAGATCTGTGCTTTGCAAAAAGTTAAGGAGCTTAAAGCACCTACGTCATGCCAAAGACCGTGCCATCTTCCTCCCAATTTCTCCTGCTTCTCTCTCTCTCATTTCCCAGGTGCCAGTCCTACCTGCCTAATCTGGCCCCAGCCATGAGACCTACCACTCTGTGTCTAACAGCAGACCCATGGCTGTTCTCCTACCAGACATTGTCTCCGTAAGCTGGCACAGTGCCCAGCACATTGTAAGCCCTCAATTAATTCAACACAGAATGACAGTGAGAGCTTCCCTGCTATATGTCATCACCTTCCCATCTTATTTAATTCTTCCAGCAACCCCCTGACATACACACTATTATTATCTTCGTTTTCCAGATGAGGAAGCTGGTGCTCAGGTGTTTCATGTCTTGCCCAGGATGCACAGTTGTTGAAGAGCTGGGGTTCAAAAGCAGGCCCACCTGACCCCTGAGCTGGCGCCTTCACCTCCACTGTGAATGAGTCAAGGTGTCCGGTTCCCTTAAGTCCGTAGAGGGAGCAGCAGCCTTGGGAAGCAGCTGACACAACAGCAGAACAGAGACCACGAGGAGCCAGGGCTCCAGCAGGTCTCCCGAGCCTGGAAGCCTGTTCGCCTCTTGACTTTCAAGTTACAGAGGCAAAGCAAGTAAACGCCTTTACTCTTCAAGCCATTTGGGGTTGAGGTTTGCTCTTGCACCTGAAAGTGTGAGAATTGAGACACTGGACAAATGGGATCTTGGATCCTTCATCCCTACCTGTTCTGCTTACTAATTATTTACAATAATTAGTAAATAATTATTTGTTTTCTGCAGGAACATATGTCATAGTGAGATCTTAATTAATGTTTATCATATACTTATTGGAAATCAAAGGTGGTCATCCTGATGATTGAAAATGCATTCATTTGCCTTTGTTTTTGTGGATGCTTTTTTCTGCATCTACTTTTGTGTTTATTTCATGCCCCTAAGAGTTTATGGACGTCTCCAACTCTACATTTAGAAAGAGGTAGCATTTATTTCTTGGTGCAGGCTCTGACTTAGCATTCCAGGCATACTCGCTGGTTGCAAAGCCCTTCACACTCATTTCCGAGCTAATTTATTTCTGGACGCGCTGCACAATCCCAGCCTTGTCCCTCCGGGGGAAGGAGCCTCTAGCACATTCAGATAGCAAAGCCGGTATAGTCCAAGCCAAAGTCTCTTCTGCATCCTTGATTATGTCTCAATGATGCGCTTATCCTTAAACAGAGCCCACTTTCTCGGCCCACCAGGAAGCGCTGGATCAGTCCCAGGGAGCCGCGGCCCACAGGGCACAGTGGAGCTCCCCCAGCCAGGTGAGCTGCCGCTGAGCCGCGGATGGGGAGAAAAGGGTTTTGAACGCTGACAGCATTTGGCATCATGCCAGCTGGTCACTAAGAAGCCCGGTCAGCCCTGCTTGGGAGATTGGGTGGGCAGCCATAAAGGATCCAGAACCCTTCCCAAAGGGACACCTTAGAGAGCTGCACTGTGCCCGCCGGGCTGAACGCACAGGGCAGGCAGTGCCTGGGGAGCATGTGGCCTGGAGAAGAGACGTGCAGGCCAGGAGGGCATGCGCAGCAGCCCAGCACCCAGGGATGGGGGACCTGGGCTTGGGCTCCCACAGAGGAGTGGTTCCCCTAGTGCTGTGGCTTAGAAGCTCTGCTTAACTAGCAAATATGACCCGTTTCAGGGGACACGGAGGTCCCGATGGCCTCTCGACACGAGCAGCCACTGGGCCGCTGCGGTCTCCCCTGGGGAATGAAGCTGTGTGGATTTAGGGTGCACTGTCTCTGGGAATGAAGCTGTGTGGATTTAGGGTGCACTGTCTCCTGAGGCATGGCCGGGCCCTCAGAAGGCCATTCCAGGCCCAGCTGTGACCTTAGAATCTGTAGACCTGCTCCTAAAGCGCCTTCCATTCCACCGTGAGACCCACGTGAGCTGGGCGCTGTGCTGCGGTCCAGGATAGAAGGAGGAACCAGGGCCTGTTTGCCAGGTGTGGGGGGCGTGAGCTGCGCTGCGAGTCCAGTAACGCCCTCGGTTTGCTGAGCTAGCTTATTAAGCAAGGGGGTCTTGTTATTCCTTCGCTAAAATAAAAACGTTTGTAGTTCAAACACGTTTTGCCTCATGCTGTTATCATGGCTGGCTCTTCAGGAAACGCCGCCCCTCCGAGGGTCTGGGGAGCCTTGGGGCAGCTGGATTCCACTTCCAGGGTCCCTCAAAAGGGGTCCTGCAGGCGTGGGAGCAGATCCCACCGCAGCGCGCTGAAGCCAAGCTCTGGAAGGCAGCCGCCCCCTCGCTCTACCTCCTTCCCAGCTGGCCTGCGTGGGTCTGTCCCCCTCCCTGGGGCGTGGCTCTGATGTCTGGCTGAGGCTTCAGGGCCAGCCCGCACCTCGGTGGGAGAAGGGGCCAGGCGGTCCTCGTGTCAGCCACCTGGGAAGAGGTGGGTCCCCAAACCAGGCACGGGACAGCGGGGACGGGCAGGGCCTCCAGGTCCCGGGGCTGCACGGTGTGTTCAGTGGAGTCACAGGACCCCCGGGCCACCCCCTGCACGAGGGGCCTCGCGTCGGACCTCGTGGAGTTCCTTCCAAACGCAGTTACACTTTCAGGCTCAGAGCAGAGTGACGAGAGCAGAGCGACACATGGCCATTGCGTGACCTCGAGTCGTGCGGTTCCCAGGCCACACCACCTGCAGGACTCTCCGAATTAACATGTGTTTTATCCACTGTAATTATTACATCACAGGCACACATTTACTGAATTGTATCTGTGCAGGCCCGATACATCTGTTAATGTGTTAAAATTGTGAACACGTAAAACATGCCCCAATTTTTCTAACTGCTTTGGCATTTCTTCATCTTAAACACATTAACAGGTGCTTAAAAAAATATTTTTTAATTGGCCCTGGATTTTCCAACCTCAGAGAGTCCAGCAGGCATAAGGCTCCTCCCAGAGTGTGGGCCTCTCACCAGGGCATCCGTTACCCCGAAGTGGTTAGAGACGCGGGACCCCGGCGTTCCAGCAGGACCCCGGGTTGGCTTGAGAGGCAGGCTGTCGGGAGCGCAAGGAGACATGCGCCGTGGCGCTAAAGCCTGCCACAGCCGTCGCCGCCCCAGCCTTAGCAGAGAACTGCTGGCGTGCTTGGGCACTGTGCTTGTCCCGGGAATGAAGAAGGGAAACGAGGGTGCCCGGGCCCCACCGAGCCTCCCCCTCCGCAGCCATCCTTGGATAGATGAAGGCGGATTGTTAGGGGTGAAGCATTCGCTCACCAACCTGTGCTCGAGAGGGAAGGAGGCCAGTGGACCTGGGAGAAGCCGCTGGTGAGCTCGGCCGGCCATCTCCGGGAGAGCAGTGCCCTGGCAATCCAAACTTGATTCCTGGGCCGAGCCGGTCACGAGGACCAAACAGGCTGTGAGCATGTTACAGAGGCGGAGGCGGGTTGTCTCGTTCCCTCAACAGTTTCTCATCGGGCACCTAGTGTAGGGCTGGCAAACTCCAGCTCACGGGGCAGAGCAGGCCTACTGCTTGTTTTTGTGTGGCTCTCGAGTTTTCACAGATGAGCATTTGTAATCGATTTGATGTTAGGGAACACTGACTTTGAATCCCAAGTCATGGTAATGTTATCTATCCCCCCTAAAAAGTTTTCTATGCTCACTAGTAGATTAATAGTCATTTTAAAAAATGTATTCCATCATCATATTTTGAATTTGTCAATTAAAAAATGGAAATTGGTTTTCTCTCTTGTTTTAGAAGAGCCTACATAATAACAATTTGCCACTTGGCTCACAAATCCTAAACTATTTTACTATCTGGCCCTTGACAGAAAATTTTGCCAACCCCTGATTTAGACTTGGTCAGTCTTGACGCACCAGGGAAGAGAACAGCTGTCCTTGCCTCTTGCAGCCTATAAAAGTGCCCTATCATCTAGCTTCTCTCAACCACCTGTCGTTAATTGGAGTGGTATGTGAGACTATAAAAAAGGCAAACTATCTTTTACGGGTGGCAAGACCTGCGCGCACACAAGTGGATCTACGCGTTCGCATCTGTGGATCATGCACAGGGCCTGGGGGCCGATGAGTTGTGGAAGCAGCTGGTCACGCCCCCGCACCTGCCCCAGGGCCTTTGCATGTGCTGTTGCCGACAGCTGCAGTGCCTTTCTTGACTTTACTGCCTGACAAGTTCCCACTCAGCCTTCAGGATTTGGTACTTAGTAATTACTTAATTATTATTAGTAACAATTGAGTCTTTCCCAATACCCAACAAGTTCCATGTGGATGGGTACCGCGCGTCTGCCATGTTCACTGCTGCATCCTCAGTGCCTAGCACATAGTAGGAGCTCAGTAAAGATATGCTGAATGAATAAGTGAAATGACATGTCTTGCCCCACCTCGGTCTCCTGTCAGTGCCTTTATAACAGCAGCTATGACACTGTCCTCCTGTCCCTCCTGAACGTGGAAGGCACGCCCCAAGCCAGGGGCTGCAACCTGATGTCTCAGCACCTAACGTGGCACCCAGTACACGTGGTAGGATGGTAGTTGGGCGGATGGATGAAAGCACGAGGAGATGAAAAAATGAAGTCCATGGAATAAACTGCAGCAACTCTGTTGGCCCCTGCAGAAGTAGCTTTTTCTAGAACCTGCTTGTTGCTCCTGGGGACACAAATCTCAAGTGGGCAGGAGCACGCAAGTTGTCAAAATGGAAAGGAGGTGGTCTAAGGAAACAGAAATCCAGAGGGCAGGACTGTGCAAGAGAGAAACACTACATCTGATGGGTGGGGACACCAGTTCTGCTCACGATAGAATGTCGAACAAGGACCATTCTTAGCTTCTGCTGAGCTTTCCAGCTATGTTCAGAGCCTCTGCTCACCAAGCAATCCACACCATGACTAATCTGGTTCTCCAGGCACCTTTAGGCTGGGACAAAGTCATCCTTGAGAGCAGATCGAGCACTCCAGGTCCCAGTGATCAACCCCTCAGCTGAGCTTCTGGTTTAGCCGCAGCCTCCTCGAGGCTGGGGAGCAGGCAGGTCTCCTGACACCCGCCTGTGTTTGGGTGAAGGCATCAAACTGAAGCTGCAAAGCACAGTGAGGAACAGACCCTGGCCCTGGAACGGCCCCCGTGCTGCCACCAGCTCCTCTCCCTGTTTCACACACACATACCACGTATTAGATCCCCCAAATTGTCCCTTTAGTGCAGATTTTCAGGGGGTTCTTATTCTACCCCATCTTAGTGCCCTAGGGCTGCTGGGACACATTACCATAGCCTGGTGGGATTAAAACAACAGACATTTATGCTGTCAGTTCTGGAGACCAGAAGTCCAGAATCCAGGTGTCAGCAGGCCGTGCTTCCTCCGAAAGCTGCAGGGGGGGGGGTCTTTCTTGCCTCTCCCAGCTTCTGGTGTGTGGCCATTTGATATTATTGACGAATTCCAAAAGGAAATAATGATTATGTTTATAAGCTGGTCTGTTTCTCTGGGCTAGTGATACCCTTAGATTGTGTGGAATTCAGAGGTTTCACTTTTACTAGATTGAACTATGACTAGGGCTTTGATTGGGCCACATTGGTAGGAGGTCAAGTCCCTGCCCGCTTGGTGGGCAGAGGAGACAGTTGGAGTTTAAATGCTAGAACCCCAGGAAGTAAATACAGAGAAGCAGGTATGTGAGGAAAGAGAGAAGGCTCCATCAGATACAGCAGAGGCTCCAGGAAGAGAGACAAGCCGTTTGCCTGAGAGTTTACAGCTGGCCTTGTGTAGAGAGCAGAGCAGCTGAGCCTGGAGAGAAGCCACAGGAGAGAGACAAGACTTCTCCCAGCCTACAGCTCATATTGGAAGAAGCTGGACCACGGAGCCTTAAGAGGAAGAGGAAGGCTGAACCCTTGCAGATAGCGGCAGCCATCTTGCTCCAACACATGGCAACAGACTTTGGTGAGGGAAGTAACTTACGCTTTATGGCCTGGTAACTATAAGCTTCTACCCCAAATAAATACCCTTTATAAAAGACAGCAGATTTCTGGTACCTCACACCCCTTCAGCTGACTAACACCGGTGGTTGCTGGCCCTGCTTGGTGTTCCATGGTTGTAGACGCATCGCTCAGTCTCTCCTCCATCGCCACCTGGCCAGAATTCTCCCTCTGTGCTTCTGTCTCTCCTCTCCCTTCCTCATCAGGACACCAGTCATATTGGATTACGGGCCCACCCTGCTCCAGTAGGACCCTATCTTAATGTAACTAAGTCCATCTGCAATGACCCTATTTCCAAAGAAGTTCCCACTCTGAGTTCCTGGGGGTTAGGGTTTCAATGTATCTTTTTGGGGGATGCAATGCAACCCTAACCCTTCCCCAGCCAGGAGCACCCATGATTCGAAGTGGAGGTGAGAACTCGCCACACACTGTAGGTCTGTGGCCCTTGGGGGACACCTGTGGTGAATGACCCCAGGTCCAGTGGTGCTGTGAGATCTCTGAAGCCCCCTGAGGGGCCTTTGGGAGCCAGGCTGGGCAGTGGTCCAGCTACCCAGGAAAATCAGCTTCTGTCCCTTCCTGTTCCCTCAAGGCTACCAGGGCTTTTGTCAAATCTACCAAGCACACAAAGGACATCAAATATTGATCATCGCAGCATGGAGCGTCCTGATAACAAACACTGTTGAATGCCTCAAGGCCACCTCTGCCATAGCAGCAAACAGAACCAGATCCCTCAGGTCAGGGAAAGTAAACACCCTCCTGTGTTCAGCAGCTGCTTCCATCTGCCTCTCTGCTGAGGTTTGGTGGGTGACTACCCGCATCTCTAGGTTAACCCTTCACCTGCTTACGACAGTCTTAAGAGTTGGATCTGTTGGGTTGTCTTAGTTTGCAAGGCTGCTATGACAAATCCTATGCAACGGCTTGGCCTGAACAATGGGACTTTATTGACTTGCTGTTTTGGAGCTAGAATTAATCCAAAATCAGGACACTGGCAAGTCTTGCTTTCTCCTGGAGCCTGTGGTGTAATGGTGCAGGCTGCCAGCAGTCCTTAGGCTCCTTGGCGAGTAATTTTGCCAATGGTGATGTCTTCTCCTGGTGGGCTTCTGTGACTTCTGGGTTCTCTAAGGTGTCCAGTCACCTGGAGAAAGACCACCTGCTTAGTTGACCACACCTTACCTAAAAATAACTTCTTAGCAAGATCCTCTTTCCAGTGGGTACACTCCCTCAAGAATGCTAAGATTAAGAACCTGTGTTTTGGGGTACATAATTCAATCTACCACCGGGGTATAAATTCCAGTTCTGCTCTTCACTCATTTTGTAATCCTGACCAATGTTCTCATCTTTTTCAGAACCTCAGACTTCTTTGTAAAGTGAAAATTATGAAAACTTCCTCATAGGACTGTTCACTCACTTAGCAAACATTTATTGAGTGACCCACTACACCCCGGCTCCTGTGGTGGGTGCTGGGAAGGGGGCTCAGAGCCCAACTCCAGACAATCCTTGCCCTGTCCCAGGGGGCCGGCGTGGGGGTCCTCAGTGGCTGCGGTAGGGTTTGGGTCACTCTGTGTCGAAGGAGCGCACAGGATGGCATGGGGTCAAGGGAAGAGGGAACAATGCGGGGCGTCTGGGAATGTTCTAGAGGACTCTGCGCTGAGTCCCAGAGCCTAGAGAAAGCGCGCCATGAACGAAGGACTAAAGTAGTTCGTTGCTGGTGGAATTTTAGCCAAGGGTCAGGCGAGGCGGGGGGAGTCTCAGGGCCAGGGGCCATGCTGCGCAGGGGGAGTTTTATGATGTGCAGACGGCGCATAAAGGCAGGGTCCCTCAGCTTAGATGGGAGGCTGCAGAGGAGGCGGTGGAAGTAATCCAGGTCAGAGGTGGGGTTTGCCCCAAGGGGGATGAGCCCAGGGACACAGAAGAGCAAACAGATTCAGGAAACAGGCGGGAGGTAGCCTCAACGGCACTCAGCGGCTGACTGCGCGGAGGGGTGCTGCCAGCTCAGGGGCGCCCTCCCGGGCTGTCCATCAGGGCCGGTGATGTGTTACCCCTTCGCTTGGTCTTTCTGAAGCTAAATGCTCCCACTTTCTCAGACAGAGGCTGTGGGGGCCTCGCCCACGAACGAAATCACCAGGCAGAAGTGCAGCTCCTCAGGGCGACGGCAAGTGCCTGCGGGAGAACGAGGTGGAGAGACCGGCATGCTCAGGGTGCAGGTCAGGCACAGGCGGTCCCAGCAGGCAGGGGTCCCATCTCAAGAGAGAGCCGCCCAGGAAGGACAGTCTCTAGGGCTCAGAAAGAAGCTTTGTGTGACGGGGGCCCAGCGAGGGGGTGGGGAGCCCTGGCTCCAGCTGCCCGAGGCCGTGGCCACGTGGCACTGCCATGGCCACGTGGCGACGAGCAGACACAGGTCCCGCACACGCTGACCCCCGAACACACCGGCTCGCGCAGACCCAGGCCCGGCAGACGCGGGCCAGCACGAGGCTCCTCTGGCCCCAGGTGACCTGGGGGGACCACAGGTCCTTCTCCCGGGGAAGTCTCGGCCGCTTTGAGGAAAGGGGAGAGGGCAGTGGAGAGAGGGCGTGAGGGGTGGGGAGGGGGTAGCTCTGCCAGGGCTAAGAGGGTGGAGGGGGCAGCGTGTGGAGGGGCCCGGCCCTGAGGGACAGCCAGGCCAAGGGGCTGCTCAGGCCATCGCAGCCTGACGGTCGGGGCAGGTGAGTGTCCGCGCCGGGCCAGACGAGTCCCCAGAAGTGGGCCCTTGGGCACGGCCTCCCCTTCCAAGGCAGGGCTCTGGGAGTCCTGTCCCTTCCTTTGTGCTCATTCCGAGCCCATCCCTTTTAACAAACACCACCTGTTAAAAGGTGGCTTCTGGGTGGGGGCGGGTGCTGCCAGCCCCAGGGAGGGCAGTGCTCCTGTGCTGGCCAGGCACCTGGGGGAGGGGCGGGCAGGGGAGGGGAGGGGAGAGCAGGGCAGGGGAGGGGCGGGCAGGGCCTCCCCAGGGGCCCGGCAGGCACAGCATGGACTAGGCTCAGAGGGCCAACCATGTCAGAGGTTCTGCCTGTTATGGAGCCTCAGTTTCCCTATGGGTGAGCTACAGATCCCGCCTTACAGGCTTTCTGGGAGGAATAAACAAGGAATGTGGGGTGCAGTGATGCTCGGGGATGAGCTTGCCAGGTGCAATGGATGTGTCATGATGATGGGAGGGAGTGTTGCTGTGGGGGGAGTGGGGGGCGGGGGCGGTGGGGTTGAATGGGACCTCATATTTTTCATGATGTAATTTAAAAAAAAATAATAAATAAATAATTTAAAAAAAACAAACAAAAAGAAAAAAGAAAAAAAAAGAAAAAAAAACAAGGAATGTGTGGAAAGGGCTTTGTAGATGACTTGGTGCTATTTGAATGTGAAGTGGGTACAAGAGAGGCAGGGGAGAACTGGGCAAAGAATGACAAGAATTTCGACCTGCTCAGGCACGGGGATGGTCTTTTCAGGAAGCTAATTTGATTATGGAGACAGCATTTCCCTGTGACCTTTAGAGCCCTACCTGCAAATCCTGTTCCATAAATTACACAGTGACATACGCACCTGCACTTCTCACTGATGTCCCTGGCACCCAAACCGCGTTTACCTCCTGGGTGCCAGCCTTCGGCTTACCCGTGGAGTATGGTTTCTCCTTGAAGCCATTTATTTGCTTGATTTTCTGAGGAAGTGAGAGCTCCCGTGGCGCTGGTGTGCAAATGGAGCCTGGCAGAACCCAGGGCCCAGGCCAGCCCCGGGCTCCAGTCCCTCCCGCTCTGAATCCAGCGGACCTGTCCCGAGTCTGGACGTAGAGGCAGACCAGCCTGTCTGCCGACTGCCGGCCCCGCAGCCTTCCCTCCCTACCTTACCCACTCCCGGTCAAGCCTGCGCGTCCCTCCGCCCTTCCCCAACACTGCCCCCCTCCCGCTCCTGTGGTCGCTGGGAAGTGGATGGACCCCAGCAAACCATGTTCTTCAGGCTAATTCACTCCTGCGGGTGTGGACCCATTGTAAGTAGGATTTTTTTAAAAAGACTTATTCCCCCCCCTCCCCATTTGCGTTTGCTGTCTGCTCTCTATCTTGTTTGTTGTGTGCTGTCTCCTTGCCTTTTTTTTAGGAGGCACTGGAAACCTATCATGTGATAGGCAGGCACCCAACTGCTTGAGCCACATCCGCTTCCCGGTAGGCTCTTTTGGTGAGTAAGATCTTAAAATGTGACCCACCTCGCAGGTGGGTTCTAAACCTATTACTGGAGTCCTTTATAAGAGAATGAAATTCAGACCGAGAACCCCACGGAGACGAGAAGCTGGAAGCACCAAAACCCAGAAGAGAAGGGAGAGGCCAGCAGCTGCTGCCACGTGCCTCGCCGGGTGACAGGGGAGCTTGCCGGCAGCCAGGCTTTGGTGAGAAAGCACTGCCGGAAGATACCTTGATTTGGATATTTTTCTCAGCCTAGAAACTGTAAGCTTGTAAGCTCACACATTCTCACTGGTAAAAGCCAACTCATTTCACAGAATCTGCTCTGGGCAGCTTAGCAAATGAAGCAGCCCCCGCCTCCCAGGCCTGCCTTCTCCCAGGCCAGCTCCCAGCAGGCTGGACTGCGCTGCACCCCAGACGACCGCATTTGCCCGCCTGGGTGCCCGCCTGGGTGCCCACCTGCCAGCAGCTCCGGTGTCGTCAAAACACACTTCTTAGGGAAGCGGGTGGACCTGGTGACCATGATGATGGCCAGGATGCAGAAAGGCTGGGGTCAAGAGAGAATGGGGTTTGGCTTCTGCGAGGCCCCCAGAGGGGGTGGGAAATGGCGAAAAGGAGGCTCTTTTCTGAGGCTATTTTCCTGAGGTGGGATGTTCCGGGGGCAAGGGCGCCTCCTGGCACAGGGGAGCTCTGGTCTCAGGGGCGCCTCCTGATGGGGATTGGGGACGCCTTCCTGGGCCAGGGGCCCAGCCCTAGGGGCTGTGGGGAGGCACCGAGGCCGCGGGGCCTGCCTCTGGACGGCTCTAAGAGCGGCCACCTCCCAGCACGGGAGGTCGACAAATAATGACAGGTCTCAGGTCTCCTTGGCTCCATGGAACTGGGGAGCCGCCTCCCCTGGGCCTGCGGGGTTTAGGTGACGCGGGGCTTGCCCCTGTATATAGGGGAGAAGCGTTATAGCAGCTAACACTCCTCTTTTTTTTAAAGATTTATTTATTTATTTAATCTTCCCACCCCCACCCCCCCACCTTCTGTTCTCTGTGTCTTTTTGCTGCGTCTTGTTTCTTTGTCCGCTTCTGTTGTCGTCAGCGGCACGGGAAGTGTGGGCGGCGCCATTCCCGGGCAGGCTGCACTTTCTTTCATGCTGGGAGGCTCTCCTTACGGGGCGCACTCCTTGCGCATGGGACTCCCCTATGCAGGGGACACCCTGCATGGCAGGGCACTCCTTGTGTGCATCAGCACTGTGCATGGCCAGCTCCACATGGGTCAAGGAGGCCCCGGGTTCGAACCGCGGACCTCCCATGTGGTAGACGGACGCCCTAACCACTGGGCCAAGTCCGCTGCCCTGACACTCCTTTTAAATCTCATCCGCCCGCAAAGAGAAGCTGTTTAAGAGCCTGCAGGACCCCTCCGGGGGCGAGCACGGGCTGGGGTACCAGCAGCTGGCTCCCGGGTCCTTCCCGACTGCTTTGGGCTGGGTGTTTAGGAACCCCACATCTGGGCACCGCAGAAGCCTGGTGCTCCCCTGGGTCATCAGCTCTCTTCCAGCCCGTTCAGCGCCCTGAGTTCTTCCTAACGAGTGAGGAAAGGTGCCAGCTGCTGCGCCAGGTGGGGAGGGGCTGTACCCAGGTGGGTCCCATTTTCAGAAACTGGCCATTCCTGCCAAGATTGGGTGGTGCGAACTGAAACAGGTGGGAACTGAAGACTCGTGTGCTGGATGAGCTGACGACCAGACGCGGCCTTGTAACCGCACCCGGCGCCTCCCCCTGGCTGCTCCCAGGGGCGTATCTAGACCCGGTGCTCAGGCTTGCCTGAGAAGTGGCTGCAGAAGGTCCCTCACGCTCCAGGGCTGACTGCAGGCCTGCAGGGACCGCCGTCTGCCCTCTCCCAGCTCACTGCCAGTGCCACCTGCAGCGAAGGTGCGCAATGAGAAACACATTAGGTGTTAGGAGCGGGAATGGGAGGATACAAAGAAAAATAAAGTGGGGTGTCTGCTTTTGAGGGGCGCGCCCACCCTCGGTCGAGGTGGGACCTGCTCCGGGGGACCAGAGACCAGCCTGCCTCGGTTTCCTTATATTTTAAACGGGGATAGAGTACCCGCTTCATTCACGTATTCCAGAAGTCCTGAGCTGCTGGGAAGTAGCAGGATGCCAGTGTTGTGTTCCCGGAGCCTACGGGTGCAGGCGCCGGGGATAAGGAGTGGGCAAGAGGCGGGAATTCTGCCTCCCGCACGGAGAGGACAAGCAGTGAGCAATCCCACAGGGAGGAAATGAAGCGCAACCGCGGTCATGCCAGGAAGGAAACAAACAGGGTTCTGGGGCAGAAATTTACGACGGGAAAGAACTATTGTAGGTAGGTGGTCAGAGCATCTCTAGGAGCTGACACAGATCAGGTACCCCAAGCACTCAACAAGTAGGAGCTGTGCCTGCGGGTGGGTTCTGTGGCTCCCCATCTTTTCACCTCCAAGGAGCCTTTCCTTTATCCTCCCCTCCACAGACCCCAGGCCTGGAAACGTTTTTGTCTACCTCACTATACTCAGGATCTTTTTTTTTTATTTTTTTATTTTATTTTATTTGTGTGGCATTGTGTTTAAATTGTCTGGCTGCATGTCAGGGGAGGGCATTTCTCTAATCATATTGGAAATACACTTATTAATAAAGAGCTCATTAAGGAAAAGTTTATTGATGTGTGCTCAAGGTCTAAAAAAATTTTTTTATTAGAGCAGATAGGGATTAACAGTAAAATCATGCAGTAAGTACAGAGTTCCCTGTACCACCCTCCTCTCTCACAAGGTTTTCCCAGTTAACATTTTACATTAGTGTTGTCCATTTGTTACAATCGATGAACCAATATTATAATTATATTATTCATTCAAGTCCACAGTTTATACTAAAATTCACTCTTTGTATTGTACAGTACTGTGTTTATTAATTATTGTAACATATACACAACATAAAATTTCTCATTTTAACCACTTCCAAATATACAATTGAGTGGCATTAGTTATATTCACGAAGTTGTGCTTGCATCACCACCCTCCATTCCCTGAAACGTTTCCATTGCCCTGTACAGAAACTCGGTACCATTAAGGCTTCCCCTCCCCCATAATAAGCATCTTTATTAATCAAAGGCATTGGCTGCGGTCACCCCTCGGGCTGAAGTGTGGTTTGCTGGCCTGGCGAGGGGAGCGGCCGTGGTAGGCCAAGCCGCTGCCCCCATAATAGGGTGGCTGGTCGGACTCACCGCCACCCCTGAAGGGAGCTCGGCATGGGTGCTGAGTGCCCTCGGGTCTCCCCTTCTCGGCAGCCATGCTTCCGCGGCCGCCCCTCCTCCCAGATGGCGCCACCCGATGCCTTGTGGGGCGGCACCCTTCTTCTTCCTTCTCCCTGCGCAGGCGCAGGGCGGAAAATTCCAGTCTGCCCTTTTCCCCTCCCCCGACAGCAGCAAAGGCCAGGTGTGGGCGGGAAACTCAAGTCTGCCCTCCACCCCAGCAACAGCAGCCACCAATCCCTGGACCCTGCCCCTTCCCCCGGCAACAGCGACAGCCAATCCCTAACCACCACCCCTCCCCCGTCCAGTACCGCCCACTGACCTTTCGCTGGCAACCAATCAGAACAGGGCGTGGCTTCGACCAATCAGCCTTCCCCAGCCCCTATAAAACTGTTGCCTCTCCCTCAATATAGTGGACTTGCGTGTTTACCTTGTCTCCGCGGTAGTTCTTCGGCCGTGTGCCCTCCAGTCCTGAGAGCCCCCGACAAGGGCCTGGCCTCCCTTGTCCCCAGTTCGTCGCCTGCTTCTCCGGGTGGCCCCTTCGTTGCGGGCTTCGCCGGGCGACCCCGTCAGCCGAACCGCGCAACCCCTTGTGAGACCGATCCCTCGTCTGCTGCCGGACCGACCCCTCGTCCAGAGCTGGACCGACCCCTCGTCCGCAGCCAGACCCCACCTCTACCGACTGAGCAAACCGTCGCAATTGGCCATTGAGGTATTTCGAGAGCTGCCAAGGATCGTCAGTGGCCCCTTGGGAACCAAGGCCTCAAGCTGTCCATCACTGACCCCAGCTCTGCGTTGGGACCCACTGATCCAGTGAGCTTTCCAACCAAGGCCCCAGCCCCCCTCCTCTCCCCAAGCCTCCTCCCCAGCCGCCCACCGCCCACCGCTGGGGTCAGTGCCTGCCTGCCCCCAGCGCCTCCGGGCGCTGCAGGAACAGTGCCTGCCGTGGGAGCTGGGGCCGATGGGGCCTCGCCTGGGGTTGCCTTAGCTCCGATCTTGACAGCTGCCCTTTGGTGGCCTAAAATGACTGATATTTTAAGTTTATCTTATCTTGCGGAAATGAGGGAAAAAGTCTTCCTTGCATAAATCTACTATTGTTTACTCCCAGTTACAGGATATTTCAATTAGTAAAATTCACAGATAATCACCACACCTAAGAGTCGCCAAGAACTCCAGTGTCAGAGCTCGCCAGGCCCTGGGGACACGGAGCAAAACTGGCCGGAGATTAGGTAGCAGAAGGGAGAGCAAGAGAGAGAGTGAGAAATGGTTTGAATCAGATTCCTTGCTCCACCATAAAGATTTGGATTCTAGGATGGACTCGGGAATCTAAATTTTTCATTCCCTGTTCGATAATGAGGCACTAAGTTTTGGGAGCCAGTGGTTGAAATCATTCATAAACAGAAAACCAGCCCCTGCATCCAAGTTGGCTTCACTTACCCGTAAAAAGTAAGCAGATGGCCGCGTCTACACAGCGAGGGGCAAGAATCGGGGGCACTGAATTCAGGTCCCAGCCCCGCGCTGACGAGATGGATATCGGCCAAGCCATCCACAACGTAGGACTTCAGCTTTCTTACCTCTCTAGTAGAGAAAAAAATATAGGGATAAATGATCTTCAATCCTCTCCTGTTCTGAATTTACCTGTTCTATGAACGTTGACTTTCTTATTATTCAATGAGGGTAAAATAAGGTAAACCTCATTCTAAAAGGAATTGGGACCAATCCCCAGAGAGAGTGTTGTGAAAAATTTAGCATCGCTTCCTGAGTCTGCTAAGGAGTTCCATAAGGTGTTCCATTTAGCTTACATCTACCTTCGGCTCCCGTCCAAGGGGCTCATTGTGCCAGCTACCCGCGGGCTCCTTATTCCTTGCCCGACTCTCAGAAACCTACCTTCCTTTTGTCCTGTTCGCCCCGGCCCCAGAGATCCCACAATCACAGTGCTCTAACCTGGCAGCCTATTAGGGGAGCCTGGGAAGCTTTTATAATACGAACACTTGGACCCCACCCCCCGACCACTGAACCTGATTTCAGGGGTGAGGCCGAGGTATCTGCGTTTTAAAGCTCACTGTACGATTCTCAGGCACAAGAGGGTTTGGAACTGCTGAGCTGGAATATCCCCAGAGCTGGTCTGACTTTAGCAGGGGTGATGGGTCTCTAGGTAAAGGGAAGGAGCGTGTGGGGCTGAATTTGCTGTGTGGTCGGTCTTCTCTGCTCAGGCCTCCAGGCCAACATTTTAGACACATCAGATCAAGATTTATAGGATAAAATTCAATAGACTGGAGAGGTGAAATGAAAAAGCCAGGCCAGCTGGCGTCACCACTTACCCACTATTTGACCGGAGTCAATTTGCAAAAGGGGGCTGCCGTTTCCCTTCAACCTCAGGAAGGGTGGTTAGATGGATGGAACGGGATAGGACGTGGGAATTTGCTTTGCAAAAGAGAAAGTATTTTATGAATTGAATGGGGTTAAGCACCTTGTATGTTGAAGGAGCTCATGCACTCAACAAAAAATGTCCGTTCTTCCCCAAAATATGTATAGATTCAATGCAATGCCAATATCAGTCAAAATCCCAGCACTTTTTTTTCTTAATATTAATTGACAGGCTCATTCTAAAATATAATGCAAAGGGCGTAGAATAGTCAAAACTGTCTGATAAAGAACAAACATGGAAGACTTACACTACTTGGTCAGGAAGCACCAGGATTCAAAATAGTATGATAAAGATAGATAGTTCAATGAAACAGAGTATCTTAAAAAAACTAGACTCACATACATAGGGACGTTTGACTTCTGACAAAATTGCCAAGGCAATTTAATCAAGAAAGCATAATCTTTTCAACAAAAGATGCCGGAGCACTTAAATAGACATCTACAAAAAAAGATAAAAAAGTGTACCTTGACATTTGCCTCATATTATCTCCAAAAATTAACTTGAAGTGGATCACAGACATAACCGAAAGAGCTGAAACCATAAAACTACTAGAAGAAAACATAGGAGAAAAATCTAGTGAGTTTAGTTAAGCAAAGATTTACTAAATACAACACAAAAAGCATGAATTGTAATTGGAAAATTAATAAATTAGATTTCATCAAAATTGACAACTTCTGTTCTTTAAAAGACACTGTTGAAAATTTTGAAAGGAAGCCATTAGCTGGGAGAAAATATTTCTAAAGCATTCTTTCACTTCACCACCCTTACTTGGGTTTGGATTGTGTCAAAATCCTCCTAATGGCTCTCTTTACACCAGCATCTCCACGCACACAGTAACCTTTCCATTAGGGTGTAATTGTCACAGTCTTCCTCTGCTCAAGAACTTGCCGTGTGTATTAGTCAGCCAAAGGGGTGCTGATGCAAAATACCAGAAATTGGTTGGTTTTTAGAAAGGGTATTTATTTAGGGTAGGAGCCTACAGATACCAGGCCATAAAGCATAAGTTACTTCCCTCACTAAAGTCTATTTCACTTGTTGGAGCAAGATGTCTGCCGATGTCTGTGAGGGTTCAGGCTTCCTGGGTTCTTCCCTTTGGGTCTTGCTTTTCCCTGGGTTCAAGGTTCCTCTCTTCCTGGGGCTGGCTTCTCTTTCCTCTGTGAGCTTACTTCCCGGGGCCCCAGCTTAAGTCTTCAGCATCAAACTCAACATCAAAACTCCATGAAGGGGTGGGGACTCAATGCCCTAATCATAACTCAGTCATGCCCAGGTACAGATCAGATTACAAACATAATCCAATATCTATTTTTGGAATTCATAACCATATCAAACCTCTACACTATGGATCCCTATTGCCTTTTGATTCTAATCTAAATCACGTGTCCCCATGGTCTAGGCTTTCCATCAATGAGCTCCACAGTGGCCAGTCTCGCCTCTCACTGCTCTCATGTCCTACAGCACGGTGGTTTTTTCTATTTCTTTTCCATTTTCTGTGCTTGCTGATCCTCCTCATTAGAATATTGTTCCCACTCTTCTTGAGCAGTTGAAATTTGACCCCTCTAACTTTAGCTAGAGACTTTTCCATTAATCTTTCTTTGACTCTTCTTACTGTTTAGTGTGATCTTTTTCTCTCACGCTAATTTCCCTCAACACCTTTGAATTCAGTCTGTATTTAATTTTCACTGCCTTATTTGTAGATTGTTACAGAATTTCCCTAGGTCTGTTTTATGTCTTCAACGCATCAATATGCTTCTCAGATACAAGGGCTGAATTCCGTTTGCTGTGCACCCTCAAAACACCTGCTACATTTTGGGGCTTTGTATAGATTCTTGTTTTAAACCTTCAATCTTCTTATACCAGGAAAAGTGGGGCACAGATATAACCTCATTGTAGTGGGATGACTAATGGCCTTCAGGGATATCTGGCTCTACCTCCTGGAACCTGGAAATCTGGCCTTAAACGGAAAAAAGGTTTTTGCCAGGTGTGATGACGTTAAGGCTCTTGAGCTGGGGAGAATGCCCTGGGTTATCGGGGTGGATGCTCAGCACATATGAGACGAGCAGAGGGGGATTTGACAGACAGAAGAGGAGACGGCAATGGGACCACAGAGGCGGACGTTGCAGCGATGTGGCCACATGTCCAGGAATGCTGGTTGCCACCAGAAGCTGGGAGAAGTGCAGAAGGGCTCTGCCCGGAGCCTCCAGAGGGTGCAGCCCTGCTGGCACGTGGGCCCAGCCCCGCAAAGCTGATGGCAGACTTCCGGCTCCAGGACTGCTGCTTCAAGCTACCAAGGTTATGGTAATTTATGATAGAAGCCACAGCAAACTAATAAATGATCATATCCATATTTATTGATTAAGTTGGAGAAATAATGAAGTGGGATGATTTATCTGCCAAAAAAAAAAAAAAAGTAAAGTATTGTGGGAAAATTTCAGACTCCCTTGAAGAGACTTAGGAAGAGATCCTCCTTCCTCTGGATTATTCTCTTTGTGGCCATAGCTTCTTCTTCACATCCCTCACAGGATGGCGTGAGGACCCGATGAGCTGGCGCCTTCCCATCGTCGTGAGAGTGCAGCGCTCTGTCGGGGTGTTCTACTTAATCCTCATGATGACCTTTCGAGGTAGGTGCTCTTAGTTAGCCTCTCTGGACAGATAGGGAAACCAAGGCTCCGACGGTTGTCCAGGCTACACAGATAGTACTTTGCAGAAGAGGCCTTGAACCCAGGTCTGTGAAGGTCTCTTTCTATTATGTCTTTACACCCTGCTCTTTTGAGCCTTAAGGTTGTAAAGCTGCTTCCACTGTCTCCATCAGTGATGTGTGTTTTAGAGTCAGAAGAATCGCAAGTTCAAATCCCTGCTCCATCACTTGCTAGCTGATGGCCGTGGGCAAGTTACTTAACCTCTTCAAGCCTCCAACTCTTTATCTGTAAATTAGGAGTGATGGCTGCGACGACGATGATGACGATGATGATGATGTAAAAACTGGTGCTGTTCTGAAGTTTAAATTTGATTGTGTATACCAGCTCGTCACACAGTGCCTGGCACTTAGGGGAGGCTCAGCATGTATTAGCCATCTATTTTTTTTTGCCTCCCACCTCCCCTCTTTTAAACAGAGGCAGAAATTCTCTTACAGCCTTAGGCATTTCAAATCCTGGTGAGGTGATTCACACCACTTCATAAACTAGAAAAATAAATTATAAGTTTATAGTAAGATTGCCAAGGGGACCAATACACCACTTTTCCCCCCTCTCTCCTCCCCAGGCCAGTGCCAGGGACATG
This sequence comes from Dasypus novemcinctus, assembly GCF_030445035.2. Taxonomy (NCBI): domain Eukaryota; kingdom Metazoa; phylum Chordata; class Mammalia; order Cingulata; family Dasypodidae; genus Dasypus; species Dasypus novemcinctus. Next base: position 12,538,502 of record NC_080687.1, on the reverse strand, counting down.
CTGAGAAATTCTCATTACCCATCTCACATTTTTCTAGATTCTGCTATGACGGTTATTCTCTTTGCAACATCATTTTAACTTTTTTTCATAGCATTTCCAAGTGTGGTGGTTTGAAGGGCTATGTACCCCAGAAAGGTAAGTTCTTAAAGCTAATCTGTTCCTGTGGGTTTGGATCCATTGTAAGTAGGATCTTTTGGTGAGGAGGATCTTAAATTCAGATGCGACCCACCTCATTCAGGGAGGGCCTCAGTTCTCTTACAGGAGTCCTTTATAAGAGAATGGAATTCAGATGAAGAGAGAACACCTTGGAAGCAAGCAGCTGAAAGCAAGGAAACCTGGAAGAGAAGGGAGAGACTAGCAGGTGCTACCATGTGCTTTGCCATGTGGCAGAGGAGTCCAGGACCACCAGCAGCCAGCCTTTGGTGAGAAGGCATCAGCTGATGATGCCTTTATTTGGACATTTTTCTCAGCCTAGAAAGTGTAAGCTTAGAAGCTAATACATTCCCCTGATTAAGAGCCAACCCATTTTATTTGCTTTCAGCAGCTTGGCCAACTAAAACACTGAGTTAGTTTACATTGAGCTATGGCAGTGAAAGTCTCCTTAATTTAAAGTTTCAATCAAAGAGAATGACCCTTTCTTGACTTTTGAGTGCAAAAACTTGAACTCCTTATTTTGGAAACTAGTCTCTCCCCCTTGTCCCTTGATGACATTGCTTATTCTCAAAGGAAACAAAAGCAGGTTTTTATTTAGGGGGCAGATGATGTAACATCTAAAGTTCTAAAGAATTCCCTGCTGGAAATCTTAGCTGCAGAGAGCCAAGTATGTTAGTCAAAGACACTCTTGATGCTCAGGGAATAGATCCAAATGTCCTCAGCTGCCCTTGGGATGCCTCCCCTGAGATATTTGTCTGAAAGTAGGTCTTGCATTTCTGACATTTGCAGAGGAGCCTGTGGAACTGCTGTCTTAAGCGTAGGAGCCATCTGGTAGCTTTCTTCTACAGTCAGCTCTGAATCGTTATGAAATTCCTTTGTTTCTGACAGCCCATGAAAGGGGCCTAAGAGATGTGAGCAGCGAATGCTCTTAAATTAAACTTAGTCCCTTGCCCCTAGAGTTGGCCAAGCATTTTCTTTTTTGATCTTGTGCCTGGCTTTTTGTCTCCCTTTCTGTCTCTTTTTGCTTCCTTTCCCTTTTACTCTGTGTGTGTGTGTGTATACCTACACAGAACACTCTACTTTAATGAAGGTTAAGTGTGTTTAGGATAAAATGTGCTATTACTCTAACTCTTTCTGAATTTAAACGAAAATCCTAAAAGGTCAAGGAATGTTTCTCTGGCACATCAGGAAAGAGCACATCTCCTAATATCTTAGTTGAGAAAAGGAATTTCAAATGTGGTTCTAGGTTTGTCATCTTCACTGAGCCAAGTCACAAAACTTAGCTTCATGCTCTGATGATCACTGCATGAATTGATGTTTCATTTAGAACAGGTGAGAAAACCCAGGGTGTGTTCCATTCTAGGTCCTGTGTGCCCTCTTGTCCAGTTCTCCCCATTTTGGAAGAATGAGCTGTTGTCTCGGATGATGGGATTGGGCTGGCGATAAATGTACATGGATTTTCACCACAGGCCTTGACAGTGGCAATGAGGAAACTTGTAAGATGTTAAGCAGAACCACCTTCGCCCCGAATGTTATTCCAAACTTAGCAAAGACTTGGCTCTCTAGCTTCCTTTACTTTTTTTTTTTTTTCAGTTCTGACCTACTTTCTTTAGTCTCTGAGACCGGGAGCTGACGATGCTAATTAGTTCAACAGAGTCAGGTAGTTGGGGAGGTTTATTAACTCTTTCAGGCCCAGAGAAGTGCAGGGCTTTTGCTTACTGACATGGGGGTCCATGTGATGAACCTTCCAATACCCTCTCTATTCTCACAACCCCGCAACTACCCTAACCCCAGCCCCCACACCTGCGTGCAGACGCCTGGGGCTCCTCCCAGCCTTGACTGCTTCCCTTGCCTGCTCCCGTCCTTCTAGTCTCTGCTGTAACCCTTTTTACCCCCCATGGAATTCCCTTCACCCACCCCCTCTGCCCCTCCTAAGAGGTTTTCCTTGCTCACTTCCAAGTCAGTCCCTACGTTTTCTTCTGGAAGGCTCCCTTTCAGATCTCCTGTAAGACGCCCAGCTCAAACTTTCCTGCCTGTGCCAGTCCCCTGGGAATCTGGCTAAACCGTCCGTTCTGCTTCCGTAGGTCAGAGGTGAGGCTCCGATTCTGCATTTTTAACCTCTTCCCGATACCGATTAGCCTGATGTAACCTCCTGCCGGGGTTACTGGTCTAAAGACCATACTTTGGGTTGCAAAAAAGGACTTTGTTCATCAATTATCCCCATTTTTTGTAATTTTTAAAAATTAAACTACAAAAGAATGCTTGTTATACAAAAAATTCCTTCAACAAAAATGAATAAGGGCGGGAAAGAGGTACCACAGATGAGGCTTGAATTTCAACACTTCTTCTGCTCCTCATTTTGTCCTCTCCCGGCCTCCCAACCCCCCCTTCCTCCTCCCCACCCCCCACATCTTCTGCTCCCTCCTCTCAGGGTCCACATCTCCAGAGTTTTGTCTTCAGCCTCTTCTCTCTTCTTCATCTCCACCAACCTTGAGGTTGGTGACTCCCAGCAGACTTTTCTACTTGTGATCACTCTTCAGAGTTCTAGCATTAAATTGCCAGCAGTTCCTTTCTCCCCGCAAACCAACCCCATGAGCTTGGCCTTCGCATCTTCTCTGCCATTTTCTGGCTCCCCTGTGTGTCTGTTAAAGAGATGCGTATCCTGCCAACCACTAAGGCAACAAATATCATAGATATCTTTGGTTCTTCTGCACTCCTCACCCCATGACTCCTATTTATGGAATCTTCCAGTAACATTTTATCCCATTTTTACCACCACAATTTAGACCATCATAACCTATTGTCATACCTGCTGGCATCTAGTTCTATCCTTCCCACTTGATCTGATCCCCAGCTATGAGATTTATATTAATACAGCATGGCTCTCATCAGTCTCATGTTTTTCAGACTCCTTTGATTGTGCCTGAGAGCCCTGGCTCTCAGTGGCATGACCTCGTATAATCTCCCAGTGTGGTCTATCACCTCCCAGCATTCAGCTGCCTCTAGACTTTGCCTATGCTGTTTCTCAGCCTGGAGCCACTCCCCCACCCCACCCTACCCCCATTTCTACACATCCAAACCTGCCCATCTTTCAAAATCAAGTTCAAATGCTATCTCCTCCATGAACACTTTTCTGAGCCCTCCTTTGTAAATAATTATGCTGCCATCCTCAGAATTTTCAGAACACTTTTTTTTAAATGAGCATTTATTTCTTTTTATTATATTTTTTTGAAGATACATAGATCACAAAAAATGTTATATTAAAAAATATAAGAGGTTCCCATATACCCCACCCCCTACCCCACCCCACTCCTCCCACATCAACAACCTTCATCATTGCAGCACTTCCATTGCTTTTGGTGAATACAGCTTGGAGCACTGCTGCATCACATGGATTATAGTTCACATTGCAGTTTATGCTCTCCCCCAATACATTCAGTGAGTTATGGCAGGATATACAATGTCCAGCATCTGTCCCAGCAGTATCATTTAGGACAACTCCAAGCCCTGAAAATGCCCCCACATCTCATCTCTTCTTCCCTCTCCCTGCCCTCAGCAACTAATGTGGCCACTTTCTCCAGATCAATGCTACAGTTTCTTCCATTACTAAACACAATAGTTCTATAGTAGAATACCAATAAGTCCACTCTAATCCATATTTTATTCCTCTATCCTGTGGGCCCTGGGATGGTGATGTCCACTCTACTTTTATATTGAGAGGGGGCTTAGATCCCACACGGTTGATGGATGTGATTCTCCTGCTTGCAGCTGTAGGCACTCTTGATTCCCTGGTGTGGTGTTTGACCATCTTCACCTCCCTGTTAGCTGACCTGGGTAAGTCCAACGAACTGGTAAGTTGCAACTCTGCTGAAGCTCACAACCTAACTGGCACATGGCCAGTCCAGAGATTCAAGTCTCTTGGGTCTACACCAACCCCAGCGCCAACCACAGGTTCAGTAAAAGTGACAGAAGAGGCTGAGTCCAACTCCATCACACTCAGGAACACAAATTCCAAAGTAGGGCCTACTGACAAGGCATTGAACTCCAGAGCCATCTGCCATGACCATAGAGCCTATGTGGCTCTGTAGCCCTCAGGAGCACCCGTACCTGGGGTTGTATCTACTTTGGCTATCTCTGGGATCCTGCTGAGGTGTGTGTAAGCGTGACCCCTCTGATGACCTCCCAACTCTTTATCTCTTGTGACACATCACTTTCACTGTGAGGCATTGCATGACAGTAATTTGTAGAAGGTGGAGAAACCAACACACGTTCAGATTGGTCATTGCATTAGTTTTTCTGATCTCCTTCTGTGTTGACACAACCTTGGGAGGCGGATGTTATTGCACCTTGTTACAGCACAAGCAGCGAGAGTCACTGAGCCCGAATTCTCAGGGAGGCCTGTTTGACTCCAGCCAGCGCTCTTGCCGTGCCGTGGGTCTGCCTCAACTCCCCTCTTGAGACGAAGGGCCAGCTTTCTCCCTCTTTATGTAGCTCAAAGCTCCCAGCGCAGGCTGGGAGCACGGTCAGCGCAGTGGACTGCGGACCTGAATGACAAGGTCTGACCTCTGCTCATATCCCAGCTGCGCTGCTGGGAGCAGCTGAGCATTCCATGGTCACACACGCTGTAAACATCTCACCGCCTGTTAGTATTTGGGCTGGTTTGTTCCTGCTCTCTGTGTCCTACTTATGTGCCTCTCAGATTTGCCAGTTTTTGGAGGAGGCAGGGAAGGACTCATCTGTACTCTTTTGTCCCATTCCTGAGCCTAACAATCAACAGATGATCTTTGGTGATGAAAATAAGTCTTTCTTTTTTTTTTTTCAGTATGATTTTGTGCTGCTTTTCAATTCTACTTACATTTTCTCCACCGCATTTTCATGGACAGAAACTGCCGGCAGAGTCTGCCATGAGGCTACCTTTGTCATGAAGATCGTTTGTATTCAAGATCTCCAATGACATATTCTGGACCATTTACTCTCTTTGCATTCTGTCAACACCCCAGCTAGATGCCAAGTACCCTCCTTCTCCATGGGTCTGTGCAGGTGTAGCAGTTTGATATTGTTTATTAATTCCAAAAATAGATATTGGATTATGTTTGTGAACTGGTTTATCTCTCTGGGCATATTAGGTTGGGCTGGTTTCAGTGGTTTCACTTTTACCTGATTAAATAATAATTAAGGCTTTGATTGAGCCATTATCAGTAGGATGTAGAGTCCCTGCCCTCTTGGTGGGCAGGGGCTCACAGAGAAACCACACCATAGAGAAGGGAGGTAGGAGTTTTGAGCTGGAGCCTAGGAAGTAAACACATGGGAGAGAGTGGAGCTGTTGAGCCCAGAAGAGAATCGAGTCCTAGGAAGAGAGGAACCGAGGAAGCCTGAACCCTGCAGACATTGGCAGCCATCTTGCTCCAAGACGTGGCAATAGACTTTGGTGAGGGAAGTAACTTACACTTTATGGCCTAGTAACTATAAGCTTCTACTCCAAATAAATACCCTTTATAAAAGCCATCAGGTTTCTGGTCTTTTGCACCAGCACCCCTTTGGCTAATACAGCAGGGCGCCCCCCAGCAGGGCTTGCCCATGAGGCCACACCCATAGTCTGACTCTCCCACCAAAGTTTCCCAGCCCTTGGTCTCTGCCTAATCAATCTCACCCACGAGCTGGGAATAGACGGCTATTCTTGGCGTTTACGAGTTAATTCATCTCCCCTTTCAGTGTAACAGTAGCTTTCTGGAGTATTGTGTGAGGGTGTGGAGAAAGCAGAACCCTGGTGCATTGCTGGTGGGAATGTAAAATGGTGCCGCCACTGCGGAGAACAGTCTGGAACACTGGAAAACAAAACTACCATATGCCCCGGCAGTCCCCTCATAGGTATGTCTCCAAAAGAATAGAAAATGGGAACTCAAGCATGGACTTGCACAGCAATGTTCCAAGGAGGAAACAACCTAAATGTCCTTCAACAGATGAATGGATAAGCAAATTGTGGTATATTCCATGCCATGCAATTTTATTGAGCCGAAATAAGGAATGATGTTCTGGTATATGCGCCAACAGGGATGAAACTTAAAGACATCATGTTGAATGAAATAAAGCAGACACAAAAGGGCAAGTATTGTTTGATTCCACTTATATGAAGTACTTAGACTAAGCAAATTAATAGAGAAATAAAGTAGATTATAAGTTTACCCGGGGCCAGGAGGAGGGAAGAGTGGGGAATTATTTCTCTTTTTTTTTCTTTTTTAACTTATTTTTTAATGTTTTTTTTCAAAGATACATAGATCACACAAAATGTTACATTAAAAAATATAAGAGGTTCCCATATATCCCACTCCACTCCACCATACACTCCTCCCACATCAACAACCTCTTTCATCATTGTGGCCCATTCATTGCATTTGATGAATACATTTTGGAGCACTGCTACACCTCATGGATTTACATTGTAGTTTATACTCTCCCCCAGAAGAATTATTTTTTAAAATTTATTTTTAAATGTTTATTTCTCTCCTCTTCCCCCCTCCTCCCATTGTCTGCTGTGTCCATTCACTGTGTGTTCTTCTGTGTCTGCTTGCATTCTTGTCAGGGGCACTGGGAATCTGTGTCTCCTTTTGTTGCGTCATCTTGCTGCGTCAGCTCTCTGTGTGTGTGGTGCCACTCCTGGGCAGGCTGTGCATTTTTTGCATGGGGCGGCTCTCCTTACAGGTGCACTCCCTGCATGTGGGGCTCCCCTACATGGGGGACACCCCTGTGTGGCATGGCACTCCTTGCGTGCATCAGCGCTGCACGTCACCAGCTCACCACATGGGTCAGGAAGCCCGGGGTTTGAACCCTGGACCTCCCATGTGGCAGGCAGATGCTCTATCCATTGAGCCAAATCTGCTTCCAAGAATTATTTCTTAAAGGGTAGAATTTCTATTTGGGGGTGATATTTTAGTAATGGATGGTGATGATGGTAGCACAGCATTGTGAATTTAATCACTGCCATTGCATTACACTCTTAAAAATGGTTAAAATGGGAAATTTTATATATATATATTATATATATATAATCAAAATAAGAATAATTTGAAAAAGTAACTTCAATGGTGGGAACTCCAGTACCAGGATCCCATGTTGAGAAAAGTATTCTAGGGCAAGGAGACTCTTCTGAAGAACCTCGCATGGTCCCATGGGTAGCCCCCAGCAGCCACATGTGTGGTTGGCCCTTCCTTGCATCTTCTCTCTGCCTCCAGTCCCAACACGCTACACCTTGATTTGCAGCCAGGAGGTGGCCATGTGCCAGTCTCTCATTGCTGCCCCATTAGCCATTTGATATGCAGGATGAGTCACAGACAAAGCCGATAGAACTGGTGACAAATAGAAACATGATCCCCCCAGCTGCGCTGAACAGGCCCCGGCCCAGGGAGTGGTTGTCAGTGACTGCCAAGGACCTTGGAGGCAAGCCAGCCAGGGTTTCTACTCTTTTGGCTCCTTCCCTATCAATGAGTCGTTTGATAAAAGGCAATCCTGGGCCCGGCAGGTCCCTGATGCTACCATCTTGGGAAGTGAGGGAGGGGCACCGCTATTTCAGTGTCCTGCAGGTGGCGGGACCTACAGGACCCTGTACAGGCTTTTCTTTTCCAAGAGCACAAGAGTGTTTCTGGCCCCTGGTGTGTGCTTTGATATTAGCACATCCTTATTTTCCCCCCAAATTCATGCATAAACCCCCCTACGGCCCCAGATTTAGGGTGGATGAGATTTCCTGGGCATCCATGGCTCCAAGCAGCTGCTGTGGGATTTTTGACTTTCCTGTGACCGTTCATTCCCACGAAGTGCTCCAGGGACATCTAATCTCTTGGAGGCTGCTTCTTCTGTCCGTCCCCTTTCAGGCCTCAGCGTAAGGGTTATTACAGCTATTGCTGTAACTATTCTAGGCTTGTTGAGTACAAGGCTGTCCCTTTGAATCCAGTGTTCATGAAATGGTTCTAGTTTATTTGCATACATTTATCTGTATTCTGTCAGTATATTTGGAGATGATCTGTAACACGAGGAAATAAAATTGCTCTCCTGCGCCTATGGAAAATGCTGATTATGATCAGCCTCTTGGGATACAGGAAACATTTCATTAATGTCAAGATGATATATTTAAAAAGAGATCACATGCCCCAGATAGAAGGGTTAGGAATTGGTCATATAAATGTCAGGCATAATTACAGATTGATGGTGGTGGTGGGCAGGGGTGTGTGTGCTAGGCCTAAGCACTCAATGATGGGAATTCAAAATTCTTTTTGGGGAGAAGACCGTGAGATAGAGGAGAACCAGGCTGGATCACCCAGAGGAGAGGCGGTCATTCTTATGCATAATCACCCAGAACAATCGTTCAGAGCCAGCTCTTGGCTCTGGCACCAAGGATTTGCCTAAAGGGATTGCCAGTTCACAGAGGGAAGCAGCTGTTGGGAGCTGTTCCCAGGCGTCTGCAGAGGCAGAGCCCTGCCAGAGGTGTGCCCACACGACCAGGCCGTGCCAGCGGCCCAGGGACCCACCCTGATACGCCCCAGGGGCACAGGGGCTGGAAGGCAGGCGCGGGCAGTGCGAGCAAGCGGCAGCGGGTTCTTGAATCTGAAGAACGGGCGTTCCGGACTTGGCCAGCTGTGTTGAGAAATTAGGAGTTCAGAAACGTCACCTTTCTTGATCTCTCAGAATCACTGCTTTGAAAAAAGAAAAAATGCGCTCTTCACTTCAGAGGCAAGACCTACAGTGGATCTCAAATGCCAGTTTCAGGACCAGCTGCATCAGATATCTGGTAAAGCTGCTGAGAAGACATATTCCTACTCTCCACTCTGGATTCCAATATAGAAGGTCTGGAGCAGACCTTGGGATCTGCATTTAGATAAGCCGATGCACAGCCAGAGTTGTGGACACTGGCCCGGTCTAACTCCCTAGGAGCACAGAACTCTTTTCCACAGTATTCCTGAGCCACGGGGACTTAGCAGCATTATTTGTCCTACTCAGCGGAAATCTGCCGCAGAGCTGTGTTTACCCATTTGCCCTGGCGGACTAGATCAAAGTCCTCTGGATTTGGAGAGCTGGAGAAAAGCCCAGGGGGGGAGTTAGCGGATGTGTGTGCGTGCGTGTGTGGGTGCACGTGCGTGTCAATGGGGGGGTCAGCACATCCAAGTCAAGGAGACCAAAACAGCCAAGGGAAGCAGAGATGGGGCAGGAAGGACAGGATGGCGTGCAAGGGCAGGGCGGTGCCAGTGCAAGCCTGGATTCTCAGCTCCGAGGAACAGAGCCCCTTCTCCAGAAATGGGGGCCGGAAGAGAGGGGGCGGGGAGCACTAGGCACCGGTGAAGTTATGGAAATTGGTGCAGGGAAACCTGAAAATACCCAAGAGATGTGGGCAAATGGAAGCCAGCCAGTCTTCCCTGTAGGTGGAGGAAAGGAGCTGCTGGCCTAGCGAGTCAGAGGAGAGCCTTTCCACCTAGGAAAGCTGTTTCTAGATCCTGATGGTTCAGGGTGGCAGGGTGGTTGGTCATCGGTGTGGCTGTTCAGCTCGGAGGAAGAGCAAGGGACAGTGCAGATGGACAGATCCAGAGCTTCTGCAATGGCGCCAGGCTGGATCAAGCCCCAAATCCTTTGATTTTTTTCCCTCCTATTCCTTCCCAATTGTCATGGTTTCTAGACTCCTCACCACGCTAGGTGAGCACCTTCAGTTAATTCCAGAAACAGTCCAATTGGTGTAGTCGAAAGTAGACTACTCTCTTCTTCTGAATATCATTCTGCTACAGGAGCCCCAAAGCTCCTCACTAGACTTTCAGCAGTCCCTTGGTACGAATGATCTGTGCTGAACGCTCAGACATCTAAATCCTCCAGAACTGTTTCACAAGACTTCTCTTAAAATCAGATATTGATCCAAGTGGAGACTTTCCATTTTTTCTTGTTAAATTTTTTCTTTAGTTTTGACATGCCTTTTCCAGGTTTTGGAGATTTTTCTGAATCCTGATCCATGGCCAGGGTGTTAGCTATGCCTCCCAAGTTTCTGGCATCGACACATTGCATGGACATGACTGCTGTGCCGTCATCTAAGGTTTTGCAAAGAGTTTGGACGGCATAGAACTGAGAGACAACTTGGTGGTGCAGCAGTAGCGCCCTCCCTCCACTTTGACAATGAATAATTAATGTTCATCAATCAGCTATAAAGTCACCTACTTGTACGATTACACACAGCCCTTGGCAAATGACTCAATTACAGCATTTGTCAGTGGGTTCATAATTACTTTTTTTTTTTTTTAGCAGGTACCGGGGATTGAACCTGGGACCTCGTACATGGGAAGCAGGCTCTCAACCACTGAGCTACACCCGCTCCCCCATAATTACTTCTTTGCATGTCCATCTCCCTCACCAGGTTGAGCTGCTCCACAGCAAGGACATATTTTATTCCTTTTTGTAATTTCAGTGTTTAGCACCACTGCCCAACTCAGTAGGTGTGCAAAGCACCTGGTGTGACTGACTCATCTGGTCGATGTTTTCACAGCTTGCCTACAGAGGCAAGTATCAAGAAGACTCTTAAACCATGTGCAAAAGGAAGGTATATTCTTCAGGCTGTCAAGAAATTAAGTGAGGTATGAGATTAATTTGATGCAAGTTAACTCCCAGGGATCATTCATTCTTCCCTTCGATGAGCATAAAATATCAACCCAATAGCATGCCACTGGTGCTCATCGGCACGCTCATCCGAACTAGACAGACTCCTGTACTACTGCCGGTGAGCTCCGTCGGTCTGTAGTTTCTGACGTCCACCTTCTTCTCTGCCCTGCCCCCTTGAATGTCCATTGTCCTTTTGGCCCTCACCATTCCCTGGGGTGGCTCAAAGATTCCTAACAGTGTCCATGCCTATGGCAAGCAGGTCATCCTACCCCAGGGCGTCCTGGCTTGCACATGCTTACCCACCTCTGGGAACTGACCAGAAGCCTCCAAGAACCCTCTGCCTGTTTCCTCCCCTTTCTTGAACCCTCTTCGCTGTTAACAGGGACTCGAGGTGTGTCTCCATCACCTGGTCAGCAAGAGGGAGTGAGAATGTTGTCCCCCACCCCCCCACCACCCGATGGCCGGGTCAGGAGAGCTGCAGAGTGGGTGGCATCTTGACTCCTTCAGCCCCCTCATTCAGGCAGCAGCCCAGCTGCCCCAGGCCTGGGAATCCGGCTCCCGGTGTTCTGTCTGTCTGCTTGTCTCCATCCCCCGCCCCGCCGCCTCCAGGCCACCCGCGTTTCCCCGGGTCTGACTGCGCCCTGTTGTTGCACCTGTCCTGCAGCATCTCACCACACGGTGTGTTGGACCATGTCGCTCTCCCAGGCAAGGCTGCCCAGTGACCTCTGCCTCAGTTCCCTCTGGCTGTCATAGCAAATTCCCGCAGATGGGTGGCTTCAAACAACAGAAACGCATTGCCTCAGCGCTCTGGAGGCGGGGAGCCCACAATCCACAGGGGAGAACCCTTCCGTGCCCCTTCTGGCTAGCTGCAATCTCGAGCTTTGACCTCTGCCTCAGTTGTCACAGGGCCATCTCCCCTTTGTGTGCAAGCTCCCCTTCTTATGAGGACACCTTCAGACTGGATTAGAGCACACCTTCCTCCGGTCTGGGCTCATCTTAACTAATCACGTCTTCAAAGGTCCTATTTCCCAACAGGGTCCCTTTCAAAGGACTTGAGCATGTCTTCTGGGGACACAATCCATAACAAGTCCCCACTGTATTTAGCATACAGCCCTGCACGATGTACAAGATCAAAGGGGGCCGCGTCCCTGCTGGCCCGCCACCCTCATCAGGCTGCCACCCTTCCCCACGTCCCCACCCCTCTCCTGACATCTGGTTGTGAGTGTGTGTGGGCATCTCCAAAGCCCCGTGCGTGTTCTGTCTGGAAAACTCTTCCCCCCACCTCCTCATGTGCCAACTCGCGTCAATTCTTGAAGAGGTGGGGTGACGTCATTTCCTACCAGACACTACCCTGGGTCTCTCTGTGTGCCCCATCACATGTGACAGCCCCCATCAGAACAGCTGCTTGAGCTCTTGGCCGTCTCCCAGCCACAGGAGGTCAGCGAGCCCTTTGTTCGTGGCTGTGTATTGGACACTCACTAATGATGTGCATGAGAGGAACAAAATGACAGCTGCATCGATGTCCAGTACAGCCTACTGTGACACCGAGAAAGAGAAACGAGTAGGTTCTCTGGAGGGCATCCCGAGCATAACCGCGTTATGTTCCCACCCTCTGCTCCTGGCGCTCTGGCCTCCTGGCTGTCCCTTGGCCCATGGGTCCCTCTCCCACGCCCCTCCCACCCCACCCCCCGGCACCTGTGAGCTCGCCCCCTCTCCTCCTCTCCTTCAATGTGCCTTCAATACCGTCTTGGAGAGACTTCTCAGACCACACGATTTACAATCTCCACTACCCTGTCCCTGAGCCCCAGCTCCCGACATCCCCTTTTCACCTGGGTTCTCCTCCTCAGCAGCCGTCATCCTTCAGCAGACAGGTTCCTGTGCTCGTTCGCCTGCTTATTCTGTCTCCTCCTGGGAGACAGTAAGCTCCATGAGGGCAGGGCTGCGGTCAGTGCTACGTCACCGGGCAGCTCAGCCCCTGGATGCGGCAGGCACCCGACAGCGCTTTGTTTTTTTTTAGATTTATTTATTTTGTTTATTCCTCTCCCACCCCAGTTGTCTGCTCTCTGTGTCCATTTGCTGTGTGTTCTTCTGTGTCCGCTTGTATTCTTGTCAGCGGCATGGGTATCTGTGTCTCTTTTTGTTGTGTCATCTTGCTGCATCAGATCTCCATGTGTGCAGAGCCACTCCTGGCAGGCTGCGATTTTTTTGTGCTGGGCGGCTCTCCTTACGGGGCATGCTCCTTGCACATGGGGCTCCCCTACGCAGGGGACACCCCTGCGTGGCACGGCACTCCTTGCGCGCATCAGCACTGCGCATGGGCCAGCTCCACACGGGTCAGGAGGCCTGGGGTTTGAACCCTGGACCTCCCATGTGGTAGGCGGATGCTCTGTTGGGCCAAATCTGCTCCCCGGGACCACTCTTTGTGAGACAAGAGTTCCACTGCCCTGCAGGGAGCCAGGAGGGAGGCGGGGCTGGCAGGGAAAGGCTAAGAAGGATTTCGTCTCAGCTGGCCCTGAGCCCTGGGCGCTGCGGTTTTCATTGCACTGCAGAGTTGGCTCACCTGAGGCAAAGAGGCGGCCCTTTTAGACCCCTTAGGGAGCCAGAGTCATCGGCTTTGGGCTGCTAGGGGTGGAGAGAGGCTGGTGACCTCCCAGCTGAGCGGGATGTCGTTCTGTGGAGGACAGTTCTCCAGAGAAGGCAGCAGCTGTGTGAGGACCAAGAGCAGCTCCCCAGCGGTGGGGGGTGGGGGGTGGGGGGCAGGTGCACAGGCCCAAAGGAAGGTGGGAAGGCCACCAAGGACTCCCGCTCTGTCCTATGGCTCCTCCAACCTTCTGCTGGATGGGAAACAACAGAGCCAAACTGACTAGAGCGAGGTACCGAAGAAGAGTCAAGCGCCCTGAGTGGCCCTGAGCTGTGTGCCAGCGAGTGATTGTAAAACACTGGCTTTAGAAATCCTTTTTTCTCCTTCAGACGGTTTTCCTGCCCCGCTCCTAGCTCTTGCTGGCTTTCACCTGGCTGAGGTTACAGAACAAGTGGGTTTTGGATAACTGCCCCGCTGTTTGGGCTTCCCCTAGTCTCAGGGCAGGGTGGGATGGGGCGCTGGGGCTGCTGCGTCGCACACAAACAGCGCCCCCTGTTGTGTAGACTATGACCTGCGCAGCCTCCACGGAGGCCCCGCGGATGCTCCGCACTCGTGGTTAAAGAAACGCTCACCAGCATGACCCTCGGGCGTTCCTGCGCACGCATTTCAGAAGCGAGGAGGCAGTGGGTGGCAGGCGGGGGAGGGGCTGCCGGGCGCGGGGCACCGCCTGGGGGGAGGCAGGGGGTCGCCGCAGCACCCAACACAGACTGCAGAGCTTGCCGGGTGCTCCGCAGGGTCCCGAGCCAGCGTCTCCCGCGCCCGCAGCTGCTCCACGCGCGACCTGACCTCGCCCACGGCTGGATGGTCATGGGTTGCCGTGGGAACGCGCGGCGGGTGGGGGGGCGCTGTCGTGTCACCACCCAGACCCCTCGGGCCTCTGCAAAAATAAACGAGATCCCCAGCGCGAGGCAGGCCGGCAGGGTGTGCGCGCCGGGAGGAAGCCCCGCGCGCCCCCTCCCCGGCTCGGCTCCCACGCCGGGGCTGGACACGGGGTGGCAGGAAGAGGGCGCGAAGCACGTGGAGAGCAGGGGGGCTCTGGAGTCAGGAAGGCTGGAGGCAGCCCCCAGCGCCCCCTTCCCGCGGTTGCGTTAGGGTGAAGCGAGCGCATGCGCCCAGGGCCCCGGCCGGAGCCCCCAGGGCGCAGGAGGCCAGCGGCCGTCTCGCGGGAGGACCACGCCGTGCCTTGGCCGTGGCCTTGCTCCGACTCAGGGCGTGGCAGCGCGTGAACGCGGGGAGCTGCTCCTTCCAGGGGGACGGCCGCCTCCCCAAGGGCCCTCCCCGCGCCTGCAGCCCAATTACCGCCTTCTCGGTTTGCCTGCGAGGATCCCGCAGCACCCAAGAGCTCGGCCTCGTAAACACCTTTAATCTCCGTAACTATGGTTTCTTCTGTGTACTCTTCTTTTTTTCCCTCGTGTGCCAAAATGGGAGATTTAAAAACAACTGAAACTCTAGTAATACGTCATCGTTGTGGAAAAATTAGATAACCCAGATAAGCCACAGGCAGGACTATAATTAAAACAGCCCCAGATCATTCCACCCAGAGACAGCCACTATGACACTGATTCCAGAATTTTCCCCATGTAAGTAGAGAGATGTCCTTTTTAAAGCAGTTTTATTTGTATTGTGTTTACAACACTTTAAACTGTTTTTTAAAAATTCATATATACTGAGTATCCTTCCAAAGAAGTAAAGATGAAATTATAATCTACAGCATCATTTAAAATGGCTGTACACTCCTCTTGACATAGAGGTGCAATGGACACAACCAATCCAATGTCCACATAGAAGAGGTGGCATTGGATTGGGAAAAGTGGACATGGTGGACGATGGGTATGGGGAAGGGCAGGAAGAGATGAGAGGTGGGGGCGTATTTGGGACGTGGAGCTGCCCTGGATGGCCCCTCGGGGGTAATCACCGGACATCGTGGATCCTCACAGGGCCCACTGGATGGAATGGAGGAGAGTATGGGCCATGATGTGGACCATTGTCTATGAGGTGCAGAGGTGCCCAAAGATGTACTTACCAAATCCAATGGATGTGTCATGATGATGGGAACGAGTGTTGTTGGGGGGGGAGAGGGGGGGTGGGGGGGGGAGAGGGGGGGGTGGGGGGGTGGGGTTGAATGGGACCTCACATATATATTTTTAATGTAATATTATTACAAAGTCAATAAAAAAAATAAAAATAAAAATAAAAAATAAAATAAAATAAAATGGCTGTACAGGGGGCAGATGTAGCGCAAACTGTTGAGTGCCTGCTTCCCATGTAGGAGGTCCTGGATTCAATTCCCAGTACCTCCTAAAAAATATGAAATAAAAAGGCTGTATAATATTCTTTTACATAGATGTGTTATAATGTATTTTACTGGTTTTTTAGGGTGTTTGAATTATTTTTACTGTTATAGACAGCCCTGCAACAAGCAATCTGGTACATATGTCTTTGTATTCTATACACTTGTTTCCTAAGAATAAACTCCTGGAAGTGGAATTATATGGCTTGAGGAGTATTTATCTTTTTAAGGGTTTTGATACAATGGTGCCACCTTGCTCTGCACACATAGCTAGTTTACAGTCCCACCAGTCCAAGGACGTCGTTCTTTTTCCTTACCCCCCATGCCAACACCGGTTGCTCCTTTTCTATTTTTCTCGTCCACTATATGAAAAGTGCACTCTCGTTATGATCTCTTCCATGTCTTTAAGTACTAATGAGATTGACCACTTTTGACGTGTATCAGCTGCCTCTATTTCTTCTTTCATTAAATGTCTCTTCATTACTACCCTTAGCCCATTTTTCCACTAGGGAGCTTCTCACTTTTTGTTTGTTAGCGCTTTCTATATAATAAGCTCTTGCACAAACCTCCACCGGGGAATATTCCTCTTACTGCACGTGGGAAATTACTGTGACTGCCAGGGGTAGGTGCTTTGGAGGTCAGGTTAACGCTACCCGGGCGTTTAAAGGAGAGAGGTCAGTAGATGAACGGAGGGCGGGTGTCTTGGTCTGCGGGCCACTACGACAAACAGCACAGGCTGGCTGGCTTAACCAGCAGGAGTTCACTGTCTCGGTTTGGGAGGCTGGACCTCTAAAATCAAGGAGTCAGCAGGATCAGGCTTTTTCTGCAGCCTGTGGCGCCCCAGGGGTGGCTTGCCTGCCGCTGTAACCAGGCTCGGCCTCCGCCACGTGGCCGCCCCTCCCGTGACTCCTACGGCACCCACTTTTCTGCTGCTAAGGGCGGCCGTCAGATGGAGGAAGGCCCCTGGGCCGCCTTGACCTCAACTAACAGGCTCTCCCAAGACCCTGTTTACGAGTGGGATCCCCCCTGCGGGAGCAGGGGTGAGGAGGGAGGGGTGCCCGGCTTCGCCGCTGCCACCACGGGGGGCCTTGCCCGGCTGGGTGCAGGCGCCGCGCGGTGGGGGTGAGCTGGGGTCGCGCTCGTAGCCCCCGCTGCGTCTACAGTCTCCCAGGCCCACTCCGGGTGAGCGCCGGCGTGCTAGGAACCACGGGGGCTAGTTTTGTCAGTGCTGTGTCGCAATGGGTGGCTCTGGACCACTTCCCCCACGGCCTGGCCGGTTCTTCCTTCACCGCTTCCCAGCCCATGGCAGAAACAAGCCACAGCCCCGAGGGTTCCTGCACAAACCCCAGGGGTGCCTTTAAAAAGATTAGCTCTCATTCTCCCCTTCCCAGCCCTCTCTGCTTGGCTCCCCACCTGCTCCACCCTTCTGCCTGGGAGGCCTGAGGGGTCTGGGACAGAAAACCAGCCAGCCCCAGCCAGCCACGGAGCCCAGGCCCTGCTCCGACCGCAGCACTGGTTTTCTCTCTTCTCTATTTGCCTTCTCTCCATTGAAACAAAGATCCTGAGGCTGAAGACCTGTAAATGATTCACGCCTGCATTCATTCCTTTAACAAATATTTATTGTTACTATGTGAGAAGCATGGTTTTAGGTAGCAGGGATATAGCAGGAAGCAAAAGGAACCAAACCCTTGCCTGTGTTCGTGCCAGTGGGGACACAGGTAATAAACAAGTAAAATATTAGCTAGAGATGCATACTAAGTGTGGAAAAGAAAGCAGGGAATGCAGGGGGTGCTGTTGAAATTTTAGGGAGGGAAGCAGGCTGGGCCTCATTGAGAAGGGGCCGACTAGGGAAAGATCAAGGCTAAGCCAGGGAGCCTGACATGGGGGTATCTGGGAGAATCATGCGGGTAGAGAAAATAGTAAACGCAAAGGTCCTGCGGCAGGAACAAGCGCAGGGAATTCAAGGAACATCAAGGAGGCGGTGTGATGGCAACCAGGTGAGTGAGGCAGAGAAGGCTGGAAGACAAAGATGGAAGGTAGCAGGGTTAGATCAGGTCACGCCAAATAGACCAACACCGCACAGTAGAAATACCACGTGATCCACGTGTAATTTCAGATTTTCTAGTAGCCACATTAAAAAAGTAAAAAGAAACAGGTGAAAATAATTTAAATATATTTTCTTTTTTTTTTTAAAGATTTATTTGTTTATTTAATTCTCCCCCCCCCCCCCCCCGGTTGTCTGTTCTCTGTGTCTATTTGCTACGTCTTGTTTCTTTGTCCGCTTCTGTTGTCGTCATCGGGAAGTGTGTGCGGCACCATTCCTGGGCAGGCTGCACTTTCTTTCGCGCTGGGCGGCTCTCCTTACAGGGCGCACTCCTTGCGCGTGGGGCTCCCCTACGCGGGGGACACCCCTGTGTGGCACGGCACTCCTTGCGCGCATCAGCACTGCGCATGGGCCAGCTCCACACAGGTCAAGGAGGCCCGGGGTCTGAACCGCGGACCTCCCATATGGTAGACAGACGCCCTAACCACTGGGCCAAGTCCGTTTCCCTAAATATATTTTCTGTAACCCAATATATCTAGTATTTCTACATGTGATTAATATAGTATTTCTACATGTGATTAATATAAAATATAAATATAATATAAAATAGTATTTCTACATGTGATTAATATAAAAGTTATTGCTGAGATTTTTTTGTATTGGGGGGGAATTGAACCCGGGACCTCGTATGTGGGAAGCTGCTTCTTGACCACTCAGCTCCACTGACTGGTTTCTCATTTGTTTTGCTTGTTGTGTTTGTTGTTTTTTTAGGAGACACCAGAAACTGAACCCAGGACCTCCCATGTGGGAGGCAGGAGCTCAACAGCCTGAGCCACATCCACTCCCCTGGAATGTTTTGCCACCTTTTTTAAATACCCAGGCTTTGCGATCCCCGGTGGATTTTGCCCTCGCAGCACACCCCGTTTGGCCCACCTGCCTTTCACGGGCGCCCCTGGGGCTGGTGGCGGCTGTGGCAGGCAGCAGAGTCTGGACTGTGAGGCCCTTGGCTCTCACTCAGAGGGAAACGGGGTGCACTTAGGGTCCGAGCAGAGGAGGGTGCGACCCGCCTGCCTTGTCCACAGAACACGCAGCTTCTGGGAGCGAGCAGACGGAAAGGGTGCCAGCGTGGACACGGGGCCAGCCGGAGGCCACGTGGGGATGTGGGGGGGGAAGCGGGGGGGTGAGGCGGTGGGGTTTGGACCGAGGGCGGTGGGAGGTGGTCACATTCCGGACAGACAGACAGAGACCCTTCCCCAAAGCACCTTCACGCTGAACTCGTCGGAAGCAGGCCCGCCCTGGTGCACTTCTGGGACAGGGTCAGATAACACATTTGTTGAAATACGTACTTCGTCAATAAAATTCTGGGGGAGCCTAGACGGTGAGGTCATGCTGGAGAGACGCAGCTCTGCCTCCCTGGCTCCTCACACGGGAGCCGGCCTCCTCCAGGCTGCGTGACCTTCCCAAGGTCGGGCCAAGCTCTGGCCCCCGGCTCCCGCACGCCCCCTCCCTGGGGGGGCCCCTGGGCCTCGCTGGGGTCGGGAGAGGCATCTGTCCCCAAGAGGGCGAGCAGGCCGCGCCCGGGCCACCTGCTGCTCCATTTGGACAGTATTTTCCACTGGTTTTGCTGCAAATCTGAAGCGTTTTCCTTGCCAGCTGGGAGTGAGAAAAGACTATTGTTCCAGGGGCCATTTGTCCGTCCATGCTCCCCCCCCCCCCCGGGCAACCTCATTTATTCCGTGAAACAGGGTCTGCCTGGCCCAGGGTGTGGGGTCAGGGGGTCCCCGGGCAGTGGGGGCTCGTTCTGGCCAACACCTGCCCCTCCCCGTCACATTCACCCCGACAGCCCGCCCAGAGGCGACTGCCCAGGGCAGGTGTTCCCCGTCCCGCCTCATCCAAGCAGAGCCTTTCTGCTTCTGGGTCTGGCCGCCTCCCCGCTGCCGCTGGATCCCCCCTGCTACCCCGGGCGTGGGAGCTGGCCCTCCTCGCTTCCAAAGACCCGGTGGGCTGGGCCACAGGCGGGGGCCGCCCAGGGCAGGGAGTAACGCCCACCCTCTCCCGGGCCGGGTGGGCTGTGCACTCCTTCACACCAGGCGCGCCTGGACAGCACCGGGCCTGATTTCCAGCAACTGAGGCAGGAGCCGCAGGCCTCGGGGAGGTGTCCCCCAGGGAAGGCCCCTGGAAACTTCCAGGCCTCCTCCTGCCCGCGGAGCACGTGTGGAAACCCTCTCCTCCTGGGGGGAAACAAAACTACTGGTGTTCCCCGTCTTCTTTTTTTTTAAGATTTATTTCTCTCCCCCCCACCCAGTTGTCTGCTCTCTGTGTCCGTTCGCTGTGTGCTCTTCTGTGACCGCTTCTATCCTTTTCAGCGGCACTGGGAATCTGTGTTTCATTTTTGTTGCGTCATCTTGCCGTGTCAGCTCTCCGTGTGGGCGGCGCCATTCCTGGGCAGGCTGCACTTTCTTTCGCGCTGGGCGGCTCTCCTTATGGGGTGCACTCCTTGTGCATGGGGCTCCCCTACGCAGGGACACCCCTGCGTGGCAGGGCACTCCTTGCGCGCATCAGCACTGCTCATGGACCAGCTCCACACGGGTCAAGGAGGCCCTGGGGATCAAACTCTGGACCCTCCACATGGTAGGCGGACGCTCCATCAGTTGAGCCACAACCGCTTCCCAGCATAGGTCTTAATCCAGAGAAGAAGCCAGAAGCCAGCGTCAGGGGAGGCCACGGGCAGAAGCAGGCAGCCAGTGGCAACCAGAAGAACAGACAGAAGGAACGTCACCCTGAGCTGGGAGGCAGAGCTGGAAGCCAGGGTGCCCCGAGGACGGGACCATCCAGCACCGGATGTGGCAGACGCCCGGAGAAGGCACGCCTTCCCATACCCTGATTTTGGACTTCCAGCCTCAAAACTGTGAGTCAATCAATTCCTGTTTTTAAGCCCAAACCGGGTTGGGTATTTTGACAGCGGCTCTGACAAACCGCAACGTGGTGTCTGTTCGGGTCTTCAGCCCGTGTTTCATTGGTTGTCTGCCTTTTGTAAGCCCTTGGGAGGTCTTCCCGTGTCCCCCAAAGGAGTTGTCCTTTGTCAGATGTTTTTCCTACAAGTACCTTCTCCCGCTCTGTGCATTCATTGCCTTTTCACTATCTCCAGGGTGCGATGAGCAGTTCTTAATTTTAATATAGTCCAATTACCATTCTTCCTTACGGTTTGTGCGTTCATGTCCTGTTTAAGAACTTGGCCTCCCCGAGGGCTCCAAGTGGATATCTTGAAGCGGCACCCGGTGGTTTTCTGGAATGTAATTTTATGTGATCACCCCCGACGTTGGGACCCAGAGCTGCCACGCGCCTGTGCCCTCTCCTCACCTCACTGCTGGGTTCTCCCCTCGGCTCCCCCCAGGTCTGCCGCTCGCCCTCCCCTCACCTCCCCGCCATCCCCGCTTCCTCCACGGGGCCTCACGTTGCTCCGCGGGCCTGCCCTCTCGTCTGCACACCTCCCTCCCCTCGGGCCTCTGGGTCTCAGGACAGGGCGTTGAGCTTGGACTTGGGCCTCGGCAGTGGAGGGGCCGCCCCCAACCTGGTGGCTCAGAAGTGGCCGCAGAGGCTCCCTGTCAGCAAGAGCCCTCCTCTCAGGGGCCGCCTCGGCGCCTCCTCAGCCCCGCGCTCACTCACCGCCCGGCCCCCGCAGGTCCCAAGGCCCCTGTCGCGGTTCTTGCGCCTTGACCGGATTTCCTAATGGACGTCGCCTCTTCAGGGTGGGCCAGGGCCCTGACTGCACTCCGTGGACGGTGGGCTCACACCTCCCACCTGCCTCGAGGCCGCCGTGCGGACCAGCCCCCGGGCCGCAGGGCCACCTGAGACGGGCTGGAAGGTTGAGAGGCCTGGCCAGAGCCAGGGGCGGGACCCGGAACCAGGGCCGCCCAGGCAGCCCCGGGCCCGGCTGAGCCCCCAGGACGGCCGTGTGCGCCGACACGGTTTCTTCACTCAGGCTGGGCCTGGCTCTGACACCAGAAGCACCACCCGCCTCAGGGCAAACAGAGCTCAATGACACACTCACACCCACATGCACACACTCGCATGCTCACACATACATACAGTCACACATGCGCACACACACGTCCACTCACACATGTACACATACGTACACTCACACACTGCACACTCACAAGTGACATACATGCTCACATACAAACTCTTACACACACATGCACACACTCGCATGCTCACACATACGTCCAGTCACACATGCACACACACACGTACACCCACACTGCACACTCACAAGTGACATATACATGCTCACATACAAACTTTTACACACACATGCACACACTCCATGCTCACACATACGTCCAGTCACACATGCACACACACACGTACACCCACACTGCACACTCACAAGTGACATATACATGCTCACATACAAACTCTCATACACACATGCACACACTCGCACGCTCACACATACATCCAGTCACACATGTACACACATGTACAGTCACACATGCACATGCATACATACACACACACTGCACACTCACAAGTGACATATACATGCTCCCATACAAACTCTCATACATATACACACAAACACACATGCACGCTTGCACATATACACACACTGACACACTCACAAATGACATACATGCTCACATACAAACTCTCATACATATACACACACAAACACACATACACACACTCATACACATGCTCAAATATATACTCACAATCATACACACGTAGACACACACCCACACATCTCTTACTCTCCAAAGTGATAGATAAGGAAATGGTCCAAACTGGGTGCCTTGCATTTATTCCATTACAGATAATTGCAGATTTTCCTTTATAATGGGGCAACCGGAGCCTTAAAACAGAATATTAAAATTCATTTAAATGCTACTGTCTTCACTTGCCAGGCTTCTCTGACAAATAGCGCGCAATAGGTCAGCTTAAATCAGCAACTGTTGGCTCACGGTTTTGAGGTCGGCAAGGCAGCCCTCTGCACAGGTGATGAGGGCCCCAGGCAGTGGGGCAGGGGTGGGGCAGGGGTGGGGCAGGGGAGTGGGGCTAGAACTTTTAAGTCACTGGACAGCCCACAGCGTGAGGTGCCAAATAGTCTAGCCTTGAGCAGAGAGCAAAATGTTTGGCATACCAGTCATATTAGGTCTTAAAACTGTGGCCTCTCCCCACGAATCTTCATTTCAACAATCATATTTTTCATTCCTTACTTTTCTTCTCATCCTTTTAGTCTTGTGTTCTGGTGGTTTCATTTTAAGCCCAGCTATCTAAAGGTGAAGCAGTTCCTTTTGCCTGGTTAATTTCCTATCGGTCCTCAATGAAATGTCACCATGCTCACAATTCAGTCTAGAAGGCAAATTCTTCAAGACTGTACTGATTGCCTTGTTCCTGCTAATTGTCTGATTTAGATCATTTGTTTCTTGGAAGAGTCTGGATTTTCCCCATACTCTCCAGTGGTTCAAATACATTAGCACTAAGTTAAACTTCAAAAATCATATTCAGGGTTCCAAGAAAATGATCATGGGGATATGCAGTGGTCACAGGGTTGCTTATCAATGACATTTCCTAGAATAGCCAAGTATTAGGAAAAAGCTAAATAGCTATCTATAGAGATTGACTAAATAATGGTGTGTGCTTACAATAGAATATTAGAAAGCCATAGGAATAATGCTGAGAGCAATAGTTGAGGATGTGGAAAGCTGTTTATGATATATTTTTGGTGAAAAAAAGGTTATGATCCGTATGTATAGGATGATCCATTTTTGTAAATGAAATAAAAGTAAGCATCTGTATTTATAGACAGGAGGGAAAAAAACAACACTGTGAATGAGAAATACCAAATGGTAACAGGGTCAGCTCTGGGGGTGGGGGCGGGAGTCACGGTTAGTTTTTATTCCCAGGGCATAGCCCAGGAAATCTTCTACAATGTCCATGCATGTGATTTGCAATATGAGATACATATATGTTAAACTTTGTTAATTTAGATGTCCATTGAATGGAGACATAGTTGTACTAAGGACCCCCGGGGAGGCAGATGGCCGAGCTCTTACCACTGGGAGTCGGAGCCAGTGCTGCCACGTGGCGCTCCCTGCCGAGGCCCCGATCGCGCTGCAGGCGGGTGCCACGTAGTTCGGGCTTCCCCTGAATTAGCCTGCAGTGCGCTGCAGAGATGCCCTTTGTAGGTGAGGCACAAGCCAGCAGAGGCAATGGTAAGACTGGACGTTTCACTTCCTCATCACTGGGGAGACTTGCTGCGGGATGGTCGTTCTTGTGTTTTCTGAGTGGGAAATGACCCCAGACACAGATGGGTGGTGAGTGGTGCCTTAAAGCAGGATGTTTTTCTTTGAAATTATATGCATTTTTCCCTCTGTCCACTAGAGGGCGGGCTTTTAAAGTGCTTGCTTCAAAATCCTTGGGTCCTAGGGGTTTGTTGCCCTGGGTTTTTAACCTTTAATATTCTGTCTAGTTTCTCTTTTTAATACAGAAATGTTAGAAATAGGTAACACTTGTGCTGTT
The DNA here is from genome assembly GCF_030445035.2 of Dasypus novemcinctus. NCBI lineage: Eukaryota > Metazoa > Chordata > Mammalia > Cingulata > Dasypodidae > Dasypus > Dasypus novemcinctus. The sequence goes on along the minus strand of NC_080687.1, from coordinate 12,514,220 downwards.
TATGAGCATCCCTTATTATCAGTTCGAATCTCGACAGGCCATTCTACCTTTTCTCTGAAAGTTCAGGAACACAGACTCAGAAAAATTTCTATGATTGGATTTGAGCGTCTTGGTCACTTTAGAATCAATTTTTCGAAAAAGCAACTCTTTGCTCGTATTACCATTTCTTAGAACAGATATCATTTTGTGAGAGAATTAAAGAGGTATCATGCAAGAGAGAAAAGAAAATGGGTTTTCAAGTCATTAAACCTGAATTTATTTGTTTACTCCGTCACTGACTCCATCAACAAACGTGCTGTTATGCTCCAGGCACTGAGCTGGGTGCTGGGTTCAAGTTTGTCTTCGGTCACGTGGTGGGTGCTGTGACGGTGGGCAAGACACACTTTCCATATTTCTGCTTCCCCATTTGTCAGCGGGGGAGAATGTCAACCCTAAAGGACTGTTTTAGGACTCAGTGCCATCACACTTGAATAAGTTTGGAAAACTTCAAAGTGCAAGGCCCCTGTCAGTTGTTTCACACTTGCCAAGTTTCATGTTCCCTTTCTAAAGGAGTTGCAGCTTCTGGAATCTCTGGGATGAGCATGTGGAGGAGTCTTAGCCCAAACCATCTGCTGGCGTCCTGGCCCGGACGGTTCCTGGGGAGAGGGGAGGGGCTCGTCCTGTGCATGGCAGGAGGTTTCCTTGGCTTCTACCCACTAGAGGCCAGCAGCACCGCCCCCTCCCCCTCATTTGCAACAATCAAAACTGTCTCCAGCCTTTGCCAGTGTGGCTGAGGACGGCCGAGCTGAACAATGGATTCAGTCTCGTTGTCCTCATGTGGAGCTCTCGCCCCCGTCCAGCTCCTCCCCAGGGCCCGGCTCCTGCCGTCTGGTTCTGCCTTTTTTTAAGAGGTTTATTTATTTATTCCTGCCCCACCCCCTCCCCATTGCCTGCTCTCTGTGTCCATTCGCTGTGCACTCTCTGTGTCTGCTTGTCTTCTCTTTAGGCGGCACTGGGAACTGATCCTGGGACTTTCTGGAGTGGGAGAGAGGTGCTCAATCTTTTGTGCCATCTCAGCTCCCTGGTCTGCTGCATCTTATTGTCCCTCCTCTGAGTCTCTTTTTGTTGTGTCATTTTGTGGCACCAGCTCTCTGCTCGGGCCAGCTCACTGTGCGGGCCAGCTTGCCTTCACCAGGAGGCCCCGGGAATTGAACCCTGGACCTCCCCTATGGTAGACGGGAGCCCAATTGCTTGAGCCACATCCGCTTCCCTCTGCCTTGCCTTAAACTCATTTTAACATACTCGAAACTACAGCTACTCTTTATTGAATGACTACTGGGTGCCAGGAATGCTTAGCATAGATGATCTCCATTAACACAACACCCTTTTGTTGTTACTGGCATTAATTACTGTTAGGATTAATTCTGGTTTATAAACAAGGAGCCAGAGATTCAGAAACCTGTGCCCCAGGTCACATGTGAATCCAAATCTCCCTCTGAACGTTTAGTGTCCCCTACTTCCATTAATTACTTACATCCTGCCTTGTCACCCGCCTTGAATAATTTACCTAACCCAGTGGCAGGCTCTTCAAGGGCAGAGCCGCGTTCTAAAAGGCGGCTCAGATCTCCCAAAGTGCTGAGACTTGATAAATATTGTCCGTGGACTGTCGGAACGGTTTCCTCTCTGCAGGTAAGGTGCCGACTTTTATCTGTTGAAAACCATTACTGAATGAGGGAGTTAGTCTCTTCATGGATTCCTTGTTGCTACCTCTCACAGAAAGCATCACTTTCAATGTCAGAATCGTTCTATTTATGGAAAAGGCCCATGTCCCCGGAAGCTGTGTAAATCTCCTCTGTGCAGCACAGTTTCATGTAATCAATGTGATGGAGTCCTCATTGTCTGGTGGGTAAAACGGAGGGAGCATTTCTAATCCTAAGCCTGAGACTTAATCTTTTTATTACTTAGGATCCTGGGGCGCTGCATAACACACACATAGATATCAAAAGTGGGGCCGGGCACGCATCAGAACTGACTTACGGCCAGACATCAGCAGGCTGAATAGAGAGCAAACGTGGCTCCCCTGGGGAGGGAAAACAGGCTGAGAATCAGACGCCAAAGCCCTGAAGCCAGCGCGGAGGGGGCGGTGCACAGGCCTCAGGCGTGGCCTCCGTGCAATGGGCACACCTGCCGTCGCCATCCGTGCAGCACGTGGCTCGGAGCTCGTGCTCAGCCTTGCTCCTCTCCTTGCTCTGTCCCCTCACCCTGGTTTTTTGGGCCCCAGAAGGGCCTTCTACCTCCTTTGCCACGTGGGGAAGGGGAGACGGAGGGGGTCCCTGAGAGAGGATCTCACCCACAGGGAGGCTGGCCCCAGGGGACACGGAAGGCCACGTGGCCTGAGGAAAGGGCTTCCCCGGGCAGAGGCCAGGGCCCAGGGGGAGAGATCCCCCACCACCCAGCCCGGAAGTGCCAGGGGCCCCCCTTGGGTGTGGCCTCAGTGGAGGCAGCTCCAGGGACTCCCAGCTCTGGCCTTTTAACTTAGCTGCGTCTTATTTAGTTAGTTTTTTAATTACATCAGCCTTAAGGGGCTTATTCTTTTGGGTACTGTTTGAAAATATTTTGTAAGTTTGCATATACACTGCTGCTTGTTTTTACTTATCTTTCTAATTCTTGAAGCTTTCTGGTTTTCCCCTGATGACTTTATCTTGTCTTAAGTGCTTTTCATTTCCTTCCTGCTACTGGTTAAAGTTTCCCCCTCTATTTATTACACTATGTATTTATTTTTGCCTTAGCTTTTATCTTTTAAAGATCTTTTCTTCCTTTTCTCTTGACTTCTAAGTCACTTTCATTCCTCTCAGCTAGCATCCTCCTGTTATCCATTTAAAAAATATATACCTATCTTAATACTTTCCAAAAAACAAGTTCTTTTCTGTTTAAATGTCTTTTTACCTCTTGCCCTTCTAGATGTCTTCTTTGTTGTTGTTTTTTACAATTTTGTGGCTTTGGGTAAGGTCTGCCTTGATTTTAAACTCGGGTTTGTAACTGGCAGGCTAGCTATGTGGGTGCAGGAGAGGAAAGGGGAAGGAGCCTCACAGGAGCCAGGTGCCCGGCGGGCCGTCGCCTCCCGCGGGCACACCACTGCCCGCCGCGCCCTGCCGCTGACCTGCGTCTCCTTCTGGGTTAGCAGCCACCGGGTCCCGTGTCATCCCACGGGGCGGGCGGCGCTGCTCCCGGGCTGCGGTGACCTGGGCCGGGAGCGCCCGAGCCTTCCCTCCACTCTTGCCTGCTTGGCGCCCCCGCGCCCCCTCCGGGAGCCCTGGAGGAGGAAGACGGCACGTCGGTCCCCCCGGGGCTCACCCCGGGCTGGGCGGACAGCGGACAGGCCAAGGCGGGCGTCCGGGGCCTTCGGCGGTGGCAGATCCACAGAGGAAATTCAAACAGGAGTTCAGGCGAAGAGCAGGAAAGGCAGGAGCCGAGGGCCGGGCGGACTCCGCTCTCCAGTGCTCGGGGGTTTTTGCTTCTAAATTCAGGATTGGTCTCTTCTGTGTTGTTGGAGAGGCAGACAGCCCGGGAAGGTGGGAGGCAGAAGGCCTCAAGGACTTCTCAGGTCACTCTCAACTCTGTGGTTGTTTGATTAACTGTCACCGTCATTTATCTCCATTTATTTTTATTCTTTAACACTTTTCTGTATGAGAGGAGTTGTGTGTTGACAAAACAATCATGCACGAAATACAGGATTTCCATACACCACCCGCCACCAACGCCCTGCATTGGTCTGGAGCATTTCTTAGGGTTGAGGAAAGCACATTTTAATAATTGTACTATTAAGTGCAGTCCATGGTTTACTGTACGGGTTACTGTGCAGTGCAGTTCCACAGATTTTTTAAAAAACAATTTTGTTCTGTTACCACATATATAACCTAACAGTTCCCCTTTTAATCACATTCCGATATATATTTCAGTGCTGTTAATTGCATTCACAGTGTTGTGCTACCGCCACCACCATCCATTACCTAAACATTTCCATCATTCCTAAGTAGAAACCCTGTACATTTTAAGCCTCCACTTCCCATGCCCCATCCCCACCCTGTCCCCTGATTACCTATATTCTAGATTCTGTCTCTATGAAGTTTGCTTATTTTAATTGTTTCAAATCAGTGAGATCATATATTTGTCCTTTTGTGTCTGACTTATTTCACTCGACATGCTGACTTCAAGTCTTATCTCTTTTGTCACATCTATCAGGACTTCATTCCTCTTCAGGGCTGAGTAATATTCCGTTATATGTATATACCACATTTTGTTTATCCATTCATCCGTAAATGGACCTTGGGTTGCTGCCATCTTTTTGCAATTGTGAATTTTGGCAATGGCTATGAACATGGGTATGCAAATATCTGTTCAAGTCCCTGCTTTCAATTCTTTGGGTATATACCCAATATAGTTCTATGCTTAGTTTTATGAGGAACTGCCAAACTGTCTTCCATAGTGGTTGCACCATGTCACATTGCCACCAGCAATGAATTAGTATTCCTATTTCTCCACATCCTCTCCAACACTTGTTATTTTCCTTTTTTGCTTATTTCAATAGCAGCCTTTCTAATGGGTGTGAAATGGTCTCGTTGTGGTTTTGATTTGCATTTCCCTGACAGCTAGTGATGTTGAGCAACTTCTGTGATTTCTAGCCATTTGTATATCTTCTTTGGAGATATATCTATTCAAATCTTTTGCCCATTTTAAAATTGGGTTGTCATTTGTTGTTAAGTTGAAGAATATCTTCATATATTCTGGATATTAAACCTTTTTTGGAAATGTGGTTTCCAAATATTTTCTCGCATTGTGTATGTTGTCATTTTACTTTCATGATTAAGTCCTTTGAGGCGAAAAAGTTTTCAATTTTGATGAGGTCCTATGTATCTATTTTTTCTTTTGTTGCTTGGACTTTGGTGTTAAAATCTAAGAAACCATTTCCTAACACAAGATCCTGAAGATACTTCCCTTCTAGGAGTTTGATAGTTCCAGCTCTTATCTTTAGGGTCTTGATCTACGGTTTACTTCCATTTGTTGTTTTTCTGTTGTTTGTTTGTTTTGGAAACATGGGACTTCTGAAATAAAAAAAAAATGTTGAACTATTCCATTGAGAAAGAATTGCTAGAATGCTGCCGATTTCCTATTTGCATGCTAACTCCTTCCCTTATGAGGCACTAAAACATGAAAATCACATGAACAAAAGCAAAAGAATGGTCTCTGTGACCACAGTTGGGTATTGGCCAAGCCTCGTGGATGGCACCTGGCGGAGAAGGGAGATGGGGCATGTCCTCGTCTCTCACAGAGGGTCAGGCGGAGCTGACCTGCAAGAGCAGGGTAGTAATGAGCCAGAGAAACTGCTCCCCTTTCTTGGACATGCTTATTGTAGGACCGGTGAGGTAGAGAAGTGAGCTGTGGAGGTGTCATGATTATTCAGCAAACACCATGGAATGACTAGCAAACTTGGCCATCCTGGGGAGGTCTCCACCTGAAGGATGCCCTACAGCTTGTCTAGCAACCGAAGGACTCCTTAGTCAGGCAAGGGTATGCCATAGGAAATCCACCTGCAGGCCCTTGGCTGGGGATTTAGATGAGGGAACACAGAGGGCCAGTGAATCAAGATGCTAACTAAGAAACCAAGGACTTCCACAGCCTCAGGAGCTGGCTGGTCTCTGGAACCCACCTTACCCCTTCTCTAGGAGGAAAGTCAGACAAGACTAGCCAGGCCAAGGTGTCTGGTGAGGATGGAGTGGAAGGCGAAGCACTGAATACCCTCAGCAGGCAGCACCTGGCACCTGCAGGCAAGTACCAAATAAACTCCAAGGATCTAAGCCAAAGAAGTACATGGGCAACAGGTGATGGGGCTAGTGTGGGGAGTGGGCTTGCGTCAGAGGAGGTCTCAGGAGGAGGGTAGGAAGATTAGCTGGGGCAGGGGCTGGAGCGATGCAGTATCTACCTGTGCCCTCAGCTCCAGTGAATTGTAAGCGCAGGCCCAAGCACTGGCAGGGCCAGGACTGGAGGAGTTTCCTTGGGACTTCGGGGAATGCCTGTTTTGACACTAGTAGGAAGCCAAGTGGTGCTGAGCCTTCTGAGAGAACCCACGGAAGGAGGAATTATAAGGTCCAGATGCAGCGTCCGAGATCTTTTCCACACCAGCAGCTGTGCTTTGACTCCCATCCCTCGTCGTGTACATAAGATGGTCCTCCTGGCCAGGGGGTGGGTGGGGGTGTATCTCCTGCTCCTTCCCTTTATGAGGAGGGCCAAGGAGAAGCCAGCGGGGGCTGGGGTGAGCCAGCATCGCTTCTCCCTGTTGCCTCACCATTCACATAAACAAAGAAGAGGGTCTACCTTGGTTTCCTAGGGCTGCGTGACAAAGTACCACGAGCTGGGTGGCTTCAAACAACAGACATTTATTGTGTCATGGTTCTGGAGTCTGGAAGCTGGAACTCAAGATGTTGGAAGGGCCATGCACCTCTGCAGTCTGCAGGGAAGAATCTGTTCTGTGCGCCTCTCCTGGCTTCTTGAGGTGGCTGGCCATCCGTGGCCATCCTCAGCTTGTGGGAGCACAGCTCACTTTCTGCCTGTCCCATGGCTGGGTGGGTCCAGTTCTCTCCTTCTTATAAAGTCACTAGTTATATTGTTGCAGGGCCCACCCCTTCTCCAGGGTGACCTCATCTTAACACAGCCTGTTGTGGGAAAATAGTAGGAACATGATTTGAAGTTAAAACGTTTCCATAATGCAGACAAAAAGTGCAGGCTTAGGAACACCAGACCTTGGCTAGATGGAACACCGTCTGGTCAGCATGAAAAAATGTTTGCGTGATGAGGCGTTGGAACATTGTATGACTGTTCCTTATTACTGTAAATGTTGCACCCGTTCCTTATTATCGTACTAAGTTGCTTCTTAGTTCCTAAATAAATACAATGTGGTAACTAGGGTTGAGGCTCTCAGTTCCAGAAGCTGTGAGTCCCCTGCTCCCATCTTTGTTTCCTCTGTTGTGTCTTACTCTCAGTCCTTTATTTCTCTAAGTTCTGTATCGCCTTCCCCTCGAGCAAACCTATTGCTGAGCTGGTCTCAGCAACATCCCATCTATAACGACCCTATTTCCAAGTGAGGCTCCATTGGGAAGACCAGGGGTTCAGACTTGAACATGTTTTAGGGGGGTCACAAGGCAACCCCTGACAGAACCTCTTATGGCCTCTCTAGAATGCTTGCAGGCTTTTGAGAAAGGGCATCCTATAGCATCTTCCAGATGCTCCCCTTGCAGGAGCATCACACTTGCCACATGGCATTGTAATTGTCTTTTTGCAGTTGAAGCACATCGTATGAGTGAATTCAAGTGCAGGGGCTCAAAACTTTTTGAGCAAAATCCAGTGTAAATGAAGGGTGCGATTCTGCCAGGCTTCCCCTCACTAAGCTAAGCCTGGGAGTGTGGTCCAGTCCTGACCCTCCCAGTGAGTGAGCATCTCACACGCCTGTGTTTAAAGCTACCACGCGTGTTGTTCATACAACATGACCTCAAAACCCAAGCCAAGCCAACTGCTTCATCTGGTGCTCCATCAGAGGAGCAGCCATCTGTTCCAGTGCTGGAGGAAGAACGGGCTGTGCTGTGTTTACTGGGAGGCAGGATTCCAGATGCCAAGGCACCACCTCCCCGAGGGATTGATTCCTCCCAGGGTAATTTTGATTACACTTGATTGGCTCCATAATGTTGACTTGAGAGTCTACCTCATCATTGCATGAGATGCAACTCCTCTTTGTGACTCTCTTCCCCCCAAAGTCATGGGCCCCTTGAAGGCCATATCCAACTCACCTTTCTACCCTCACAGTGGGCATGGCGCCATGAAGAAGAGGAAAGGCCAGACGGGGAGCTAAGGGTGGGTTTCTTGACTGCATTGCTCATTTTCCGTGGGGCGGGGCAGATAGAGATTTCAGAGGATGCCTTGATTATATTCAGGTCTGATGAAGTGATGTGGCTCCTAAGCTATGTGGTCTAACATTTCTATGGAAGGTTTTTATGATAATATTCCTCTGTTGGTGAAATCTGAACCACTGGCACACACGTGAACTGTGGGCTCTTACCTTTCATAAGAGCCAGCAGCCTGGCATGAGCAAGTGCTCAGCCAATGTGCACCGAATGCCCAGGGAATAAAGGAATAGATGAATGAGCCCGCTCCCCTTCCACTCCACCGGTCATGGCTCCTAAAGCGCCTCCCCTGTGGTTCTCTGTCTCCTGCTAATTTATAGTCCTCTCTCCCGAGGAACAGTCTCTGGCTGAGTTTTCTAATCGCAATGTGTGAACTGTTAGTTCAGAATCTGTTCCTTCCTCTCCCAATTTGCATCCCTCCCAGCAGGGTGAATGCTAACTCTTATACCATCTGATCACTTAAAAAAAACCACAACTTTTTATTTTGAAATACTAAAACTTACAAAAATAATACGAACTCTGTATAGAGAACTCCAATATAACTCTATCTTCTCACATACCCAGATCCACCAATATTAACATTTTGCCACATTTGCCATGTCACTCTGTGTATCTATCAACGCCTCTATCTCTCCATATATCTCCAAATAGATAGTCTATCTATTTCTCAATCCATTTTCTGAATACTGGCACGTAGGTTGTATTGTCATGGTCCTTGAACACATTATCCTTTCATGTACATTTATTTCCTAAGAACAAGGATTTTCACTTATGTAATCACCTGAAGTGCAGTTATCAAGTTCAAGCAATTTAACATTGATATAAAGCTTGCAGTTTATTTTCCAATTTTTTCATATATCCCAATAGTATCCTTTTGAGTCTGTCTTTTCCCTTATAAGATCCTGCCTAGGATCACCTATTACATTTAACTATTATTGTCTCTTTAGTTATTATTTCTTTTTTTTTTTTAATTGTGGGACAATATACATAGCATAAACTTTTCCATCTCAACCCTCCAAGTATACCATTAATCATATTCACAGTGTTATGGTACCCTCACCACCCACCATTGCCAAAACTTTCCTGTCCCCCAGACAAACCCTACACCCATTATGCATGAACTCCCTGTTCCCACCCCTGGGTCCTGGATTGTACTTTGTTTCTATGAGCGTGCGTCTTCTTTGTTATTTTCTTTGTGGTTACCATGGGCCTTAAATTTAACATCCTACATCTTAAATAATCTCATTTGCTTTGATACCAATTTAACTTCAATAGTATACACAGGGAAGTGGGTGTGGCTCTGGCAACTGAGCTCCCGCCTACCACATAGGAGGTCTGTGGTTTGGTTCCTGGTGCTCCTAAAGAAGACAGAGAGCTGGCCTGATGGGCAGGTGTGGCAAGCTGATACAACAAGGTGATGCAAGAAGAGACACAAGAAGAAAAACATAATGGGAGACACAACAAAGCAGGGAGCAGAGGTTCCCAGTGCTGCATAAAGTAACACGAGCAAGACAGTGAGCTGACGTGACAGACAGGTGTGGCAAGCTGATGCAACAGATGACACAAGAGACCCAAGTAGAGAAAACATAATGAGAGACACAGCAAAGCAGGGAACAGAGGTGGCTCAAGTAATTAGGCACCTCCCTCCCACATTGGAGGTCCTGGGTTCAGTTCCCAGTGCCTCCTAAAGACACAGTACATAGCAAGTACAAACAGTGAGGGGGTGGGAGGAAATAAATAAAAAAATAAAATAAATCTTTTAAAAAATAGTATACACAAAACTTTTGTTCCTATACTCCTCTGTCCGCCCCCCCTTATATAGTGCATTTTGCTTTTTTATTTTTTCCACCCCCCCCCTCATGTAATGCACTTTATATATGTCTCCCCACTGCCTTCTTGCCTTCATGGTTTCTGATGAAAAATTGGCATTTAATCTTATTGAAACTCTTTTGTACATGACGCATTGCTTCTCCCTTGCAGATTTCAGAATTCTCTCTTGACCTTTGGCATCTGATGGTTTGCTTATAACATGTCACAGTGTGGATCTATTCGGCTTTATCTTGTTTGGAGTTCATTGAGCATCCAGGAAGTGTATATTCATGTCTTTTGTTAAATTGGGGATGTTTCCAGCCATTATTTCCTTGAATATTCTCTCTGTCCCTTTTTCCCTTTTTTTTTCTCCTGGGACTCCCACAGTGCATGTATTGAGAAGTTTACTTGTGTCTCACAGGTTCCTCAGGTTCTGTTTACTTTTCTTGACTTTTTCCTCTTTCTGCTCCTCATACTGGATGATTTCTTGTCTTATCTTCAAGTTTACTAATTCTTTCTTCTGCCAAGTTTAATCTGCTGTTCAATCCTCTAGGGAATTTTCAATCTCTGTTACTATGTTCTTCAGCTGTTTTTGGTTCCCTTTTCATACTCTCAATTGATATTCCCTTTGTGTTCATCTATTGTTTTCCTGGTTTACTTTTAGTTCTTTGCCCATGTTTTCTTTCAGCTCTTTGAACATATTTAAGACCATTTTTTAAGTCTTTTTCTGAATGTCACAGGTCTGATCCTCCTCATGGATGACTTCTAATGCTTTAGTCTTCTCCTTTGCCTAGGTCATCTTTTGTAATCTTTTGTTGAAAAGTGAATATTTTGATATTACAATTTGTTATCAGTGGAATTTAGACTCTGTGGCATCTGTTCCCTAAGCTTGTATCTGGCTTATGTTATGACAGAGCTTTTCTTGAATGCCAGAAGTGAACAAAAAATAAGAAGAAAAAAAAAAAAACCACACAGAAAGAAAAAAAGAAAACACCTTTCCCAGCCATTGCAGATTGACCTGTGCAAGTGCTCTCCTTCAGAACTTATGCACACAGTGAGTTTGAAGAATAGCTCAAGGCCAAAGTGTAGGAGCTGTCCTGATCCTTATTGTACATGTGTCTGTTCTTGGACATGCCCATGTGGCACTGCCTCTACACACCAATATATGTACCCATTTGTTCTATCCTGGCTCCTATCTAGGTAACTCCCCCACTCCACCCCACCCCCACTGTGCACTGGACCCCACCCCTATTGCCACTTTAAGGGCTTCACCCCTTCATTTGTCCCCTCTCTCTTGCCTACATCATTCATTTCCTCCTCAGTGCTGAGTCACTCCCAGTGTATTCAAGCAGTGCTAAAATACCTCTTGTTTATAAAAAAATCTTCTAATCTCCACATACACCTGCAACTTTCCCCCATTCCTTTGTTTTCCTTCAGTGTCAATCTCTTCTATGGGGCTATTTGTATTCTCTGTCTCCATTTCCTCATCTCACATTCTCTTAATCAGCTTTCCATCTTCAGTATTATATCTAGCTGCTCTTGTCAAGGTCACCTGTGACCTCTAACTGGTCAAATCCACTGGTCAGTTCCCAGTCTCCACATCTTATTGAACCATTTGGTGGAGCCTTTTCTCTTTGCTTTCAGGTCTCCACACTCCTCATTGGGCACTTAGCTTCATACTCCTTTGCTAGATTCTCCTTCTCTTCCTAACCTCTGAACATCTGTGAGCCCTGGAGTCTTTGGCTCTGTCTTCTCCTCTTCCCTTTTGGCATCTGCATCTGCAGTGATCCTGCCCAGCCTTGTCCATTTCAATAACTCTAGCCCTGAGTTGTCCATTAGAGTAGGTGCCAGACACATGTGCTACTGGGCTCTTGGAATCTGGCCAGTCCCAGTTGAGATGGACTGTCAATGTCAATACACACTGAGTATCGAAGACTTGGTACAGAAATAAGAATGCGAAAGCTCTCATTAATATTTTTTACATTGATTGCATGTTGAAATGATAAAATTTTTGATGTGTTGGGTTCACTAGAATATATCAAAATTAATGTCACCTGTTTCTCTTTACTTTTTTTTTTTTTAAATGTGATTACTAGAAAATTGTGTCTATGTGATTTGCACTGCATTTCTGTTGGATGGCTCTGGCATGTACATTGATGACACCCCAATTTCTGTCTCCAGCCTATTTACTTGGAGCTCTAGATTGGTATACCCAATGGCCTGCTTGGTATCTCCACTTGGATATCTCAGAGTCATCTTAAATTTCACGTCTCCCACCCAGAAATATCTTGCTTCTGTCTCCAGCCTGCTTCTCCCCTGAGTGTGTAATGTCTCCACTCACATGTTGCTCCAGCACGAACCCCAGACTTTCTTCCCTCATCTCTCCCTCTCTACCCTTCAGCAAGTTCTGCCAGCTCTACTTTGGAAAGATCCTGACTGACACCCACTACCTGGTCCAGGCCTCCATCATCTTAATTTCCCTGAGCTGCAATCACAAATACCACAAAATGACTTTGGTTTAAACAACAGGAATTTATTGCTCATGGTTTTTGAGGCTAGAAGGAGTCTAAAATCAAGATATCAGTAAGACCATGCTTTTTCCCTGAAGACTATAGCGCTCAGGTGCAGGCTTGCAGCCACCCCTGGGGCTCCTTGGCTTGTATCTGTGCCCACTGTCACATGGTGATGTCCTCTTCTTTTGACTTCTCTGACTGCCGGGTTCTCTTTATAAGGCCTCCGGTTAATTGCTCAGCCTCACTCATTCAGGCCACTGCTTAACTAGAAATAACACCCTCAAAACGTCCTTTAAAATGGGTTTACACTCACAGGGATGAGGGCTAAGAGCAAGCACATGTCTAATTGGGGTACCTAATCCAGTCTGCCACTGTCTCTCGCCTGGACTATTCCAGTACTTTACGCCTTCTCTGCTTCCACGCATGCCCACCTGTAGCCAAATCTCCACACAGCGGTTAAGGTCACCTTCTTAAAACACAACCCAACCTTCACAAAAGCCTAGCAGCTCTTTATCATGCTCGGAATAAAACCTGAAATCTCTACTGAGACCGACAAGATGCAAAGAGCTGCCCTTGCCATGTCCTCTGAGCCTGTCTCCTCCGTCCCTCACCACGAGGTCATTCCTACCTCAAATATTGCTTCTCAAAAAAAAAAAAAAAAAAAAAAAAAAAAATCAAACCCTCACATAAGAAGACATTTATTTCTAGATCAATTTACCAACAAGATGTTAATAATTTACCCGAATTTGCATAGCTTTCAAAGGCAAGGAACACACTAAATGTTCAGTACTTCCAAATCTCAATCCATTGAGATGTGTAGCTGTTATTGACTTTACACTTACTCAGAGTACTTACTGTCTTAATAATAGATATGATGAAATTAGGGAATATTTCATGCTAATATTTTCAGTTCTGCTTGCCTTACCTCTGGGAAGCCAGCAGTTTAATACATTTGGAAGTATAGGACTCAAGAGCAGGTCAGATTCCTGGATTTGAAGACTGGTTTTATCATGTTCCAGCTGGAACAGTTATTTTACCTCCTTGTACTTCAGTGTCCTCATCAGTAAAGTGGGCATAATAATCCCTGATCATGTCAGATTTAAGGTTTAATGAGATGGTCCACATCAGGTAAATGGAGCCGTGCCTAGCAAGGGCATTGCCCAGGCAGCTGCTTGGCTGGGGACATCGTCTCTTCCTCACTTCCCTCACTTCCTTGGGAGCTAGGGAACTGTCCGCCAGGTCTGCCCTCCTGGCTCCAGCTTGATGCCCTTCCCGTAAGCCAACCTGTCGCTTCTCTGCACAGAATTGGGGTGCTGGTGTAGCTCTGTGAGCCTTCTCTGGGTCTGTTCTCTAGGGAGACAGTGTAGAGAGGTGACCACCATCCAGCTGGGCTGCTGTGTCCAGATCCTGGTCCTCCCGTGTCCCACCAGCCACAGCTCAACCCCTTGCAGCCTCAGTCTTTCAACAGTAAAATGACATTAATGATAGTTTACATTCCATGGGATTCTTTGAGGGATTAAACGAGGTAATCCTCATAAAGTGCTGCACACAGCAAACATTCCACACGTGGAGACTGAGATATTGCTGGTTTTGTTGGTCAGATGTACAGAGAAGGAACTGAGAGCCATTTAACAAGAGAGTTGCAGCCCATAATCCAGGTTTGTGACTCTTTGGGTCCATTCATCTCCCATAAAAGGCTAATGAATGGAGTGGGTCTATTTTGGGGGGAGATGGGGATTTGTGGATTCCAGTTTTAAAGGGAGAATCAAGTCTCACTAAATACAACGCTAGCAATGGCTACCCAGAGAGGGTTCAATGTCTTTTCCCCTTCCGTCGTTGTCGGCTTTATTGGGCTTGAATCATCACTGCCTTCCGGTCCTCCTTTCTTCCTGCTCAGCATGTTTGGCCTCGTGGTCCCAGCAAGTGACAGGATTTTATGGCGAAATTTGTTATCCTGGCAAGTTAAGAGTACATTGGGAGAACGGGCTTCTCACTGGAAACGGTAGTTCAGACATAAAATGGGAACTGCGGCCCCAAATCAGCGAAGAGATAGAAGGAAGCAACACGCTGTGTTAAATGGGTTTTGGTCTCTTGATAGAGAGGCGCTGTAATCGCAGACAGATAATGGGATTTGCAAACACCATCTCAGAACCACTCTCTGCCACCTTCAAGAAATTATGCAGAATGGGAGGAGTGCCAAAAGACTGGAGATAGAATTTTCAAATGTGGAAACAATGAGAACTTACTGAACACAAGTAAATCTTTCTTTGATGATCCAGGAGCCAATTTAGAATCATGCATTGCTTCAGGGTCATTATACCGAATGAAATTGGTGGTGTGCTGTGAATGGACAGATGTTCAAATGAACAGAAAGCTGACTTAACAGCTTTCTGGGTAGCAGGCTTTGATTTGTTAATAATCACTTCCATTCATGAGCCAGGGACAGGGCTAAGAGCTTCCCTTGCGTTTTCTTATTTGATCCTCTCCACCACCCTGTGAGGTTTGCACGATGAGGAAATTGACAGAGAGATTAAATAACCTGCCCACCATCATATAGGCAAAATGACAAGATCTGAGCCTCCAACACAAATGTCTAATTTAAAAGCAATTGCTTTCATCCACCACTCTATAACTACCTAGAAGAATCCAGACTGCATTTCCAAGAGGAGTCAACCAGGCAGACAGAAGCTAAGCAGCCCGTGAGGCTTCTGTGAAAGGCCACGTTCACTTCACTGCAGAGTTACCCTCTTCCCGTTGGAAATAATGATATTCACACGGGATAAATGTTGTTTCTACTTTCAAAGGCCATGAGCTGCTTCAAATCCAGGGTGCAAATATTCTTTGAAGCAGATTGGATTTGATAAATGGGAACCTAGGAAGGTACCCTGTTTATGTTGTAGTTATGGTTTCTTTTTACTATCCATCCTCTGTTTACCAAAACAACCCTCCCAACTTTCCTAGCTTCTCCTTTTCTATTACATATACTTTACTTGTCATGGGCCCTGGCAGGAAGCCGATGGAACCCTGAAAGTGGGTAATCGAGGGGAGTTTAGTGAAGGGGCTAGTCGCAAAGAATGGGGCAGGGCCGAAGGAAGCCAACAAGGTTATCTCGTGGCCTTCCAGGATCCAGGCCTGGCCTTCCTAGAAGGAGCAGGAGCTGAGTCCGGAGCAGGGAGACAGTGGCAGGCAGCAAGGATGTGTGACCTGAGCCAGGCCTGGGGAAGGACCGTCAGGTAGGGGCTGTGGGGACCTGTATCCCAACCTCCTTTCCTTCCTGATTCTGACCCATGCCAGTGCCTCCCAGTGGGACACCTGGGGTGGCTAGAGAGACTGCTGTCACTCCCAGCATGAAGAGGGCAGAGGAAGACACAGAGGTTCAGGGTGGAGGGCTTCACCGGAGATAACTAGCCCAATTCCCAGCCTCTAAAAAGAAAAAAGTCAAATCAAAAATCATCAAAACCAGCTTGAAAGGAAAAAAAGCCAAGCAATAAAATGAAGGAAGCGATAGAGTTTTAAAAAATCAAGATAAGAAACACTCATCAGGAGGCCACCAACTGGCAGCCCTTGAGCAGAAACCGCCTCTAAGCAATTTGGTTTTGATTTATGCATCTTAGGCCCATTTGAATTTATTGCCAATATTTAAATACTGGGGAATTTTACATGGAAATCTGGATTTTCTGTTTCTCCTGAATAATCCACAGATCCTACAGCAGGGACCCCACGCAGAAGCTGGGTAGCAGCTGCTCCCCATGGCAGGGAGGGGTTGGGGCTGTCTCTACCCGCACCACTCGAGTTATTCTAATTAAATGCGCAGCCCCTATCAGCGCCCTGTGATTTATACCAAATGTGATGGTTCATTTCCTCTGTCAGCCTGGCTAGGTTATGACGTCCCGTTTCTTGGCCAGCACTGGCCTGACTTACTGTGAGGCTCTGGGGTGGATGGATTTACATCATTGGTAGCGCTGCATCTGTGGCTGATTGCATCGACCCTGGACAGAGGAGATGGCCTTCAGCAAGGAGCCGAGTCCCCTCACCCGTTCTCTTGGAGGCCTTAAAGTGCGAACGGAGGATTACAGAAGTCAGAAAAAAAACCTCTGCTGCTTCTGCAGCCCACCAGCTTCTCCTGGGGAATTCAGCGTCACCTTCATCAGAGTTTGCCACGTGCAGCTTTTCCTGGGGAACTCAACTTCACCTTTATCGAGTTTGCAACTTGAAGCCTGCTGGACAGAATTCGGACTTGTTTATCCCCGTGGTGGCACAAACCAATTCCGATAGAAATCTCTTAATATTTACATGTGTATGTATATATCCTGTCAGTTCAGTTCCCTGGAGAACCCTGATGAATGCACCAACTAAGAAACACTGATGCAGCAGAACAGAAATATTACTTCTAAGCTTTCAGGCCCTCAAGGCAAACGGGGCAACTGCAGAGGGCCCACTGTTTTCTAAAAGTAAGCACATCATTTCAGCAGAAGGGAGGTTTTTCTACCTCCAGCTTCTGAGAAGATACCCACCGAGGAAATGCATGTCAACTCTTCGTTCCTTTGCCAAGACAGGCAGGGAAAGAGGTAGACCCTTTCTCTTACGTAAGATTTCTGATGCTCACAAGCAGCTCAGCCCAAGAAGGGGAGGAAGATGGGAAAGTGTGATACAGGAAATGGCTGTAACCACTGGACTGCGGACTTCACTGCTAACAGAGCCTTGGGCTATTCAAAACCGCAATAAGATGCCACCTCACACCCACCAGTGTTACTGGACTTTATTTAGGTTCTTGGTTATGCTGCAGAATGTCAAGATCACACCGGGTGAGTTAGGCCAGTAATTTATTCAGGTAGAGAGGGCAGAGAAATGGGAGAAAATAACAGGTCAGGGGTCCCAGGTAGAGAGGAAGGGGGTGAAAAGTGATAAAGAGGGCCGATGTACAAGCTACAATTCCCCATTATAGATTATAAATGCCCAAGTTTACTGATGTGGCCGTGTGGCAGAGGAAAAATGGCGAGAGCGGTACACAGGGGGCAGGAACAGGTCCAGAGGCGAGACAGCAGAGCTGAGAGCGCTTAGGCCCTGTGCCTGCCTTTTTGAACTGTTAATTATTCCACCCCTTTGCTAATGGCAGGGGAGGGGTTCCAGCTGTTTGCTGTTTTGACTGATTACCCCACCCATCAATTCCCAGCAAGGGCCAATGATAAAGTCCTTGGAGAATATCCGGGGCTTCTCCTGGCTTCCAGAAGAAGTCTTTGTTCTGAAAGGAAGAATCCTGGGGGTTGGGGTCTTCCAGCAGCCATCTTGGGGTTACTGATGTCCACATGGGCTCTCTACCAGGTTCCAGACCCATCTATTGATTCCCTATCTTACTAGCCTGCTTCACTAGGATGGCTATCATTCCTTTTGTTTTATTTTTGTTTTTTTTTTAAAGATTTATTTTTATTTATTTCTCTCCCCTCTCCCCCACCCCCCATTATCTGCTCTCTGTGTCCTTTTGCTGTATGTTCTTCTGTGTCTGCTTGCACTCTTGTCAGGCTGCACCGGGGAATCTGTGTCTCATTTTGTTGCATCAATTTGCTGCATCAGCTCTCTGTGTGTGCGGCACCACTCCTTGGCAGACTGCACTTCTTTTACATGGGGCTGTTCTCCTTGGGGGGTGCACTTCTTATGCGTGGGGCACCCTTACGCAAGGGGCACCCCTACGTGGCCAGCTCCACATGGGTCAAGGAGGCCCTGGGTATTGAACCCTGGACCACCTATATGGTAGGCGGACGTTCTATCAGTTGAGCCACATCCGCTTCCCGCTATTGTTTTTAAAAATGGAAAATAACAAATGCTTGTAAGGATGTAGAGAAATTGGACCTATGTACATTGCTGGCAGGAATGTAAAATGGTGCAGCCACTTTGGAAAGCAGTCCGGTGGTTCCTCAAAAAGTTCAATATAGGGAAACGGACTTTGGCCCAGTGGTTAGGGCGTCCGTCTACCACATGGGAGGTCCGCGGTTCAAGCCCCGGGCCTCCTTGACCCGTGTGGAGCTGGCCCATGCGCAATGCTGATGCGCGCAAGGAGTGCCGTGCCACGCAGGGTGTCCCCCGCGTAGGGGAGCCCCACGCGCAAGGAGTGCACCCATGAGGAGAGCCGCCCAGCGTGAAAAAGAAAGAGCAGCCTGCCCAGGAATGGCGCCGCCCACACTTCCCGTGCCGCTGACGACAACAGAAGCGGACAAAGAAACAAGAAACAAGACGCAGCAAAAAGACACAGAAAACAGACAACCGGGGGAGGGGAGGGGAATTAAATAAATAAAAATAAATAAAAAATAAAAAATAAATCTTTAAAAAAAAAAAAAAAGTTCAATATAAAGTCACCACATGACCCAGCAATTCCACTTCTAGGTATATACTCCAAATAACTGAAAACAGGAACTCAAACAGGTATTTGTGCACCAATGTTCATAGCAGCTTTATTCACAATAGCCAAAAGGTGGAAATAACCCAAGTGTCCATGGACAGATGAATGGATAAACAAAACATGGTACATACACACAATGGAATATTATTCAGCCAAAAAAATGAATGAAGTCCTTTACATGTGACAACATGGAGGAACCTTGATGACATCATGTTGAGTGAGAGAAGCCAGACACTAAAGGACAGATGTTGTATGATTCCACTTATATGAAATACCTAGAATAAGTAAACTCTTAGAGGCAGAAAGTAGATTAGCGGTTATGAAGGGCTGGGGGTGGGGAGAGTGGGGAGTTATTGCTCAATGAAGACAGAGTTTCTGTTTGGGGTCATGAAAATGTCTTGGTAAAGGATGGTGGTGATGGTAGCACAGCACTGCGGGTGTAATACCACTGAATTGTACTTGAGAGTCGTTAAACTGGGACGTGTTGTGTTGTACAGATGTTACCACAATAAAACAAACAAAACCCTTCAGTGGCTGCCCATTGTCCCTAGAACAGCAGTTCTCGACAAGGGGTAATTTTGCCCCCAGTGAATATTTGACAACGTCTGGAGAATCATTGATCGTCACGACTAGGGCAGTGCTATTGGCATCCAGTGGGCACAGGCCAGGGACGCTGCTCAACGTCCCACAATGGGCGGGACGGTCCCCCTGTCCCTCAACAAAGAATTATCTGGCCCAAATGTCAATAGTGCCAAGGCTGAGGAGCTCTACTCTAGAATAAAGTACAGATTCTCTCATCCCAGTTTCAATGTCTTCGTCTTAGTTTCCCAGCTGCTAGAACAAATACCACACGAGGGCTTGGATTAAACAGTGGGAATTTATTGGCTCATGGATTTGAGACTAAGAGAATTCCAGAGTGGAGGTGTCAGCAAGGCCATGCTTTCTCGCCTAAAACTGTGGTTCTCTGGACCTGGCTGCCGACGATCCTTGGTCCTTGGTTTCCTGTCACATGGTTTCCTGTCTCTTCTGGGTTCCACAGACTTCCATTTCCGGCTTCTCTCTCCGTGTCCAATGTCCTTGGCTTCTAAGAGCCACACTGGAATAAGGCCCACCCTCATTCAGTTTGGGCGCACCTTAACTAACAACATCTCAGAGGTCCAATTGGCAAGTAGTTTCACACCCAGAGGACCAGGGGCTGGGACCTGAACATACCTTTTGTGGGGGACACGATTCCATCCCCACAGTCTCCAGCATCTGGGCCCTGCTTGCATCAGCAGCCTCCTCTCTCAGCATCCACCCACCCCTGACTCAAAGTGGATACTTGCCCACCCCTTCCATGCTCTCTCCCATGTCTGGGCCTTTGCAGACGCTGTTCCTCCCGCATGGAACAATCTCCTGAACACAACACCTTCGTCTTCATTTGCCGATGGAAAATCTCCCTCCCTCAGGTCTCACCTTAGGTATCACTTCACTCCCTGGGAACTCTTACCTCCATGGACTCCCCAGCATCCGTCCTCATCGCAGCGCAGTAACTCACGTACTCCGTTATAGTCCCTGGGCACATATGTAAGAGGGCAGGGGCAGGGTCTGGCTTGATGACTATTGACCCCCCAGTGCCTGGGGACACTTAATACTCAATACCCAATACTGCTGGACAAATAAATGCTCACCTCCTCATCATGGGCCTCTAATAGTTTTAGAGAAATAAAATTCAAGTCAATTCCAGCAGCTCTGCTTTTATCCCCAAGATAAACAGGATGACTCAAGCAGCTTCTGGGAGAAAATGAATGAGTTTGAGAGATTCACCAGCTCACCTCCCAGCAAGAGCTGCCTCTGAAAAGCCCCTGCAATTGCACCTCTCATGAGAAAACATGTGGTTTATCACTTGATCCGACTTGGCTTAGACAAACCGAGAGTCTATTCAATTTAATTACCTTTCAGCGTTAGTCGGCATGGATTCACAGGCGTCTCCACTCTACATATTTATGAAGAAATCCATCCACCCTCATTTTTCTGGACAGGGCAATTTCAGACACATCCTGTCTCTAAGAAGTCACTGCTAATATTGAATTCC
Source organism: Dasypus novemcinctus (assembly GCF_030445035.2). Classification (NCBI taxonomy): domain Eukaryota; kingdom Metazoa; phylum Chordata; class Mammalia; order Cingulata; family Dasypodidae; genus Dasypus; species Dasypus novemcinctus. The sequence continues at coordinate 12,493,499 of NC_080687.1, read as the reverse complement.
AATAGTATGTGAAACTGTGGCTGGCAGCCAGTGAAAGATGCTCCAACCCAACTCTCTTTTGAGAGCCCAGCAATTTGTGAGGAGCTTGACAGGCGGCGGAATTCACTGGACGCTGAAGTCTACAACTTTCCGCCTGGTGGTGAGAACTGAAAAGAGCATTGGTGGCCCCAGAGGAGCTGCTCTGTGAATCAGGATTGCACACATTCACTCGCCCTGTGTCCCCAAAGGAATATTATTTTTCCAAAAGCCTTGTAAATGTACTCAGAGACGACAAAGGGACGTCTTTCTCCAGCCGGAAGGCAGGTGACATTTCTAGACCTGGCCACAGCAAGGCCGCTGGGGCCAGCGCCAGCAGCTCAGGCCCCTGCCCGTGCAGACCCCAGGCCCTCAGGAGCTGAGAGAGCCCATCCGTTTGCCTAACTGGCCTCGCTGTAATGTGCGCGGAGGGCAGCTTGTTCTCCTCTCAGCTGGGTATTTGTAATCTTTGCCAATGCAACCAGAAGCTCAGAAGCAGGGAGCCGTGGAGAGAAAGGGCCTCAAGCTCTGCAGAACAGCTGAAGGAAAACTGTGCTTTTGGTGACGGCTCTTCCCTGGGGACAGATCCTTTCCCCAGCCTGGGGAGTGACTGCATCACCATGACAGTACGACATGACGGTCCCCACAAAGGTGCAGACGTGGCTGCTCTGTTCTTCTGCTGAGATTAAATGTGACTCATCGTCGGGAGCGGGAAGGAGCGGCAGCGGTGGTTTTCCTTCTTGCCACGGTAGATGGTCTGAGCTGCCGGGTCGTGCGTGCCCTAGAATTCAGCCGATCGGGCGCCTAACAGCTGGTTTCAGAGCGTCACGGGCTGTTGCAACTAGAAAAGAACCTTGAGGTCACGTAATCCAGTGCACCGTGAGATGGGTTTCACAGATGAGGTGCGCCGATCCCAGGGCACGCAAGTGATTTCTGCAAGGGCACACAGTGAACTAGCAGAGGAGACCAAATCCCACCGCGTTCCCTCCCTGCCCTGTCCTGGGAGCGCCGCCCCGCCTGCTCCTGGGCTCTCGCGGGGGAGCGGCAGGCCCTGGGCTGGAGCCCCGGCGGGGTCACTCGCCCGCTGTGTGGCCCTGGGCAAGTTCTCTCGTCTCCCCGCGTCCTCACCTTTACGCAGGGGTGGCGGTCGGTTTCTCCTGGACCTCCGCAAGGATTGAGGGACATGATGGTGAGGAAAGCGCCGGGCCGTGGCCCGTGCTCACACCCCCTGGTGGAAGCTGACGCTGTCCTGGGCGTACATGCGTATTTTATATCTGGTTTATATACAAGAAGATTAATGCCATAGCATGTCTACTTCAGTTCTTAAACCGCCGTAGTCTGATCTGCATTCGGGTGGTATGTTAAGATGACGCTTTCGCCCAAAATGACGTGGAGCGGCCTTTCACGGCACGTGTCGTCCAGTCAAGGGAGCTGATTTGCCTCTGAGTGGTGAAGTTCCCTGCTCGGTCCTCCTTGGAGCAGTGCCCCGCACCCCAGGGGAGTGGGTTTTCACGGCCCCTCAGGACAGCTGCCCCGAGAGGAGCCTGCAGGGCTTTGGTGGCAGGTGTGATATAATGGAGGAATAAGTATGGACTAGAGTGGCCTTACTGATACTCTACTATAAAACTTTTGTGACGAGTAATAGAAGAAACTGTAGCACTGAGGTGGAGAAAGTGGCCACGGTAGTTGCTGAGGGCAGGGAGAAGGAAGAAGAGATGTGATGTGGGACATTTTTGGGACTTGGAGTTGTCCTAAATGATATTGCAGGGTCAGATGCTGGACTTTATACATCCTGCCGTAACCCACTGAATGTACCGGGGGAGAGTGTGAGCTACAGGGTAAACTATTATCTATGTAGGGCAGCAGTGCCCCCAAATGTGTTCACAGAGTGTGCCACTATGATGGAGGAGGTTTGTGGGAGAAGTGGGAAGGGGGGGGGGATACACAGGAACCTCTTATATTTCTTAATGTAATATTTTTTGTGTGATGTATATATCTTCAAAAAAATACAATTTACAAAAATGATGTGGTGGGGGGGTGGGGAGTGGGTTATATGGGAACCTATTATGTTTTTTGGTTTTTTCTTATGTTTTTTAATGTAAAGTTCCTTGTGATTTATTAACTTAAATTTTAAAAAAATACAAGCAATAAAAAAAAATGCACTTCTTCCTGCTGCGTCTCGGGCTCCCTGCCCCTATGCATTCAGCCTCATAGGGAACCCTCAGGCACGCCAGCTAACTGCATACCCACGTTCCCTTCTGAAAGATACCCACACTGGGCCCTTGTGAACTGTTTTAATGTCAGAAACGTCTGAGGGGGCAAGAATGGCATTCTGGAGGGCTGCTGGCTCTCCTGGAGACAAGCAGGCCCCATGGCCCTGGAGGACACCTGGGCTCTGGAGCAGCCCTGGAACCTGGAGTAGCCCTATGGCTTGGAGCAGCCCTGGGCCATGGAGCAGCCTGGAGCCTAGAGTAGCCCTATGGCTTGGAGCAGCCCTGGAGCCTGGAGCAGCCCCTCTGCCTTGGAGCAACGCTGGAGCCTGGAGCAGCCCTCGGCAGGAGGAGGAGCTTGGGAAGCGGCCTGGCGGTCCTGTCCTTCACCCCCTGACCTCAGGGCCCTTATCTTAGAGTTGGGATGACAGCCGCTCCCGTAGCAGGAGGAAGAGATGAGAGATGAGAGGTGCAATGCAGGGTTGCCCGGTGCTCTGTGGGAGAGAATTCTTCATTTTACTGCCATTTTCTGGCTCCTTCCCAGCTTTCTTTCCTCCTGTCTCAAGACACAGGAAAAGCAGAGGGCAAGGAGGTATCCAGGGCCCCAGGTCACCTTGACGTGGGTCTGTAGGTCCCGAGGCTGCAGCAGGTGCTGTGGCACCTTCGGGCTCCCACAGCTGAGAACCCTGGCTTCCTTCCAGAAGCATGGCCTTCGGGAGCCCACAGGGTCGCCGGTGCTGCATGGCTCATGCCATTTCCTCGTCAAAATAACTGTCTGTGAAGGGAGTAGTGTCAGAGGCTTAAGGAGATGCATGCGGGTGTGTGCGTGTGGCGGGGGTGAGCATGGAGCAGGTGCGTCCTCAGACACCCCCCGCGAAGGGCACGGGGCCAGAGCAGGGAGCATGAGGCCTGAGGGCTCCGTGGTAGAGAAATGGCTTGTGAGGTCCCAGCTCCAGCCCCAGCACATTAATTTCCGCCAGTGGACGGATGCGCGAGTCGTGCTCAGTCACCCGCGATCGTGGCGCCGGGGCGGTGCAGCCAGCTCTGTGCTTCAGCGGAGCTCGCCGCAGTTCTGGAAGGAACGTGCTGGACGCAAAACGCCAGTGTCGGTCAGTCCTGTCCCGGCAGCCGTTAAAATGAGTTTTATATGATGAGCAGGGAGAGCAAGGGGGCAGGCCCGCCGGCCGTGACAAGTCGCCTCCTCTGTGACTGACGTGAAGTAGAGGTGAGGGTCCCCTAGCATTAAGAGAGGGGGCAGGTAATCCCCTCACCTGTCCACCAGCAAGGCAGGGACGCAGGGGGACCCGCGCAAATGCAAAGCCAAAGGCTGGGCTTTCACGTTTGCTGAGTTCTGCCTCATTTTCCAGCTCCCTAAGAATGTTCACTTAAATTTTTTTTAATAGAAAAAAATTATTTTAGGGCTTCTTTGGAAATGGGTTAACGATTTTTCTCAGCAAATAACTAAGTCTGTTGGTTCCTGTGAAAAGGTTAATCTCTTCCTTACTCCAGTTTGTAAGTAGTTCTACCTCTGGGAATTTAGCAAAGTAAATAATTTGGAAATAGCTACATTCATGACTGCTTATTATAGCACTACTTATTAGCATGAAAGAACAGGAACCACTTTAAATATTTAATGATAGGCTAACCGTTAAATAAATTGTGTAAATCCCCTGTAAGGAATATTATTCAGCTATTACAAATGGTGAGAAAATGCTAAGATAAATGAAAAAAAAATCAGGATACAAATTTAAGAGGTATTAGTGCAGGGAAGCAGCTGTGGCTCAAGTGATTGGGCTCCCATCTACCATATGGGAGGTTCAGGGTTCGATTCCCAGGGCCTCCTGGTGAAAGCAAAAGGTGCCTGCACAGCGAGCTGGCCCAAGTGCAGAGCTGGCCCATGCGACAAGCTGGCCCGAGAGGAGAGTTGGCACAACAAATGACACAACAGAAAGAGACACAGAGGAGAGACAATAATAGACCAGGGATCTGAGATGGCACAAGAGATTAAGCACCTCTCTTTCACTCCAGTAGTTCCCCGGATCAGGTCCCTGTGCCAACGAAAGAGAAGACAAGCAGACACAGAAGAGTGCACAGCAAATGGACACAGAGAGCAGACATGAAGGGCGGGGGTATGACAAATAAATAAATAAATAGATAAATAAATTAGTGCAACTCTATAGAGACTCAGGAACAATCAGCGTGGAGATTTGCTAAAACATTAACAGTGATTGTATAACTGATGGGAATATGGACGTTTACTTTTCTCTGTTTTCTGAATTTCGGTTACATAATTCTATCTTATAATGAAAAAATGTCCACCCACCCAAGTAGACATTTAGTTCAGTTACCTCTGTGTGAGTCACCCAGGGGAACTGCACGCTAAGACAAACAGGTGTCCAGGGCTGAGAGACGCTGGCAGCGGGGAATCTGAGAGTCAGGCCCCGCGGGTCAGCCGAAGGAACCCGGCATGAAAGAGAAGACTTAGCAAGGGCAGGCTGGTGTCTCAGCCACGGGGGAGACTGGAACCTTGTTTAGTCCTCAATATCTAATCCCTCCCCCGTAGGAAGATGATATCTTTATCCAGAAGGGAGTAAGGAAAATACCTTTCCTCGTCCTCTTCTTTGTTGCCCTGTTTCTGATTCTCTTATATGTTTCCTATCCTATGAGTTGATGCACCAATTGTAGCCAGAGTTCTTCCTCTGCAATTGCTTAAATCCAGGTATTAAGTAGGAATTCTTCCTCACTATGTCTATGCCTATAGCTAGTACTCATCCACTTTGCCAAGGCACTGAGCCAGGCGGTGCCTGAACTTTCCATTTCTTCATGTCCAAGATATTTAGCGAGCACTTACCATGCGCCGGCCCTGATGCAGGCACTGGGGACGCAGCAGTTCACAAGAACAGACAAAATCTTGGTCCTCAGGAAGCTTAATTTCTAATGAGAGTGGTTTGAGTGGAAGAGTTAATGGTCATTGGGTGTTTGCAGGTGCTAATTTATTTAATACTCACACCCAGCCTAAGGGGTCAGTGCTATGATCAGTTCCAGCACAGAGATGCGGAATGGAGGCACAAAGACATTGTGTCACTTGTCCAGAGAGACAGAACCAGGAGTCCACCCTGTGAACGGAGAGGCGACGCGGCCTCTCTAAGGCGCTTCGGGGCCCTCCTACCCCGCCTGCACATCCTGCCGCAGCTGCCTGCCATCTGGAGACCACTGCCCTCCCCCTGCTGCGGGGAGGTGGGTGGTGTTGTAGGAGTTGAGTGTGAACAGAACGACTTCAGAGTTGAGTACTACTTAAAAATCTTGATTACCTCTAAATTACTCTGTGTTGAATTATCACGTGGACTCTGAATGGAACAGCCTCACGCTTCTTTGAGCGGCTCATGACAATGCCAGTCAGGTCTTTTTAAAAATTTTACAGTGTGCATAAGAATAAAATATTTCTTTTAAAATAAACTGCTTTCTTATATGTACCACATTTTGGGAAGCGGTATCCTAATCCACTTTGATAGCTGCTCAAAACAGGCTAAGAACCATCAACATGATGAACGTACTTCAGGGATACAGGGACAGCTGTGTCCACAGAGGTTTGAGGAGATTTGAAGGTGTTGTTTCCAAATGCTGAATTTTCAGAAACAGTATCATTTTCATACTAACTGCTACCCTTATTAGTTCAATTTCTCACTTTTTAGGGCATGAGTCTAATAGCAAATGCTAGATGCTCTGTTAATATTATGTTGCCTGCAAGCATTTTATAGTTTTCTGATATACCGCCTAATATTTTGGAAAAGAGCCTTAATGAGGAAGACACATTTTCCCCTAGACTCCGATGTCAAATCAGGTGAGGAAGTATAATATTTAGGAGATTCCTGTGAATCTATTTTTCTCTTAGGGGTTATAGACATTCCTTTGTTTTTAAAATTAATTTTCTTTTTGCTTATTAACCTAATCACAAACCTAATTGACCTAACATATTAATATTAACCTGTTATTTATTGAGTGCCTATTGTATGTCAGGCAGTGTTCTAGGCACTGGGGATCAAAGATATAAAATAGACAAAGCCCCTCATGGAGTTTACACTTTAGTGGAGAAGGCAGCCAGTAGAAAGAGCCCAGATCATGTAAGTTGGCAATAACCATGATGCGGGGTAATAAGACAGGCTAGGAGGAGAGGAAATGGAAGGGGAGGGGGCCAGGGAAGAGAGACAAGGCATCTCTGGGGAAGTGGCCCTGAGCTATGGCCTGAAAGATTTTGATGACCCAGAGCCGGGCCAGTCTGGCTGAGCACAGATGCTGCCACCCCCACTTCAGAGAAGGGTGACTTTGGGCAAGTTGCATGAATTCGTCAGGGTTCTCCAGAGAATTATAGAGATTTATTGAAGGAACCAGCCTATGTGACCACAGGGACTGGAGAGTCTGAATTCCCTACAGCAGGCTGCAAGCTGGAAGCTTTGATAAAGGTGATTCTGAAATATGGCACATCAAACTCCCCAGGGCAGCCTGCAAGCTGGAAACTCTGATGAAGGTAACGCTGAATTCCCCAGGAGAAGCTGGCTAGCTGAAGGAGAGGCAGACATTCTGTCCGACCTCTGAAATCCTCAGTTCTAGCTGTAAGACCTCCAACTGATTGGATGAGAAGACCCCCCACGTTGCTGAGGGCCATCTCCTTCCTTGATTGTAGATGCAATCAACCATGGATGCAATCAACTGATTTTAGAGGCAAATCCACCTACAAGATGCCCTCACAGCACCAATCAACCAGTGCTTGCTTGACCAAACAACAAGACACAATAATCTAGCCAAATTAAAATGTAGACTGAACCATGACATTGCATTAGACCTCAATTTCTCATCACTTAAATGGAGGCAAGGATTGTGCTGACATCCGTTCATATTTATCATCCAATTTTTAAAAATTTTTAAAGGAGATCCTGGGGACTGAGCCCAGGATCTCATACATGGGAAGCACACATTCAACCACTAAACTACATCCACTCCCCTAATTTTTAAAATTTTTGAATTCTCTTCTTTTCCTTGCCTGCCTACTTTTCTTACAAGTGTAGGATGATCATATTTTCAAAACAGATAGCCAGAGTGGCACACATGCCTTTACAAATGATTTTTCTAGTATGTGAATTTATTTTGATTCTTACAAAAGGTGTAAAAATCAATTTGCATTCCAATATCCATGTATTACATTATTTTTTAACTTTTTATTTTTTAATTAATTATAGACTTATAGGAAGTTTTAAAAATAGAGCAAAGGGCACCATGTACCTTGTCACCCAGCTTCTCATGGTGACAATTTGTATAGCTTGTGGCATACAGTCTGGAGGGAGATTTCTGTAGGGGAGGGAGGGCGGAAGTAATGTTCTTTATTTGGATATGGGTGGCAGCTCACTGAGTGTTTGCTCTTTAGCTGTTGAATTGTCACTTAAATTTTGTGTATTTTTCTTTATGATATATTTTACAATTTAAAAATATTTTTTTAAGAGACAGAATGAACTATCTGGATGAACTCAACCTTTTTCTCCATTAGCTCATAAAAGGTCACTATAAACTCACAAGGAGAAAGGCAGAGAGGAAATGACAAAAGATATCAACAAACATTTGGAAGACGAAATGAGTAGAAACCGATTTAGCTGAGAAGGAGTACTGGGTTTTGTCAAGTGCTTTTGCTTCGAGATGCACATGTGCTTGTGCTTTTTTCCTTTATTCTGTTAATGCGGTGTATTACATTAATTGATTTTCTTATATAGAACCAACCTTGCATACCAGGGATAAATCCTACTTGATCATACCATGGTGTATAATTCTTTTAATATACTATTGGATTCAATTTGCTAGCATTTTGTAGAGGATTTTTGCATCTATATGCATAAGAGATTTTGGTCTGTAGTTTTCTTTTCTTGTGGTATTAAAATCCAGCTGTGGTATGATGGTGTCGTTAGCCTTATAGAATGAGTAAGGGAGTGTTCCCTCCTCTTCTGGGTTTTTTGGAAGGGTTTGAGCAGAATTGAAGATAAGTCTTCTTGGAATGTTTGGTAGAATTCTCCTGTGAGCCATCTGGTCCTGGGATTTTCTTTTTTGGGAAGTTTTTGATAACTGATTTAATCTCTTTATTAGTAATTTGGTTTTGGGGACCTTCTATTTTTTCTTGAGTCAATGTAGATAGTTTGTGTATTTCTAAGAATTTGTCCATTTCATCTAGGTTATCTAATTTATTTACATGCAATTATTGAAAGTATTCTCTTATAGTCCTTTTTATTTCAGAAGGGTCAGTAGTAATGTCCCTCTTTTTACTCCTGATTTTCATTATTTGTATCCTCTCTTTTTCTTTGTCAATCTAAATAAAGGTTTGTTGATTTTATTGATCTTTTCAGAGAACCAACTTTTGGTTTTGTTGGTTCTTTCTGTTTTTTGTTTTGTTTTGTTTCACTTCTTTTTAAAAATATACTTTTAAATGTTTTAAAAAGATAACTTTTCCATTTCATCTATCACTACTCTAATACTTGTTATTTTCTTCCTTCTGATCACATTGGGTTTACTTTGCTCTTTTTCTAGTTCTTCCAGTTTTGTCGTTAGGTCTCTGATTTGAAGTCTTTCTTCTTTTTTAAGGTAAGCACTTAGAGCTATGAATTTCCCTCCCAAAACTGCCTTCACTGCATTGTGTAAGTTTTGGTAAGTTGTATATTCGTTTGCCTCAATATATTTCCTAATTTAGCTTCTAATTTCCTCTTTAACCCATTGGTTGTTTAAGAGTATGATGTTTAATTTCTACATATTTGTGAATTTTCCCTTTCTCCCTCTGCTGTTGATTTCTACCATTATTTGTGGTCAGAGAATATATATTGTAAGAGTTCAATATTTTTTAATTTATTGAGACTTGTTTTGATATCCAACATATTATCTATCCTGGAGAATGATCCATGTTCACTTGAGAAGAATCTGTATTCTGTTTTCATTGAGTAAATGTTCTTTTTATGTCTGTTAGGTATAGTTGGTTTAGTGCCTCATTCAAGTCCTGTATTTCCTTATTGATCTTCTGACTAGATGTTCTAGCCGTTATGGAGAGTGGTGGTTAAAGTTTCCTGCTATCCATCTATAATTATCAATTTCTCCCTTCAAATCTGAATAATTAACTCACATATTTTAGGCCTCTGCTGTTAGATGCATATATGTTTTTAATTGTTACAGCTTCCTGCTGAATTGTCCCCTTTATCAGTTTGTAATGACCATCTTTGTCCCTCATTAACTGTTTTGATCTAAAGTCTGTTTTATCTGATATTAATATAGCCACCCCAGCTCTTATTTGGTTGCCACTTGCATGGTATATTTTTTCCCATTCTTTTACCATCAACCTTCTTATAAGGTGAGTCTCTTGCAAATAGCATATAGTTGAGTCATGCTTTTTTTATCTATTCTGCCAATCTCTGCCTTTTGACTAGAGAGTTTAATCTATTTACATTTGAAGTCACTACTGATAATACAGGCTCTCTACTGCTGTTTTGCTATAGCCTCTTTAAGTCTTATAACATTTTTGTCCCTCACTTCTTTTAAAGCCAACTTTTATATTTATTTGCTTTTTTGTGTTGTGTCATATTGAGTGCTTTCTCATTTCTATCTGGATATATTTTTCATCTACTTTCCTTGTGGGTTACTATGGTGTTAAAATTTAACATTGTATTTCAATAGCATACACATATACTTTTCCTATACCCCTCTGTCCCACCACCATTTTTTGTACTTGTTACTACTTATATCTTTGTACATAGTGTGTCCAGAAACCTAGATTTATCATTACTTTTTATGCATTTGCATTTTAGCACCTGTAGGAAGTTAGAAGTGAAGTTACATACCAAACAATATAGTTCAACAATACTGGCATTTATAATTACTCAAATTATGGTTACCTTTACCACATGTCTTTATTCCCTTATGCTGCTTTGAACCACTGTCAAGGATCCTTTATTTCAGTCTGAAGAGCTCCCTTGAGCGTTGTTTGTAGGGTAGGGCTAGAGGTGATGAACTCCTGCAGCTTTTGTCTATTTAGGAATCTCTTAATCTCTCCCGTATTTTTGGAGGAGTCTCACCAGATGTAAAAGTCTTGGCTGGAAGTTGTTTTCCTTTCATACTTTTTTTTTTTTTTTAAGATTTATTTATTTATTTATTTCTCTCCCCTCCCCCTGGTTGTCTGTTCTCGGTGTCTATTTGCTGCATCTTCTTGTCCGCTTCTGTTGTTGTCAGCGGCACGGGAATCTGTGTTTCTTTTTGTTGTGTCATCTTGCTGCATCAGCTCTCTGTGTGGACAGTGCCATCCTGGGCAGGCTGCACTTCTTTGGTGCTGGGCGGCTCTCCTTACGGGGTGCACTCCTTGCACGTGGGTCTCCGCTACATGGGGGACACCCCCACGTGGGAACACCCCTGCGTAGCACGGCACTCCTTGCTTGCATCAGCACTGCGCATGGGTCAGCTCCACACGGGTCAAGGAGGCCCGGGGTTTGAACCGTGGACCTCCCATGTGGTAGACGGACGCCCTAACCACTGGGCCAAGTCTGCCACCTCCTCTAATACTTTAAGTATTTCAAGTCTCTGCCCTCTTGCCTTCATGGTTTCTGATGAAAATTAGACACTCAATCTAATTGAGACTCCTTTGTACGTAACACGTTACTCTTCACTTGCAGTTTTCAGAACTCTTTCCTTGTCCTTTGCATTTGATGGTGTAATCAGTATATAATGGGGTGTATTTTCCTTCATATTCATCCTGTTTGGTGTTCTTGGATCTTCTTGGATGTGCACATTCACATCTTTTGCTAAGTTTGGGAAGTTCTCTGTCGTTATTTCTTTGACTATTCCTTCTGTCCCTTTCTTTCTGGGAGTCCATAACATGTATATGGGTGTGCTTGATGGTGCCCTATAGCTGTCAGGCTATTTTAGTTTGTAATATTTCTTTTTTCTTTCTACCCCTCAGCCTGACTCATTTCAAATAGCTTATCTTCGAACTATTTCAAATAGTTTTTCTTCTTCCAGCTCCAATCTGCTCTTGAAATCCTCCTTGGCATTTTTTCATTTCAGTTATTGTCATCTTTATTGTCACATTTATTTCTGTTTGGTTCCTTTTTAAATTGTCTATCTCTTTATTTAGACACATACATTGTTTATTCATTGTTTTCCTGATATCCTTTAGTTTTCTCTTTGTAGTTCCCTTCATCTCCTTGAGCAATTTAAGATCATATTTAAAAGGCTTTGTTTGGTATGTTCACATTCTCATCTTCATTGGTCTTTTCTATATTTTTATCCTCTTCCTTTGAATGGACCATCATTTCCTGTTTCTTTGAACTCTTGGCACACCCTGTGAATTTTAATATTTTAAAATATTAACTCTGGGATGTCTGTTTCTTGGTTTTGTAACCAGCTGGTGTTAAATGGAGATTTTCTTGCGCGTCCACCCTCCTGTTAGGAAGGTCTGCTCAAGGCGGGTGCACTGTGCAGGGTTTTCCTTTGTAACAGGCCTCTGTCTTGTCCTCGGCTTTTGCTTGTTAGTTGTTTGGCGATTCCCTGTTTACAGGAGACTGGTTGTCGCCTCTGTTTCCCAGGAGGCAGACCTTTGTCCTAGACGGTCTGCCTCCTCAGTTTTTTCCACCTCTTTCATTGTCTCATGCTGATTTTGCATGGCGGGGAAATTCTGGGAGGAAGGTCACCCCAGAGAGTACATTCCCAAGTCAGTCCTTCCCAGCTGAAACAGGGCCGAGGACCCAGGAAGTGGGCACAGACTGGCTCCACAGTGCCGTGGGGAGCGGACCCGGAAGGGCTCCAAGATCTTCTCTGACAGCTCCCTGAGGCTGAGCTTTCCCGATCTGCCCACACGTGCAGCCCTAGGAAGTGTTGCATCTTTAAATTTCCTCCTCTGCCTCTGCCCAGGGAGGGTTGAAACCACAGCTACCCTCTGAGCCAGGACCCAGCAATCCGAGCTCGCTAATCCAAGGCCATCGCAGCAGTTGGCCATGCCCACTCCTGTTCTTGGGAAGAGGATATTTATGTCCCTTTCTGTTGCCAGCAGCTAGCCAGGGGCTTGACCCAGCAGCCTGCCGTGAGAGTTGGGGATGGATGTCAGTAGGTTCCACTTGGAAAGAGCAATTTCCTGTTGTTTATCCTAATTTACCAGCCTCTTCTTCCTGCTCTTCCCTGAATGCTGTACGGTGTTCTTCTGGCTCTGACATTTCAAAATAGTTGTTTCAGACCCGTCCTGCCTGTTGTTTTGATGGGAGCACTGCGCCCTGAGCTCCCTCCTCTACCATCTCTCCCTGCCTCATCGTTTTCCATATATGTAAATACTTATTCACAAAAGAAGAACAAGAATGAGGAGGGGGGTGGGGAGGAAGAAGATGAGAAGGAGGAGGATGAAGGAGAGAAGCAAGAGGAGGGAGGAGAGGAAGAGGAAGAGAAGTAGCAAGATGCTTCCTGCTGCAGAGCCCAGGAAAGGTTCAGCATTGGAGGAGCCTCTTCAGGGACCTCTGAAGGCAAAGTGGTCTGGGGCTGGGGCTGGGAGCAGTGGGGAGGGGCGAGGCCGCAGGTCGAGCTTGAGGCCCTAGCTCCCCTCTCCCACTCCCTTGCCCTTGGGAGAGAATCTCAGGGACACCGGGCACAGCTTAAGGCGGGTTGAGGTGACATTACAAGCAGGGGGGCTAAGTGGAAGTCGGCCGACTGGGTGATGAGACCCCTCCCAGGCTCCTTCCCCAGTGCCTGGAACCCTGGAGTCCCACCCCACCGGCCCTCAGCACGGGTTGGAGGAATCGAGTAGAGGCTGAGAGAAGACCTTCCGTGATGGCCGGCGCAGCGCAGCTGCACTGAGCTTCCTCAGGGCTGGGCCCCTTCTGAGTTCTCTGCATGGAACAGCTCGGTACCTCCTGCCCATCCCCGTTCACAGAGGAGGAGCGACACGGAGAGCCTTTCTGGCAAGCTCCCCCTTCCTGTCAGCCTTAGGTGGCAGTTTCCGCCATGCTACCCACTCCTTCACGCCTCCTCCATCTGCCTTGAGCCTTCAAAAGACAGTTTAAAAACTTCCCTCCTAGACTGTGCTGTTTGTCTTTGGGGTTGATTAACATTTTTTAAAATAGAAATTTTATGGCTTCACTGACATCTTAGTGGGGCTCGGGGACAAAAAGGAGATGACAAAAGTTGGTGGGTAAGGCGCCATGTTGCAGTGGAAGGTACGTGTCCCTTTTAAAACTGAAGGTGGATCGCTTTCCTCCTTTCGTGTGAGTTCAGAGCTTGTGAAAACAGCTTAGGGTGGAGGAGGCCGAGGCCCCCGGAGCTCGCGGGATGGGGTGCTGTGGCTACAGGATCACGCTCTCTCCCCCCACTTTCTCCCCAGCTACTCACTACAGCTGGAAACCCTACGTGATGTTTGTGGTTTCCTGTTTGAAGACCTGATGAAAGAGCTTTGGGGTTTTTTTCTCTTTTTAATGGCATTTAGGTTTTTAAATATAAACATTGAAATGGACACCCCTGTCTGGAGAATTTCATATCATTTGGCCAAAACAGGAAACCGCCCCCCCCCCACCCCTTTAGAAAAAGGAAGGAAAAAAAAAAAAAGGCAAATATCAAGGTCTGTCTCCTCCAGAGCTTTGAGGATGAAGGAAAACACCTCAGTTGGCTCCACACAGTCTTGGGAGTGCTTTGATATTCTTTGAAGGGAAACTGCAGCCAGGAAAATGTTCTCCCGTTGAAAGACAGCCCCCTCCGCTCTCACAGGAGCCTTCGCGGGCCCCCTCTCCTGCCATCCTGCTGGTTCCCCTTCGCTTACTTATCTCTTCTCCACCACAGCTCCCTGCTTCATTTACCAGGTCTCCAGCGGAGAGCAGGCGCTCAAGAAAGTCCTGCTTTTCCCAGGCTGTTCCTGAGGTCGCTCTCTGCTGCGGCCCCTCCATTCCCTCGTCGTTGTGAGGACGGCCCCCCTGCGAGATGTAGCAGAATCCCCAGGGCGTTTGGGAGAAGTACAGCTCGTTCGTCTCGCTGCGCTTGGCACACACCCGAAAGGAGAGGGGGCCTCTGCCCGCCCCTGACTCAGGGGGCCCCGCAGTCTTCCTAGCGCGGCCCCCACCGCAGCGGCGGGAGCCCGTCCTGCTTTGAGGCTCCACCTAAGTGGACAGGCCGCGGCCGTGGGTGCGCGCAGTGCCGCGGCAGTGCGTTCCGCATCATTTGCTGCAGAGTGCCCTGGCTTCTGAGACATGTTATTTAATCCGAGCAATCGCCAGCGGCTCCAGCGGAGCATAACCCCAGAATTTGAAGGAGCATAGTAACATTTTGAGACCTTCTTAACTCTGGGCATATTTTCTATTAGAAACTCTGGGCCATAAAATTGCTTCATTTGGGTATTTTGAAAGTGTCAAGTTCTTCTGTGCCCCGATAAATTTCAGGCCACCTCTCTGCATATGCAATTGGATTTTACTCTGCTGGAACATGGGGATGGTTATATGACCAGATTTGTTGATTAAAAAAAAAAAACAGAGCCCATGAGAAATATCTCCTTTTCACCTTGGCTTAGTTTAAGCTGTCCCTGAGGCATCCAGTTATAGCCTCTGTCAGTTGTGGTTAGGCACGCAAATAAAATGGAAATATTGAATGTTAAAACTCCCCCTTGGTTCTTTCACTGAAGGTGCTAATTCTTCAAAACACGGGGTCCTTCCTCAAGATTTGTGTGAAAGGGAGGGTGATATATAAGGAAAGAATCAGAGTAACAATACCGTTATGGCAAATTACAGACTTCTTTGGAATTGTGTTGGATGTGAAATTACAGTCTGTCTTCTACTTCCTTTTTGCAGCTGTGAGTTGTTTACTATTTAACCATGCAACCTTAAATTACAGAGAAAAGGAGAAAAGCTCTGCTCAGGGCATGGTCTGCCCTCATCTCTACAGACTCCAGTGCGAGTAGAGCCGTGCTCACGATTATTTCTAGAAGTTGTTCTACAGATTAATTCTGACACCCATTTTCCTGGTCCCTTGTGTGGTTTAAAAATTCACGAATTAGGAAAATTCAGAAAATTTTCAAAAATGGCAGTGATTTGGAAATTAAAATCAAGGTTTAACCTTCAAGAAAATCAACTTCCTTGCTAATTTCTCTTCAGACATTTCCCAGAATCTGGCAAAGCCAAATTGCAGAAAGGTCAGCCAGATGGCAGTTGGGCAGAAAATCTCTTATTGGGATGGTATTATCACAACCACCTCGCACTGTTTGGAAATCACACATAAACAATGCCAAGCGATCCAGCATTCAGGAGGGCTTGTAGATTTCTCGAGCTTGCCATTGCCTGCTGTTTTCACCCAGGGAGCATTTGTTTGTACTGGAGACAGGGTCAGAAGGAGGGGGCTTCTAGTGCTGGTTCAATCACTGAACAGCTGGTGGTACTTGGAGAAGTAACTTAATTCTGGAAGCTTCAGTTCTCTCATCTGTTCAAAGAGGAGATTAAAATAGATAATCTTTCAGATTTCTTCCAGTTCAAAAAAAGTTCTGATTCTAGGTCATTTTCTGATTCAGAAGCTGATGTTGAGGCCTGATAGGAAGTCTTCAAGGAAGAAATGACAGTTTGAGCACTGTCATGAAAATTTGGTTTGAGAGTTTCCAGAATATCCTAAGCTAGAAACTGATGTCTTAGAGGTAAGTGAGAACAGAACGCCCTTTGAAGAATAGATTAAAATGCTCACTGTGCCATTTCCTTAGCTGCACTAATACCTAGAAATAATGTAAATCAGCTAGCATCGTACAGGCACCTTTTCAGGGAGGCACTAAATGGAAGCCATGCATGATATTGGAAGGTGGCTGCCATTAGGCAGAAAATGTGCCTGAAGAGAATGAGAATACATGACAGGTAGAAGTACTGAAAAATTATAAAGCCTGTAGAAACAAACTATAAATTACTGTGAGGGACAATTGTGAACTATCTGGGGACCTACAGAGATAAATAGCCTAGACAGTTATTGCTTGAGGACGGTGATTCCTTCTGCCCAGTGGACAGAAGTGCAAAGAAGGGTAGGCTAGCAGCAGGCCACAGCTGGACCATTCAGCATCCTGTGGTCTACCTGCAGAGGATGAGGTCCTGAGAATTAACCTGGAAATTCTGTGCAAGTCAGTGGTGATGGGAATCCTACGAACAACGGTACTAAAGAAGCCAGTGAAACTCAGAGTAGAAAAGTACTCAGATAGACGCTGTCCCTGATGAAAGCGTGGGGCAGACAGAGGAACCACAGTGGACACGCGGATCAATGACGTGGCTTTGAGGCTAGGATGGCTTCTGCTCATATGGAACGCTAGTTGAATATTTACTTATTGACAGGCTATATGGATGGATAGATCGATGGGAAGGAGGGAGGAAGGATGGAAGGAAGGAAGGAAGGGAGAGAGGAAGGAAGGAAGGGAGGGAGGGAGGGAGGAAGGAAGAAAGGAAGGAATCCTTGAACTTAAAGCTAGAGAGGCAGGAAAGGGACGAGCACTGTTTAAAATGGCAGAATCCGTATATGAAAACGTTCTGTCGTTGCTTCTGTCTGATTCTTTCTTTTGTTCCTTATCTCCATGCCTACTTGCAGATCCCAAAACCTGACAAAGTCCAGGGATTCTCTGAGTAGGGCCCCACAGAGGCTTTTTTTTATCACAGCATAACAATAGTCATTATTTCTTTTTTTAAAAATTTTTCCTCTCTCCCTTTTCTTTCCACTCCAATTGCTATTTCCCTAGGTCAGCCTTTCATTGTTTGACTTCTGGCCCAACAGCTTCCGAATGGATCTTTTGGCATCCAGTTTTATTCCAATATGAGCACTGGATCACTAGTCCTCACGCTCAAGAACTTTCTAAGGTTTTGCCTTACATGTAAGTTAAAATCCAAATTGCTTTGTTTGACTTGCCCGGATTTCCCCCCAACATACCTGTTCAAGCATAAGTCCTGCTTTTGGGCAGGAATGCTCCCATCCGGGCAGCACTCCGTTCTCAGATCACCGTGCCTGTGCGCTCCTGCCTTTCCCTTGATCCCACTCCCTCCGCCCCAGCCTCCAGGTGCTGACCGACGTGCCTCTGCCCACCCCGTCTCCCATCCATTCCTTTCCATCTTTCATCGGCTAGCTTTTCTTTCGGTGATGACGCCTCCAATCCCCACTAGGTGATAAACACCTTGAGCTGCTTACTATATTTTCTTCCCCACGGCGCTTAGCATTGTCTTAATAAAGAGTGACTAATGGGAAGATCTATTGGTGATGGTAAGAGTTCAGAGGCACTTGTACATTTACAACACGATTTCAAATAAGTTAGATTTGTTGAAGGGAAAGTAACTTTTTGAAAACTATATAAAGAATAGACGTTTCAAATCAGAGTTCCCATTGGGTAATAAATTCAATTAAGGTCTGGGTTTAAAAAACTGCGATATTGGTTTTTCATTTCTTCTGCTAGTTGTTTCTAGGCAACATTGAATATGTCAAATAAAAAAGTGTAAACAGAAGACTGTGAGATGTATGCCCTTACTTTGAAAATCCTGCCCTTGGCAGGCTACATGCACTGTTCGGTATTCTGATGAGGCATTTTTTAAAGACTGGACCTCTTTTCTCACATTGGGTTTTTCCAGGAAGAGCTTGGATGATTTTAGGAAGCTAATGTGCTGTGGTGAAGAACGCAGGATTTGGAGTTACCGAATCTGAACAATTTGAATCCCACCTTTATCGCTGTGTGATTGGGAAAAGCCATTTACACTTTCTGAGCTTTGGTTTCTTTGTCTGTGAAATAGGCGTAATTGCCCAATCTGCCTCCTTCACAGCGAGGTTATGGTATGCGAGCAGCTATTTTACAGAACAATCAGATGCCGTTGGCTGCGGCTGCGGCTGTCACCCTCCTCATTCTCACTGTGACCATCACTAGGAGCTGTAACAGGGCAGAGGGGAGGAGGCTTTCGGCATTTCTGCCCCGCCCGGCATTTAGACGCGTGCCCTCGGCTCCTGCTTGGCTGCCCACGCGTGCAGCTGTGAGCCCTTTCTGGGCACACGCCTGACCCCAGAGCCACCTTCCGGCAGTCAGAGTTAGCCCTGGCATGGTGAACCTTCGTGCCTTTCACTCCCTGGCCTTGGCCAACGGTGGCTCCCTCCAGCCCACCACCTGCTTGCACCCTTGCCCCTGGCTTCCTGAAGGGCCCAGGCTTTTCCCACAGTTTGAGTTACCCTGGAAACGCAGTCCCAGCCCCATTCTGGCATAATCCCCAGAGAGGCCTCCCGTGTGTGTCCGACCACTCCTCGGGGTGCACTTGGCAACTTCTCTTCCCCGGTTGACCCAGGGAAGGCACAATCATCTTCCCTGTGAAAACTGCCAGGACCCTGTTTCCCTTCTCTTTTCTCATGCAGCACCAGATCCTGACGGATGAAACAAGAAAGCGATGGAGAAAGCCCGGGGCTATTAACTTCAACAAACCTTTGAGTCTTCAGATGAATTCTGAAGATCACCAGGAGAGCATTTCTAAATGAAAAGAGGGAATGCTGGACTTATTACAAACCCTCCTCTTCCTGCAGGGAGGAAGGGTCCTTCCGTCACTCCAGAAGAAAGCCAGATTGTTCCCTGTACTATGAAAATATAAAATGTACCCTTGCCAGGTGGCCCTCAGAAGAGATGGTCCTTCCCTCTTCAGACATGGGGAGTGGTATTGCTATATTTTCAGTCCATTGTAAGACCAATATACATCCTTCCCACGTGGGCTAAGGGCAACAAGGGAGGACAATCCTTTTGAAGAGAGATTTTCAAAGGATGTTTTGAATCCTCGAAGAAGGCTCTCAAGGCTGCAAATGCACCTTATCTATGGGCTTTCACTAGGACATCGTTATTCTGGAGTGACATATTATTATGAACATCATCATTCTTCATCTTGACTGCAGGAAGCTCACGAGAATGGTCCAATTTAGGAGCCATATGGCAAAGGGAAACGTTGATAAACAAATCTGTATTTCAATAAAATTTAACAGTCCCATAAAATATAATAATTAAAATGTAAATGATAGTAAGTATATTTGCTTAAAGCTACCTTCATAGCTTACCAGATGGTGTATTGTAGGTAACTTATGTTCCATGAGCAGAGGATTTTTCAGCTGGTAGTATTTTTAACATTCTCTTTTTTCCCCATTTTTCTTTTTGGCAATATATCTAGCTCATTGCATCAGCCCCTCAAATCAGTTTTGTTTCAGAGAATGTCGTGAGCCATGCATCTAGCAGTACAGTGTTCTGAAGCTTTTGTCTTGTTTTTAATTTCCTTCTTTACTTACGTGAGTTCTCTCCTCCTGGATTGGAAGGGAAAAAATGGAGAAAGACTGCTTTCCCTACCCAATTTCCCTCTCTGTTTTCCCATCTTTGCTTTGACTGGCAGATGCTAAGAGCAGCTTTGCTGTGTGGAGTGTTTTTCTCTCCTTCGTCAGGGAGGTTAGAGTTGAATTAAAGGAACAGTAGCTCTTTTCTCAGCTGTTTGGTGAAATGGTGAAGGAGTGAGCTAATCAGCTGTCTCTTCTCTGCCTTCATGCTACCCCCATCTGCCTTTTCTCCTTCACTTTCAGACTCTCCTTTCTCCCCTGGACCAAGATCCCAAAGCTATTAGTGGGGCAGGAGGTGGGAAGAAGGAGGGCAGGTAACTGAGAGCAAACAGAGGTGAGGTTACCATGTTAATCCTTTCCTCCATGGACAAAGCTTCTTTCAATCACTGGAACATCATTTTTTTCTCAGTCTTCAAATACATTCCTTAACTCAAAGCCTTGCTTGGAGCAGTCTCTTTTCTGAAGTAGCACCGAGAGCAGGGAGATGTTAGGATTCCAAGTAAGGTTGCCTCTGATTGTACTAGTCAAGCCCTTCTACTTAGAAAACACAGCTGAAAGAGCTCAGATTAAGGAGACTGTAGAGGGTAACCTGGATCAGGACCAAGAGGCTCATATAAACCCTCTTTCCTGAAAAATGGTATGAAATGGGAGTCCTAAAATCCTACGATAGAAATATTCTATTCTATTCTATTAATATATTCTCTTCTATTATACTATAACACCTCTTGATACAACATAATTAAGTACATCACAGACCAAATGGTGGCCCCCAAACGTTATAGCCCTGTCTGGTGAAAAACCCCTGATAGAGAGCGATTACGGTCCAAGAGGACGAGGGTGGGGTAGAGGGTGTGTGGGCTACGTCAGCAGTAATGGTTCCACAGTGCGATTGTGCAAAGAACTAACAATGCCAGGGTGCCGAATTCAAACAGCAAGAGCCGGGGTTTGCCTTTCCCTTGTGCTGTGGTAAATTGAGTCACGTGCCCCGATTTCAACGTGCTCTTCCTCTTCCTCCGCATTCCTGGGGCTGTCCACCCGTTGTGAACCCGACCTCCTGGAGAGGCTCTTTTCAGTTCAGGTGTGGCCCAACTGACAGAGGCTGGGGCTCAGTCCAGGTTCCCGGAAGCCTTAGAAAGAGAAAGAAACCGGAAGCCAGAGACAGAGAAGGCCACAGGGAGAAGTCGGAAGTCAGAGGAAAGCAGGAAAGCAGACTCAAGGAGAGAGAGCTGGTCGTGGGACCGGAGGCAAGGAACCCCGAGGATTGCCAGGAGCCAGCTCCGAAAGCCGTGGACTTCGGGAGACAGCATGGCCCTGCTGAGCCTTGATGTTGTACTTCTAGCCTCCAAAACCATGCACCCAGTAAGTGCATGTGGCTGTGCACTTGTCATCGCAGCCCTGGAAAACCGAGACATTTAGGTGTGTGTAAAATGAGCTTGGTCCTGGAACAGGCCAGGGAACTGGTATTCAGGGTTCCTCATGCAGCGCTGCTCAGTTAAGCAGTCAGAATTCATCACTTCACTTAGGAGTTGAGCATCGTTCCCTTAGGTGCCAGCATGTCCTCCAGCCCCCAAAGGTGTCAGAAACAAGCTAGAACTAGGGCCCATGGCATCTGTTTCCTGGGCCAATTTGCTCAACTTCAATTTTGGTCCTTGAGATTTTTATTTTGACATTTTAAAAATTGCCTCCCCAGTATATGGCCTTGATTTGTGTGATGGTTCTGAATGAATTCCAACAAATTAGTGTATTCTTTTGGATCTTTATAGCAATGTAGGAAGATAAATTGCATCTGTCTCCCATGAAAGCTACAAATTCAGCAGAATATCAAGCTGGGGAGGCATGAGGAAAGCGTCTTGACAGTAGCTCAATGGAGCAGCCTAAATGGAGCTGAAAAAACGCAGACTCTGATGCGGCAGATGGAACATAGGTGAAAATATAAATGGACATTGTATTCCAAACCCCAGGGAAATCATTCCACATCAATGGAGGATTTTCCATCATCTTGGGGGGAAAAAAAACTCCAAAAAACTACATCTCACTTATCTGGAAGTCATTTAGATGGCAATCTCGACTATCTGTGATGCTGCTGAAATCTAGGAAGGAAGTCAAAATGCACTCTGAAGAATTAAAATAGAAGTCACTCTGTGCACAAAAATCCAGGGCCCATTCACTTCTTCTTTAGATAGAATTCCAAAAAACTTTACCATCTGGTTTCTCTCTGGTCAGTCTGCAGCAACATTTAGGAAGAAGGCAAGAACCTTCTGGAGGCAGGCAGATAAAAAGCAGAAAGAAATGACAGTCTGACAGAGAGGGAAGAGCCCAAAACAAAAACAAGCCTTAAACCAAACAAAGGCCTCAACAAGCTTAGCAATTTGGGGCCATTTCAGGACGAGCCAGATAGCTCTGTATTCTCAAGTCCTTTGAGGGTGTGGCAGTACCACTTGACATCCCTGGTACAAAACCGATCTCATAACACAAGGTTTGATGTTATCCACAAGGGATTAAAATATGCTCATTTTATTGCTATTTGTAGATATAGTTTAAAAATCCATCCTTCCAAAAATGACTAGCTATTTTCAAAGGGAACGGTTTCAGTTATATATATACACTAACAAAATTTCTTTCCTTGGTTCTTACTTTATCACACATCAGCACAACTAATTAAGTCTCAAAATATTATCAGAACTACCAGGTAATTCCTTGTTTTAGGTATTATTATTGAGAAAATAATTGTTTTTATCTGATTCCTCCACCTTTTTCACCACCTTTTATACATGTACACATGCACATCTAGATCAAGTCCAGTTTATTCTATTTCCTAAATATGTTTGAAATTTCTCCCCTCTCCTGCCACTGCCTTAGTTCAGACCGTTGTAATTTCTTTCCCGAACAACAGCACCCTAACTAGTTTCCCTGAGAAGGAGAAGATTTCCCTGAAACACAAATCTAATCATGCCACAGTCCTAATTTTCATTTACTTTCAGTTTTTCATTTTCTTTCGGGATTAAATTCAAACTCTTCCAACCAAGCAGATAATAGCAAGTGCTGGTGAGGGCGTAAAGCAGTTGGAGCTCTCATATGTCCTTGGTGGGCATGCAAAATCGTATGGCCACTTTCAAAAACAGTTTGGCAGTTTTCATTAATATAAATTTAACATAAACTTACCATAGGACCCAAAAATCTGCTCCTAGGTGTTTACTCAAGAAAAAAAACAAACCTATATTCATGCAAAAACCTATACACAGAAGTTCATAGAGGCTTTATTCATAATTGCCAAAATCTAAGGGAAAAAAACAACAAATGTCCCTGAACGGGGAAGTGGGTAGACTGTGGGACATCCATAAAATGGTATACTATTCAGCAATAGAAGAAACAAACTCCTGATACATGTAATGGCATGTATGAATCTTAAATGTGTTAGGCTAAACCAGATTTTAAAAATACCGACTTTATGATTCCCTTTATATGACACTCTTGCAAATGTAAAACTATAGGGACTGAAAACACCATTGATTGGCAAGGGATAAAGTGGGGGAGGGGTTGACTACAAAAGGGTATGGGGGAATATTTTGGGGGGATGGACCTCTTCCATATCTTGGCTGTGGAAGTTGTTCCATAACTGTAACCATTGGTTAAACCTCACAGAACTGTACACTAAAAAGGGTGAGTTTTTAAAAGCCTTTCCTGAGGAGCCCAGAAGGCAGATGCCCAGCCCTGGAAGAGGTGGAGGCCAGAGAGTGGCCTCAAACCAAGGAGGGCAAGGAAGAGGAAGAGCAGGTGCTCCTGGACATACTCCAGGAAGGTCTGGCCAAGGTAATGCATGACACACTGCTCTGCGAGCTACTCGTCCAGTTTCTCATAATTTCCTGGGTTTTGATGACCTTCACAGTTTCAAGGACAACTTGTCTGCATGACCTGCTGGTCGTTCTTGGACTATCTGTGAGCAAAAAGCCAAGGAAAACAGGTGGTGGCTGAGTTCTTGACAATGCAACCATAGGAATCAGTGACCGTGAAGGACGTGGCTGTTGACATCCCAAAGAAAGCTGTACAGAGGTGTGATCCTGGAGAACATCAGTCATCGGGTCTCCACAGAGTATCAATTCTCAAAATCAGACGAGATTTCTCAATTGGAGCAAGATGTGATGTGTTTGGAGCAAGACGTGATTTCTCAATGTGGAGGGAAGGAACAGGATTTCCCCAAGGCCTGGGTTCAGGTAGTGAAAATAGCCTTAAAAATCAGTAGATAATTTCCATGCAGGGTATCTGCTGGGAGAACTCAATGTCATGTCAATGTAAAGATTTCACACTGGAAAGGAGCCATGTAAGTATAATTTGTGTAGGGAACTAGTTACTCACAACTCAACAATGATTTAATAGGTGTTAATTCACCCTGGAGAGAAACCCTATAAATAAAATGAATGTGGAAAACATTTCAGTCAGTGTGCACACCTTTGTGTGTTTCTCTCCCACTGGAGAGAAACTCTGTAAATGCAATGGGTGTGGAAAAGCCTTCAGCCGCAGCTCTCACCTTAATACACACCAAGATTTCAGTGATAATGATTCCTGCAGATGCCATAGGAAATTCCACATTGGAGAGAGAGCACATGAAATGTCCTCTGTGAGGAAAAGCCTTTAGTCAATGCTCTAACCTTAATCAATACAAGATAGCTAACACTGGAAATAAACCCTATAAAATGCCATGAAGGTGGAAGAGCCTTCCGCTGCAGAGCTCATGTTAATACACAACAGAGAACCCATACTGGGGAGAAACCTCTGTCTGGACTCAGTGTGGAAGTGCCTTCTGGGCTCTTTCAACATTCAGGCAACACAAGCGAGTCCACACTGGAGAAAACCATGTTAATGTCATCCATGTGAGAAAGAAGAGTCAATGTTCTAACCTTCAGCAGGAGAGGACTCACATGGGAGGGAAACCCTATAAATGTTTTGAATGTGGTAGAGTTTTCAGCTGGAAATCTCATCTTTTAACCCATCTGAGAACTTGCATGAGGGAGAACTCCTATGCCTGTAAAGAGTGTAATAGAACCTTCAGTGGAAGTTCTTACCTTTCAACCACCAGAGAACTCCCACTGGACAGAACCCCCACGTCCCTAATCAATGTTGATGGACATTCCTAGGACTGCAGTCTTGGTGAGCACAAGAAAACTGAGTAGTGATAACCCTTAAAACTGGAAGGAAACCAGAGACATGGTCACCATAAGAATGAAGCTTCTCGAGCAATGTCAAATAAGCCCTTTTGGAGAAACAATTCAGCGGAATAAACTTGGAGAAGGCTTCACTTATCCCATGCAAAATATTGTGGAGCACTAAATACCAGAAAGAATACCAAGGCACTGTAGCACATAATTGAAACTTCAGCCAGATAACCTATAACTGAAAAATATTTAGGTTAGAGATATCAATTTCTGAAGTGTTCTTCAAAATATTGAAGGCAGAATTGGGGGCAAGTAATAAGCAATGAGGCTAAATCCTTTGCAGTCAATCGTTGTGAATATATACACAATAAAATTTATTGTTGAAAATTTTAGTATGTTGGTATTATTCTTGAAAAATCATGAAACATTACATGGAGTAAAGGTTGGCCATTTTTCCTTTAATATTCTATTTCTGCTAGCAAGTTAGCTTGTTTCTATGTTTGATACAATTCTAAACATAATTAGAAAGACTTAGGCCAATCATAAAATAACTTTGAATGTTCACCAAGAAATGAGGATCACAAAACTATGCTTTTATTATATTAATGTTAAAATATGACATGAAATGAATGAATGGAAAGAAAAATAAATACATAATTTTAAGTTTAAGGTTGAGGTTTACTGAATGACAATTATATTTAATTTTTAAAAATGGGAAAACCAAAGTAGAGTGACTTTATGTTTCAATTTGCTTGGTGTAGTCCAGGTTTATGCCTATTATCTCAGGGTAATTACTAACTTTTTCCTTCTACTCTCAAAAATGTCCTCAAATTGGGAAGCGATGTGGCTCTAGCAATTGGGTTCCTGTCTACCATATAGGAGGTCCAGGGTTCGATACCCAGGGCCTCCTGGTGAAGGCACACTGGCCTGGTGTGGTGAGCTGGCCCATATGGAGTGCTGCCACATGTAAGAGTGCTGCCACATGCAGGAGTACTGGCCCACGCAGAGAGCTGGCGCAGCAAGATGATGCAACAAAAAGAGACACAGAGGAGAGATAATAAGAGATGCCCCAGATCACAGAGCTGAGGTGGCACAAGAGAAAAATGTCCCCAAATTATATGACCACAGTCTTAGATGAGATCCCCTCCCCAACAGCCCATCTAGAAAGCAAAATTTGAGACACGGGCTTGTGGGCAGATATTTGTTTTGGGAAATGATTCCAGGGAACAGATACAGTAAATAGTGAAATAAGGCAAGAGGGAAAATCAAAAGAGAGTAGCATGAAATTGGTCACCCCAGTGGACAGATGGGACTTGACTCCGTTGGAATTGTCCTCCTACAGAATGGAAGAAGGAGAGTTTTCCCTCTGGCTCTCATTCCCCATTGGTCAAGCATGACCTAGGATGTCAACTTCCAGGTTGCCTGTGTATGTGCTTAGATGGGTCATTGCCAGTATCCTAGTTGTTGTCAGTGAAACCTCAGAACAGAAAGAGGAGAACACCAGTGGAAACTGAGGCAAGGTGCTGTCGGGCATATCTGAGTCAAGCTGGTTGCTGTAGCAATGGCTGGAGTAAAGAGAAGGCTGAGAAGATAATGAGGTGGGAACCAAAGAGATGTCAGATTCAGTCATCCTACTTCAAAGGCCCTTCAGCACTGGCCCCTAAATTCCCTTCTGAACTTACCTCCAGCCACTCATTCACATGCTCCTTTAACTCTAGTCATCCTAAACACCTATCTTCAGGCTCTTTGTGCTCTCCCTGGTCTACCCAAACCAGTTCTTCTCCTTTAGTGCTACCACCCATATTGTACAGGCCATGTCCAGCAGCTGGGGGCTGAAACCCAGCCCAATCGCCGCTTACCAAGCCAGGTGCCCACAGAGCTGTGTCTTTGCACAAAGTTACCCTGTGGCCTAGAAGCCACCCTGCTCTTAGCAGCCTTGCATACTCTGCTCTCCACACACTAATGCCCTTCTTTGCCCTCCTAACTCTTAGTTATCTTTCCAAACTCACCTTAAGAAACATCCCTTTGGGAAGCAGATGTAGTTCAAGTGATTGGGCTCCCGTCTATCATATAGGAGGTCCAGGGTTCAATTCCCACAGCCTCCTGGTGAAGGTGAGCTGGCCCTCTCGGAGAGCTGGCTCAGCAAGATGATGCAACAAAAGAGACACAGAAGAGACACAATAAGAGATGCAGCAGACCAGGGAGCTGAGGTGGCACAAGAGATTGAGCACCTCTCTGCCATTCCAGATGGTCCCAGGATCGGTTCCCAATGCAGCCTAAAGAGAAGACAAGCAGAAGCAGAAAATTGCGCAGAGGCGGAGCAAATGGACACAGAGAGCAGACAGTGGGGGAGGGGGGATAAATAAATATATTTTTTTTAAAAAAGGAAACATCCTTTCTTGGAAGCCTTTCCTGATCCCCCACCCCAAGCTGTTAAATGCCCCTCTTCTGTGCTCCCACAATGCCTTCAGCACACTTCTATTGCTGTGTATCCCAGAATACAGAATTAGTATGAATTATTTGTGAACTAAATATTTTTGCTTTTCAATTTCTCTTCTTTTCCTCTTGCTGATTTTTCCCTAACTTGTCTTTCTTCAAACTGCTGATTCTAAGATTGGTGAGAAATAATAGGAGAAAAGAGAATGAAGGTTAAAGAGAGTGAGGAAGAACATAACATGACTAAAGACCTTCACAAAAATTGAAGATAAGGATTTCACATCTCAATACCCAAGTTCCATCACTGATTCCCTTGGTGTCCAGAGATGAAGTGTACATAATCCTAAATTTCTGAAAATAGGGATATAAAACTCACCTCTTTTACCAAGGGGCTGAGAGTATTAATTAATGTTCACAAAGTGATTTAAAGATGAAAAGTTGCACATAAATCCTTATTCATATTAGATATGCTTGGTTTGTTTTTTTAAAAGATTTGTTTTATTTATTTCTCTCCCCTACCCACCCCCCACCCCAGTTGTCTGTTCTCTGTGTCCATTTGCTGGGTTTGTTGCATGTTCTTTCTTTGAATGCTTCTGTTGTTGTCAGTGGCATGGGAATCTGTGTTTCTTTTGGTTGTGTCAGCGCTCCATGTGGGCGGTGCCATTCCTGGGCAGGCGCTGGGCGGCTCTCCTTTCTTTCTTTCGCGCTGGGCAGCTCTCCTTACGGGGCGCACTCCTTGTGCGTGGGGCTCCCCTATGCAGGGACACCCCTGCGTGGCACGGCACTCCTTGTGCACATCAGCACTGCACATGGGCCAGCTGCACATGGGTCAAGGAGGCCCGGGGTTTGAACCGCGGACCTCCCATATGGTAGACGGACGCCCTAATCACTGGGCCAAGTAGATTTAGATGTGAAATTTATGCAATAAATCAAGTAACATAGCTCAGAAGCAGAAAAGCACATATAGTATACAAGTTCAGAATCTGCACTAATCATACAATCAACAACTCCCAAACACTGCACTATCAGTAATCTGAATCTTAAAACTCCTTTGCGTACATTCTAATGCGGTTATCAGCACAGTGTAGGGCTTTGTGATGGATATTTTAATGCACATTTTAGGTTTCCCTTTTTTTCTGTTAGATGTATTCAAAAGATCCCATTCTGATGATTTTTTCTTCCCAGTGAAGGAAAAAGTTGACAGCACTAAGAAAATTAATATATTTCATTTTATGAAGTTTGAAATGCTGGATTTTGCCATCATGCATCCATCATAGAGGTAACAACTATGCTATTATAATGATAATGATTTTTTTTGTCACTTTTCAGTTTGGCTGAGAGTCCTTGCATTCTTTATAAGCTAGAGCCACTGTTCACTTCTCCGAAACAGGCAGATCCTTAAAGGTGATAACACTTCATTGTACTCACTTATTTAATGCCTATCTTCTCCTTCCATTGTAGTTTCATGAATCCAGGAACTATATTTGACTTGCTTACACAGTATTTGGCACACAGCAGGTGTTCAGTAAGCATCCTACATAAAGTGGGTGGGGTGGGTGGGGAGAAAGGGAGAATGGAAATTAGTGGTACTGATACTATCTAAGAGAAAGATATTGATGTAGGGAGAGAGACACTGATTGAGAGTACCCAGACTAGGAGGCTAGAGAGCAAGGTTTTAAGATTATGCAGAGACTTCAGTTTGCAAGGGTTGGCAAATCCTAGTTCAAACCACCCAACTATGGAAACTATTAATATGTAAATATGGTATTAATTCTTAAGCCTTGTGATATCCGATAAAAAGAGAATTGCAGAGTTATTTTTGAAACTCCTTACCCCAAAGGGTAGGTATATGGCTTTTATGGCTTATCCTGAACTTTCTAGGTTAAACATTCTCACTCATTTTTGGGTCTCAACAGCACCTTGGATGGTACTTTGCATCTAGTTGTTTCTCAGTACACCAAGTGTGAGTATTGATGTTGATATTGAGCATTGATATTATTACTGGCTATCATTTATGGAGCCCTTACTCTTTGCCAGATTTTGCTAGGCACTTCAAATATTTTCTCTCTGACCCTTACTACCCTGCATTTTTACTCCCATTTTACCGAGTGATTTAAACTCAGGTTACTCTAAGTGATCTTTCCCTTATGTCGCTGGAGAGTGTTTTTTGGATTTAACTATGTGACCGTGGACATGCCACTTAACCTTCATGAGCATCCGTTTCCTCATCTGTGAAGTGGAGATTAATCTTTCCAGTCTATTTCCCTTGGAAATCCTACAAGCTAAAGAACACCAAGGCAAGGAAGGTGCGCCCTGTGGCGATGGAGCTGTCCGTGGTCCTGAAATGGCTGGAACAAATAAAGCAATAATCAGCTTATCAAAAGGAGAAGCACAGGAGGCCAGAAGTGCCCCCATTAATAAATATCTTGCTGCTGTTCTCCGGGTCTCTTAAGTAATTAAGCAGGCTCTCTCTTATTGCTGAGTGCATGGATTATTCCAGGAACCAAACCACTGCAAATTAAAGATGCAGATAGAATTGCACAGCCCTCTCCTTCCCTCTGCACCTGAAATAGCCCATGTGTTCCAGCCAAATGAGCTGTGGTCACATTTCATCTCCATTTTTATTCTTTTGCCTTGAATTAAAGATTCTTCTTCTGTGCAACAGATGTTCTTGAGCCTGATTTACCTAGCTTAGCCACCCTAAGAACCAAGTGAAATTAATTTAATGAGTTCACTAAGAAATAAGGGAAGTTCCTTCGTTTTAGCATATTTTCATTGCCTTTTCAATTTATTCATAGGAACATGCAGTTCACACATATTTGTGTCAAGGGATATGTATTTACTGTATAAGCAGCAATATCAGTTGCATTTCAAAAAAAGATGTAGTAGATACAAGGTATGTGAGAGCATATACGATAAGTACTCATCTGTTCTTTACTCTGTTGGTAATGGCTAGTTCTTGAATTGTGTACCATCATTTCTTATCTTTCCAACATAACCGCAATGTATAGTTTGACTTGTAAAATAACATTAATAATAAATCTCTGTTATTTTGGAATTTTTTTGCTCTAGGATGACCTTAGCAAGATTTTTTTTCAATTCATTTAAAGACATAAGGGGGAAACAGACTTGGCCCAGTGGTTAGGGCATCCGTCTACCACATGGGAAGTCCAGGGTTCAAACCCCGGGCCTCCTTGACCCGTGTGGAGCTGGCCCATGCGCAGTGCTGATGCGCGCAAGGAGTGCCGTGCCACGCAGGGGTGTCCCCCGCGTAGGGGAGCCCCACGTGCAAGGAGTGCACCCGTAAGGAGAGCCGCCCAGCACGAAAGAAAGTGCAGCCTGCCCAGGAATGGTGCCGCCCACACTTCCCGTGCCGCTGAGGACAACAGAAGCGGACAAAGAAACAAGACGCAGCAAATAGACACAGAGAACAGAAAACCGGGGGAGGGGAGTAATTAAATAAATAAATAAATCTAAAAAAAAAAAAAGACTTAAGGAGGGAGCAGATGTGGCTCAAGCAATTGGGTGCCTGCCTCCCACATGGGAGGACCAGGGTTCAGTTCCAGTGCCTCCTAAAGAGAACGAGGTGAGGCTGCAACCAGAAAGATGCCACAACCAGTAAGATGCTACAGGCAGCAGAGAGCGGATGTGGCTCAGGCGGTTGGGTACTCACCTCCCACATGGGAGGTTTCGGGTTTGGTACCCAGTGCTTCCTAAAGAAGATGAGCAGACAACAAACAGACAGATGAGGGAGCCATCTTGGAGGGGGGTGATAAAAATTTAAAAAGTAAAAAGCTGTAAGGCTGGAAAATCTAAAATATATATTTTTTAAAGTCATAAGGAGACCTACCCAAGCCTGGTAAAATAACGTGTCCTACTGAGCAGTATTATAAGATAGATCTCATAAGGGTGTAGTGGACAGCATTAAAAGTAAAATTCTGAAAAAACAATGAATGGTGAAGTTATGAGCTGAGGACTGCTCTTAGTGGTCACATGAGTCCCTCTTTGAATTGTGCAGCACTAATATCTAAGTTATTAGCATGTGGGTCCAGAAACCACCTTCTTTTCCTTCCTCTGAATTTTGTGCCTGAATGATTTGCAAGAGGAAAGAGGCCTTCAAGGATGACATTTTGAAGGTTTATTGTAATAAGCAAGGAAAGAGGTGAATTTGCAAGTTAAGGCAGAGAAAAGAAATAGAGAGCCTAGTAAGCGGTGCTCCTCCCAGTTCAAGGACTAAGAAAAAACATAGGGAGAAAGGACCATTTTTTCTTGCAAGAAAATAAAAACACCTGGCCTAGTGCTGTGAGCTTTGGAGGATTTGCTTTGGGAGTATTGGAAGCCACCCCTTGGACAGGGGCAGCATTCCCTCCCAGGAGGTGAGGCAGAAACAACTGGCAGGAAATGGACAGGGTCCAGGATGCAGGATGGTTGTCCGTGGGACTGGCAACCAGCTTGTACAGACTGAATACATTTCACAGAAGGCAGTGACCACGTAGAAGATGTAGACATTTAGATGTGTTTGGGGGAAGCAATATCAATCTCCAAATCAGCTCCAACATATTTTGGTCACACTACTGTCTCTAATTATGAAATTTTAATTTTCAGTTATATTAGTAATGCATGAATATATGCTTCTTTAGAAAACACTTAACTATTGGAGAAAGGCTAAAATCTCATTGACCCCAGACCTACCCCTTCCCCCATTTCTCCAGCAATAACCATTCATCTACCATATTAAGGAACATTTTTCTAGAAGAAAAATTATTGCCTGGAAGCCAATGAAAGTACAAGTTTTAACATTGACTTGAAAAAAAAATTACCAGAAGCATTAAAAATACAGACATGGGAAGCGGACTTGGCCCAGTGGTTAAGGCATCAGTCTACCACATGGGAGGTCCGCGGTTCAAACCCTGGGCCTCCTTGACCCGTGTGGAGCTGGCCTAGGCGCAGTGCTGATGTGTGCAAGGAGTCCTGTGCCACTCAGGGGTGTCCCCTGCGTAGGGGAGTCCCATGCACAAGGAGTGCGCCCCGTAAGGAGAGCCTCCCAGCACGAAAGAAAGTGCAGCCTGCCCAGGAATGGCACCGCCCACACGGAGAGCTGACACAGTAAGATGACACAACAAAAAGAAACACAGATTCCCGTGCTGCTGACAACAACAGAAGCAGACAAAGACGACGCAGCAAATAGACACAGAGAACAGACAACCAGGGTGGGGGAGTGGGGGGAAAGGGGAGAGAAATAAATAAATAAATAAATCTTTAAAAGTAAAATACAGACACTACAAAATAGGGGGGGAAGGGAGCTTCAGATGAGATGCTGGAAATATTTACCTCCATGAGCCCAATCTAATAAATATAACATTTCTCAATGGAAGAAAATGGAGTGAAAGTTTTGGGCCTAACTGACGAATATATGATCTAATCCAAGGTGCCCAAAAGAAAGAAGGATGGAAAGAAAAATCATACCCTTGAGGTTGTGTCTACATAAGGCTTGCTTATAATGACTACTTTTTTCCAAATACAGTTTTATTTCTCATACTGATGATTTTAGGTACTTAAAAGATAAAGGATAGGGAATAACTCATGTGTGTCTTAACAGTTTATCAGTGGACTTATATTTGTAATTTTATATTTGAATGTTTATAAAACATGATACAATTCTTGTAGCAGTAGTGGTTTCTAATTCTGTCTCCAAAGGTTTTAATGTAACCATGTGCTTATCATTATTTAATTTAATAAGTCAAATGTTCTGATTATACTGAACCTATAATTTCGTAAATGGTGCTTTCGTGGACTAAAAGAATTCCTGCCCCTTCCAAAAGTGCAAGGTGTACTCCCACAGGCAATTCAGGGATGGGGAATCTCTCTCCCACTTGCTGGCCAGTGGCAGAGTCCTTGGTGTCAGGACACCTTGTCCTTTCCCAGGTCTATGTGGTACTTCTTAAAAGGGATGACTTGGCAATTCTCTGTTGTGTCAAGCAGATTCAACAGGGAATTCCTTCACATATATGGAACATAATTCAAAGTAAATGAGCTGGTATGTTTCCACAATTTAAGGAGAAAAAAAAAAGAACCACTGAAGAGGCAATAATAGTTAAATACAACACATGATCTGGTCTGGATCTAATAATGGAGGATCCATGAAAAAAATGGAAATATAGACTGTAAGCTTTATATAGATATTAAAGCTCTTGAATTTGGTAACTGTATTTAAGGTAACAACTTAAGTGAAAAATTCTTGCTCTTAGGAAATGTACATGGAAGTATTATATGTTCAAGGATGATGATGTACACAATCTACTCTCAAATGTTTAGAAAACAGATAAAGAGACGGATGGATGGAATGATAGATGGATAGATACAATGATAGGGCAAATGTGAGCAAAATATGGATCTGGGTTGGGGGTGGATGTTGGCATTCTCTGCATGGATTTTGTATTATTTTTTCAAATATCCTGTAAGTTTGAAATTATTTCAGAATGAAAGTTAAGGGGGGAAAAAGTTGAATGAGCTGGATACTTAGGGCTGACAGATGTCCAGCCATATAGAGTACCCCATGTTTACAGCAAGCATCTTAAGAGTCCCCTGCAGGTCACACCTGGACAATTAAATCATCAACTGCTCTGTGCTTTCCATCCTGCCAGAAAATTCTCCGTGGGACGCTAAAAGAGAACACCCTGGCTTTCTCTTGATCACTGATTCTCAGTACAAACTTGGTCTGTGGTGAGTTTGAGCAGGGTATTTCTCAGAAGTTCTTTGGCAGCTAGATTATTTTTCAACTGATACAATTTACAAAGGATTTGTCAAAAGAAATAATTGGCTGCAGATCATGATGTCCATGCAGCTCAGAGAAAAATGGGTCCTTTGCTTGCTGGGCTGAGCTTCTGTGCTGGATTACCCTGCAGTGTGTGGGTGTCAGAGAGGATGTGGGGAGATGGGGAATCCCTTTTGTCAGCTGTAGTTAACCTAGAAAGCCTGTAAACCTTATGGGTGTGCATTCTCCTGTCATCAGCCTCCAGGCCTGAGAACCAGGTCTATTTAGGCAGTGAAGGTTTATTGTTGTTGAGCAACCAACAAAAATACAACTCAGGGCCTACCGGAGAAGATGGAATTATGTGCCTAATTTAGTACATGTTCTTACTTTTCCTCCATTTCCCTTGGCTGTAAAGCATTGTGCACGGGGCCTCTTGGAGATGTTATTTTGAGTTAAGGCGTGTCCCAACTGAACGAGGGTGGATTTTTTTTTTTTTGGTATTAAAAAAAAAATTTTTAGCGGGGGTTGGGGAGTGGATGTAGCTCAGTGGTTGAGCATCTGCTTCCCATGTACGAGGTCCTGGGTTAAATCCCTGGTACCTCCTAAAAAATTTTTTTTATAGACACTTGTTTTTTTTCCTAAGATTTATTTTATTCATTTCTCTCCCCTCGCCATCCCACCCGGTTGTGTGCTTTCTTTTTTTAAAATTTTTTTATTTTTATGAACCATAACATTTTTATTGACAAAAACTCAAATCAAATCATAAGAGCTGAGTACAATCCTTTGTATGACTGGGCTTATAATGGCAGGAATCAGTTGTGTGCTTTCTGTGTCCATTCCCTGTGTGTTCTTCTGGGATACTGTGTCTCTTTTTTGTTGCGTCATCTTGCTGCATCGGCTCTCCATGTGTGCAGCGCCACTCCTGGGCCGGCTGTGCTTTTTTTCATGCGGGACGGCTTTCCTTGCAGGGCACACTCCTTGCATGTGTGGCACCGCACGGCACTCCTTGCACGCGGCAGCTCTGAGAATGGGCCAGCTCACCACACGGGTCAGGAGGCCCTGGGTATCAAACCCTGGACTCTCCCATATGGTAGGTGGATGCTCTATCAGTTAAGTCACACCTGCTTCCCTAAAGACACTTTAGATTACACAATGTTAAATAAAATATATAGGGGATTCCCATATACCACACCCCCTCCCACTCCCACGCTTTCCCACATTAACAACATCCTTCATTAGTGTGGTGCATTTGTTACAACTGATGAACACATACTGAAGCATTGTAATAACCAAGGACTATGGTTTACATTATAAAGTACACTTTGCCCCGCACAACCTCATAGGTTTTGACAAAACGTGTAATGGCCTGTGTCTGTCATTGCAATGTCATGCAGATCAATTCCAATGTCCCCCAAATGTCCCATGTTATACCTATTCTTCCCTCTCCCTCCCCTCAAACCTCTGGTGGCTGCTGCCTCTGTATCAATGATACAAGTTCTTCAATTGCTAATAATAAGGCTACTTTCGTCCATAGTAGCTTTCCCCTCTTATGTTTGTTCTTTCCGAATAAGGGTAGATCTTAATCCATATTTTCAGAGTCTTATAAAAATAAGGAATTGGAAACCTGAGGTTGGAGAAGTCCACACAAGTCAAGCTAGAAGTCAGAGGAAAGTGGAAGAGCAGGCACAGGAGTGAGAGCTTGTCATATGGCGGGCGGCAGAGGTGTGTGCCAAGGAACCCTGAGGACGGCGGCCAGCCGGCACCAGAATGCCATAGACCCTGGGACAAAGCAACCTTGGCCGATACGTTGATTTTGCATTTTTTCTGGTCTGAAAACTGCCAGCCAGTAATTGTTTAAGCAACCCATTGCATGGTATGTGTTGTCATAGCAGCCTGGGCAAACTGAGACAAAGGGATAGACAGTCATGCACCTAAGCCGTGTAGGATGCTTTGTTCACCCCCTTGCCATGTGTCCAGAACACGGGCACAGCCCATGGCAGGTGCTCCATACATGTATGTTAATATAAGTATGGAGAAAATGCTGTGGAGGCAGGAGAGATGAAGTCACAGGTGGTGCCTGCAAGTGGGGCTGGTGGAGGAGGGCTTAGGAAGGATTGTGGAGATGTGGGTAGAGTTTTGGCAGATAACATCTGGCCATGGGAACAGAGCGTGTTTGAGAGGCTTGGCTTTGGTCTCAGGCAGATTCTCTTTCAAATTTAAACTCTACCACTCATTAGCTCTGTGACCACAGGCAACTTCCTTCATATTCCTGAGCCTCAGCTTCCTCATCTATAAAATGGCATCAATAATACCTAATACTCTAAGAATGAAAGGAGACAACGTATATTAAGCCTTTGGCATGGTGCCAGGTACCCTTGATAATAGAGGCAACTGGCCACCTGGATGGCTGTCAGGAGAGAGGAGGGTGACAGGGAAGGGTCATCCCTTGAAGGGCTGTAGATCAGAATCTGGACTCTGGCCTTAGTCCAGGGAGAGCCAG
Source organism: Dasypus novemcinctus (assembly GCF_030445035.2). Classification (NCBI taxonomy): domain Eukaryota; kingdom Metazoa; phylum Chordata; class Mammalia; order Cingulata; family Dasypodidae; genus Dasypus; species Dasypus novemcinctus. The sequence continues at coordinate 12,457,109 of NC_080687.1, read as the reverse complement.
TGGAAGGTTTAACTGGGAAAGGAGGGCAGTGGCAGAGAGCGTTGGGTGGGGTGCGGCAGCCTGAGAGTCTGCTGGGAGAATGGAGATGGGAGTGAAGGGGAGAAGCCCATCTTAGTCCACACGTTAGGTGTAAACACCATGGAAACATTATTTGCCACAGACCCCTTAAAGCAGGATTGGAAGAGTGAGGACAAACAGCTCCAGAACCCTTGCTTTGCAGCTTATTGGCAATGTCACTGGATCTTGTATACTTTTGTTAACTTTGCATGTATATACCTTAAGGACAAGAGGCATTTTCTTGTGCTAAGCTTAGAGGGCAAAGCTTATGCACCCAGGAAGCTGGCCTGGAGTTTCACTGGACTCTTCCAGTCGGATTCTCCCCCTCGCCTCAAGAAGACACTTATGTTCCATGTTCTCCGTAATCTTCTGAGGGGAACAGAGAAGAGGGGAGAGGGGGAGGATGGATAAAATACTGGTCTAAAGGCAAAACAACACAAAAAAGCAAGATTTCACCATTTCCTACCTCTCTGATTCTAGAAGAGTAGAGGAGCCTCAGTTTTCCATCTGTAAAATAGGGGTGAAAGTACCTGTCCCCTGCGGGTGGCCCTGAGGTGCTGAATGTGCTGCTGGCAGCGAAGGAGAGCCTATTGCCACGAGCCCTGGTTCAGAGATGGGGACCCAGGACATAGAGCAGTCATGCTGAGCCACCCCCCTTCCTGTCTTTTAAGAGAAAAGTTGCCGGCAGGGCTTGCTCGGCACAAAGTTTGAAAACAGGCAAAATTTATTTTTGGCTTGCACTACCTTCAACTCTATGTCTCTCTGTTTCAAAATTCAAGGTTCTGGAGCTTTCACCCTACTAAGCACTCCGATGTTGGGAAGGGACAGCCGAGAAGTCATTAATTGACATCTTGGTGCAAACGTGCACAATATGCTTGATCCCGACTGGGAGTGCTTGCATTTAAAAAAGAAACCAAGGGAAAATGGAGTGCAAAGAGTGCGTATCAAATTGCAGAGCTCAGGCTTTCTGAGCCCAGGAGGGAGGTTCGAATACCTAGGAACTGGCTGGGCGTTCTCTATTCAATGAACACCCCAACTCTGCTCCCATTCAACCAGAACTTTCTTGTCTTGTATGTTAATTCCAAACTGAGCCCATTGTGACTATCAAACTCACACAGAAAAATAAGCACACCCTTATCTTGCTATTCATTAAATTTTACTCTGGGAGGGAAAATTTGGAGCCTCATTCAGCTCAAATTAAGGGTCAGGTCAAAAGCCAGAACGCTCCTTCCCGCTGGGTCTTTTCATTGGAGGCCGCCTCCCAGCAGCCCCAGCTCCCAGCAGTTGTAATCCCTTCCGCTGCAGGTTCACTAATCTCCCGCATTATCTTTTCCTCATGACAGGCTTCTACTTTGCTTTGCTCCACCTGTCAATTCATCCTCCTCTCTGAGTTAACTGCCGCGATCGCATTATTACCCCAAACACAAACCCTCCTACAGCTAAAGACATGCAACCTAGGAAATACTTTTCTTCCAACAGACTTCGCATGCCCTAGTCTCAGAAAATGTGAATAGACTGCGAGGAGATTTCTTGGTTATTCAGTGGACTCTCACTCTCTTTTCTTTAACTATGAAGTCACAGGCTTAACCTGTCACACCCAATGAGTCATCAGGAACTATGCCTGCTTTACTTCAACTGCTCCCCATCCGCTTCTGAATTTGGACCAGCCCTTCACAGTACCACCCAACCGCCTTTTCTGCCTCAGCGCCTGTAGTTTCCCTGTGTTTTCTTTCCCGCTTCACCTGCTGTTTCCCCTGCCTTGCCATTGGGCCCGGCTGGGTGGTACGGAGGTATCCACCTCAGAAGAATGCCCCCGGGGCCGAGGATGTGAGCCTGTTTGCAAGCAGGACCTTTGCCGATGCTGTGATTATTTAAGATGTGCTCTCATTGGTGAACAGGATCTTCTAATTTGGATGAGGCCGTAATGAGTTCACACGAAGGAGGCCTCCTGAGCAGAGGAAGGCAGGCTTAGTCAGAAGAAACCAGAAACCAGGAGAAGCTGGAAGTCAAGGCAGCCCGAGAGGAGAGAGAGATCGCCGGGTGGCAGAGGTCTGTGTCCACCACGTGCTACCAGACCTGGGAGAAAGCATGGCCTTATCGAGCCTTCAGAGCTCGGAGATGATAAATGCTTGTTTAAGGCAACCACTGAGCGGTCTTTGTCAGAGCAGTCCTGGCAAACTGAGACGAGAGGACATGAGCCGGGACTGAGAGCTGCAGCGAGGTTCCCCACGGAAGGGCTTGGCCCAGGTAGGTGGGGAGGGAAATCCCCTGGGGCAGGATGTGCGCCTGCAGAGCCGGGAGCAGACCTGCCTGTCCAGGTGGGGGGAGTGGTGCACAGAGATTGAAGGAGGTGGGACCTCAGTAGGGAGCTGTGGTCCAGGCACCACGACCCTAGAAGGACCGATAATAAGTAAACCTCCTCGGGCAGTGGGGACGAGGGAGAACCGCCGCGTCCCTGCCCAAGTCCTGCGCCACTGCAGTTTAGGGCTCCCCGGTCCCGGGGCAGGAGGCTCAGCCTGGGAGTGGTGGAGCAGCCCTGGTGTAGGCACAGGTCCTGGCCGCCTCGCCCTCCACCCTGCTGGCCCACGGGGGAGGCAAGGCCACCCGTCTGCACCGGCTGCCACCCCATCTCGTGAGGCTCGGGCCTGGTGCTGCTTTCCCGCACCCCACTTCCTCACTCCCGGGGTTCCCTCGGATGGCCTTGGCCTTGGCCCTGCCGCCCCCCACACTGTGCGCCCCCACACTGTGCACCGTTCTTCTATCCCAGGGTCAGCCCTTGGCCCAGCCCTCCTCGGCTCCTGCCGTCAGCTTGGCATTGGAGGGGCTTTGCCACGCACCCTCCCACCCCCTCTGCACCAGGCTGCCCCCGTCAGCCCCTGGCCGAGGCCCCTGTTTCTGCTCCTCCTTGATCCTCTCAGTTCCGGGTCCTCCCTCCTTGGTTCAAACCCCAAACACATCCTTCCTCACAACCGCCCCCACCTGCTGGCCTCTGGCCTCTTGTCACCACTGCCTATCAGCAGGGACACAATTTAAAACCAGGCCAGAGATAAATATTTATTACCATGGAAAGATGTGTGCGTTAGTGCTAAGTGAAAAAAGAAAAGCCGATTGCAGAATAGTTGGTAGGTGTTAATCCCATTTTTATTTAGAAATGCGTGCAAAATCTGCACAGAAAAGGGCTGGTAGGATACTCAGCAGTAGGTTTCGTGGTTGTCTCGGTTCTTCTTTTTGCTTATATCTATCTCATGATTCTTCTATAGCAAACGTAGAATTTTTGAAATAATGAAAACGATAAAAAGATATTGCTATGTTTTACAACTGAAAGAAACGGGCCTGTCTTCATTTCCTAGGGCTGCTGTACCAAATCACCACAAATTGGGTAGCTTCAAACAACAGCAATTTATTGCCTCCTAGTTCTGCAGGCAGGCAGTCCAAGGTCATGGTGTGGGCAGGCCATGCTGGGGGGGAGGGTCTCTTCCTTGCCTTTTCCAGGGCTGCGGCCCCAGGAGTTCCTTGACTTACGGAGGGTCCCTCCAGCCTCTGCCTCCACCTCCATGTGGCCTTCTTCTCGAGGTGTCCCTCAGGGTTGAATGCTCCTCTCCTTTCTCTGATGAAGACACCACTCACCGACTGAGGACCAGCCTACATCAGAGTCATTTCTTTAAAGGCAGGATTCCTCTTGCATTTTTTGAATGTAACATTTAAAAAAAAAATAAAGAGAGAAACAAATAAAAAAAATAAAGACAGGAAGATTTCCTCTCATGGTCCTTACTGAATTGCATCTGCCAAGACCCTATTTCCAAATAAGGTGACATTGGGAGGTTCTGGGTGGACCTGAACTTTGGTGGGGGAGGGGAGCTACCGTGCAACACGCTGCACACGTGAGATAACTCCAAGGGTCCGGTTCTCCAAAAATAAGGCAGAAGGCCAAAGGACAGTGCTGGTTCAAGGGCAGTCTGATCAGCAGCAAGATGACGCAACCTAGGCAGGCCCAAGGCGTCGGGCCAAGCCCCAAGAGAGGGCAAGGAAGTACTGAAGACTGCAACTGGAAGCGGCTTCCCTGGGATGGCATCCTGGCCTGCCTCTCAGTAGCGTGAAGCTCTGGCCAGGTGCCTTACCCTCCTGTGCCTTGTTTTTCTGATCTGAAAAAAATGGGGTTAGATTATTGATGGATAACCTCATGGGAATATTTTGAGGGTAGGTGTGGCTCGACTGGTTGGGTGCCTGCCTACCACGTAGCAGTTCCTGGGTTTGGGTCCCAGTGCCTCCTGGGGAAGATAAGCAGGCACCACACCTGCTGCAATGAGCAGATGCTACAAGCCAGCAGACGCCACAAGCCAACAGACACCGCAACCCGCAGGGAGTGGATGTGGCTCAGGCCATTGGGCACTTGCCTCCTACATGGGAGGTCCTGGGTTCAGTTCTTCCTGGAGAAGGCAAGCAAACAATGAGCTGATAGATGAGAGAACCATCTGGGGGAATGGGGGGGGGGTAAATAAATAGTAATAAAGTAAATAAACCTTTTTTTAAAAACTGGTATATTATGTAACAAGCCCTTCAAATGATACCCAGTACACAGTAGGTGTTCAGTAAATAAATATTAGCTATTATGGGAAAGAAGGCAGGCAGAGCTGGGTAGAACCCCACCTGCTTCCTTTAATAATATCCTTAGCCCCCGTTTGTGCCACTTCTTTCTCTATCCCTGAAGTCTCTTCGGCTCCATCTCAGATGCTGCATCCTATCTCAAGCCTTCCTCTTCCAGCCGGAAGAAAGGGCGTCCTCTCTCTCCTCTGAATCCACCTGCCCCTCTGCACGATTTCCCCAGCCCCGCCTGGACCCCGCCGCTCTAACAGCTTTATTCTCCCCTTGGCAGTGCACACGGAGGGACATGGAGGGAGGCCTTACACACTAACTACACGTTCATGATTTGAGTTGAATTGCATGGGTCAAAGATGACGCATTGACCTTGCAGAAATGCTAACCAAAATCTTCACCTGGGCACCTGTAAAGTCCCGAGACTGACAGAATTGTATTTAAGTCGTCACTTCACACATCCAAGGAAGTTTCATTGCATGCTTCCAATTATGATCTTCGGTCACAAAAGGCTTAATGTGGCCAAGAACATTTGCACCTTTGTTATTTGCAAACTGCGTTATCTGTCAGATGGCAGGTTGTTTGAGTAAGCGGGTCCCTGGCCACAGGCTGGCAAATACCTCTAATGGCCTCTAAATGCCAGCCAGTGAGGGCACCTCATTCCCAACCAGTTCTAAGGGGAGAAATTGCACAAGGCACTGCTGTTGGACTGGAGTCAGCAGCACTATTTTTGGCGAAGGAAAAATGCTAAACTTGCTAGAGTTTTGTTTTATATTTACTCCTACATGTCTTGGCAAATAAGCTATAAATCGTTTGTTATTCTCCATCCAGACCATACTTCCTTTTCAAATGTTTTTGTATTACATTTGCCAGAGAGCCACAGAATCTTAATTGTGGTACTGCATCAAAATCTGTCAGGAAGAGGTGGCTACGGGACTGAGCATCTATTTGCATCTGGCTATGTGTTAGCCACATACTGTGAAGTGACATATCTAAGAAGTAGATTTCTATGTCACAAACCTAACAGATTCAGTTGGGACTAAGCAGCACTCTGAGTCACCCTGTGCCCAATGCCCACTGTAAATTCAGTAGCACCTGTTGTTCCGGGCATAAATAGATGCTCAAGAAATACTGATGGATTGCATTGTGACATTCTTCAATGTCATGCTTTGAAAGGCAGTGAATGAGCACACGGAATTAGCGCCTGCTTGTAAGGAGCTGACAGTTTTAAAGGAACAAAGGATTCATGGGCAGAGTAGAGAAGCTGGGTTGGAAAAGCTGAGAAAATGAAAACATGACGGAGAGTAGTGCAGGGTTTGGACCGTGGTGTCCTGTCAGCGTCCTGTGGCCATGACCTGAGCCCGACTTTCTTTAAGGCATTGCTGAGCCCAGGGTGGGGGGATGTGGCGGAGGTAGTGGGAGTGTCTGCCCTAGCTTTGACCCCGGATCTTTGATTCTCTGGAAACATTCCTGCTTTTCTCCTGGCTCTTGGAACTTCCTCTCCCTGTGGGAGGTAGCTAAGCCTAGAGGGATGGAGAGCGGTCTGCTTAAATTGAAAACAAACTAACATCTGGGGAACAAGAGGGGCCAAAATGGGCAAAGTTATTGGAAATGGAAGTTTATTGTTTCTTGATTCAGAAAGACTTTTGGCTTTCATTTATAACTTTTAAGATACAGTAGACGTTGGGATAATTCTAAAAGGGGAAGTGAATTCGTTTTGAATAATTGGAAGAGAACTATTGCTATTCCTGCTGTGGCATGTGGGGAGGGGATGGCAGGGTCGTCAGTCACGTCTACCTTGAATTTCAGAACTAACTCTAGGGGCCAGTTCTAGGGGAAGGAAGAGAGGAGGAAGGATGGACAAACAGCCGGAAGATGAGACACAGCTAAATAAGCGTAATTCCTCGGCTGCCCCGAGCCCAAAAGCCTCCATTGCCTTTTCAGGTCTTGGAGAACAGATTCTTGTTTGCTCCTGGATGCCTGTGGCTGGCACATTTATGACACCTGCCTGAAGGTTCTCTCTTTACCTTTCAAACAACGAGAATTACAGAATGACTGCAGCACTGTTAGTGAAGAAGTGTCTTCTTCCCAGCCTAGCTGAGCTCGACCCCCTCCCCTGATCTCCACTCGCTTTAGCAGGACGTCACTGCAGTCATCAATAAGTCATTAGCTGCAGCTATATTTAAACCTGCAAGAATCAATCTCTGCCATCCCAGCGATGGTTATTGAGATGGAGGGGGTTCCTCAAAAAATCCTTAAAAAGCAACGATTCTAGGACCCGAGGGTGGGGACTTGCACTCCCCTCAACCCCAAGTCTGATGGGGTCCCCGGGGCAGGGATGTGCTCTCCCCCCCACCCTCGTCTTAGGCTGCCTGTCGTGGTGAGGGTTTTACAAGCAGGGCTGTGTCATATCCTTCATGTGTACTGGGGCAGATCCAAGATTAGGAACCACTACAAATGCAATAGAAGCCCAAGTCAGTGGCTTCAAGGCCAGGTCGACTTTATTAATGATGCTATAGCTTCTGGGTGTGTTTGTAGCTAAGTATTGGCCATGACTTCAAGGCACTCATTTTGGGTGTTTCAGAAAGGTCCTGTTAGAGAGAGATGGCACCTGCAAGGGTGGAACAGAAGAGCGTGTAACGAAGGAATGATTGACAGAGGTGTGGGCCAGCTGAAGGGAGCCGAGGGGGCCGGTGAAAATCGGGGGCTAGCAATGGTGGGGAGCCTTTCACTCACCTGCACTAAGGGACAAGGGGAGAGGACAGAGGACTGCCCCTTGGAGAATGGTGGCTGGACAGGAACTCCGCCATAGGGACCGGGTTGGCGTCTCCCTCGCCTCCTGCCCACTTCACTCCTGCCGGTGCCTCCCATTGCCTGAAGCCATCAGGAAACTGGGGATAAGGGCCCCAGCATGGAGTCCCAGGCTACAGGCAGAGGGTAGGCTGGGGATGGGGTGGGGGAGCAAGGAGAATGATGGGCGCAGGGAAGCTCGTGCAGAGTGGTCGCTGCCCCCCGGAAGGCCCACCCAGAGCGCCAACACACACAGGCTCTCCCCACCCACACCGCCTCTGTTTCTCTGCTTTCCACTTCTCTCACTTTAGCTACTTTAAAGCATTCTCAACCGCTCAGATTTTCTTGTTTCTTCAGTGTGACTTTGGGGTTTTTCATTACTGCAGTTTCTTCATTGTTTTTTTTAAATGAAACAACCACTTAAAGCCCCTGGTACTTATTCTTGGGTGCTCTTGCCCCTAACTTGGGCCCCCAATCTTCTCCATGCTCCTCTTTAGCCTTGATTTAAGTCCATGCCAGGCTGCTCCGGGGCAGTGCAATTCCAGGTCAGTCTGCTCTACGTACATAAGACAGGAAGAGGAAAAGAAGGGGGAGAAAGAAGTTTCCTATGGAGACCAAGATGGAGAAATGAAGGGTCCATTAAAGAATAGCAGGTTAATAGGGAGGAGGAGGCCAAAGTTGGCAGAAAAAATTGATCAGTCACCAAAGCAGAAAGCAGTGCTGCCTGGACCAGTTTTTCCATATGGCACAAAATCTCACTCATTGGGAAGGATGGATGGAAGGATGGAAGGATGGAAGGATAGAAGGAAGGAAGGATGAATGGAAGGATAGATGGAAGGAAGGATAGGTGATGGGTGGAAGAATGGATGGATGGTTAGACAGATGGAAGGTAGGAAGGATGGATGGACAGATGGACAGATGGAAGGAGACTTTTATGCTCATTCATGCTTTCACATAATAGCTCTGCTCCAGTAACAACATTATGATTTCAGAGGCACTGAAAGAATTTGTAAGAAACCTAAGTTAAGTTTAGGGAAGAAATCCTCACAGGAGCACCTGGGAACTGTTCTTCCAAATAATCTAGTTGTCAAGCCTGCATGGGAGGATGCAAGAAGGGGGTGCATAATATTAAGTATGGATACATGGGAAGGGGATGTAGCTCAAGCAATTGGGCTCCCATCTAACATATGGGAGGGCCAGGGTTCAATTCCCGGGACCTCATGGTAAAGGAAAGCTGATCCTTGCAGTGAGCTGGCCTGAGCAGAGAGCTGGCCCTTGTGGAAAGCTGGCCCACACGGTGAGCTGGCTTGAGCAGACTGCTGGCCCGAATGAAGTGCTGGCCCAAGCAGAGTGCAGATCCGTGCTGGCCCATGCAGGAGTGCTGGCCCACATGGCAAGCTGGCCTGATCAGAGAGCTGGCACAGCAAGATGATGCAACAAAAAGAGGCACAGAGGAGAGACAATAAGAGATGCAGCAGACTAGGGAGCTGAGGTGGCACAAGAGATGGAGCAACTCTCTCCCACTCTGGACGGTCCCAGGATCAGTTACTGGTGCTGCCTAAAGAAAAGACAAGCAGACACAGAAGAATGCACAGTGAATGGACACAGAGAGCAAACAACAGTGGGGAGAGAAAGGAGTAAATAAATAAATAAACCTTAATAAATAAATCAATCTTAAAAAAAGAATGGATATAAAAATATAAGGTGAATTTTAGCTCTTGATATTCCTTTCAAAATGAGAACCATAAATAGTCTTACCCATTCTTAAGCCTTTGACTTTCATAAAGAACTCTTATCTAAGTTCATAAGATGCATAGTAAGATCCAAGCCTTGAATGGGTATTTTGCCCAGAATTAGGAGCAATTTTAAAAATGGTCTTGATGAAGAGGCTTCCCAGTCATTGTCACACAAAATCTCACTCACTGGGAAGGTGTCCAAGGGGCCGGGAACCACAGGCATGCCTCCTCGTATTATTAAGAGTCAGGCAAAGCTCAGTCTCATCCACGACACCAAAACATGACCACTAATAATAGAAACTGAGTCACGATCCTATTAGTTTTAACATGAGCAAGGAAGTATCATAATACAATTTGTTGTTTTTCCCTTCATGGACTATAAAAAAAGAATTGAAGAGTAAGAATCTGCCAGTGTTTACACTACCTTTTAGTGTTCAGCCAATGAGGAAACTGAATCTATTTGGCAAAGATGTCATGATGGGGGCTGTGGACTCTGTCGGACTGAGCAGGCGAATGAGGTCTCCTAAGCCTGCCAAGGTGAGGAACAGGCTCTGGGTCAGCGGCTTCCCACCACACTGTAGACACCCAGTGAAGCTGCACATGCCCTGCCTGTTTTCCTTTCTCAAGGATGACCCTGACTATGCACGAATGCCACCCAGGATCTGCTTAGTAGTATGCCTTCCACTGACAGGTGTGCATAACTGAAGGACATTTTCTGAGGCTGAAGCTGGCTTACTTGAATTCAAGAGCTGAGCCACCTCTCATTTCAGCTACCAGCCAAAAAGGGTAGTGATTGTCACGGGCAGGAGATACCAAGTAGGAGACAAAGGGCATCTGGCTGTTTGGAGAACCAGGTTGTTCTTTGCTTCCTTGACTATCCACCAAGCATGATGGGATCAACAGTGTGGGAACTCAGATGCAGCCCAGGATTTTGTTAAGATCTCCACTTGCTGCCAATTTTCTTTCATTTGCTTCCATTTTAACGAAGAAGTTGGTGCACCTCAAAATTATTTTAAGGCATGTTATGGCTTTGACTTATGTGGTTTTCATTGTCCCTTTTCATATTTTTAATTTGCCTTCTCTTTCTCTAATTTTCAGAATGCTTAGATTAATTTTCTTTAAAATTGTTTTACTTGCAATTCTTACTTTTCAATTTTGTTTTTACTTTTGACTTGCTAGTCTCTATAGTGCCTTCTAATTTTATATTTTCATTTTGGTTTCTATAATTTTACCTTTTATATTCCTGTACTTAATCGTTTATCCCTTTTATTTTTGTTCTAATTTTCATCTGTTTCTGGATTTTTATCCCTTTTAGCCTAAATTGTACTTATCCTTTTTCTATTTTATCATTTAAAATTTTTGAAATTTTTGTAACTTTCAATCTTGATGTGCTTTAATACATTCTCATACTTAAAATGTTTAATTGCTACTTTAAGTAATTTAATTGGTTAGTCTTCACTTTTAAGATTTGTTTTCCTCTCAAGTGACTACCCTCCCTTTTCTTTCTTTTCTCCTAGATTTTATTTGTGATTTAATTTTAGGGATACTTCATAGTTTAGGATTTTATCTGGGGGCCAGGTAGGAAATGCACATATGTGACTTGGGCCAGATAGAAGGCAATAAGGGAATGGGTGTCCAGGGCCACCTGGAGACAGCGTGACCTGCCTAGAAGATCCAATTAAGAAAAAAACAAAGTGAAATAAACCCTTGAAGCAGAAACCTAGGATATAAAGTGGGTGTTACCAGGGATAATTTCTGGGTAGGATTATAGTTTGTTTTTCCCTGTGCTCTTCCATAGTTTCAAAATCTTGTACAAATGTATTGCTTTTGTAATAAGGGGGAGAGAGGGCAAAAACCAAAATTGAACAAGAGAACGACAAAAGCACTGTGCCAGGCAGACAACACACATCTGCTGGCTGGATATGGCCTGAAGGCTTTCAGTAAACCTCAATTTATTTTCATAATGGGGGGAAAGAAGCTTATGTCGCAAAGAGAAGTTGAGGCATTGCTCTCCACTGCTCTCCCTGCAGTCACCCTCTCCATCAAGCTTCTTCATTTCCTTTCAAGGCCAGCTCTTCCCAAAGCTTCACTTGTCAGGTTTCAATGCTCTATTAGCAAAACTACTCATCAGCTAACCTTAATAAGCACTTACTACATGCCAGATGCCTCTCTTTCTTCTGAGCAACTGAATTCTTCCTATTTATTGGACACTGTGAGTCATGTTGCTGATTCTTTCCATCCTAGGGTTGGCAGCTAAGAGGCTCAAAGCCAAATAGGGGAATCTACCTTAAGCACCACTCCTGATCTCAGCACTAGCTCCCATTTGTTCAACCCACATTCGTTCCTTCTCTGATTTCCTCCATAATTTGCCATCCTCTCTTATTGAATATATTTTATGAGAAACTTTAAATCTTTTTTGGCATAACAAAGGGAATAATTAAATTGTCTAAATCCATCTGCTTTGTTTTGGCTCCCCTCTTCTGGCTCATTTCAGTATAACTCCACACCTCTCTCCTGCCCCCACCAAAACACACACACGTGGACAAACACACCATATAGATCCTTTTCCTGGAGCTATCCAGAGCTAATGGTGATAGTTATACTTACCTAAATTCACCCGGCCTTCTCAGGACTTTGCATTTGCTCTGAACTCTGTCCAGAGTTGACTCTTTGCTTGACTTTACTGATTCCTACCCATTCAGAGATAACTTTCTTAAAAAATCTTTTATTGTAAGAACATGTATCAACTCAAAATTTCCTATTCTAACCATTTCCGGTGTAAAACTCAGTGATATTACTTATATTCACAATATTGTGCTACCATCACCACCACCCATTACCCACCCTTTTTCATCACAGAAACTCCGCCCCTAGTAAGCAATAACTCCACATTCCCCCACTGCCAGACTCTTGATAACCTTTGATCTACTTTCTGTCTCCATGACTTTACTTATTCTAGGTATTTCATATAAGTAAGATAATGTAATCTGTGTCTTTTTGTGTCTGGCTTATACACTCACTTTGATGTCTTAAAGTTTATCCGTGTTGTTGCATGCATGAGAACTTCATCTATTTTTAAGGATGAACATTATTCCCTTGTGTGGTGTAGTAGTTTGAGTCTTTTATGGTTCCTAGGAAATTATGTTCTTAAGGTAATCCATTCCCGTGGGTGTGAACCTAGTGTGGAAGGGACCTTTAGATTAGACTCAGTAAGGGCACTGCTCTTGTGATGAGATTGTTTCAGTAGGACACGGCCCAGAGTGGGGCTTAATCCTCTTACTGGAATCCTTTATAAACTGGAGTTACAGGAAGAGAGGAGGCGGCAGGGAAAGAGAGAAAGCCATCGGAGCAGAGAGCATGCCATGCGAGCAGGAAATCAACGGAACCAGGAGAGAGGAAGCCAGAAGCTGGAAGCAACGAGGCCTGGAGGAGAAAGCAGAGACCGGCAGATGTCACCACGTGCCTGATGGCCCACAGTGACAGCTGGGGGAGAAAGCGTCTCCTGATGATGCCTTGATCTGAACACTTTCACGGCCTCAGAGCATAAGCTTTTAAACTAATAAATCCCCATCGTAAAAGCCAGTCTATTTCTAGTATTTTGCCTGGCAGCCTTTAGCAAACTAAAACATATGGATATATCACATTTTGTTTACCAAGTCACCTAAGGGACAGTCGGGTTGCTTCCACCTTTTGGCTATTGTGAAGAGTGCTGCTATGAACACAGTGTACACGTTACTTTTGAGTCACCGCCTTGAGACACCTTCCTTTCCTACCTTTCTACTTAAGATGCTTCTCTCTGCTCTCATTAGCCTTCGTAGTAGTGTATCCTAATTGTCATAGTCTGTTTCACTTGCTCTTCTCCACTAAATTGTGAGTTCTTTGGTGGCTGGGACTTTTTATTTTTTGACTGTGCCTATTAAGTATTAGTAAAATGCTCCCTGGGTACTTGTGTGTACTGAAGTGAGGGACAAGCATAGAATAGAAACCAGTGAGAGCCCACTGAGAGACAGGAACCTTTGTTTGGGTGAATTAGCATATTCTATGTAGATTTTTATCTGATCATCTAATTATGCACCACTGCCAACTTAGATAATTTGGTTTCCCCTGGAGAGCAAGTTTTCATTCTATTAATATCTGTGTTTTAGATTTTTAGGCTTGATACGGTTTGGCCCTTAATGATTTCTATAGAGAGATACAGTTCATGGTTTCAGATTTTAATAGCAAACTTTTGCACAAATGCAGTTTTGACTTGACACGTCTATCTTTTCATTTATACAACATCCAATACATTTCCTTAGCATTCACCATCAAACTCAGGATGTTTTCCTTCAAATTTGCTCTTCCCCACACTCTGCCCATCTGAAATAACATCCTCCTCCTCCCCAGAAGCCTGAAACCTTGAAATAATCTCAGTTTAATCACTGTCCCCTGTTCTGGTCAATGGCCAAATCCACGGACCTCTGTCCCAAGGACAGGTCCCACACCTGCCCTTTTCTTTCCGCGCTCTTGGCTACTTTTTCAACGTGGGTCTTCATTTCTTGTCACTTATCATGAGAACGCATCTTCTTGTTTCCTATCACTTTTCTCCAAACCAGCCTACACACAGAGCACTTCATTTCACTCTTCTTCATGGAGCTGGATCCAACTGAAGGGCTTACATGCACTTGGTAGAGTGGACTCACCGTCTTTGATGGCCCCTCACTGTCTATGCAATAAAGTCAGAATTTTCTAGCAAGACACTAATGGCCCTGCACAGTTAAGTCCTAACCTTGTTCTCTAGTTTCTCCCCAACTTCCCAACTTCTCCCCACCTATTTCTCGTGCTGGACTGCCCTTCTCCAGCTAGCTCTACTTGTCAAAATCACATCACTCCTAACCTAAATGTTACCTCTGCCATTCTTCCGCGTGGGTATCTGTTATGACAGATCACTTGGCATGATACTATTTAGTCTTCTATGAATTTCCATAGAGGGAGACAGTTCATGTTGTTTCTCTCTCTGTGATGCTCCAATGGAATTTAATTTATTATCAACCTGTCTGCTAGAAGTTGCCTAACAATCACCGCATTTGAATAGATGTGTGAGCTTCCCCTCTCATGCTGCATGATGGCAGGAGAAACTGCACACAGGTGGGAATCCTAGCAGCGAGCAGTCTGTCTCTCCTTCAATAAATGCTTATTGAATACAGTTAGTGCTTCGTAACAACTAAGAAATCTTTATTTTCTCTTATGGGTAGTGAAAGCTAGTTGGTGTGACATGGGAACCACAGGAACGAATTCAGCACAGTCTTTTCCAATGTGAATGACTGTGTCTGGGAATTAAGGCAATGAGGAAGGGTTTTGGGATCTGTTCAACTAAAAATCCTCTGTGACCCCAGATGAATCATTTACCTTCCTGTGTGTTAGACCACTCATCTGTCAAATATCCTGTCTTCAGCGGCTTTTCAATGGGCTTATCCTTTTTTTGTAAGGAAAAGGCAATATTTTAAAACATCCAAATCTGTTAAAATCTTTAAATCTTACCGAAAAAAAGCCATTGCAGAAATAACCTATATATAAAAGGGCTTGCAATGGTTAACTAGTGAAAACCCCAGGCCCTCATGGTCAAGGTGAGGTCTGATAATGAAGGCATGTTTTCTAGGTAGCATCCATCTGGGAGGTATTTTCTTCTTGCCAGAAGCCCAGGTGGCTCATATAACTGCACCTCACCACAGAGCAGAGATAACAGCCAAGCCTGGGCAACTGCAGCAGGTAATTTTGCAGACTATGCATTGCAAGAGAGTATTGTACATTTCTTTCAGGAGCAAATTAGGAGCAGTAATCACCCAAGCAATGAAATGAAGCTCCGTAGTTTTAATATCTGAATGTGGAGCTCTTGCTCTCCAATTTTTGTAATAATATGAAAACCAGGTTCAAGTGGCTCTAAAACCAGCTTAGGTCCAAGATGAGGATGAACAAATTTGAGGAAGGTCTATATGGAACCAGGAAAAGGTCTTTGCCCTCAGAGTAAAAAGCTTGATTTTTAAAAAACAATTCCTTATTGGAATACGTAGGACCATCCTATACTCTGTTCACTGTTTCAATATGTATAGTGAACTTCAGTTCACTTTCGAGCTTTAATTCGGTTATTTCCAGGTAACCCTTTTGTGTCATTTAACTTAAAAAAAAATTTCTTCAGCTGGCAAGGGGAATGCATCCAGTGGATCAACAAGTGCCATCTGGGGAGAAAGAGGAGTAAAGAAGAAGCATTAATTTTCACTGAATGCTGGCAATTGTACAGCTATTTTTATGCTCATTTTGAGTTAGGGAACTGGGGTCTCCGAGACATGGTTACTTTCCCAAGCAAGCAGTGGATCTGGAGTTTAAACCCTGATTGGTTTAACTCAAGACCTTGTGTTCTGTTTGTCCCATCCCCCTGCCTCCCAAGGTTCTGGGGCCCAGGGTAGGCAGGAAACAAATAATATCTAATTATGGCCTCTGCTTCTCTTGCTATTACACATTCAGCAGCCAGGTAATTTCATATCTAGGCATTCTCCAGTCCCCCACCTCAGCCAGGTAGAAATGTGCCTTTGTTGGATAATGATCAAGAGATGCTGATAAGGTTGGTGGAGCTAGGGCTGGTGAGGGCATAGGTGGCTTACACAGTCCAATGGACACAGAGCTACCCACGCTGGTAGGTTAAGAGCCACCTGCAACACTTCAGTCTTTCTGATGCTGTCACCATCAGTTTCATGGCCTTCGTGGGGCATGGAAGTCTCTTTTCCATGTATTCACTGCTGATATTTCTAGGACTGATGCCGCGGAGCCTGGCTTAGTTTCCCGGCTGGGATGACAAACACTACACAATGGGTTGGGGTAACAGCAGGAAGTGATTGGCCCACAGTTTCAGAGTCCAGAAGGCTAGCTTCCTCCCGCGGTTGCTAGCATCCTGGCTGGCCAGCAGTCCTTGGATTCCATGGCCTTCCTGTCACATCGTGATATCTTTCTCTTCTGGTTCTGCCAACTTCCAGCTTCTCCTCCATGTGGCTTTCTCTTCACAAAGTCTCTGGTAATAGGATTAAGGTCCTAACCTCATTCAGTTGGGCCATACCTAATTAAAAAGGACATTTCAAAAGATCCTATTTACAACGGACTCACACCCATAGGCATGGATTAAGATTAAGAACGTGGTTTTTTTTTGCGGGGGGGGGGGGGGGTGTACATAATTCAACCTACCACAGAGCCCTCCTGTTTCTGAGTTCTATTTGGATTGCTCAGATATTAGTTATTTCTATGACATTGTGAAAATTTATTCCACACATATTATATGTGTTAGGGGCTTGGGATTCATGATGAATAAGAAATAGTCTGTGCCCTCAAGGAATTCCCTATTTGGTGGGGGACAAGGAAATAAATACAGTAGAAAGACATATGAAGACAAACTGGGAAGTGAAACTATCTCTATTTGCAGATGATATGATCTTATATAGAGAAAGCCCACAATTGTGTTCCTATACACCAGTAATGAAAAATTCAGAGAGGAAATTAAGAAAAAATTCCATTTACAATAACAACTAAAGAATAAAATGGCAAGGAATAAGTTTAACTTAGGATACAAAAGACTTGTATACATAAAACTATAAAACACTGCTAAAAGAAATTAAAGTAGACCAAAATAAGGGCAAGACTACCCATGTTCATAGACTAGACGAGTTAGTGTTGTTAATATGTCAAAATTACCTAAAGCAATATGCAAATTCAATGCAATCCCTATTAAAGTTCCAGTAGCTTTTTTGGGCCAAAATGGAAAAATCAATCCTCAAATTTATACGGAACTGCAAGGGACCCAAGTAGCCAAAAACAATCTTGAAATAAGAATAGGGTTGGAGGACTCACACTTCCTAATTTCAAATAGTATCACAAGGCAACAGTAATCAAATCAATGTGTTACTGGCACAAAAATAGACAAATGGGTAAGTGTACGAGAATTGAAAACCGAGAAATAGACCCACATGTCTATGGTCAATTGATTTTAGGCAAGTGTGCTAAGTACATGCAATAGGGAAAGAATAGTCTTCAACAAATGGTATTGGGCAAACTGAATATCCGCACACAGAATAATGAAGTTTGACCTGTACCTCACACCATATGGATCCAGGACTTAAATATAAGAGCTAAAACTGTAAAACTCTTGGAAGATAACAGAGGGGCATATGTTCAGGACCTGGGATTCAACTATGGATTTTTAGATATGACACCAAAAGCATGAGCAACAAAAGAAACAATTGATCCATTTGATTTCACCAAAATTAAACTCTCATGCATCAAAGGAAATTATTAAGAAAGAGAAAAGACAATCTACACAAAGGAAGAAAATAATTTCAAATCATATATTGACTAAAGGTTTAATATCCAGAATATATATGTATATATGTATATATATATAGCTCCTAAAAAAAAAACCTCCTACAACTCAACAACAAAAAGACAAACAACCTAATTACAAAAACTGGCAAAAGACTTGAACAGATATTTATTCAAAGAAGAGATACAAATGGCCAATGAGTACATGAAAAGATCCTCTACATCGTTAGCCATTAGAGAAATGCTAATTACAACCACAATAGATACCACTTCACACCTTCAAGGATAACTATTATTAAAAGAACAGAAAATTCTTTTAATTTTCCAGAAATTCTCTGGTGAGGATGCAGAGAAATTGGAACTCGAGTGCATTATTGGTGGGAATGTAAAATGTTGTAGTCACTGTGGAAAGCAATATGTTGGTTCCTCAAAAAGTTAAATATTGGCAATTCCATTTCCAAGTATACACCCAAAGAGAGTGAAAATATGGTTATAAACAGATACTTGTATAGCAATGTTCATAGCAGCATTATCCACAACAATAAAAGCTGGAAACAACCCAATGCCCATCGATAGATGAATAAATGAACAAAATGTGGTACATACATACAATAGAGTATTATTTGGCCATAAGAAAAAAATAAAGTAGTGAGACATGCTGCAATATGGAAGAACCTTGAAACAAGCAAGACACATGACAAAAATTGTATGATATCACTTATAAGAAATGACTAGAAATTAGTAAATCACAGAGATAAAAGGTAGATTAGAAGTTACCGGTAGACTAAGGGGAGAAGGAGAAGAGAGAATGTGTGTTTGTTTGTTTTGTTGTTATTGTTGTTGTTGTTGCTAAAGGCATGTAAAGGCATACAAGGAGAGAAAAGAGGTTGTCACAAAAAATCTGTGCCCAGGAAGGCTCCAGAGAGAGATGACATTTGAGCTGGAGTTTGAAAGTTGAGTTTCCCCGGTAAGGAAGGGCAGGAAGGGAGAGTGGTCAGTGGTGCTTTAGGAAATCTGGGTGGAGCTGGCTTATTATGAGCTTTATTCGATTTATCCTGTAGATAGTGGGAGCTTCAGAAGACTTTTGAGCAGGCAAGAGTTGCATTCAGAAGTATATTTTTAAAATTGCTCATAGCAATACAATGATGAAGGACTAAAGGGTAACGAAAGCAAGGGAAATGGATAGGAATATCATCACAGCACAGCTAAATGATGATAGTGACCTCAACTTGGTTGGTGGCAATGGGAAAGGAGGGGAGGGGATGGATTTGGAGGAAGTATCATATGTGGGTTTCCCTTAATATTGGCTCTATCTCACTTTCAAGAATAGCAATTTTTATGGCAATAGTGATTCATGGGAGAAAGAGTTTGCTCATGAAAATACTGCTGGCCTTGATTTGGTAACTTTGGGTAAATAACATAATTTCTCTGAGCCTTATCTGCAAAATGGGTATAACACCACATATTCAGAAAATGCTATAAAGTTTTAATAATGTATCAAGTACAACATACTGCACATAGTGAATTCTCAATACATGTTATTTTCACCTTCCTGTAATTTTCTTCACCTAAAAACAAGCTTAAGGGAAACGGACTTGGCCCAGTGGTTAGGGCGTCCGTCTACCACATGGGAGGTCTGCGGTTCAAACCCCAGGCCTCCTTGACCTGTGTGGAGCTGGTCCATGCACAGTGCTGATGCACGCAAGGAGTGTCCTGCCACGCAGGGGTGTCCCCTCATAGGGGAGCCCCACGCGCAAGGAGTGCACCCCGTAAGGAGAGCTGTCCAGTGCGAAAGAAAGTGCAGCCTGCCCAGGAATGGCGCCGCACACACTTCCCGTGCCGCTGATGACAACAGAAGCGGACAAAGAAACAAGATGCAGCAAACAGACACAGAGAACAGAGAACCGGGGGAGGGGGGGAATTAAATAAATAAATAAATCTTTAAACAACAACAACAACAACAAAAAAAACAAGCTTAAGATCATTATACTGCCCTGCTCTTATAAGAAAATTGAGATAATATTCACATTTAAGAAATGGTTCTTTTATTTTAAGATTTTTTTTCCCTCCCTACCCCCACCCTGCTGTTTTTGCTATCTGTGTCCATTCGCTGTGTGATCTTCTGTATCTGTTTCTCCTTTTTGTCTTCTCTTCTCATCTTTTCCCTCTAGGAGTCACCAGGATTTGATCCTGGGGTCCTCTGACATGGAGAGAGGTTCGTTCCCTGTCAATTGCGCCACCTCAGTTTCTGGTCTCTGCTATGCTTCACTTTGACTCTCCCCTTTGTCTCTCTTTTATTGCATCATCATCTTGCTGCATGACTCACTTGCATGGGCACTGACTCACTGCATGGGCACTGGCTCACCACACGGGCATTCATGTGGGCACTTGGCTCACTGCATGGGCCCTCGGCTCACCATGTGGGCACTGACTCACCATGCAGGCATGCTTTCTCTTCTTTTTCACCAGCAGGTCCCAGGGATCGAACCTGCGTCCTCCCATATGGTAGGTGGAGGCCTTATCACTTGAGCCACAGCTGCTTCCCAGAAATGGTTCTTCATGTTTCTGGGGAAAATTTTATTCTTGTGAGATGTGGGTATGTGTTTGTGTGTGCTTATTTCAACCCTAATGTCAAGATAAAATTAGATGCTATCCTTCAAAAGAGTAAATGAAGTGTGTTTACAAAGATTTATCCATGTGCTAAATTAGTTCTTGAGAACTGAGATGGTTGTAGTCATTATTTCACTTCATTCTGAGAACAAGTACAAATGAACGCGTCAAAAGTGATGGCAATTATTATGCTTTTATAATTTGATTTCTTGCATATTCTAATTATATCCTTTTAATTAGTAACCACTCTTTGTTCTTTAGCTTCCCCAAAGTGAGACTGAACTCAGTTCCTAATGCAAACCAGTTTGTATTTTTTATGTGAGATGACATGCTATTAAGTGAAAAGAATGACAATTGTTTTTCCACTAATGACTTAGTAATGACAAAAGAGAACTTGAGCAAATCACTGAGCAAATATCTCATTTATAAAGTCTCTTGAAAAAGTCACTGTGTGATCACTATCAGTTTTAAAGTAAAGATGACACTAAATCTGCCTATGTGTTAACTTTGGAAATTTACCCAAGATTTTTACCAAGCCAGGGAAAAGAAAAACAAAAATGGTATTTTTCATAAAGTTGTGAAGATTTTTTTTTTTTAAGAGGTACTGGGGATTGAACCAGGACCTAGTACTTGGAAGCAGGTGCTCAACCACTGAGCTACAGCCACTCTCCAGTGAGAGTTGGTTTTTCCCTCTGTTTATTTTGTTTTTAGGAGTTACCAGGGATTGAACCCAGGACCTATTACATGGGAAGTGGGTGCTCAACCACTTGAGCTACATCTGCTGCCTGAAGATCTTATTTAGGAATGTGCTTGAGAGTTCACTCAGTTGTGATGGTAACACTAGACAGTGTAGATTTAACTCACTCAGGCACCCAGGACCAGCTACCCCCACGCCCGGTGCTTTAGACATGGGATTTCATAGAACACTGATGATCACCTTGTGTCTTCAGCATTCCCTTTAGTGTGATGCCCTATCACCACCCCCTCTGCTCCCCAGTTCAATTTCACTAATTCAATATGATATCAGTTCAGGAGCTAAGGGCACTGTATGTCAGAATGGTAACTATTTACATGAAAAAAAAAATAGGGAGTAATGAGGTAGCTAGTAGTTGGAGGTAGCTAATCTCCATATTTCCATGTTATAGGCTCTGCAAGTTTCATATACTAGAAAAATCAAGAAAGTTTTGCTCTTGGAGCACAAAGTGAGGGTAAAGTGTCTTGGGATCTGCAATTTGCTTTCAAGTGGTTCAGTAAGGAAAAAGTATGTGTATACAGATAGAGAGAGGGAGACTGTGATGGAGCAAATATGGCAGTATGTAGACAGTTGGTGAATTTGGGTAAAAGGCAAATAGGTGTTTATTGTACTATTCCTTCAACTTTTACAAAAGTCCCCCTCCCCATGGCTCTCTCTTCTGTCTGCTCATTGTTTCTGCTATTTGCACTCATTGCCTGCTAATTGTGTCCACTTGTCTTCTTTAGGAGTCACCAGGAACTGAAACTGGGACCTCCCACGTGGGAGGTGGGCGCCCAATCGCTTGAGCCACTTCCGCTCCCTGCTATATGAGTCTGTTCATTGCTCATTGTCTGCTTGTCTTTGTGTCTGCTCATCTTCTGTAGGAGGTACCAGGAACGGAATCCAGGTATTACCATGTGGGAGGCGGGCACCCAACTGCTTGAGCCACATTCGCTCCCTCAACTTTTCTTTATATTTGAAATTCTTCATTGTAAAAAGTTGAGGGAAAAACTCCCTAAAACAACAACAACAAAAGTATATGAGATAAATAACATTTCAAGCTTTACCATTAGTTTAAGGGCAATTGAATTTGTGGATGATTGTATTACAGGTCCATAAATAAAGCAAAGTGACCCCTATCAAAAATAAAAGGAAAATTTTCTCTTCTTTATGTTAACTATGATTCTTGTTGGTTTTTAAAAATGATTAATATACTTTTTAGTACAGTTTTAGTTCATAGAATAATTGAACAGATAATACATAGAGTTTCATATACCCACCCAGCACCTGTCCATAGTTTCTCCTATAACTTATTGCATCAATGTTGTACATTTGTTACAAAGAATGGACCACTATTGACACATTACTATTAACTAAAGCACGGGGTTTACATTAAGTTTCATTTTTTGTGTTTTACAGTTCTACAGGTTTTGTAAAAATGTATAATGTCATGTATCCACCATTACAATATCATATCACACAGACTAGTTTCACTGTCCTAAAATTGCCCTGTGCTCCACCTACTCATCCCATCACCACAACCCTTTCCACCCCAGCTGAACTCCCGACAACCAGTCATGTCTTTATTGTCTCTACAGTTTTGCTTTTTCCAGAATGTCATATACTTGGAATTGTACAGTATGTAGCGTTTTTAGACCAGCTTCATCCATTTAGCAATATACATTTAAGGTTCCTCCATGTCTTTTTGCAGCTTGATAGCTCTTATCTTTCTGTTACGGAATAATACTCCATTGTATGGCTATACCACAGTTTGTTTATCCATTCACCTATCAAAGGACATCTTGGTTACCTCTGGTTTGGGGAAACTATGAGTATACCTGCTATGAATACTTACATGCAGGTTTTTGAGGGGACATTTGTTTTCAACTCGTTTTGATTGCTGGGCTGAATGTTAAAGCTACATTTAGCTTTGTAAGATGCTGCCAGCGCATCTTCTGGAGTGACTGTACCATTTTGCATTCCCACCGGCAGCAAATGAGTGTTCCTGTTTCTCCGCATCTGTTTGGTATTGTCAGGTTTTGGGATTTTTAGTTATGCTAAAAGATGTTGTTTTAATTTGCAATTCCCAAATGAACAGGATATTGAGCATCTTAAATGATCTTTATATATTCCTTGGTGAAGTATCTGTTCAGATGATTTGCCCATCTTTTTATTGGAGTTGTTTGTTTCCTGGTTGTTTAATTTTAAGAGTGACTTTTTAAAAAGTGGATCTTCTCCTGAATAGAGGACTCAATCATGTGTTCATTTATTCTGCAGCTCTTGCAGACCCTGCTACCGTCACATGCAATATCTGCATTTCCCTTCTTCTCCCTTCCTAAGGGAACTTTGACCTTGTTCAAAACAACTTCCCAGCTCAACATACTATTTCAGACTCCTTTGCACTTAGGGGTGGGCATGTGACAGTTCTAGCCAAAAAGAAGCAAATAGAGGTGCTGGTTGGGGTTTCCCAGAAAGACTGATAAAGGGGCAGACTCCCTTGGCCTTCACCTCTTTGATCTTTTGCCCTTTACCCAGCCCCTACCCCTTTCCCAAAAGTGATGCAATGTCCAGAAGGACATCTTCTAGGGACGAAGACAGTCACATGTGAAGACCAGTAGCGCCAATGGACAGAAGGTGCCTGAGACACGATGACGTCATGGAGATCCTGCAGAACCCCTGGGGCGGTCTCCAGACTTCCTGTTATGTGATAGGAGCTCCGATCTGGTAAGCCACCATAATCGAGTTTCTGTTAGAGGCATCCAGTTCACACCCTGATTCAGCAACATTTTTCAGGCATCTCTTAAGCGTGAGGTATCCTGGTGGGCTCTAGCCACTTAAGAAGACTGCCCTGGGCAATTTTTATTTAAAGGACTGATTAACAGAAACACTCTATTTGAAAGAACCTCTTTAGATTATGGACACAAAACTACGGGTCCAGTTATATTTACTACAAATTCATGGACTAGGCATTGTGGGGGGAGAATACAGGGATATAAAATAAGGACCTTAATCTCATGGAACCTGCAACCTACTCAGAGAGCTATGATGACCTATCTGACACCACCCTGAACACTCCAGGACAGCGCAATTAAGGGACAAGAGTGGGTATAATTTAAGTGTAGCCAAGTAGGAGATTGTAGAAGGCAGGGGCCAGTGAAGATGGAGGAGCCAGGGAAATGTGATCAGCAATGCTGCAAACACATTCTGGGTATCCTGCACTTCCATACCACTGAGTTCTAAATCAATGACCTAAATATAGACATGCACTCTGTTCCCCTGGGTAAGTGAAGTCTATGCGAAGGAAAGTGATTTTCATTTGACTGTCAGTTCAGTTTTAGATTAAGCTGAACTTAATCACTCTAGTATCCATACTTGAAATACAGGGAAACGGTGGTCATTCACTAAACCCCTGTTTATCTCACTAAATACATATGCTATAATTATAATATAATTACAATATAACATGTTGACATGATATGGAAAATGAGTGCATTATGGCAAATGAGTACATGGCATCTTAAAATAGAGCTTTTAAAATCCTTTGGAAGTTATGCAGGTTAATAGATTTAACACTTCATGAAGAAGGATGTATGATTTTTAGTTTGAATTTCTGTTGCTGTAAACTTCACTAGCATTGATAACTGCTACTCACTTTTCTTAGCTTTTAATTGCTAACGATTACTACTTGGACCAGATGTTATCACACATCTGGAAATTCAAGAGCAAGGTAAGCCTGAATTAGTTTGTCTTAGACTCTTTATTGGGATTTGAACTTTTTTTTCCCTAAAATTTTTCTACCGTAAAGATAAAATTCAGTGCTCTTATTTGCAAATCAAAAAGAATAATCCTTTTTAAACCCCTTTCTTTCAAGACCTAAGAGCACGTATTTCGTTTCTTTTCTCTTTCATTTTTCTGTTCCTTAACCTTTCTTTTTCTTTTCTCGGGTTTATTCAAACCTGACTTAACGACTACTCCCCTGCTGCGTTCCATTGTGAAAGGTCTTAGGTAGGGAGTTTCAGTGACAGCCTATCTTTAACAGGCATTGTGTGGATTTTCTTACATCTGGAGGGGAGAGAGATTGGAGACAGGTTGAAGGCAAAGGGATGATTCTGGAGAGGGAGAAGATAAGATTTTGTTGGCAGAATGTTAACGGATTTGAGAGGAGAGGAAAACCGACCCATGATGTGGGTATAACTGTCTCAGGGTGGCCTCGACCCTCGTCCCTGCACGCCTGACACTGTCCAGCCAGGAAGACCGCTCTCTCCAAGACCCTTCAAAACCCAGGTAAGATCAGTGCAAACTCAAGGCGTCGGCAGGAGGGACACGGCAACCCAAGGCGACCCTAGGACCCTGGATAAACTCGGCACAAGTGTCCCTCCCGCGCACTCAGCAAGTCTCCGGCCACAGCCTCCTGCCCAACCGGGGGCGGGTGACCCGGCGCGAGGGCCGCCTCCTCCGCAGTCCCCGCCCCCTCGGGCCGACGCCGGGCGCCTCTGCCCGGCGCCCCATTGGCCGACGCGCTCGCCAATCGTAGGGAGGCGGCCCGACGACTGGGCTCCGGTTGGCGGAGCCGGCCCCGCGCCCCTTCCCCCGCCGGCCCCGCCCACCCGGGTGGGGGCGTGGCCGCGGCCGAGACCCGGCCGGGGGCGGCGTCGCGGGCGCCGCTGCGTGCGGTGCGGGCGGGCGCCGCTGACCATGAGCTCCTGGAGCGGCGGGGCGCGGCGCGGCGCGGGCAGCCGAGCCCGGGGCCGGTGAGTGCGCGCTGCGGGCGGCCGGCGGGCGCGCTGGGCCTGTCGCGCTCCCCTGCGGGGCTCCGCGCCCGGCGGCCGCGGGGAGGGCGCGAGCGGTCCCGGCTCCCCGCCCGCCCCGCGGCCAAGTGAAGTTGCCGCATCGGGCCGGGCGCGCGCGCCCCGGGGCGCGGGGCCCACGCGGGCCGCCTCCTCGCGCCGAGCCCTGCAGCGCGGCCGCCGCCTTTCCCGGCCCCCCGCGCCCCTGGGGCTGCCCGCGGCCGCCCGGCCGGCCCTTCTCCCCACAGGGTTCCCGCCTTCCGGGCCCCCGCTCCCCGGCCCCCGGGCCCCCGATCCCCGCGCTCTCGGGCCCGCTCCTCGCGTCGACCGTCCGCCAGCCCGGCCAGTGGCGCGGGGCCTCCGCGCGCCCCATGCTCGGCAGACCCGAGCCCCCCGCGTCGGGACCTTCACCTTCCCCCGGGACCCTCGTGCCCTCCTCCCCTCCTTCTGGCCGCTCGCTCGGCGGCGCCGCTGATCCCCGCCTCGGGTCCGGCCCTCTCCGCGCCCTGCGTCCCCGCTCCGCGCCCCTCGCCCCGGCCCCGTGCGGCCCCCGCCCCCGGGCTGCGGGGCTGAGCGCAGGGAAGGGGGTTGGGGCCGCCGCAAGTCGCGCGTCGCGGGGTGGGAGGCGAGGGCTGCGCGCCGGGCTGCTGCGCGTGGATGGTTAATCCCCGGGAGACTTTCTCTGCGGGGCGAGGGACCCGCAACCTCCACGCGGGGTCTCCACCGGATGAAATCTTTCCTCTCCGTCTGTGGTACCTGCGGGCAATGGCGCTTTCTCCTCTCTGCTAGGCAGAGTTCCTCATCCAGAGTAGAGTTCTTGATTATTAAGAAACTATGCGATAGATTTAGGTGAATGCGAACATCTCATTTTCTTAGCTATTATTGGGTGGAATAGGAATGCTGTCTGCTTGGGGATTGATTTTAAATTGGTAGTTTACTACCAGCAATCATTTTTGAGTTTTTAAAAACTGAAAATTAGAAAGGCCAGTTTTTGCTTTGATGCTCTCAGAATCAAATGCATCATGGGTCATGAAATTTAACTTTTAATATTCGTAATCCGTGTTTGGTAAGAGGAGGAGTTAAGGTTTTTGAAATATCTCTGCATCCTTAGGTTTGTCCAAAGCTAGGTTTAAAAATGTCAATTTTCTATATGAAAACCAAGCTCAACATGTTATAATTGACTTATTTTTCTGTTACTTATAGGACATTCTACCGAACGTTGGTTGCTTCTTTTTGTATGTGTGCTAGTAATGAAACACTGCAGTATTACTTAAAAGCTAGTCCTTTTATCTATTTGAGAGGTCACACACAAGAAAGAAACTTGACCTTTCCCATAGGCAGTTCTTATTGTGTCTTGTCCTTTCTCCCATGATTCTAGTATCTTCAGCAAAGTACTCATTTTTCTTCATTTTTAAAGATCTCAGTTTATACTCACATCATTTGTGTCTTTTTAGATGTTTAAAGCTCTCTAGCTTGAAAAGTTTGGCTGACTTCATATATTTGTGGTCTGATCTGTATTTGTTTTTACTGAAAACAGTGGAAAGAATTCTAGAACTACCTATGTACCAAAATTGTTCTTGCACTTTCACTTGCTGACATGAAATTGCTTTATAGAATTGTTTTACCTATTTGCTAAAAATTTATGACCTCGGAGTCAATGATGTGCTACGCCAAGTAGACCCTTTTTTTAAGAGTCTGAAAATAGAGGTGGAGAACCCTTTGCTAAGTGGTCATGCCATCGTTCTAGCCCTCATCTATTGTCAGAGTGTCTTTGTAGAAATACTTTACAGTTCCCATGGAAACCTGCATGCGGCAAATATGGTATATAATTCTTATTGGAATGTTGTGATTAAAATGATTGCATCTTATAAGTATTAGAAGAATTGTCCCTGCCGGTGGGCCAGTACTAGTGGTCTTCTAGAGATCCAAAACTTTCTTTGAAGGATTTTCACAGGTTATGTTTTCCACTTAGTTTGCTTTGGGAGTGGCCCTGTATTGCTATGCAGACCTCCAAATACCAACTTCTTTTTGCAGTCCTTCTTTCCTTAGTACTTCATGTGCCTTTTTAGTGTCAGGTCTTTCTTCATCATTTCCTAGGCAGTTGTCTCCTTTCTTGAGATCTGCTTTTGGTCATTTGGAACCAAATGTGGCTTGCATTTTGCAGCATTGTGCTTTACCTGTGGCTTAACTTTATTTACACCAGAGCATTTTACACTAGTACTTCAGGAGTATTTTTTATCAGTACCATATAAATAATGTACATTATAAAGCAAATTTAATATCAACATAGATAGAAGTCTTAAGTCTTATTTCCCTCCCATATTCCCACCCTAGTCCTGTTTTTCTCTCCAGAGGGAACTACACCTAATAATATAGGATATAGTATTACAGATTTTTTAAAAATGCCTTTTTATTCAGAAACCATTTACCGAATGTCTCCTAGCTACTGGGCACTACTGGGGTTGTAGAAGTAGGAGATGCGAGCTTTCAAGATGTTGGTAATCTACTGAGACAGCCAATTCCTGTGCAGTGTGATAAGCAGGAGGATCGAGGCAGTGATGGGTGTGGGACATCGCAGACTGCTGCGACTGGAGACCTCATGCCGACATTGACTTTGGTCCTTCAGGGTGTTCTGGAGGTGGTACTAGGTGGATGTGTGCTGGGGGTCCAGAGCGCCTGTCAGCCGGGATGAGCTGCCTGTTCAGGCTGGTCTCAGCAGTGCTCGCCACTGGTTACCGGGCAGTGCGGCCAGTGCGTTCAAGGCGGCCAGCCCCAAGGCGTGGAAGGACCACAGAACCCGAGCTGTGGACGCTTCAGAGCTGTAACAGGTCCCCCAGAGGAACTCCGTAAGAAGGAACTGGTCAAAGTCTGGGTTGAGGAGAGTGTGCAGAGGCTTGTAAGGGGAGTTCATCATAGGAACTGAAAGCAAAATCGAGAGCAAGTGCAGCTTAAGTGGCTAAAAATGACACCAGAGACCTGGAGGCCATGCCGTGTACGGGCTTGTGATTCCTCTTACAAGACATTTGTACTTAACTCTGGGGCTCTAGGAAACCGGTGGAGAATGCTGAGCAGAAGAGTGACATGATCGGCCCTTTGAGAATGGAATAAGATGGGGCAAGGCTGCAAGGAGGGAAGTTTTGGGGTAAAACTGATAGGAGGTGGTCATTGGCTAGGTGGGGGAGGGGAGACAGGAAAGGGAGGGGTTCAGCAGTTCAGGCCCTGGTGACTCAAGGGGTCATCACCTAGAAAACAGCAGCAGCCACCTGAGGGGAAATACCATGGGCTCTGCCTGGACTTGTTAAGCTGTAGGCGCCTGTGGGGCGCCGTGTCCAGTTGGATGTGTTAGGGCTGGATATCTCGCGACCCTGGGGTAGAACAAGTCTGAGAGTTCTTGGTACCACAGCTCCCAAACTGTGACTGAGGCACTGCCAAGAACTCCAAGGGGGTGCTACAGGATGTTTTAGCTTGTTGAGGGAACCTGGCAATGCTTACCAGCTGTGAGCCCTTCAGTAGCTGTACCCTTAGACTGTGTAGGCTCCTCTAAGGGACATTATCTCATAAAGGTGGCTTCTTGGTGGTTGCACTAGGTGAAGATCAGAGGAACAGGACCGAGGGAGCTGGGGTCCGGTCTGATTCCAGGGTTTGAGAAGCTGTGGTGCTCAACTGGTGCACACATACTCTTCGTGTGAGGGGCAAGATCGTCTTCCCTCAACTTCGGTGTACTTTCTTCAGAACGATACTAAGTTGTAAGGACCAAACACTTGAGTCCTTTGAATTTAGCGAAATTTCTCTTGGCCTGAAACACCAAGGATGCCTTGAACAGATTAAGTTTGGGAACCTTTACCTTTGCTTACAGCTGTTCATGGGAAGCTGTGGGAGTAGATATGGCTATTCAAGAAACAGCTACAGAGCTAGAAGAGGGTGGGTGCAGAGGAGAGGTCGCTGGAATTACAAGGAAAAATAGGCTGAAGCTGGTGCTGGTGGGGATGTGGGACAGACGCCCACCACACACGGTGCCTCAGGAGCCACGGTGCAGGAGCCGTGGTGCAGGAGAGGAAAGGGTCAGCAGCGCCAAGTGCAGCCGACCCGGCCGGAAGAAATGCAGGAACTGCGCCAGGTGCAGAGGTGCGGCGGGAGCGAGAGGGCCTCCTTTCTCAAGGCATGCTTTTCTTAGAACTGGGTTCCTCCTGGGGTGGCTTCTGCTCTGTTCACGCATTGCCTTCTAGGTCCTGTGTCCCCTTCTAGATCACATTCTGTCTTTGATCAAGACCAGGTTTGTGGCCTGCCCTCTCCAGGGGGTCTCAAGTTAGGGTCTTAGTGGTTGTCTTGAGGTTAGAACAATTCCTTCCTCGGATCTCACTCTTAATCTTTGGAACCTACCTTGTGTGTTTCCTCTCCTGACCTAGCCTGTTCTTTCTCAGGTTATTAGCTCTCTTCTTCCCTTGCCTGCCAACACCCCTTTAAAAATTTTTTTATTTTCAACATCCCAAGGTGAATTCTCGTCTTTCAGGTCACGGGAGCTTCTATGGCCCTGGCGGAGCTCAGCATCTGGGGTCAGTTCTCAGGTTTTTGCTTTTTAAAATTTTCCATTGGGCCTCTGCTAGGGTGCCCTTGACCTCCTGGAGCAGCGGCCTTGAGATTCATCTTCCGTTGCGTTGTATTTTCTTGGGCTTTTTCAGTATTTTATTTTATGTTAATTTTCTTGTTTGCTTTTCTGTTTTGCTTTGTTGTTGCTTTTCATGTGCTTTGTACACAGTGGGTGCTTGGTGCTTCGCATGCATGTTCCAGCTGTGTAAAATGGCCTCTTAAGCCTCGTGGGCATGTGAAGACTGGTGTCGGTTGTGACCTCAGCTGCCAGTGCTCACACCCCCACTTGGTCATTGAGTCCTTCTGGCAAGTGAAAGCTAGTTGGTTTTTAAAAGTTGTGCTTTGATCTGGACATGCTGAGAGTTCTGTTATTTGTTTGCCATTGTTGCGTTTTGGAACGTCTCCTGGCATCCTTTCGTTGTAGTGCTGCACATGAACAGCTCAGTGAAATTATATTGCAGTATCAAAGTATTGATGTGATCGAATGTGAATTAGAATCCATGGGGTCATATTTCATCAGCTAAATGGATGAGATGGTACATTTTTTGTACAAGGCAGATATGCTAATATTTTTTCATTGACTGAAAATGTCATGTGTTGTTTCACAACCATATATTGAGTAGGATGCTTCACTACTGTGTAGTGTTAAAAATGTGGTATGAGTCATTTTTGCCCTACTAATATCACATATTTCTCAGCCATCTATCTATCTATCTATCTATCTATCTGTCTGTCTGTCTGTCTGTCTGTCTGTCTGTCTGTCTGTCTATCTATCTATCTATCTATCTATGTGCCTGACTGGTTTGTGACTTTTGCCTGTTTTATTCAGTTCTGCATTAGGTAGGTTATTACCTTGGCAGATTTCGGCTCTGAATTGACCTAGTAACTCTTTGCTGGGCCACATTTTATTGAAAGTTGAATATTAATGCTTATGGAGATACTCACGGATTTAAATTGCTTCCTGTGGTGCATGGTAGGAACAATGTCTAAAATCTTTGTCAGGGAAGCGGACTTGGCTCAGTGGTTAGGGCGTCTGTCTACCATATGGGAGGTCCGCAGTTCAAACCCCGGGCCTCCTTGACCCTGTGGAACTGGCCCACGCACAGTGCTGATGAGCGCAAGGAGTGCCCTGCCATGCAGGGGTGTCCCCTCGTAGGGGAGCCCCATGTGCAAGGAGTGTGCCCCATAAGGAGAGCTGCCCAGCGCGAAAGAAAGTGCAGCCTGCCCAGGAATGGCCCTGCACACATGGAGAACTGACGCAGCAAGATGATGCAACAAAAAGAAACAGATTCCCGTGTTGCTGACAACAACAGAAGCAGTCAAAGAAGAACATGCAGCAAAATGGACACAGAGAATAGACAACTGGGGCTGGGGTGGGGGGTGGAAGGGGAGAGAAATAAATAAAATAAATCTTTAAAAAAAAAAAAAACTTAGGCCGTAAAGTATCTAGTCCATATCAAGGAACAACATTAACCAGAAAGGTGGCCAGTAGGGAGGGAGCAATTTATGCTTGTATTTGCATCATACTCAGCTCAAAATCATTGCACAGCTCAGAATAAGAAAGAAAGCTTACACTACAGATAACACTGTTTCCAAAGACTACTGAAATGTGAATTGTTCAAGATATTCCATGGCAAAAAGAGGATTATTAAAATGTCACTCCTTTTTAAAAGTTGGCATTGCAATATAGAATGGTTACAAGGCTTATCAATGATGAAGAAGTTCTTACTTGAGCCATAATTAAAATTTTCATAGCTTCTGTGTTTATTTGTCCATTGACTCATGTAGGCTAATTAAAAAGTTCTTACATTTCTGACATGTCCAGATCATTTCATATCTCCCCTCAAAAAAAAAGAAAAATCATCTTCTGGAAGCTGTGAAACCTCAAGATAGTATTCGAACGAATTGTAGAGTATAAGGATTAGGCATTGAACAGTCTCAAACAGAATTTTTCTTTTAAGTTATGTTTGTGGTTACTTCTTACCAGACAGAAACTCAGAAATTTGTGCTTTTATTTCTTAGGTTATCTAATGATTGTCAAATTTTATTTGAGACAAAATATATTGCCTTGCCTTTTAATATTTGCTCAGCATTCTTTCTCTTTTTGGACCTTAATATAACAGATCAGCTTGTATTAATATATAAATGAAAGTTAAAATTAGAGTTTTGGTTTAAAAGGAATATGTACTTTATCCAAATTTTAACTGTCTGATAGGCTTATGGTTTTATTTAACAAAAACAGTTGATGTTTATCTCGTTTAACATTAAAGATTTGAATGAACTTATAGGAAATACTCGTAACAGTAAAGCTAAATCTAACTAATGAGAATCAAAATTAGGAAAATTACTTGTCAGGGTAATATGAGGATCAGGAAGTAAAAAAAAAAATAGAATGTATACTTTCAATACTATTCAAGTCATCAAGGTCAGACAAAATTTTGGTGACTCAACATAATTAACATTTATTTTCTTGCTTAGGCCAAAATCTAGTGTCATTGGTCATGGTGGGGTGGCCTTCCCCATGGTAATTCAGGGAGTCAGGCTTTTTTCCACCTGTGACTCAGCCATCCTCTAGATCCTTGGCACCTGCTTAGTTCAGGGAGGGGGGGGTGAGGGAGGGGAGGGAGGGGGGGGAAGAGAGTGAAATGGAAGGTTTTTGGGGGCCTGCACACTTTTCATTGCTCTGGCTGTATGCCGTCATGGTGCCGCTTACTGTAACTTTAGGCTAGGAAATGTAGTCCACCTCTGGATCCAGGAGGAAGAGCAGGCTGTCTAGGAATTTAGCTGAGCATCCTAGTGGCCAAAGTGAAAGGGAGGCAGCATCCTCAAATCTGTACTGCAATTTTCATCATCCATAAAAAATATACCAGTTTCCTTTCCTTAATATGTTCCCTGATTTTGCACTTAAAGCTTTGTTTAGTCTACATTCAAAGATGTAGTAGGTGACAGTGATACCCTTGAAGCACATAAAATAATGTTTCCTTTTAAAGCTGATTATGGTAATATCCTTAGATGAAGTGAAATGCAACTTAATAAAAGCAGTTCTGCAGATGGTTATACAAACATGGGTTAATGTGCTTTCTGATGGTGAGAATGAGCACATTGTGTATCCTTCAAATGATAATTCAAGAATATAACTTATCTCAAATGGACTTTTGATAAATGCTATATAGAAAATAGTTTGAAGCTATCATTTCTAAATAGCTTGGAGTGCCAGCATTTTATGTTGTTAATTAAAGGTAGCTCAGTATACTTTGGAGTTCAAGAACAGAGAGATGGTTGATTAATGAATAGTCAATATAGTGCATGCCAACTGTGTTTTAAAACAGGGTTGGTATACTGCAGCCTGTGGACCAAATCTCACCTGTTGCCTGACTTTGTAAAGACAATTTTATTGGAACACAGACATACCCATTCATTGATGTCTCATCTGTGGCTGCTTTCGTGCTCCAAGGCAGAATTGAATTAAGTAGTTGGGACTGAGACTGTCTAGCTTACAAAAGTATAAAATATTTACTACCTGGTCCTCACAATAAAAGTTTCCTGATCCCTGTTCTAGAGGACGAATACTGTTATGGAGCTTACACTCTAATGGTGGAAAAGGATAATAAAAAACCAACATGTATCTATCTAATATACAGTGATAATGATTATTAAGAAAAATAAAGTATGTAAGGGGTTAGAGTTCCAGGGACTGCTATTTTGCTGGGATGGTAAGGAAGGTCTCTCTGAGAAGGTGACTTTTGAGTGGGGATTGAATGAAGGTGAAGGAATGAGCCAGCCAGCAAATATTTTGGGAAAGAGCCTTACAAGGGGAGGAACAGCAAGTGCAAAGTCCCTTGGCATGCTCAAGTATCAGCATGGGGGGACAGTGTTGTTTGTGTGTTAGTGTGAGTGTGTGTCACAGACCTAATTAGGGGCACTTTGGATTTCATTCTGAGTTAGATGAAAACTGATGCATGATTTTGATCAGGAGAATATCATTTGACCTCAATTTTTTTTTTTTAATTAAAATTATTGTGGTAAAGTTTTATAATTTGTCATTTTAACCATTTTTCATTGTATTGGTCAGTGGCATTAATTACATTTGCAATATTGTGCAGCCATCATCACTATTTCCAAAACCGTTTTTCACCACTCCAGACAGCTCTGTACCATTTAATCAGTAACTCCGTACCCACCCTCTGACCCCCTAATCCCTGATACCCTGCAGTCTTGTCTCATTGAATTTGCCTATTCTAGATATTTCATGTAAGTCTAATCATACAATATTTGTCCTTTTGTGACTAGCTTATTTCACTCAGCTTAATGTTTTCAAAGTTCGTTCATGTTGTGACATGTATTGAAACAAAGATTATTGATTTTTGTATGTTAATTCTGTCATGGTTTGAATTGTTTTTTATCATTAATTCTTGGGATTGTTCAGATTTTCTATGATGTCATCAACCAAGAGATAATTTTCTTTATTCTTTTCCATTGCTTGTGCTTTTGTTTTCTTTTGTTTGATTGCATTGATGAATACCTCCAGAACAGTAGTACGTAGTACAGCAATAGTGAGCATCCTTGCCTTCCTTATTCCTGACTTGAGTTTTTTCCTTCTAGTTGATTTTTTTTGTTTTGTTTTTTTGTTTTTGCATTGTGGTCAGAGGGTATTATTTGTAGTGCTTCTATTCTATGAACATCTTAATGATTTATTTGTGTCTTATATATGATACATTTTAGCTAATGTTTAATATGCTCTTGAGATGAAGGTATATTCTCTACTATCAGTGTGTAATATTCAATATATATCCAACAAAACCTACCTTATGGATTATATTGTTCAGATCACATATCTTTTTTTCTTTTTATATCTAAATATTTGTTCTAGTGATTACTTTTGAATTACTAACCTTTTAAACTGCCCTTAACTCCTTCCCATTTTTACCTTATCCTTTTAGTATCTTGTATGTGAGTTTTAAATGGTATCCTTTGATTTTCATCTCTTGCCCATATGATAGTAAGTGATCTTTTTCTATTTTCTCTGTGATCTTGTTTTCTCCTTCCTTCTCCTCCCATTATTTGAGTTGCATTTTTTGTTTATGTTCCATTCTTCTATCCATGACTCCAGTCCTTAGTCATAGTTTTACAATTTAAATACATAGAATGTTCACCTCTCCATCAGTCCTTTTAAGATTCTTCAGTCATCCTTTAATTAGAAACAGTTTAAGCCCTAATATATCTATTGAATGTAATGAGTTAATGTCTTCCTATGTACCTTACAAAAGGAATTTTCAGAGCTTTTTTGGTTTTGGAATTACAGATAAAGGACTTTATTACTGTTCCCATTTGGAAGATGAGGAAACAAGGACCCACAGTAGCAGGGGACAAGGCCAGGACTTGACCTGGCACTCTGACCTCAGGACCCGTTATCCTGTGCTGCCTCCTAGGGGAGTCTCCACAGCTGAGACAGTTTCCTGTGTGTTTTAAATGGTATAAGTTGTGTGCCATCCTTGGAAGAATTAAGAAGTAGTCATTCAGATAATTTTATGTGTCCATGGTTCAGATGATGACCTTCATTAAAAAGGTGATCGGAATGCTCAGGAAGAACATATATGTGTTCTGAGATCTTGTATAGTCACGTTTTTTCTTATGGTCTTAAGAGTTGAATGGCTGGATAAAAAAAATCCTTGGATTTACTTTTCTCAAGTTTCTTTTTTTTTTTTTTTAAAGATTTATTTATTTATTTATTTAATTCACCCCCCCCCCCCCCCCCCCCCCGGTTGTCTGTTCTTGGTGTCTATTTTGCTGCGTCTTGTTTCTTTGTCCGCTTCTGTTGTCGTCAGCGGCACGGGAAGTGTGGGCGGCGCCATTCCTGGGCAGGCTGCTCTTTCTTTTCACGCTGGGCGGCTTTCCTCACGGGCGCACTCCTTGCGCGTGGGGCTCCCCCACGCGGGGGACACCCTTGCGTGGCACTGCACTCCTTGCGCGCATCAGCGCTGCGCATGGCCAGCTCCACACGGGTCAAGGAGGCCCGGGGTTTGAACCGCGGACCTCCCATATGGTAGACGGACGCCCTAACCACTGGGCCAAAGTCCGTTTCCCATTTCTCAAGTTTCTTGAAAATGATTTTCAACTTTTTTCTTGCTTTGTATATTGTTTTGAGAAGTCTGATGCCAATCTGATTTTCTTTTCTTTGTAGGTTATCTCATCTTTTAGCCCAGAGGCCCTGAAGGTATTTTCTGTCTGATATTTTCACTAGGCTCCATCTTGGAATTTTTGTTCTTGGCCAGGTTTTCCTGATTGACTCTTTCAATGTGTAGATTCAGGTCCTTTATTTTCAGAAAGTTTTCTTGGATTATAATTTAAATATTCTATTTCAGTGTTTTGAATATCTTCTTCAAGAGTTTTAAATAAATGCCTTGAACAAACATGTATCTCCAGTTATACATGTTTGACCTTCTTTGTCTGTTTTCTGTTTCAATCACTTCCTCTCTATCCCTTCATACTACTACTTTCATTCTCTCTCTCTCTTTTGCTTGTTCTTCTGCTTGAGGTGTGGCATGGGCTTTGAAATTTTTAAATGAACTCCAGGTGACTCTAATAGTAGACAAGGTTGGGAACTTTACTGGGAGTTTGGACAAATGTTAGAGAGGTCCTGTGTACTCTTTGTCTATCTTCCCCCAATGGTAGCATCTTACAAGACTAATACAATATCAAAACCAGGAAGTTGACCTTGAAACCATCTCTAGACCTAATTCGTATTTCACTGGTTTTACGAGCACTCACTTTTGGTTGCTTTAATTGATTTTTGTATGTTGATTTATACCATTGACCTTGTTGAACTTGGCTTTTAGTTATAGGAGTTTTGTTGTGGATTCCTTAGGATTTTCTACCTATAGGATCATGACGTGTACTCGTCATGAAATTGATCAGCAAGACAGTTTTATTTCTTTCTTTACATCTGGATGCCTTTAATTTTCCTACTTACCACTTACATCCCTCCCTTCCTTCTTTCAATGGGTGGAACCTCCAGTACAGTGTTGAATAGAAGAGGTGAGAGGGGGCATTCTTGTCTTATTCCTGATTTTAGGGGGAAAGTCATTCAGTCTTTCATAATTAAGTATGTTAGTTGTTTCTTATGCCCTTTGTCAGTCTGAAGAAATTTCCTTCTACTCTTAATTTGTTAGTTTTTAATCACAAATGGATGTTGAATTTTATGAAATGTGTTTCTGAATATTGAGAATGTAATGTGGATTTGTCTTTTGTTCTAGTAACATGATACATTAATTGATTTTTGGAGATTAAGCCAGTAAAATCCCACTAGTTCATGGTGTATAATCCTTTTTATATGTTGCTTGACTTGGTTTGTTAATATTTTTTCGAGGATTTTTGCATTTATATTCATAATGGATATTGTTCTATAGTTTTATTAGGATGTTTTTGTCTGACTTTGGTATAATCCTATGCAAATAATTCTACGTAGAATTATTTGGAAAGTGTTTCCTTTGTTTTCTGAAAGTGTTTGTAAAGGATTGGTATTATTTCTTCTTTAACTATTTTACGGAGTTCACCTGTGAAGCCTTTTGGGCCTAGGCTGCCTTTGTGAGAAGATTTTAAATTTCTTAAGATGTGACAGGTTTATCTAGCTTTTTTCTTTCTTTAGTAAGTTTTGCTTATATGTGTCTTTCTAGGAATTTATCCCTTTCATCTCTTGTTTGATTTTTTATTGCCATAAATTTGTTCATTGTATTTCCTTATTACCCTTTTAAAATATTTTTAGGGTTGGTTGGTGATTGGTCTCACTTTCAATTCCTCGTTGTGCTAATTTGTGTCGTCTTTCTTTTTTTCCTTGGTTAGTTTAGCTAAAAGTTTGTCAATATTGTGGATATCCTACCATCTGGGTAGGATTTAAGCTCAAAATTGTTTAAAAAAGAAAGAGAGAGAAAAAAAAGACAATGTCTTCGGGTGCCTTTTAAACTGTAGAATTTTAGACTGATAATTGTCTGTCTAGGACAGGCTTTTGAATGTGAAACTGATATTTAGTCCCTTTCGAGACAACAAGAGGGAAAGGAGCTAGATAAAACACAGAAGTAAATAATCAAGCCAGAGAAGGGGAAGAGTGGTGATGAGGAATTATAAGCAAACTATTTAATTATAATATGTTTTTAGCTTGCCTTTAACTGAGTAGTTATTTCAGATGCTAGCTCAATAAAACTCAAATATTTTAGTGTTCCATGGATTATATAGGTGGGTTGTCTGGTCCAAACAAATGTTAAATCGAGGTGCCAAGATAGGAAATAAGGCAGAAAATAACAATTCTCTTTTACTGACGGGATATTTACATTTTGGGTTGTTTTGTAGATATGACAAAAACCTCACATACATTGTCACCTTGTCTAGGTTACCATTATTTTTGTCTCAGTGATTCCTGAATGGAAAGAAAAAAAACCTAGATAAAGGTGATTCTTTCTGCAACTTCTCGCACCCCCACCCCTTCTGTGCCCAATCTCACTGTTTACAGACATGATACACACCCTAGACACCCCTTTTCTACCAGGGAACACTGATTATGCATGGGTGTCAGAAATGGTAAACTGACAACTGAAACCAATGAATGAGCCCAGAAAGAATGCAACTGAATCATGCTGAAAAATAGATGATTTCTAGGTTGAATGTGTTTCTGAAACCTGTGATGTTGAAAATTGGAGATGTCTGCCTTTCCATGGATTATGGCAATTCATACTGTGTATTTTTGGCTTTCTAATATATGAGATTTCATTAAAAATAACCCCTTAAACTTTTCATTTTAGAAGAGTCTTAGGAGAGATTCTTATTAAAATGAACGTGTCCAAAGGTTGGCTCTTGTGCTTTTCTCTTCTCAGAACTGCTGCAGCATAATGCAGCTTAAAAGTGTGTGCGGGTTTCTGTTTCTATCAAGATGTTCATATCTTTTTCAGAAACATCTGAAGGAATACCAGTGAATGGTGCTACACTTTTAGTGGGTTTTGTACAAAATTGGCCAAGTGTTAGATTCACATTCTCTTTTAGACCCAGTTAGCATTCAGATATTCTTTCTGAAGTGTTGGATTTCATATATTGTCTTTTGTTGCTTGCTGATTTCTTTTTCAGACTAATTCTAATGTCAACTTAAAATTGTTTCTGCTAATTTTGGAATTTCCTTTCTTTTTTTAAAAACTTTTTGTTTCATTTGCAGGCGTCGATCTTTGATAAAATGAAGAAGTCACATCTGGATGGATGGAATGTGATTTCTATTCATAAATTGACTCGAATCCAATTTATCTGAGTCTCTTTGTTAAAGTACTAAAATCAGTAATAAGATTCAGCAAATTTCACTTAAATTTAAGTTAACAGTTTCAGGAATGGTAGGGAAGTGAACAGTCAACTAGTTAAATCGCTTTTCTTCCTTTTGTAGTGGAATGGGTAGAAAGAAATCCACAAAGGTTTGAGGTAACTAAAGCTTTTTGATCTATTTCCCTTGCCTCTATTCTAGATGCTAATCTTTGGGTTTACACTTCTATGCTTTCTCTCTGGTGTAGATTATTGAAGTTAATACTGGCATAGTACTATATGTTTTCTTTTAGTCACTAATATTTTCTTGTTGCCAGACTTAAGCTGCTTCAGTTAGCTTTAGTTTTCTTTCCAGTAGGATTTCCTTTCCTTTTTGTTTTTGATTCTCTTTCTCTTTCTCTCAGGGTCTTGTTACCCTGAGTTTTACTCACCTGAAAAAGCTGGTAATTACTCCTTTTGTAAGGAGAATAAGGAAGGAACTTCATAGGGTCATGTCGCTTTCCTGACGTCTTAGAAGGAAGCAATAGGAGCTCAGTTCACTCTAGATGTCAAGAAGGGACATGGTCAGGAGCAGTTGTGAAGTTTGAAGCAAATTAGGAGAGAGAAATGAATTGGAAGCCTTCTACCTTGTTTCATCCAGAGTCACTCCCTTTTAGCTATTTGCCCTTCTGGTTAAGTTTTTATTTTAAAAAAAATTTCTGCCGTTAAAAATAAGTTAGAGGGAAGCAGATGTGGCTCAGGCGACTGGGCTCCTGCCTACCACATGGGAGGTTGCTGGTTTGGTTCCTGGTGCCTCCTAAAGAAGACAGTGAACTGGCACGACGGGCAGGTGTGGCAGGCTAACACAAGAGACAGGAAAAGAAAAGAACATAAGGGGAAACAGCAAAGCAGGGAGCAGAGGTTCCCAGTGCCTCCTAAAGAAGACAGCGAGCTGATGTGATGGGTAGGTGTGGCAAGCTGACGCAACAAGATGATGCAACAAGAGACTTGGGGAGGAAAAACAGAATGAGAGACACAACAAAGTAGGAAGCAGAGTTGGCTCAATGATTAGACCCCTCCCTCCCACATCGTAGGTCCCAGGTTCCATTCCCGGTGCCTCCTGCAGAAACAAGGAAGACGAACAGGCTCAGCAAGTGAAAAACAACAAGAGGGTGGGGAGAAATAAATAAAGTAAGTCTTAAATAAAAAGTTAGAAAAACCACTGCTTTTGTAGGTAAGCCTCCAAAATAGATATGGTACCAATGGAGACAATCAGAACCTCATGGCTTGTTGTTTTTAATTATTAATAGCACCCACTAGAATCTCTTTCCATGACAGTCATTTACTATTATAAAGTAGGCTTTGATGGCAGCAGAAGAGAAGGGGCCATTTGGAATATTAAAGAAGCAGAAAAATGTAGGTGGGAATTCTTCAGCCATTGCTCTAGATTTAGGATATTGGCTGATACTGCTTTCTGGTCTTAGCATTAGGAAGAAAGGCACTTTCTTTGAGTAGTTGATAGATTTGTGGCTTATGGACATTGAATTCTTTAATCCACCAGATTCACCTTTAGAATTTCTTGAATCAAATTTGTTGTTCACCTGAAGCAATTACATAAGAGGATCTAAAGGGATGCCTTTTTTTTTGCCTGCCTCTCATTTCTCATTCTTTTGGTGCTTCTATTCCTTTTTTTTCTCTTTCATCTACTTCTAGTAAGTGTTATCTTGCCTTTTGGAACACAGTGAGATGAACATAAATGCAATCGTGTGGCTGGTGGTCATTCAGAAAGCATCCTGGTCATGAGCAGGGCTGTGGGGCCAGTTGGATTAGGGTTCAAATTTTGGCTCTGCCATTTATTATGTGTGTGATATGGGGGGGCATTTCTTAACTTTGCTGAACCTTGATTTCCTCCTCTGAAAAGAATACTAACCCACAGGGTTGATAAGTAAGGAGAAAATGAGAGCATGTAAATAAAGAAAGTTGCCCAGTAACTGGCAAAGAACAGCAGCAGTAGCAAGGAAATCCCCAAGAATCCCTCAGCTGTCTGTCCATATTTTGAGACCACACTTTGGAACAGAGGGGCCAAAACGACCTGGATGTCTTTGTCAACTATTAATATATATGCTAATAGAGTAGATACTTGGAGGAATGGTTAGTAAATAAGAAAGTTGACAACAAGCACCTCTGTGGATGTTTAAGTGGGACAAAAAGAAATTTATGCTATGGTAGCAATTCGAAGCCTGATTCTTAGTGAAAAGAGAGTGACAACTATGGTATAGTGCTTGGGCAGAATTAGTGAGGGTGATATAAACTGCTCTTAAGAGCACATGCTGTATTGTGGTACTTGAAAAAATCCAGTATAGCTTAAATATTGAGGCATTGTACTGAACCTTTGTAACCAAGGGTTCAGAATTACATAGATACCTTTATATTTAAAAAAAATATATATATAGCAAAAGGTTAACATCCATGTATTTAGCCTAGATCTGCTATTATGAATGGTCATTCTTTTTTTTTTTTTAAAGATTTATTTATTTATTTAATTCCTTCCCCTCCCCCGGTTGTCTGTTCTCGGTGTCTATTTGCTGCGTCTTGTTTCTTTGTCCGCTTCTGTTGTTGTCAGTGGCACGGGAAGTGTGGGTGGCGCCATTCCTGGGCAGGCTGCATTTCCTTTTGTGCTGAGCAGCTCTCCTTACGGGGCGCACTCCTTGCGCGTGGGGCTCCCCTACGCGGGGGACACCCCTGCGTGGCAGGGCAGTCCTTGCGCGCATCAGCACTGCGCATGGGCCAGCTCCACACGGGTCAAGGAGGCCCGGGGTTTGAACCCTGGACCTCCCACGTGGTAGACGGACGCCCTAACCACTGGGCCAAGTCTGCTTCCCTGAATGGTCATTCTTAAACAGGTCTCATCCCTGTTTATGGTTGCACAAAACTTAGCCTCTCCCTTGCGTAGAACCAGTCCACCCCTCCTATTTGATATCCATACAGAAAACCTCCTGACTGACCTCTGCTCTGTACTTTGCTATCCCAGAAACTTGATCTCTGATAAGGATTGTAACTGCCCCTGGTTTGGTACCCACCCCACCACCTTCAGCCCCTTAATGCTTATTAATGAAGGAACCTGTGTCCAGCTCCCCACCGTGTAATTCATTAGCATCCTGATGGTATAAGAGATCAGAATTTCCTCGGTTGGGAGAGGCTGATTTGAGATTGTACATTTCTGGTCTCCTGCCGGCGAATAAATCCTCCTTTCCTTCCTAGCCTTGCCTGGCACGTCTGTTTCCTCTGCTGCGCTGAGCGAAGGAACCCGGCTGCGGATCACCCCACCCCTCTTCTTTATAGCGATTGTGCTGTTAAGTGTCGTGAGAGGAAAATTGCACCAGACAACAGGAAAAAGGCAGGGATGCCTTTATTCAACGCTACATGCAGTGGAGAGACGAGAGGCCAGAAAGCTGTCGTGACAGGGGAGAGAGGGCTCAACTCCACTGCATTAGAGGGCAGGAGGCTTTTTAAGGACGGGGTGAGCTAATGAAGCCTCTGGAGCGGGAGGTGGAGCAGTGTTGAAGCCAGGGGAGAATGTTCCTTCCAGATTCTCTAGGGCCAAGTGAGGGCGGTCAGGAG
Organism: Dasypus novemcinctus; assembly: GCF_030445035.2. NCBI lineage: Eukaryota > Metazoa > Chordata > Mammalia > Cingulata > Dasypodidae > Dasypus > Dasypus novemcinctus. The sequence goes on along the minus strand of NC_080687.1, from coordinate 12,413,985 downwards.
CAGGAGTCAGGAAGAAGCCCGTGTAAAGCTTGGCCGAGCCGTGGGTGGGGCGCTTTCTAAACTGCACTGTTTTCCAGGACCCCAGGGTTCAGGTGGAGTTCAGCACTGTCAGTGTCTTTAATGACACGGTCTTATTTGATGTTCACAGTAACCCTGTAAGGTAGCTGCTATTCCAAAGAGCCTGGCTTGTGCGGGGCAAGTTCTAAAGGTGATAGTGAAGGATCAGAAAAAGGAGAGTTATTTTCCTTCAATGGGTGAGACACAAAGTTTCCCATGGGCACACGCAGAAAGTGAATGGTAGAGCTGGTTCTGGAATTACTGATTCTGGTGTAGGGCTCTTTTACTATGTATTGTTATTCTATCTTTGCTCAAAACAGGAGTACTTAAAGGTGAAGAGAAGATGGTCTTTATTCCAAGTAGGCAGAGGTGGGGACTAAGCAGACCTCAGGGCTCCTTCTGCCCCAGCACGAGCTCTTTTCTGTCAGGTGGTGCTCTGTCACGGAAAAATCTTGAATTCACTGAGAATTATTTATTTTTCAAATTATGAACGTGATGGTCGTTTGTTCCTTGTTATTTCTTTGGACAGTTTTTCAGGGAGGTTGCGCTGAACATACTTTATGATAATGTTTAGACTTCCTTTACATGACCCTTCTTGACTGTCCCTTTCCCACTTCTTCAAGCCTTGACAGGCTTTTGCAGTCACTGTAGCTTTTTTATAGTTCTTGTGATTGGGAAGCTGAATAAAGACCACTTGAGCTTTCTAAACTAGCTACAGCAAACAGGAATCACATGTACGGTCACCACTTAAGTAGCCCTGAATGCTTTGGAAGGCAGAAACCAGATGGGTGAACCAACGAGGTCCACGCAAACGTTCTGAAAAAACTCAGTCAAGTCTACTTTTGGGTTCGTGTGTTGAGTGTGTAACCGCCTATAAAATACAGCATTTTTGTCTTAGGTTAATTAAATGCTCAACTTTGAAGTGATACCTACCCTTCCCCCCCCTGAAAAGGACACACATGGTTTTGCAGGATTGTGGACATCAAACATTGTAACAAGAACACTTCCTTCCAAATGCCTCTTTTTCTCTCTCATCATAGATTGCTCATTTAATTGCAAGGAACCAGTTAACAATGATGGAGCCTTGTTCTCCCACTTTTTCTTGAGGGCTCAGGATTTTTAAAATATTTACTATGAAAAATCCTTTGACTCTGGCAAATGAGAAAGTATCTTATCGTTATTAATTCTGAGAAATATTTGTCAAGATCCTTCTCCAGAGTGTTATTTTTCAAGTGAAAGTGAGATTTTAATTCTAGTTCTGTGCAGTGAATGTAGTTTTGGAACACTAGTGATAGGATCTGGAATTAAGGATACAGGACTGTTGTATCCTCATCTATAGATGTGATAGATTTTCTGCAGTGTATTCTGGTTGCTAACCAGTGGAATTATCACAGAAATTTACTAAGGATGGTTAATTGGAATTGACTTTTGATTTCAGTAATTTCTTCTTAATCACTAGATAAAAGGACGATTTGCCCTGCATTCAGTTTTCTTGAAATGAAAATAAAGAACTTATAAAATATTCCTGTTTTATATTCTGTTATCTAGGAAACATTTATAGGCATTAAAGAAATGTGTGAGATAATTATTCAGGAATTTTAGTCGCTAATAATGGTGTGTTGAGAGTTTGGAACCTATTGCCAAATTAGCATTGCCCTGGAGATCATCTTACAGTAGAAAGTCATAATTGTCAATTCTTTATAAATTAAAAAAATGAAAATGGTTACTTCCTCTGCTAGTTCTAATAGCTCATGCTAACTAACCAAGGGATTAGAATAGTATGGGTAATAACTAGCATTCCGTCCTCTTGAAAAAAAGAGTACGGGTGGCACATTTCATCCTCTGAATCAGAGCTTTTGTAACAAAATATGCAATAGAATTTTCCCAAGCAACAGCAGGAAAAGCGAAAAGGAAGACAAACTTAAGGAAAATGGCCTGAAATAAAGAAAACCATTTCTTAATCATAATAAATGATATTTCTATGTCAAAAAAGGAAGAACAAATTGACGAGAACTTGGAGAAGTACGAGATATGGGTAAAGGGAGAAAATCCAAGGCAAAAGAATTATGGTTTTGGGATCCAGGTCATAACTAAAGATGCAAGTGTCATTGGCCACTGGTGGCCTTAGCCTGTGACTAGAACACCCGCTCAGGGCCGCTGTGCTGCTACGGGGTGCTTTCATGGTTTGGGCGAGTCGGTGAGGCGGTTAGATATGGTGTGCTCCTGTAACGTCAGACAGCTGGTATAAATGCCCGCCCTCTGGAGTTGTGCCTTGTTCGGCTATGGGAGCACGGAAGCATGGCTGTCCCAAGTGGACCATCTTCCATCTTCCCCGCTGGTCTGTTTGACTTAAGAAGAAGTTAGAGTGCTCCTCTTTAAGAAAGAGACTGGTCCTTCTCTGTCACAGAGTTTGACCTGATACCTTCCATAGGAAAGGTGTTCAGTCATGTCCTTGTTCTCAACTTGGCAAGCATTCCCTGCTTTTCCACATGTTGACAGAGCAAGCTTGTTTGGAAAACCTGTTGGCCTCTTATTGCTTTACTATGCATATGCTCTGCTGATATTAAGCCACCACCCCAAAATGCGTTGTGGAAAGACCTTTCCTTATTGCATGGCTGACAGGTTCTCATCTGCTGGGAGATAATAGCTGGGGATGGTGCTTTACAAAACTCGCTTCTGAGGGGCCTAGGCAAGAAAGAAAGGTTCGAGAGTGTTACCCTGGATTCTGTTTGATTGCTTGATTTTCATTTTTTTTTTTAAAACTAACTTCCAACGATTTGGGATTGCATGGAATTTAGGACTGCTGGATTTGAAAGTCAAAGAACCAGGATTTGTGTTCTGATTAGGAGGAGCCTCACTTAACACGTCATCTTGACTTTGTCATATTCTCTGTGGAGAAGAAATATTTCAGTTTTTTTTGCAAGTAGTTTTATGGCTGACTTCAGTTTTTTTCCAGTGTGCTTTGAAAGGTCCTCTCCTCTCCAAGATTATTTAAAAAAATTCTTCCATGTTTCTTTTAGACCTTGAATTTTTAATTTTGTATATTTTTGCTCCATTTGGAGCTTCTTTTGGTATAAGGGGTTTGATTACCACAAGCCCATCCGACAGGCTACAGCATTTAATGAATAATCCTTCTTATCCCAGTGATTTGAAATACCACCTTCATCATACGCTAAGCGCCTGTATTTGTATTAGTTTCTGCATTTTCTAATTGATTCCATTAGCACTATTTTAATTCTTGTAGCTTTATAATGTTTTAATATTTCATTCCTCTTTTCTAGAACTGTCTTGTATCCTTGCTTGTTTTTCTGTAAAAACTTTAAAATCAGCTTGTCTGGTTCCTAAGAGAACTGATGGGAATATTTAAGAAAAACCATCCCTATATGATGAATGGCATTTTGGATTCTTAGAGCACTTTTCAGTATTACTGATTTGGAGACTTGGGTTTTAGACCTTGTTCTGACATTAACAGGCTCTGAAATAAAATTAGATTAATGTTTTGCTATTTTATAGATGTTTGTAGGTGCTTTTAAAGAATTTTCACATACTTTTTGTCTTTATTTTTTCAGTCATTAGACTGATATTTTCAGAATCCTCAAATTTTTTTTTAGTATAGTAGAGGAATCCTCATGCAAAAACTGGAAACAACTGAATTTAAAGGTTCTCTAACCTCTTTTTTAGTTTTAAAATTCAATTCTAAATAAATAAAAGGTGGTATATCTGCACTCAAATCAAGTATTGAGTTTAAGTCTCTGTAGCCACTGAAAGGGCTATGCCACCAAGAGAAACTACAGAACTGGTTCTTGGCAAGATCATTTGTCTGTTTCTTTCTTTTCCTCTGTAGCCATTTGGTGTTTTGAAAAGAAGCATATTGTCTAGATTTTCGAAGTACTCCGAAAACAGGCTGAGGGAGTACTTTATTTTTGAAGCATGTAACGTGATTGTGTCTTCAGCAGAATTAAGTGCTGTGAAAGCTTGATTTCTTTGTGTTGCTGACTGTTAAGATTGAAGTAAGTGTGTATTTATCTTCTCTCCCTTCTGAGTGTTCATTGTTAGGTGGAGTGAGAGCACGGGACAGAATGATTAGTTTGTGGGAGAAGCTGGAGTAATTTTCAAAAGTAAAACTTTTTATTTTGACAGGCAAATGACATCTCTTGTTTTCATAATTCTGTAACCGAAATTGGGTATAGATCAGAGGGTAATGGAACAATGAGAAAAAACTGGCATTCTTCAGTAGATGTATATCCATCATCAATAAATTAAATGAAGAGTTTTTATAAATCACATATCAAAATTTTTCTTGCCCCTTTTAGAAAATCACTTTGAGGGTTCATTGATTTTAAGATTGCTATATGACTTAAAAAAACAAAACAATCTCTAAAAATTTTACTAGAGATCCTTTCATCCCATCAAGCTAATATTTTGAAGTAAGGGGTGAGGTTTGGAAATGGTTGCGACTAGATATACCAGATTCAATGTATTTAAGAAATAATAATGGTCTTAAACTGGAATAAACATGGTTCTCAGATAAGCTGACATAAATTGCCATTATTGAAATTAGGAAGCTAGAGAAAGGAGTTTATGGAAAACAGGAATATTAGTAGAAAATAACCCTAGGATATAAATTTGAAAACCTCAAAGTGAAAAGTCAGTTTATTGAATGCTCAAATACTGTTTATTTGTGTGTTAAATAGAGATAGAAACCACAGAACATGGGCTCCTTCAGCACAGAGCTGAGGTGAGTTTTGTATCTCCTCCCCTCAAAGAACAGACTGGACTGGACCAGGATCACAGAGTCCCAGCTCCACATTCCTGGGTGGGAGGCTCGGACCGGCCTGTTGGGGTGGTGTCTGTCTGTGGTGATGGTGAGTGGGTGAGTGGGGTGGGTCACGAAGTAGCGACTCTCGGCTTACAAGGGGCATTAGCTCCTAATGTTTCAGTTCAACCATTCAGGGCGCAGAAGTTGGCCTAACATTTTCAGATGCCATCACCAGTTACATTTTGGGAAATATATTTATTTTTTCCACTATCTTAATTTGTTCTTGACCCTTTGAAGTCTTGGGAAGCTTACTTTAGGTTCCACCAGTAAAGTCTGAGTGTCTTGGTCAGTTTATCCATATCCTGGCCAAGACCGGGATTTTTATAGGTTTTACGTTCGCTAGTTGGAAACAGCGTCCCGATGCAGCTTCAGTGCATTTCTTTAATAATTTTTCACATCTGCTTTTCTAATATCACTCAGTGGATCATTACTGGGAAATCTGCTTTCTGAGAATATGTGTTTGGGAAGAGTTTCACCGTGTTCTATCAGCCAGCAAATTACCTCAGGACTGGACTGGAGTGGGTGAATGCCTGCGAGGCTTGCAGAGGGAAGCGACGGCCGCGGGGGCTGAGCAGGGTGGCGGTGAGAAGCCTGGTGATGGGCAGGCTGCCGACCTGCTGGAGAATCCTGCCTGCTGTGGCCTCGGCGGGAGAGGCATTGGCATGCGTGGCCTCGCTGCTCTAACGTTAGGTCAGTGTTTGGAATGCAATAGGTGTCCCATACTTTTAGCCTTATTTTGTGTATATCTAGTATTTAACTCTTGCCTTTAGTTATTTCTTCAAAACACAGCAGTGTGGCACATTTACGTGTGTTTAAAGGAACCATTTCTCCTGACATTTTTAGGTTAGTGTAGGTTGCCTCAACCTCTGAGAGAATGTTAGATGCTCTGCTTCGCAGTGTAGGTTCAGCTTGGCTGGCCCTGACTTTGGATTTTAACATCACTGAACCCTGTAGTCGTGCCTCTGGCATTGAATTAAAGCCAGGGCAGTCCCATCGCAGCCGTTTTCACCCTCCTTTTATCTCTGGTGTCTTGATGGGATTCGTGCCAGTCCTCAGGAAGGTTTCTCTCATAAGCTCGCCTGCAGGACTGAAACAGGAGCACACGTGATTTTCCTTTTGGATGTGTCACTTTCCCCTTCCCCTTTGAAACCACTCCCTTCAGGAAAGCGGACACTGCGGGCTCCCCTCTGCATAGCAGTCTAACCGCTTTTCTCGTTGATACGCTCTGTCAGCCTCAGTTTGCAGGGCGTCGCTGGGGTGCTGTTGGTTTGAGGCCTGGAGGCTTTGATTTCCATCCTGTTCATTTCTTGTCCAGGACGCGCTCTCTGCTGAGAAGACCCCCTCCCCCCATTTTATCCTACTCTGGAGAAAAGGGTGAAATTCCTGGTAACCGCTTTTACTCGTTTTTGAACTAATAAGGTTGCCCTCTCTTATTGTCTGTAGAAAGATGTAGTATCTTTTGCTTCAGTAATTTTTAAAGAAGTTTGACCTTTTTCTTTTTTGTTCGAGGCTAAAACTAAAGGAAGGCATAAGGTGGAAAATTGTTTGTTCTCTAAAAATCTTCCCTTCCACGGATGTCATCTTCAAATGTGATTCTTAAACCATGAAGATCCCTTACACATTTAGTCACAGAAAATTACCTGGTTGAGATCTAAGCACAGAAAGAGCTAGATGAGATCACTAGAGGAGATTACCAAGGGAGAGATGAGAAAAGGTCCAAAGAAATATATCCCACATTTGATAATCTGATAATTTTCTTGTGTATTTATTTAGAAAGTAACTTTTCATTCCTTTGCACAGCCATGTGCCAGGCGCTGCTGTGGGGTCCAGGAATTCATCAGTGAACACAATATTGACAAACCCTTGCCATCGTAGAGCTGACATTTAATGGAGAAAATAGGCATTAAAGGAGATTAGTTATATTTATAGCACAGTATGGTAGAAGATCATAGGTGGTAGGTGCTACGGAGCAAATCATTGAAGAAAGGTAAGGAGATGTAGGAATTGCAGTTGTAATTGGGGTGGAGGTCAGAGCTGAGATTTGAAGGAGGGGTGTTAGACTGACCACCAGGGAAGAACATTCTAGGAGAGACATAGCAAGAGCACAGGCCACCTGGCAGGGTGTGGGAAGAACAACAGGGAGGAGGCCATTGTGGACTAGAGTAGAATGAAGGAAACAGAGAGAGGGATGAGGACAGAGAAGGAAGGGTGGGGAAGGAGGCAGATGATGCAGTTCTTGTAGATCATTGTAAGGGTTTTGGCTTTTACCCTGAGTGAGACAACCAAATGTGAAAAGGTTTGCAGTGGAGGAGAGACCTGACCTGACTTCTCTGGCTTTCCTTTGAGAATGGGCTGTTGGGGAGCTAGGGTAGAGGTAGACCAGGTGGGAGACGGTGGTGGCTTGGGTTTGGATGGGAGCTGTTGTGGTAGAGAACTGGTCTGATTCTGGTGTATTTAAGAAAATAGAACTGCCATGAGGATGTGCTGTTTGGTCCGATATGAGGTACTCGAGGAAGAGAAGTTCAGGGTGGCCAAGGGTTTATGACCTGAACAACTGCAAATAGGACTTGCTGTTAACTGAGGGGTAAGGCAGTTGAAGATAGGAGTTCAGTGCTGAGCACTTTAAATTTGGGGTGCTTGTTAGACATCCAGGCGAAGGTGTTGAGTTTGCTGTTGGGGGTAAATTCTGAAGTCCAGGGATGTCATCGGGGCTGGAGATATAAGCTTGGGAGGTGCTGGTGAAGATGTGGGTGGTATTTAAAACCGTGAGACTGGATGAGATAGGAGGGGAGTATGGGCAGAGATGAATAAGGTCCAAGGGCTGCATTGTTGACCCTTCAAGTCCAAAGGTTCAGAAACAGCTGGATGGTGGTGACTTTGGCATTGGTTACTCCTGGAAGTTCTTCCTTCTATACCTGGTTCTTTGTTACATATTAATCCCAATGTGTTCAGTTGTTATTTCAAAACGGATACCTGACAGAAGGAAATTTAGGGAGTCCTTCAAAAGGAGCTAAAAAGAAACGATATTTCCTCTCCTGTTTTCTAAATCAGAGTGATTCTAGATGGTTCTGGGCTTTGCTTTGGTCTCTGTGCTAGTAAACCTTAATATATATTACATTATTATGTAATATATGTTATAATTTTAATCAAGTTTATGAAGTTACCAACTTCTGCAAAGTGCTTTAACTAATCTCTAATAATAAAATATCTCATTCTGACAGTGATTTAAAAAAAGATTAATAATTTGCACCATATTTAAGTTTTAGGAAATACTTTCATTATACTAGGTATGTTTTTCTTTTTTTTTTTTTTTTTTGGTGGGGGTGGGGGTGAATTCCAGTAGTTTTCTTTATGGAATTATATGGTATTTTTACTTTATAATGTTTTCTCATTTTCTCTGCCTCTGTAGAATGACATTCTTGTCAGCTGTTTGCTCTAGGATAATTTTTTTGATAATTTTTTAAAAGCGTGTGTGTTAAGCATAGATTACTTATTTTCAGTGATTTTCTTCAGTCTTGTTTTTTTTTTTTTTACAAATATTTAACCAATCTGACATTTGTCATTGTAGGAATTCCTTAAGGTTCTCCAGTGTTTTGAGTACTGTTTCTAGGGCATGTAACCTCAGAGGAGTCTTTGCCGTGTAATATTGGTTTTATGAATGAATGAATGAATTTAGTTGAGTGTGTGTGTGTGTGTGCGCGTGTGTATGTGTGAGAGAGAGAGAAAGAGAGAGATTGGGGATAGTAGAGGCTACTCTTTATTGAAAATGGAGAGGGAAAAAAATACGATCTTAGCTTGTATCTGGAGAAGTTGTGGAAGGTCTGCCTCACCAGTACACTGATGGGCAAACCATAATGGGTCCAGATGCTTTCCATTTATAATTCCACCTTTATTTTTCTAGGCCATTTACTAAGGCACCCAAAATTTGCTTTGTTTTAAATTTTTTTATTTTGTTACTTTTTACTATTAATCTTGTGGTTTATTTCTCCAGTCAATTTTAGGTATTATATAGTTGATAATATTCTTTCATTATATCACCTTTTAAATTTGCTTTATTTATTTAAAGATTTATTTTCTTTATATCTCCCCACCCCTTTGTTGTTGTTATTGTTTTTGTGTGTGTGTGCATGTGCTCCACAGTCTGCTTGTTTTCACTTTTTTCTTTTTTTTCTCAGGAGGGATCGGGAACCGAACCTGGGACCTCCCATGTGGGAATGACGTGCTCAATCATTTCAGCCACCTCAACTCCCTACTTGCTTGTGTTGTCATCTTGTCACATAGTCACCTTGTTGTGTCATCATCTTGTTGCATCATCTTGTTGTGTCAGCTTGCCGTACCAGCCCCTCGCATCAGCTTGCTGGTTTGCTCATCTTCTTTTGGAGGCACTGGGAACAGAACCCAGGACCTCCCATGTGATAGGCAGGCATGCAAGGGCTTGAACCACATCTGCTTTCCTAAAATTTGGTTTATGTTTAGTTTTAGTTAAGATTCTCTTGCAGATTTATTTATCCTTTCGGGCACTTTCCAGTAGCATCCAAGCTCCATGAAAGCAAAGAATTGTTTGCCTTTTACTGCACTTTATTCCCAGTACCTAGGACACTTCTTAAAAATTGTAGGTTTCCAGTAAATGATTTTCAGCAAATCAGTACTGTAGATATTATTTTGTATACATTTCCATTTAATGACAAGAATTTTATCACATTCTTGAAAACTTCTAAAATACAACATAGATGGTTGCATAATTATTTTATAGATGTATTATAATTTAATTCTGTAGTTTGGCATGTTTAGTTGCTTCTGTCTTTTATTATTATAAACAACACTGAGGGGAACATCTTTACACATAAATCTTTGCATGTGTGCTTATTCGTATAGCATATATTACTAGAAGAATTATTAAGTGAATAGATTTAAATAATTTAAGGCTCTTAACATACACTGACAACAAAATGAAGACAATTTATTCTTCCATTTGCATTTTAAGAGTTCTTTTCTCCTGGAATTTGATCCCCAGTCCTACTACTTCTCATTTTGTGTTCATTCCCTTTGATAATCCATCTATTTCTATTGTATTCTATTATTTCATTTACAACAAACTTGATGATTTATGAGCTCTTACTCCAGGCTGTAACTCTGTATTTACTAGATATCTGGAGGTTCCCTATGTGCCTCCAATTCATCTCTGAAAGTGTAATTACTACCTTTGCATCAAAACCTGCCCCCTGCTGCTCTATTCCAGACCTCAGTAGGGATACATGAAGGCAAAGTCTTTTTGGCACCCACGTTGGACATAATGTGGGAGTGATTCTCAGTTCTTCCCTTTTCTTTTAAATTCCTCTTTACTAGCTGCCGCCTTTGCTTAGGCTCAGGACCCTATCCCTCCTATGATGTCACGTTCCTCTAATACATCATCTGTGCTGCCAAAGTTACCTCCCTAAGATGCCAGGCTCTTACTACTTACCTATTACATTAAATTCCTTCAAATTCTCCCAGTTGCTTATAGAATGGCATTTGGGTTTGGGTTCTTTAATAGAGACTCTTTATGCTCTGCCTGCCCATTCCTTAACCTGTACTTTATCATTTCCAAGGGATTTTCCTCCTCCTTATTGGGTATCGGGAACCCTTGGAAGTCCACAAATATACCTTTCTCTTTTATACCTCTGTGGCTCTGCTTGGGCTAGTCTCTGCCTAGAAACCATCCCTCGCTTATTCACCTAGTATTCATCTTTCAAATTCAGCTCTGGGAAGACTTTTTTTACTTATCCTTTCACAGTGATGACAGCTTCTTTTTCTGTGCACTCTCTGCGGTGTATAAGTACTTTAGTGATAGGATCTTCACTTTAATCTGTTGTATTTATTTATAGGTTTGTATCCTAGGCTGTATGATTGAGTCTTATTTATCTTTGATCCCAGGGCACTTAAGAAGAGACTACTGAAGAAAAGATAATTGACAAATATCTGGAAATATCTTTATTTTCCCTTCCTTTTAAAAATTAAACCTTTTATTTTCAAATAATCATAACCTCTTTGGAAGTTGCAAAACAATTACCACCCAGTTTCTACCATTGGTGACATCTTATTTAGCTAATAGTACGATATCAAAAACCAGAAAATTGACATTGGTATGTTACTGTTAAGTACAGACCTTATTCATTATTCACTGTACTTTAAACTGTATTTGTGTGTGTTGTGCATGTATTTGTGTAAAGTTCTATGTAATTTAATCCCATGTAGATTTGTGTAATCACCACTACAAGCAAGATACAGCAATACTGTTCTACCACTGCAAAAGGCCCCCCTTGTGCTATTTCTTTGTATGCTCAGCCACCCTACCCCCTCTGCCTGTACACAGGCAACCCACTAATCTGTTCTCCATTCCCATAGTTTTGCCATTTTGAGAATGTTATACAAATAGAATTGTAGTTTTACTTTTTTTTCATTAAGCATGATGTCCTTCAACTTATTCCAGGTTGGAGTATGCATTGGGATGAGTTCATTCCTTTTCTTTGTTGAGTAGTATTCCATTTTGTGGCTATATCAGAGTTTGTTCAGTCATCCACCCAAACAACATTTAGGTTATTCTCAGTATTTTACTACAATAAATAAAGCTGCTGTGACTCTTGTGCATGGGTTTTTATATGAACATAAATTTTCCTTTTTTGGCAACAAAGGCCCACAGGTGCTATATAATACTTTTTTATGACAAGTGTGTGTATACTTTTGTAAGAAACTGCCAGACTGTTTCTCAGAGTGGCTGTACCATTTTACATTCCCACTAACAATGTATGAGATCCAGTTTTTCCACATTCTCACCATACATTTGGTATGATCACTACTTTTTATTTTAACTATTCTAATAGGTGTTGCATTTCTGGTTTCTTTGCATCATACCAGCTAATGATGTTGACCATATTTTTGTCTGTTTGCCATTGTATCTCCTCTTTGCTGAAGTGTCTCTTCCTGCCTTTTCCTTTTTATAATTGGCTTGTTTGCTTTTTTTTTTTTAACTGCTGAGTTTTGAGAGTTCTTTGTGTGATCTTCTTAGTATGTATCAGGAGGGAGAGACCTTTGTTGGATATTTTGTTTGCACATATTTTCTCCCATTCTATAACTTGCTTTTCATCCTCTTCATAGGGTCTTTTACAGCTCAAATGTATTTAATTTTGAGGCTTTTGTTTTTGAAAGATTTTTTTGCTAGATAAGGAATTCTGTCTTTATAGGTTTTCCCCTCAGCACTGTAAACATGGCAGTCTATTGTATTCTTTGTTTTTGATGAAAAGTTAGCCTTAAATGTTCTTAGTGCTGTTCCCTATATGTAATAAGTGTCTTTTTTCCTCTTGTTGCTTTTAATATTTTCTCTTTATCTTAGGCTTTCAACACTTTGACTATGATGTGTCTAAATATGGTTTTCATTGTTTTTATCTACTTGGATTTGTGGGTTGATGTACTTCATCAAATTAGGAAACTTCTCAGGCATTATTTCATCAAGTATTTCATCTCTTCTCTCCTTTTTTCGGGGGGCAGACTCCATCTACACATATATTAGGCCATTTGACATTCTCCCACAGATCTTAGGCACTTTCATTGTTTTTTCCATTCTTTTTTCTCTTCAATTCATGGAACTACCTTCTGCTATGTCTAGTTTGCTGTTAAGCTCATTGAATGAGTTCATCTAGTCCTGAAGTTGTAATTTTTATTTCTAGCCACTTTATTTGGTTTAGTTCCTATTTTATTTCTCTGAAATTCTTCATCTTATTATGTTGATATGCTCACCTTTCCTACTTTATCCTTAAGTACATTTATTATAGTTTTATCTACTGGTCTACCTCTTGACTGTTTTTTTCTCATTTTATTTTATGGACCATGTTCTCCTCATGCCTTATACTTTAATTGTATGCCAGACTTTGTGTTTAAAAGAACAGTAAGGACTAGGTAATAACTACCCCAGAAAAGGGCCTCTGTCTGTTCTTTTCTCAGGCTGCTAAAGTGGGAAACGTTATTGAGTCAATCATCTAGAGCTGAGCTGGGTCTGGACTTTGGACTTTGTAGCAACATTATTTAGACTGAGTTCACCACTAACTCCAAATATTTTGGGTATGGGGCCAGGACTTTGTTTTCAGCAGGGATTCTGATCTGAGTACTGGCAAGACCTTGGAGGTCTGTTTATGCTTTAGAGGCAAGCTGCCAGATTTCTGAACAGTAGGAGCTCTCTCTTTGCTTTAAAGCTCAGCTGCTAGTGTTTTTGGACACTGGTGAGTTCTCTTTACCCTTTCAGCCACTAGCAGTCTGTTCCTCAGGAGAACTCTCTTTGTCATGCTGTTCCATTGAGGGATTTCTCTCAGCTCTCCTGCTTCTCTCCTGTCCTCAGGCAGGCTGTTCTGCACGTAGGGAAGTGGGCTCCCCTGCCCCAGCTCCATCTCTTAATAGCTTATTCTTGTAATATCAATATTTGGTAAAGGTCCATGGGGAAAAACTGGCAGGTGGATGTGGACTTGCTGTGTACATGGGGCTCCTGAGAATTCTAACACATTATATTAGCTTACATAAACGATTAAAAATTTGCTAACAGTTGGTATCTTCTTACCCTTATCTATGGCAGATTCTTACTCTTCTTGTGACTCTGCCAAGCATGGAAACAGCTGTGGATCTCTTCTCTAGGGCCTGTCACTATCTGGTATTTAGGGCCTTTAGGCTTCTTTGTCTTCTGAGCTTTCTACTGGCTTACAAAAAAAGCAAACTTGGGTTTTATAGCTTTATCTAGCTTTTCTCATTGTTAGAGAAATTTGCTTCATTAATTTTTCCCTCTGGCATAAATATGTTTAACTGTTTATTAATGTAGCATTGATGCTATCTACATTAATTTCTGTTTAACCTGATACCTAAGCAGTGGCCTCCAAAACTTTTTAGGTACGTACCTCATCATTAAAAAATGAACACAAACTCCCAGAATATGAATATCTTAGAAATTACAGACATATGCATTTCATTGAAATATTTTCCATTGTAAAGCACATTAAAATTTAAGCATTATACAATTGATAAAAATTAAATCATTGTATTTTCATCTAATGCTGCATCACTGATAATGGATATAAATGCTATTCCAATTCATAGTCTTGATGATTTTAAAAGCTTTTAAAAAAAAAATTTAATTTCTTGTAAACCCGTTTAGACTGTGATTGTTTTTAACTCCTTTACATGACAAACGGTTCTTACTTAGAGAAGTGTCAGCTTTGCCATTTTCTTGTTAACTTATTCTTGTAATATCAATATTATCTTTTTTTAAACAAATCAATTTTATTGATACATATTTATAAAGCAATAATTCATCCAAAGGGTGCAATCTCTGGTATTTGGTATAATCAAATAGTTGTGCATTCATCATGTCAGTCATTTCAAAAATAATAAAAAGCAGAAAAACAAACTAGAAAATTCCTCACTTCTCAATCTCTGTGTGCTTCCCCCATAGTACATAGCTGGTGTTTCTGGCTCTTTGATCCAAAGTGTATAATCAGTGGCTTTTAGTATAATCACAATGTTGTACATTCATCATCTCAAAAATTTTAGAGGGAAGCTGATGTAGCTCAGGTGACTGAGGTCCTTCCTACCACATGGGAGGTCCATGGTTCGTTTGGTTCCTGGTACTTCTAAAGAAGACAGCAAGCTGGCATGACAGGCAGGTGCAGCAAGCTGACGTGACAAGATGATGCAATAAGAGACATAACAAAAACGTAATGAGAGGAGACACAAAAAGCAGGGAGCATAGGATCCTGGTGCTTCCTAAAGAAAAAAAAAAAGCAAGACAGCAAGCTGACACAGTGAGCAGGTGCAGCAAGCTAATGCAAGAAGAGACACAGAAGAAAAATCATAATGAGAGACCCAATAAATCAGGGAGTGGAGACGGCTCAAGCAATTAGGTGCCTCCCTCCCACATTGGAGGTCCTGAAATCAGTTCCTAAAGATACAACAAGTACAAATGAGGGGGTGGGGAGAAATAAATAAAATCTTAAAAAAAATTTTTTCTTAGAAAGTTTCATTACTCCAAAAAGAAAAACTCTACACCCCTTAACATTCCTTCCTCAGATCTATATAACCACTAATCTCACTTCATCTTTATAAATTGATTTTTTTTTATATTCCACATAAGTAGAATCATACAATATGTAGTACTCTGTATCTGGTCTCTTTCACTTAGTATAATGGTTTTTTTGGTCTGATATTAACATTTTATAGCATTAACTTATGTTTGTTCAGGTTCAAAGAAAATCAGTCTTATATATGCATTTCTACCCACACTCATATTTCACATAATATATTTAGTTCATAATAGGGCAATTGTACAGTATTTGTCCTTTCGTGTCTGGGTTGCTTCACTCAACATAATGTCCTCCAGCTTCATCCATGTCATCATCTATTTCACAAATTCATTTCTTCTTACCACTGCATAATATTTCATTGTATGTATACCCCACAATTTGTTTAATCATCAGTTGATGGACACTTGGATTGCTTCCCACTTTTGACTGTCATGAGTAATGCTGCTGTGAACATCCTTGTGTAGATATCTATTCGCGTCACTGCTCTCAGTTCTTCTGGGTATACCTCGCAGTGGTATTGCTGGGTCCCATGGCAAGTCTATATTCAACTTTGTTAGGAGCTGCCCAACAGTCCTCCACAGTGGCTGTACCATTCTACATTCCCACCAACAGTGAATAAGCTTTCCTTTCTCTCCACATCTGCTCCAACATTTATGGTTTTCTGACTTTTTAATAGTGACCAGCCTAACAGGCGTGAAATGATATCTCATTGTAGTTTTGGTTTGCATTTCCATGATCGTTAGTGATGTTGAACATTTTTTTCATGTGTTTTTTCACTATTTGTATTTCTTTGGAGAGTTGTCTTTTCAAGTCTTTTGCCCATTAAAAAAATTTTTTATTGAAATATATCACCCACACACAAACATACATAAACAATTCGTGTATAGTAATACTTGTGAACTTACAAAAGAAACATATAACATCATACAGGACTCTCATAACTCACCTACCACCAACACCTTACATTGTTGTTAAACCTTTTTAACTAATGATTAAAGAGCATTGTCAAAATATTACTAACAAAAGTATTTTCCCCCAACCCTCCATATTATTATTATCTTTATGTCACTTATATATGAACATACATAAACAAGTGTATAGTAAAAGTTGTGAACTTACAAAGAAAACATGCATAGCATCATATAGGGGTCCCATATATCAGCCCTCCACCAACACCTTGTATTGTCCTGAGATGTTTGTTACAAATTATGTAAGACTGTCAAAATCTTACTAATTATAGCCCTTATCTTACATTTGGTGTGTTTCCCCCCCAACACACCTTATTATTATTTTTTAAATATATTTTTTTATGACAGAAGTTGTAAACTTGTAAAGCAATCATGTACATATGTAGAGTTCTCAAGCAACACCCCTCTGTCAGCACACCACACTGTGGTGGAACATTTGTTACAGATAAGATAATATCATCTGATTGTTACCATGTCCATAGTATACATTTGGCTCCCATTTTCCATACTGCCCCATCATCAACCCAGTACATCCTTGGCATAGATTCAAGAATGTTATATTATTACTGCTAACCACAGTCCACAGGTCATTCCAGTTGTATTTTTCCCATGCGTTCCCAACATCTTGCAGTAGTGATATACATTTGCTCTAGCTCACAAAAGGCACTCTTGCATTTGTACCATCAACCACAATTCTCATCCACCTCCTCGTTCACTGTGCTATTCAGTTCCTAGATCATTCTCTAGCATTCTGTCAGTTGGCATCTACATCCCCAGACTACCACTTCCAGCCACATCCCCATTTGTAAACTAGATAGTACTATTTTTACCATCTATTCTCTACATTTCCACACCTTTACAGTAAAGCCAATCAAAACCTCTACATACGTTAAACATGAGTAGTCCATCTCAGTCCTTCCCTAATCTCCATTAAGAATCCACCACCTATCACTAGGTTTTGAAGATATTTTCCTACAATTTCTTCTAGACGTTTTATGGTTCTTTTTTTTTATTTTTAGGTTTTTCATCCATTTTGAGTTAATTTTTGGATAAGGTATGAGGTAGAGGTCCTCTTTTCTTCTGTTGGCTATAGATATCCAGTTCTTTCAGCACCATTTTGCTGAGCGGAGTGTTCTGCCTGAGCTGTGTGGGTTTGACAGGCTAGTCAAACATCACTTGACCATATATGTGAGGGTCTGTTTCTGAACCATCAATTTGGTTCCATTGGTCTATGTGTCTGTCTTTATGCCAGTACCATGCTGTTTTTACCACTATAGCTTGGTAGTATGATTTTTAAGTCCTGAGATGAGGGTTCACTTTTCCTTTTGTGATGTTTCTGGCTATTCAGGACCCTTTAACCTTCCAAATAAATTTGCTGATTTTGTTTTCAATTTTTTTTTAAGCTGATGGAATTTTTGTCTGGCTTGCATTGAATCTGTATATCGATTTGTGTAGTGACATTTTGATGATATTTAGTCTTCCAATCCATGAGCATGGAATGTTCTTCCAGTTATTTAGGACTTTTTTGATTTCTTTTAACATTGGGTTGCAGTTTTCTGAATACAATTGTTTTACATTGCTGGTTAAGTTTATTCCTGATAACTTGAGTTTTATCTGTTATATTTTATTTTCACCACTCTTTTGACACTTTTAGTTACTTTTATTGATAAAATCTTCATTACTAGACTCTCTTCCAGGCCTCTCTCTCCTGTCTTTTTTTTTCAGGCTCCAGCACACCCTTTAGTATTTACTGAAAATCTGGTCTCTTGCTTAGAAATTCTCTCTGTTTCTGTTTATCTGTGAATATTCTAATCTCACCCTCATTTTTGAAAGACAGTCTTGCTGGATGTAAAATTCTTGGCTGGAATTTTTTTCTCTCGTAGTATCTTAAATATATCACACCACTGTCTTCTTGCATTCATGGTTTCTGGTGAGAAATCAGCACTTAATCTTATTGGGTATCCCTTATATGCTATGCATTGCTTTTCTCTTGAAAATTCTGTTCTCAGAATTCTCTCTTTGCCTTTGGCATTTGACATTCTGATGAGTATGTGTCTCAAAGTTGGTCTATTTGGATTTTTTTGGATGCTTTTGCCCATTTTTTAATAGAATACTTTGGCTTTTTATTTCTGAGTTGTATGATCTCTTTATATATCATGGATATTAAATAAATCCTCTTCAGACACATGATTGCCAAATATTTTCTCCCATGGAGTTGGCTGACTGCCTTTTCACCCTTTTGACAAAATCCTTTGTGGTGTAGAAGTTGAATTTTGAGGAGGTCCCATTTACCTCTTTTTTCTTTTGTTGCTCACGCTTTGGGCATAAGGTTTAAAATATTATCTTTTATAAAAATTTGTTTTTGGTAGTGTCATATTTATAACACAAAATGTCCCATCATAACCATTTTTAAGTGTATAATTCAGTGACATTAATTACAGTCACACTATAGTTTCGTCACCACCATCTTCTACCAAAATTTTTTCATCACCCTAAATAAGAACTTTGTATCAGTATTATCTTCAATCCTTTTGTTTTTTTCCCAGGAATCTTTTTTGCATCACTGTTCCTCGTGGTTTGTAATTCCACTAGCCTGGTCCTCGTAGAGTGCACTGTGCAGTGTGCCTTCTCCTGCTCAGTGCCCCTGGCGCTGGATGTGGGGCTGCCCTTCAGGGTTGCTTGATGCCTGTGTGATGTGGATGCTGACCTGTGGCCCATAGGAGGATGATGTCTTATATGTTAAACATGAGCAAAACTTGTTTTCCTTTCTTTCTCCTTGTCGGTGTGCCTCCCTCTTCCCCCATTGTTGCACTGCACCTGGGAATACCATTGTCCTAGAGAACTGAGCCAGTTGTTCATGTTTATATACTTTGGGAACAAGTCCTCCTCTCACATTCTCTGAGATTTCATTGCTTTGGCTCAGCTAACTCTGTTGCTGGCTCTGGAGAGTAGCATGACCGACTCTGGCAGTTCAGCAGCATTGAGGTTGCTGCCTTCCTAAGTTCTGGTGCAAACTGTGCCCAAGAAACATTATAGAGTGAAATTTAGTCATCTCCACATGTCCACAAAGTGGACAACACATTTCCAAAGGCATTATCCACTCTAAAGGGACTGGGCGGTCAAACCTTGCCTTTGCCCATTGGAAGCTTTGTGTTAATATTCAGTTGCCGACTGTCCAAAAACAACTCTTCAGACTCTGAAAATTAAATGATGTGATATACGCGAAAGTATATAGTAGACTTCCTGAAGCTTGAACGGCTTTCCTAGGATTACTGTAGAGAAGTTTTGAGATACACTTCCCGTAGTGGAATGGGCTAAGGTGAGTGGAATGGGGACCTGAGAGATTTCTGTTTCTGGAATCAACTTTACTGTGAAGTTATTATTTAATTTCAAATGAGAAAAAGCTGTACAGTGTTTTTGTTTTTCCAAAAACACAGTCTTCGGAAACAGATTTTCTAGGTTTCAGTCCCAGCTCAGTGACATACTATGTGGCGTTAGGTAAGACATTTCTTTGTGCCCTCGTTTCCTCATGTTTTAGTTTGCTAAAGGCTGCCAAGGCAATATACCAGAAATGGGTTGGCTTTTACTGTGGGGACTTATTAACCTATAAGAGTCCAGTTCGTAGGCTGAGAACAATGTCCAAATCTAGGCATCAGGTGAAGCTCTGCCTGCGCACACAGCAGCTGGTGGTCCTGCACTCTTATCACATGGCCCGGCACAGTGGCCGTGTTTTCCAGTCTCTGCCTTCTCCTCTAGGCTCTGTTGATTCCAGCTTCTTGCTCTTGGCTTTCTCTCTCAGCTACTGTGGGTTCCTCTCCGAGCTCCTGGGTGTTTACTCTCTGCCTGTCTCTTTAAATTTATCCCATTTATAAAGGACCCCAGTGAGAGGACGAAGACCCACCCTGGACTATCCCTTACTGAAGTAACCTAATAAAAAACCCTTCACTGAATCTAATCCAAAGTTCCCACCTACAGCAGGCTCCCACCCACAGGAATGGATTAGCCCCAGTGACACACATATGGTCTCAAACTGCCATACATCATCTGTACAATGGGGATAAGAACAGCACCTGCCTCAGAGGGTCCTTGGGAGGGTTAGGCGAGAGACATTTTCCTGTGAAGCACTTAGGAAGAGCCTGGCTCGGCTTTGCAGGCTCACTGACGGTGCTTCTTGTTGTTTTCCTTTCCCAGTGACATTCTATTGGGGCAGGTCCAGTCCTGGGTAGCTCTTCTGCCCAGCGGGAATTAAGAACACAAACCCAGATGCTAAAAGGAGTTTAAAATGGGAAATCTGACGGCATGCCCTGGAGCTGTGGCACTCTCTCTCTGTGTCGGCTCGTGTTGGAGGCCAGCAATTTCAGCTCTTTTTCCATGGCATCGTCTCTGAGGCCCCAGTAGGGGAAGAACAGGAGCCTCCACTCTGCCTTCCTTGTCACCCCCGAGGTGCCCAGTGCCACCCATCTGGTGGGTCTCAGTTCTCCATTTGCCACCCCCTCCTCATGTTCAGCTTTCCTCCTTTTTGTTCATTGTTGTAGTGACGCTGTATGCAGTGAAGGAGGTTGCTTCTTTTGGGGCAGGGTAGAGAAGGTCAATAGAAGTTTCTCTCCAATGGAGATGCTTGTTGTATAAATAGGGCAGCCCGTGATGTGTGGAAATGGCATGATTTTGTTAGTTTAATTATGATGCCTTTTCATTATTTTATTTTATTTTATAATTATTCATTTGTTTTCTTTCAAATGGATCTTTTAAATTGCCAGCCACTTTTTTTAATCTTATAAACATTCAAGGAGTCATTAGTTTTACTAATAAGTATTGAGATGGCAAAAATGGTACTTAATGTTTACATATTCCTAATACCTGGTGATCAATACACATCCTTAGTGTCTAAATGATATAGTATTTATCTTTAGTAGATTTCCATGGATTTCACTTATACCACTATTTTTGGGAGAGGGGGTAGGTAAAAAAATTGTATATGAAACTTCCTTAACCACTTCATTTTCCTCAGTTTACCTTTTATGTGTGGAATCCTACAGTCATTTAATCATTATCCCCATGCTGAAAGCTTCTGTAGGGGTGAGGTCTGCCTTGGGGACAGTGGGCTGTTCTAGAGCTTGAAAGAAGAAGGCTCTCACCGTATCCGGGTGGACTGTGGAGAGAATAGGAGCAGAATCTGGGTCTTGAGATCTTGAAGTTCTAGTTTGTGCCTTCAGAATTAATGGGATCAGCTTGCATCCTATGCAGAATTCAGACTACTCTCAGAAAGCTAAAGCTGCCAGCTTGTGACGCTTGTGCTCTTCTGCCTTTTTGTTCTGACATCAGAGTGCATGCCTTGCATTTAGTAGTAGAGGAATCGTAGCATATTTATTAAATGCCGCTGCCACCTTGCTGTGCTTTTGCACAGAACAGCTCATCAGAGCTCATCAGCCCTCATCTTTGCCCTTCAGGGGTTGGTATTATTAACCTTATTTTATAGATGGGGAGACTGGGGCCCAGACTCACTTTCCCAAGGCCCAGAGCTCCTAGCAGATCCGGCTGGGAACTCAGGCCTCTGACACCCAAGCCCCGGTTCTTTTCCCATTTACCATGCAGCTGCCTGTACTCAGAAAAGGACACCACTAATTAAATAGTGATTGCTACTTAATTAATAGAGACTGAATTTAGTGCTAGAAATATTTTCAGTAGTAAGCAGTAATTCTAGGTGACTGAAATTTCATATTCATTTCTGGGTGGTGATAAATTTTCCCCTCGTTTTGGCTCTCCTCCACGGTGGTAATCTTGCAGAGTGATGGTGAGCTGTTTCGTTTCCTGATTGCTTCAGATATAGTGTATGTTAGAGTTTTAACTGCAGGCTCGCAGGGTTGACTGCAGACATGTAAACTGCTCCTGCTGTGCTTGTCATTGTCTGAGCACACAGGGTTCCCTGCAGGGGGATGTTTATGGGCCCATTTGTTATACTGGCTGCTGCTATACGTTATCCTCGGGGAGAAAAAATGGCTAAAGTTACTTGAATTCCACATGAACTCTTTATGTCAGGTTTAGTATTACTTAGCTAGTTTTGAGATATATTTTGATTCTGGAATATGTAAAAATTATTGTAATAATGGGGGAAAAAACCCCTCTGCACTGTGGTATTTACATCTGCTATTCCAGTGGATAATGTGCAGCTTTCTTAGGTATTTTTGTTCACTTACCTAATAATTTTATTTGTCCATATTTAAAACTCAATGTGTTTAATGAAACTAAACGGTAATCCTAAGTTGGTTATGATCTGATCCGTTGGTGTCCAGCAGGATGTTGATTGCTGACTGTGTTATTTAACCTAGAATATGTTTGAAGAGGGAAGAGAGGAGGGTCATAGGAGATAAGAAAAAGGTATGGAGAAGTAGCTCCAGAAATAGCTTTGGAGATGCAGAATACCAGGTATGAGCAGAAGGTAAAAAAGAAGAGAATATCTGTCCCTGGGCCAGTTGTGGAATGCTCAGTGGCTCCCCGTTTGGGGCCTGGGTGGCACCCAGGGTAGCTCGATGTGAGGACAGGATAGAAAGTCAGGAATGCAAGTGCCAAGGTGAGACTGGAAATTACAGGTTAAACATCCCAGCACCTGAACAGAAACCAGGTGGATATTCAGGAATCAAGGCAGGTCAAACAGGGACCTGAAAACACAGCTAACCAGGGATAAGGTGAACAGGTGATCCAGGACCAACTTGCAGGCAGAAGCTGGGGGCAGGCTGTTGGTGCGGGAGAAAGGCAGTGACTCGGACCCAGTGAAAGATGCAGGCAACAGTGGCCACGGTTACCATCCTGACTCTTTTATACATATTTAGGAGGGCTGCTGAGGCGATGCTAAGCTGGTTGGCACTGGGAAGGTGGGAGTGACGCTAGGGATGATGCCGTGGACTGCTGAAGTTAGGAAGTGAGGGACAGTTGTCTGTGACAGGTGGCATAAAAGTTCCAGGCATACCTCAGAGATGTTGTGGGCACAGTTCACCCCCGCAGTAAGTGAGTCCCACAGACTTTTTGGTTTCCCAGTGTGTATAAAAGTTATGTTTACACTATACTGTAATCTATTAAGTGTGCAATAGCATAATGTTTAAAAAAACCAAAACAATGTACCTGCCTTCATTAAAATGTGACACTGACTCAAGGGAAGCAAGCACATGGTGTTGGAAAAAATGTTGCCAGCAGAAACGCTGTGTGCAGCGTTGCCACAAACCTTCAATTTGTAAAAAATACGTCATCTGTGAAGTGCAGTAAAGTGCATTAAAACAGGGTATGCCTGTCATTTAGTGTATGCCCATTATGTACGTGGTTTTATTCTAGATCTTAAGGATTAAAGAAATACAAGATACAGTTCTCACCCTCAAGGGGCATCTAGTTGAGTTGCGAAGCCAGAGCTTCCGCACCAGAAGATGAGCAACGGTGGAGAGGAGCATGCTGCGTCTCGCTAAATGCTGGTGGGAGAAAGTGATCAGATGGGGTTGGCTGGTCCAGAAAGCATCATTAGAGGGAGGCACAGAAGAAGCCGAGTTAGGGACCAAATGAGGGACGAAAGGTGAGAAGGCTGTGGGTTGAATGCCTTTCCCACCTTCACTTGCTGTGTGATTTTTCAGTCATTTCATCTCTTTGAGCCTGTTTCCTAATTTGTAAGATTATTAAAGTAATTCCTACCTGCCTGTGTCAGGGATGTTGTGGAGATTAAAGGAGTTGATTTATGTGAAAGCCCTTTGTAAACTGCACAGTGGATTCACAGGTAAATTGTTATTAATATTTGCCATTTGCAGTTGAGAGCCTGTTGGATAACAGCTTTGTTTTGGTTCATTCGTCATATGTAAATGAGATTGTACTCTTGCAATCAAAGGCATTTCATGAAGGCCATGATTGGTAAAAAGGGAAGGAGCCAAGAGCCTTATTTTCAAGTAAGGTTAGTACATACCTGAGATTTCACGTACATACTTATAAAAATGCACTGTTAGTATCAGACATTAACCTTTAATGTGCAGCTGAAGTGTTTTACATTTTTTGTAAATAAAAAAAATTATTTGAAGAATAAGTTACTGAGCTGTGAAAAGAAATGAGAGTCCATTTAGAAGCAAAATTACATGGAGTTTCTCATTCTACATTCAAAAACAGACTATTTTTAGCATCTCTTTGAATCAGTGATGAATTTCAGTTAAGGATTCAGCAATTAAAGCAGAGAAAAATAGAAAGTAGTTTAGGCAAGAAAATACTTTCCCTTAGGCTGGATCTGTTTCAAGGCTTAAACTATTATCTCCAAGGCTTCTAGAATCACAGGGTTGATAATCTCTGTGGAATCTGAATGGCAGGAAAAGGGCCAGGAGACAGGGGAAGGACAGTGTGTCCCACTTTATGAAAACGAGGGAAATTTGTAAAAGATTCTGCGATTCCTGTTTCTGGATTCCTTGACAGATAAGTCTGTCGCACCTAGGTTTCCTGGATAATTCTGGATCAGACGACCTGCTTTCCTGTGTTGAAGCTGCTTACCGCCTGCGGTTCACTCTCTCCGGCCAGCAGGAGCTCGGCTCCGTCCCTTGCCCCTGCTCCAGCCCTGTCTTTCTCCACTTCTCAAGCAGCTGAGTACTGCCAGAGGAGTCTGCGTAATGGTGCCTGTTGATCCCATTACACATTTGTAAATGGTTTTTCTTTTTCTTTTTCTTCTGCTTGCTCTTCATCAGCAACCTCTCCTCAAGCTGGAGACCTTACCTTATCGTGAGCAGTGATTGGTACTTTATCTTTTTATTTCCATTGCAGAACAGCTCATTAAGTGTTAGGTTGAATGGAAACTGCAGAAAAGTTCATTAAGTGTTAGGTTGAATGGAAACAGCTGGAACTCCAGTTCTCAGGCTCTTTGCCTCTGTGGAGCCAGCACCCAGAGCAGCCCCTGCTGTGAGTTCCCCAGCACGAGGCCAGTCCAGCTGCTCCTGTCCAGGCACGTCAGGAAGAGGCACTGTGTTTTTTTTTTTTTTTTTTTTAACCCTAGGCACTCAGAAAATTCACTTATTTGACAAATGTTTTTCGAGTGTTGTCTAGGCCAATCATTGTGCCAGGTGCTAGGAATTAAAAACAAAAGGAAAATATTTGTTAGTGTGAAAAGCCTGAGGTGTACAGGCCTGCAGCCAGGGCCATTCTTCTCACCTGTGAACCCAGAGCTCAACAGTGACCTGCCGAGAAGCATCACACCAGAAGGTGACCCGATGTCCCTTTGAAAACCAATTGTGTCTACAAATTTCTGACCATTTTCAACTTGTAAATTCTTTGATCTCTAGCAGTTCAGTCCTTTTTGTTGTGGCAGTGAATGACTAGGCAAATTTAAAAATTAAACTAAATTAAATTAAAATTAAACCAGACGTCTTAGAACAACTCAGTTCTAGGTATTTGTGTGCTCATTTATTTGTTAATTATTGGTTTTGTTCTGGATCAAAGATTGATTGAGAAGTTTGTCTTCGTTTGCCAGGCTGCTACAACAAATACCACACAGTGAGTTGGCATAAGCAACGGGAATTTCTTGGCTCACAGTTTTGAGGCTAGGAGGAGTCCAAAATCAAGGCACTTGGAAGGCAAGGCTTCCTGCCCTAAGTCTGTAACTTATGGTGCTGGCTGCCCGCCATCTGGAGCGTCCTGGGCTTGTGTCTCTGCCTGGCATCACATGGTAAAGTCTTTTCCCTTCTCTTTTGGGTACCATTGACTACCAGCTGTGGCACCTCTCCATGGCTTTTCCTTACTGTGTCTTAATTTCTTGTGCTTATAAAGGACTCCTGGAATCCAGAATAAGCCTCAACCTCATTCATTTGGGCCCCACTCTAATTTAAAATAACATCTTCAGGAGATTTTAACTATAAGAGGATCACACCTCCAGGAATGTGGATTAAGATTAGGAACATGTCTTTGTTGGGTACATAATCGGTTTACCACCCTGGGGATGCTGAAGTGCATCTGAAGCTCTCCCATCCCTGGGGGGTTTCACACTGTTACTAGTGTGGTAATGGTAGTAATGGGTGCTTTTCATTGTTTGCTTATTGTGTGCAAAGGCCAGGTTTTGTTTCATTCCCACAATCTCATCTTTACAGTTAGGAAAATTAAGTTTAGATGAAGGGTGCAGGGTTTTACCCGTGCTCCTGGAACCCACTGGGAGGCAGTGTTCTGTCCTCATGGTGGCCAGAAAAGGGATACAGCTCTGCCAGGAGAGTTACACCGCGCTTTGGGTAAAAGTGACCCATGAGCTGTGTCCCATAGTCAGAAAGGGGGATCCAGCAGAAATGGAGTGGGATTAGAGATTTGAGGAGTGGTGGGAGGGCACTGGAAAGGGGCCGTTTCCTGGGAACCTCGACTTGGCTGCACTGCACGTGGTGGGAATGTCAAGCCAGTCCAGCATGCATCGACTGGGAGAGCCCAGCCGTCCTAAGGGAAGGGGCGACCGTGTCCGGGAGACGAGAGCTCGCTGTCGGCTGTGTCTGGGGTGTATGGTTCTGAGCACCCCGGAAGGACAGGCTGGAGAGGATTGGGGATCGCTGAAAGGTGTGGGAGCGTTTAGCCCTGCCTTCAGATGCTTGGGAGCTTGTGAAATGGAAAGGATATGGTAAATTCTGTTTGGTTTCAATGGGCAGAGCACAGAGCCTTGGTTTAAAGTTATAAGGGTGTAACTTTAACGAAAAACCCTATTTCACAGTGTTCCTCCATCAGTGGGGTTACAAACTCAAGAACTCGCTCTCCTCGAGTTCTGCTTCTAGCGGAAGCTCAGGGGCTCGCAGTGGGAGATGGCTTAGCCCCCTCAGGTGTTTGGGCTCTGTGAGTTTCTTACAGCCCTTTTGGAGAGGGCAGGTGCACACTATTTCAGGGGCAGGCGCTCCACCTGGGAACTTTTTGCCCTGTTATTAGATAAGAAAATATTTAGATGGTGATAAATTTACCTTTGTATGAACTTTGCATGCTCTATGCATCTCAGAGGACGGTAGTCAATCTCTTGGTGTTACTTTGTTCCACATGCAAATTTTAAATCTTGCTGACCGCAGCTGGAACTAATCTTGTCTTCTCCCTTGGCGTTTTCCATGGCTGTATGGTGCTCTTGCTTCTTAGCACTCTCTCACCTGTGGTGGGATGTCTAGTTGCATGTAGCTTCACCCTCTTTGTCTGATTCATGTTTATATTCCTAATCTATAGCAGGAGGCCAATAAAAGTTTGAACGAATTGATGTGGTCCCAGAGCTCAATCTGGGCTGTTAATTCCCTGGTCGAGGGCTGTTAGCTCAAAGGTATGGGCCGGTCAGTGATCTCTGCAAAGTCATATTAGACCAGGAATCGATGACTCTTTCTTCATACTTTACTAGGCAGTTCTTGCTGCTTAAAACGTAAGAGGGCGAAAATGTTTTATGTCCTTTTTCTTAAGGTTAGTGATCAGTGATTTCTGAATGAATAAATTATTCAAACTGGGAGAATTTCTCCTTATACTCTTAGAGTATGATTAGTGTTTTTATTATTAAAAATATCAAAATAGTTCATTCCTTATTAAAATGAAAGTGTATCTAGCTGAGAGTGTGATACACATAGATGTTTTACTTAGAGCACTTCCTTCTGCTGCATGTATCACGTTTATTTATGAGTGTTTTCTCTTCCCCACCCACTAAAGCTTTCTGAGGGCAAGGACCTTGTCTTATTACTCAGCCTGGTTTTTGCCTCACCTTCTATATTAAGAGCTCATTTATATATTGAATTGAATTATGGGGCCAGCTAAATGTGTTTGTTGATAGTGGCTCTGCTTTGAAAGATGTAGGACTGTTCTGGAAATGGGGACTTGAAACTTATGGAATTAAAGCTCAGATAACCAACCTGAGTCACCAAAGAGAGCTGTTTATTTTGCTGTTAGATGCATGCTTCTTCCTAAAAATACTCATATTATGCATTCTTATGAGAAACGTTTCTCTGAAGCTAATAGTGGGAACATACTCCAAAGGGCCTATTAATCTGTGAATAGAAATGTATGTATGAATAGTTAAGAACATTGGTGAGGTGATCTCAAAGATGGATGTGGAAAGAGGACTTTAGAATTTGATCCTGGTTAAGGAGGAAGCACTAGGAAATGAAGTGGGGGAAACAGAGGTGTCATCTGAAACGTATGTGTGTTCTATGTATGCCAGCTTCTGATTTCTGGGAAGCTGGAATTTGGAGGCTTAAGAGAGATGGCCAGGACCAAAATAGTAAACCAGTCCTAATACAATCAGATTAGGATAATATCGGCAGATCAATGAGTCATTTAGATACAACCTGTTCTCAGGTGAAACAGTTTCATATCACAGAATTATTTATTTTATATTGACTTTGGATGCCATGGGTAACTAAGATTAAAGGGCTTATTACTACAGAAAACTTTATTATTATTGACCTTTCAAATTGCCCTATGGAACAAAATTGGATATTTCATGAGATAAATTCAGTCATGTCTCTCATCAGAGGAATGTAAACTAAATGTAAATTGAACTGCTTAGATGGTGAATCTAATTTAGTTCTGTAATGTATTAGAAATGTCCTGAACTCCCTTTTTTTTTTAAAAGATTTTTAAAAATTTATTTCTCTCCCCTTCCCCCCCACCCCAGTTGTCTGTTCTCTGTGTCTATTTGCTGCGTCTTCTTTGTCCGCTTCTGTTGTTGTCAGCGGCATAGGAAACTGTGTTTTTCTTTTTGTTGCATCATCTTGTTGTGTCAGCTCTCCGTGTGTGCGGCACCATTCCTGGGCAGGCTGCACTTTCTTTCGCGCTGGGTGGCTCTCCTTATGGGGCGCACCCCTACGTGGGGACAACCCTGCGTGGCAGGGCCCTCCTTGTGCACATCAGCACTGTGCATGGGTCAGCTCCACACGGGTCAAGGAGGCCCTGGGTTTGAATGTGGTAGGTACCTCCCATGTGGTAGGTGAATGCCCTAACCACTGGGCCAAGTCCGCTGCCCTGTATTGAACTCTTGTTGCTGTTCATGTTAAGGCTGTATGATCCTCCCTCCCCCCCACCCCTTATTTTTTGGTAAAAGCCTATTTTCCTAGATGATCATTCATCTGGCTTGATTATCCTTGGTTTGTGATTATTCCTTAAATTGTGACTTGCCATGGTATTACGATACAGTTTTTCTTTTGCCTTTTTTTTTTTTTAACTGAATGACACAAGGACTTTTAATGTAGTTGTGTCATTTTAAGAATGAGACTGAAACCTGGAGGCAGCATGAATGCATTTTGATGCTGCCATGCTAAGCGTGTTGTTTGGAACCCAAACCCTGCTGCTAAAACAAATACCCTGAAATGAGTTGGTTTAACCAGCTGGAACTTACTGGCTTACAGGTTTGAGGCCAGGAAAAGCCTGAACCGGGAGCACCAGCGAGCCAATGCTTTCTCCCTGAGGACTGGCGTGCTGGGCCGTCGGTCCTTGGTCCTCGGCTTTTCAGTCACCTGGCAGTGCACGTGGCGGTGTCTTCTTTCTCCTCTGCTTCTGTTGACTTCCGGCTTCTTCCTGTGCCGTCTTTCTCTGTGTCCAGCTTCCTCGGCTCATAAGGACTGCAGCCGTATAGGATTAAGGCCACCCCATTCCTGGTGGGCGCATCTGAACTAATGATAAGCCTTTTAGGGGAAACATGCTTCTAGGAGGAGGAGTGGTCCTTAAAGGTCGCTGGGTTTGTCCCTCTCTGCACTGATTTGTTCAGTCAGCAAATGCATGAGCGTCTGTATGCTTTTCACCTTAATATTTCTTTTCTCAGAGAGTGCTTCTTACCTTCAAGCCAGTACCTCAAGCCCGAAACCTTAACACTGCCCTGACCATTCCAGAAGCTATTAGTTGTTGCTATTTAAAGGAACACAAAATGAAATAAAACAAAAAACCCGGCTCCTCAGTCATGCTAGCCGGGTTTTCAGGTCCTGAGAGCCACGCGGGCGCAGGCTGCAGGCTGGCAGTGGAGCTGAGGAGCACTTCCTCCCCGCAGGAAGCCCCCCGCCGCCGCCTCGCAGGTGCCTGGACTCGGGCTCTCAGAGCCCCTTTCCCACCACTTGGGCCACAAGTCCCACGTCGTCCACGTTTGTTCCCGTTAAAAACTTGAACCCTGTCTTGGCTTAGGTCTTCATCATCTTTCATCCAAATCAGGGCTTCTTAACCTTTTTTCTTCCACGGACCCCTTCTCCAGTCAGGTGAAAACCACGGACCCCTCAGCAGGTGCTCACTAGACTGTGGATTATTTGAATTTAGAGGCGGCGGAGTGGCGGTCGTGGGCAGCCCCGCAGCCCTGCCCGCGTGGAGCCGCCCTCCGGGCCACAGGCCGATCGCCCAGGCCTGTTCTTGACATCGTGAATCCTCTTTGTAGCCCTGGCTCTTCTGGGGTTCCCCATGCAAACGCCAGAGGGACTGGTTATCCCGCTGGCTCCCTGCTGGGCCCCGCAGCATTCCCCAGGGGCAAGTCCTTCCTTCCAAACAGGCTGCGCCCCGGGCACACCTCACAAAGTGCCCTGCTCCCCCGCCAGGGAGCGCTGCCACCGCACGCCTCCTCCCCCAGCCCTGCCGGGCCGCCGTGTGCCCGTGCAAAGCGCCTACCCCAGGGAGCCCGCGCACGGCGGGGCATGCGCACACGCAGCCCCTGCTGGCAGCCCTCGCACGTCATCCCCCACACCACGGGGGTGCAGCGGAACCCGTGCCGGCCTCGCTGTGCCCTGCGCCATCCCCGCCCGGGGGCAGCGGGGTCACCAGGGGCGTGGCGGCTGGGACCGGCCATGCCAGCAGGCCCCCGCCTGGTCACTGTGCCCAGTACCAGGCCCCTGGAAAACCCACTTAGCTACCTGCCCCCGCCGGGATGGCCCTGCCGAGGTCCGAGGAGGGGGCTGCGCAGTCACATCACGGAGGTTTCCCGGCTGGCGCCGCGGGCCTTGCGCCTCCAGCCAGGACTCCGCTCACTGCTCGCCACATTACCAGACACTAGGACTTCTGGCCCACAGGCCTCCGTGACCTTGTCCTCAGCTCACTCTGGGTGGGTCTGACAGCAAATCCTGTTTTGAGTGTACTGCCTGGAAAGTGTTTAGCTAACTATAGTGATAAAAAGGGGGTATTAATCTACTCTGAGACCCAGTTGCACTTTAAAACACCACACAAAGAAGCAAAGCTCACTTAGTCTACCTGTGGTGACTGATGCAAAACCATCGTAGGCAAAATCCAAAGGAATGGAAAAGTATTTTACAACTTGTATCACTAATGCACTGTTGTAATGTGCGCAGTCTTTAAATTATAAGAGGAAAGTGAAGTTTTTCATAGAGCATCTGAAATGACCTAGATGATTTTACAACCCCTTGGGGTTGATGTGAGTTGCCAGTTAGAAACTTGGACTTCTGGTTTCAGTGATCTGTTTCTTCCCATGACTGCTCTGGGAGAGGGTGGGGCTGCAGCTGCTCTGGGCAGCAGGTCAGCGGACGCCGCCACCCCTTCCTTTCCAGGTGGGTGCCGGGGCGGGTGCACCATGGACCTTCTTACTAGACTTGTGTGGCAGGGACAGTTAGGGTAGGAAATGGTTGTGTATTACAAAACAGCTTTCATTGCTATATAAGTTTTCATTACAAATCTATTACAACTTAGAGATGATATTTTATATATCTTCATTGGGGAAATCCTATGTAGACTAAATGAATGTCCTGCAATGGGTGATAATATGAAAGAAAAAGCCACACCTGGAGGAGGTATTGGCCTCTGATTTATTTAGCTTAGGAGATCATTCCTTTTTTTTTTTTTCCTGATACATGTTTTGAGTTTGCTGAAAGCATATATAGGCACCACTGTCCCTCCCCTCCCTGCCCCAAAGAAGGGCAAACATTTCAGCTGTGTGTTATGAAGCAAGTTGTGTATTTAAGAATTATTAAGAGGGAACAAAACTTTATTAAAAAAAAAAAAATCACACCCAGACCAACTCATCCTCACAAGAATAATGTCTTTTTTGAATTTCAGTTGAAGCTCATGGACTCCTTAAAGAACCCCTGATCTAGATTAAGGCCCGGGCATTAATGGTCCTGAGGCCCCTTCCCCGCGGCCCCCTGCGTTCTCTCAGCGCCTTGCTTGCCCCTCTGTGAGTGCCTTGAGCACGCTGACTGTACCTGCCTGTTGGTCTGGCTTTCCTTCTGTTGGGCCGAGCCATTCCTGGGGCTGAGGATTGAGCCTTGGTCCTTCCAGGGTAGGGACACAAGTGCCTGACTCCAGGAAGCACTGTCAGTAGGTGCTAACTGAGCAGATCGATGGACTGATGGGCTGCTGAAGGAGGCTGTCTTGGGTTGCCTTCCGAGGGCTGGGGTGATTTAGATACCGGCCAGGTAAGCCATTCCGGGCAGAGGGAGCTCCAGGGCCACAGCCCAGAGGTAGGAAGTTATAGGAGGGTGCTCCTAGACTGGGTGTAGCCGGAGGACATTACCAGCACCACTCGGAGCTGAGCCATGGCGCAGAAACAGGGTTTAGATTACGGTGGTGCAGGTAAACAGGCTCCACTGTGGGTGCTGATAGGACGTCTCCCGACAGAGGTGCCAAAGATGGGCTTTCCCCTGTAGAAGTGGACTACACACATAGCTTCTCAGAGGCAGCTCATTCTTCAAGATCTTAGTGGACCCTACTTGTGTTAGAAATGCTAGGAGCTCAGTTGGGAAAGAAAAATACGCACGTACCTGTCCAAAAGGGGGCAGGCTGACATGGCTGTTAAGAAGTGTGACTTTGAGTCAGACTTATCCTGACCTTGCCTCTTCCTAAGCTGTTGTGATCCTGTAAAAGTCACCTTCTTTTTTTTTTTAAATTGATGTGCAGTCCATATATATATATATATATACACATACATACATATATATGTATATATTTCTAAAAATTCTTTTTTATTTTTATTTTTCTTAAAGAGCCCATCTTTTTTTTTTTAAGATTTATTTATTTCTCTCCCCTTCCCCCCCAGCCCCTCCCCCCACCCCAGTTGTCTGTTCTCTGTGACTATTTGCTGCATGTTCTTCTTTGTCCGCTTCTGTTGTTGTCAGTGGCACGGGAATCTGTGTTTCTTTTTGTTGCGTCATCTTGTTGTGTCAGCTCTCCGTGTGTGCGGCACCATTCCTGGGCAGGCTGCATTTTCTTTCACGCCGGCGGCTCTCCTTACAGGGTGCACTCCTTGCACTCCTTGTGCCCCGTGGGGCTCCCCTACGCGGGGGCACCCCTGCGTGGCACGGCACTCCTTGCACACATCAGCACTGCGCATGGGCCAGCTCCACATGGGTCAAGGAGGCCCAGGGTTTGAACCTCGGACCTCCCATATGGTAGACGGATGCCCTAACCACTGGGCCAAGTCCACTTCCCCAAAGAGCCCATCTTGATTACCATAGCTTGAAGGTAAATCTCAAAGTCGGCCAAGTCCACTTCCCCAAAGAACCCATCTTGATTACCATAGCTTGAAGGTAAATCTCAAAGTCAGGTACTATAAGTCCCTCAAATTTGTCTATTTGAAGATTGCTTTGACATTATAAGTCCTTTGTATTTCCATATAAATTTTAGAATGGGTTTGTCAATTTCTACCAAAAAAAAAAGCCTGTTGGGATTTTGATTAGCATTGCATTGAATCTGTAGTTCAATTTGAGGAATATTGACATCTTAACAATATTAAGCTTTCCAGTCTATGAGAATGGTATATCTCCATTTCTTCAGGTCATCTTTTCTCTAAGCAATGTTTCATAGTTTTCAGAATATAGGGATGAAGTATTCTTAAGTATATTGTTTTTTTTTTTTAATGCAACTGTAAATGGAACTTTTATCTTTTTTTTAAAGATACATGGACCACACAAAATGTTACATTAAAAAATATGAGGTTCCCATATACCCCCGCTCCCTCCACCCTACTCCTCCCACATCAACAACCTCTTTCATCAGTGTGGCACATTCTTCGCATTTGGTGAATACATTTTGGAACACTGCTAAACAGCATGGATTATAGTTTACGTTGTAGTTTACACTCTCTCCCAGTCCATTCAGTGGGTTATGGCAGGATATATGATGTCCTGCATCTGTCCCGGCAGTATCATTCAGGACAACTCCAAGTCCTGAAAATGCCGGCATATCACACCTCTTCTTCTCTCTCCCTGCCCTCAGCAACTCCCATGGCCACTGTCTCCACATCAATGATACAGTTTCTTCCATTGTTAGAGTCACAGTAATTCTAAAGTAGAATACTAGTAAGTCCAGTCTAATCCATATTTTATTCCTCCATCCTGAGGACTCTGGGATGGCGATGTCTACTCTACCTCTAAATTGAGGGAAGGCTTAGATCCCACATGGCTGATGGATGGGATTCTTCTGCTTGAAATTGTAGACTCTCTTGGTGCCCTGGTGTGGTGGTTGACCATCCTCACCTCCCTTTTAGCTGACCTGGGTAAGTCCAACAAACCGGAGAGTAGGTGTTAAAACTCTGCTGAGACTCAGGGCCCAGGTGGCACATGGATAGTCCAGAGATTCAAGTCTCCTGAGCGCTCACCAACCCCAGTGCCAACCACAGGTTCAGTAAAAGTGACAGAAGAGGCATGTATAGAGAAGTCACATATGAGTCCAACTCCATCATATTCAGGAGCACAAATCCCACTGTAGGGCGTATTGGCAAGGCACTGAGCTCCAGCACCATCTGCCATGACCATAGGACCTGGGTGTCTCCATAGCTCTCAGGAGCACCACTACCTTGGTTGTATCTGCTTTGGGTGTCTCTGAGATTCTGATGACCTCCTGACTCATTTTGAAGTCAGGCAAAGAAACTCATTTATCTTTACCATATCCCCCTTTTATTCAAGGTCTTTTTTCTAGTTGCATCACCAGCTGGTGCTTGGTAGTAATCCCTTGGCACCAGGGAGGCTCATCTCTGAGAGTCATGTCCCATGCTTGGGGGACAGGTAATGCATTTACATGCTGAGTTTGACTTAGAGAGTGGTCACAGTTGAGCACATGGAGGCTTTCAGGAGATAACTCTTAGGCACTCTGCAGCTCTAGACCAAGTTGAAATTTCAAGCACACAGGCTCATAAGCACAGTCATCAGTATTAAGGGCCCATCATTTGACCATCCTTCTTCACTGGTCTTTGCCCTTGCACTTATATATATATTTTAAATATTTATTTTTACTTATTTACTTCTCTCCACCCCCTTGTTGTTTACACTTGCTATGTCTGTTGTCTTCTTTGTTTCTTTAGGAGGCACTGGGAACTGAACCCAGGACCTCTGATGTGGGAGGGGGGTACTAATCGCTTGAGCCACCTCCGTTCCCTCCTTTGTTGTGTCTCTCAATGTGTTTTTCTTCTTGTGTGTCTTCTTGCATCCTTGTTGCATCAGCTTGCTACGCTTGCCCATCACATCAACTCACTGTTTTGTTCACCTTCTTTAGGAGGCACTGGGCACCTCTCCTCCCTGCTTTGCTGTTTCTATCATTATGTTCTTCCTCTTGTGTCATCTTGTTATGTCAGCTTGCCATGCCTGCCCATCACACCAGCTCACTGTCTTCTTTAGGAGGCACCGGGAACCAAACCATGGACTTCCCATGTGGTAGGTGGGAGCCCAGTGGCTTGAGTCCCATCCACTTCCTGGAAAGTCACCTTCTGAACTTCAGTTTTGTTAAGTTTTAGACAGAGATACTATCTACCTTATGAGGATTAAATTAAATGTATGCTTAATTCTGAGTAAAGCATTTACCAAATGATAACTATAGCAAAAATAATAGTTCCTAGCCTTTCACAGAAATGGGAAAATTAGTAATTGTATATCCTAAAGAATCCCTAAACACGAATGGTTGAGAAAACACCTTATGATATCAGACCCTTTCCTTGACATATGCGTAGTGAGCTAGATATCAGTCCTCTCTAAAGTAAAGTGTGTAGTGCTGGTTACTTTCAAAGTCATGGAAGTAAGGTAGTCTGGTAGAGGTAAAATTTGGCTTGGATAATCTAAAACCCAGGGATAATTTTCTGTATTTGGAGATTAGGTGACCCCTTATGCCAGTTATAGAAGAAAATCTCAATTTTTCTTTTTCCTTTGCATAATCGACAGCATGCTGTACAGCTCTTCCCAAGGAAGAGAGAGAAAATTATGCCCTGCTTTCCATTTTAAATAAGCAAAATAGTAGGACATGTATAAACTGAGTATAACTGAATAATACTCCTATATTTTCTAATGCTTTCAAAAGCATGGCAGCAGCCTTACCTGTGTAGCTTCTCAAAACCTTGGCCTACATACACTTTGTATGTGACCAGATGGTTCTTTTTAGTAGCCTGGAGATTGCTTTTCTTCTGTCGTGAAAATGGCAGAAATCTACCTTTCATTTAAATTACAATAAGCCAGGTTTTTATCACTGACAGGAAGAACAATATGTTTTCTAAAGTTATAAATGAAAAACCTTTAACATGGACACGTTTATGTAGGTTTTCTTCATTCTTTTTCTTCATCTTTCCTTTCTGTGGCCTTTTCCCTGAAAAGGTCTTTGTCTTCACCCGGCTCCTTGCAGTCCACACAACAGGAGCAGACCTGGTGGCGCTGTGGGCCAGCCTCTAACTTCCCTGATGCTAAAGATCTTGGCTGCCTTTTAGAGACAGTAGTTTTTTAAGGCAGTCGGAAATTTTTAGGGACTTAATTTATTCAGAAACACATTTCTTTTAGTGGTTATATATCCCACAATAAAAGTACATGGCAAAATGCAAATGTCCAGTTGAACAAATATTTAGTGAGCATTTATTATGATAAGTTTTTCTTTGGGGTGGTAAGGATATAGAGAAATAAACTAAGCTACCTGTCTTTGGATACACAGAGCCTAATGGGGGAAGCTGATGCCTTTTTTTTTTTTAGGTACTGGGGCAGGGATTGAATCCTGGACCTTGTAAATGGGAAGCTGGTGCTCAACCACTGAGTCACATCAGCTCCCCACATTGTATTTTAATGTACTTAAGACTATGTACATAAAGTTGAAGGATTAAACGAAGTACAGAGTGAAGGACAGGTTATTTCTCACCAAATCAGAGCTTCAAAAATAATGTATTCCCATCTCCTTAAGATAATTAAAGGAGGACTTCTTGATTAGAGAATAGACTAATATTTTTAAGACACTTTTCTTTGCCTGTGCTTTTCAAGGACACCATGGTTGACTTTCATAAGTATCATAAATATCATGTCTATTTTATAATGAAGTATTGTAGAAAAAATTAATATAAATGCTCTTTTATCTGGTATAGTTCTTATATGAATGGCCTGTACTAGATTTAATTCATTCTGTATATAGTAACAAAATCTAAAATGTATGTGTCATCATTGAATAAATGGACAAAGTAGTTAACTTGAATATGCCTATAATGTACTTTTTTGCTTTTCTGCCTTTTGGCTATTATTTACTATGATTCCTTGAAGATTATTTCAGAACTTATTCTAGGGTAGTAGTTAGAATTATAGAGGAATTCACATACTTTATTAGCTCCTTGCTTACACTAATTAAAAACTAGTTTTGGGATGAGAACTCTCGTGATGAAATCATTGAAATGTGGAACTTAAAGACTTGAATGCACTTTTCTAACCAATATTTTTTTTTCTTTTTGTTTTAATTATGGTAGCTGTTACTGCGGATATCTGAATCAAAGTAGCGATGCTAACTGAGGAAAATTTCTGCAACCTGTAAGTCAAAGATTATACGGTAAGAGTGTGCCTTTTATCACTCAAAGTTGTTTAATTTCTATAATGTTATAGTTTGGAATTATAGTTTCAAATAAAATAGTAGAAACCTGCATATGTAAATATAAACAGCAGATTCTATTTTAGAGCTGTAGATCCTAATCAACAGTTCAAGACTTTCAAAGAGAATAAAATGAAACATTAATTTCATATTAATTTTTTGTGTGAAAAAATATTTGACTAGCTAGTTTATGATTTATTAAACTGAGCTCTCATTTTTCCTCCCTGTATTTTTGCCCATTTGCTTTTTTATTTACTTTTGTCCAACCAGTTCCTTATTATCTAAATCTTCCTAATGAATGAGTATGGGATGTCAACATCATAAAACTCACACTTAGTTGGTTTTATGATAACTTACTCTGAACTGAGGTGATAGTGATTCCAACAGTGGTTGGAATGAGATTTTGAATTATTTGTGGATTTAAATGATCTATATTTCTCTATCTTTGAGGGATAATTGATTAGTAAAGAGACAGGGGAGACTAGTAGAACAAGTAATTCCTTTGACCTTCACTTTCCTTGTGCAAAATGCTCTCTTTCACCTATTTCATAGAGTTGTACAAATCAAATGAGATGGTTTATGTAGAGTTGTCCCTCTTTCTTTTTCCCTTTTTATTTTTGGTGGGAAGAGGAAATAGCAAAATTCGTTTAGTTTTGAGATGATATGGAGAGTATGCAAAGTAGAGGAAAGGATACTATACCAAAAGCTGGAAGACTTGATCTTGATCTTGACTTTGGGCATATCATTATGTTAATTTACCACAGGAAAATTGAATTTCATTCCTGTACCTTAATTTTACAAATAATTTTTGAGGAATATATCCCTTTTCTGACCACAGTGGAATTAAGCTAGAAATCTCTATCACATATTTAGAAAATCCCTATATACTTGGAAATTAAATGTCACATTCTAAAAAAACAACAACTGGATCAAAGAAGAGGTCAAAGGGAAATTAGAAAATATTTTTAATTGAATGAAAATGAAAACACAGCTTATCAAAATTTATGGTATGTACCTAAAGATGTACTTCAGTGGGGGAATTTATAGTGGTAAATATTTATGATAGGAAACAAAGGTTTTGAAAGAGTAATCCAAACTTTTACCTTAAGGAATCAGAAAAAGAAGAACAAATTAAACCCAGTAAAAGCAGAGGAATGAGATAATAAAGATATGAGTAGAAATCAATGAAATTGAAAACAGAAAAACAAAATGAAAAAATCAATAAGCCCAAAACTTAAAAAAAAAAAAAACAATGAAATTGATTCATTCATAGCTTGGCTAATTAGGAAGACAAAACAAAACAAAAGGCATGAGAGAAATTCCTAATACCAGATAAGGGGCCATATTCTACAGATATGAATGTAAAAGGATAATAAAAGCAATATTCTAAACCACTTTATGTCATACATTTGATAACTTAGGTAAATGGACAAATTCCATGAAAGACACAAAACTGTCATACCTCACTCAAGAAGAAATGGATAACCTGAATAATTTATCTATTAAAGAAATTGAATTTCCCACAAAGAAAACTCCCAAGCCCATTGACCTTACTGGTCAATTCTACCAGTCTATTAAATAAGAAATAATACTCAGTCCACAAAACTCTTTGAGAAAATAGAAGGGAAGGAATGCTTATTTTATGAGGCTCATATTAACAGACAAAGATATTATCTAAGAAAATATTAGCAAATTGAATCCAGTATATAAAAAAAGAATAATATATCATGCAGAAGTGTCATTTATTCCAGGAATACACTTGAAAACCAATGTAATTTACAGTATCAGCAGATGAAACAACAGCATATAAATGAACTCATACATCTCCATAGATTCAGGAAAGTATTTAACAGTATTTGTCCTTCATTCATGATAAAGACTCTCAGAAAAATAGGAATAGAAGGAAAACTCTCAGAAATGTAGGCATCTAAGGGAGCACCCCCAACTTGATAAAAGGTATCTAAGAAAAAACTCATAGCTAATATCATAATTATTGGTGAAAGGCTAGGTGTTTTCCCCTAAGATCCAGAACAGGGCAGGGGATGTCACTCTCACCGTTCCTGTTGAAATATGTTCTGAGGTTCCAGCCCGTGAAGTAAGGCAAGAAAAGGAAATGAGAGGACGTATAGATAGGGAAAGAAGGAGTCGGTCACATTCAGCATTCTCATAGCAAGGGAGCCTGACAAATGTCGGTTTTAGACTTCCATCCTCTGTGGTACAGGGAGATGGGAATAAATGTCGAATGTCCGCACACAGTATCTACTACACTTTGGTTTTGGGGGTTATGATCTAAAATAATAAAAACACCATTTATATCACTTGTGTGTTTTAAGTTTCTGTTTTCTTTAAAGTTAAAAGTCTGTTGGGAAAGTTTTAGTTCAGCATTTTCTTGTTTTTGCTGATATAACCAGGAAAGCTGCATGTGGTACTAAATGTTGTGTTATGTGTTGGTTTAAGCTTTATTAAATAGCTTCTGATTTTTTAAATTTAAAGCAAAGGCCCATCTGAAACAATGTGTGTTAGAGTTCTCCAGAGAAACAAAACTGGCAAGATATATATGGGTGTAAATATTTTACAGTTTATTATAGGAAATGGTTCCCATTCGTGGGGGTTGGCAAGTCTGAATTCTTTAGGGCCGGCCACAAGCTGGGACTGCTGATGAAGGTTTTGATGACTTCTCCAGGAGAATCTGGCTGGGTGAAATAGAGATAGAAATTCTTTTTTTCTGATAGCTGAATTCATCAGTTTTCCCTTTAAGGTCTTCAACTGATTGGCTGATTCTTTTCTCATTGCTGAAGGCAGTCTCCTTTGTTGATTGTAGATGTCATCAGCCATGGATTCATTCAACTGACTAATGATTTAAATTCATGAAATACCTTCACAGTAACAGTCAGGCCAGTGCGTGCTTAACCAAACTGGACACCATAACTCAGCCAGTCTGACAGGTGAAGTTAACCACCTCACAATGTTTAGATGGCCTCCTAAATTCTAAGAGGGCAAACAAAATTATTATTTGTTAGACACATTATAGCTATCATGTAGCTTTGGATGAGTTAAAAGTAAATTGAGATTTTTAATATAACAGTATGAGCCGATATGCCTATTGATTTCTGTTCAATAATTTTCACATATTTGGTTATTTTTATGATGAGTGACAGTTTAGAGAAAAGGTCATGGGCATGGAAGTTGAGGAAATCTTAAATTACAGATCCAGCTCTTGTTGATAGTTAAGTCACGAGGCAGTGGCTTCATGTGGTTTTGCCAGAATCCTTTCTAAGTCCCTTGCAATGAAAGCGTTTCAGAGCCTGAGTAGGGTGCTTCCAAATTTAAGTGACTGTATTGTTAAACAATTGTGTGCATTTCTGTTGCAATGGCGTGTTACTGAACATACCGGTGGTGCATTTGGTGCTGAGTACTGGGTATGGCAGAGTGATGTAGTTGAGGCAGTGTGGTCTTAGGAGTTGTCTTAGTTTGGCAGAACAGCTGTGACAGATATCACAGTGGTTGGCTAAAGCAAGAGGAATTATCATCTCATGGTTTTGAGGACCAGAAGTCCAACATCCAGGTGTCGGCAAGGTTTGCTTTCTCCCGGGGTGTGTAGCATCCCGGCAGTCCTCTGTCATGTGACACTTGCTCTGCTTGCATCTCTCTTCTGGTCACTGCTGACTTCTGGCTTTTCTATCTTTGTCTCTGACTACTGGCTTTTTTTTTTTTTTTTTTTTTGAGGTCTCCAGTAACACAGATTAAGGCCCACCTTGATTCAGTTTGACCACGTCTTCTCAGATCCTTTTAGAGAGTGATAAATTCATTGTCTTCAAAGGACCCTGTTTACAATGGGTCCACATGCACAGGAAGATTAAGATTAAGAACATGTCTTTTGTTGGGGTACCACAGGAGTTTAAATAGATAATCTTGGGTTCAAATCCTAAAAACATACAGGTTTAAACCTCTGAATCCAGGGAAGCGGACGTGGCCAAATGGATAGGGCGTCCGTCTACCACATGGGAGGTCCAAGGTTCAAACCCCGGGCCTCCTTGACCCGTGTGGAGCTGGCCCATGCGCAGTGCTGATGCGCGCAAGGAGTGCCCTGCCACGCAGGGGTGTCCCCCACGTAGGGGAGTCCCACGCGCAAGGAGTGCACCCCATAAGGAGAGCTGCCCAGCACGAAAAAGTGCAGCCTGCCCGAGAATGGTGCCGCTCTGCACACATGGAGAGCTGACACAACAAGATGATGCAACAAAAAGAAACAGATTCCCTGTGCCGCTGATACGGATGGGAGCTGTCACAGAAGATCACACAGCGAATGGACACAGGGAGCAGACAACTTGGGGGAAAGGGGAAGGGGGAAAAAAAAAGCCTCTGAATCCACTTAGATCCTTGAGCCTCAGTTTCCTCATCTGTAAAAGGAAGGTAATCTAAGGAGCTGTGGGAAGCATTAGGAATAGCACACAAAGCATCTTGCGGACTGCAGACACTGAAATGGTGAGCCAGCAGCGGAGCTTTGATGCAGAAACATTTTAAGACTGACATCTCACGGAACTGGCTTTGAGTGTAAGTTCTTAGAAAAGGCATGAAAAGACACACAAGGGTGTTGGCAAGGCTATTTCTATAGGTGTTGGGAGGGTGGATGACTATTTTTTCTTTTTCCTTGTAAACAGGGATTGTTCGTGTAATAAAGTATACATATAAATGTAAGGAAATATTGCAGAAAATAGAAGTTCTTATATTTGTTAATGTCATTTTGGGTAGGTTACTTAACCTTCTTGAGCCCTGGTTTCTTTATCTGTTAAATGGGGTGGGGGTGATGGTGGAATATAATAATCTTTGAAGTTGTAGT
Organism: Dasypus novemcinctus; assembly: GCF_030445035.2. Classification (NCBI taxonomy): domain Eukaryota; kingdom Metazoa; phylum Chordata; class Mammalia; order Cingulata; family Dasypodidae; genus Dasypus; species Dasypus novemcinctus. The sequence goes on along the minus strand of NC_080687.1, from coordinate 12,371,481 downwards.
GAGACTCAGATGACATGTATGTAAAATGCCTAGCTCTTCAATTTCCCATCATTTAATCTGTTTACCACCATGACCTTTGGGACTTTGTGTTTGTTTCCTTGTGGGGTTTTTTAATTGTTTTTCTGTATAAAGTTACCTAGGAATCTTGACTGGTCATTTTTGGTGGTGATCATGGTTTACTTGTTGAAATATCTGTTCAGAAGAATGGAGCTATTTGGATGTCAGCCATGGATGTTTTGAGGCCAATTTTGAGATATTTTACTTATTTCTCTTCCTACTTTCCTGGCTCAGACAACTGGAAATTTTTAACTAGAATAACCATTTAATTTATCTTTTGTAAGCGTAGTTTCTAGTTGCTAGAAATATTGCCATCAAGATGTTTTTGTTTTTTGTTTTCTATATGGCTGTGTCATTGTCTTCTTGGTGTGTCGCTTCACGTCATGGGGACCTGCACCTCTCCGCGCCGGTCTGGGATGCTTTTTTTCTTCTTTTAGCAGGAGGTGCTGGGGAATGAACCCAGGTCCTCCATATGGTGAACAGGAGCTCAATTGCTTGAGCCACATCCGCTTCCCAAGATGTTTCTTGTTTTAAGAAACCAAGGTTAGTGGCACGTAAACCGGGGAGCAGTTGGATTACACAGCTTTACTGCTGTTTTAACCATATCCTATTTTATGAGGTCCATTGATATGAAATTGCCAATGTTTGAACAACAAACATGCCAATTTTATATGATTCAACTTGTTAATTTAGGGTATGGTGACAGTGATTTTCTTACACAATTGACAAATCATCTAATTTTGTATTTTATCACTTATTGTTTCCCTTAGGAATTTAAATTTGTTTTTAATATATCTTGGGTTTTCCTTTGTAATTTTTTGGAAACTGCCAGTCTCAAATAACTGATAGAGATGACTAAGGAAGAGAAAAATCTCTTCAATCTAAACAAATCTAAATAAATCAATCAAAAATCTAAACAAAAGGAGATGCTAACTAATTTTCATAATACTTTTAATTTATGGCTAACTAAATTAATAAGAAAAGAAAAGAAAAAACAAGAAACAAAAAAACAAGTAACAAAACAGTTGAAATTTTTGAGAATTGAATCTTGAGGGGTCATAGGTAATAACAGATACTGAGTACATAAAGAATTTCTTGTATTCTTTCAATAAATCATATTTCAGAAAGTCATATCTCTGTAGCAAGTGAAATACACTTAATAGTTTTAGCTTCTGAGTGCTTATTGATGCATTTTATGTTTTGAGAATAATGCAGCTTTAGCTAAATTTAAAATTTTGTTTGTAAAATTTTTGTAGGTGATGATTTTATGGTACCTTAAATACAGTGCTAACAGTTTTTTTGCTTTTATTTAAAGGGCATTGACTTAACACTTAATATGGGTTAAATAAAATGATCACAATATTGCATAAAGAGCTTATGAGCTTTTCATAGTCATCACAACGGTATTTTAGCATGGCCGTGGTGCTGATGAATGGCTTCTTCCTCTTCCTACCCAATTAGAGTGAAAAGAGAGGCAGTTAAATACTTTAAATTCATCAGGTAGCATTTATGGTTTTTTTCCCTTTTATTAGAGAATTTGTAGGTTTATAGAACAATCATGCATAAAATACAAGATTCCCATATACCACCCACCACCAGTACCTTGCATTGCTGTGGAACTTTTGTTATGATTGATGATAGCACTTTTTATAATTGTACTATTAATTAAAGACCGCGGTTTAACTTAGGGTTCACCGTTTCTATAGTACAGTTCCATGGATTAAAAAAAAAAATTATTCTGCTACCATATATACAGTTTAACAATTCTGCATTTACTCTTATTCGGATATATATATCAGTGCTGTTAATTGCATTCACAATGTTGTGCTACTATCACCACCCCATCTGTTACCAAAACATTTCCATTATTCCTACTAGAAACCCTGTACATTTTAAGCCTTAACATCCTATTCCCTTTTTCTACACTGCCCCCTGGTAACCTCTATTCTAGTTTCTGACTCTGTGAGTTTGTTTACTCTAATTGTTTTAAATCAGTGAGATCATTAAAAATATTTGACCTTTTGTCTCTGGCTTATTTCATTCACCTTGATGTCTTCAGGTTTCATCCATATTGTTGCATGTATTGGAACTTCATTCTTTTTTTTACAGCTGAATTCTATTCCATTGTATGGATAGACCCTGTTTTGTTTAACCATTCATCAGTTGATGGACACTTGGGTTGCTTCATTTTTTGGCTATTGTGAATAATATTGCTGTGAACTTTGGTGTGCTAATAACTGTTTGAGTCCCTGCTTTCCTTTTTTTGGGCATTTACCTAGCGGTGGGATTGCCAGGTCACATAGGTAGTTCTATACTTAGCTTTCTGAGAAACCACGAAACTTCTTTCACAGCAGCTGTACCATTTTATATTCCCACCAGCAATGAGTACGTATTTCTCTTTCTCGGCATCCTCTCCAACACTTACGTTTTTTACATGATAGCCATTCTAAGAGATGTAAAATGGTATCTCATTGTGGTTTTGGTTTGCATTTCCCTCATGGCTAATGATGTTAAACACCTTTTCATGTGCTTTCAGGTCATTTGTGTATCTTTTTTGGAGAGATTTTGGTTCAAGTCTTTTGCCCATTTTTAAATTGGGTTGTTTGTCTTTTTGTTGTTAAAGAATTTCTGTATATATGCTGGATATTAATCCTTTATCAAATATGTGACTTCCAAATATTTTCTGCCCTTGTGTAAATTATTGTTTTACTTTCATGATAAAGTCTTTTGAGGCCCAAAAGTTTTTAATTTAGATGAGGTCCCATTTATCTATTTTTTTCTTTTGTTGTTTGTGCTTTGGGTGTAAAGTCTAAGAAACCATCGTCTAATATGAGGTCCTGAAGATGCTTCCATAATGTTTTCTTCTTAGAGCTTGGTAATTCTAGCTCTTACATTAAGGCCTTCATTTCATTTTGAGTTGACTTTTGTATATATGGTGTGAGGTGGAGGTGTAGGAGTTCTCCTAGTTTTTTTGTTTTTTCAATTGGAGATCAATTTGTTGAAGAAACTTCTTTCCCATTCAAGTGTTCTTCACTACCTTGTCAAAAATCAATTGACCATAAATGTGAGGATTGATTTCTGAACTTAAGTATGTCCTTGTGCGAGTTCCATGCTATTTTGATTACTGTGGCTTTATAAGAAGTTTTAAGATCAGGAAGCGTGAATCCTCCAACTTCGTTCTACGTTTTCAGGATGGCTTTAACTATTTAGGGCCCCTTACCCTTTGATATAAATTTGTTGATTGGCTTTTCCATTTCTGCAAAAAATTTTAAAATTTTGCTTGGGATTGCATTGAATCTATTCATTGCTTTGGGTAGTATTGGCTTTTTAACAATATTTAGTCTTTCAGACCATGAACACAGACCATTTATTTTCCCTTGTATGTAACATGTTGCTTTTCTCTTGAAGCTTTTAGAACTTTCTTCTTGTCTTTTGCACGGGGTGTATTTTTCTCATTTTTATCCTGTTTAGTGTTCTCTAGCTTCTTGGATGTATATATTCTCATATTCTGCTAAGTTTGGAAGTTCTCTGTCATTATTTCTTTGATTATTCCTTCTGCCCCTTTCTCTCCTTCTTCTAGGACTCCCATAGGTGTATATTGGTGCACTTGATGGTCTCCTATAGCTATTTTTGTTTTTAATATATTTTTTTCTGTCTTCTCAGCCTGACTCATTTCAAGTGTCTTGACTTCAAATTCACTGATTCCTTCTTCTGCCAGCTCCATTCTGCTCTAGAAACCCTCCCTGGGCTTTTTTAAAAATTTCAGTTATTCTGATCTTCAGCTCCAGTACTATTTGGTTCCTTTTTAAAATTTCTTTTTTTATGTTTATGCTCATATTATTCATTCATTGTTTCCTGATAATCTGTAGTTCTGTTTCTCTACTTCCCATCATCTCCTTAAGCATTTTTAATATCATTTTAAAAATACTTTCTTTGGTATGTCCATGTTCTCGTCTTCTTCAGTGGTTTCTTTCTACATTTTTATCCTCTTCCTTTGCCTAGGACATCATTTCCTGTTTTTTTGTCTTGTACTCTTGTACACTGTACATTTTAATAATTTAAAATGTTCACTCTGGGATTTATTCCCTGGGATGTGTTTTGTGGTTTTGTAACCAGCTGGTCATAAGACAAAGATTTTCTTGAGCTTCAGCCCTCCTAGCAGGAAGGTCTTCTAAAGGCAAATGCACTATGCACAGTTTTGTCTGGAAGGCAAATTCTGGGAAGGAGGGTCACCCTGGGGAGAATTTTCCCAGTTCCATCTTTCCCAGCCAAAACCTGACCAGGGTCTCGGGAAGCAGGTGCTGACAGGCTCCAAAGTATCCTGTGGAGTGGGTCAGGAAGGGTGCTAAAAATTTCTCCAAAGGCTCCCTAAAGCTGAGCTTTCCTGACCTGCTCCCAAATGCAGCCCTTCCGCTAGCTGTCCCCTGCATGCCTGTGTGAATGCTGCATCCTAATTCTCCACCTTAAATTCACCTCCTTCGCCAGGAGGCCCTGGGAATCAAACCCTGGACCTCCCATATGGTAGATGGGAGCCCATTTGCTTGAGCCACGTCCGCTTCCTCATATATACTTAATGCATTGCTTTTAATAGTTGTCTTTCCTCTATTGTTAGACATCTGCAGCTGTTCACTATGGCAAACAGTGCTGCAGTAAGCATTCTTGTACACAAATGAGAGTGTTTTTCTCAGAATAGTAAGTGGAAATGGTAGGTCCTGGTATGCATGCTCTTAGCTTTATTTGGTATAGCCCTTTGGAAGGGCAATTTTGTTCCAATTTACAAGTTTATGCAACCTTTGCAGTACCTGACAGAACCAAACTTGAATTTTTGCCTGTCTGCCACAGTGAATAGCATTTCATCATTGTTTTCATCTCCTGATTTCTGACAAGGCAGGCATCTTTTTACCTCTTGGTGGTTGCATTTCTCTTACATGATGGCTGTATCTTTCCAGTAGGATTTCCAGCCACACGCGTATGACCACTACTCTCCTTGTCTTGTTTCAGGGCCATGGCATCTTCCTTCGCTCTGGTCCTGCTGTCTTTCAACTTTGGGAGGCTTCTTTCATTTTACTCTTTTTTTGGGGGTGGGGTAGGATCATTTTGGAAGCTCTAGACTAGGTAACTAGGTATTCGCTTTATTCTCCTCACTTAAATTCGTTTATTTCCTCAGTCCTCCAGTTCAAATTATATAGCTTTTGAAATGATTTTCTATAAATGAGCTAAAACACACATGTGTATTATGTACACACATACGCATCCTAGTTTGTATAAATGTCACATTTTAGTTGAGAAATAAACTTAGTATGTGCTAAGGCCTAAAAAGAGTAAACTACATCTAATCCCAATCCGAGGAAGTGGAGACAGTTCTTTTTCCTTGTGTCAGAGACTATGTTGAGTTATAGTTTTCCTTGGCTTATTCACACACAACACCACTTCTGTCTCCAACTAGGCATATACTCACCTGAGAGTCTTATGGACACAACCTCCTGGCAGATACAAAGTGAGATTTGTTACCAGGTATCATACTAAATTATGGTCCGCAGTGACCTGGCCAGAATGCTTTCCTGGCCTGGGAGGTAGGATATGAGATAAATATCTCTGTCCATTCAAAGGTTACTCAAAGCCCAGTCATGCCACAAAAAGCCATGTACATCGAGAGTACAACGCAAAGTAAGCTTTCGCACACAGTCGACAACAGGGAAGGATTGAGGTCGAGGGGCCAGGCAAATCAGCTACTTGGTAAGATAATACACTTTTTTAAGACAAGTAGAGTTTAGGAGATATAGACCAATCCCTTCCTTTTAAAAAGCCGTAAAAGTCAGAGCCTACCACTCAAGGCAGATGGTCAGGTGCTTTGACCAGTAAACATGGGGAGGGGCTGTGGGGATGAAGGGAAGGAGAATACACAGAAGTCAGGGACCACCTGGATACTGAGGCAGACAGTTTTCTCCAGCTCGGCTGCCTTTCTGCCCTGGTGAGACAGAGTGAAGGAGCCTGGGCTTACGGATGGAGGTGTGGTGGGCAGAGCACTGCAGAAGGCAGGGGTGGAGATTCTCGTGTCTGCTTGGCCCTGAGCAAATCTCCGTGATTGTCTGGGTCTTGGTCTCTGACTGTAAAATGAAGACCGTGTCTAGATCTCCAAGGTTCTATTTATCTAAAATAAGTTATTTTATTAAATAGCTGGTTTTGTCTGGCTGGTCAAAACAGGGAAGGAAAATAATTCCTAGTGAAAGCATCTCTGAGATTCCTGGGTTAGTAACTGGATCAGAATAAAATATTTACAGACAACAAAGGAATTTAAAGCAGATATAGGTTCAAATATAATATGTATTCTGTAATCCCAAGTTTGCTGACTGTTTGGTTATATGGACATACCAAGCATACCATAAGGGGACTTGGAAATAAAATATGAATATATTTTAAAAATGTCTCACATTTAATTGGAGCATAGTAATTTATTTAAATTGAAAAAAAAAAATCCAAACTAAGGTGGACATAACCCACACAGAGCATAAAAATCAATCTAAAATGGAGACCTAGAAACGGTGGTAAGTTCTAGAGGAGAGCCCCTGTGATACCCAGGAGAGGAGGACTGGGAAAAGAGCTGGAGGGATCATTCTTTACTTGGTGATTGTTCTTTACCAAGTTTCCCACTTTGATTCTCTGTATTCCCACTCGTGATAGATATTTCTTCACTTTTACTTGCTGAGGTTTCTTCCCACAGCAGAGACTACAAGATAGGAGCCAAGGGTCTAGACCTTGGCGGAGAGAAATCTTGACCTGGAAATCCAATCTCTGCCTTCTCAGAACCAGGTACTAGGTTTCACCTGAAGTGTCTTTAGGTGCCACTGTGTGACCCACAAAAGACAAATGATCACTTCTTATCCCAGAAATGCCTCCAAAAATAGGAACATGACAAAAGTGTCCCATATAGCATTATGTTATTACACAGTCATAAATCTGCTTTTTTCTAGGCTATTTATGATTAAATTGTTGAGGGTATTTATTTAGAAAAGACCCACTGATTTTTAAAAAGTAATGGAGAGCTACTTCTAAGCTGTGAATAAATGCTCCATTCTTCCACTCACAGACATTGAGCAGCTTCTGTGTGCCAGGTGAAGTGCTGCAGGGACTGCTGTGCACAATTGTCCTGCCCCACTTTCCAAAAACAGAGTTTTTCTAGTGGTCTTTTAATTTTCCAGGCATGAAAACTCTACTGTTGGTAGTTGACCAAAAGCAAACTCACTAGTAAGTCCAAGCTGTACCTCAGACATCTGTTCTGTCTGTCTGTTTCCAAATCGCTCCTACATTTTCCTTAATCTGTATTGTGGCTTTATTTATGTCTGTCTCTCACCAAGTCATTAATTCCTTAAGAAAAGGAATTTTGCTTTGTTATTTTTCTGTTTACTTTTTTGCATTTCTCCTGGCCAGAGCATTAAAAAAAAACCTCACTATATGTTCAGAGAGTGAGTGAATCCAATGTGGTAGTTTCTGAAAGCCAAGCTGAAAGAAATGAAGCATACCATAGCTGGAAGGAAACTGAGAGAACAAGTCTGCTTTTCAAAAGAAGAAACTGTGGCCCACCTTGATGAAGAAACTGTCACAGGAGCATGCAGCATTAGTGGCAGAACTGAGACTAGAACCCACACTGCTCATTTCCTAATCCAGTACTGGGTTCATGATGTCGTCTTGTCTGTCATCATACAGAAGCACACAGACTGTGCTTTAAAAAACAAAATGCAAACATTTATCACAGTGAAATACCATTGATTAAATACTATGCAGTCTTTCTGCCCCCCTGAAATCACCGCTTTTATCTTATGCTTAACTAAAAAGAGGAGGTAAGCTAGTCTGGCTCTGGAAGGTGTGTAATAGATTAGGAGTTAGGAACCTCAGGCTCTTCCTTTAGCTGTGGACATATAATACTAGTAAATCTCTTTTGGGAAATGTCAGCAGGCACTCGACTACTAGCAGGGTGACATAAATCTGAGCTAAGCAGACAGAACTCATGTCCTACTAAATAAAAAGGGAGCAGGGAGTGAGGTGAAGCCAGAGGAAGGGCTTGGGCTGCATCATGCTCTTTGAACACGGGGAGGGGACCTCTTTTGCTCATATCACTTTTATGCTGAGGGGCAAAAGTCTACACAAGTAGACCTGATCAAAAAGCCAAACACCAGCAGTATACACACATTAGTTGTGGACATGTAATATAGCCGTTACCGCATGATGTAGCTCTGCAATGCACTGCATTCATAATTACCTGGCATACACCAATCAGAGCAAAGGTTACCAGCCCATCAAGAATAGAAAGGGCAGAATCATTAACTCTGTCAGGTTCTACAAACTGTCGATGCTCCCCAAACTCACCGGATGGTCTTTTTGGCTGCCTAGAAGAGAAAGAAGCCGTATCACAAAATCTGTTCAGTCAATTTTGTGCACTTAACTAGTACACCCAGTAATATAGTTTAAAATATGTAGTAAGGACTTAGTGACATTAATATAAGTTGTTGTGAATCCCATCAGCCCTTTCTGCAATTGCAGTAGAAACTGGTAATGATCACAGTTGTGGATTTCAATTTAATTACAGTATGTTCTATACGTGAAAGCTATTGTCTGTCCTAGCATGGTAGAATAATTGTTTCTTTCCAAAATAGTTTACTCCTTTGGAGGTCATCACACACAAATACTTAGAGCACACTCAGATGTTCATTTATCAAGATTGTCAGGTTACTGTCTTTTTATCTTTGTGGATATAGTTAGCAGTTTAAAATCTTAACTAGAGAAGATGCTAATATGCTGTTCTTGTTCTTACTGTGATGATGAAGAGCATCTCTTCAGTTGGAATGTAAAACATAACAAGAGAACAAAGCTTTCATCGTATCAAAGAGGCAAAGCCAGTGATTCCACAAGAAAATAGTAACTTTCTTGAATTCCAAATAGTGAAGAACCCCTGAGGAGAAGCAGCATACTTGAGTAGTTTCACATTTAGCAGAACACAGAAGAAGCAAATTATCACCAAAGAACTGCATAAGAAGAAATCAGCTGCAATTTTAATGAGTTTGAAAGGTTGGATGTGGGTTAGCACATCACTTTAGAATACTGGGAGCACTACATAGGAGAGTTTGCACTCACAGCTCTTTGCCACAGCACTGGGTGCTTCTAAGAAAGTTTCAGGACAAGTCTAGGGTCTAGACAGAGCCCCCCTTGATGTCACAGCCATGTTGGAAGTGACCAGTTGCTAGTCTGGGAGAGGCACAGTGCTTCCCTGGCCCTGCTCACATATGAAATGAAAGTTTCTAGGGACAGGAAATGGGCAAGCTCCACTCCACAGGGCCTAGACAAAGACTTTTGACTTCTGGCATGGGGGTAGGAAATCCTTCTTCTTGTCCTCTGGAACCAGAGAAGCTCCTCTGCTTCTGGAGTGAAGGATAGTAGCAAAAGCAGGACATCCTCTTGGGTCTGTGACTTTTCACTAATATAAAGCAAAGACCTGCTTCTTCTGGGGCAAGGGACAATTCTCTCATGCCTGTACAAATACAAGGCAGAATTTAGCTTCCATGGGGAAGAGAGGCATAAATGCTGAAAAGGTCCCATTCTGAGGCCCAGGTGGAGAGCTCTTTCCTAAATTTAGACTGGACCAGCAAAACTGAGAACTTTCCCTGATTGTACAATGAGCCTAACACCTAGTAAAAAGTAATGGCAGTCATCTGCTAGAATGGTTGAGTGTAGAGGGAGAGCACCTTTATGATGCAAATTTGAAGCGACTGTTGAAAGCTTGGAGTGGATCAGGAGCTCTGAGAAAAATCTTCTGACATTCCCAAACCCCACACTAAGCCCATTGCTAGTAGATTTTGATGCTTTTGATGTATTGAAAAACAGTAGCCACAAACCTATCTCAGCAATTGAAATTGACTCAATCCCTCATAGTAATGGCCCTATCAAAGACCTTGCAACCCCATTTCCAGATATAAACACTGTTGTCTGCTGTCTCTGCTATTCTATCAGTAAAAAGTTATGAGGAAAAAAAACACGGTGAGGGAGGGGATGCAAAAAAGAATGACTCATTGTCAAGAGATAAAGCAATCAACAGAAACAGACAGAGATAACCTAAGTGTGGGAATTATCAGACAAGAATTTTAAAATAATGATGAGTGTGTTAATGTATCTAGTGGAAAAGTGAATAATATGTATGAGCCTAGGGGAATCTCAGCAGAGAGAAGGAAACTTTTTTTTAATAAAAGAGTTAAATGGAAAATGCTGGAAATGTAAAACATGGTACATCAGAATTGTCAGCAGATTGGACATAGCTGAGTAAAGAATCAACTCTTTGAAGCTAAATCAATAGAACATAAAAAACATAAAATGAAGCATAAATAGAAGAAAGAAAATGGAACATGAAAAAGAAGAGGAAGGGAGACAGAAAAAGAGGGACCATCCAAGAGCTGTGGAACAGTATCAGTAGTCCAACATACATATATTTGGAAACCCAGAAGGAAAAGAGAGAGCATATTAGGCAGAAGTGCTTAAAGGGATAATCGCTGAGAATTTTCCAAATGTTCCAAAGACAAGAAAACACAGATCCAAGAATCTCAGCTAACTCCAACTAGGATTTAAAAATGGGGAACCACTCCCCCAAATTCTAGAAATGCTAAACCAAGGTACTCAAATACCAAAGGTAAAGAGAAGGTTCTTACAGGAATCCAGAGTAAAAAGAAACATTACAAATCCGGATGCAAAGATAAGAATAACGGCAGACTTGTCAGAGACTATGAAAGTTGCCAGACAGTGGGCGTGACATCAGAAAGAACCAAAATACCTCCTACCTTCCCCTGCCCACCCCCAGACGCTGTCAATTCATAGTGCTATAACCAGAAATAAAGACAAAATGAAGACTTTTATAGACAGACAAAAGCTGAACAAATTCATGCCAGGACATCTGCACTCTAAGGAGTGTTAAAGAAAGTTCTGCAAGAGAATGAGTTCCAGATGAAACTTTGGATCTACACAGAGAAATGAAAAGACCCTGAAATGGTAAAAATGAGGATAAATATAAAAGTCATAGTTTTCTTTACTTTTAATACTACATTGAGGGTTTGTAGCATAAGAAGTAAAATAAATGACAAATGACAGCATGAGAGAGAGAAGGAAATAGAAATATACTATTCTAAAGTTCTAAGATTTTCATACTGAGCATGAAGCAGACTATGATAAGTTAGAGATATATAATATAAGCCCTAAAGCAAGCATTAAAAGAAGTGAGGGTTAGTGGCTGTGGCTCAATTAGTTGGGTCCCCATCTACCTGGGTTCACATCCCGGGGCCTCCTTGTGAAGGCAGGCTCGCCCACATGCTGCAGAGCACCTGGCCCTCAGGCACTGCAGAGCGCTGACTCAGCAAGGTGATGCAACAAAAGAGGGAGACAAGCAAGAACACAGAGGAGCGTGCGACGAATGGACACAGAGAAGAGACAGCAAGTAAGCCGCAAGGGAGGAGGGGAAATAAAATAAATAAATACACAGAAGAATGCACAGCGAATGGACACAGCGTGGACAGCATGCAAAAAGCCACAAGGGAGGGGGATTGAAAAAAAAGTGAATAAGCCAATAGTGGAGATAAAATGGCATTATCAAGCACAGTTAATCTATAAGAAGCCAGGAAAAGAGGCAAAAGAGCAAAAAACAAATGAGACAAATAGATAACTATTAGCAAGATATGGACAGTTTAAATCCATCCATTTGATAATTACATTCAATGTAAATGGTCTAAACACCTCCAGTTAAAAGTCAGAGATTATCAGGTTGGATAAAAAGCAAGACCTAATCCAATGCTGTCTAAAATAAACCCACTTTAAATATAAAGGTACACAGATCGGTTAAAATAATAGGAAATATATATACTCTGTGAACACTAATTTAAAAAAGAAGTAATGTGGGATGCAGATGTGGCTCAACTGATTGAGCGTCCGCCTACCATATAGGAGGTCCAGGGTTCAATACCCAGGGGCTCCTGGCCCATGTGGTGAGCTGGCCCATGCGCAGTGCTGCCATGCACAAGGAGTGCCATGCCATGCAGGGCTGTCCCCTGCGTAGGGGAGCCCCATACGTAAGGAGTGAGCCCTGCACGAAGAAAGCATAACCTGCCCAGGAGTGGCACTGCACACACGGAGAGCTGATGCAGCAAGATGACGCAACAAAAAGAGACACAGATTCCGAGTAGTGCCTGACAAGAATACAAGTGAACACAGAACACACAGCGAATGGACCACAGAGCAAAAAACGGGGGGTGGGGGTGGGGTGGGGGCAAGAGGAGAGAAGTAAATAAAAGTAAATCTTTTTTTTTTTTTTTAAAGTAATGACTACATCAATATCAAAGTAGACTTTCGGACAAGAATTATACAAGGGTATAAATGGGACTACACATAAAGATTAAGGAGGCCATTTTACCAAGAAAGCATGGTAATCTTAAATGTATATGTATTCGACAATAGACCATCAGAAAACATAGACAGGGGAGCGGATGTGGCTCAAGTGGTTTAGCGCCTGGTTCCCACATGATAGGTCCTGGGTTCACTTCCCAGTGCCTCCTAAAAAAAAAAAAAAAAAAAAACAAGCAACAGGCAAACAAAAAATCGAACTCAGCAGAGCCGATGTGGCTCAGTGGTTGAATGAGCAGCTTCAGCACCCTCTCTCAATAATTCATAGAAAAGGTATACGGAAAACAGGGAAGGTGGTGGAAGAGTTAGACAGCATTATCAGTCAATACAGCAGAAGATGCATGCCTTGGAAGTGCATGTTGAACACTCACCAAGACAAATGGGGGTGGATGGGCGGTCGGCCTCCTTGAGGAACAGGACCACGTCGGGCCCAGTGTTGGCCTGGCGCTGACAAGCTGGACGTGCAGGGTCCAGGGCAGCAGGGGTGATGGTGAGTGGGGCCTCCTGCTTTCACCCATGGGCCCCTCGGCCCATGCCTCCTCCTCCTTGGAGAAACACACCCCAGTAGAGGGCTGATACCCGCCTCCCGAGGGATGGCCCCGCGTCTTTCTGCCTTGAGAAGGCTGTTCCAGTGTGGAGTGGATGCCAGGTGGTCTGATGTGTGCTACCACATGCCATGGCGGTGCCCGCTCCTAATCCTCCTTCACCGTACTGTGGGCCCTGCCAGATGGAGTGAGGCACAGGAATCCGTGCCTGTGGCCCAGGCCTGCCACACCCCGTCCCGGCCACATGGTGACCAAGGCTCTGGGGGGCTGGACAGGTGTGGCCCGCAGAATTGTAAGGATGGCTCCCCAAGATTCTGGCCCCACCTGCTTAGCAAACCCTGTTGCAGGCACTGCTGCAGAGCAATTTTACAGTGGTCTGTGCAATCCCAACTCTGTTGACCTTGGAACACTGAGCTTATCTGGGTGGACCTGCTCTAACTGCAGCATCCTTTAAAAAGGAAGATCTTTCTCTGGATGGTGGCTGAAGGGGAGACAGAGACTCAAAACACAAGAAGCATTTGAGTTGCTGTTCCTGGCTTTGCAGATGGAGGGAAACGCAAGCCAAGGAATGCACGTGGCCTCTAGAAATTGTGACAACTGCCAGCTGACAGGAGAAGGAAATAGGACATTTGTTCTGCAGCTGCGTGGAACTGAGTCCTGCCAACAGTTGAATGCGCCTGCATGCAGACACGAGTTTACCCAGCAGGCCTGAGTCTGCTGGCCTTAGAAAGGCTTCCTTGCAGTGGGTGGCCCTGGTTGGCATCCGGGAAGTTGGATGTAGGGAGGATTCCCCCCATTTCCTGGTAATACGGCTCGTGGTGCCTGAACTGCCTGTGCAGATAATATGGTTTATGCGGGACCTCTTCTCTCCCTCTCGGAGCCTGGAGTTTTGGAATGTGTCAGACACATGATGCTCATGTGGCCAGCCCTCAATAAAAGCCCTGGGCATGGAGTCTCTAGTGAACGTCCCTGATGGAGATCGTTTCACAGGTATTGTCACAACTTGTTGGGAGAATTAGGCGTGCCCTGTGTTACTCCACTGGGAGAAGCCCCTGGAAGCTCACGCCAGGTTTCCTCCAGAATCCGCCCCACACGCCTTTTCCCTTTGCCCCTTGTTCACTGTGTCTGTTCACCTGACAAGCTTTAGTCGTGAGTGTGACTACGTGCTGGAGTCCACGAGCCCTCCTAGTGAATCATCAGGCCTGGGTGTACCCCAGAGCGCCCCTTCGCCAACCCAGGCTGGAAGCGGATTCTCCCCCAGTGGCTGCAGAAAAGAGCCCCAGCTGGCCAGTACCTGGATGCCAGCCTTGGGAGACCCCTGCTGCCCTGGACCCTGACATGCAGAGCTGAGAGCACACATGCAGTGGGAGACGCTGCTAAGCGTGTGGTGATAGGTTACGGCAGCAAGAGAAGAGGAACCCAAAGGCAAGCCCGTATTTTGATTAGGGCTCAGTCCCCGTGGGGGTGGACGGGCGGTCAGCCTCCTTGAGGAACAGGACCACGTCGGGCCCAGTGTTGGCCTGGCGCTGACAAGCTGGACATGCAGGGGCAGAGGAGCCGCTTCCGCTGTGGCGAGTGGAGTGCCTGCTGCTGGTGCACATCTGCCTTCCCTCGGCCTCCCTGAGGCTCGGGTCATTTGCCCATTGGGCCAGTTCCCGGGTGGCCGGTGATGCAGGCTGGCTGGTTTTGTCACCCTTGCTGTTCGGTGCCTCTTCCATGGTGCCTTACTTTTTGTGGAGCGTAAGTTAGTATGTGATACAAAAATCTTCACTTTTCACCCATTCCCTAATTCCCGTCCACACACCCTATATTTGTCAGCCAAAGGGGGTGCTGATGCGAAGTACTGGAACTGTCGGCTTTTATAAAGGGTATTTATTTGGGGTAGAAGCTTAAAGTCACAAGGCCCTAAAGAGTTCAACTCAAGGTACCAGAGAGGTGCTTTCTCACCCAAAGTCTTTTGCCACAAGTTGGCGCAAGATGGAGGGCGACGTCTGCGAGGCTTCAGCCTTCCGCTTTCCTCTTGAGGCTCTGGTCCCAGCTTCTGTTCTCAGCTGCAGGATGGCATAAGGCTGTCTCTCTCTCCGGGGCTTGTTTCTTTCTGAGCTCAGCTGCTCTGTTCTCTTCACAAGGTGAGCTGTCTTCCTGGGGCTGCGGGATCCTCTGTATCCTCTCTGTGTATTTACTTCTGTGTGAGAGGCTGTTTCATCAGCCCACCAAGGGGCTGGGACTCAAGGCTTTTGCACTCCAGTGACGTGGTTGAATCAAAGCCCTCATCTTAACACAGTTTAATCAGAGGTCTCAGCTGAATCTAACACAGTCAAAGCGTCATCACACCCAGAGGAACCGGCCAGTTTACAAACATAATCCATCTCTCTCTTTGGAATTCAGAAATAGTATCAAACTGCTCCATGGCCTTATCCCAGGCCTCCTTATCTGTGATCTGCCAGTTCTTTTCCTTCCAGTCCCCTGTCCGAGCGTGCAGGATGGTGACCGCTGCCCAGGTATTGCTACATATTTGCACTTCAGTCTATTTCTCTCTACACATAAAGTGGGACGAATTGGGCGGAACTCAGAACTCTGCCTTTTGGAAAGGTTTCTCCATTCCACTGACTGACGGCCGCCCGAAAGGCTGTTGTAGTGCAGTGAGGTATGCGCTACGTACCTCAGAAGAAATCCCAAACCTGTGGGTGTGAACCCATGGAAAGCAGCATCTTCTGAATCTGTTACTTTAGTTAAGGTGTAGCCCGCTGAGTAAGGATGAGTCTCAATCCTCATTATCCCTGGGGACATAATAAAGAGAAAGCCATGGGGAAAAGCCACAAACAATCAGCGGACACCCAGAGGAGAAGGGAGAGGACATTGCCACGTGATAGAACAACCAAGGAGGCCAGCACGCCAGTGACCCCTGGGGGAAGCAGCCTTCTAGCCTCTGCGACGGAGCCGATGCGTTCCTGTTGTTAGCCAGCCCATGGCGCGGTGTTGGTCATAGCAGCCTGGAGACGAAGACGCAGCCACGGTCCATCTCGGCTTGCCCCTGCTTACCGAGCTGACCCACCTGTGCCCGTAGCTGGTGCTTCCCCTCCTCCATCAGCTGGGTGTGCAGGACTGCCCATGTGGCTAGAGGTATGACCCAGCGGGGAGTGCTCTGCACCCATGGCAGGTGGGTGACGTGATCGCAGTCTGGGCTCTCTGCTTAGCAGCTATTTGCACCCCCTGGGTGTGCTCCAGCCTGGCCACGGGTGTACCGTATCATCTCACGGGGGCTAGTGCTGGTTTGGCTTAATAACTTGGCTGGCACGCTCAGTTCTCTGCCGGGAACCTTGAACAGGAGGACCCAGTAACACCAAGAGCTTTCATCAAAGGGCATATACTCTGCTGTGGATGGCACAGCCTCAGTCTAGAAGCCCAGGTGCCTGCATTTGGTTCTTCCATGGGGGCATGCCGTGCCCACACTGCATTTTATCCACCCCAGCTCCTCTGTGCCACCCAGTGCCCCTTGGATCCTGCGGCCTATGTGGCTGGGCTGCTTGCACCACAGCCTGCACCGGCTCCAGCGCCCTCCCTCCCCGGCCCCAGGTTGGCAGCCTTCCATGTCACCTGGTATTTGGGCCAGAGCAGTATTCCTAGGTGTGCTGCCCCCAGAACCCATGCCAACAAGTACTGTGCTTCCTTCTTTGTAGGAGGGGACACGAGATGCAGCCGTTTGTCTTGTTCTCAGGAGGACATCTCACCGTGCCTCCTGACCACCGGATCCCTTAAAACTTCACTCTGGTCTCCAGACCCTGGCTCATCAGGTTTATCTCCCATAGATTGGAGCCTGTTGATCTTAGCAGGGCCTGCAGTGCACCAGCCACCCCTCCTCGCTCTGTCCAGCCAGCACCTTGTTGTCACTCCCTTTCCCCGCTTGCCAGGCCCAGTGGATTCTGCTGGGAATTATCACTCGTTACTGACGTGGCACCCAGGCAGAGGAGTGCAGGCGGCTGCTGCAGGGGCACCTGTTGCCTTGTGAGGGAGCCTTCTGCAGCATCTTCCAGTTCAGCGGTGTGCTAGCCCAGAGCGTCCTGGGGGAGGCGGGGGGTTGTAAGGAGGTGTTTGCCTGCAGCATCATCAGGGACATCCATCTAGAAGCCCTCATCCAGTTTTCAGGCCCCAGGTTCTCTCTTTACACAGTATACCTGCTTTGGGTGAGACTCAGATGTTTGGAGAAGTGTAACTCACAGGCAGGTCGTCAGCCCATGGTGAGAGGGCGCCTGCCTCCGATGAGGTGGTCGCGAGGCACCACACCTCCCCCTGGCTCCGTTGTTCTCACGCGGCTGCTCACCACTTGTTACGGGCTCCATCTCCATCGTCTTGGGCAGGCATCAGAGCGACTTTGCAGTAGGAACCAGTCACCTCTGCTGGTTTTTTACGCGTTCTTCCTTTGAATTTTCCACACGTCTGCACCATTGCACTTGCCACAGCACCTCCCGCCACTGGACATTTTCCCAGGTCACTACCAGTGAAATCTTCGGCACCTCAGCACAACCTGTGCCACCCATGCCCTGCCCGTCACTTAGGACCACGTCCTTTTCACCTGCCGAGGGGATGTGAGCAAGCCCCCAGTCCCCATCTACCACCTGTTTTCTCAGACAATCTGGGTGCCGCTTGTGTCAGCCCCAGTGCTCCAGAAGCAGACGCCAAGCCAGGTTCCTGGGTGAGGTTTTATGAGGGGGAAATGCCTGTGTGAGAGGAAGTAGGGAGGGCACAGCAGGCCTCTGTCCTCAGGGAGGTCCACACGGCCTTGGGGAGTCCTTGTCTTTCTCTGTAGTCCTCTCTTTCTCCGAGGTATTTTATTCTGCTTTCTTGCTCTGACTGGTCAGTCTCCGGTTCACGAGGAGGGGCTGTCCGTTTCTGTGGGTGTCTTAGTGCCACCTCCAGACTCCTAGGGAAAGACTCTGGCCCAGGTCCAGCTGTGTCTTGCAGTCCAGTTCACAGTTCCGCGACCAAGGCCGTCTCCTCTAATTGAGATGTTTCCACGAAAGGTGGACAAAACCACAGGCAACCCCGACACGCCCTGTAGTCTAATCTTTAAATGTTTGGTTAGGAATCTACTTTTACTCAGCACATAGAAGAATGGTTAGGGCAGTGGTAGTTCTTCCACTAAAAGTATCTGCTTAAGTGTTCCATTGGTGACTACTTGGATTAGTTCATTATACGTTTGTTTTTGTCATTGAGAAGCCTTTTTGGAGTAATGGTTGACTGGACATTTTCTCCCTTACCTCTTCCTAGCCCTTTTTAGTTTATTCAAAACCAGATTAGTGTCAGATAAGATAAACGCTGCATACCTCTGTTAGAGTACTTCACACTGAATTAGAAAGCCATAAAAGTCATTGCTGGGTGATTAGAACTTCTAAAAAGGAGCTTCAAAACCCTTTTTCCACAATTGCAAAGACAGCCTCTGTTGTCTTCTGTATTTAGACAAGGGTAGAAGCTCCTGAATGTGTGCTGATAGCAGTGAGGGCTGCGATTAATATGTCAGCGCCTACGTGGTGGAGCAACCGTGGTGGAGCAACCGTCTAAGTGCCCAAGGGAAATGTGTGTTTACGCATGCGGGTATAAGGTCAGCAGCTCTCTTGAATGTATAGGTTGTGCCGAGGACTGTGAAAGGCATTATGGGGGGAACAAATTGAACCTGTAGACTCTGTCCCTAAATTCAGGCAGTTTACAGTCTCAGGAGAAAAGACAGCCGTCAATTCCAGCCCCATCCCAGCACGTAGACTCACAAGCGGCTGGGAACACGTGGACAGCCCACACGCCCCTCTTCTGAGTCCTTCCCAGGCAGACCTCCCTGTGTAGGCTCAAGCCTTCTCTTGTGACCTCGTAACATCTTTAGCCTCCAGGTCTGTGAGCTGCCCAGTGCCTCCGTATCACCCAGGAACAGCTTAGCTCTGGTGCAGGGAAGGGGGTATCTTTATAAAACCAAGGGCCTTCAGCAGGGGAGGACTGGGGCGTCAGAGAAGAATCGGAGCTCTTCTGGTGGAGACAGCCAGCCAAGGCATGTGTGGGTTTCCAAGACTGGGAGGATTTGGACTTCTGGAATGACTGACAGGGACAGACATTCTCTGTGTGGCAACAGCCTGAGCCTGCTCTTAGATATGCTCCAATGCAGGCATATGGATAATCAGGACTAATTCAGTGCAAGGAAAGAAAGGAGGAAGGGGAGCTTTAGGCATGTTGGTGGCACTTCTATGTGATCTGTGTGCAATTAGGGTTCTGTGTATTAGAACAATTATAGATCCAAATAAATGCAGGTGGAAAGATGGGGAGATGCTTTATACTGACAAGTTTCTAGGCATGTCAAAGATTTAAAATACAGGAAAAGAGTGACACTTCATCCTGAATAAATAAATCCACAGTGAACGTAGAAGGGGAGAGCATATAATGCACAATCATCATTCAGCTCCTAAATCTTATGCCTATCTAAAACTCTCATTTAATTGAGTCAAAGACTTTTAGAAATTACCCTTTTGAGAAATTACTTGGAAAAAGAATTCCTGCTTGGGCCAGTTTCACAAAACAGCACCACAAGCTGACTGCCGATGAATTCAGAATCTTGGAGTGCATTTGTTCCTTAACTTAGTCATGTTGTCCTCAGGAGCTTTGCTGACCCCCCCTTTTCTCCCTCTTCTATGTGCCTCTTTATGGGCATCATTTTTTTGTGTGGCTTAATTTCCTTCCAGTTTCTATGGGATTGTTCCCTGCTGATCAGTTTACATTATTTTTCTTTCCCATACTTTATGCTTCTATTAAATTTTTCTTCTAAAGATTTATTTTATTTCTCTCCCCTTCTCCCCACACCCTGGTTGTCTGTTCTCTGTGTCTGTTTGTTGCGTCTTCTTTGTTGCTTCTGTTGTCAGTGGCATGGGAATCTGTTTCTTTTTGTTGCGTCATCTTGTTGTGTCAGCTCTCCGTGTGGGCAGCACCATTCCTGAGCAGGCTGCACTTTATTTCGCACTGGGCGGCTCTCCTTATGGGTGCACTCCTTGCACGTGAGGCTCCCCTACGCGGGAGACACCCATGTGTGGCAGGGCACTCCTTGTGCGCATCAGCACTGCACATGGGCCAGCTCCACACGGGTCAGGAGGCCTGGGGTTTGAACCACGGACCTCCCATGTGGTAGACGGACGCCCTAACCACTGGGCCAAGTCCGCCACCCTATTAAATTTTATTAATGTTTTTTTTTCCTTATGAGGAAGTCTAGTTTCTAGTTTATTTAATTGTCATTGGTTACTGTGATGTTTTGAAATTGCATGTACCCCAGAAAAACATGGTCTTAAATTGAATCCATTCCTGTGGGAGGCAGCCTGTGGTAAGTAGGACCTTTGGACGAGACTGCTTCAGTTAAGGTGTGACCCAGCTCATTCAGGATGGGTCTTAATCCTAGTGCTGGAGTCGTTTATAAGTGGAATGACTACCAGAGGGAGAGGGAGGGGGCGAGAAGGTGTGCAGGCCGTGGAAACAGGAAACTGCAATCCACAAAACCAGGAAGAGAAGAGAGAAACCAGCAGTTGCTGCCGTGTGTCTTCTCATGTGGCAGAGGAGCCAAGGCTCTGGCATCCTGTCTTTGGGAAGAAAGGACTGCCTGATGATGCTTTGCTTGGCCTCAAAACTAAGCTAATAAATTCCATTACCATTTTGTGGTATTGCTTTAAGCAGCCTCGGAAAGGAAAACAAGTTACTGTCCTGTTGCTCTAATTCTAATTCTAATTCTAATTCTCCCAGAAAGAAATGCCAACTCACAATAAACCTTTTACATTTTTGCTCAGAGCTATGTATCTAGACTTTTCATATTTCAGCACTCTTTGGGAAGGTACTTTTTCCACTACATAATTTTTATGTAAATATTGCTGTTTATTTTCTGTGGTTAGTTCTTCTCTTCAATCAGTGAATGGTTCTTGTTTTATTCTTATAATCAGAAAAACATTAGTCAGCCACATTGAGTGCTTACAATGTATGCCAGGTGCTATTCTAAGTGATTCATGAATGTAGTAATTTACTAAATCCTCAAGTGAGGTAAGTACTGTTATTACACCATTTTATAGGGAGAAAACTGAGGCACAGAGTAGTGAGGGAATTTGCTGTAAGCAGGCAGTACACCTCAGTGAATGGATGGGGTAGTATTTGTGATGAAATACAGCCAATAAGCTCAACCACCACTTTAATGCACACGTGATAGAGTAGATAAAATATTGACTCATACAATGGCCCTTTTCATTTCTGTCCTCCACGTTTGTCCTCCAGTTCGTTCTCCACATTCCGTCTCCCCAGGACCTTGTGTGAAGTCCTGCACATTTCAGTTCAGTATCACGTCCACACAAGGGCTGCCAGGACTCCTCCGATGGGCCCGTGCCCCGCCTTTCCCTTGCAGCCTTACGTTGCACTGATCACAGGTGGATGTGCGCTCTTAGCATGCAGTTTGATCAGTCTGCCCTCCCACGGGACTAAAGCTCCCTTAGGGTCTGCTTTCACCCACCGTTAAGTCCTGATCACCTCCCACACTACCTGGGGTGTGGTGAGGTGTTCAGTAAGTATTTATTAAATGAATGAACAGAGAGGTTATAAAAAAAGAAGGACGAAGCAAAAGATTTATTATATGCTTACCATATTCCAGCTTTATATACAGTACACCAGCCAATCATTGTATTGGTTAGAAATAAGTTATATTTATTTATTTATTATTTTTAACCCCCCCCAAGATGGCTCCCTTGTCTGTCTGCCTGTTGTTTCCACTCATTGTCTGCTTGTTGTATTTGCTTGTTTTTGTCTGCTTGTCTTCTTCAGGGAGCATCAGGAACCAAACCCAGGACCTCCCATGTGGGAGGCAGATGCCCAACTGCTTGAGTCACATACTCTTCCTGCTCGTTGCATCAGCTCATTTTCTTTAGGAGGCACTGGGAATTGAACTAGGGAGCTTCCATGTGGGAGGCAGATGCCCAACTGCTTGAGCCACATCTGCTCCCCAATAAGTTTCATTTTAAGCAACAGAAAACCCAACTATAGTGGCTTACACAGATAGGATATTAGTTGTTTCAAATAGCAAGAATCCCAGAGTACGCACCGTGGGGCAGGTTTGACTGCCAAAAGATGCCGTCTGGGTCCCGGGTGGAGGGTCCTTTCTGCCCCACCATCCCTGGAGTGCCACTCTCCTTGCCTCCTGTCTTACTGTAGGCAGGAAGTGAGAAGAATGAAAAAATGAGAATTCTCCTTACAAGGCTTTGTCCTTTGTTGGGGAAAAGAAGCTCTCCCCAGGACGTCCACTGATACCTTATAGGCCAGATCTGTATTCTTGACCATTCTTATCACCAAAGCAAGCAGAACAAGACGCTGAGTTTTGTGCTCTGCAGGCCCTGTGGGAAGGCAGGCAAGGAGAAGGTGGCCAGGAGTGGGTGCTGAATGCACCATTCTGCAGCCTCAGAGTCTAGCACTGTGCCTGGCATACAGCTGGCACTGCATAAAGGGTTATTTATCTCCCTCTGAGGGAGATGAGACCACCTTCCTTTCGTAGGTGTAACGGCTGAGGCTTAGGAAAGTTCTCATTTCCTTGATGTCATGAGCTAGTCAACAGTAAAGCTGAGATTCAAATTTAGGCCTTTCTGATTGACCAGGACACACTCTCATCTACAAGGGAAACCTCCGACCTGACTGGCAGCAAGGCTGGCACTGTGGAGAGCCTGTCAATTGCCAGGATACCCTGTTCATTGGGTTTTGTAGGGTTGTATGAGTAGCAGGTTTGCTGTGTGAGTAGCAGGTTTGGAATTCTTCATGCCTCTTTAAAAACACTAAGATTTTATTTTATTTCTAATTATTTCTATTTTTATTCAAGATGTACTTTTAGAGGAGGGAGGTGAGGGGGATGCCCAGGAAGGACAGCTGTCCTGGAGAGTGTGGTGCTCCTTGACTGTTCCTGGTTAAGCGTAGGCACTGGAAGCGGCTGAAGCGTGGGCTTGGGCAGGGTTATGGCGGTGAGCAGGGCTGTGGGGTGAGCTGCCGGCCCTTTCGGAGGGCAAGTGTCTGGATCTATAAATCTTTTCTTTTCCAAATTGGCATCACGTTCGCCAGTGAGGAATGTTCCAGTCCCCCTGGATGGGGGGTGAAAAGCAGGCTGCCCGTGTCCAGGGCCGGTCGGGAAGTCCCTAGGTTGTGTGCTGGGGAGGGGTCCGTCCGTCTCACGTACGGCATGGACTTTGATTTAAAACCCTGCCTCCAGGACGCTTCCGGCCCTGTCCTTCACTAGCTTGCGGACTTGCTGCCCATCCAGATTCTCTGACTCACCTTTTCCAGAGAGGAAGGGCAGCCCAGGAAGGGAGAGGAATGGAATATTAAAAGCCCATCCTCCTTCTTTCTTGGGAAGCACCCTCCTCTCCTGGATGCCTGGCGCTTGCTGTTCCCCAGGCTAGGATGGGCAAGTTCTTGGGTGCACATGGGCTTACTTCCCGCCTCCCCACTTTCAGTTCAGCTCGTGGCCTCCTTTGTATCTTAATTTAGTTTAAGCTCTGGCCACAATTTTGTGGCTCTTGTACTCTCTCCTGTTCTTAGTGCTTGTGGGCCTTTTCTGTCCATAATTGTCATTTTTATTTTTCGTGGAGAGATAGGGAAAGTCAAAATGCATGTCTTCATTTTGTCACGTTTAACTGAAACCTCTGCATACCTTATTTTCCTATAAAAGTAGGATTGTCCTATGTATATGTCTTTGAAATCTGTATAATGTATTAAGCAACCCAATAGTTGTTGCACATTTAGCTGAACCTTCACATGTAAAAATGATAGAACAATGGGAAAGAGCCACTCACTTTTCAAGAGAGTGAAATCTCTAGAATTGTTAAGAAATGAACATGCACTTTTAAAAACCTGCCTTTTCGATCTCCAGGTTGTGAGCCATGCCCTTGGTAAAGAGGAGCATCGAGCCCCGGCACCTGTGCCGTGGAGCTTTGCCAGAAGGAATCACCAGCGAACTCGAATGCGTGACCAACAGCACTCTAGCTGCCGTCATACGCCAGCTGAGCAGCCTGAGTAAGTTGTCTCGTTTCCAGAACACCTCTCTCCAGGTGGCTGGTGACTCATTAGTTTAGTATTAGGGCATTGATTTCAGTTAATCTGTTACACAGTTGTCCAAAGAAGAGACCAAGGCTTTGAAGGAACCACCTGCCACCACCTGCTCTCCTGCCCCCTTTTTTGCAGTATGAGCTCTTCTCTTGCACCTTGTCTGGTTTTCTGATAACCAATTTATGTGATTAATAGTGAATGCTAACATTGACCGACTCACAAATTATTACATAAAAATGTCTTTGTTTTTTTAAAAAATCTTCTTAAAATGTAGGTAAAATAATTGGTAAATTTTTAACTTTACTGAATTATTGAAATGAACCGATTAGTATTATTTTTAATGTACTAACAGAATGCAGGTGTTATACTTGTAACAGGTATGCCTGGGATATAGTAAGTGCTCAATAGATACTTGTTGATTGAATGAAATTCAAAATGAAACAGAGTAAATTTTAAAAGCAGTGAGATTTGCTGATTTTATCCTATTGAAAGAAATGGAGGGATCGACTTCCAAATTGAGGCCAACAGAGAAGTTGATTGTTAAATATACAAAGTACCATGTGTGTATTTATATACAGATTTATGATAAATGCAAGCATAAGGATGAAAAGGCTTTCTATTATATTTTTGGATTAATATTAAATACCCAAGTAATATTCTGTTTTTTAAGTCTCGAATATGCATGAATATGCTTTTTCCTTCCAATCTTTTTGAAGTTAGATTATTTTTCCCCTAACTTTTACATTTATAGAGTATTCCTGTTTTCTCACTTCATCCCACTCCTTTGCAATTTAGATGGTTTGCTCTGCATTTTGGGTGACAGGTTTTCACAGTTAAATTTTTCAGAAACCCTTAACTAGAAAATCTTCCATGAAGTTTCACATACTGATAGCCTCAAATGTGGAAGGGTCTTTTTCAAAAAAACTCAAATACTTGTACTTATGTAAAAAAGAACATTGCTAACTATATCGTTCCTTGAAAGAATTGTGCTTTATTGTTACTGATATATTTTTAGTATCTGTAGTCACTGATTAAGGCAGAAGTTAACGGGAAATTACTTTAAATATCTTTTAAAATAGATTTCTTCTGAAATCTGAACTAATGACAAATTGAATTTTGGTAGTGGTCATTGATAAAATATACTAATTTATATAATTATAGGAAGAAACCTTGTAAATTATTGATGGGTAAAAATGTTCCTGTTTGTGTTCATATATTTCTTTAAAAACACTTCAATCTCTTGTTTTTGTAGCTGAAATGTCTATTGGCATAAAGCATAAGTGATGAAAACCAACATAAACTGTTAAAATTTCAGTATCAAACTGCATATCATGCTGTATCATTCAGTGTCATGTTGTGTTAGATGTGCTCATGGCACCTGCTCGTCTGCATCTTCGTGAGGGAACTCAGCCCCCTCGTGCCAGGCAGAATAATGCCCCCCCCCCCAGTATGTCCCCGTCCTCCTCCTCGGAACCTGTTGACTTGTTATGTTACGTGGCAAGGGGGAGTTAAGGTTGCTAATCAGTCGACTCTGAGAGAAGGAGGTTACCCTGGGTTATCTGGCTGGGCCAGTGTAATCCCAGGGGTCCTTTAAACATAGAAGAGGGTGGCAGAAGAGTTGGCGGCAGGGTGATGTGATGTGAGGAAGCTCGACTGGCCACAGCCAGCTCTGAAGATGGAGGAGAAGGCCGTGAGCCGAGGGGTGTGGGCAGCCCCTAGAAGGCCAGGGAGGAGCTTTTCCCTAGGGCCTCCAGAAGGAGCCCAGCCTTGCCGACACCCTGAGTTTAGCCCGGTGAGACCCATTTTGACGTTTGACCTCCAGAACCGTAAGGTAATACATTTGTGTTGTTTTCACCCACTAATTTGTGTCCACTTGTTACAGCAGCAGTAGGAAACGAATACACTACCGTGGCCTTCCTTATATTTTGCACCACACAGTCCACCCCGGCTTCGTGATTGAACTAGGGGTGGGAACCCCTCTGAACAGTGAGGCCGCCTCAGTGGCACTCAGCCCTGGCCCTACATTAGAATCACTAGGGGTGCTTTAAAACATGATGTGAGGCCTCACCCCAGAGGTGGTGATTAGAATACGCAACCGGAGATGGGAGCTGCTGAATTAGATACCTGCATATTGGGTTTGAAAAGGATGGGCCGGATCAGCCAGATTGTTCCAGGCACCTAAGTTAAGACACAGTAAGTCTGCTCGTTTCCTAGGGTGCCTGCTCTGAAGTGTTATACAGGGCAGAAGACGCCACAACAGCCACCTGCCAGGCAGAGCCGGGAAGGGGCCGGAGCAGAAGTCAGAGAAAGGCAGAGGGAAGGGACGTACAGAGAGAAGCAGGAGCCTAACGGGCACGAGACCAGGCCACCCAGCACGATGCAGAGGGCAGCCGGTCCCCCGAGTGCCAGGACGGCCTTCCTGTTCCCGCCCACGGTCCTCAGGCGTCCGGAGACCCCCTCCCCTCTCTTCTGCGGCACCTTGAGTGCGTCCGGGGCTTGCAGTCCAGAGAGCCTCCCGGAGGAGTGCAGCGGTGTCCACGTCGAGGGCGTGGTTGTTACAGGCTGAGATTCTGGCTGGTGGCAGACTAGCAACGTGCGGACTACTAGTGATTGATTTATTAGGACTTACTCACTTAGTACCCCCTGTAGGGACCACATCCGGCAAATAAAATTGATTTGGTGTTTAATTAGCAGTTAAAAACATATAATCGACATCCATGTTGACATAAAATAGGAATACAGAGAGGTTGTCACAACCTGCTGCAGTAAACAGTAGAATTTAATAAATATCCACGTTTTGGGTGAATCTTCAGTTTTTTGTGGTTTCCCACTGGCTATAAATAAATGATAGGAGTGCAAATATTTTATTCTTTAAAATTAGGACAAATAAGAGAATTTAAAGAATGTTTTATGTTATTGTCTAATATTGTAAGCATTGATCAAATATTTTTAAAGTATCGTTTTAGGAGTGCATGAATCTGTCATATTAAGGCTTTCTTTTAATTAGTATTAATTCCTATGATCACTTCAAAAACAATCTTTTTTGAAACTCCCTTGAGTACCGTTCAGAAAGTTCAAAGTAGAACAGACCATCTTACTCCTCCCCATCTCGCTGCCGGCTCCCAGCACCCCTCACCTCCACGCAGCACGCTCCACGTCAGAAACTCACCTCCAGGAGCAGATGGGGATAGATGATGTAGGATCTTGTGAACTTCCCTTAGGCAGACCACCAAGAGGCTAGACGTTGTCCACAGGTGTCATCTTGGGGAATCCCAATGGTAACTTAACGAATTTGCCTGGAATCACACCAGTCTTGCCCCCAGGGTGGCCATACCTGCCTGAGCAGCAGGCACACCTGCCCTGGGAGAGCAACTGGGGCCACTCAGGGTGACTTGTTGTCTGGTTGGTCTAGGGAAGAAAAAACAGGCCAGGACCAGAAAGAATTTCTTTGGCCATTTCTGAAAAGGAAGTCAGGAAATTGAGACCTTGCTTTACCAAATTCTTATCACATCTCAAGGGCAGTTCAGGGTCATGAAGATATGAATGACTTTGCGTAAACTAGTCATGGAATCTGGTCCGAGATAACAATAGACGGCTGAACCCTATGCAGCTCTGCATAAATTTTGGAAAATGTATAGGTTTTTACCAATTGCTGTTCCCCCGTCACATTCAAATTAGACTTAACATCAAAGGTCAGAAATTTTGTCAGCATTAGATTTTATCAATTTTTTTTTTAGGGAGGCGAAAGCTTTTCAGTGAGAATGTATTGATCGTTGGTATTGAGTTAAGGAATAGTTAGAAATGAAAGTGAGGAAATTTGTAACAGCTTGATAGTGAAAGGAAAAGGATAAAAAAAATTTCAAAGCTTAATCCAATAAAATAAAAAATTAGGGTCTTTAGTAATTTCAGAGTTTTTGCTTTGAGTGTTACTGACTTCTAATATGAGTGAGCCAGGGGA
Organism: Dasypus novemcinctus; assembly: GCF_030445035.2. Classification (NCBI taxonomy): domain Eukaryota; kingdom Metazoa; phylum Chordata; class Mammalia; order Cingulata; family Dasypodidae; genus Dasypus; species Dasypus novemcinctus. The sequence continues at coordinate 12,343,410 of NC_080687.1, read as the reverse complement.
GATTAAGGCCACTTGCTAAAACAGTTTTGGTAATAATGTGTTACTTGGTTTTCTAGCTAGGGAATATTGATTTCATTTTTCAAATAATGACAGTTTAATGCATCAATTAACATTAAATCAGGGGTGCTTTTTCATTTTCCTTCATTAACAATCTGAGTGCTCTTGTTCCTATCAGCTAGTTGCTCAATTAAAATTACAGTATCATGCAATCAAGTTCCTACTGACATTATAATGTAATTTTAATATAATTTGCTTCAAAAAGGAGATGGCGACATAGGTCATTTGTGCTAAGGATAACACAAGTCCTTTTTAATATCTCATTGCTGCTGCTTTGTGCTTTGTTCTTATGATAAAAGCTATCTTTTCCTTTCCCTCTAAAAACTTTGAGGAAAGACTTTAAAGGTTTCAAACTTTTTTTTCTAAAGCCTTACCATGATCACTCTGATGCCAGGTATATTATTGTGCTTATCAGCAGCCTGAAGTAGTATTCTTTATTAAAACATGACCTTTTATGGAATTAGACATTCTTTACTCCAGTCTCTAGTATTCTTTTGCACACAATTTCCAGAATTTTAAAAAAATAATGAGGCAGGTCAAAAGGACGAAAATATGACCCAGGATCAAGAGAAAAAAAAAAGTCAGTAAAAGCAGAATCCACCTATCACCCAAATTTTGGAATTAGCTGGATCAATACTTGAAAATAACTATGAAAAACATATCGAAAGACATAGTGGAAAGGTGAACAACCAGTGCGAAGAGGTGGAAATTTCAGCAAAAAAAACCCTATTTTTTTTAAATGCTAAAAAAGAAAAATACAGTATCAGAAATAAAGAATTCAGTCAGCGAGCCTAACAGCAGCCTGGACAAAGCAGAAGAAATGATCAGTGAGCATGGAGACAAATCAATAGCAATGACCCAAACTGAAACACAAAGAAAAAAATTTTAAAAAAGTAAAAACCAAACTGAGAACAGCATCCAAAATAAGGGACAATATTAAATGGTCTAACATATGTAACTGGAGTCCCAGCAGAAGAGGAGAGGGAGAATAGGGGAGAAGAAATAATGCAAGAAATAATGGATAAGCTTTGAATATTGCTGATTGATACTAATCCATAGTTCCAAGTAGTTCAGCAAATTCCAGGAAATATAAAGTAAACAACATCCAGGCATATCATAGTAAAACTGCTAAAACCAAACCAAAAATAAATAGCCACAAAATATTAAGTTTGAAAGGATTTGTATGTCTTAGAGTGTGACAATGAGGTGATTATGATGATGGTAAATATTTGGTTAATTCCCAAATATTAGAAAATTAAGTATTATCTTTTTAAGAAATCCTTAGGTGAAAGAAGGAATCAAAAGGGAAATTAGAAAAAATTTCAAACTATATAGTAATGAACATACAAAATGTCAATGTATTTTGAGATACAGTTAAAGAAATGTTTAGAGGAACATTGGAACTTTAAATACTTACATTAGAAAAGAAGATAGGTTTAAAACTGTGACCTCATTCCTCAGGTGAACCCTCAATGTTGCTCAACAATTCTGTGTTTCCTTTGTTTATTAATTTTCTGCTCTTGGAATGTCTATTTCATACCTTTTCCTTCCAGTTTTTCAGATCTCCCCATCCTGAGCAGATAACCTTACTTCTTATTTCATTAGTAAAAAACAGGCAATTGGAGGAGAACCAAACACCCCCCATTCTGCCAAATCCACCACTAACATACCTCCAGCTCATCTTCCTTTAAAATTGAGGAACTGTTGGTGTCTTTATATAAAGCCATCTCTTCTACTTGAGCACTGGATCCCATACCCTGAGTTCACTCCAGGACAATATTTACCTTCTTTCTTCTCTACATCATCTCCCTTCAAATACCATCAAATACCAAAATATTGAGAGGTCTCCCAACTTCTATAAACCCTCTTTATTTTTTTATTTTTAGATTTATTCTTTATTTATTTCTCTGCCCTCCTTCCCCTCCCCAGTTGTCTGCTCTCTGTGTCCATTTGCTGCGTGTTCTTCTGTGTCCGCTTGCATTCTTGTTAGCAGCACTGAGAACCTATGTCTCTTTTTGTTGCATCATCTTGCTGCATCAGCTCTTTGTGTGTGTGTTGCCACTCCTGGGTTGGCTGTGCTTTTTTGCACAGGGTGGCTCTCCATGCAGGGCACACTCCTTGCACGTGGGACTGCCCTACGCAGAGGACACCACTGTGTGGCATGGCACTCCTTGCGCACATTAGCACTGCACGTGGGCCAGCTCACCACGTGGGTCAGGAGGCCCAGGGTTTGAACCCTGGACTCCCATATGGTAGGTGGATGCTCTATCAGTTGAGCCATTAGACCTCAGATCATCCTGTACCAATCACCCCATTTCTTTGACCCACCCCTCTTCACAGCAAGCTACCTTGAAAGAACTTTCTCTGTTCACGTCTCACTGCTTTTTCCTTCTCTCATTGTTTCTCTCTCTTTTTTTAAAAGTTTTATTTGTTTATTTATTTCTCTCCCCTCCCCCCCACCCTGGTTGTCCATTCTCTGTGTCTATTTGCTGCATCTTCTTTGTCCGCTTCTGTTGTTGTCAGCGGCATGGGAATCTTTGTCTCTTTGTTGCGTCATCTTGTTGTGTCAACTCTCCGTGTGTGCGGCACCATTCCTGGACAGGCTGCACTTTCTTTCATGCTGGGCGGCTCTCCTTACGGTACGCACTCCTTGCGTGTGGGGCTCCCCTACGCGGGGGACACCCCTGTGTGGCAGGGTACTCCTTGCGCGCATCAGCACTGCACATGGGCCAGCTGCACATGGGTCAAGGAGGCCCAGGGTTGGAACCATGGACCTCCCATGTGGTAGACGGATGCCCTAACCTCCAGGCCAAGTCCGCCACCTCGTTGTCTCTTTTTCAGCTTTTTGTCCTGCTCTTTCTAGTGAAACTGTGCTTGTCAAGGTAACAAATGCCTCCAACATTGCTAAATACAATGGCCAGTCTCCATCCTGTTACTTGATCTAGTATCATTTCACTCAGTTGATAACGTCCTCCTTCTGGAGAGCCTGTCTTCTTCCCCTGGCTTCTGGGCCACTGTCTGCTGGGCCACCATGCTTTGGGATTAGTCTTCTTCGATGGTCTTCCCAACCTCTAAGTGTTGGAATGCTCCAGGGCTCAGTCAGAAAACTCTTCTGTCCCATGATTTTGAAATACTGTCGTTATGCTGATGACTTCCCAATTTGTGTCATCAGTTCTGACCTCTCCCCTAGACTTCAGATTTGTGAATCCAGCTGGCTACTCGATAGCTTCAGTTGGATTTCTAATAGGCATCCCAACTGAACATGTCTAAAACTAAATTTAGGATTTCTTTCATTTCTCTTCCCCAACCCCCTTTATCTGTCTTGGGAAATGGGAACTCCACTAGTTACTTTTGATTTCTCTCTTCTTTCATCCCATGCATCCAGTCCAATAGCAGATGAGGTCAACCATCTTCAAAGTCTATGCCAAACTCACCTATTATTAGCACCTTCCTGCTACCACTCTAGCTACCACCATCTCTCCTAACCACCACCACCCCTCGCTTTCAGCCTAGCCGCTCCCACCCGCAACGTGAAGGATAGTAATCTCTCTGTCCCCTTCTTCCACTCGCCCTGTCACTCACCGCGCTGCAGCCATATTGGCCTCGGTGAGGTCGCGCACACACGCTGCCTTCCTCCTGGAAGGTCCTTCCCCGTATGTTTGTACTGTTCCCCCTCTCACTTCAGTCAGTTTGCCTGATAAGGTGCCTAAATATCACCTTGTCTAGAGGCTTTTCTTGATTGGCATATTTTAAATGCCACCCGTTTTCTGCCAGGCTCTGCTTTATTTTTCTTCATAGCACTTCTCACCACCTGACATTTAGTTTATTGTGTATTTCCCTCAACCATGATACAAACTTAACCAGAGCAGGGACTTTGGTTGTGTTCACTCCTGTATGTCTTCAGCTAGAGCAACTCCTGGCACACAGTGACTACCTGATAAATATTTGCTGGATACAGTGAATATGCTTAATAAGTAATATCTATTATTTTTGCTCTTATAACATGCTCAGAAAGAGTACTATAAAGAAGTGTACACATAACTATGTACTCTAGTTAACTGTGGGTGACACTTTACGTTTTATTTTTCTGGGTTTTCCAAAGTTTCTATTATTATTTATTACTCTTTTATAATCACAAGGACATTTCAGAGACTCAGAATGTATACTTCCTGGTTTGACTTTTACACAGGCTTGTAAACAGGTCAAAGACAAAATAAATACTTCAGAATGTTAGCAGTAGAGATCTTTGATTGGACTTTGGGCCATTTTTTCCTATTGCTTATTTTTCTCTATTGTCTAAATTCCCTACAAGTATGGAGTACTTTCATAGTAGAAAATCAAACCTTAAGAAGAAACAAACAAACTTAGGGCCTAATAGTTACGACTTGTTATTTTATGTAAGTCACTAGCTACTGGGTTTTAGTACAGACCCTGTAATAAAGTTTTGTTTTTGGTTTTTTTTTTACTTTTTATTTGGGAATGATTTCAGGTTTACAAAACAGTCAAGAACCGTACAAAGAACGTCCATAAACTTTCTCCCAGATTTCCCACATATTATTTTACCATGTTTTCTTCTCAAAGACTGCCCTCTTCTCTCTGTCCCTTTTTTCATCTCTCCTCGGCTCCCTCCTCTGGCCCCTCCCACCCCCCCGCCTCCCCTTCCATCCACATATATGTGTGTCTATGTATATATGAAATTCTCTGTTTATAGTCTTCTTTAATCTGGAACAGTTCCTCAGTCTTTCTTTGGCTTTTATGGCCTTGACACTTTTATAGGTACCAGCCATTTATTTTGTTGAGTTGTTAGTATTTTTGGTTTGGGCTTTCTGATGTTTCCTCCTGATTAGATTTGGGATAGTGGCAGGACTATCAGAGTGATGGCATGTCCTTCTCAGTGCTTTATATCACCTACCACATTTACTATCTGCCTACCACATTCCTGGAGATGGTAGCTTTGATTCCTTGATTAAGGTTTTGTAGGCGGGTTTCTCTAGTGTAAAGTTTCTGTTTTCCCTGTATGATTAATAAGTATCTTATGGAGAGATACTTTGAGACTATGTAAATATCCTGTTTCTTATCACACTTTTACCCACTAGTCCCAAGAATCCATTAGGCCCCTGTGTCCTATTGACATATCCCCATTACTCTTTGAGTATTTCTTTATTTTCTAGTACGAGCAAGGTATTCTAAACTCATTTTGTACTTCTCCATCTGCAGCCCTGGAAGCTGTCATTTTTCCAAGGAGCCCTGGTTCCTTTTACTGGAGAATGAAAAAACCAAAATATTGAAAACCCAAGATCTAGGTGCTAGGTTGTGTAAATTAAAATGTTTGAAGAACCTCGTTTTGACAAGTTTCTTATTCCCCAGAAGGACTCATATCAGACAGTTTCTAACAAATCTTCACTTTGGAATACAGTAGAAAATCCGTGCATTATTATTTATGCTCTGGCAATTTGGTGGCATCATCTTAGCTTCACATACTTGGGCACAGGTTCATAATGGTACTGATAAATCCAGACGTGGAACTTTTATTAGTAAAGAATGATTAAATTTCCTTACCTCAATATGGTCTTTAATGCAGTTCAGAATTATTTTAGTTTAGCTGTTAATGGAGTTGCCATTGAATGAGTGAGTAAAATTCAGCTTTTCAAATAACTTGCTGTTTGCAACACTGAATGCTGTAATTGCAGCACTTTATTCATGTTCATCGGAAAATACAGTTCTTCCGTTTTCTTCTCTTTAGTCATTTGTCAGCTTTTGGCAGCTGGTGAAAGATTAATTATGCAGTTCTTTTATTTCCTTTTTATAAGTCAAGAACTGCAAGTGGAAAAGTTGCACGTTTTTCAAACGTTAAGGTTAAGGGTTAAGGTTGAAGATAGAGGGCATGTGGTATGTGTCCTTTTCAGCTAGTTATAGCATCTAGCAGAGCGTACATTGTTCTCAACAGTTGTCGCTTTGCTTTAAGAATGCTGATGTATCTTTTGCAAAAGACTCTGGTTGCACTCCCGTTATTTTTGGTAATACTTGCAGTTCCTGTTAATTTGATTTCTGCGTAGCTGAAAGGGAAGGGATGGGAGTCCTGGAGTTGTTCTGGAATATTTTCTTCAAATCTATGAATGGTAAAGTAGAGAAACAATAATCAGTTGGTTTCATTTTGACCACATCAGACATTCAGAGCAAACAATTGAACTTGTCTGTGAAGCATTTGGGTGCTATGTACACATCCCCCAGCTGAATGTAGGACAATCTGAAAGTGGGTTTCATAAAACACAAGTTCTGAAAGGTGTTTTTAGGTATGTCTAGGCACAGTCAGTTTGAAAAGCATGCTATAGTAGTTGCCTCTCTTGCAGATTTCCAGTGCTTGTTAGCATATTACAGATTCAAGAAACCCCAAGGGAGAGAGAAAGGGAGCACTGTGCATGTTGCAAAGCACTATGAAAACCAAAAGGGTGATTCTTGCTACAATTAAGTTCTCTTCAAGGAAGGGTCAGGTTCTCTTTCTCATTTGAGTGATAAATTGACAGAAAACCCAATTATAAAAGAGGTGTTAGGTACCCCCGTCAGAGGTGTGCAGTTGCCTGTGTGTCTTGCTCATGTGGAATAGACAGTTACTAAATATTTGTTGAATGAATAAAGGAATAGGGTTATGATCCGAAAATTCAATGTAAGTCAATATTTATTCCTGTCTTGCTTTGTTAAATTTTCAGAAACTTCATTAATTACATTTTAAGAAAAGTAAGAGTTGTATCTAGAACATAGAGTCATTGTACTGAAAATTAACTCAAAATTCAAAATAGTGATTTTTATAGAGTGATAGAAGTCTGCATTATATGCCGAAGATTTCTAAATATTTATTAGAAAAGTGTAAAGCCATTTATTAGGAAAGTGTTAGTTACAATATGACATCTAATGTTTCCAGTTGTGAATATTGAGGTAAAACCTTAAATTTTAAAAACCAACATGATTTATTGAATTATTTTGGGAACTAAAAGGAAAGTTTTATTTCTGAGACTATATTTATATTTAAAGCCTGCAAATGGCAAGGTAAGTTTTTTTTCTTCAAAAGTTTCATTTAATTGCCAACAACTTGTGTGATGGTTGACGTAGCAATTAAATAAAGATTCTAAACTAGAGTATTTTAAAATTCTACAACTCTGGGTCAGTTTTGCATTTGTATGCATACTCCTAATACATTTTAGAAAGTTCTTAAAGGCCTTTGAAAGTGAAGCTTTATTTTAATCGTCATTTGCACAAAATCGCGTGTGTTGACACTAATAAGGCATTGGTGTGAATGCGGGAAGGTTGCTTCGGCACTTCTTGGCAGATGGCCTTCTCAGTTCCTTTCCTTCTGTAGGCAAACATGCCGAAGACATATTTGGTGAGTTGTTTAATGAGGCTAACAACTTCTACATGAGAGCGAATTCTCTTCAAGACAGAATCGATCGCCTCGCTGTCAAAGTTACCCAGCTGGATTCAACTGTGGAAGAGGGTAGGTAATTGCATGAAAGCAACGAGCTAGAAGTGATGTTGACAAGACTGTAGTAATTAATTGCAGTGTAATTACTGCTTTTTCCTTGAGTGGTGTGCTGGCATTTCAGCTTGTCTTCACAGAACAGCACGCAATATTGGGTGGGTTAGTGCTTCTCAGAGTCATAGCTTGTCCACCTCATACCCCACCCTCTCTTTTAAAAAATTACAAATAGAGTATTTGTGTTAAAGGATTCTTCAACTGTATTTGGTATAGAAGTCCTAAATTAGGTCACCAGTAGTTATTTTAAAAGCACATTCTTACCTAAACGCCCAGAACCCCCTCAAAGTCTTGGTCTAGGGAAGAGGCAGGGCCACACGTGGTCGAGTGGGCCGTGCTGCGGGGGAAAGGCGCCCTGGGTTCTCGTGCTGCGGCTGAAGGGCTGTGGGGCCTCCTGTGATTCTGCTCATGTAAATATTTTATGAAACTTCTCCGAAACAGCATTTACTGAAGGCCTAAAATTTAGGCAGGATTTAAAAATAACACGAATATTGACTGTTGCTAACTGTAATTTTGACAGTATGCCCTGAAATTGTAGCAGGGTTAACAACATTAAAAACTGTCAATAATGCCTTTCTTAAAAGTTCACTCTCAGTATATTTGGGATGAAAGACTAAGATTAGACTGAAAACAAATCAGTTAAAATGTATAAGCCATATATCACTTCAAATACGCATCAAGAAAAATACTTCAATTTTCTTTGCCTTTATATAGTATTTATAATTTCTCTTACTTTAGAAAGACCCTAACATCTCGTTTTTCTACTACACTTAGTTTCATTTTTTCAAGAGTACTTATTGAATTCACCCCTCTTCATTTTTAAAAGATGTATTTGCCTCATGTATGTGTCTTTTTCAGAAGTTAAAATTAGTGAATTAGAAATTTTATCTCAATAAAACTTTAAAAATCTGTAGGTATTTAATAAAATGTAGAATATTGAAGCTGTAGTATCCATTATGAACATTCTTAACAATTTTTCCAATAAGTAGGAAGCTAAAAACATGTTCCTTTTAATCTGATTTTTAAATTTTTTTATTTAAAAACTTAAAATTTGTGTGGCTGCTTGATCTATTCAGATAAGGAACCCTCACCATCCTAAATTAACCATAAGCTTTTCAAATTGGTATCACGCGTTTTTTTGTTTGTTTTTAATATTTATTCATCTTCCTTCTGTCTTTTAGCTGGCTCTTGCACTTGGACTGCTAGTGATAAACCTTACACTGGAAGAGGTTACTCTGTAGATTAAATTTTATGCAATTTTGCAGTATATGTTATATCTTTAAAATCCCTTTCCAGTCAAGAGTACACTTTCTTTCTTTCCTCAGCATGGATGATTTAGTGGAAAAGTCCCTCCACTAGAAGGCAGGAAATGGCATCCTATTTGGGGCCTGCCTCTTTTTTACTGGGTGATCTTGGAAAGGTCTCTCAGCATCCCTGAATCTCAGCTTCCTGGGCGAGTGGGTTGACACTAGCAGTTTGCCCACCTTAAAGAGTTTGTGTAAAAATCAGCTGAATTAATACACAAAAGGTCAAGTGTTGTGCAAATGTGAGGAATTAGTGTGCCCAGCCCTAATTTGTGACTCCTTAGTGTAGCTTTACAACACAGATCATGCAGCTTATTTCTAGGACACACATCTGCTAAAAGGTTTCACAGCTTTCCCTAATGTTAGTATCAGAGTAGCATTATTTACATGTATGTGTTTTTAGCATAAATATTTCTCACATGTCTTATAGTTGATCTGTTATTAACCATTTGGACAATATCCTTTTCTAAGCTACCAAAGTCTATGTATTTACATGCCTTTATATTCATAACTGTATTACTTTATTTGTTCTGAGAAGTGATATTTAAAAAATAATGCTCTAATATTAGGTTCAATTAAATAGAAGAGAGATATGATTTTAACTTCGTTTCATAGAGGTAGCTGTTATAAGAGGAAAGGAACGCATATACTACTCAAGCATGGTTTTAAATGGACAGTAAAAATATTTGTGGCTATATTAGGAGACATTTATGATGGTGAATCAAATTATACTTACATCTAAACACAAACTATTTCCATATGACTCATCTCGGGGGACTTTTCTCTTAAACAGTGTCACTACAGGATATCAACATGAAAAAAGCATTCAAAAGTTCCACAGTACAGGACCAGCAGGTGGTTTCAAAGAACAGCATTCCCAATCCTGTGGCTGACATTTATAACCAGAGTGATAAGCCACCTCCGTTGAATATTCTTACACCGTACAGGTATGGAGCATTTGTTCCCAGAGCCTTGTCAGACTAGCAGATGTGACCGAGGTGGGCAGTGCTGTGAAAGTACTGGTGGATTGTGTAGAAACATCCTTCCTTGAATGTTTCATGTGGTTTAAAATTAAGAGTTTTTTCAAACTTTGAAAATAATAATCGGATTATATCCAATAAAATTAGTCATTGGTGCGTAATTATTAAAGTTCCTGTATTTCAAAATGTAGACAACCTACAAGAGACATGTGCATTCTTATTTTAGCTTTTAAATGAAGGCGTCTTAATCAGAAGGGCTACATGACATAATATTGTGTGTGGCAGTGGCTGTGTTGTTCTTATATTCAAACGCAATTTCAAAGGCACTGCATAATTCATTTATAATGCAGCGAAGTACCTGTCTCAGCATTTCAGCACCGCAGGGAGAGATTTGTTATTTAATTGAGGGGGAAAAAAAAGCATTCTGCAGGGTTAGGAGTTTTTAAGAGAAAATATATAGTAAAAAAAAATTAGCCTGTTATTGTAAAATAGTATAGCACATCATCAGGACCAAATTTCCAAGAAAAAGAATGGAAAGTGAACAGTGCAAAAAATTAATAGTAAGGAATGAACTAAAGCTGCTTTTTAAAAAAAACACCCCTTCTTCTCCCGCTACATCACTGCCTTCTTTGCCTTTTTTTCTGTCCACCTTCTTTTCTACCTCCCTTTTTGTGTACTTTCTCGTTTCTCCTCAGTACATGTTTTGTTACTTTCCCCACCGCCTGTCCCGTGTCTGTTCATCCCTTCAACCCTAATGAGCCCAGATGTGCTGGGGAATGGTCCTTACCGCCCCCCCGGCTCAGCCAGGTTGGATGAAGTTCCTTTGGAGCCTGGCAGGACTCAGAGGCCTGAGCTTCTGCCTTCTAGAATCCTGCGAGTTCTTCCGTTCTGCTGCTTGCTGCCTTCTTGCTACTCCAGCTCTTGTTGGCCATCTGGTTATTCTCAAGGATGACCCAGAGTTTTTCTTCACCCAAATTCCTGTCCCTTCTCAGGGTCTACAAAGAGACATTAGGAGCTACCCTAAAACAGCACACTAGCAAAGCAGCGGTTAGAGCTGCAACCCTTTCTGCAATGCCAGAGAGCATGACAGGCTTTCCCATGGAAACTGACGGGAGAGAACCAGGGGTCCCATCTTTATATGAAACAAGCATTCTCTTCTGGAGGTCTTAGCATACTCACTGTGAATGATATACAGGAAGCCTAATGTTTTAACTTGTGATTTTCCTTTTTTTCAGTAGGTATTTTTCTGGAGTAATTGCAGTTTTACTTAGTATTGTGAGCCAAAAGTGCTTGCTTATTAAAAGTGTCCCATTTGCTGTTACCAAGAAACGTCACTTAACAATTCTTTTCCAAAGGGAAAAAAAAACAGAAAACCCAATGAACCATTATAGTTGAGTAATCAAGGTCATGATAGAATATTTGTGTTTATGGTGGTTTAAAAATTTTAATTGCATGGAAATGCACTGACTCTCATATAAACACACACACACCATATATACTATAAATGAGTGTGTAGTGATCTATGGGTGTGTGTATTCTGTTTTATAGAAAATAAAAATATCTTTGACTAGAAAAGTGTGTTTAAGAATAGTGCCAGGAAGCAGATGTGGTTCAAGTGATTGAGCTCCCACCTACCACATAGGAGGGCCTGGGTTCAGTTCCCAGTGCTTCCTGGAGAAGACAAGCAAGACAGTGAGCTGTTGTGGTAAGCTAATGCAACAAGATGATGCAACAAGGAGACACAAAGAGGAAACACAAGGAGAGAGACAAGAAAGCAGGGAGCAGAGGTCTCAAGCTATTGTGCTCCTCTCTCCCACATGGGAGGTCCAAGGTTCGGTTCACAGAGTCTTCTGAAGACAAGACAGGCAGGCACAGGGAACACACAACAAATGGACACAGAGAGCAGACAATGGGAGGCGGGAGTGTGGTAAATAAATAAAATAAATCTTTTTTTTTTTTTTTAAACGAATAATGCCAACACCGATCTACTTTTAGTTAGTAGTTATATTTTGGATATATAAAAAAACATTTTCTTTTGCAGTAGAACATAAGCTTGATACTGTTACAGTATAAGAAGTAAAAAAGTGAAAATTAAATCTTTAGTTATGTACACAGGTTAACTGTTTACTTATATGATACTCTACTTTCATTAAAGCTATTAACTATTTTTTCAGTATGCACTTCATATATCTTAAACTTTGTAGCAAGTTCCTGCTCCATCAACAGTTTTGCTATACATTTACCTAAACTTAAGGCCTAGCATCATAGGGAAACAAATGTTATTTTCATAATAATGGTAATTACAGATACCTGTAATGCAGGTTGCTTTATAATTAGGAAACTAGGAAAAGAGCAGGGAAGATTTTAAGTTAATCAAAAAAGTTAAACTATATAGTGAGTTGTACTGGTTTTATTAGAGACTTCCAGACAAATAGCATGCATAGGAGAATGAGTTTGATGATAGGAAACTTACCAGAAGAAACTTTAAAAATGCTTAGGTTTTCTTCTCCTGAGTAGTTAGCTTTATTTAACTTATTTGGGGGTAAACTCTTCCTTTATTTAACTGACTTAGCTTCCTCTCTGTGCCTGGAATGACTTATTAAAATACTAATTTGAAATGCAAATGTTCTGTTTCTTGTTGGTAATCCACAGGCCAAATACTTGTAAAAACATTAGTAAAATAGAGTGTTTACTTTGTGTCAAGATGTTTTGAGCTTTAGTATTGATTTATACTATGACCTTGGATTCATATTGGCTACATTATTATTTTTATTTTAAACAAAATATAAGTTATACAAAGACTTGGAATCTTTTTTAGTCCATGGTAATTGGTAAAATGTAATGGCTATAGGGGAATGATATTTATTTGTGAGTTACTTCCACTTTGAGCATACATTGATGATAGTTGATGATATGTATGTATGTGTGGATATTTTGCTCTCTTTCTAATTGAATTTATGGATGTTGGCCAAAACTGATAGAGAAAGACCAGGTACTTATTAATTTTTGTCCTAATAATATTAAAGCTCCAGAGTAGAAGTGGATGTATATGTAATATGAAACCATCCATCTCTAGGTATAACCCCTCTATTGGAATAAACAAATCATTTCCTGAAATAATTGAGTTGCCATTTATGAACCATGTTGAAATTTTGAGCAGTTTTCTGTTGTAATTATAAACTACAGAAGTACTTTTTACTTAATTGTTCCTTAACAGGTTGCTGTTCTTGGGTATTTGCACATTTTTTCAAACAAGGAAATCTGAGATTTAGTAATGTATAAGATTGTTTGAATGCCATGTAGATCATTGCATGATTTAAAATAAAATTAATATCAGACCCTGTATGGAAATACCTCACAACCTCTCTGTTTCTGTCTTGTACTACATTGATTTACAGAGATGATAAGAAGGATGGGCTGAAATTTTACACCGATCCTTCCTATTTCTTTGACCTTTGGAAAGAAAAAATGCTACAAGACACAGAAGACAAAAGAAAAGAGAAAAGGCGACAAAAGGTAAATAGCTAAAGCATGAAAAACCTGCATATAAATGAATAAACAGGATTCTTAAAGCAAAATCAATAATTCTTTATTTAAATGCTTGAGATACGGGATTTAGTGCTGAAGTTTTTTCAGAGGTTATGTATTTTACATGAAGATCTTAACAGTTTAGTTTAACACAGTAATATAAGTTTTCAGTACTATTGATTAGCTCTCTAATAGTTTCTTTCCTTCAACAAAAGTAGTGGCTGAAAATTTCACTTTTGTTTGTAAGCATGCATTGTAACTTTTATCTTTCTGCTCTAAAATTTCATAAAGCAGCCTACCATTCTATATCAGATAGAATCATTTGTTTTTGTCTTTTTTAATGTTCATATTTGTTGAGTTGTCACTTAGCTGTAATAATACTGTATTAGGGCTGTCCAATGAAACAAAATCAGCAGTATACATATACATACACAGACAGAGAGATTGGGCTATTATATGAATTTGGCTCACTGGACTGTGGAGGCCAGTAAGTCCTATTTGTAGGACTGATAAAGGTGATTCTGAAGTCTGGCAAGTCTTTATTGAACCTGGCTGGTTGAAGCTGTGAGGCAGAAATTATTCTTTCAGATCTCTGAAATCTTCATTTCTGACTTTTAAGATCTCCAGCTGATTGGATGAGGGCACTCCCCACATTGCTGAGTGACACCTTTGTTGATTGTAGATGCAATCAGATGTAGAAACAGTCAACTGTTCTTAGATGCCCGTCCACCTAAGAAATACCTTCACAGTGAATCAGGCCAATGCTTGCTATTGGGTACTGTCACCTAGCCAAGTTAACACTTGAAATGGGCCATCACAAAGACCTTATGAGATGTTCATATTGAATGGAAAAGCAAATATGATCTGCATGGCTAGGGGATACTGTTTGCTAAAAATGAAATGTCCTTCACATGTCCTACTCTACAAGCACTCTTGGAAGGACACACTGCTCTGGTTAGGTTAAGGGAATTCTGTTTTAAAAATTGTCCCTTTGGGGCCCAGAATTTAGATGTAAGGCAAGTATTTGCTGAGATTTTTATATGCAGGCTGTGTTTAAAAAGCACCTACCCAGTTGCCTTAGCAAACATTGGAGTGCTTTGGTTAAGAGAAATGCTCGACATTTTGTGAGTTGATGGCTCTCAGGTTTGGATTTTAGGTGGATTTGCCCAGTAGGAGTCACACTTGGGGCTGGGGAGAAGTTCTGGGCTTTTTCCCAGCTCTTCATTTACGTTGTTTATATGATGTTTAAGAGGGCCTCTTTGAATCTTTTTCATTTCTAAAAAAAGCTTTGAAAAATAGTACATGCAAACAATTTGCAGGGTGCAGGTATAAGATATTACCACTGGATTTTAGGAAAGGATTCAAAGGATATGATGAGTCATGTACTGTCTTTGGGCTGGCAAGTTGGGGAGGTGTAAGAAAATTTGGAAAGCTTGAAATTGCTGAGTTCAACAATGTATCCAAGTGAAGAAAAGATAGTAATCTCTTGAATGGAAAAGAAACTTAAAGGTATGCTTGGCTTAATCCCCATACCTTTTTTTAGAAATAGGAAAGAAAACCAGAGCTTTAAAGAGTACTTTTCTTCACTACTTTCTTGACCAATTAAAAAGCTTTTTAGGTTACCCTTTTGGCAAAAATCTCAGTTTTTTCCCTGTGTCTTTGAGGGAAAACAGCCTAATCTGCAATTATTGTGTCTTCGGAATCAATTTGTCATTTCCTTTGCTGTTTTGTCTCGTTCCACATTCCTCAAACATAAAATTCTGATTAAGAATTTATTTGTTCCGCTTATTCATTTATATAATAATTCTTTTTTGAATGTCTTCTAAATGCTGGATAAATGGTGATGAGAAAGATAGGATTCTCACCCTCATGAATATTTCAGTTCAGTGGGGAAACAAACAATTCCCCAAATAAATGTGTAGGTGAGTGTTGTGCAGGAAAGGTCAGGGGGCTGTGAATGAGATGGATGCGGTGGGGGATGCAGAGATGTGCTGCTTGCACTGGCATCCAAGAGATGGATCGAGGAAGGAAGTGGGGCGGGGGGTGGCCGGAGTCCAGGCCTCTACCTTGTGGGGGGCTAAAGTGCTGGAGGGCAGCTGTGGTGGGGCGCTGCCGAAGCGGGAAGCATTCTAAGATGTAAGGTCACCTGGGGTAGGAAACCACTTGGCATGTCCTGGGATTTTTATGGAGGTCATCAAGCTGGGGTATAGGTTCATCATTGTCAGCGTTGTGTCATATTTGGCTCGTCTGTGTGTGTATGTGTGTATACATGTTGATGGCAGATTTGGGGGCTCAATCATTGGAAGAGAAGCTGTAGATGTCATAACACTCAACCCCTCAGATGTCAGCATACATTTCTTAAAAGTAAGGTGATAGTTATTAATTTATTTCAGTGGTTTTTAATTAAAATGCATATTGAAATCACATTGAAATCAAATTTATACAAACAATACATGCTGGTTGTAAATGTTCAAGTAACTCTGAAGGAAATAAAGACACTGGTCTCCCCAGGAGTTAACCTCTGTTAACAGTTTGATGTGGATCTTTTTAGATCTTTAAAGCATGCATAAATATACATTTTACAATATATTTTTATATAAATAGAATTGTACAACCCTAGATTGAGGGGCATATATAGAGACATCATTAAAAATCTACTCCATTCTTTCAAACAGTTGTGTAGTATTCCAAAGTACAGGTGTCTCATACCCTATTTACCCATGACCTATTAATGAATGTTTAGGTTGTTTCTAATTTCTGCTTTTACAACTCTTTAGTGGGCATCCTTGCCCTGATGTGGTTCGCTCCCTTGCAGATAATTCTTCAGGGTAATTGCCTCGAAGTCGAATTGCTACATCAAAGAGAATATGAGATTTAAATTTTGATAGACACAATCCTATTGTTCCCACCAAAAAAGACTGAACCAGTTTATGCTCCTAACACACCTCTTCCAGTATGGATTTTGTGTGTTTGTGAGCCAAACCCAAAAAAAATCTAGTTTGTATTACACATCTTATAATATCCTTATTAATGATTTGTACATCTTCTGTAAATTTGATGTTCACATCCTGTGCCAGCCCATGACCAAAGCCTCCTGAATATCTCTTCAAAGAGTCCAGTTCTGTCTTCACCACTACCCTTGAGCCACCTACCTTCCTCTCTCTTAGACCATCTTAGGAGCTTTCTAACCAGCCCTCTTTCCCCTTTTAAGCCAGTCTCAACCTAAATGTTTTCAAATGCTTTCCTCATTATGCCAGCCTCTACTTTCCCATCTTGTTAAATATTCTTCAGGGGTTTCCCATTGCTCATGGGATGAAGAATACAATTTTAACACGGCCCTTGAGCCTTGTCTACCTGTCAGATCTTATCTTGGGCCCTCCCGGCTGCTTACCACTGACCTTTCATTTCTCCTGCAGCCGTCCCCTCCCTCCTCGGCAGAGCCTTCGCACGTTCTGCCCCAGTTCCTGGCACGCACCTGGCCCCTTCTCCTTTGCAGAAGTGATGTCCAGTCACAGTTCCATAATTATACATTTATTTGTTTGATCTTGTGAGCTTCCCCCTGTAGACTGCGAGCTCCACGAGGGCAGAGATCATGGCCTTTTTTTGTTTGCCATTTGTATCAGCAGTGCCTAGCTCTTGCTCCGTCAACCCTGGTTGTGGATTTGGTTGTACAGTCAGCATTTATTGTATGTGTGGTATCTGTAAAACAGCGTGTTGAGATGCTCTAAGAGGCACATTGGAAATAAAGGCACATCGTTCTTGTCCTTAAATAGCATACTGTCTTATGAGGCAGCAGGAAAAGCATTTAAACATACATAGAAATAACTGTCCTCGCCTTTAAAGAAGTACATATGTATGCAGGTCCTGAATATTCATTAAATATGTTTTTACTGTACTTCTGCTGGCTAAGTAGGGCTGGAGCAAGAATGGTTTTTTGTCTGCAGGAAGGTAAGTGTTTTTGTTTTGTGTGAAGGGTTAGCCTAAATATCCTATAATATTTAGAAACTGAGACTAGGACATTTGAAGTATTCTCTTTAGAAGGTAATTGCACGTTAACAGAATTGTGCAGTGGTGGAGAATGATTTCTTTATATGGCGTCATCAGATATTTCACCTGTATAGTGTAAATCTAAAAGGTATAGTACATTTAGAACAAGCTAAAAGCCCAGTAAAGCGACAGCTCTTTACCAAAAATGATAGTAAGCCACTCTTTGGTAGTTGTAGCACAGTAACTTTTTATTTATTTACGTTAACTGGGTAAATATCAGTTCCTTTCTGTTGGTCTGCTGGGGAAGAGGGTTCGTATGCTGCTTTAGCATTTAACAGTAGGGTAATAAAACGTGATTGTCTTGTCTGCATATCGGGCTTGTTTCTGTGCATTCTAATTGCATTAACCGGCTGTTTTCCTCTCCCTTCTGTCTCGGCATGCTTTCTTTCTTTCCCTGGACGCCAGGAGCAAAAGCGTGTAGATGGCACAACCCGTGAGGTGAAAAAGGTTAGAAAAGCCAGGAACAGGCGCCAGGAGTGGAATATGATGGCATATGACAAGGAGCTTAGACCTGACAACAGGTTGTCTCAGAGCGTGTACCATGGAGCGTCTTCCGAGGGATCGCTGTCCCCAGACACTAGGTGTGTGTGTGTCCCGGCTCCTACCCACAGTGCTTTGGGCTGCCCTCGCTTTTATCGTCAGCTGGAAATGCAGCAGCGGCTTTGGTGCTTAAATTGTGGCCCACGGCATGTTTCAGAACTTTCCGTAAAAATTAACTTTACATGTTTTGACTTTGAAATAATGCTTTAAGACAGCTTTATTTTACATTGGGTGCCTTTGTGTGGTTTCTAATCTAACTGACTAAAATTTGTTTTTCAGTTAATCTAGATCTATTATGTTTAACATCAATTCTGAATTTTGGGATAGTAACCGGTAATGACTGAAAATTTTTATTTTAATAATCATTTAATTCTTTCCCTTTATGGTTTTGTTTCTAAGCTTGGCATGTTGAATTTTCTTTGTCACTCGGAATCTAAAAATGGTTAGTAGGTGGTGATTAATGTGATTGAGGAAGAATGTCATTGTTCTTTTTGATAACGCTTCCAAAAAAGTTAGGAACAAAAGAGAATTCTTTCTGTTCAGGTAATTAATCTAATGTATTCTGATTTCAGGAGAAGAATGCTGTTGGAGTTTGTATAAAACATTTATTAGCATTTGAGTAAACATGTTCCTCGCAGGCGTGGTTGATATGGTCACTGAGTCGCATTTGTCCCTGAAGGTCTTCACCGGATCACAGGAACCCAAGAGTCGATTTTGAACTTTTAGCTTTCATTTCCTGTTTTTGCTTTTGTAAAAGTTACAGTCTTCCTTTTATATAAACTCTCAGAGTCTTCCATCAGCATTTAAAAATTTGAATAGAGAATTAGTGCAGTGCACCATTCAGTCACATTTCAATGTCAGTGACAACCTGGACCTCTTTTTATATTTGTATCCATTTTTGTTTTGTTCCTCTTTTTACCTTTCCAACCCCAGTATTTCATACCAGACTCTGACCTATAGAAGGTGTGTATTAAATATTTGCTGAATTAAAGCCTTCTTTGTATTTACAGGGCCCTTAAATCTTCCTACCCCAGGAGACCTGGTACTGATAGGAGAGGAAGCAAGTTACATGCTGTTAACTGTTAAATATCGGAGAATTATTGGAGCTTCAGCTGAGTTCTAGCCTCAAGCTTGTCATAATGTCAATTTTTTTCTATACAAAGTGAGAATGATGATACAATTCTGGAGGCAGCGTCAGTACTTGAACTAAATAGTTCTCATGATGTCAGTTTCCTTTTTTCTCCCCCAACTAATTTGTGATTGCTTATTCTTGCAAACCATATACTTTATATTCACCCCATATATACTGTTATATTCTAACAGATTCCAGATGGAAAAAATGATGGATTGTTTTTGTTCCTTGATAGAATGATTGATAATCATTCTAGCATCTGAGATTAGTTTTTTCTTATTTTTTCAAAAATCTAATGGAAGTATGAGTTTTATTTCTTCAGAACTTCATTTTATCTCAGACTATTCCAGTGGCCTCTCATTATAGACACATATCAGAAATTACCAGATGAATAGATTATAATTCATCATTGTGTACTGGGATAAGTATTAATTATATCCCTTTAAATTAAATTAAATTTTAATTAAAAATTTTTAAAACTTTTAAAATAAACTTAAAATTAATGAAGACTTTATTTTCATTTAACTGAAGTGTCACTTTTTTTATTATAAAATAACAATGTTTATTGTATTTGGAAATTATAGAAAGTAATGGTAAAATCTCCATCATCCTCCTCCCAGAGAAAACCACTCTTGGTATTTTAGTGTGTTTTCCTTTAGTTTCGTTTTTCGTATGTGCATGCTTTTTCTTTTACAAAAGTAGAACCATACTACATGTTTTTTATCTTGTGACTTTTTACCTTCTATCTCATCTCAAGTATTGTTCAGAAATTGGGTTTTTAATGGTGCATCTTCTCCTCTGGAGGTAGCCAAGGTAAATTTGAGGAAACTTTAAATATCAAGTTTCACAGCCTTTCAACCCAGTCCACATAAAGTGATCAGAAATGTTTGCTTTCTCAGTAAGATAGTTAGGATCGGTTTCTTTCCAGTGCAGCTGCGGGTGAGAATCGAGGAACTGCTTGCCTGCCCTGTACAGCTCTTGACTCAGGAAACAGACTGCCCTCGTTTGGTTGCCGTCCTCCTCGAGCTCTGTTGCAGTCTCCAGCTCTCCCGGCCTGTCTACCCACAAGCTTCTGGGGTTATTCGATTGTACCACTGATTCTCAGCGCTCTGCTTCTCCCTGTTTCGCTGTCGTCTTGCCCCTCCAGTTCTCTTCTCCCTCACAGAGGACCACCTGCAGGCCCCTCCCTCGTCTCCCTGTTGGCAGAGTTCTGCCCACCCCTGGGTGGTGGCGTCTCCCAGCAGCTGCCATGCTCTTCCCTCTGCCCCTTGCCCCCACCCCCTTGTACGTAGTCGTTCACTCCAGCGGACGTCCTTCATCCATGCCCTGACCCCTGGCAGTCTCCTGCTTTGGTTTTATGCTTTAAAAATCCATTGCCTAGTGCTTTGCTTCCTCCTCCCTGTACTTTTTTTCGGTTTCCTTTTGTCCCTGTATCATAGAGCTGTCTCATAGGGAGTGCCCGCTCGGTTATGCTGGCACATACAGTTTCCTGCCCTTCATCTCCTTAGAACCACTCTGTGGTTTTGCTAGAGGACTTAGTTTCCTTCAAAACCTTGTACATCCTTAGTGACACATGGTCTCACACACAGTCATGACAGCCAGAGTTTTTATATTTACATTTTTAAAGTACACTAAATCTAAATGCCAGTCAGGTTCTTCCCACGTTAAAAATACATTTAACTCATTTGCTTGAACTCTTTGCACAGCTCAGAAGACATAATCATATGCACACCGTAATCTAGAAAATGTACTGTCGTGAGGGAGAAAATCGTGCATAGCGATCTGTTCTCATTTACGAAGATTATGGTGCCGTGTGATGCGTTGGCTCAGGAAAGCGGCTGTGGGAAATCCCAAGATTCAAAATTCTGTTTGTCTCCAGTGCCCTTCCACATCCCCAATGTATTTCTGCCTGTTTTCTTCAGAGAGAGAAACACAAGCTGAATCCTAACAGAAACCAGCAAATAAATGTGAGAAAAGTGAGGACCAGAAAAGAAGAGTGGGAGAGAAGGAAAATGGGCATTGAGTTTATGAGTGACGCAAAGAGGCTGGAGCAGGCAGGGAGCGCGAAAGAGGACAGGATGCCCAAAGGGTTTGTCGTTTTGCTTTCTTGGGGTGCCCCACCTCAGGCTGCCCGCCTTGCTTCCATTATATGAGGACATGCCTCCCTGTACTGACTCCATGTGTCCCGTCACCAGCGCCAGGCTGCACGACCGCTTGTCACTAACTCCACCTGGCGCAGCCCCCAGCTCTAGTCCTTCTCCGCAGCCCCCCTCAGGCTTAGCTCACACTCTGCCTCCTCCACGTGCAACTAATAAAGTATTGTCTTCCTTCCAGATTTTCATTCTCAACTCTGTATTCAAAGGAGAAAAAGAATGCCTTTATACTGCATCACATGGCTTCTTTCTCTTAGAGTTAAATACATTTCTCCTGTTCGAGAAAACTGCGGTTCACTCTATCGCGTTCTTGATTTCTTTCTCTCTTCTTAATGTTAATATTTATCCCTTTCACCTGCCATTTTATAATTCCTAATTATGTGCTGTCAGTTTCATTGCCACTGAAATCTTGAGTCTACGCTAGATGCTGTTTTTAAAATGAATGGAATTTGTCTTGTAGCCTTCTCTTTTATACTGAAATATCGTGAAAATGGGGCCCTGCTGTTTCCTGCTTGCCAACCTGCCTGACTTTTTTAAAGCTGCGAATCTGAATCCATGTAACACTGGGGCTTGCTGCTGGAATAGTAATTGTGCCGCTGCTCTGGGGCTCTACAGGGGCTATATGTACTCGGTAACAAAGAGAAAAAAATGTGTGATTTCTGTGCCTTAGCAATGTCATGATTCAGACATACCCTGTGCCTGCGAGGGGAACTGTTTTCAACCTTATTTAAATCCTCCTACCCCCCTTCCTTTGACTCTAGATCGCACACGTCCGATGTCACAGACTACTCTTACCCGGCCACTCCGAACCACTCTCTGCACCCGCAGCCGGCGACCCCTTCTTATGCGGCCGGCGGCGAAGCGCCGCCACACGGGGCGGCGACCCAGGCCCCTGAGCAGGAGTACAGGCCGCCCCCGGGCTCCGCCAGGCACCCGGCCCTCAACAGGCCGCAGCAGCCGCCGCCGCCGCCCCCCCAGGCGGCCGACTTCGGGTGAGTGGCCGTGCCTGCGGGCCACGGGCCCTCTGTGTGTGGCAGGGGAATTCTAACCGAATTGGGTGCTTTGCAGGCCAAGATGCAGCCAGGACTTAACTGGATGTGGCAAATTCCATGTCCACTCAAGGAGGCGCAGTCTTAGGCTCCACCTCCCCCTCCCCGTCCCATTAGTAAAGATAAATCTCAGGGCTGCCTCTGCGTCCGCATAGACACGCTCCTTGTACACACGTACTCAGGTATACCAGTATTCCTCCGCTGCCATTGTTGAACCACTCTGTGATCCAAAACTTCCTGAAAAGTGAAGCCCAATATAATGCCAGGTTCTCTTAATAGTAAAATGGAATATAGCGATGAATTTAAAGGTTAGATATAGAATATATATTAATTTGGAGAAGTTCTACATCCTATCTTTTTCTTTTCTTTTTTCTAATTATTAAGCTTATCTTCACAAGAGTTTCAGATCACAGTAATTCATATATACAATATACAGTACTCCCACATATCCAGTATAAAACTTTTTCCCTTCCACAGCAATAATCTTTTAACATATTCATACCATATTTACTGAAACTGATGTGCAGATATTGAGACAATAGCTTTCAAACAAGGTAACATTTGTGTTTACATTGTGGTTTATACTTTAGGCTATACAGTTTTCTAAATTTTTAGTTATCCTATGTTTTACATTATGGTTTACATTATTTGTCTGTCGTCCCCTATATGTTTTTGGTGTAATATTACATGTTTTATATCCATCCTTGCGTACTCCTGTGAAACACTTCTATTGCCCTCACAGTTAACGTTGATTCCATCTATTCAATACCTCTTTCCCCCTCCCCTTAGGGCCCACAGTGACAGTCAATCTCCATTTCTTGAAGAGCCATGTTCAGAGATACTTGCAACAGTGTTGAGGGCTTGACATGCTCAGCTGCCCTAATGCCCTGGGAGCCACCCTTTCTCTTGAGAGATACAGTTCCCTCTATTTGATGGCCTCAGTCCTCCCCAGGATGTGGGTCCACCTTCACTCTCATTATATGGGTCTCTACCCAATGATATAACCCACTCTGGCAAAATGACCATTCACATATTCCCTAGGAGTCTATCCTGCATCATATTATCCCCTTTAAGTATCTTAAACAGGTAACTTTCCTAATTATATTTTGAAAAGGTTTTCTCAGCATTATACTCTCTACGCACCTTATTTTAATAAGATATCCCGAGCTCTCTCTGTTGTGGCTTAACCCTCTTTGAAAGAGTTGAGTCCTCAGAGGGGCTGCCTGGAAGAGGTGGTACACGCCTTGGCTAGCGCATGTGTTCTTCAGCCCAGAGCCAGCTTGCTGCTCTCCACATGTTTGTCCCTCAGCTCCCAGAGGTGTTTTCGCCCTGACCATGTGGTCATCTCCGGTTCTCCTGAAGTCAGGATCCCTCAATGTTTTTCAGCCAGGCAGGGGTCCATGGCCGTGGTCAGGCTGGCTTGGGGAACCCTCAGCTAAGGAGGACTCAGCACATTTCTTGGCTGTAGGACCTTCCAAAGCTTCTGATGTTCTAATGGGCATTGTGGACATGGGGTGTTTCGGCAGGGTCAGGGTAGAGGCTACAGAGTTTTCTGAACTGGGCTGACCACAGACCCCTTGTAAGAGGAGTTTGTGAACCGCCCGGTTTTGAGGATGCCTGGTGTAAAGGTTGAGGTTGCATTTGTATTCCTCTCACCGCTGTATCAGCGACTCACAGAAAACTGCTGGACTTTTTGAATGGTCACCTTTTGGTGCATGTCAGTAGGAGATGTTGAATTCGATCTTACTGGATAACGTGGAACTGTGAAAATAACTGACCGAGAATGCGAGGTTTACATCCTGTGATGACTGAAATTCAGATGGCACTGCATTTGCTGGGGGGACCTTTATGTTCAGCTTAAGAGCCCCGCAGGATGCGCCCCGTGTTGTCCTCGTTGACTCTGTGTTTCCTCTTTTTCTTAGGATGCTCCCGGCGCAGATCATTGAATATTACAGCCCGTCAGGACCACCCCCTCCACCACCGCCTCCCATGATCCCTTCAGCACAAACTGCGTTTGTTAGTCCTCTCCAGATGCCCATGCCGCCGTCCTTCCCCGCGTCCGCTGGCCCCACGTACACGGCCCCCGCTCACCCCCCCGCCTCTGGGCTGGTGGTCACGGCCCCGCCCCCACCAGGCCCACCCCCGCCCCCGCCGGGTCCTCCTGGGGTGGGCTCCTCTCTTTCGTCCTCCCCTCTGCACGCCCCCCCTGTCGCCGAGGCCAAGCGACCAGAAGCTGCACAGCCACCTGTAAGCGATGCTCGGAGCGATCTCCTTGCTGCCATTCGAATGGGTGAGTGGGACCCCCAGACCCAAGAGCTTCCTTTCCGAAAGACATTCCTTCACAGCTCCTTCCAGCTGCAGCTGCCGCTGCGTCGCACGACCCCGCCACAACAAACCACGCTTTACAGAAGGTTAAAGGAGCCTTCTTTTATTAACAAAAATGTGTTTATGCCAGCGCAAGGTAAACACACTATGACGAAGACCTTAGAACTCAGGAAGTCTACCTGGTGAGAAACCAGGTAACAGAAACAGCAGTTAATGGTTCCTTCCTCTGCCTTCTCCTCTAAGGGTAGAAGGGTAAATGAAAGAAAATCTTCTCAGATCAATGGCTTATTTGCAAAATAAAGTAAAGCCTAGGTATGTCTCGGACTTGCCCTGCTTTTAGTGTGATGATCTAAGCCAGTAGTTTTTCAATATTTCTTTAGCCACAGAACCCTTTTCGTCAGGTGGGAATCCTGCACCGGCCCCTGGTGTGGAAAACAAGAGTAGACTTCCTCTGGTTGAAGCAGGGTTGGGGGCCTGGAGCCACACCCGTTTGGGCCTGCCCTAAGCTTCCACCTTCACGTTGAATTCTCCACCCCACGCCAGGTAGACTAAGCCCGGGGCCATGCCCAGGTGGGCTGAAGGTCACTGACAGGACGTGGAAATATCCCAAGAGCTCCTCATCCCGTGAGGCGCTACCCAGCCTGTTGGTCACAGGTCAGTTGCTTTGACATGGAAATGACCGAGAGAAGGTCGGCTCGGTCCCCACGCAGCCTCAGAGGTGTCCTTCCAGGGGAAGGCACCATGCACCAGGCCTCAGCGTGCCCTCCTCCAGCACCAGAGCTCTTAGCACGCTGTGAACGTCATCACCCAGGTTTTGTCAAGAAAAGCCCCAGAGCTATAATGCCTCATGGATTCCAAATTTGGGGTCATCGTAAGGCTGTGTTGGGTTTGTTTCTTACACCTTGTTGTGGACCGAATCCTATAACCACAGAGGACATGTGCAGGTCTTAATCCACTCCTGTGGGTTTGACCCCATCTGTAGCAGGACTTTGAAGATGACATTGTTAGTTAAGGTGGCCAAACGGAAGCGAGGTGGGCCTTTATCTGTATGCCTGAAGGCGGTACAGAGAGTGGAGATTCAGAGAAAGCCACAGGAAGCGGAGGCTGGAGAACAGGCAGGAGGTGGTGAAGGACACCGCCAAGTGGCAGGAAGCACAGATGCCTGCCAAGGAACCCCAGAGATTGCAACAAGCCAGCGCCAGATGCATGGCCCTGCTGACACTCGACTCTGGCCTTCAGAGCCGGGAGACCATGAACATTTGTGGCTTAAGCCACCCCGTCGTGTGTTACTTTGGTATAGAAGCTGCAGCAAACTGAGATGCACCTACATGGAGTTGAAACATAAGCTGAAACTACTCAGGAAGGAACAGCAGACAAATCTGGATTGAGGAGTATTCTGCAAAATAGCTACCTATATTCTGCAAAAATGTCCAAGATTGAAAAACTGCTCCAGATTAAAGGACATTAATTAAAGGGATAGGACAACTAATGCCAAAGAGACCTGATAACTAATGTAACAGGCATCGCATTAATTAGGTCCTGAACCTGCGGAAATTTTTTTTTTTTTTCCATTCTCTATATTCTGATGGCAAAACTTGAATAAGGTCTATGGAATAGAAAGTAAAATTGCATCTATGTTAATTTTCTGATTTGTGTCATTGTTTTTTAGGAGATACACATGAAGTATTTTAGGTGTTATTTTAGTTTGTTAAAGCTGCTGGAAGCAAAATACCAGAAGTCAGTTGGCTTTTACAATAGGGGTTTATTAGGGTACATTTTCTGAGGCCGTGAAAATGTCCAATCAAGGCATCAGCAGAGAAACTCCCACTAGAGGGCGGCTGCTGGCAGATCCTGGGCTCCTGGCAGACCCTGGGCTCCTGCCACATGGCCACCATTGGGTGGCCCACCTCTGCTTGCTTCTTCGGGCTCAGTTGTTCCCTGGCTCAGCTGTGGGCACTCAGGCACGGGGCTGTCTCTTCCTGGACCTCCTCTTTTCAGCCTTGACTGCTCTGCTGATTCCAGCCTCTCAGCCCCTCCAGGCTCCTCAGCTCCTCTCTCCCTTGGAGGGTAAAGTGGCAGCTGACTTTATCTGTGCATGTCTGCTCCAGGCCTCAGGTTAGTAAGACTCCAGAAGAGGGCGAGGACCAGCCTGGGTCGTGCCTCGCCACCCTCCGCCCGAGCCCTGGAGCTGTCTAATCCAAAGGGATCCAGTCACCAGGTCCCAGAACTGCATGTGGAGCAGTCAGCAGGCCCGACACCCACGGGGATGGGCTAGTTCTAGGAACACGATATTTTCTGGGATTCACAGAAAACTTCAAACTGTCACAGGGTGTAAAGGAACATTATCTAAAACTTAGATGGCACAGAAGGAAATGTATGTGTATGTGTAAGAATGATAAAGAGAAAAATTGATAAAATAGCTGGTGTCAAAATGTTATCAGTTGGGGGATCTGAAAGTGCAGTATATGGGAATGTTTTTTTCTACTAGTCTTATAACTCTTCTATAAATCTGAAATTTCTTCAAAATAAAAAGTAAAAAGAGTTGATACACATTGCATCATCAAAAATGGTATTTTGTTAACTAAGAGAGAGTAGACATATACCTTTTATCCATCTTCAACAAGAATTATTGAGACAAGGCGTTCTCAGTCACCTCAGCTGAGCAGAGACTGCTGGTGTGAGCGCTGGTTCCCATGCCCCTGGATCACAGGCTGCCGAGTACGATGCTCTGTGGTGACAAAACGAGAACGTGCCACACCTGCATGCTCCAATCTGGTAGCCCCAGCCACAGAGAAATTTAAAGGGCCCATGGGGCCGGTGACTCCCTTGCTGGGCAGTGCAGCTTTAGAATCTTCCTCAGTGGTGTCTATGATGCCACTACTTTTTTTTGTATTTTTAAGACATTATTTCATTATGTAAAAAAAGCGATGATTTTGCATTCATATTCCTTTTTTCGTCATGAACCTTCTAATAGTTCCCGAATTCCCCTCCCCCCCCCCCCCACCCCCCCGCGATTTCCAAAAATTATCCTTAGTGTCCTTTGGGGAAAAATGGTCAAATAGACATATTGGTCTGTTTTTTTAAACATGTGGAACCTGCAAAGGGGTTTAAATCTCTACTATTTACTGTATCTCTAGGAATCCAGCTGAAAAAGGTGCAAGAGCAGCGCGAGCAAGAGGCCAAGCGGGAGCCTGTCGGGAACGACGTGGCCACGATTCTTTCCCGGCGCATTGCTGTCGAGTACAGCGATTCTGACGATGACTCAGAGTTTGACGAAAACGACTGGTCAGATTGAGCGGCACCCACGGTCCGCCACGTGCAGGTGGCCCTGTGGCAGTGCCGGCTGCCAGCCAGAACTCCGTGAGCTGGAAGTGTGTTGAAAACTCGAAGTGGTCTCAACACTTAAATAGTAGTATTATAATCCTGTAGCTTAGCAACTTTTGTATTAATAATGTGATATTGCTTCTGCACATCCAAAACTTCTGGGTTTTTTCAGTATTTACTGTGTAATACTTAAGTGCCACTAAACATAGCAAATCGTGCTGCACATCAAGAAATACGCTGTAATTATTGCATTGTCCTGGAAACAACATTTTGCTTTCTTCTTGGCCATGAAAGTATTTAGTGCAGTTTGAGTTTACTCTTACTGATTATTATAATTCTGCAGACTTGCTGTGTGTTTGTGAAGCTGCTTGGTTGTTAGGTCTTTGCAGGATTAACGACTGTGTGTCAGAGTGATGTCTTCCGAGCCATAAGTGATATTGTTTTACGTTTTTAAAAAATGTTTTTCAGAAGATGTTTGGTCCCAGAGGGAAAGATTGAACAAGTGAGGAGAGGCAAATGTTTCTGCTTTCAGTTTCTTGGCTTGGTTGCCTCCAAGTGAATTTGTATGTTCCGTTGAATAATTTTAACTTCCTTTGCACGTTCTTATAAATTGTGACATTGGATGGGTCCCTTTATAGGCAGGATTCCGCGGTAATTTTCCTTCACCCTTTAGGCATTGACCTAAATGTTTGTTGATTTCTGTGGAAGGGGTCAGCAGCTCAGTAGTACTGAAAAAAACGGGTCCTTTTTGCCTTCAGGGACATTGGGGATGATATTCAAAATATTTGAAGACCATTCCAGCTTGCACCCCCGGCGCCGAGCACACACAGGCATCAAGTAGCCGGAGGCCCTGACAGGAGGTACATGCTGCAGAGAATGCTCAAGGTGCCTCCTCCTCTTGGTCTGAATTTGGAAACATAGGTTCAAGTGAAAGTTGGTGTGACAGCTGTCCACTTTTCATGGTACTGTGGTCAGATTAGGGACCAGTAACCCACAAGCAGGGCCTTTGCCCTGGCCTAGAAGCACACAGTTCTTTTGTCTCAGATTGTCTTTGGCAGGTTCAGTTTTAAAAAGTACCTCACAAAAGCACCTGGCTGAGCCCTGCAGCTGTAGCAGATCTTCCTGCCACCCTTCTCCCACCGGGGGATTTAGAGACAAGCCCTTGGCAAACTCATGAATCAGCTTCTATTTTGCAATTCTGCGTGAAGGGTAACTGCTTGTTCAGAATCAGTAAATGCCCATGCTTTGATTGTGAATATGACTGCACAAAACACCTTACTCACCAAGGAATTGCTACTCCCAGACCCCATTTCCAACAGATAACTTGTTACTAGAGACTGTCAGTTACAGTGAAGGAAAGAAGACTTAGTTAAAAACAGTTATTTGGGTTGATGGTAAATGCAAACGGGATCACAAAAGGGGTTTTTGTTGGTTGAGGTCTCCTTGGGAAATCGGCCGGCCCCTGAATCCCGTCCAGTTTGAGTGCTGACGCAGCTCGTGGGCAGGCTTCTTAGAAAGCTGGGGTATGGGTTGTAGTCACTGAGATTTTGAAACTCAGAAAACCTAATGTCTCCGTCCCCTTTCCAAGACCATGCTTATACTGCTTATCTGTGTCTTTTTAGCTCTACTAGCTTTTTAGGCACATGCTTCTTGAGTTTCTGTTCTTAGAGCTAGGCACCATTTGACTGGTCGCCATCATTTTCTAGAATATAAGTAATAGGTAACAATTTTTTTTTAAATTTCTCTCTTCCTTTTTTTCTTAATGTAGAGGCCTACTGTGTTGGCATTATTCTTGGGACTTGACCACTTTTAGTTTTATTTTATGTTTATTATTATATTTTGTCTTTATTACATTTTGTCTTAGGAGTTACCTGGAACTTTCTAGAACTTATATTCAGTAACGCTTCTGTGTTCTTTAAGGCCCTTTTGTACTCAGGATGGAAGAACATATTAAAGCTACTACCCATGTCATGATTTCTTCTATTTATATCTTATTACAATAAAGTGATTGGCACATTATTCCTAAATATTCATAAGCCTGTTAATTATTTGTTGCCTTCCTATAGTTTAACCAACAAAGTAATTTCAACTTGATTTTAGGCCTAGTGAAAAAGCTTTGCCCTGTGTGTTATGCAGTTTTTAAAAAGAGTGGGAAATGAATCCAGTTTAGGTTATTTTGGGAGTATTTTTCTCAGCAAAATGGATTTATTCTAAAATTTAAATCCAGATGTTTCCTAAATTGTGCTACTGCATGAAAAGTGAAGTTTTTGAATACTCAAAAAGTATTTACCAAAATAAATGGAGAAAAAATTTGAAAGCATATTCCACATCTACTAATGTATGTTTGAAAGGGCAGTTATAAACAGTAGGGTTATATTAAATTGTCTCCAGTTTTATTTCCCTTCATGTATTTTAATTTAACTTCTCATCAGCCTTTTCCTTATAGCATAGACTTAGGCAGAGGAGGTGAAATGATTTCTTGGTATCACACATTAGCTGCACCCACATGATGTGGCTGAGCAGTACAGTGTGATTTTGCAGTGTTAAGCCCAAACCATAAGATTTGGTACACTTACATTTTTCTTAAGTAAGGATGTGGTTAACGAATTAACATTTTCATTTCAGTAAAATTTTACAGCTTCAGTATCTTTTCTGAGCACCAAGTGGCTAGGTTGTGTGAAAGTTTTGTAATAATATACAACTGAAATACATGATACATTTTAATCCATTCAAGACTAGTGGGAATGTATCAGCCAGAGTAGCAAATAATTTTTGTTCTCTAAATCAAAGTACCTGTCATCTTCCAGTATTACCAATGCTGTTGTAAATTGAATTTAAAGTGGTATTTAAAAGAAAACAATTAACTTCTGTTAAACAATTTTTATCTGTTTGTATTATCTTACAGTGGATTATGAACAAGTAACATCTAAATAAAATTACACTTTCAATCCTAAAAGTTTTTGTTTATTTTTGACAGTTTTATATGTTTGACCTGTTTTTTGGGAGATGTCAAAAAACAGGGTTTGAGTCGGGTTTTAATCTGACATTTACCTTATTAGATAACAGAAGATACTTCTCTGATTTTCATTTAAATTTCTGCATAATTTTTGTGTAACTGTGAATTCAAATTGAATTCCAGGGAGAGCCTGATAGAGAAAAACCCCAGCAGTCTGGGAGCAGGAAGGACCTGCTCAGAGGAGAGCAGTGGGAGCAACGAGGAGGAGGCAAGGAACTTGCTCAGAGGAGAGCAGTGGGAGCAACAAGGAAGCAAGGAACCTGCTCAGAGGAGAGTGGTGGGAGCAAGGAGGAAGCAAGAAACCTGCAGAAGGCAAGTAATCTGCTCAGAGGAGTGGCAGGAGCAAGGAGGAGGCAAGGAACCTGCTCGGAGGAGAGTGATGGGAGCAAGGAAGAGACAAGGAACCTGCTCAGAGGAGAGCTGCAGGAGCAAGGAGGCAAGGAACCTGCTCGGAGGCGAGCAGCCTACCATGCTTACTCTCTGTTATGAGAGAGACTGATACTCAGTTGCATTTGTTGTTTACAGGATGCTTTTACATAATCCTTAAAATAATGCTCTAAAATATGCATTCTCTATTTCATATATGAGAAAATAGGGTGACTTGGATTTGCCTGCATGAGGCCCCTGGTAGATGTAAAACTCACTCCTGGGGAAGAGGGGCGGGAGGGTGGCGTGCCCCATTCGGGACAGCCAGGGGAGCTAAGCGCCCAGCGCTGCATGCCTGCTCTGCTCTGAAGTGGGTCCTGGGGCACTGGCCCAGCTTTTTGTGCTCCCCGCCCCCCCGCCCCCCCCACACACACTGTGTTGCAGGTACCTCCGTCATCTCGTATCACTGGGCGCCTCTGCACAACCCCAGTCTCCTGCCAGCAGCTCATGGGACAATTAGATGAATGGAAGTATTTCCAAGTTAACTTCTTTCACCAAATAGTAAATTGGGTGCAACTTTTAAAAACGTCGAGCTGTTTGTCAAAGCCTGCACTTCCTCCAGGTCGCTGCACATCATCCATGTGGCTTTCCTTCTCGACCATCTCCATAGACATGCCAGCCTCTGGCTGCTCTCTACTGTTTCTGCAGCACAGGCACTTAAATGGTGTCAATAAACATTTTCTTGGTGACTGTCATTTGCAGAGCTACCAATATTTGAGGGCCTAGTAATAAGACCTTCCCGCATCATCTGTGTAAAGACCAAATGTGGTACCTGGCGCTTAGAAACACTGTTAAGCCGCTATTACAGTCTGCACGTCACTTTCCAGAGATGAGTGAACAAGCCAGTCTCTGCCCTCACGGAGCTCCTTGTCTAAAGGGAAGGACAGACATTAACCGATGTCACATACATAAGTGAAATTATTTTACCTGGGCCAAAGAGAAGCGCCTGGGACTGTCTAGGTGGGGGTGGGGTGGGGAGTGCCTAGTCTAGCCAGCAGAAGGATTAAATACTACCTTTAGAAGGGATCTAGAACTCCCCTAGTCCAGTCCCCTAGCTTTAAAGATGGAGAAACCTCTGGAGGCTCAAAGCCTGGTCTCTTTACCCTTGAGTTTTCTGACCATGATCCTCCTGTTCCACAGTGGTCCTTCAAGAGTTGCAAAAATATTTTTCTTTCCTACACCCCAATATATTATGAAAATTTTGAAACCGACAAGAAAGTTATTCATTAAATGTGACATGCACACATCTCTCCATCTCTCCATCCCTCTGTCCCTCCATCAATCCAATTTTTTTATGCATTTCAAAGTAAGTTGCAATATACTTCATCCCCGCACACTTAGGTAGACACATCTCTAATCACAGTTCAACATTTGTATTTAATGTTTTAAGGTGAGATGTACTTACCAGCGAAGTGTACACGTTGAGTGTACCATTCAGTGAGTTTTGACAAAGGCATACACTCCCGTAATACAAATCCTATCAAGGTACAGACTCCAGGAAGTGCCCTCAGGCTCTTTCAGAATCAGTTTTCCCTCTCCAGTGCTCAGAGCAACCTTTTTTCTGATTTTTTTCTTTTTTCTTTTCTTTTTTTTTTTTGGCCATATAAGAGTTTCATCTGTTCTAGAACTTCACATGAATGGAATACTCAGCTCGTACGCTTGTGTCTGACTTGGATCAGTCAGGATAATTTTTTTTGAAATTCATCTATGTTATTACAAGTACCAAGAGTTTATTCCAATTTTTTGGACTGCGTGGTATTCCATTGCATGGATGGGCTCATCCAGTCTCCTGGATGGAAATGGCCTAAGAGGTTTCAGTTTTTGTGTATGTATTATGAATAAAGATGCCATAAGTATGCTTATACAAGTCTTTTCTGGACATAGGTGTTCGTATAGCTTGGATAAATACCATGATGTGAAATTGCTATGTTACAGGTAAGAGTATGTTTAGTTTTAATTAAGAAACTTCCAGTCTTTTTTGCAAAGTGGTTGCTGTTTTACTATCACCAGCAGTGTTGGTCCATAACTTCACCAACATTTGGTATTACCAAGCCTTTTAGTTTTAGCCACTCCAATGGAGGGGTGGGTAGTAGGATCTCGTGGTTTGGATTAACATTCTTTGATGATTTACAATGTTGAGCACCTTTCCATGTACTTATTAATCATTTGAATATTTTTCTTTGTGATGTGCCCATATCTCACCCATTTTTTATTTCATAGTTTATTATTGACTGTAGTTCTGTATTTATTGTAGATATAAGCTCCTTTGCATATATATGCATTTGCAAATATTTTTGCCAGTCTCTGGCTTGTCTTTTGTCTTCTTATCAGTGTCTTTTGATGAGCAGAATCCTTTAATTTTGATGAAGTCTCATTTGTCAAATTTTCTTGTATGGTTATTATGGCAGTTTGATATTATTTATGAATTCCAAAAAGAGATATTGATTTTGTTTGTAAACTGGTCTGTTTCTCTGGGCATGAAACCCTTTGACTGATTTAAATTCAAAGGCTTTATTTTTACTTGTTTAAGTCAAGATGAGAGCTCTGATTCGACCATGTCGTTAGGATGTGCAGTGTTGAGTCCCTGCCCCCTTGGTGGGCTGATAAAGCAGACTGTCACACAGAAGCAGGTATGAGATAAAAGAGAGCTTCATAGATATGGAAGATTCCAGAGGCCGTAGGAAGAGAGATGAGCCCTATGCCAGCCTACAGTTGAGATTGGAGGAAGCTGGGATCACGGAGCCTTAAGAGGAAGAAGGAAGGCTGAATCCTCACAGACATCGACAACCATCTTTGGTGAGAAAGTACCTCTTATGGTACCTTGAATTGGACTGTTGAGGGCCTTGTAATTGTAAGCTTCTACCCCAAATAAATACCCTTTATAAAAATCCACCTGATTTCTGGTCCTTTGCATCAGTACCCCTTTGGCTAACTAATATAGTTATTGTTCCCTGTGTCCTGTGTGATAAATGTTTCCTACCTCCAAATTACACAGAAATCATTTGTTCTAATTTAACTTTTATGTTCAGGTCTATGATTCATTGAAGATTAATACTTTTGTGTATGGTGTGAGGTAAGGATTAAGATTTTTTCCCCCCTGCCCTACACGGATATCTTGTTATTCGGGTCCCATTTATTGAAAAGACTTGGTTTTTTTTAAACACACTGATTCCTAGGGCACCTTTGTCAAGAAAAAATTCACCAGATAAAGGTAAACCTCTTTCTGGGCTTTAGCCTGCTCCATTGATTTGTCTATTCCCCACCATCTTGATTACCTTAGCTTGAAGTCAAGCTGTGTAAGCCGCTCAATTTTGTCTATTTGAAGATCACTTTGACATTAAAAGTCCTTTGCATTTCCACATAAATTTTAGAATCAGTTTGTCAATTTCTACTAAAAAAAAAAGTGCCTGTTGGGATTTTGATTAGCATTGCATTGAATCTGTAGTTCAGTTGGAGGAATATTGACATCTTAACAATATTAAGCTTTCCAGTCCATGAGAATGGTATATCTTCATTTCTTCAGGTCATCTTTAATTTCTCTAAGCAAAGTTTCATAGTTTTCAGAATACAGGACTGAAGTATTAAGTATATTATGTTTTTTTAATGCAACTGTAAATGGAACTTTTAACATTTCATTTTCCAATTGTTTGCTGCTAGTATATAAAAATACAGTTAATTTTTGTATACTAACTTTTTATCACATAATATTGATAAATTCATTCATTAGTTCTAGTCATGTTTTTAGATTTCATAGGATTTTTTTCTAGGCAAATAACTCTTTCCCATGTGAAGAGAGACAGTTTTAATTGTTCTTTTCCAATATTTCTCCTTTTCATTTTCTTTTCTTGTTGCATTGACTGGGACAACTGGTGTAATTTTGAAAAGAAGTGATAAGAGCGCACATCCTTGCCTTGTTCCTAAATGTAGCAGGTAACATGGTCAATATTGCACCATTAAGTTTGGTGTTAGAGGTTTTTATGTAGAAGCTGTTATTAAATTGAGGAAGTTCCCTTCTATTCCTAATTTCCTGAGAAGTTTTTTTTTATTATGAATGGGTATTGAATTTTGTCAAATACTTGTTATACACCTGATCATAGGATTTTTCTATTTTACTCTTTTAATTTGATGAATTACATTCATTGATTTATTTTATTAAAGTATATCATTCATATATGAACATACATAATAAGTGTATGGTGGTAAAAGTTGTGAACTTACAAAATAAACATGCATAACATCATACAGGGGTCCCATACATCACCCCACATCATTTTTTTAAAAAATTTTAAACCAACCTTGTATAGTCATGATGCATTATGCTTCTTATATATTACTCAATTTGATTTGTTAGTATTTTGTTAAGGATTTTTCATGTGTTAATGAGTGGTTTGGTTTTGTAATTTTCATTTTTGAAATGTCTTTATTAGGTTTTTGTACTTGGGTCATGTTATCTTCATAAAACAAGTTGGAAAGTGTTCCTGTCTCTATTTTTTAAAGAGTTTTGTAATATAGGTATCATTTCTTCCTTTAAGGTTTGATAGAATCATATGGGTCTTTTGGTTTATTTTTAAGAAGGTTTTGAACAACAATTTCTATTTTTAAAATAGTTATAAGACTATTTAGACTTTTAGTTGCATATTGTGTTAGTTTTGGCATTTGTTTTTAAGAATTTTATTGTCTTTCTGAGTTATCACATTTATTCACATAGAGTTGTTTATAATATCTCTTTATCAGTTTTTTAATGTCTGTGGTAATAGCTACTCTTTTATTCGTGATGATTGATCTCTCATCTGTTTCTGATAAGCCAGCAGTCAGTCATATTGTTGTTGGGCTTTTTGTAATGTATCATTTTTCTCTGGATGCTTTTGTGATTTTCCTTGATCTTTGATTTTCAGCAATTGACTGACTATGATTTGCTTAGATGTGATTTTCTTTTATCTTGCTGTGATTCACTGGGCTTGAATCTATAAATTTGTCTTTCATAAAATTTGAGAAATATGTGGATGCTATTTTGGCAAATATATTTTCTGCTCCATTCTTTCTGTCCTTTTTCATGCTCCTATTACAAATATTGTATTAGTCAGGGTTCTCTAGGGAAACTGAATCAACAAGGGATATCTGTCGATAGTAAGAGACTTATCAGAGTCTCTCATGCAGTCATGGGGATGCACAAGTCCAGGTTCCGCAGGCAGGCTGCAACCAAGAGCTCCAATGAAAGTCCAGTGAAGATTCTTGACAAGTTCTGGGAGATGTTGGCTGTCCAAAGACGAGCTGGGAAATTCTTTCTCAATGCTGGAATCACTTCCCTTCTTAAGTGATTCAACTGATTGGGTTAAGCATCACTCATTGCTGATGGCAGTCTCCCTGACTGATATAACTATAATTGGCTATCTGTGATTTACCACTGCAATAAAGTCAATGATAACTAAAATCCATAAATGCCCTTGTATTACAGTTAGCCCAGTGCTTGCTTGACCACACAACTGGGCACACTTACTTTGCTGAGTTGACACAATAGCCTAACTATCACACATATGTTAGACATTTTAATATTGTCCTACAAGCCCTGAGGCTCTTGGAATTTTAATTTTCTTTTTTACTCTGTTCTGCAGATTGGACTATTTAAAAATCTGTCTTTAAGTTCACTGACTCTATTTTGTCATCTATTGTTTGCTGTTTAAGCCCACCTAGTAAATTTTTTATTTTGGACATTTTAGTTTTCCATCCTACAGTTTACCATTGGTGTATGTGTACACACACACACACACACACACACACATTTTGTTTTTCAGCTAAGGTTTCCTACTTGTTCATTAATTAAAATTTTATTTTTCTTTACATTTTAAGCATAGTTCTACCAGCTCTTTAAAAATCCTTATCTGCTCATTCCAACATCCAGATCTTTTCTAGATCTTTTCAGGCTCAACCTATTGATTGAGTTTTCTCTTGGATGCATCCTTTATAGTTTCGGATTATATCCTGAACTTTACAAATTATTTATTTTAGAGATTCTGGATTCTTTATGTTGCTCTGAAGAATACTGATTTTTTTAGGGAAGGCAGTTAATTTGACTAGAATTAAGCTCCTGTGGTAATTTTAGATATTTGTGGACCCCAGAAAATTAAGTTCTTAAATCCATTCCTGTGTATGTGAATCTGTTGTAGTTGGGTTTTGATTAGATTACTTCAGTAAGGTGTAGCCCAGGGTGGGTCCTAACCCTCTTACTGGAATCCTTTATAAACAGTGTGAATATGGAGACATGGAGAGAAATCCCCAGAGACCGAGAGAGGGACAGTCTCAGAGGCCAAGACTGCAATCAGTGCAATGCACAGGCACAAAGAGAGGGAACCCACAGAAGCTGAGAGAGAGTCACAGGTGAAGCAGCCAGAAGCTGAAAGAAATGGACCCCGGAGAGAAGGCAGAGACAGCAGGCACCACCATGTGCCTTCCTCTGTGAGAGAGGAGTCCAGGGTCACCAGCCTTTGGAAAGAAAGCATCACCTGATGGGGGCTTTGATTTGAATATTTTTCTCAACCTCAAAACTAAAATCTTTTAAACTAATAAATATCCATTGTGAAAGCCAACCCATTTCTAGTATATTGCCTTGGCAGCATTTAGCAAAACTAAAACAGCTCACAACTTTTTTTCTCCTGCAATGGCTAACGGAAATCTCTTCCATTCTTTTAGCTTTAGCCAGGCAGCTTGGAGTCTGCCTTACTCATACATGGTTCCGGGATCAACCAGAGATTTTGGCAGCTGTATTAGTCAGCCAAAGTGGTGCTGATGCAAAGTAACAGAAATCTGTTGGCTGTAAGTATTTATCTGGTGTAAAAGCTTACAGTTACAAGGCCCTAAAGAGTCCAACTCAAGGTACCATAAGAGGTATTGTCTCACCAAAGTCTGTTGCTGCCATGTACTGAAGCAAGATGGCTGCCGATCTCTGTGAGGGTTCAGCCTTCCTCTTCCTCTTAAGGCTCTGTGGACCCAGCTTCTTCCGATCTCAGCTGTAGGCTGGAGGACTGGTTTCTTTTTGGGCCTTCTCAGTAACCCAGAGCTCTTTTCAGCTGCGCAAACTCAGGCAACTGGCTCAGCTCTCTCCAGGGCTTTAACTGTTTGAGCTTTCTCCTTTCTGTCACATGGCAGGACTGAAATGACCAAGTTCTCTCCTCCTCCGTGTCTATGGAGCTCTCTCTCCCTTCTTCTGTGTGTGTTCTTGAGTGAGTGTCCATTTATATAGCCCACTAAGGGGGGCAGGAACTTAAGTTATAATCTACTGACATGGTCACATCAAAGCCCTAATCTTAACATAATTTAATCAGACATCTCAGCGGAATCTAATACAATCAAAGGGTATCATGCCCACAGGAACAGACAAACCTAATCTCTCTTTTTGGAATTCATAAATAATTTCAAACTGCCACAGCAGCTATACATAGAATTTTCAAATTCTCCTCTGGCTCTCTTTTCTAAGATCCATCATTTTCTAGCTGCTTTGATAATGCTGATCTCAGTGCTCTCATTTTTTAAGGGAGTAAATGTAGGTTAAGCCAGCAAGACTGTTTTCTATTCAAGAAAAAGAAAAAGCCGTAAACAAAAAACAGGAAATGCATCCAAAGTTTTATCTTCCAAGCATCACCCCCCTCCCCTTGTAGTGTCTGCTTACATTTGATTTCTTTTCTGTGCCTCTAGTTGTTGTCCAGTATATCTTGTCCAGTATTTTCTCCAGTTTATAATTGTTTTCTGTGGGTAGTCTAATGATGGCTAGTCCTTCATTTCCAGAAGATTCAGTCTATAAACATTTGGTGCAATTAAAAAAAAAAGTTTTTAAAATATAGTTTTCTTTCTTTCTTCAGTTTTTTTTTCTTTTTAAAAATATAGTTTAAAAAATGCAGACTAGTGTGGAATACTAAACTATTTTTAAATTTATTGAAGTATATCACTCATACATAAACATACATAAACAATAAGTATACAGTAATAGTTGCGAACTTACAAAACAAACATGTATAACATCATACAGGACTATCATACCTCACCCTGCCACCAATCCCTTGCATTGTTGTTAAACTTTTTAAACTAATGATTAAAGAGCATTGTCAAAATATTACTACTAACCAAAGTATTTTCCCCCAACCTCCCATTATTATTATTTATATCATTTATTTATGAACATACATAAACAATAAGTGTATAGTAAAAGTTGTGCACTTACAAAGTAAACATACTTAACATCATAGAGGGGTCCCATACATCAACCCTCCACCAACACCTTGCATTGTCATGAGATGACTGTTACAAATTATGAAAGAATATTGTCAAAATCTAACTACTAACTATAGTTCTTATATTTGGTGTATCTTCCCCCCAACTCACACTATTTTTTTAAATAAATTTTTTATGACAGAAGTTGTAAACTTACAAAACAATCATGCACACATGCAGAATTCCCAAACAATATCCGTCTATCAACACACCACACATGGTGGAACATTTTTTACAAATAATATCATCTGATTGTTACCACATCCATCGTGGACATTTGGTACACATTTTCCATACTGCCCCTTTATCAACACAGTACATCTTTGGCATAGATGCAAGAATATTATATTATTATTTCTAACCACAGTCCATAGGTCACTCCAGTTGTGTCTTTCCCATGCTTCTCCACATTCCCACCACCCTGCAATAGTGATGTACATTTGCTCTTGCTCACAAAGGACACACTTGTATCTGTATCCTCAAGCACAATTCTTATCCACCTCTTGGTTTACTGTGCTATTCTGTTCCTAGACTATTCTCTAGCATTCTGTTAATTGATATTTACTTACCTAGACTACCATTTTCAGCTACATCCCCATTTATAAACTAGCTGTTACAATGCGTTACCATCCACTCTATACATTTCCACACTTCTACAGTAAAGTTAATTAAACTGCTACATACATTAAACATCAGTAGTCCATCTCAGTTTTCCTCTTAACCTCCTTTAAGAATCCACCACCTACCACCAGGTCTTGAAGATATTTTCCTACAATTTCTTCTAGAAGCTTTATGGTTATTATTTTAATTTTTAGGTTTTTAATCCATTTTGAGTTAATTTTTGTACAAGGTATGAGATAGGGTCCTCTTTCCTTCTTTTGGCTATGGATATCCAGTTCCTTTAGCACCATTTGTTGAATGGGCTGTTCTGCCCAAGCTGTATGGGTTTGACAGGCTAGTCAAAAATCACTTGACCATACATGTGAGGGTCTGTTTCTGAAACATCAGTTTGGTTCCATTGGTCTATGTGTCTGTCTTTATGCCAGTACCATGCTCTTTTTACCACTATAACTAGGTAATATAATTTAAAAGTCTAGAGAGGAGAGTTTGCTTTTCCTTTTTAAGATGTTTCTGGGTATTCAGGATCACTTACCCTTCCAAATAAATTTGATAATCATGTTTTCAATTTTTTAAAAAATGCTGGTGGAATTTTTGTCTGGATTACATTGAATCTGTATATCAATTTGATTAGAATTGACATCTTAATGATAATTAGTCTTCCAGTCCATGAGCATGGAATGTTCTTCCAGTTATTTAGGCCTTTTTTTATTTCTTTTAACACTGAGTTGCAGTTTTCTGAATACAAGTGCTTTACATCATTAGTTAAGTTTATTCCTGACTATTTGAGTTTTATCTGTCATGTTTTATTTTCACCACTCTTTTGACATTTTTAGTTTCATTCATTGATATAATTTTCATTTCTAGACTCTCTTCTAGGCCTCTCTCTCCTTTCTTTTCTTTTCAGGCTCTAGCACACCCTTTAGAATTTCCTGAACATCTGATCTCTTAGTTAGAAATTCTCTCAGTTTCTGTTTATCTGAAATATTCTAAACTCGCCCTTATTTTTGAAAGACAGTCTTGCTGCATATAAGATTCTTAGCTGGAAGTTTTTCTCTTGTAGTATTTTAAATATATCACACCACTGTCTTCTTGCATTTATAGTTTCTGGTGAGAAATCAACACTTAATCTTATTGAGTATCCCTTATATGTTATGCATTGCTTTTCTCTTGCTATTCTCAGAAGTCTGTCTTTGGCATTTGACATTCTGATTAGTATGTGTCTTGGAATTGGTCTATTTGGATTTTTTTAGATGAGAGTACATTATGCTTCTTGGACATGGATATCTATGTCCTTTAATAGGGTGGGAAATTTTCTACCATTTTTTCTTCAAATATTCCTTCTGCCCCTTTTCCCTTCTCTTCTCCTTTTGGGACACCCATGACATGTATGTTTGCGAGTCTTTTGCCATCATTTAGTTCCCTGAGACCTTGTTCAATTTTTTCCATTTTTTTCTTCATCTATTCTTTTGTACATTCACTTTCAGAGGCCATTTCTTCAGGCTTACCAATCCTTTCTTCTGCCTCCTCAAATCTGCTATTATATGATTCCAATGTTTTTTTTTTTTTTATTGTGCCTTTCATTTCCATAAGATCTGCTATTTTTCTGTGTATGCTTTCAAATTCTTCTTTGTGCTCATCCAGTGTCTTCTTAATATCCTTAATCTCTTTAGTCATCTCATTGAATTTATTAAGGAGATTTGTTTGAACATCTATAATTAGGTGTCTCAACTCATTTATGTCATTTGGAGGCTTATCTTCTACTCCAGATTACTTTAACTGGGACATATCTTCCTTTTTCTTGGTGTGGATTGTAATTTTTTTGTTGGTGTCTTGTCATCTGGCTTATTAGAGTATTTATTCTGGGTGCAGTTTTTCTCTTTAGTTTAGGGCTACCTGCCATTTCTCCCTTGCTGGTTGTGTGGAAGGAACCAAGCATGTAGTTGGTGCTATAAGCTGTGGAGGCTCAAGCTGCCCTCATTGCCCCAGGGACCAGTGAAGCTTCTCCCAACTTTCTCCTTTACCAGGGGTAGGGACAGAGTCACAGCTTTGTGGAATGATCCAAGTGCAGGCCTAGACTCTAGTTGCCCACAGAGATTGATGGTGCTTCATGCCCCTTTCTCCCCTGCCTGGGGTGGGGATGGAGCTGCAGGTGTGGGCAGCAGTCTATGCAGTGCGGGTCCAAGATGACTGTGGTTGCCCTGGTAGACTTCTGATTATTCAGTCTGTGCCACCTGAATGCACCTGCAGTTACCTGGATAGGCTGGTGCAGGGCCCGCCAGCCTCCTCCCTGCCAGAGGTGGGGCTGAAGCCTAGGCTGGGGCTGTAGGTCGATCTGAGTATAAGAATCCAGTTCCTACCGTCACTGTGATTTTCATTCAGCCCGGCTTCCCCT
The DNA here is from genome assembly GCF_030445035.2 of Dasypus novemcinctus. NCBI lineage: Eukaryota > Metazoa > Chordata > Mammalia > Cingulata > Dasypodidae > Dasypus > Dasypus novemcinctus. Next base: position 12,300,726 of record NC_080687.1, on the reverse strand, counting down.
CGTGCTCGGGATGAAGTGAAAATGGCGGCCACCGGCCTCTTCCTGACCTGGATGGGTTCAAACTTAGGGTTCTTAGGGTTATACTCTAGCCAGCAAAATCCACCAATCAGTAGCTGAAATTGGTGCCCAACTGTCTCTTCCTCCCCTGTTTTTGGGAAATGGAGCTCCAAATTCCAGCCACAGAACAGCTCCTGGGGCAACATGCACTGCCAAAGTAGGATAATCACTGGCCTCTACGGTTTGGCTAGTCATTTCCCAGACAGGCTGGTGCAGGTCCCCACAGCTTTCTCCCTGCTGGAGTGGCACTGGGGCCTTGGCTAGAGCTGCAATCTGATCTGGATGGAAAGAAGCTGGTCCTCACCAGCACAGTGATTTTCAGTCCACCCGGCTTTCCCTCATGCCAGGCGCGGAGTTAAAATGGCAGCTATCAGCCTCTTTCTGACTTGAACAGGCTTAAACCTTACCTGTTCTCAGGATCATACTGTAGTCTGCTGAATTTACTCATCAGTAGCTGAAGTGGGTGCCCAACCATCTCTTCCTCCCCATTTTTGGGGAAGTGGAGCTTTCAATTTCAGCTGGGGAACAGCTCCCAAGGCGGCTTGTGCCTCCAGTGGAGGGTGGGCACCAGCCATTGTGGCATGGCATGGAGCACTCTACTTACAAATCTCTGCAGATGGGCAGTCCCTTCCTTCCATTCCTTCAAGGATGTTGCAGAATGCTCTTCTGGTCTGGAGCCCACAAACAGGTGCTTCGGTTAGCACCAGATAGCTCTGGGTGTTTACTAACTGCCCTGGTAGCAGGAGCTGACTCAAGGAGCTCCTTACTCCATCACCATCTTGCTGGTTCTAAACTACTTTTTAATGGATCACCAGTGTTTCTTTGCTAGGCTAACTTTTTGCAAGGACTTTGCAATAAAACTTGTGACATCCTCATTTCATTAAGTTGCACCCAAGGATTACATTAGTGCACTGTGAAACACTTGCCTTTGCCTCTCCTTATCTCTGTGAATCAGAATACTTTCTAAACACTACATAGAGTCTGCTTTAACAAATTGCCGACCCCGATTTCAAATTTTTATGTCCACCTAATAATCTTAGTGGTTTCACTGAGTGTTATAAACTTAAATTTAGGAATAAATCTATACAAGTAAAGTAATACTTATTTTTTTTATTATTGGGGTTCATTTGAAAAAAAGAGTTCCATTATCCACAAGTTTGAGAACAACTATTTGACATCATCATTGTCTACTTGATTTTCTTAGCTGTGTACAAAGAAGTATTACAGTTGATAAGCTCCCACCTAACGTGGGGGAGGTCCCTCGTTCAGTTCCTGGTACCTCCTAAAGAAGACAGTGAACTGGCGCGATGGGCAGTTGCGGCAAGCTGATACAGCAAGATGATGCAACAAGAGACACAAGAAGAAAAACATAATGAGAGACCCAACAAAGCAGGGAACAGAGGTGACTTAAGCAATTAACCACCTCCCTCCCACACCGGAGGTCCCAGGTTCAGTTCCTTGTGCCTCCTAAAGAAACAAAGATGACAGACACCGCAAGTGTAAACAATGAGAGGATGGGTAGAAGTAAATAAATAAATAATAATAACATGTAGAGGTCTCCCAACAGGGACTTGGGGGATAAAGAGATTTGTTTTCAAAGTTTACTTGTTCACAGAGTTGACACCTGGCCCTGCTCTTGCCAAAATCGTCACGCCCTCCTGTGCATATTTGCATGCGCAGTCTTTCTAAATCCTGCTCACATTCTCCAGCTGCACTCGGGCTCAGAGCAATTAGCTCCAAATACAGTGCCATGATTAGTTGGAGGTAGATGATTTACATGAAGAAAAATTAGGAAAGTATGCCATTTCAGAGCAATTTAAAAACTTAGCAAGCAGTACTTGCCATGGAGTGACATCTAAAAGCATTTAATATTCTAGTACATGCGTCAGCAGTTCTGGCCTAGGACCCATTTAAATAGAAGTCAATTTGAGAGGATATACCCTACATATTCTGAAAATGTGCAAGTAATTTAGCATTTACATTTATAAGTTGGGGCCTTTTGTGTATGTGACGGTGGCTTGAAATCTATCTCCTGCACTTTTGAAATTGAGACTTCAAGATCGTGATAATCCAGCTAGGGTGTCAACTTGCGGCTCCTTTGAAATGCCTTTTAATATTGCAAAGATCTAGGCATCCATTTGATTTCCAAGCTGAAGTGTTTCAACAGCGTGTGTATTGAGGTCTAGGGCAAAAAGTAGCATGGCGCGTGGCCGTCCGTAATTAGCACGGGAAGCCCTCTCTAGCCCGGGCGGCCCACTCTGCCGTTGGCAGCTGCCCCCGATTGACCTCGGCCCGGGCCATGCTCCCACACGGCCGGGGTCACAGCAGCCTTTGACTGTGGCCTCCCTGGGTCCCTTCCCTCCCGTTGCTGGGCGGCTCCCCGCATCACTGCCCAGCAGGGAGGTTCCCCTCACGGGGACCAGCCTTGCATCCCCCTGACCTCATCTGCTGCCACGCACCATGCAGCCCCCACACCCCCATCAGTATATCACGGCGAGCCTTTCCTCCCCCAGGCGCTGCGCTGGGTTTTGAAGTAGGATTGTGGGTGCAGCAGCCAGAGGAAGATGACCCAGGAGTGGGCTCTGCTAGGGTTACAGGTCGTGGGTTTTAGCTGAGATGTCCCTGAATGCCTGGCTAAGTCCCTTTCTATGCCTATCGCCTGGGCCTGAGGATTTTCCAGGGGCGGTTCCCGCATCACCTACACCAGAGCTAGCTGGGGTGGGGTGAACGTGCAGGTCACGAGGCCCTGTCCAACCAAGGAAACAAAGCCCCGAGCGCAGAACTCTGGAGGCCACGGCCATACACCCCAGTTAAGAACCTGTGTCACCGCGGGAGCGCCGCCTGCAGGGTCCATGGGCGCCCCGCGGAGCCCTCGGCTGGCGATGCAGGCTACTGGTCAGCCAACCTGTGGCCCCAAAGGGACTCGACGCCCGGCCCACAGACCCAGCACGGCCAGGCTGCCGCTCACTCGAGCCTCGGCAGCAGATGGCACCCACCTGCCATGGTGAGCTAAGAACTCTGTCCTGTTCAGCTCTGGGCCACTGGCCTTCTCTTATCCTGGCGGCCTGACTCCGCGCCGCTTTCGACTTTCACAACAGCTCTCGCTTCCAAACCCGCCTGCTGCTCTGATGCCCACCCCTCTGCCCCCCCCCACCCCCTGGCCTCTCTCTTGCTTATAGCCGCCCAAAGCTCCTGGGAGAGTTCACGGTCAGGAGCAGGTGATTGAGAAGCTTTTCAGCTCTTGGCATCCACACGTGGGAGGAGCCGTGGCGGGGCTGCGTTTCGCCTGTGTGTGCCCATTGAGGCGTTTCCGAGGTGCCCACCTTTCCTAGGCTGGAGCGTGCTGGTGTCAATGCCATCCTCTGCTCCGTGCCATGGGGTGCCTTGTAGCAGACAATGGAGCCCGAGGCAAGAAGCGAGCCGACAGGGCTTCTGCCGTGGACGACTTGAAGCCGGCGCTCTTGGAGGCCGCGTGACCTCCCTTCTCTGCCTTCCCTTCCCCTTGCTCAGGGGCGCCCCCTCCGCAGCCAGCCCCTGGCCCGTTCACAGGGCTACCCCTTCCGCCAGGCCGCTGCGATGTCCACATCATCACCACCAGCGGCTGGAACGCTAACCCTTGGTCCCCGCCGGGACAGGCGCTCGCGGTGTGCCCAGGCAGGGGCCATCGCGTCCCTGTGGGATGCTGCGTCTGCAGGAGCTGCTGCAGGGCCTCCCCCAGGCCCGCCGGCCCATTTCACTAACGGATTTTTTTTTCTAATTTTTAAATGATGTTTTTGAAGATACATAGATCACAAAAAATGTTATGTTAAAAAAAAAACAAGAGGTTCCCATATACCCCACCCCCACTCCTCCCACATCATCAACCTCTTTAGGCATCGTGGCACATTCATTACTTTTGGTGAATACATCCTGGAGCACTGCTGCACCGCAGGGAGTATAGTTCATTGCAGTTCACACTCTCCCCCGGTCCACCCAGTGGGCCATGGCAGGACATATAATGTCCAGCACCTGTCCCTGCAGCACCACCCAGGACAACTCCAAGTCCTGAAAATGCCCCCACATCACATCTCTTCTTCCCTCTCCCTACCCTCAGCAGCTCCCGTGGCCACTTTCTCCACCTCAATGCTACAGTTTCTTCCATTTCTAGTCACAATAGTTCCGTAGTAGAATACCAGTAAGTCCACTCCAGTCCATATTTTAAATGGGTCTGCCTCACACCTAATAAAGATGGGAAGCTGACCCCTGCTAAGAAAAGGGCCGAAGGGACAGGCTTATGCTCGGGACACTGCAGTGCTGAAGGGGGGCCCCGGGGAGCTGCAGCAGAGCCTTCACCCCCGGCCAGGCCCTCTGGGCTCCTTCCCAGCCGCGCTCACTGCAAGACAGGAGCTATGTCTGTCCCGAGCCCACTGGAAGAAAGAAACTTTGAAAGGAGGCTACACGAACGCCTCCCTTCAGGGCAGGGGGGGCGTCCTGCCTTCAAGATCCCTGGTGGAGACGCACGAGGGACAGTGAGTGGATGCAGCACTTGTTTCAGGGATGGCCAGTGGGCCACGCTGGGCTGTGGGCAGGAAGGAGGAAGACGCCCACCCCTCTGAGGTCCCAGGCCACCAATGCGGGGGCTGACCTGAAGCCCAGCACCCCGATTCCATCAGGAAGGGAATGATTTAGTGGTTCGGCATTCACTGCTGGTGACACTCAGTGTCTGAAACTCAAGCAGCCCTACTCAGGGACAGGATGGTACTGCAGCTACTGCTGCATCCCTGGAGCTTTGCCGGCAGGCAGTACCAGGCAGGTGCCAGGGACAGGCCGCTGAATGCGCGGAGTTTTGATTTGGCTGCTGCAGGGAGGCCTGGGTCTCCCAGGCTTGTTTGCCTGTGGGAGCCTGGTGGGAAGTGGTGCTGACTCTTGCCCCACCTCCATGTGATGCCTGCACTTGGGATGCAGGAGGGCTGCATGCCCATCTGGCCATGAGAGGCAAGGCCAGGGATGGGCCAGACTACCGAGCACTGCCGTGTGATTGCCTTCTCTGTGCTAGGCATCGTGCCAAGGCTTGTGCATCTGCTATCTCATTTAATACACTAGCCAGTTCTACAAAGCGGGAACTAGAATTTTCTTTACAGGAGAGAAAACGGAGCCCAAGATTCATAAAAGGCCATAAAATTGAGATTTGGAGCCAGGGTGCCCGGATTCCATCCTCTGAGCTCTTTCCACCTTGGCAGCTCTGTTGGTGGAACTTGGCCTAACCAAGCTGGTGTCATCATTTGCAAAGATGGACCCTTGCTGTTCTTGGAGCTGTGAGACATGACTGTGGCCTTGTGATGGGTGGAGGCTCAAATGGTCTCGAGATAAATGAGCTCGACGCAAGTGACAAAGGACCTCTTCTCCTGTGAGGCAACCAGACGAGCTGAAGAGACCTGCCTGTCCCCTGAGTTAGACTAAAAGCAAATTATTAAACTTTTAGAAAATGGGGTTGCCCACCCTCTCCCTGACTCCTCCCTCCCCACCCCTGAGCTTCCCCCAAGCCTGGGAACGCAGAGAGCAAGCAAGGTCAATGCCTGAACTGGGGCGGGGGGTACCTCCTCATTTCACCTGATTTTTAAATGTCATCCTGACATCAAAGCTTCATGGTGAAAATGTCCTCCTTTGTGACCCACAGATGTTGAAGAAATGGTGCAATGGAGGCAGGGAACTGCATGTGTCCCCTGGGACCTGCCCGGACAGGGTGAGGGCTCGGCATGTGGTGACACGCCTGCAGGTCACAGCTTGTGTGCCTGTCATGGGGGGATGGCAAGAGGCTCTGGGGACGGGACAGAGGAGGATTTGAGGCTGGGGTGGACAGGCCAAGAGGAAATTGGATCTTGCAGGTAGCACACTCCAGCAGAGGACCCGACAAAGAGAAGCAGGGTGGGCCGGGGTGCCGTCAGGGCCGCTGGCCCTCCCCGGGCAGGGGAGAAGAAGGCAGGGGGCCTCTGGTGGCCGGTGGGTCTCCACCGTCTTGGGGAGGAGGAAGGAGCAGCCCCCCTGGAGCCGGGGGAGGGGCTCAGCAGCGCCACCCCCTATCCGGAGCAACGCCTCACTTCTTGTGGCACAAGGCCCGGCATTTGTAGGCTTAAAAGTGAAAGCGTTTGGAAATCTGCCTTTGAAGAAATTGTGTCAAATCCTCGGAGGCCCCCAGTGAGGACGGGCCATCCTGAATGCAGGGACTGGCATCCGGTGGGCTTCACACAAGGATCAGAGGCCTGCTGAGGTTTAAAAAGCAAAAGAAATGGAGAGCTGTGGTTCCCGCCTAGCCTCTTCCGGCGTGCCGGGCATCGAGGGAGTCCAGTGCTGTGGACCCGGGTGAAGGCAGGCTCAGACCGCCTCCTAAGTAAGTGCCACCTCGAGGTTCACAAACGCCTTCAGCGCACACGGCAACTGCTTCCACGGGACAGCGCCGCCCTCCAGTGGCCAGATGGGCAAGTGCTGTCTCTGAAGGCCAACGCCACAGTTCAGTCATTCAACTCACTCCCTCACGCCCTCACTCATTCTTTTGATCAATCGTGCTTCCATTCCTTCATTAAACAAACATATTTCTCATATATTGCCTTTGGGACTGTGAATTCTTACAACTTCTCTGGAAGGCATTTTCACAAACATCTATCAAAATTAAAACCACAGGGAAGCGGATGTGGCTCAAGTGACAGAGCTTCTGCCTACCATATGGGAAGGCCTGGGTTCAATCCCAGGGGCCTCCTGGTGAAAAAGAAGAAGAGAAAGTTTACCTGTGCGGTGAGCCAGTGCCCGCGCAAGAGAGTCACGCAGCAAGATGATGACTCATCAAACGAGGGATGAAGGGGAGAGTCAAGGTGAAGCACAGCAGAGACCAGGAACTGAGGTGGTGCAATTGACAGTGAATCTCTCTTCACATCTTCACACCAGGATCAAATCCCAGTGAATCCTAGAGGAGAAAAAAATGAGAACACAAAAAGAGAAATAGATACGGAAGATCACACAGCAAATGGACACAGCAAAAACAGCGGGGGGTGGAGGGGGGAGGAGAGGAAGGGGGAAAAATAAATAAATCTTTTTAAAACAATTAAAATTGTGACCCAGCAATTCTATTTCTAGAAATGTATCTGTGGTGGATCGCCACAGTGAAAGTGACACTGCTGACTTCCAATGCTAGGTCATAAAAGAAAATGCAGCTTCTGGCTGGCTGTCTCTCTTAGGTGGCTCCCTTCTGAAACCCAGTCACCATGTTGTAAGGAAGCCCAAGCCACATGCAGAGGTCAGCATCTCAGCCAACAGCCAATATCACTTTGCAGACATGTGAATGAGTGAGCTTTCAGATGGCCTTGCCCCCAACCATGGAGGCACCGCAGCTGATGCCAAGTGGACCAGAGGTGATTGATCCTTACTGGGCCCTAAGATCAGGAAATGAGGGTCCTCCAACTTTGCTCTTCTGTTTCAGGATGTTTTTCACTGTTTAGGGCCCCTTATCCTTCCATATAAATTTGACGACTGGTTGTCCTTTTCTGCAAAGAAACTGTTGGAATTTTTATTGTAAATCACTCCGAGTAGAGTTGACATCTTAACAACATTTAGTCTTCCATTCTTTGAACACATTTAATTAGGTCTTCTTTGATTTCTTTTTGCAATGCTTTGTAGCTTTCTATGCATGAGTCCTTTACAATCTTGGTAAGATTTATTCCTAGATATTTGAGTCTTTTAGTTGCTATTGTAAATGAAATTTTTTCTTGATTTCTTCTTCAGATTGTTCATTATTAGTGAATAGAACCCACAGGTTCTATGGTCATGGCAGATGGCTCTGAAGTTCAGTGCCATGTCAGTTGGCCCTGCTTTGGAATTTGTGCTCCTGAGTGTGATGGAGTTGGACTCAGATGTGATCTTTCTACACATGCCTCTTCTGTTACTTTTACTGGACCTGTGGTTGGTGCTGGGGTTGGTGTATACTGAATCTCTGGACTGTCCATGTGATAGCCAGGCCCTGAGCCTTAACAGACTTGTAAATCCTACCCTCTGGTTTATTGGACTCACCCCAGCCAGCTAACAGGGAGGTGAAGAAGGTCAACCAACACATCAGGAACCCAAGAGTGCCTACAACTGCAAGCAGGAGAATTGCATCCATCATCCATGTGAATCTAAGCCCCCTCTCGATATAGAGATAGAGTGGACATAACCATCCCAGGGTCCACAGGATGGAAGAATAGAGTATGGATTAGAGTGATATTCCACTTACTGATATTCCACTATGGAACTATTGTGATTAGTAATGGAAGATAATGTAGCATTGATGTGGAGAAAGTGGCAGCCACGGTAGCTGCTGAGGAGAGAGAGAGCGAAGAAGAGATATGATGTGGGGGCATTTTCAGGACTTGGATTGTCCTGGGTGGTGCTGCAGGACAGTTGCTGGACATTGCTTGTCCTGCCATGGCCCACTGGGTGGACTGGGGGAGAGTGTAAACTATAATGTAAGCCATTATCTGTGTGGTACAGCAGTGCTCCAAAATGTATTCACCAAATGCAATGAATGTCCCATGACGATGAAAGAGGTTGTTGATATGGGAGAAGTGTGGTGAGAGAGGTGGGGGGTATATGGGGACCTCATATTTTTTTAATGTAACATTTTTAAAAAAGAGAAAAATTAGTGAATAGAAATAGTACTGATTTTTGCATGTTGGTCTTGTACCCCACCACTTTGCTGAACTCATTTATTAGTACTAGTAGCTTAGTTGTGGATTTTTTTCAGGAGATTCTGTATATAGAGGATCATGTCATCTGCAAAAAGAAAACATTTCATTTCTTTCTTTCCAATTTGGGTGACTTTTATTTCTTTCTCTTGCCTAATTACTCTAGCTAGAACTTTCAGTACAATGTTAAAGAACAGTGATGACAGTGGGCATCCTTGACTTGTTTCTGGTATTAGAGGGAAAGCTTTGAGTATTTCACCATTGAGTTAGATATTAGCAGAGAGTTTTTCATATATGCCCTTTATCATGTTGAGGAAGCTTCCTTCTGTTCCTAGTCTTCTAAGTGTATTTGTCAAGAAGGGATGATGGATTTTATCAGTGCCTTTTCTGCATCAATTGAGATGATCAAGTGTTTATTTCCACCATTCTGTTCATGTGGTGTATTACATCAATTGATTTTCTTATGTTGAACCATACCTGCATACCTGGGATAAATCCCACTTGATCATTGTGTACAATTATTTCATTTTAATGTGTTGTTGAATTCATTTGCTAGTATTTTGTTGAGGATTTTGCATCTCTATCCACAAGGGATATTGGCCTGTAATTTTCTTTTCTTGTGGTACCTTTATCTGGCTTTGATATGAGGATGACGTTGGTCTCATAGAATGGGTTAGGAAAGATTCCATCCTCTTCAAATTTTTTGGAAGTGGTTGAGTAGGATTGCTGTTAACTGTTCTTGGAATGTTTGGCAAAATTCACCAGTGACTCCATCTGGACCTGGAATTTTCTTTGCTGGAAGGTTTTTTTCTGTCCTTTTACTTTCAACTTTCTCTACCCTTATGTTTTAGAAATTTCTTTTGTAAACTGCAAATATTTGGAATGTTTCTCATTCTGACAGATTTCATATTTTAATTGGCAAAATTTTTATTTAATATCACCTCTTATATATACAGGTTTGGAGCTAACAGATTAGGGTGTACTTTCTCTTTGTCCCTTCTTTCTTTTCCTTCTTTCCTTCTTCCCACCCTCCTTCTCCCTCCCTCCCTCCCTTTCTCTCTCTTCTCCCTCCCTCCCTTCCTTCTTCTTCATTTCCTGAGTTCTTTTGGTGGTGCTGTGAACCAGCTCAGCAATAGGTTGGCTCGAAGGGAAGGCAACACAGAACTTTATGAAATAAAGGACAGAGAGAAAGACACAAAAGAGGAGATAAAGATGGAACCAGGGGACTCACAGCTTCTGGAACTGAGAGCCTCAACCTTAGTTTCTACCTCGTATTTACTGGAAACTACCGAGCAGCTGTTTGCTATCTGAACTGCAATATCATCCACAATAATAGGGAACAACTGCAACATCTACAATAGAACAGATGTAACATTTACAATAAGGAACAGGTCATACAAAGTTCAAATACAATCTAAACTCTTTCCCACATTATGGGTTGATTTTTTTTTTAAATCATTTTAATTTTTCTTCAACAATTAGGAAATTATACACTGATTTCTGTTTTTTGAATCATGAATCTAATAATTAGAATATGGGAACTTAATTCATCAAAGTCTAAAGTCCATCAATAATTTTCCCCAGAGGTTATATATATATATATTTGTCTTTATTTATTTTTTTAATGTTACATTAAAAAAATATGAGGTCCCCATATACCCCCCACCCCCTCACTCCACTCCTCCCCCCATAAAACAACCTCCTCCATCATCATGAGACATTCATTGCACTTGGTGAACACATGTCTGAGCACTGCTGCACCTCATGGTCAGTGGTCCACACCATAGCCCACACTCTCCCACAGTCCACCCAGTGGGCCAATATATATATATTTAACAACAAGAGACAACAAGAATGGTACATTGTGGGAAACGGACTTGGCCCAGTGGTTAGGGCGTCCGTCTACCACATGGGAGGTCCGCGGTTCAAACCCCAGGTCTCCTTGACCTGTGTGCAGCTGGCCCATGCGCAGTGCTGATGCAGACAAGGAGTGCCCCCCCACACAGTGGTGTCCCCCGCGTAGGGGAGCCCCATGCGCAAGGAGTGCGCCCCGTAAGGAGAGCCACCCAGCGCGAAAGAAAGTGCAGCCTGCCCGGGAATGGCGCCGCCAACACTTCCTGTGCTGCTGACAACAACAGAAGTGGACAAAGAAACAAGACAACAAGACGCAGCAAATAGACACAGAGAACAGACAACCGGGGGAGGGGGGGGAATTAAATAAATAAATAAATCTTAAAAAAAAAAAGAATGGTACATTGTATAGAACAATCAGAACATGTACTGGTCAATTCACTCAGGATGATGTATAGGTGCTTGCTGGCTTTATATCAGCCCTGCCTTTACATTCCTTGGAAAATATAAGGATTTTCCCTCATTTACCCTGTCCAACTTATGTGTATTTTTATTCTTTAAAAAAAAAAACACTTCACAGGATAGTATTATTTTATGCAATCAGTATTTTTTTAGATTTACCCCAATATTTGCTGTTATTTTTGCTCATTCCTTTTTTAACTTTTTGAAATTGAAATTTATCATTCATATGAACATCCATACACAATAAGTGTATGGTAAAAGCTGAGGACTTAGAAAACAAACATGCATATCATCATGCAGGGTTCCCATAGATTACTCCACCACTACAACCTTAAATCGTTGTGCAATAATTGTTATAAACTATGAAAGAGTATCTAAAAACACTACTACTAACTATAGCCCATATCTTCCATTCAGTGTTTTTTCCCCTCAACCCATCCAGTTATTGACACCCTGTATTAGTATTATATACTCGTTGTAGTTCATGAGAGAATGTCCTCATATTTGTTTGGCTAACCACAGTCCATCTTCCACCACAGGACAGCACATACAGTCCCGTGTTTGTACAATACATTCAAAGTGTACACTCAGTGGCTCTCATGTTCATCAGAGTTATGCTGTCATCACTTCAGTCAATTTTAGAATAGTTTCATTCCTCCAAAAGGAAAAATTCTATTCCCTCTTATATCCCCTAGTGTTGTCCTTTAGAATCGGTACAATATCTTCTATGCCACTGCTGCGAAAATATTACAATTATTAATGTTAACTATAATCCATAAATTACATTACAGATTATAGGTAATTTTCCCATGTATCACCATATTCTTAACACTTTTTAAAAGAAGAACGTTCTTACGCTATTAACAACAATCTTCATCTACCACGGAAATCACTGTTACATAGTCCCTAGATTATTTTCTAGCTTCCTTTCAATTAAACTACTACATTCACAGACTACCCCTTTTAGCCACTATCACATTTATAAATCAGCAGGTGTTATATTCACTACAATGTATTACCATCAAATCTATTCATTTCCACATATATACAATAAACGTTATTAAAAATTCATACATTAGGGAAACGGATGTGACTCACTTAGTTGGGCTCCTGTCTACCATATACGAGGCCCAGGGTTCGATGCCCAGGCCTCCTAGTGAGGGCAAGTTGGCCTGCGTAGCAAGCTGGCCCATGTGGAGTGCTGGCCAGCGCGGGAATGCCACCCTGCATGGGAGTGCTGCTCGGCGCAGGAATGCTGCCCCGTGCGGTAGTGCCAGCTGATGTGGAAAGCTGGCTCAGCAAGGTGACACAACAAAAGACACAGAGGAGAGAAAATAAGAAGACATAGCAGAACAGGGAGCTGAGGTGGCATAAGAGAGTAATCGCCCCTCTCCCACTCTGGAAGGTCCCAGGATTTGTTTCCAGAGCCCCCTAATGAGAATAGAAGCAGACACAGAAGAACACAGTGAATGGACACAGAGAACAGGCACTGGGGGTGGGAGGTGGGGCACAGGCAGATAAATAATCTTTAAAAAAAATTCATCCATTAAGCATCAGCTCCCATTCTCAACCCACATTCTATTTCCTAGTAACCTATACTCAAGATCTTACCTCTGTAAGTTTACTCATTTTAGTTCATATTAATGGGATCATACAATATTTGTCCTTTTGTGTCTGACATTTCACTCAACATAATGTGCTCAAGGTTCATCCATGTTGTCATGTGCATCCCAGTTTCATCACTTCTTACGGCTGAGTAGTATTCCATTGTATATATATACCTACAGCATTTTGTTTATCCACTCATGGGTTGATGGACACTTGGGTTGTTTCCATATTTTAGCAATTGTGAATAATGCTGCTATGAACATTGGTGTGCAAATATCAGTTCACAGCCTTGCTTTTGGTTCTTCTGAATATATTCCTAGTGATGGGATTGCTGGATCATACGGAAGTTCTACATTTAGTTTTTTCAGGAATTGCCAAACTGTCTTCCACACAGACTGCACCATTCTACATTCCCACCAACAGTGAAGGAGTGTTTCTATTTCTCCACATCCTCTCCAGGACTTGTAGTTTTCTTTATTAAAAATAATAGCTGAGAAGCGGACTTGACCCAATGGATAGGGCGTCCGCCTTCCACATAGGAGGTCTGCAGTTCAAACCCCGGGCCTCCTTGATGCATGTGAAGTTGGCCCATGTGCAGTGCTGCTGCGCACAAGGAGTGCCCTGCCACGCAAGGGTGTCCCCCTGCATAGGGAGCCCCATGCGCAAAGAGTGCGCCTGTAAGGAGAGCTGCCCAGCATGAAAGAAAGTGCAGCCTGCCCAAGAATGATGCCACACACACGGAGAACTGACACAGCAAGATGATGCAACAAAAAGAAACACAGATTCCGGGTGCCGCTGATAAGGATAGAAGCAGTCACAGAAGAACACACAGCGAATGGACACAGAGAACAGACAACTGGTGGGGGGGAGGGAGAAATAAATAAAATAATTTTTAAAAATAATAGCTATTTTATAAGGTATGAAATGATACCTCAGTGTAGTTTTGATCTGCATTTCCCTAATAGCTAATGATGTTGAACATTTTTTTCATATACTTTTTGACATTTGTATTTCCTCTTTGGAGAAATGTCTATTCGAGCTTGTCTTTTTATCATTGGGTTATATATTCTCTTGATATAACATGGATATCAAACCCTTATCAGATACGTGGTTTCCAAATATTTTCTCCAATTGAGTAGGCTGCCTTTTCACCTTCTTGACAAAGTCCTTTGATACACAAAAGTGTTTAAGTTTGAGGAGGTTCCATTTATCTATTTTTTCTTTCATTGCTCATGCTTTGGGTATAAAGTTTAAGAAACCACCCCTATCACAATATCTTGAAAATGTTTCCCTACATTTTCTTCCAGGAGTTTTATGGTTGTAGCTTTTATATTTAGGTCTTTAATCCATTTTGAGATAATTTTCATGTAAGGTGTGAGATAGGGGTCCTCCTTTTTTCTTTTGGATATGGATCCAGTTTTCCCAGCACCATCTCTTGAATAGACTGTTCTGGCCCAGCTGGGTGGGCTTGACAGCCTTGTTAAAAATCATTTTGCCATTAATTTCAGGATCTATTTCTGAACACTCGATTCAATTCCATTGGTCAACCTATCTATCTATATGCCAGTACCTGTGCTGTTTTTTTTTTACCACTGTAGCTAAGTAATATGCCTTAAAGTCAGGAAGGGAAAGTCCTTCAATTTCGTTTTTCTTTTTAAAGATATTTTTGACTATTCAGAACCTATTACACTTCCAAATAAATTTGATAATTGGCCCTTCCAATTCTGTAAAAAAGGCTGTTGGAAGTTTTATTGGGATTATGTTGAATGTAAATAAATTTGGGTAGAATTGACATCTAAATGATATTTATACTAAATGATATTCTTCCAATCCATGAATGTGAAATGTTCTTCCATTAATTTAGGTCTTCTTTGGTTCCTTTTAGTAATGTTTTGTAGTTTTTTAAAAATACAAGTCCTTTATGTCTTTGGTTAAGTTTATTCCTAAATATTTAATTCTGTTATTCTCTATCATATATGGAATTTTTTCCCTGACTTCTTTGTCAGATTGCTCATTACTACTGTATAGAAACACTACTGATTTTTGTGTATTAATCTTGTATCCTGCTACTTTGCTGAACTCATCTATTAGTTCTATTAGCTTTGCTGTAGATTTTTTTTCAGTTTTCTAAATATAGGATCATGCCATTAGCAAACAATGAAGGTTTTACTTCTTCCTTTCCTATTTGGATGACTTTTATTTCTCTTTCTTGCCTAATTGCTCTAGCTAGAACTTTTAGCATAGTATTGAATAACAGTGGTGATAGTAGACATCCTTGTCTTGTTCCCAATCTCATCAGTCTTTCTCCATTGAGTATGATATTGGCTGTGGATTTTTCATATATGTACTTTATCATGTTGAGAAAGTTTCCTTCTATTCCTGTCTTTCAGAGAGTTTTCACCAAGAAAGGATGTTAGATTTTGTCAAATGCATTTTCCACATCAATTGAGATGATTGTGTGATTTTTATTCCTCAATTTAATAATGTGATATAGTACATTGATTGATTTTCCTGTGTTGAACCATTCTTGCATACCTGAGATAAAACCCACTTGATCATGATGTATAATTCTTTAAAGTGCTATTGGATTCAATTAACAAGTATCTTGTTGAGGATTTTTTCATCTATATTCATTAGAGAAATCAGTCTATAATTTTCTTTTTTCATGTTATCTTTATCTGACTTTGGTATTAGGGTGATGTTGTTTTCATAGAATGAGTTGGTAGTGTTCCCTCCTGTTCTACTTTTTGGAAGAGTTTGGTCAAGATTTTTATTAAATCTTCTTGGAATGATTGGTAGAATACACCTATGAAGGTATCTGGTCCTGGGTTTTTCATCTTTGGGAGGCTACTTCAATCTACTTACTTTGATTTGTTTGTTGCAGTTTTCTATTTCATCTAGGGTCAGCGTACATTGTATGTATATTTCTAAGAATTTACTCATTTTGTCTTCAATATCTAGTTATTGGCATATAGGTATTCATAGTATTCTCTTATGAATACTTTTTATTTCTGTGGGCTCAGATGTAATATCGCCAACCCCCCCCCCCCCATTTCTGATTTTATTTGTATCCTCTCCCTTTTTGTCTTTGTCAGTCTAAGGGTTTGTAAATTTTGTTGATCTTTTCAAAGAACCATCTTCTGGTTTTGTTGACTCTATTATTTTTTTGTTTTTGTTTGTTCTCAATTTCATTTATTCCTGCTCTGATCTTTGTTATTTCTTTTCTTCTGCTTACTTTGGGATTAGTTTGCTGTTCTTTTTCTGGTTTCTGCAGGTGTTCAGTTAGATCTTTGATTTTAGCTCTTTCTTCTTTTTCATTGTAAGCACTGAGAGCTATAAATTTCCCTCTCAGCACTACCTTTGCTGCATCCCATAGGTTCTGGTATGTTGTGTTCCATGTTCATTCATCTAGAGATTTTTACTGATTTCTCTTGTGATTTCTTCTTTGACACCCTGATTATTTAAGTGTTGTTTAACCTCCATATATTTGTGAGTTTTCCCTTTTCCCACCTATCGTTGATTTCCAGCTTTATTCCATTATGATCAGAGAGAGTGCTTTGTATAATTTCAATCTTTATAAATTTATTGATACTAGTTTTGTGACCCAACATGTGGCCTATCCTGGAGAGAGATCATGAGCACTTGAGAAGAATGTATGTCCTGCTGTTTTTTGGGGTGCAATGCTCTAAATATGTCTGTGAGGTCTAATTTTATCATATTATTCAAGTTCTGTGTTTCCTTATTGATCCTTCGTCCATTTGTCCTATCCAAAGATGAGAGTGTAGTATTGAAGTCTCCAACTATTATTGTAGAGTCATCTATTCCTCTCTTCAGTTTTGCTGGTGTTTGGTTCATGTATTTTGTGGTACCCTGGTTAAGTGCATTAAATATTTATTACTGTTATTTCTTCTTGGTGAATTGCTCCTTTCATTAGTATATAATATCCTTCATCTCTTAAACAGAGATGTTTTATCTGATGTTAGTATCACTACCCCAACTCTTTTTTGATTACTGTTTACATGGAATATCTTTTTCCAAACTTTTACTCTCAACCTGGTTGTGTCCTTGTCTGAGATGAGTGTCTTGTAGAAAGCCTGTAGATGGCTGATTTTTTTTTTTTTTTTTGTCCATTCTGCCAGCCTGTATCTTTTTATTGGGGAGTTTAATTCATTAACATTCAATGTTACTATTGTCAAGGCATTATTTACTTCATCCATTATTTCTTTTGGCTTTCCATTGAACTATCTTACTACTATCTGTTTTTTTACCCTTTTGTTGCCCTTACTAATAATCTTCATTTCTGCACTCTTCTCTGGTCCTCTCTCTCCTGCCTTTTCCTTTCAGATTGCAACACTCCCCTTAGTGTCTCTTGTAAATCTGTTCTCTTGGTGACATACTTTTTTAGTTTTTGTTTATCTAGGAAGACTTGAAACTCACCCTCAGTTCTGAAGAACAGTTTTGATGGATAAAGAATTCTTGGCTGGTCATTTTTCTTTTTCAGAACCTTTAATATATCATACTACTTCCTTTTCACCTCTATGGTTTCTGATGAGAAATTAGTACTTAATCTATTGAGTATCCCTTGCATGTGATGAATTATTTTTTCTCTTGCTGCTTTTAGAATTTTTTCTATCTTTGGCATTTGATATTCTGAAGAGTAGGTGTCTTGGAGTAGGTCTATTCAGATTTATTCTGTTTGGGGTGCAGTCTCCTTCTTTGATAATGATATTTATGTCTTTCATAAGGTTTGGGAAATGTTCAGTCATTATTTCCTCAAATATTTTTTCTGCCCCTTTTCCATTCACTTCTTCTCCCTCTGGGACACCTATAACACATATATTTGTGCATTTCACATTGTCATTCAATTCCCTGAGATCCTGTTTCATTTTTTCCCCATTCATTTCTCTATATATTCTCCTGTTTTTTCAAATTCAGATGCTCTGTCCTCCAACTAACTTTTTCTGTCCTCGACCAATTCAAATCTGCTATTATATGCCTCCAATGTATTTTTAATCTTTTCCATGTGTCTTTCATCCTCATAAGATGTTACTTTTATGGAATATGGGTGTGGCTCAGATGATAAGACCTCCACATACCATATGGGAGGACCCAGGTTCAATCCCTGGGGTCTCCTGGTGTAAAAGAAGAAGAGAAAGCATGACTGTATGGCGAGCCAGTGCCCTTGTGGCAAGCCAAGTGCCAGTGCAGTGAGCTGAGTGCCTGCATGGTGAGCAGAGTGCCCACGCAGTAAGCCAAGTGCCTACATGGTTTCCTGTGCGACAAGCTGAATGCCCATATGGTAAATTGAGTGCCCACATGAGTGCCCATGTGGCAAATTGAGTGCCTGCATGGTGAGCCAAGTGCCTGTGTGAATGCCCACATAGTGAGCTGAGTGTTACCGCATGGCAAGCTGAGTGCCTGCGTGAATGCCCATGTGGCAAGTTAGTGCCTACACGGCAAGCCAAGTGTCCACATGGTGAGCCAGTGCCTGCATAAGTGAATCATGCAGCAGGATAATGACACAACAAAAGAGAGATGAAGGGGAGAGTCAAGGTGAAGCACAGCAGAGACCAGGAACTGAGGTGGCGCAATTGATAGGGAACCTCTCTCTACATCAGAGGTCCCCAGGACCGAATCCCTCTGAATCCTAGAGGAGAAAGATGAGAAGAAAAGACAAAAAGGAGAAATAGATACAGAAGGTCACACAGTGAATGGACACAGACAGCAAAAACAGCAGGGTAGGGGAGGGGAAGAAAAACAACAAAAAAAGATCTGTTAATTTTCCTTGCAAACTTTCAAATTCTTTGTTATATTCAACTGGTGTCTTAATGTCCTTAATGTTTTTAGCTCCTCATTGAATTTATTAAGTAGATTTGTTTGGATATCTGTGATTTAGTTGTCTCAAATCATGGATTTCTTCTGAACGTTTAATTTGTTTCTTTGGCTGGGCAATATCTGTTTCTTAGATTGGCTTATAGCTTTTTGCTGATGTCTTGGCATCTGATTTTTTTATGTTTTTATTCTATGCTCAGTTTCCCTCTTTAGCCTAAGGTTTTCTTATTGGTTTGCTTTTGCTAAAGCTTCCCACTTCTTTTCTGTGAATATTAATCTGTTCTGTTTGTTTTTTATTTGCCTCTGTATATTTTTAATACTCCTTTTGTCTTCTCTTGCTGCTATTTCTTGGAGGGCTAATTTTAGTAGAAGTGTTCCGCTGGAGACAATCTTTCCAGCTCTGCTTTCCTAGTCAAAACAGGCTGAGGGGACCTATGAAGGGAGTGTCGATTGGTTCCAAAGTGCTCTAGAGGAGAGACCATAAAGGCCTCCAGTCTTCTCTTTAATGTCTCCCCCAATCTAGACTTTCCTGATGTACCCAGCAGGTAGCACTCTTTATCCAGTTGTTCTCTGGTGCCCTAAGGGTATTCTGCCCTAAGGTTAATTCTCAGGTGACTCAGCTTCTGGCGGAGGCATGGCTGAGGCTGAGGTTGCCAGCCTACTGGGAATGAAGCTGTTGCAGAGCTCCCAGCCCCTGAGATCTGAGTTGTCCGATCAACTCTACCCCCTGTGCTGCCCCCGCTCAGATGGATGGGGTGACTCTGCCTGCACTGTCTTGAGAAAGAGTGATCAGACTGCTCTTGGTTCCTCTCCTTCCTGGGGCACCTTGGAGATGAGAGTGTAGCAGCTGTTCAAGGTGGGTGGGGTCAATCTGCCTACAGAGAGAGCGCTGCTTCCCCTCCTTCCAGGAGACACTGGGGCCAAGTATGCCGTGGCCTTTCAAGGTGGATGGGGTGGATCTGCCCACCCTGCCCACTAGAGGCTCCATCTTTCCCTCCTTCCAGGGGATGTTGGGGCCCAGGGTGAATCTACCTGCTGTGCCCCGAGAAAGTGCTCAATCTGCACCCAATTTCCACTCCTGCTGGGTGTGGGGGCCTAAACTGTGGTTTTACAAACTGGGCTTCCTGGATCTGATCCCTACCGCCCTGGGGGATGGGTGTGTTTTTCAACCACCCCTACTTCCACTCCTGCCAGGGGTGCAGACAGCACAAATGCCGCTGGCTTCTCTGTGGCTTGGGCAGGTTTAAACCACAGCGGTGCTCAAGACTGGATTCCAGCTAGCTGAGCTGGCCCATCGACAGCTGCAGTTGGTGCCAGGCCACCTCCCACCCCTGCTTTTGGGAAGGAGAGCTTCTGCTTCCGGCCAGAGCAGGTCCTGAGGCGGCCCACCTCGCCACTGGGCGATGGCAACCGCCTCTGCAGTGTGGAGGAATCTACCCAGGAGTCTTCCCTGGGTGGTGCACTGTGTTCTTCTGGTCTCCAGGGGCCCCAAACAGTGGATCCTGACAGCTCCTGGCTGACTATTAGTTGCCCTGGGGGACGAGCTGATTGTGAGAGCTCCCTGTCACCACCTTGGGTCTTCAGACCTTCCATTTGGGGTCACTTCCTTTTTCCCTCAAGTGCATTTTTTGGAATTGTCTTTAGCGAGGATCATCTGCTGAACCTCTTAGTTTTGGTCATCTGAAAACCTCTTCATTCCACCCTCTGCCCGTTGTTAAGCTCTTGTTTCCAAAAACACCGTCTGCACTGTGGACACTGGAGCTGGAGATCTGTGGGGGACACTCCTGATTTTGCCAGGGACCCTTTTTTTGGCTCTGCCACTGGGGGGCTAGACCATTCAGAGTCCAAACAGAATGAAACTCTGCTGGTTATTTAATTAGGGCAATTCTAACATGAAGAGTCGTTCAGTAGAACTACATAAGATGGTTACTGATGAACAGGGGTAAAGGAGGACTTTCAGAGTCCGGAAACAGTAGGTACAAAAGAGCAACTACTACTTCTAGTTTGAGGAAGAGTGGGCAATAACGGAGTCTCAACCTAGGAAGTGACCTCCAACAGGGCTGAGTCTTCGTCCAAAGGGGCATGGTTACCATGGAAACACTGCCAGCTACTGATGGCAAAACACTCACCAGAGAATGTGGGCTGGCCCTGCTCTGTGGAAGCAGCCCACCATCCCTGGAGGCTGGGGCGGGCGTGATATATTTATTAAACAATACACAGTATAGTGTGGACTTAGTAAGGAGTCCATGGTTTTCACCTGGCTGGCAAAGGGGTCTGTGGAACAAAAAAGACCAGCCCCAATGTCACAAAGCAGGGCAAAGATGTTTGTAGAATGACTGAGAGGCAATAATTTATAACTGACCCCGGCCACAACTTTGGTGACTCACCTTCCATGAACAATCTCTGTGCACATTTGAACTTCTCTTCAACAGCAGAGCAACTCTAGGTTTCCATATAATAAGATGGAGCTATCCTTTGTAAACATAAGGAAATCCTCACTCTCCTCAAAATGAAAAGCATAGCCCCAAGAGTCATTGTAGCTATCACTGTCAAAGAGAAAATGGGCAAAGCTACTACAGTTCTCATTTCTGCAATTGGTCATGAGGTTATAGGTGATATCTCTGGGTCCTTATTTACAACCTACTTTATACTTCCCTAACCTGCAGGCATAACCTCAGCTGATTGGAGAAGTCTTTACCTGGAGGAGTTACCCTCATTCACATTATAAAGGAAGCTCTGGCATCTCAAACTCATTACGCATGGACCATGGTTGATTGAAAATTTCAACCAAAAAACTTGAGCATCAGTTAACACTTAAATCTGGAATCTCTAATAAGTACATCTATATCAATGAATTTGACACAATTTATTGTTATACTCTGCTCTCCTTGGTCTAATGCCTTTAGAATCCACTCTAATACATATTCACCAGGTTTCTGATAATACATATTAGCTAATATATATCAGCAAAATTTGCAATTATTTTGGTGTGTAAGCTAGTTCTTGGTCATAGCATGTATCCTCCCCTTGAAGTGTTCTTTGGGTTTTACCTTAGCTATGGGTCTAGTGGCAACAGGGGTAGTTATGGTGTGTAATAGTCAGCCAAAGGGGGTGCTGATGGAAAATACCAGAAATTGTTTGGTTTTTATAAAGGATATTTATTTGGGAGCTTACATCTACCAGGCCATAAAGCATAAGTTACTTCCCTCACCAAAGTCTATTTTCATGTGTTGGAGCGAGATAGCTGATGATGTATATGAGGGTTCAGGCTTCCTGGGTTCCTCTGGGCTCAGCTCCTGTTTTCTCCACAAGGACAGCTGTAGACTATGAGGCTCTCTAGGCTTTGCCTCTCTCCACAAGGTCAGCTGTAGACTATCAGGCAAACGGCTCTGTCTCTCTCCCTGGGGCTCCAGCTTCAGCATCAAAGTCCAACATCAAAAACCCTTAACTCTGTCCTTTGCCATGCCTTTTATCTGTGAGTCCCAACCCACTAAAGTGTGGGGAGGTGTACATAATCACTTAATCAAGTAAACCTAGAAATCTGATATAATCTAATATGCCCAGAGAAAAAGATCAGTTTACAAACATAATCCAATATTTCTTTTTTTTATTATTTATTTATTTATTTATTTAATTCCCCCCCTCCCCGGTTGTCTGTTCTCTGTGTCTATTTGCTGCGTCTTGTTTCTTTGTCCGCTTCTGTTGTCGTCAGCAGCACGGGAAGTGTGGGCGGCGCCATTCCTGGGCAGGCTGCACTTTCTTTCCCGCTGGGCGGCTCTCCTTACGGGGCGCACTCCTTGCACGTGGGGCTCCCCTATGCAGGGGACACCCCTGCGTGGCAGGGCACTCCTTGCGCACATCAGCACTGCGCATGGGCCAGCTGCACACGGGTCAAGGAGGCCCGGGGTTTGAATGGCGGACCTCCCATGTGGTAGACGGATGCCCTAACCACTGGGCCAAGTCCATTTCCTTCTTTTTGGAAATCATCAATAATATCAAACTGCAACATGGTGGGTCTGAAAAAGAATGAGTATCCCCTCACAAGACATATGCCCTAGGTGAGATTATCATAGAGTTTTCAAGCAAAGGAATGCTACTTTTCCCAGACACAAGAGTGAAAGCTACAGTCCATGGGAAGGGAGGCTCAAGGAGGTTCAACATGACATCCTCTTTCCATGTTCCAATTAATGCTGTAAATACTGCATGAGTTGAAGCTTTGAATTCAACTGCTGTTGTAATTCTGAACACCCCACTGTAGCAGTGTGATATGGTTATGAATTCCAAAAAATAGATATGGGATTATGTTTGTAATCTGATCTGTACCTGGGCCTGATTGAGTTATGGGTAGGACTTTAATTGGGCCACATCATTAGGGCATTGAGTCCCTGCCCTTTGGTGGGTGGGGACTCATAGATAAAAGGCATGGCAAAGGACAGAGTTGTGGGTTCTTAATGTTAGAGTTTTGATGTTGGAGTTTGACACTGAAGTCTTAAGCTGGAGCCCTGGGGAAAGAGATAGAGCCATTAGTCTGATAGTCTACAGCTGACCTTGTGGAGAGAGGCAAAGACTAGAGAGCCTCATAGTCTACAGCTGACCTGGTGGAGAAAACAGTAGCTGAACCCAAAGGAACCCAGGAAGCCTGAACCCTCGCAGACTTTGGCAGCCATCTTCCTCCAACACATGAAAATAGACTTTGGTGAGGGAAGTAACTTATGCTTTATGGCCTGGTAGATGTAAGTTCCTATCTCAAATAAATACCCTTTATAAAAACCAACCAATTTCCGGTGTTTTGCATCAGCACCCCTTTAGCTGACTAATACACCCACGTAGTTACATTTTGCATGTGATTTTCTGGAATATTGGTGCTTAGCTTAAAAATAAAATAAACACGAGATTCATTCAAGTCTATTTGGCTTTCAGGCTGTGATTTGGACTGAGAGTTAAAGCACCAGAACTTGTCATTTTCTTTCTGTAGCTGCTCAATTGCCCTAAAAATAATTTCTTTCGCTGCCATGGTCCTTCTAGTCATCGTCACTGCTGTAACAGTCAAGCACAGCAGCCACAGGCCAGAGCCAGTCTGCAAAGGTGGTCCTGCCAGGGCAGGAGGGCTAGGGTGGGCCAGAGATGCTCAGGAGCAGCTGCCCCCGAAAGCATGACTTGAAGGCACAGTCAGAGCCACTAAAGAAGCAGTCCACTGGAGCTGCCTGCAAGCAGCTGCTGGTGATGAGAGCACAGCCAGAAGCAGAGCTGGAGTTCCCCCATGAAGCCACTGAGCAAAAGATAAAATAAGAATGGAGGACAGAACCCAGGAAGGAAGTGTCTTTCTGATGCTGTCACCTTTAAGGGTCTCTCCCATGACCTTTATGGAAAAATCTTCGCCTTCCTCTGATTTGCCAAGGAGAGATCATGATAGGGTCCTGCTCCAGTAACACAAGGCGGGGCAGAGAATGGTATGATGGAACAGTGAGACAGTAGAATTTTAACTGCACAGTGATCCTGAAGGTAAACTACAAGGTTGCAAAGAGAGAAGGGACTTAGTCCTTACTCTTTTTCTCCTGTTTAAACCAGTGACTCCCCAGAAGTAGCCATTTATTCCAGAAGTAAGTGTTGAACCGCGTTTGCAATTTTCCAGCCCTTGCAGAAGCAGCCTCATAGCGCCCTCTCTGAGACTCCAGCCTTAGAGAGCCATTGCACCTTCTCGTAAGGCCAAGTCCAGAATTGAGGGGGTCCCTCCTCCAAACACAAAGGTATCAGCAGCAACCAAGCAGTGGCCCTCCTCAGGGGTTTGAATTTCAGTTCCATGAAGCCCCGCCTCTAAGCTACTAAGCTTTGATAATTCTTATTTCTCTTGTTCCCCCAGCCCTGGAGGTTGGTAGCTGCTTGTTGCACTGGCTACTTCTGTGGTATCTTAGAGTTCTCTTTTTGCTTTTCAGTTACCTAGTTAACAATTCTTTATACTTTACCAATTCCTTATACTAAATTATCTGTAGTCAAATAACTGGTTTGGGTTCTGTCTCTTGATTGAACCTGAAATTATCTTTATTTCACCCTCATTCTGGAAAGATATTTTTGCTAAATAGAAAATTCTCTAGAATTTCCAACTCATTCAAGAAATTATTCCTTTGTATTTTGGCTTCTATTTTTGCAGGTAGAAGTCAGATATTTTACTATCACTTCTTTGGATTATCTGTCTATTTTTCTCTGACTGTTTAAAAAATTTTTTCAAAGATTTATTTATTTATTTCTCTCCCCTCCCACACCCCCACCCCGGTTGTCCGTTCTCTGTGTCTATTTGCTGCATCTTGTTTCTTTGTCCGCTTCTGTTGTTGTCAGCGGCACGGGAATCTGTGTCTCTTTTTGTTGCATCATCTTGCTGTGTCAGCTCTCCGTGTGTGCGGTGCCATTCCTGGGCAGGCTGGGCTTTCTCTCGCGCTGGGTGGCTCTCCCCACGGGGTGCACTCCTTGCGCGTGGGGGCTCCCCTACACGGGGGACACCCCTGCATGGCAGGGCACTCCTTGTGCGCATCAGCACTGCACATGGGCCAGCTCCACACGGGTCAAGGAGGCTCGGAGTTTGAACCGCAGACCTCTCATGTGGTAGGTGGACACCCTAACCACTGGGCCAAGTCTGCCACCTCTCTTTGTTTTTTGTGTTTAACAGTGTCACCACGATGTTTCTGGGTGCCATTTTTAAAAATTATCGTATGTGAGATTTGTTGAGTTTCTTAAATCTGTCTATTGGTTCCTTCCCTTAGTATAGAAGAAGTCCTGGTTATTATGTTTTTCCCATTTTCTCTCCTCCCTTCTTAAATTCCAACTGAATGTAGATTAGGTTATCTCATCTTATTCTCATGCCCTTTATCTATTTTACATTTTCAGTATCTGAAATCTTCACAGATCTGTCTCTGCTGCCTTTTGTTTCTGGGTGTTAAAGTTAAATTTAAGCCCTGTGGCAACCACAAAGACATTACCTGCAAAGTATATACAGAAGGAAATGACTCAAAAGGTACACTACAAAAAAATCAAATATATATGAAAATAGGCATTAATGAAAGCATTGAAGGACAAAAAAGGTATAAAACTTACAAAGACCAAAGAGCAAAATGGCAGAAGAAAGGCCTTTCCAGCATTATCAGGAGTTACTTTAACATAAACGGATTAAACTCTCTAGTCAAACACCAGAGATAGGCAGAATGGATTAAAAAAAAAAAAAAAACATGACTCAACTATGTGCTTTTTTTTTAAGATTTATTTTTCATTTATTTCTCTCCCTGCCTCTCCTCACTCCCAACTTCGTCTGCTTTCTGTGTCCATTCACTGTGTGTTCTTCTGTGTCCGCTTGTATTATTGTCAGCAGCACCCAGAATCTGTGTCTCATTTTGTTGCACCATCTTGCTGCGTCAGCTCTCCGTGTGTGTGGCGCCATTCTTGGGCAGGCTGCACTTTTTTCGCACTGGGCAGCTCTCCTTATGGGCCACACTCCTTGCTTGTGGGGTTCCCTTACCTGGGGGACACCCCTGTGTGGCACAGCACTCCTTGCATGCATCAGCACTGCACGTGGGCCAGCTCCACAAGGGTCAGGAGGCCCTGGATTTGAACCTTGGACCTCCCATGTGGTAGGCGAATGCCCTATCCATTGGGCCAAATCCACTTCCCTCAACTATGTGCTCTTTACAAGAGATAATCTAGATGAAATGAACAAATTCATAGAAATATACAAACTACCTCCACTGACTCAAGGAAAAAAAGAACTTAAGAGACCTATAACAAGTAAATAGATAGAGTCAATTATCAAAAACCTTTCAACAAAGAAAAGTACAGCAACAGATAGCTTCACTTGTGAGTTTTAACAAACATTCCAAGAACAATTATCAGCAATACTACTCAAACTCTTCCAAAAAATTGAAGAGAAGGGAAATTTCCCTAGAACTCATACTATGAGGAATGAGGACATTACCCTAATACCAAAGCTAGATAAAGATTCCACAAGAAAAGAAAACTACAGACTAATATAAGAATATAGATGCAAAAATCTTCAGTAAAATACTAGCAAATGAATCCAACAGCACATTAAAAGAGTTGTGTACCATGATTGATGGGGATTTATCCCAGGAATAAAAGTCTGGGTTCAATATAAGAAAATCATTTAATGCAATATACCACCTTAATGGAACCAGGGGGAAAAAAACTTCATTTGATGCAGAAACAGCATTTGACAAAAATCCATCACCCCTTCTTGATAAAAACACCTTAGAAAACTAGAAATAGAAGGAATCTTTGTCCCTATGACAAAGATAATATATGAAAAACCTACTGCTAACATCATACTCAATGGTGAAAGACTGAAAGCTTTCTGTCTAAAATCAGGAACAAGACAAGAATGCTCACTGTCACCACTGTTATTTAACATCGTACTGCAAGTTCTAGCCAGAACAGTTTGGCAAGAGAAAAAAATAAAAGGTATCCATATTGAAAAGAAAGAAGTGAAAATTTATCTACTTGAAGATGACTTGATCTTGTATATAGAAAATCCTGAAAAATCCACAAATCTACTAGAGTTAATAAATAATTCAGCAAAGTTTTGGTTATAAGATCAGCATGCAAAAATCATTAGTGTTCCTATATACTGGTAATGAAAATCTAAAGTGGAAATCAAGAAAAAATTCCATTTACAATAGCAACTAAAAGAATTAAATATCTACGAATAAACTTAACAAGAATGTAACAGACTTGTACATGGAAAACTAGAAAACATTGCAAAAAAAAATTTAAAAAGTCTTAAATGAATGAAAGTATTTCCCTGTTCATGGTTTGTAAGACTAAGTATGGCTAAGATGTCAATTCTACCCAAAGCAATTTCCAGAGTCAATGCAATTCCAATAAAAATTCCAACATTCTTTGCAGAAATGGAAAAATTATCATCAAATTCATATGGAAGGATGTCCTGATTTGGGTCTTTTTTCGTGGACTCCAGAAAATTATGTTCTTAAGCTAATCATTTCCATGTGTGTGAACCTATTTTATGTGGGACTTTTTGGTTAGGTTGAGTCAAGGGACCTTTTGATTAGATCACATTGGACTAGACAGGTTCAGTTAAGCCCTTAATTAGATGGCAGGACCAAAGGTGGGTCCTAATCCTTTTACCGGAGTCTTACATAAATAGAACACAGAGAAAGAGGGCTGCCATTTTTACCCTGCCAGGTGAGAGAGGATTCCAGGATTGTCTAAAGCTGCAGAAAGACAGAGAAACCCCAAGAAGCTGGCAGCTGGAATCAGCAGAGCAGTCTGAAGCTGAAGAGATGCAGCCCAGGGAGAGATGAGCCATTTGCCGGATTGCCCATAGCTGAGCTTGGGGAGAAAGTGAGCCTGGAGGAGAAGGCAGAGTCTGCCATCATTTTACCTTGCCACATGGCAGGAGGCCAGGATCTGCCAGCAGCAGACTTTTGGTGAGAGAGCATCTCTGATGACACTTTGATTTGGACATTTTCACAGCCTCAGAACTATAATATTTTACCCTAATAAGTTCCCATTATAAAAGCTAACCCGTTTCTGGTATTTTTGCATTGACAGCCTTTAGCAAACTAAGGCAGAGGATAAAGGGTCTTAAATAGTGAAGACCATCTTAAAATGAAGAACAAAGTTTGAGGACTCATATTTCCTGCTTTTAAAACTAATTACAAAGCTACAGTAATCAAAACAGCATGGTGGGAAGTGGATGTGGCTCAATCATTTGGGTACCTGCCTACCACATGGGACGTCCCGGGTTTGGTCCCAGTGCCTCCTAAAAGAAGAAGAGCAAGAGAGCAAGCTAATACGATGGGCTGGTGCAGTGAGCTGAAGCAACTAGATGACACAATGAGATGATGAAATGAGGAAACACAATTAGAGATACAAAAAGCAGGAAGCGGAGATGGCTCAAGTACAATTGGGCACCTCCCTCCCACAAGGGAGGTCCCGGATTCAGTTCCCAGTGCCTCCTAAAAAGACACAGAAAGCACACAGTGAACAGACACAGAAAGGAGACAGTGAGCACAAACAATGAGGGATGAAGGGAGAAATAAATAGATTAAAAATCTTTTAAAAAACCCAGCATGATATAAGGACAAGGACAGGTATATAGAGTAATGGGATTGAATAATGAGTTCAGAAATAAACCGTCACATCCACGGCCAACTGACATCTGACAAGGGTGCCCAGTCCACTCAGTGGGGAAAGAATAATCTCTTCAACAAACAGTACTAGGAAAATTGTATATCCATATGTAGAAGAATAAAGGTGGACCCCTCCCTCACACCATATACAAAAATTAACTCAAAATGGATCAGAGACCTAAGTATAGAAACCAAAACTATAAGACTCCTAAAGCAAACAAAGGACCTTGTGTTAGGCAAGGGTTTCTTAGACTTTACACCAAAACAAGAGCAACAAAAGAAAAAATAGGTGAGACTTCATCAAAATTAAAATCTTCTGTGCATCAAAGTATTTTATCATGAAAATAACAAGACTACCTATAGAATGAGAGAAAATACTTGAAACCACATATTCAATAAGGGTTTAATATCAATATCCAGAACATATAAAGAAATCCTACAACTCAACAACAAAAAGCCGAACAACTCAATTAAAAATGGGCAAAGTGCTTGAATAGACATTTCTCCAAAAAGGATATGCAAATACAATAAGCACACGAAAAAATGCTTAACATCATGAATCATTAGGGAAATGCAAATCAAAATCACAATGAGATTCTTCACACCCACTAAAATGGCTACAACTGAAAAAACAGAAAGGCAAGTGTTGGAGAGGAGATAGATAAATTGAAACAGTTCATTTTTGGTGTGAATATAAAATGGGATAGCCGCTGTGAAAAACAGTTGAACTGTTTCTCAGGTAGTTGGGTATAGAAATTCCATATGACCCGGCAATCTCACTCCTGGGTGTATACCCCAAAGAATTCAAAATGGGGCCTTGAACATATAATTGCACACTGATGTTCATAATTGCCCAGGATGGAGGCAGCCCAGGTGTCCGCTGGCAAATAGATGGGCAGACAGAGTATGGCATATACATAAAAGGAATATTACTCAGCCATAAGAGGGAATGAAGCTCATACATGGATAACCTTGAAGACAGCTTGTTGAGTGAAGTAAGCCAGACACAGAGAGACAAATGTATGATCTCACTGATATGGAATAATTAGAATAAGAAAATCATAGAAACTAGAACGCAGGTTACAGGGGTTGGAGTGGCACTAAGGAATGGGGAGTTACTGCCTTATTGTACAGAGTTTGGGATGATGGAAAACTTTTGGTGGTGGATTGTGGTGATAGTAGCAGACATTGTAAATTGTATATCTGAATGTAGCTTAAAGGGGGAAATTGTGCATTATATATATGTTACCATATATGTTTTTAAGTTTTATATGAATAAAAACTTAAAAACAACAACACAGGAATTATATAAAATAAACAGTGATCCCTAATGCAAACTATGGACTATATTAAATAGCACAATTATAACAATATTCTCTCACCAATTGTAACAAAGGTACTACACTATTGCAAAATGTTAACAATTGGGAAAACTGCTTGTGTGAGGAACTGTGAATTTTCCGCACAATTTTTGTGTAAACTACCACTTCTCTAACAAAATAATTTTTAAAATGCCTTGGCCCACTCAGCATTATGCTAGGTGTGAGGGAGTTCACTGAGCAAAGGCCACAGAAAGGGCTGTGACTTCTCTTGCATGGGCAAAGTGAGCTTGGGACAAACCAGCCGGCTTTCCCCTGGGCAGGAGGACCAGGATTCAGACAGGCTGGCTGGGGGCTGAGACGCCACCAGCAGCCTCCGCTGGCAGGAAGGGCAGCCTTTGACCCCCACAGCCTCTCCTGGCTGGGCTGCCTTAGCGCCCTTTGGCTCAAGTCTACCCCGGGAAGGAAGTCAGGTTTGCTGAGGAGGAAGGAGTAGGCTGCACCTGACGAGGGCTGGTGCAGAGGGGAGGTGCAAGCCAGGGCCTTAGAGCAGCAAAGGTACAAGCCCTAAGTCAGTGCGTGCGGGTAGGTGTCAGCGAGTGTGTAAGTGTGTGACTGTGTATGCAGATGTGTGTCCATAGGTGCCAGTGTGTGTGAGCATGTGTGTGTGTGGGTGCTTGTCCATATGTGTCAGTGAGTGTGAGTGTGTGAGCGTGTGTGCAGGTGCATGTCCATGTGTCAGTGAATATGAGTGTGTGAGCGTGTGTGTGACTGCATATGTAGGTGGGTGTCCATAGATGTCAGTGTGAGCATGAGTGTGAGTGTGTGTAGGTGCATGTCCATGTGTGAGTGTGAGCATGAGTGTGTGTGTAGGTGCATGTCCATATGTGAGTGTGAGCATGAGTATGAACGTGTGTAGGTGCATGTCCGTATGTATGAGTGTGTGTGTAAGTGCATGTCCACCTGTGTTAGTGTGTGTGTGTAGGTGCATGTCCATATGCGTTAGTGTGAGTGTATTTGTGTGTGTGTGAGTGTTCCACCCACCCTGTCACAGGCAGTGGTGGAGGGTGGGGGCCAGGCCACTGAAGGGTGTTGCCAGCACCACCACCCCCACCGGCCAGGGACTGGGAGGTGAAGAGACCTGAGCTCAGGTGAACCGGAGCCCTGGTCACTCGAGCGCCCTCCCCCGGCTGCATGGCCTTGGGCAGGTCACTTACCATTTCTGAGCCTCAGTTTCCTCATCTGGGATGTGGCGAGCATGAGGCTGACCTTGGCCGCGTGACAGTAGCGGGTCCCATGAATGCTGGCCGTGGAGGACAGTGTCACATCTGTGAGCACCGCTGAGACCGCCTTCCCTGCCCTGGCTGCCAAGCTGGTTTTCAGAGAAGTTCAGAGCCTGCCACAGGGTGGCAGCGGTCGCTCAGAGGGCCGGGTAGTGGGGTGAGGTGCCACCAGTGCCAGGAGTGGCCAGGGACCAGCGGCCCCTCGGCAGGTCTGGGAGCCGCGCCCTGGTGTCCTGCCACCGCCCTGCAGCAGGGTCAAGTGGGCACCTCCAGGCAGGGGCCTCCTCCCAAATCTTAGGCTTCCCCAAGGCTATTCCTGTGTGAAATAGACCTTTCCTACCAAACCGACGTGACTTTACTTTCCTGATCAATTTTAGGTTTACAAAAATAACTGCAGGGCAATCGCTGAGAGTCTCCACATCCTCTCCGTACACCCCACTTTCTCTTAGCAGCCACATCGTGCATGGTGTGAGGTGGGAGCCCTTGGGTGCTCGTTACCTCTTCCACCTAGGTCTGCATTCCTGCGTCCAAAGGCAGGTGTTGAGCAGGTGTCGTTCTCCTCCCCAAGGCCCATTCGTTCTTGAGTCAGACGCACCAGCACCCTCCCCGGGGGGCCGACCTGGAGGCAGACGCTTCTGTGGGGGGCAGTGGGCAAGTTGGCCCCCCGAGGTGCTGGTAAATGTAATAACCAGGACCCCCCCCCCCCCCATTGAAAATGACTGACTTGCAGCGATTGCCGGGTTTCCTGGGCAAATCCCCCCACCGGGCTGACACCACGACCTCACTGAGCGGCCCCTAGTTGAGCACAGACGCGCCTGGGGGCGCTCGGGGGGCGCCTCGGGCCTCGGAAGGGAACGGGGAGTGGCCGCCACCCGGGCGCGGGCCAGTGCGGGCCCAGGCGGGGACGGCCACCAGCGCGGCGGGGCGCGGGGCCTGGCGGGGCGGGGCGCGGGGCTCTCCCGCAGCCGCCACCACGGCGGGCGCCCCCCCTGCCCGGCCCGCGGGCCCCCGGCTGGCTCGGCGCTGCGCCGCCTTCCACTCCTGCTGTTTCCGGTCGCTTCCCTTGTTGGCATGTCCTTCCCTCCACGGCCACCCCCTGAACGAGGGACCCGGGCCTCCCAGCGCCGCGCCTTCCGAGCTGGGTGGCAGCAAACTGACCCCAAGCTCAGGTTCTGCCCAAGGGCACGATACTGAGTCCACGTTCACACGGCGGCTGTGAGAAGCGCGGGGTCATCACAGCTCCGTGCGCGGCAGGGTGCCTGGCGTGGGCGCAGCTGCACCCGCGGCGAACCCCAGAAGCAGGCCCCGCGCCCCGCGTCGTGCCCGCCGCCCTCCCCGTGGGGCCGCGCGGTGGGCAGAAGGGGCGGCTGCTCGGGGCAGGGCGCCTGTCCCCGGGGGGGACTCGGCATCCCGGGTGGCTTTGGGTGGGCGCCCCGGCCTGGGAGGCTTTCTCCATAGACTCCCCTGTGTGCCACGAAGCTGAGGGGAGCTGGTGACTCAGAGGAAGGCGTCACCAAACGCCTAGGAATGAGCCCTGCGCTCCCACCTGTGGGCCTGCTGGAAAAGACAGGAGAGGAGGGGAGCAGGGGCACCCCGAGGCCAACCGTGGCCCAAGGATGGGGGGCCGTGAGGGGGAGAGTGAGAGCTGGGGGAGGGGGAGCCAGGGAAGAGGGAGGGAGGCTGGCTCTGCCCCCCCCACCTCCCGACTGCCCCTCCCCACAGCTGTGGTTCCCACTGTGTCCACCCCCACCCCGTCTCTCACCACCCCCTGCCCCCTCCAGCCCCACTCACAACCCTGGGCAGATGGGAGGGGGGCAGGAGACCATACTGGCTCCGCTTTTACACTATGGAAGGGAAGAGATTCTGAACACCTGCAACTCAAGTGACCCCCCCACTGGTCTCCAGGAAAGTTAAATGGCCAGAGGCCGGAGGAGCCCAGGAACAGAAGGGGTCTGCCTTAGTGTGCTGGCTA
Source organism: Dasypus novemcinctus (assembly GCF_030445035.2). NCBI lineage: Eukaryota > Metazoa > Chordata > Mammalia > Cingulata > Dasypodidae > Dasypus > Dasypus novemcinctus. Next base: position 12,267,501 of record NC_080687.1, on the reverse strand, counting down.
GCCAGGCCCTGGAAACCTCCAGGCCGACAGGCGGCTGCTCATGAGGATGGTCTAGTTTTGTGCTTCAAATTGTTGAAGATTTGGGAGTAGGTTTGTCTTTTCTTTCTCCCAGAATTAAAATTAAGCACCGTATGCTAACAGTGTGTTGGAGGTGAGCTAGTGAAATTCACGTGGCAGGCGGGTGATTCTATTTAAGGCTGGAGGATTTTTTTCTGAATCAATGGTTTTGCCTCTCAACACGCTACAGTGTGGAAATGTCAACTCGGAGCTGGTTCAGGTATGACCCAGCTTTTTCTGGGGAAGGTGGACTGAAGTTAGCTGAATCCTTTCCAAGGTCTCTCCTCCTTGGAAGCAAAGATCCACCTGTGGACACACATAGAGCGTCAGAATGCACTTGCCCGGTGTCCTCATCAGTTCCACAGCCTTTTCCAGGCTTGATTCTAAGAAGCCAGCCTTTCAGTTTTGCTCCTGCACTTGACCTCACGTGCTTACCTGACTGCATTCTCACTTCTTTCCAACATGAATCCTCCCCGTCGGCCCAGGCTTCTCCCTGCAGAGCACAACCTGATGGCCCTCAGCCACTCTCCCCATCCTCAGGGCCCTCGGTTCGGTCACTCTGAGTAGGTGATGTGGTCCAGTCGATCACAGAGGAGGCTGCTCGGGGCTCAGGTGTCTGAGGAGTAGGGTGCTGTTTTCACAGAGCCCACTCAGTGTGTGTTCAGTAGGAAAACTCAGGCAGGAGGGACTTCCTCTTGAAGTCACAAGCAGAGCAGGTGAGCAGGCAGGGCAGAGCAGAGCAGCCTGGCTGTCCTCTGTGTCGTGGTCTCTGGGGCACAGGGAATGCAGGAGACAGGAGAGGGGTAGGGGAGCTCCTGGTCTCCCAGGGGCTCTCATGGGGAGCTTCTCCAGCTCCCATTTGGCACCAGTGGACAGATCTGAAGCAGAGGGGCCCATGTCCTGCATGCCAACCACAAGAATGTCTGTGCATGAATGGAACAATCTTTGCGTCTGAAGATCGTGACTTTGTTGACTCTGATGGGAATGATTTATATCAAGAAACTGAAGGATGAACGTGGTTTTTATTTTCTTTTTTGTGAGTTATTTCCTAAATCCTCTATAATAAATATATATTATTTTTGTGTTCAGGGACAAAATGTTACTTAACCCTCTCACCCAAAAGGGAATAAAAAAGGAGCCGAGAGAACCCCTGTTTGCTTTCCCTTGGCAATGGGAAAGGGCAAGAGATAATTGGGGGGGGGAGGGGCGGGGGAGGGAGCCAGGACACCTTTTCATTTAGAAGCTTCACAACTTCCTCTCACTTTAGCTCTCATCACATTATGGCAGGCACCAGATGTTTCCATTTGTTTCTTTTTTTTATTGTTTCTATTTCTCTATTGACTGTCTGTTCACTCATTACAATCATCATTTCTTTTCTTTATAACAGCTGTTTGAAAGTGCTTATCTGGCGATGCCAACATCTCTGTCATTTCTGGGCCTGTTTATGACTAAGTTTCCCTCTGGATCTTTGTCATGCTCTCCTGCTTCTTTGCATGACTTTATTTTTCATACTGTACTGGGCATTGTAGAGGTGGCATTATTGAAAATCTGGATGTTATTTTCTTTAAAAGTCCTGTGTTTTGTTCTGGTAGAGAATTTATTTACAGGCAGATCAACTCGATCCTTTCAAGGCTTGGTTTGGGCTTTTTATGGTAACCCTTACTCTTGGGCTGAAGAAGCCTCCCTCCTTTCTCTAATTCCCTTTGAATCCTTACAGTGCTTAGTGAGGTCTCTCTGTTTTGGCTGGTCAGATCCACAATGTCTTCCAGGACTGTGTGGTCACCAGAGTCTCTGTTCATCACCCAACTTCGTCTATTTCCTTTCATATTTTCTGAATGATACTGGTAGGAACCTTACAGAAATAAAAAATGGAATTAGTTGAGAGGAAGAAATGAATTTGATCCCAGAAGCGTAGTAAAATTCATACATCCCATGCATCCATAAGCATCAAGAACCAGGGCCTCATGCTTGCTTCTGATCTTTGAGGTCTTTTTTCACCTTCCCTTGTCCTGCTTCTTAGCTGTCCTCTTCTTGGGGTCCTAAGGAAACTGGTGTTCTTAAATAAAACTCCAGCCCTGGTCTGCCAAGTTTAGCAATGGAGGGAGGCTTTCCTTGGGAGGGATGCTAGACCTTGTAGATGAACATTCTCCTGGGGTTCTCTTGCTTATTTACACTACTAGACAATGAAAACGTGCTGGTTTCAGCCAAGCAGAGACTTAGGACTGTTATCTTGACATCCCCAGAGTCTGGTTAATCCCAGAATGGACCCTTTAAGGAAGACTTTACTTAAGCCTAGAGAAGATCAAAAGAAAATAAACACAGAGAGTAACATGAAATTAGATTTTCCGGATTACAAGTTAGGACATCACATCGGGAGCCCCCCTGGCCAGCTCCTGGAGAGTCTCATGTGACTTGGTGTGTGAAAGTCCTTCTGTGACCCTGTCATACAAGAGTTTGTGCAGAGGAGCAATCCGACAGCTTTACTATTCCCTCACAGAGAATGAGACCAGAGGCACCAAGGGCCCACGTCTCACCCACATAAACCTTGCCTTTCCCTTTTAACACCCTGGATGAAGACACAGGAAAGGTTCTGCCCTGTTGACTGACTCCAGCGTGCAGTATGCACCGCAATAGGGCGATTAACACTCCTGCAGAGTCATCCCCTTGAGGGGATCACCCCAGAGACTTAGCTGATTGTCCACAGATGGTCTACAGGGGTTGCGCACCTGCCTTGATAGCTGTAGAACAGGAGCTGGCTAGAGTTTGTGGGCAGAGCTGTCTGTTATTTTTGTCCTTTGTTATCTGTGGTATCATGTCATCTCACACTGCTCTTTCTTTTCCTTGTGTTTGCTTCTTATGCTACTCAGTGACTCTTCTCAAGGCCATCTTTTCTCCATCCTCACCTGCCCTGTTCTTGAAGGACAGACCCAGGTTCCCCCATCCTTGCTGTGTCCTCTCAAACAGGCCATGGTCTCTGACAGTTTGAAGTTGTATGCACCCCAGAGCTTACGTTCTTAAGGTTAATCTGTTCCTGTAGGTGTAAACCTGTTGTAAGTAGGGCCCTTTGATTAGGCTACTGCGGTTAAGACGTGTCCTAGGGGGGGTCTTACTCCTCTTACTGGAGTCCTTTATAAATGGGGTGAATAAGAGAGAGAGAGAAAGCCACGGAAGCAAGACACTGAAAACAACAAAACCCGGAAGAGAAGGGAGAGACCAGCAGATGGTGCCACATGGCAGAGGAGCCAGGATCTCCAGCAGCCGGTCTTCAGGAAGAAGGTATCGTTTGAGGAGGCCTTGATTTGGACATTTCCATGGCCTCAGAACTGTAAGCTTGTAAGCTAATAAATTCCAATTGTAAAAGCCAGCCCACTTCTGGTATAGTGTCTTGGTAGCCCTTCCCGGCTGCCTGCAGGCTACGTGGACTGCCTGACTCCCCGGGATGTGTGGCCAGTACCACTGAGACCTTCGTGCTGGTCCTGAATGTGGAAGAGACTTCTTGGGTCCCTCTGTTTCCCCAGCTCCTCACAGCAAGCTGTCAGGGTCTACCTATGTATGCCTTGTGTGATGGCTAATTTTGTGTGTCACCTTGGCCAAGTCAGGTGTTCAGTTGTACTGGCCTGTTACTGTGAGAGAATTTGTAGATGGATTTCAATGGTCAGTTAGTTGAGCGCATCTATGGCTGGTTGCATCTACAGTTGGCAAAGCAGATGGCCATCAGCGATGAGCAGGTGTCTCCTCATCTAATGAGTTGGAGGCCTTAAAGCAAGAACTGAGGATTTCAGAAGTCAGAAAAAAGAATCTCTGCCTTACATCCACCAGCCAGCTTCCCCTGAGGAATTCAACGTCACCTTCATCAGAGTTTCCAGTTTGCGGCCTGTGCAATGGAATTTGGACTTGCCAGTCTTCATAGTCTTGTGAGCCATTTATATATCCTATTGGATCTGTTTCTCCGGAAACCCCTGACTAATGCACCCCCGAGGAAGCCCAAATATTTTTGGAATAAACTAAATTCTAAGGAAATTGTTTAGTATACTATTCTACCAAAAGACCAACAATCTTCCCAGTTCTTCAAAACTTCCCCGATGCTCTTTTTTAAAAATTATTATTATTATTATTATCCTCCCCCTTGTGGCTTTTTGCACACTGTCTGCTTTCTGTGTTCATTCCCTGTGCCTTCTTCTGTGTCTGTATTTATTTTTATTTATTTCCCCTCCCCCCCTTGTGGCTTGCTTGCTGTCTGCCCTCTGTGTCCGTTCGCTGTGAGCTCTTCTGCGCTTTTTTTTGCTTGTCTCCCTTTTTGTTGCATCACCTTGCTGAGTCGGCTCTCCACGGCACTTGCGGGCTGGCTGGCACCCCATGGAGCCAGGGCGAGCCTGCCTTCACAAGGAGGCCCCTGGACACGAACCCAGGGCCTCCCATATGGTAGATGGGAGCCCAGCTGATTGAGCCACAGCTGCTTCCCTCCCCAGTGCCCTTTTGAGCTCATGGTTATCTTTGCAGCCAGGTGCTACAAGTCTGTTCATCCTTCCCTTGGCATTGCATAAATACATCATTCTGAACCCCACCCCTCAGGAGTTTCTTTGCATAGGTCAGTAGGTAAAGCCCACCGTGCCATGCCTATAATTGTGCTGTAGCAGTGAGGGAAAACCACCGAGATGCCTAGTGCCCTCCTCTTAGAGACTCAGCTGGGCAGGGCTGCTCTCCTACCCCTCCCCAGGATCTCAGCTCCGCACATGTCCAGAAAAGGGTCAGAAAAAGAGCTGCAGCTGGGGTCGAGCCTAGGCCAGCACTGGAGGGCATAGGCAAGTCGGCAGGTTGTCTAGGCCACCCCATCCCCCTTAAAAGGCCCACTGGACCCCAATAAGATGAGGATTCCAGGGGTGGGGCTGGGGCACCAATATTTGAAAGCCCTGTATGAAACTGGACCGGGCAGCCAGTGGAGAACCTGCCTCTGTGATGTTTGGCAAAAGTCCTGTGCGTACAGAGGTGGCTGTGTTTTCCCTACAGGGAGAGAAATCTGTAAGTGGGTCTCTAGCCATAGTGAGCACTAGAATCCCCTGGAGGGCTTGTTGCAATGCAGATTGCTGTTTCTGATTTAGAAGGTCTGGGGCTCGGCCTGAGAACATGCATTTCTGACATGCTGCTGCTCCTGCCACTCTGAGAGCCACTGCCCTCAGTTCCTGGATTTCTCTTCTCCTGGGGCCCCAGAGAGTCACCCCCTCTGGGTGAGGGGCGAGTGCCGGGAACAGATCTCCTGCTCCAGGCGGGTCCTCCTGCGTCTCCTGTGGATGAATGCGTTTGGCTGCGGGTGTTCTGGAAGGCCGGGAAGGAGCCTGCAGACGGCCGGCATGCAAGTCAGGTGCTTTGGGCTTTCTCTCCAGTCCCTCTTGGAGGACAAATTGGTTCCTTAGCACTGGGTGGAAGGAGCAGCTGAAGGACTGGCAATCACCGGCTTGGGAATTCTACTACTTCTCATGCTCTAAAGTATTCACAATCCTTTTTATTAAAGCTCATTTCTCTGAACCAGTTTATTTTTTATTTTGAAACAATTTCGAACTTACAAGACAGTTACAAAAACAATACAAAGAGCTCCAACATACCCACTACCCAGATACCCAGGTTTACCCACTTTAAATGTTTTGCCATCTCCCTCCCTCCTCTCCCCTCTCTTTCTCTCTGCTCCCTCCCTCCCTTCCTTCTTCATTATTCTCTCTCTCTACTCTCTCTTATTTATCTATCCATCATCAACCTATCTATGGTAATTGCACACGTCGTGCTCCTTGAACATTTAATGTTTCCATGAACATTTCCTAAGAACAAAGACACATAACCACCTGAAGTAGTTATCAAGTTCAAGAATTTAACACTGACGGAAAGCATGTAGTCTATTTCCAATTTTTTCCAAGTGTCCCACTTGGGTCATTTGGGCATTTCTCTGACCCAGTTTTTTCCTCCATCAGAACAGCCCTGCCTAGTGGTGTGGGCAGAAAGGACTTGGCTTTGCATCCTGTCTCTGCTGCCGTTAGTCACGTGCCTTTGAAAGATTTTCTTAATATCTTGGAGCCTCAGTTTCCCCAGAACTAAAACAAGTTGTTATAATATTTAGGAGGATTAAGTGAGACAACAAATATAAAGTGTCTTGACGAGGCCTGACACATAATAGTGAAGGTAAACGAAGCTCCTTCTCTTTCCTTCCCTGAGGACAGGGAGGCTGGAAGCTCAGATGTCCTAGGCAGGGACACGCAGCCACCGCGGTGGGGGCCACGTCCTGAGTCACCTGGGCAGGTGTTTTCTGATCCTTGCAAGGGGGAATCTTGTTTTCACATCCTGCTTGGACTACACCCAGGTCTGCCACACTGGAGGCCTGCAGAGCTGCTTTTGTCGTTTGAGAGGGTTTTTAAAAACGGGCTGTCAGCTCTGTTCTTTTCTTTGTGTGTCTTGTTTAAAATGCAGTGATAACAAAATATTTTTGGCATAGTAAGCATAATACATTGAGAGATTTTTATAAAGGATTAATGTAACTCGAAATCTAATTAAGACTAAGAAAGCAGTTCTCATTATGATTCAAAATTATGCCTCGCAGCAGTTTAATTTTATGATGATTAGGATAGGAACATAGCAGAATTTCTCGGCGTAATGCAAATGTGATGTTATGAACATTTAAAGCCATCTCTGATGGTTGCCCTGTTGGTCAGGTAACAGACCTTAGTTCACAGAAAAAGAGGATCCTAGGCACCCTGGACCCATGGTGCTCTACCTTGGCTGCAGGTGAGAATCACCTGGAGAGACTTAAAGTGTTCCTTTGTTCAAATTGCACTCCAGACCAATTCCGCCAGCATACCAGGAGTGAGGGTTCGACATGGGCCTCAGGATTTCTCAGAGCGCCCCTGGGATTCCAAAGTACAGCCATGGGTGAGAACACCTGCTCAAGTCCCAATATCAGCCCGCCTGCCTTTCCTCCCAGATGTCCTCTCACACACAGCCTAAACCAAAGCCCTCAGGCACCCTGCTGTAGGTGTGTATGTGTGCATGCTGTGTGTACTTGTATGTATATATGCATGAATGTGTGTGTATGTCTCGTGTGTGAGTATATGTGTGTATGTGTGCATGCCATGTACGTGTGTGGATGTGTATCTGCAGGTGTGTATGTGTTTGTGTGAGTGTACACAACTTAGTAATCCTACACCTTTTTTTCTCTCTAGAATCTCTCCATAAGAACAGTGATAAGAGGATGGAGAGGTTAGGGATTTGGCTTTCAGGCTTAGATTTTAAAAAGTGAAAGTGGTCCTTGGGCAGGGCCTGGGGCTTAGGCAGCTGTGGGGGTAGGAATTACAGAAATTAAAAGGGCTCAGAGGGGGAAAAAGATGGCCTGGGAGAATGCGCAGAGCTTCCCGAGGAGCTCCATGGTGAGACTTGGCCTTGAGCTCTGTGCTTGTTTCCTGGCCTGTCCTGCCAGCAGTTGGTGGGAATGGGGAGGAATGGATGCTTTACGGAATCTTGCTTTGTTTTCCCTTTAAGGGAGGGTGAATTCTAGAGTCAGGGGCCTGCCTGAGGAGTGATGGCAGAGGGATTACTGGGTCATCCTGAGGTCCAGGTCAAGTCAGCGTGCCCTCCCAACTCATGTTTTTGTCCAGTTAGAAATCAAGTTAAAACAAACACCCATAGTTGTCCAAAAAAGGACAAGATGGGGAAGTGGACTTGGCTCAGTGTTTAGGGCAACCATCTACCACAAGGGAGGTCCACGGTTCAAACCCTGGGCCTCCTTGACCCATGTGGAGCTGGCCATGCGCAGTGCTGTTGCGCACAAGGAGTGCCGTGCCACACAGGGGTGTCCCCCGCGTAGGGGAGCCCCATGCACAAGGAGTGTGCCCCATAAGGAGAGCCACCCAGCGTGAAAGAAAGTGCAGCCTGCCCAGGAATGGTGCCGCCCACACGGAGAGCTGACGCAACAAGATGACGCAACAAAAAGAAACACAGATTTCCGTGCCGCTGACAACAACAGAAGCAGACAAAGAAGATGCAACAAATAGACACAGAGAACAGACAACCGGGGCAGAGGGGAAGGGGAGAGAAATAAATAAATAAATAAATAAATAAATAAATAAATAAATCTTTAAAAGGAAAAAAAGGGCAAGATGTTACACAAGAGTCTCTGGAGGCAACATCAAAAAGCAACCACCTTGTAGGACAGATGTATCCTGTTTGGGAGCTTTTCCATCTCCCTGCCCAGCCACTGCTGGGGTCCACAACATTTAGGGGTGTCTTGGTTTCCAGGCTGCTATGACAAATACCACACAATGGGCTGGCTTTAGCAATGGGAATATACTGGTTCACAGTTTTGAGGCTAGAGAAAGTCTAAAATCCAGGCATCATCAAGGCAATGCTTTCTCCACAGAGTCTGTAGCATTCTGGGGCTGCTTGGTGATGACCCTTGGCCTGCTTGGCTCGTATCCGTGTCCCACGTCTATGGGGTTCTGTTGACTTACAGCTTCCAGCTCCTCCTTTGCTAACTATGTCTGAATTTTTTCTGCTTATAACTAATTCCAGTAAATATGGATTAAGGTCCATCCTCACTCAGTGGAGCCATGCCTTAAATAAAATAATGTTTTCAAAGGTCCTATTTACAATGGGTTCACCCCCACAGGAATGTGGATTAAGATGTTCTTAATAAACATTCTTAATAAACTGAATTAGGGGCCATAATTCAATCTACCACACAGGGGTCTCCCCTGGATTGCTGAGCCCTAGGGAGACCTCAGCCAGGACCCTTGACCACTGACCCAACTTTAGGACTTCTGGGCCATCCAAGAGGCCTCCTATATAATAAAAACTAGATGATGATCTTTTCTGGTTTCCTGTTTCTTGCATGGCAGTCAGTTGCCCTCAGGTTGCAAGAGTCAAATATCCAACTCAGACTAGCTTAAGCAGAAAAGATGACTGGCTGGGAAGTCTCCTGGAATGGGCCACAGAATCTTAGGAGGAACTGCAGAGCCCAGGGCCTGAGGACCTGGATCTGGACCAGCACTGCAGGGCCCTGCTTTTCTCGGTCCATCTGCATCTCTTCTCTGTTAGTTTCTTTGGCTTCTAGTTAGCAGGCAGGCTCTTTCTACCAGTTATCATCCCATCCTTCATCCCACAACCATTCATGGAGGATCTGTGATGTTGGGGATACAGCCCTAAACATAATTGGACACTAGGCAGTTAGTTGGTTTGTTTTCTCCAAAGGAAATTGTTTTATTATTTTTTATGATTATAAAGATGGTATCAGTAATACAGAGGAGTATATAAAACAGAAGTAGAAATACTTCATATCCACCACCCAGAGGTAGCCACTGTTAATATCTTGATAAATAGGCATGCAAATATCTCTTTTATATAGGTTTACACATTCACACTCACATACAAACAGTTTTATATTCACTAAATAGTTCAATTCAAAATGATAATCTGCTTTATCAGACAGTAGTATTTGGTGGGAATCTTTTCACTGTCAATAAATATAGATAAATTAAAATAATCACATAGGATTCCTTCAATTTCCCCTTGACAGACATTTAAGACCCCCATCTCACTTTATTAAACAATGCTTATAGTGAATACCTTTGGACTTACATCATTTTGCACTTGACTGATTATCATCTTGGATAAGTTTCTAAAAGTGGAATTGTTGGGCCCAGGGTTGGGCACTTTGAAAATGTTGCCACAAAATGCTAGTTGAAGGCACTGGGGCCAGTGTGTCTAGAAATTATTTTGCCCCTTTATATTTATTTATTTATAATTTTTTGCACAATGGCCAATTCAGGAAAAATAAAAATACCTACAGGCATGGTTTCCTGGGTTCAAACTGGAAATACCATAGTTTTGGTCATGGAAGGAGTATATATTCTTATAAGTAGAAAATATTTTTTATTGGATAGAAAAAAAGCTTTGAGCTTTTAGCAACCTATATGCTAATATCTAGCACATTGGGAAAGTTTTAGAATCTTCTTTATGGAATTAGTTTATATTAGTCAGCCAAAGGAGTGCTAATGCAAAATATCAGAAATTGGTTGATTTTTATAAAGGCTATTTATTTGGGGTAGGAGGTTACAGATACCAGGCTGTAAGCATAAGTTACTTCCCTCACCAAAGTCTATTTCCATGTGTTGGAGCAAGATGGCTGCCGACGTCTGCAAGGGTTCAGGCTTTCTGGGTTCCTCTCTTCCAGGGTCTTGCTTCTCTCTCGGTCCAGAGTTTCCCTCTTCCCAGGACTTGCTTCTTCCTGGGCTCAGGATTCCACTCTTCCTGGGGCTGGCTTCTCTTTCCTCTGTGAGCTTACTTCGTGGGGCTCCAGCTTAAGGGTTCAGCATCAAACTCCAACATCAAAACTCCAACACCAAAATCACCCTCAACTCTGTCCTTTGCCATGCCTTTTATCTGTGAGTCCCCACCCACCAAGGAATGAGGACTCAATGCCCTAATGACATGGCCCAATCAAAGCCCTAATCATAACTTAATCATGCCCAGGTGGAGACCAGATTACAAACATAATCCAATATCTATTTTTGGAATTCATAACCACATCAAACTGCTACACAGTTTAAGGGTTGCATAGAGGTTGCCAGAGTCTAGAGCAGAACAGGTTCAATTATACAGTGTGAAGGCCCTGCTGCTGTGGTTGCCAAGGCCATGGAAGAATTTGACCAAGGGTAGTGTGGTGGTTTGGAGTTGAATGGACCCCAGAAAAACATATTCTTATAATTAACTGTTTCCTGTGGTTGTGAACCCATTGTAAGTATTACCTTTTAATCAGGTTATGTCAGTAAATTGTGGCTCACCTCAATCAAGATGTGTCTTACTCCTATTTCTGGAGTCTTTTATAAGTGGAATGAAATTCAGAGAGAGAGAGAGAGAGAGAAAGCCACAGGAAGCAAGAAGCTGAAATTCATCAGAACCCAGAAGAGAACGGAGAGGCCAAGAGATGCCACCATGTGCACTGTCACGTGGCAGAGGATCCCTGGCAGTCAGCCTCAGAATGCCAGTCTTTGGGAAGAAAGCCTCACCTTGATAACACCTTGATTTGGACTTTCTCTTATCCTCAAATCTGTGAGTCAATAAATTCCCTCTGTTTACTCAAAACCATTGCATGGTATTTGCTTGAACAGCCCAGGAAACTAAAACAGGTGTATTACTGGGAAATGAAGACACATGGTAGTTATCATGGAAAGAACACTGGAAGATGAGTTAAGAAATGTGGGTGCCACCAGGTGATGCCCTAAAGAGTTACTTCCTACTTCCTTACTCTGAACTTCAAACTCTTGCCTGGTAAATAAGGGATTGAACTAGAGGTGATCAAACTGGGGCTGGATGCCCTTGGCTGGGGTGAATAAGAGATGTTGAAAGGTCATTCCATCATTGGAACTTTCAACTGCACAATACTTTTATTTGGGGAGTTCTTGTCCCTTCCTGACCTGGGATTCTGTGTTCTTTTGAAACACTCACTTGACTCTGAGCATTCCTATATCTTTTCATTACAAAGAGTGATTTTATTGAGCTATTACTCTCTCCTGAAAGCTGAGTGTTTGACCTTTTCTGAAACACCATAAATGTGTTCATCCCAATCAAATGTAATTTTACAAGCTGAAGAATGTAACCTCAGGAAAAGAGACTCCATCACTTCTACAGAATGATGAATATCCTGCCTGCCAGGACCCCTGGCTGCGGGCCTCACTGAATGTGATGACAGGAAAGGACATTTCACTTTTCTTTCTTTTCTTAAGAAGCAGAGTTTTTATTGCTGCCTTTTGGGAATTGCATTATGTCTCCCTTCCTGTGCTTGTGGCCCCATCTGTGATAAGGTGTTAATTGTTAAAGTGTGGTCAGACTGTATGATGGTGGCCCTCACCCCAATCTGGCTGAAGTCCTTATAAGTAAAGGAATTTGGACCAACCCGGAAGCCAGAAGGAAATCAGAGGAGCAGATGCAAGGAGAGAGAGAGATTGCCGTGTGGTGGAGGATTGCTGGGACATTACAGACTCCAGGAGAAAGCAAGCCTTGTTGAACTTCTAGTTTCCTAATGGAGAGGCCATACATTCCTGTTCCTAAAGCCAACAAATTTGTGATATTTGTCATAGCAGCCCTGGCAAACTAAGACACTGCTGTGAATTGTGATAAATTTTGATCATGCACAAGGAACTAAGCTATTGGAAGAATGATTAAATTGGATAAGATCTTGTGCCCTCTGCCTCTAAAAATAATTGCTTCTATTATTAATATAAATGTGGGTCTGAGGGATGTGCCCATATCTTAAAAAAGTAATGGCCTGTGGCTTCAGTTGACACACTTTTACTACAACAGGTGAAGGGACTTAGGCAATAAAGTTGCTAGGAATAAGGTTACAAAGGAACATGGGCAAATTCCTATGTGCTACCCACATAAGGCTAAATAATAGAAGTCAGGAAGAAATAGAGAAGTGGCCACGGAATCCTTCCCAGATGCGCAGGATGGTGTAGGATTAGTGCTAAGTCAAGCCAACAACGATCATGCCCTCCAAAACCTATTGTGAATCTCTCTCCCTTCCATGTCCTTACTGGCTGCAGCCTCCATAGGTCAGCATCTACACTCTCTCTCTTGAGGAGGCAACCACTCCCAGTGTCCCCCTAGGTCTGTTTCGCACAGTGGTAGTGATCATACAGTTCCCTCATGAAAACCGCTGCCATTAGCAGTGCCATCCAGTCGAAATATTATGTGAGCCACAAATGCAAGCTGCACGTATAATTCTACATTTTCCAGGAGCCATCTTACAAAGTAAAAAAAAAAGGGAGCAGATGTGGTTCAAGTAGTTGAGCACCTGCTTCCCACATGGGAGGTCCTGGTTTGGTTCCTGGTGCCTCCTAAAAACTGAGCAAAAACAAACAACACGCACAACAAACAAAAGAAACCAACTCAGGGGAGCCGATGTGGCCCATTTCTTGAGCACTGGCTTCCCACACACAAGGTCCCAGGTTCAATCCCCAGCCCCAGGTATGTCAAAAAAAGGGAAATTAATTTTAATAATATCTTATTTAATGCAATACAGTATATCTAAATTCATAATATCATTTCAACATGAAATCGACCCAAAATTACTGAGCTCTTTTTTCTCTGAGTCTTTGCACTCCTGTGTGTGTTTTACACTTAAGCTCATCTCAGAGCGGCCACATTTCAGTGCTCGACAGCCGCCAATGGCTAGAGGCTCCCTTCTTGGACAGCATGCACACTGGCCTTCCTTGTTCTTCCTTAAGCATGTCAAGTTCTCTCTGCCTCAGGACCTTCGTTCATGGGGCACCCTTTGCCTGGCACGCAGCTCTTAAGCCATACCCTGGAAATACTTCCGTCCTGCTCTCTTCTCATAGCTCTATCCTTTTCCTCAGAGCACTTAATGCAACTCATCTAATGCCAGGCATGACCCCTGTCTAGTTTACCTCTATATAGTAGGTGTCTATATAGCCTGCCTGGCATGTGGGAGGCACTCCTAAAATTATTTGTTGAAAGAATGCCTGGGTTCCTGTCCTATAGGTTCCCTTGTCTAGTGTTTTTTGAACTGTGGGTTGGCAGCAGGGTGGCCTGCACCTGAGTCGCAGGTCATGACTGAAGAACTGGGGTCAGGTAAGAGGAAGGAGGCCAAGAACCAGGCAGGGCCTGGCATTCCCTTCTCAGCCAGGTGCATGCTGAGGGTCAGTGAAAATCCACCTCCCTGGCAGATCCCCCAACAGGCTCTGGGGCAGGGAGACAGGCAGCTGCCCAGGTCTTTTCAGTCACCCAGGTGAGGAGCAAATCCAGGTCTCAGGGGCCTGAAGCATATGCAGTTGGACGCCTCTTAAGGAGGAGCACACACGGTAACTCAGCACTGCCAGAGCCCCTCGCAGGGCCTTGGAGGGGGCCAGGCAAGGGAGGCATCCGGAAGGCACACGACGAATATCTTCATCTCGACTTGGCTCCAAGGACGAGAGAAACCTGTAATCCCACAGTGCCTTTGTCCCAGGAATCCCTCAATGCCTTTGTATCTCATTTGTATTGAAGGGACTGTGTGGACTTAATAGCTCTTTAAGGAGCATCCACATGGAGATAATACCTCAAAAGACATTTTTCATTTTTGCATTGCCTCCCTTCTTTTGTTCCTCTAAGCAGATAGCTTATTTGAAGCTCACCTCGGGGTCTATGCAGCAAGATGGCAAATAGAAGCAGTTTGCAATCTTTATTTGTTCTCCAAAGGATGGGCCCTTTGGGAACTTAGAGGACTTTGTGGGAAGACGGAAGGAGACAAGGAAATTGAAAGACGTGGATGGCATGTCTTGGACAAGCAGTGGAGACAGCAGGGTTGCCCCTATGCAGCAGTTTGATATAGTTATGAATTTCAAAAATAGATATTGGATTATGTTTGTAAACTGGTCTGTACCTGGGCATGAATGAATTATGATTAGGGCTTTGATTGGGCCACATCAGGAGGATGTTGAGTCCCCACCCCTTGGTAGGTGGGGACTCACAGATAAAAGGCATAGCAAAGGACAGAGTTGAAGGCTTTTTGATGATGGAGTTTCAATGTTGGAGTTTGATGCTGAAGTCTTAAGCTGGAGCCCTGGGAAGTAAGCACACAGAGGAAAGAGAAGCAAGTCCCAGTAAAAGCAGAACGCTGAGCCCAGAGAGAAGCAAGACCTGGGAAGGAGGAACCCAGGAAGCCTGAACCCTCACAAATGTTGACAGCTATCTTGCTCCAACATGTGGCAACAGATTTTGGTGAGGGAAGTAACCTATGCTTTATGACCTGGTATCTGTAAGCTCCTACCCCAAATAAATACCCTTTATAAAAACCAACCAATTTCTGGTATTTTGCATCTGCACCCCTTTGGCTGACTAATACACCCTACCTCTGGCCAGAAAAAGATGTATGTAGGTTGAGGGAGTAGAGACAGAGAGAGAGAAAATTGATTGGGGGAGCCTGCCTTCCTTTGGAAGAGGCACCAACCTCAGCATAGAGGATCTATTAAGTCAACTCAGCAGTCAGTTGGAGGCCGTCTTGCCGAAAATTCCCATGTCCCAAGGAGATGACATAAGGATCAGAGAAATGTGAGGCAAGAGCTGACAGGAGCAATGGCACAACCCAGCAACCACGGAGAGCTGATGCCTCTGCCAGCCCCACCTACCAAGTGCGTGGTCTATATAACATCCCAGGACTCTGAGACCACTAGGGGAAAAGGGGTGGGATGCTCTAAGAAGGAAAGGGACCAAGGTTTCTGCCAGCTGGCAAAATGGCGGGTTGGAGTCAGAAATTAGCTTGACTCCTAGAAAACACTTGACCTGCTAGTTCTCACAGGCTTGAATTTGGTGACAAAGACTCATCTACTCCACACAAATTAAGCCCATGGCATCCTTCAGCCCAGTAGATTTTGAAATCATTTTGCCTGATTTCGAGGCTTGAGGGTCTGCTTTAGCTCTGCTGGTAAGTCCAATAAAGGTGCAAACGTTTTATCTGCAACCACTTCCCACGTGCAGTGCCATCTCCTTCCTGGGCTCCTCTGGGGAAATGGTGATTTGCTTACAAACCACAGTCCTGACCTTGCCGTGTCCTGCTCAGCGACCTGCCGTGGACGTCTCAGGCCATCACTGTCTCCCCTTTGGGCTGCATGCCAGGCCTTCCATGACGCGGCCTCTCCCGGGCTCCCCGCTCTGCTCCCCTGGGGCACTGTGGGAGTCCCCGCGGGCCCGTCCGCATCTGCTTCTACACACACTTGGCCTTGCCTACGTGGGCGTCTTTTTACTCATGTTCTCCTACCCACTTGAAGCGGCTCCTTCCCTGTGACCCCTGCTACCTACTTCATGAAATCTCTCCCTGTCCCCGGATTTGCCTCTTTTTCCTCTCCCTTACACATTGCACTTGGCCCCATAGACGCCAACACTTGTCGCATTGAGAGAGTTCTTTGCTCGATTGAGCTTTGCCACTAGACTTGAATTCTTTGAGGCCCAGGCTGGACTCTACTTCACGGGCACAACTATGAATTGAATCGTGTCTCTCCCAAAGCAATGATGAAGTAGTTTTTGACCAATACCTCCGAATGTGGCCTTGTTTGGAAATAGGGTTATTCCAGATGGACTTAGGCAGGTTAAAATGGGGTCATACTGGAGTAGGGTGAGCTCTTAATCCAATATGACTGGAGTCCTTACAAGAAGAGGAAATTGGACACAGACACACAGATGGACAAAGGGGAGAACACCATGTGATTTCAGGGACAGAGAATCAGTTATGCCACGATCCAAGGAAAACCAAGGATTTCCAGCCTCTGCCAGAAGCCAGGAGCCAGGCATGGCGTCAATCTGCCCGACACTTTAGTGGGAGCTCGGCCCTGCCGCCATCTTGATTTTGGATTTCTGGCCTCCAGAGCTGGGAGATCAGAACTGGCCCTTGTTTTAAGCATCCGGCTTGTGCTGCTTTGCTAGAGCAGCCTTTGGGAACGAAGATGCGGGCTCTCCTAAGTGCCTGCCAGTAACGTCTCTGCCTGAGCTGAACAATTTTATCAGCCAGCAAATTTAATTAGAAGGCATTATGCAAATCCCATCACCTCTTCACAGTGCAGGAGTGAAAAGAGTCTCGCTGTATTTCACCCAGCAGTTATATTTTATTTAATTACTGGACCCATAGCTCAAGGCTGTCCTTTTGCAGCCTGCCCCAATCCTGCAGGTGTCACCTGTTCTTGCAAGCTGGGTGCAGACTTTGTGAGTCTGTACTAGTAAAACTGGGTTCAGTTGTGAGTTAGGGGCAAACCTCAAATAACTAGATTTGTTTTGCTGTCATGAAAGGCCAAGTAGGTAGTTCAGGGCTGGTCCAAATTCAATGATTTCATTTTCTACCTCATCCCTCTGACCTAGATAGGTCTCTTCCCCATAAAAGATACACACACATGCACACTCCTTGACAGCAGTTTGGGGGGCCAGGTGGTATTATTCAGAATCCTGTCAATGCTCTCAAAAACCAAGTTCTCAAGGAGACCACTCAAATTCCTTTCACATTTTTTTTTTTTTTGCCACTTTTTGAAAGCCTTGCATTTTTATTTCAGTTCCAAAAATCCACTTGTGCCATTCAAAACTTCTTCCTGGTTAATGCAATGACTATTTCTGCTGGGGACAAAAAGAGGCCTTTGAAAGGCCTCAGGGCGCTTAGAAGCCGTCAGTGTACCTCCCCTACTGCCTCCCAGTCAGTTGGAGTAGGGAGGGGCCACATGAGGGAAAATGTCTGCGGTGAGACCAGATCCAGCTTAATAATCTTCTTGAAAAAAAGACAGGCAGGGAAGGAACCCAGTTTATGATGTATTAAACTTCAGTGTTCTCATGAGTGCTGTCTCCTTGAGCCTCCATTTTGAGGGAAGGAAACTGAGACCTGAGATGAAGGAATCTGCTGGCATCACATCCCCACAAGTGCCAGGTTTGGACTCAGCTGTCTAGTTTTGTCCCGTTTCTCAGGTTTCCCTGGTCTAACACTGTGTCTCAGCTTCCCAGCCGGTGTGTCCTGGAGAAGGTCATGTGGGTCTGAGCCCTTCTTCCCCTCAGGCCTCAGGGTGGCCGGGAAGCTGTCCATGTGCCAGGTGGACAGCACAGGGCTGGAGGTTGCCTTTGGGAATTTTCCAGCTGGGACTGGTCATGTGTTTGTTTTAACCTTCATGGCATTTAGCACAGGCGGTGAGTCAACACTCAGCTTTGTCCTGCAGCCTCCACGTCACCACGCAGAGTTGCTGTCACCCTGTCCCCAGAAAGTGATGGAACTGGACTGGAAGCTGGTGTGGTCTGGCTGCGTGGTGCCAGATGTGCAACCACGAGATGAATAAGCATCTCCTGTCTTGACAGCCACTGACAGGTGAGGCTCCACATAACCCTGTACCCTTGCCGAGGACGCTGTGTGACCAGGCTCAGTGCTGGACCCCAGGCCCCTTCCTCAGCTGTGGTCTTGTGGACATGCCCCAGAACAGGAGAACTCCCCACCCCAGATTGGCTCCGTTGTGGAGATGGATGACAGCACACACGGGCTGAGAGGGTAAGACATGCCTTATGCTCCAACAGACATCCCCCTTGAGAGCAGAGTGGCTCCCAGGCAGCTCGGAAAATGTCTTGAGAGAGCAGGAGAGGAGACTGGCTGGGGGGTTGTGGTGCTTAGGTGGTGGGGCTTGTGCGCAGGGGCCGGCATGGTTTGTATCTCTCCCAGGAGCCAAGGAGGAAGGGCTGGGATTTCCTTGCCTGGCTGGAAGTGGGGCAGAGGGAAGGAGGAGAGAGGCTTAAAAGCTGTCAGGCCTCACCAAATGGAGGCTGATTCTTTCTAACAGGCCTCTCTTCTGAGGAAAGGCAGTGGCTTAGAATTAAGGTCTTTTCCATCGCATCTGCCTGTGAAGTGAGTTGGCATTCCAGAGTTACCTCAGGGCATCGCATGTGATAGGCTGCGGATCCACACTTTTCTGAGTGAGATTTTCCATTTGCTGTTGGGATGAAACCGGCAGCGGAACACGTAGCAGAGGTGTTGAGGGACCCCTTGCTCCCCCTCCAGAAATGAGCTTTGCCAGGGAGCAGCCACATGGGCACAATAATTGTTGCGGCCCAGAATCAAGTTCCATCTCTAAGAGGCAGGAACTTTCAGAAAAATGACTGGAGCGGCATTCCATGGACTTTCAGCTAAATTCCTAGAAGGTTCAATTACAGCCTCAGGGCTATTTCACTGAGTTGAATAAGCAAATCTGTCTGCCTGGTGATTTCCAAGGCCCACTCTTGCAATATGTAGGACAACATATTGCCAAGTGGACTTTTTCAGGTTTAGATTGTGGCTCCCTTTTCTTTCAAACCACCAGCTGGTGAGCATAAAGGCAATTTCATGAGCATAAATCAGATCTCACAGCAAGAGGAATTAGAGCTGCCTTCTTTCCTGAGCGTGCTTGTGGCTCCTGCACAGCACAAGGGTCCACCGCCTACCCCTGGTGAGCAGACCTTCTTCCTCTGGCTGCAGGTGGGGTCCTGCAATTTCCTCCTAGTGAGTGGTATTCTGTGGAAAGAGGTCCCTCAGGGAGGTGCCCACCTCCTGGCCAAGGTGGCTCTTCCTGCTCCTTCAGGCCCACTGGCTCCACACGTGTGGCCAGGGTATCCAAGCCCCAGCATCCTCTCGGCCCTTTCCCTGAAGAGGGTCTATGTGCTGTGTCCCTCTCCTTCCTCCTTTTGGGGCATTGTTTTCCTCAGGAGCCTTGATGTCTCTCACTGAAATCTGACATTCCCCTGCCAGCCCCACCAAGCTTATCAGCTGTGCCTTCAGGTGCTGCTTGTGGACACAGAGTCTTCTCCCTGCGAGTCAGTTTAGCCATCTGAGGAAGCAGGAGTCCCACAGGCTGGACATTCTTGCACCTCAGCTCCAGCCCAGCCAGGACACCTGGTTAAAGACCTTAAAAGAGTACAGACCATGGACTAAAAAGGGCCAGGAAACAGGCCACAGCCAAAACGATCAGGCGAACCAATTAATATTGAACTTTCACAAAAAGGTTGTTTCATCAAAAAGGTTGTATAATCTCTAAGTTAATCACTAGAAAAATAAGAAAAACGGCGTAACTTGCAAAATAATAGAAAAAAATGAGAGAAAAATAAGAAAAAAATCTAAAACACATAATTTCATTAATTGTAATTGGACTAGAGGCTCTAATTAATACAAAGTTTGTCAGACTGGATTTAAAAAACAAAGCCATATACTGTCTAAAGAGACCCATCTAAAATATAAGGAAGATACAGAAAATTTGAAGGATTAAAAAAAGATATATGAGGCAAACACTAATGAAAAGAAATCTAGTATTGCTTTATTACTATTTGACAAATTATACTTTAAGGTGAAAAGCATGAAAAGCATAACCAGCATAATCAGAGATAAAGAAGGCCATTTCATAAGAATAAAAGGTTTAGTTTTCTAGAAAGAAGGAATAATTCTCAATTCATGTGCATAGAATAATATAGCTTCAAAATATATAAAACAATTTTGTGGAATAAAAAGGAGAAAGATAAATTCACAATCATTGTAGAAGATTTTCACATCCTTTTCTCAGCCATTGAAAAACAAATAGGTTTAAAAAATCAGTAAGAATATAGAAGGTATGAACAATATGATTAGCAAATTTGATCTATTGACCAGCTATAGAATACTGCACTCAGTAACTGCAGAATACACAATCTATTTAGGCACATGGATACAGAGACTGATGATATGCTGAGATATCAAGAAGTCTCAAGGGGAAGCAGATGTTTCTCAAGTGATTAAGCTTCTGCTTACCATATGGGAGGACCTGGGTTCAATTCCTGGGGCCTCCTTCCTGGTGAAAAAGAAGAAGAGAAAGCATGCCTGCATGGCAAGCCAGTGCCCAAGTGAGTGCCCGTGTGGTAAGCCAGTGAGCGCAAGTGCCCATGTGGTGAGCCAGTGCCTGCACAAGTAAGTCATGCAGCAGGATGATGATGCAACAAAAGAGAGACAAGGGGAGAGGGTCAAGGTGAAGTGCAGCAGAAACCAGGAATTGAGGTGGTGCAATTGACAGGGAACCTCTCTCCCCATCAGGAGTCTCCAAGATCAAATTCAGGTGAATCCTAGAGGAGAGAAAATGAGAAGAAGAGACAACACAGACAGCAAAAACAGCAGGGTGGGAGGAGGGAAAGGAAATAAATAATCTTTAAAAAAAAGTCTTGAAATTTTCAAAGGATTAAAATTATACAGAGGATTTTTTTTCACTTTAATGACTGAAAATCAATAACAGAAAGATTTTAAAAATGTGCACTTGTCTATAAAGCAGCACTTTTCTAAATAATCTATGGAACAAAAAAGAAATTATAGTGGAAATCAGAAACTATTTTTAACTGAATTATAATTAAATACTACATCTTAAAACTTTTGGCATACAGCTAAAGCTGTGTTTACAGGGAAATTTATAGCCTTAAAATGCTTATATTAGAAAATATAAAAAGGCTAAAAATCAGTGAACCAAGTGTCTATCTCAAGAAGTTTGAAAAAGAAAGTAGAAAGAAGGAAATAATAAGAATAAAAGCCAAAATTAAGGGCATGGAAAATACACATGCAAGAAAGGATCAAGAAGGCCAAAGTTGGTTCTTTGTGAAGGCTAATAAAACTCACAACCACATTATTAAAGAAAAAAGGAAGCTAAAAAATAAGATCCAATGTCATGAACTATGAAGGAGATATTGCTGAAGAGCCTACCATCAGTAAAAAAGGTAAGGAAATTATGCCAATAATTTAAATGAAACAGACAAAAACACCTTGGGTTCAGCAATTTTTATTAAGACTGGAACGGTAACAGGCTACCCACTGGCATTGCTCCTCTCAGGTTATACACGGGTCCTTGTCAATGCCAGTCTTTGGTGATTTAGATAGATACCATCTAGGTTCAAAATTCGGCAAGATGTGATCACCACCTGGCAAAACCCCCAGGAGCCTTAGAGGTGGGAGAGGGTATCTGGTCTATATTTGGAGGTTTCTCCTGGCAGCAGTCACCGCTCCTGGATGGGGAGGGGGCCCTGGGAGGCCAACCCCTCCTCCTACCCCAGCTCACATAGAAACTCAAAGTTTGCAGAAAGGGGAGAAATGCCCAGAATGGGCCAGCTCCAACCTGGGAGGCCTTTTTGCAAGCCACTGATCCCGGGGGCGAGGGCTTGTACCCACCTTAGCATGATCGGAGGTTAACACACGTGATTGTGCAAAGACAACAACAAGGGCCAGCTCACATTTCCAAGAAACCAGCCCCCCCCCCACCCCCACGCAGTGCCAGCTCGCCAAGAGGGCTGAACTGAAGGCAACCGTGGGGTCTTTCTCCAGAGGGCCGCACATGCGGGGAAGGGGCTGCTCGCTGTTGTGCAAAAAAAGAAACATTCAGCGCCGTCTCTGCAGGCTCAGCGTGCCCACATGGGCGTCCTGTTTGTGCCAGGGCTGACATCCCCACCCCAACTCCTGCTGGCCACGGAGTTCCAGGGCACGCTGGTGAGGCTGGGGGCGGCCCCCACCCTAGAACCGCTGGACGGTGGGGGTGCATTGAACCTTGAATTGATGGAGGTTTTCAGATGCTCAGCAGACCACGCCCTAGCAGTCCTCGTGAGCCTTTTAACCACGTCTGCCCCAGGAACAGTTCTTAATAGTAGAAATTAGTGTCGAAAGCTTCACACTGGGGCCATTGAGGGCTGCCAGTCAAGGAGGGGTGGGCGGCAGAGGGTTGCCGGGCACTCACCGCAGGAGAGGACTATCTTTAGCCTCTGCTTCATTTTCCCTTAAATATTAATAGAGTGGTAGGCTGCCTCAGCTTCTGCAGGTCTGTCTTCACTGGTATGTACTTTTTATTGTCATCTCTTCAGACGGTCGGTGATATTTACGTTTTCTTAAATGCTCACCCTAGTAACTATCTCAACTCAGGAACTTTTCTTTCCCTCATTTCATGTAAAGCGATAACACATTGAGTACCTGCCACGGGCAGGTGGTGTCAGAGCAGGATTCTCTTCTTCCTGGTAGAGCCTCCACCATCCGTGGAGGCTGAGCGGTTTAGGGAGTGGAGTTTAAAGAGCTTTCTGGTAAGAAGAGCTGGATTCAAACCCTGGCCCTGCTACTGCCGAGCTGTGTGGGCTTGGCCAAATAACCTACACTCTCTGAGCTGCGCTTTCCTCTGCGGTGGGCGGATTGCCGCTGCTTTAACGAGGGGTGAACGGTAGCCCTCATTTGGCCTCTCCGACTCGGCTACCTTGAACACCCCTTTCCTGCCTGGTAGGGAATGACCGTTTGGCCAGACTTGATGTCTTTTTTGCCAAGTTTTGTTTTTTAAAAGGGTCTCCCATCAGTAGATAATTGAATCCTGTGCTTCTTTATTTTAAAGCCCTTCTCTGCTCCTCCTGGAGGGCAAACCTGTCTGTGGCTGTAGCAGCTGGGAATGTGTTAGGAGAAGGGATGGTGGTTTGGTGGTTTTTGTTTTTTTTTTAACTTTTTAGCAAAACATGATGAATGTACAAAAAACTGCAGAAATCATAAACAAACAGGTCACTGAATTTTCCACTGACATCTGCATAACCAGCACCCAAGTGAAGTGGGATGATACCAGCGCCCAGAGGCCTTTGAGTTTGACGGGCTGCTATGCAAATACCACGCAGTGGGCTGGCTTGAGCAAACTTCTATTGTCTCATCTCATGATTTTGAAGGCTGGAAGTCCAAAATCAAGACGTCAGCCATGCTTTCTGCTGGCGTTGGGGTGCATGGCGAAGGCCGCCCTCTGTCACTTGGCCATCTTGCTCTCCTCTCTGGCTTCTTCTGACTTCTGGCTTCTTCTCCTTGATTGCCTCTGAATTCCCTCGGCCTCAGTCATTTGAAGACCCACCTCAGTCATCTGCCATCTGGTTTGGCCACACTGTAACTAACAATATCTTCAAAAGATCCTATTTACAGATGGATTCACACTTGCAAGATCATGAATTAAGATTTGAAGATGTCTTTTGTGGGGGGCATGATTCATTCAAGTCCCAACAACCCCCTCATGCTCCTTTCCAAATACTACCCCCATCTCCAGGGTAACCACTCTCCCAATTTCTAGCAGATTCCACCAGTTCTGTTTCTGTGATTTTTATAAATATAAATATGATCAAACGGTAAGTGCTCTTGTGTCTTTTTTCTCTCACTCAACAGCCCATGTGTGAGATTAAACCAGCAGAAGCTGGTTTATTTTCATTACTAAAGAGTATTCCAGACATCAGTAAAATTTCTCTATAAAAGGCCAAATGGTATGTATTTCTGGCTTTGTGAGCCATATATGATCTTTGTTTTTTCCACAACCCTTTAAGAATGTGAAAACCATTATTAGCTTTCAGATGGTATAAAAACAGGCCATAGGCTCTATTTGCTGATCCCTGGAGCTCTCCATTATGTGACTGTAATTTAACTATCCAGCTTACTTGGCTTGTGGACTGGCATCATTTCCACTTTGGTCTATCCCATCTGTCTTCCCACCCCTCCCTCCCTCACCTGGTGGCATGGAGCCTGGCTCCACTTTTGCCCTGAATTCCAAGCTCTTCCTCTGGGGCTGCACCTTAGAGGAGGGTCACATTGATGTTTGAGGATGGATGAGGAGCTAAGTCCAAAGTTCAAGCCTGGCTATGACCCAGATTCAAACAAATACAACCAAATTTCAAAACTGGGTGGGGTGGCAGGATGTGAATGTGGCTCAGGTGACAGGGCCTCCCCCTACCATATGGGAGGACCCGAGTTTGATCCCTGGGACCTCCTGGTGGGAAAGAGGAAGAGAAAGCGTGCCTATGTGGCAAGCTGCGTGCCCACACAGTGAGCCAAGGGCCCATGTGGTGAACCAAGTACCTGCACGGTGAGCTGAGTGCCCATGTAATGAGCCGAGTGCCTGTGTGAGTGCCCATGTGGGAAACCAAGTGCCCACGCAGCAAACTGAGCACCCATGCGGTGAGCTGAGTGCCTGTGCACGAACCAAGTGCCCACACGGTGAGCCTAGTGCCCATGTGAGTGCCCGCACAGCAAGCTGAGTGCCTGTGCAGTGAGCCAGTGCCCACTCAAGTGAATAACTGCAGCAAGATGATGACACAACAAAAGAGAGATAAAGGGGAGAGTCAAGGTGAAGTGCAGCAGAAACCAGGGACTGAGGTGGCACAATTGACAGGGAATCTTTCTCCACATCAGAGGTCCCCAGGATTGAATCCTGGTGAATCCTAGAAGAGAAAGATGAGAATCGAAAACAAAAAAGAAAAACATATACAGATCACACAGCAAATGGACACAGACAGCAAAAACAACAGGGTGGGGGGTGGGGGAGGGGAAGGGAAGAAACAACAACAACAAAAAACTACATTAAAAAAATTGGGTGGGGTTGGCTTGACTGAGTGGGGCTGTCTTAGTTTGCCAGGGCTGCTATGACAAATACTACACGCTGGTTGGCTTAAATGACAGGACATAGTTATCTCACAGTTTTGGAAGTCCAACCACAACGGTCTCCAGGCCACGCTTTTTGTGGAGGACGTGACTCAATCCCCAAATGGGGCTGATATGTTTCCTGCCCCTCATGACTGCTCAGCTTGGGGTGGGAAGTGAGCTCTGCCATGCAGGAGGCTTGCCTCTGATTGCTCAACGCTGCCCTCTGCCCATCCTCAGTAACGCTGCAAACATCAATTGTAAAATGCTGTTGCTCCATGTTTTGCCAGCTCAAGTAATGCTAGATTTGTTTCTCTCAGCCACCTTCCAGATTGCTAGAAAAAAGGTACACAGATATCAGGCATAAGGGAGAGAAGAGTTCAGCAGAGTTGAAAATCAGAAGCAGCACAGCACTCCTGAGAATTTCCAGAGATATGGGGAGTGGACTGGAGGAGGACCCTGGGTTATCCCTCATAAATAGGATGGGACCAGAATTAGTTAAAATTAAGTTGATGTGTAAGAAATAGATAAGCCCAGATCACAGTGGTTTGAAGCTTCTATTATTTTCTTAAAGACAGAGTCAGAAGTCTTTTGAAGGCAGTGCATATATTATATTGCTAATAGAACCATAAAGTACTATCTGAAAGGCAAATTTTCAATAACCAGAATCATCAGTTTAGTAGGTATAATCAGCACAGGTGTGGTATGGTATGCCACACCATTGGGAATCTGGATCCTTCTACCTTGGTTCTCAGCACATGGATTTCATGTCGCAGATAAGATAGCTGCTCTAGCCCCAGCCATCACAGGTGCATTCCAGCCATCTGGAGGAATAAAAGGGAAGAAAGGAGCACTGGTGTTTGAAATATGTACCCCAGCAAAATGTGTTCTCAATCTGTTCTGAGGGTGTGGACCCATTGTAGGTAAGATCTCTTGATGATGTTCCTTCAATTGAAGTGTGGCTCAACTGAATCAGGTTGGGCTTTAATCCAGATTCCTGGAATCCTTTATAAATGAAATGAATAAATGAATGAAATTCAGACATTGTTTTTAAGTTCCCTTGGCTGCTTAAGCAAATACCATGAAATGGGTTGGCTTAAACAATGGGAATTGATTAGCTTATGGTTTGGGGCTAAAAGAAAATCCAAAACAAGTCATCATCAAGGCAACACTGCAGCATTCTGGGACTGGCTGCTGCTGATCCTTGGGCCTTACCTTGCCGTATGCCAGTGCACATGGCGGCCTCTCCAGGCCTCTGCATTCTCTATCAGGTTTCATTGATTTCAGCTTCTTCTTTTCTATGGCATGGGCTCTCTCTCTGTTTGGATTTCTGTCTGCATATAAAGGACTTTTTAAAGAGGATTAAGAACCATCCTCATTGGGCTGGGCTAAACCTTAACTGAAGTAACCTCATCAAAATGTCCTACTTACAATGCGTTCACACTCATGGGAGTGGACTAGGTTTGAGGAATATTTTCTGGGGGTACATCTGTTTCCAACCACCACAGACATAGAGGAAGCCTCGGGAAAAGCATGTGACAGAAAAGCCAAGGACCCAAGGATGAGCAGCAGCCAGCCCTGGAATGCCATCAGGCTTTGGGGAGAAATCATCGCCTTGCTGATGCCTGAAGTTTGGACTTCTTCTAGCCTCAAAACCGTGAGCCAGTAAGTTCCCACTGTTGAAGCTGCTCCATGATGTGGTATTTGTTTTAGCAGCTGGGGAGCTAAGACAAAGTGTGTGCCTCTTCTGTTGAAGGACGTTTCTAGGTAGTTACAGAAACTATCCCTGCTCATAACTGTTGGCCACACTGGGTGCAAGGAAGGTGGGAAAATGGAGTTTTTATTCTGTGTGGTGATGTAACCAATGAAAATTTGTGGTGTAATGCTAACGGAAGAACTCATATTCGGGGATACAACTTTCTCACAGGATCCTCAGCAATTTCTATTTTAATATTCAAACAAAGGCAACACTACCTGAGAAAACCCACCTCAACAAGGTTCAAACGAGGTAGACCTAAAGCACCAGTGAAGTTAAACAGATTCACCCCTTAATAGAAACCATGATGGATTTGTGGATTGGTCATCATTTTGGGTACTTTGTGCCACTGCTCAACTCAAAAACCTCATACCTAAGAACTGTCTCTCTAGAAAAGCTCAACATCAATCTTAAATTTTTTTTTGTCTAATCTTACCTTACCTTGGAAGGATTTTTTCTTTTCCTTGGCCACTATTTTACCAGAACATTAACCTGAAAACCAAACTTTTACGAAGGTACACTTTGGAGAACAGTAACTTTAGGGGACATAAAATCTTAAAAAGGCATGTCTCACTTTCTGGGCACACTTTGTGCCCCTTCTCTCCTGGGGTGGCCTCTGGAAGACTCAGCAGAACTTTTAACCCCCTCTCCAAAGCAGCCCTGCTCCAGAAATCATTTCCGAACATCAATTTTACTGAAGAGTCCATAGGCGGGCAGATGGGCTTCACCTCACATTCAGCTCAGCAACCAGTGGAAATTCCCAGCAGAGTTTTGTGTCCTCTCCAAGTTAGTTCTTCAGCGGCCAGGCCTTGGGGCTCACACTCTGTTTTTGTTTGTCTGTTTGTTTTTACACTCTCTTCAAGAACACTTTCTTCCACTCAACATTTAACCCTCTCCCCAACCAATTCTTATGCACAGCAACTCACCAGCAGTCCAGCTTTTAAATCCTAAACAGGGGTAAATAAAATAAAATAGCTGCCTGCACTGGGCGGTACAGGGGAGGACCCCTTTCCAAAAAGGGCTTTTCCAGAAGATAAAAACAACTGACCTGCAGGGGATTTCCAAGAAAATGGAAAGCACCCTAAAGAAACTTCAGATAAGCAATACCTGCTGATAACCTAGTTTTGGCCCAGTAGAAACAACTTATCAGAATGGACAAGCATGCCACATTAACCAATGTATTGCTGCTCCCCCCTTTATTAGACCCCTGTGTCCCATGTAAAATAGAAATTTAATGTCAGCCAATCCTCACTTGTTTCGGCGCTCACCTTCTATGAGCTTCCAGACTCAGGGTGGGGCTTCTTTCTACTTTCTGAAGGGGATGCTGTTCAGTTCGTAAACTAAAGCTGTGAGATCCTGAATTGCATGAGAAGTTTTTCTTTTATCAGCACCCATGGGTAATGATTCCCCCAAACAAAAACGGCTCTCATCTTAGAGAAGATTCTGTTGCTAAGAAAAATGAGATTTCCTCCAAATCATCACAGACGTAGACATCCAGTCCTAGGAAAAACGGTGAGAGGGTGATTGTCAGGCTGTGAAGCGTTACAGCAGTGTAGAATTCCTCCCCGTGGACTTCTACCCATTCCCCTCTGCTCTGTTCTCTCACCTTCTGGTTTCTCCAGAACCTTTTCCTCTAACCACTCTTCTCCTGTATCTTCAACCCTTCTTCTCCACTGGTTTAGTCCCAGAATTCTAAAACATTCAAGTTTCTCCCATCTTCTTGCTTATTTAAAAATGAAACAAAGAGGCCACTTACCTTGTCCTGTTACCTCTTCTGGCCCTCATGGTGTCTCTCTTTCTGTCGTGAATGAACTTCTAGAAAGAACACTTTACATTCATAGGTTGATTCCTGACTCCCCATTCACACCTCACCCTCCCTTCCATCTTACTATCTCCCCCCCCCCCAACTCTCCCGAGCTGTTCTTACTGGGTCTTTGCGATGTCAGAGTTGCCTAGTCCAGTGGGCACTTTTCAACCCTTTTCTTTAAAAGAATTGCATCAGTATATTTTTTGTATTATTCCATTCCTTACATGATTTGTCTTCTGAGGTACTTGGTCCTGTTCACGTCTCCCCTTGTCTGGAATTTCTTTCTTCTCTGCCTTCTGGGACATTGTCCTCTCCTACTCTGCTTCCCCTGCCAGAGCCCACATCAGGGGTTCCTCTTCCATTCCCACCCCACCCCCCAAATCTTGGTAATGCAATTTGAAGTTTTCACATGGCAGAGTTCCAGATGGTGCCAAGTATTGAAGTGTGGCCCCAGGGTTGTGTGAGTGAAATGGAAAAGGCAGGAGGTATTTTTCCCACTATTTAGCAGAGTACACTATACATAGCAGACACTTTGTAAATCATGTTTGAACATGTTAATCAGATTTTCTTGGAAGTATAACATATGATTCAATTTATAATACATGTTTTCGCAAATAAGGTGAAATGATATGAACCTACAAATGAGTATTACTATTATCACTATATTTGAAAGAATTGGTTCTCTCTAAATTAAAACAAAAGAGCCAAGAAAATTAGCCTCCAAAGCATTGTTTCCTAGTTTTTTCAAGTGTTTTTGACCATGAATGGATGGGGAATTAGTTACTCCTAAGAGTGAGATTGTGCTCTTTTGATGATAGGCATTGCTAATTTATTCAATGTTCATTTAAAAGTCCCAATGAAACCAACCCAAGTGTTAGAACAAAGAGTGGAAATATATTTCATAATTTTAAATAAAAGCAATAACAACACTAAAGCAGAGACAAAAGCCAAGTAGAAGTGTCAGAAGGCAATCTCTGAAGTCCCACTCTTTGGTCCAGGGGAAACCATTTCTCATATGTGTTGAGATTCTAAATCATGGTTTCTCTGGTGATGGGCAGAGGCCATCTTTATGATACCTTCTGCTCCTGGAGTCTTCTACAACCAGGCAAGCTGCTCCCATGGAACAGTGTCCAGTAGCAAGTGTGCCAGGGCCTGCTGTGGGCAGCCTTAGAGGAAAAAGATAGCAGTGGGAGGGTGCAGTCCAACCCCCACTTTATAGATGGAAAATGGAGAAGCTCTGTGCCTTGTGTGAGGTCTCGTGGAGACGGAGCAGACCCCAACAGGGGTCTACCATTGCGTCCAGCAGAAGACTGCCCACTAGCTCGCCCCTTCCCTCTCAGCACCTTCCCTTTCCCACACAACAAGAGCTCAACTGCTCTTGGGGAAGAAAATCAGAGAGCCCATTCCATGTGGTGCTTTTGCCTTAAACCATTAAAAATGGTTATTTGAATGTTAAAAAATTGGGGGAGAACAATATGTATTGGTTTCCTAGAGCTTCCCGAACAAAGTATCATACACAAGGCGGCTTAAAACACAGGAATTTCTTCTCTCACCGCTCTGGAGGTGACAAGTTCCAAGTCAAGATGTCAGCAGGGCCGTGCCCACTTTGAAGGCTCTCGGGAGGACCCTTCCTCGCCTTGCACGGCTTCCATGGTTGCTGCCAATCTAGCATCCCTTTCTTGAAGAAGCACCACCTTAGTCTCTGCTCCATCTTCTCATGGCCTTCGCTCCCCTCTGTCTCTGTCTGTGTCTCTGTGTCCAAACCTGCTTCTTCTCTAAGGGCGCCAGTCATATTGGATTGAGGGCTCACTCCATTCCAGTAGGATCCCTTCTTAACTAATTCCCATTGCAAAGATCCTATTTCCAAGTAAAGTCATATGCTGAGGTTCTGGAGGACATGAATTTTGAGGGGACACTATTGAACCCAGGACACTATCCGAAGGTGTGAATAATAATGGTGGAAGGTCAGACACTTGATCAACCAGGAGCAGTGAATATTTGAGGACTTCAGTGAGTTTAAAAGGCCAGCTGGCAGGCAGAATGGAGAACAAGTGCTGTGGGCCTGTTGCATTTGCTGCCTCATGTGATGTCACGGCATCAGCTTTGAAAATTTTATGAGGGCTTTGCTATGTGCCAAATAAAATATGTACACTCTGTCTACAATTCTCTGGCCAAATTTTCAACTGAGTTTCAGTCCAAGAGAAAACACTCATTTTAATATGAAAATTCCTTCTTGTACACCCACTCTTCCTTTCCCCTGAAACTGAGTGACCCACATGGAACATTTCTAATCAGGGCAATGGTTTCTGAGCTGGGACAGCTCCAGGCAGAAGGGCTCCATTCTCCCTAGATGAACCCATTGACCCTCAAAACCCCAGAGGCTGGAGGCTGGAACATCCCACTGGTAGTTCAGGAGATCTTCTGGCTTAATGGTGGTTAGAGTTGGGTGGGGTGGGGGTGGGGGACTAAGAAGTCCCAGAGCCTCCCTGGGATGGGAGAGGCAAGCTTTTCCAAGAGTCTTGCTGGGGGTTCATGCTAAAGGAAAAAATTTTTAAATCTTCATACTGGGAATTACATGTAACTAAATAAGTATGAGAGAAAAAGTTATTTTCGTAGCTCTGCTATGAGATTCTCCCTTTGTTTTAGTTTGCTAAAGGCTACCAAGGCAATTTACTAGGAATGGGTTGGCTTTTACAATGGGGATTTATTAGCTTAATTTCTAAGCTTACAGGTCTGAGGTCTTGAAAGTGTCCAAATCAAGGTGTCATCTGGAGACACGCTCTCCCCGAGCTGCAGCTATAGGCAATCAGGCACATGGTGGTGTCTGCCTGTTGCTGCTGGGCTCTAATGCTTTCAGCTTCTGTTTGCTGCTTCTGTGGCTTCCTCCGTCCTGGCTTCCATTGATTTCAGCTTCTTGCTCTCTCAGAGTCTGTGGGTTTCTCTCTGAGCTCCTGGGTCTTTCTCTCTGTTCCCATGGCTCTGCTGACTCCAGTTGATAAAGGGCTCCAGTAAGGATGAAGACACACCCTGGGCTATACCTTACTGGACTAATCTACTCAAATGGCCCTTAGCGGAATCAAATCTAATCAAAGGTTCACAATAGGTTCACACTCACCAGGATGGACCAGTTTTTTAACATAATTGTCTGGGGTCCACAAAACACTCAAGCTACCACACCTTTGGGTGAGATAAGACATGCTTTTTCAGGGTGAATGTTTCCATAGCTCGCCAGAATTCAGGACAGAAGCCAGGCTCCAGGGCCTGTGGGCCAGCTGCTGCCCAGGACCCAAAAAAGCTGGCAGAGCTGCTCTGGCTGAAATGAGCAAAGAAAGAGGCAGAGAGAGGGGTCTCTGGGTTGACGGCTACCTGGGGAAGGGACACAGGCAGCATTCTTTATTGGGACAGGAATGGGCAGAGATTAGGCTTTGGGGAAGAGGCATGGCCAAGGGGACTTTGGGGGTGAAGTGATGTGCTATACCAGAGAGTCTTCCCTCAACTCTGCAAAAGTTGAGTATCCCAATGTGCATGAGATGAAAGCTGTGACAGGACCAAACTTGGAATGGAACACTGATGTCTGTGTTACACTGATGCTTAAAGGCATCAGGTGCTAATTATACAGTTGGTGACAGTGTAGCTTGGTGGTTAAGAGTATTGGCTTGGAAGTTTGATGAAGACTGGCAGGTCTGGGTTCAGGTTAAACTAGGTTCAAGTGGAACTAGGTTCGTAGAAACGTGTTCCCTATCACCTCAGGTCAACATTCAGTAAATACCTGTTTACTGAGCACCAACAATTTGCCAGGCACAGTGCTACATGTGTGGGTATGAAGTGGTGAAGGGAATATTAATGTGCAATTCCCTGGGTGTAAACTGGAGATGACACCTCCTCATAAGGTTGTCTGAAGAGTAAATGAGTTAATGCATTGAAGGCATTTTCATTGCATCCAGAAGGAAAACTCCTGCTTTAAAATGAGTTGTCTCTCTTATTCAATAATCTATTGAGAAAAGTACTGTCTTTAAAATTCTTGGGGACTTCCGGCAAGATGGTGGCTGAGTGAGCTTGCCTTGCCGTCTCTACTGGGAAGAGGCAGCTGGGCACCGCTGGAGGTTCTCCGGGACCAGGCTTTTTCAGGATTTTTTCAGGGCAGGAAGTGTCTGGACATCGATTTGGTGGGAAGGTAACGGAAAGGACTGGTCTATAAGATATAATTTGGGACTTTTCAGGAGGGGGAGGCAAGATGGCGGCTGAGTGAACTTCCCGGTTACTAGCTCCTGGGGGGAATCGGCTGGGAGGCGTCGGAGACTCTTTGGGACCGGCTGTTTCGGGATTTTTCCTGGTCCGGAGGTGTCTGGACATCGATTTGGAGGGAAGGTAACAGAGAGGATCCATCTGTGAAATATACACGGAGATCCCAGCTACGTGTGGAGGACTCCCTCCTTGGGTAGGCGGAGCTGAGGCAGCTAGCACCGCAGCGGGTGGCGGGCAGGAGAGCCGAGCCGCGCTGTGCCGCGGCGGACGGCGGGCGAAGGAGACAAGCCCAGCCGAGCCTAGCCGTGCCGCGGCAGGCGGCAGGCGGGAGAGCCGAGCCTCGCTGTGCCGCGGCGGTGGGCGGTGGGCGGGGAAGCCGAGTCCGGCCGAGCCCGGCTGAGCCGCGGCGGGCGGGGGGGCCGAGCCCAGCCACGCTGCACCGGGCGGCGGGCGGGAAAGTCGAGCCCAGCGGAGCCCAGCCAAGCCGCGGCGGGCGGGGGACCGGAGCCCGGCTGAGCCCAGCCGAGCCTGGCTGCGGGGTTTCTGTTCTTTGTTTTTTGTTTTTTTTTTTTTTTATTTTTTTTATTTTTTTTTGTTGTTGTTGTTCTTTTTTTTTTCTTTCAATCCTCTCTTTCTTGTCCCCAATATTCTTCTTATACTATTTTACCTTAACAATACAATAGGTCCTACAGGAAATACCTCACATTTGCTGGGTTTCCTCACCCTCCACTGCCTCATTTCTCTGTGAATAGATTTAGCCTATCTACACTATCCCCTTTCCCCTACAACTTGATATCCTCCACCATCTGCTATCTCTCCTATATTCCATCTCCCTTTCTTTGATCCACAAAGTGTCTAACTCTTAATTTCTAATACCTTTGTTTAGTTTTCCATCTGGTATTCGTCCCTGAAACTATTACCTTTCTTTTCTCTTTCCCTCTCTCACGAAAACAATAGCCTCTTAGTACGTACCACATTCCTCCCATATTCAGTCGTCTACCTCATTATAGGTACTTTCCTACTACTATAACTCTACGCAATTTACATGATCTAACCTCCATCCTCCCAGAACTCATATTGTTGCTTTGTAAACATATATCACCAATACTACTTCACACTTTTTCCTTCCTTACACAATTGACTTTCCCCAGCACTAATACTTTCCTTTAAAGTGAGCTTAACTAGCAATAAGAAATTGGAATAAGAAGAACAAAGTGACAAAGAGAAGATATAACACTTACACAAAAACAACAGCTAATTAATCTCCAAGACTAGACAAAGAAGCTAAGGAACTGATTAAACCCGTCAAGAAAAAATGTTGACAAGACAGCAACAAAAATCTACAAACCAAACCAGTAATCAGGAAAACATGGCTGAATCCAACCAACAAACTGAAAATCAGGAAGGGGGGCAGGACTTCGCACAAGCAATGAAAGATCTCAGAACATTTATCACCAACAAATTTGATGAAGTAATGAAAGAGGTTAACAGCATGAAGACAACACTTGGAGGGGAAATTGCAGACATGCGCAAAAAAATAACAGATATGATGGAAATGAACACCACAATTCAAGAAATGAAAAATACACTTGCAGCAAATATCAGCAGACTAGAAGAGGCAGAGCAGAGAATTAGTGATGTGGAAGACAGTGCATTGGAAATCAAACAGATAGTAGAAGTGGTCAATAAAAAGGTAGAAAAAATCCAGATAGGACTTAGGGACCTGAATGATAATGCAAAACGCTCAAACATATGTATTATAGGCATTCCAGAAGGAGAAGAGAAGGGAAAGGGGTCAGAAGGAGTGTTGCAGGAAATAATGAATGAAAACTTCCGAAATCTACTGAAAGAGACAGATGTATATATCCAAGAAGCACAGTGCACTCCACTGGTCATAAACCCCAACAGGCCCACCCCAAGACATATACTTGTCAAATTATCCAATGCTCAAGACAAAGAAAAAATTCTAAAAGCAGCAAGAGAAAAGAAAACCATCACATACAAGGGAAACTCCATAAGATTAAGTGCTGATTTCTCATCTGAAACAATGGAGGCAAGAAGGCAGTGGTATGATATAGTCAAGGTACTAAAGGAAAAAAATCTCCAACCAAGAATACTCTATCCAGCTAAACTAGCATTCAAAAATGATGGAAAGTT
This sequence comes from Dasypus novemcinctus, assembly GCF_030445035.2. Lineage (NCBI taxonomy): Eukaryota > Metazoa > Chordata > Mammalia > Cingulata > Dasypodidae > Dasypus > Dasypus novemcinctus. The sequence continues at coordinate 12,232,548 of NC_080687.1, read as the reverse complement.
CAAAATATTCACAGATAAACAGAAACTGAAAGAGTATATCAACAAGAAACCTCCCCTTCAAGAAATTCTTAAGGGAATTCTGCAGGAAGAAAGGAAAAAACAGGACAGTCAGAGATGGAGGAGAGTGTAAAAGCAACAAGAAAGACAAAAATAGAAGGGGAAAATAAAATAATACAAACAAAATATAACAAACACAAATCCAACCAAAATATGGCTACCATAAATAACTCTCTAAACGTAATAACACTGAATGTCAACGGATTAAACTCACCTATCAAAAGATTCAGACTGGGACACTGGATAAGGAAATACGACCCATCTATATGCTGCCTACAAGAGACACATCTTAGACCCAGAGACTCATGGAGGTTGAAAGTGAATGGCTGGAAAACAATCATACAAGCAAACAACAACCAAAAAAAGGCAGGAGTAGCTATATTAATATCAGACAAAATAGACTTTAAATGCGAAACAATTGTGAGAGACAAAGAAGGATACTATATTTTAGTGAAAGGGACAATTTGTCAAGAAGATCGAACAATCATAAATATTTATGCTCCTAACAAGGGCGCCTCTAAATATGTGAGGCAAACGCTGGAAAAACTAAGTGAAAGAATAGATGCATCTACAATTATAGTGGGGGATTTTAATACACCACTATCAACTCTGGACAGAACATCTCAAAAGAGAATCACTAAAGAAACAAAACATTTGAACAGTATATTAGAAGAGCTGGATCTAATAGACATATATAGATCATTACACCCAAACACAGCAGGATATACATTTTTCTCAAGCGCACATGGAACATTCTCCAAGATTGACCATATGCTAGGCCACAAAGAAAGGCTTAATGAATTCAGAAAGATCGAAATCATACAAAACAATATCTCTGACCACAGTGGAGTCAAGCTGGAGATTTGCAAGGGACAGAGACCCAGACTTCACACGACAATTTGGAAATTAAACAGCACACTCTTAGAAAAACAGTGGGTCAAAGAGGAAATCTCAAAAGAAATCAATGACTACCTTGAAACAAATGATAATGATAACACAACATACCAAAATTTATGGGATGCAGCAAAAGCGGTACTGAGAGGGAAATTTATAGCCATAAATTCATATCTCAAAAAAGAAGAAAGAGCAGAAATTGAAGAATTAACTGCACATTTGAAGGAATTAGAAAAACAACAACAAAGTAACCCAACAGGAAGAAGAAGGAAGGAAATAACAAAGATAAGAGCAGAACTAAATGAAATAGAAAATAAGAAAGCACTTGAAAAAATAAACAAGACCAAGAGCTGGTTTTTTGAGAAGATCAACAAAATTGACAAACCTTTAGCGAGACTAACAAAGAAAAAAAGAGAAAAGATGCAAATACACAAAATAAGAAATGAGAAAGGTGATATCACCACTGACCCCACAGAAATAAAGACTATCATAAGAGGATACTTTGAAAAACTATATTCCAACAAAAATGACAATTTAGAGGAAATGGACAAATTCCTAGAAATACATAAGCAGCCCATACTGACGAAAGAAGAAATTGATGATCTTAACAAACCAATCACAAGCAAAGAGATAGAATCAGTCATTAAAAATCTCCCAACTAAGAAGAGCCCAGGGCCAGACGGCTTCACAGGTGAATTCTACAAAACATTCCGGAAAGAACTAACACCAATCCTGTTGAAACTATTCCAAAAAATCGAAACAGAAGGAACACTGCCTAATTCCTTCTATGATGCCAACATTACCCTAGTACCAAAGCCAAACAAAGACACCACAAGAAAGGAAAATTACAGACCAATTTCTCTAATGAACCTAGACGCAAAAATACCTAACAAAATACTTGCTAATCGTATTCAACAACACATTAAACGAATTATACACCATGACCAAGTGGGATTTATCCCAGGTATGCAAGGATGGTTCAACATAAGAAAATCAATCAATGTAATACACCATATAAACAGATTGAGAGGAAAAAACCACATGATTATATCTATAGATGCAGAAAAGGCATTTGACAAAATACAGCACCCCTTCCTGATAAAAACACTCCAAAAGATCGGAATACAAGGAAACTTTTTGAACATGATAAAGAGTATATATGAAAAACCTAAAGCCAACATTGTTTACAATGGCGAAGTCCTGAAATCCTTCCCTCTAAAATCAGGAACAAGACAAGGATGCCCATTGTCTCCGCTCCTATTTAACATTGTCTTGGAAGTACTGGCTCGAGCACTGAGACAAGAACCAGATATAAAAGGCATTCAAATTGGAAGGGAAGAAGTCAAAATTTCATTATTTGCAGATGACATGATCCTATATATAGAAAACCCTGAGAGATCTTCAACAAAGCTCCTAGAACTCATAAATGAGTTTAGCAAAGTCGCAGGTTATAAGATCAATGCGCAAAAATCCGTAGCATTTCTATACACCAATAATGAGCAAGATCAGGAGGAAATCAAGAAACAAATACCATTCACAATAGTAAATAAAAAAATCAAATACTTAGGAATAAATTTAACTAAAGAGGTAAAAAACTTATACATCAAGAACTATACAAGATTGTTCAAGGAAATCAAAGAAGACCTAAATAAATGGAAGAATATTCCCTGTTCATGGATAGGAAGACTGAATATTATTAAGATGTCTATCCTACCAAAACTGATCTACACATTCAATGCAATCCCAATAAAAATCAACACAGCCTTCTTTAAGGAACTAGAAAAACTAACTATGAAATTTATTTGGAATAAAAAGAGGCCCCGAATAGCCAAAGACATATTGAAAAAGAAAAACGAAATAGGAGGAATCACACTTCCTGACTTCAAAACATAGTACAAAGCTACAGTAGTGAAAACACCATGGTACTGGCATAAGGAGAGACACACAGACCAATGGAATCGAATTGAAAGTTCAGATATAGAACCTCATGTATATAGCCATATAATATTCGATAAAGCCACCAAACCCTCTCAACTGGGAGAGAATGGCCTATTCAACAAATGGTGCCTGGAGAACTGGATAGCCATATGTAGAAGAATGAAAGAGGATTACCATCTCACACCTTATACAAAGATCAACTCTAGATGGATCAAAGACCTAAATATAAGAGCCAAGACCATAAAGACCTTAGAAAGCAGTGTAGGGAAACATCTACAGGACCTTGTAATAGGAAATGGCTTCATGAATATCACACCAAAAGCACGAGCAGCAAAAGAACAAATAGATAAATGGGACTACCTCAAAATTAAAGCCTTCTGCACCTCAAAGGAGTTTGTCAAGAAAGTAAAAAGGGAACCCACACAATGGGAGAAAATATTTGGCAACCATATATCTGATAAGAGACTTATAACTTGCATATATAAAGAACTCATATATCTCGAAAACAAAAAGATAAACAACCCATTTAAAAAATGGGAAAAAGATTTAAACAGACACTTCTCCAAAGAAGAAATACAAATGGCTAAAAAGCACATGAAAAAATGCCCCAAATCCCTAGCTATCAGGGAAATGCAAATCAAAACTACAATGAGATACCATCTTACTCCCATAAGATTGGCAGCCATGAAAAAAACAGTAGAATACAAATGCTGGAGAGGATGTGAAGAAAGGGGAACACTCATCCATTGCTGGTGGGAATGCAGAAGGATCCAACCATTCTGGAGGACAGTTTGGCAGTTTCTCAAAAAATTATCCATAGATTTGCCATATGACCCAGCAATACCACTGCTGGGTATATACCCATCAGATCTGAAAACAAGGACACAAACCGATATATGTACACCAATGTTCATAGCAGCATTGTTCACCATCGCCAAAAGTTGGAATCAATCCAAAAGTCCATCAACAGATGAGTGGATCAATAAAATGTGGTATATACACACAATGGAATACTACTCAGCTGTAAGAACCAATACACTACAATCGCACGTGATAACATGGATGAACCTTGAGAATCTTATGTTGAGTGAAGCAACCCAGGCATTGAAGGACAAATACTATATGACCTCAATGATATGAAATAAGTTAACTGCCTCAGAGAGCTAGAGTCTGGAAAAGTGGCTTACTGGAAATCGGGGGGTGGAGGAAAGATGTGAGTTAATGTCTGTAGGGGTGGAATCTGTGATGAGCTGGGGGTAAGTATGAGCACAAAGAAGGGACAAAATGGGGGCAAGGGGTTACCTTCGGGTGGGGTTTTCTGGGCTTGAGGGGGGCTGGGGATGGGAAGAGGGGTAATATGGACCAAGAAAAGGTGGGAGGGAGGGGCAACATACAAACATGGGAGAGTGCCAGAAGTTCGTTGAGAACTAAATGTTGAGTAAAACGTATCAAAGTATAAACAGGAGGGTCACCTGGTTAGGACGCTCAGGGGGTATGGTCTGATGCGGGATGGACTCCGGAGGGAATAGCTGAAGGCTCATTTTGCCAAGGTGGGTTCTACCATTGGGTGGGGTGGACCCATATCCTGGGGAAGACTAATGCCGTCGAATAGAGAGAACTGTATCTCTCGTGAGAAAGGACGGCTCCCAGGGCATTAGATTGGCAGGCGTTGTGGGCCCTAAGGGGAGGGGAAAATGGACGTGCAATGGATGGAACAAAGGTAAATAAGGGGGCAAAAGAGGAGTTATGTGAGAGTACACGAGGATGAATATAAAACAGCTAATATTACACCAAAAACATATAGGGGACGACAGACTAATAATGAAAACCATAAGACAAAACATAGGATAACTAAAAAATTTAGAAAACTGTACAACCTAAAGTATGGACCACATAGTAAGCACAAATGTTACCTTGTTTGAAAACTATAGTTTCGGAATCTGTACATCAGTTTCAGGAAATATGATATGAATAAGTTAAAAGATTATTGCTGTGGAAGGGAAAAGGTTTTATGGTAGATCTGGGGAAATACTGTATATTGTATATATGAATTTTGGTGATCTAAGACTCCTCTGAAGCTGACATTATATTGGGATTCACTTTACGGGAAGTTTTGGATCACAGAGTGGTTCTACAATGGCAGCGGAGGAATACTGATATGGGATGTTATTGACAGGATATATATGGTTGACAGGGAGTTATACAGGGCATATGCCCAGGGTATATGGTAATGTCTATATATACTCATAGTGGAAACAATTAAAAACAACAGCTGGGGGGGTACTGGGCTCCTGGCCGGGGGGGTCACTGTTGTGGGCCCTGGGAGAGCAGCGGCAATCCTCCAGGTGCAACGGCAAGAACCAGGAAGGAAGGAGGGCCCAACAGTGGGCTCTTGATACTAATGGCTACACTTTTGAGCCTATGCACCTGCAATAAGAACAAGGCCTAGAGTAGCATTGTGCCTGGGGGTTTCCTCCTGACAGCCTTCATGTTACTCAAATGTGGCCACTCTCACAGCCAAACTCAGTGTGTAGATGTGATGCATTCCCCCCAGCGTGGGACACGACACCCGGGGATGAGCCTCCCTGGCACCGAGGGATCACTACCACATACCAGCTGAAGAAGCAACTAGAAAATGACCTTGAATTAAAGATTCAATGCGGAACAGCAGAATATACCTGTCTACATATAATAACATGACTTCGGGAAGCGGTTTGACCTAATGTAAGGGGGAAATGGAAAGGAGAAATGAGATTATAAGGCTGTGAGTCTCTAAAAAAGAGTCTGGAGGTTGTCAGAAGGAATAGCCCTATGTACAACTGAACAGAGTCTAAGAGACAGATAAGGTAGATACAACCCCAGGTATTGGTTCTTTTGAGGGATAAAGAGACCCACGGGTTCTATGGTCATGGCAGAAGGGGTTCACTGCCATGACAGATGGCCCTTCTTTGGAGCTGGTGTTTCTGCGTGATGGAAATGGACTCAGAGGGGATCTCTTTTCACAAGACTTGCATGCTACTTTATTGGAATTGTAGTTGGTGCTGAGTTTAAGATATATGTAGGGGATTTGAATCTCTGGACTGATAATATGACACCCAGGCCCAGAGCCTCAACAGACTTCAGCTCCTACACTTTGACTTATTGGACTTACTCCACTCAGCTAACATGGAGTTGAAGAAGGTCAACCACCACAACATGGAGCCTAGAGTGTCTACAACTAGAAGCGGGAAGAGTGCATCCAGTACCCATGTGGAATCTAAGCCCTCACTTGACATAGGTGTGCAATGGACACAACCAATCCAATGTCCACAGAGGAAATGTGAAATGGGTGTGGGAACGGTAGCCATGGGGGCTGCTGGGTGTGGGGAACGGGAGGAAGAGATGAGATGTGGAGGCGTTTTCGGGACGTGGAGTTGTCCTGGATAGTGCTTCACAGACAATTACGGGACACTATAGATCCCCCCAGGGCCCACTGGATGGAACGTGAGAGAGTCTGGGCTATGATGTGGACCATTGACTATGGGGTGCAGTGATGCTCAGAGATGAACTTACCAGGTGCAATGGATGTATCACGATGATGGGAGAGAGTGTTGCTGTGGGGGGAGTGGGGGGCGGGGGCAGTGGGGTTGAATGGGACCTCATATATATTTTTTAATGTAATTAAAAAAATAATAATAATAAATAAATATTTTTTAAAAAATAAAATAAAATAAAATTCTTTCTAACTTTAAGACAGTCATAGGTCACTAATTGGCCTCCTTTACAAGAAATAACCTAATTCCTTTCATCTTTCTTTACTGACTATATTTTCTAACCCTTTAATTGTCTTTTAAATAGAATTCATTCCAGTTTTTCTGTAAACATTATAAAGTATGTTGTCTTCAAATGGACCCAGTGGTCTAAAAGAAATTTGACGGGTGCCTAGGAAGGAAGTCTCATGCCCTTTACAGGTGGCTTGGAACCTTTCTACCTCACTAGTCCCTCCTCTCCCTTTACCTCTAAGTAGAGACTGAGCTGCCACTACCTACCACTGGACTATGATCTGCAAGTCAAGCCACTCACAACAGAATCATCAAAATCTGTCTGCCTGTGCTTGTGCAAATGTATCTAGAGCAGAATCAAAAGCCTCTTAGGACAGATGCTTATTTTTTTGGTGGAGCTGAAAATTGTTACCTGGAGGGCAGTTTGGAACTTTGATGCATAATCCTTCTTCTAGGATTTTTTTCCCCTTCCTCTGCTCTCTGCACCCTGCTGTTTTTGCTGTGTCCATATGCTGTGTAATCTTCTGTATCTATTTCTCTTGTTGTCTTCTCTTCTCCTCTTTCTCCTCTAGGATTCACTGGGATTCGATCCTGGGAACCTCTAATGTGGAGAGAGGTTCCCTGTCAATTGCACCACCTCAGTTCCTGGTCTCTGCTGCACTTCACCTTGACTTTTCCCTTTGTCTCTCTTTTGTTGCATCATCATCTTGCTGTGTGACTCACTTGTGTGGGCGCTGGCTCACTGCTTGCTGTGCGGGCACTCAGCTTGCCATGTGGGCACTGGCTTGCCGCGCAGGAAGTGGCTTACCACATGGGCACTCATGTGGGCACCAGGTTCACAGCATGTGCACTTGGCTCACTGCATGCACACCCACATGGGCACTCGTCTTGCTGCGCAGGCACTCGACTCACTGCATGGGCACTTGGCTAACTGCACTGGCGCTCAGTTGCCACGTGGGCACTGGCTCACAGCACAGGCACACTTTCTCTTCTTTTTTTTCACCAGGAGGCCCCACGGATTGAATCCAAGTCTTCCTATATGGTAGGCGGAGGCCTTATCACTTGAGCCACACCCTCTTCCTTTCTAGGATTTTTTAAGGAAAAGTCATAGGTGTGGGCAAGCATGTATGTGCAGAGATATTCCTTGCAGCATGTTTCCAATAATAAAATGGGAATGGTCTGAGCATTCAATAAATGAGAACAGGTTACATAAACATTATGTCCATTTTATACACATCTATGGAATTATTAAAGAGTATGTGGTTGAAGACAATGTCATGCCTAAAGAAATATGTTCGCTGTACATGATGTAAAAGCCAGCATGTTAAAAATAATGCATTATAAAAAGGAATGCAGTGAAAGCACTTAGCATTTAGCCTGGCTCTGTAAGCATTAGCCATCATCATTTTTAATAGTATGATCTCAGTTTTTAGAAATAAATAATGGAAGAATATACATTAGTTTTAAGTGGTTATCAATGGATAGAGCAGTCGTGGAACTAGCTGTTTTTCTTTGTGCTTGTCTGAATTTGCTGAATTGTCTAGTACTTTCGCTTTATGTTACCAAAGAAACTGGCTGAGACCTGCTAAAATGCCACATCTATATCACCGTAGAATGGTCTTAGACAAAGAGCCCTGTGCTAGGAAGTGGGGAGGTCTTGGGATATTTCTTCCCCTCTCTACACTCTATTTACCCCATTCAAGGAATAATCTTTTTTAGGTTGGGAGACTATCTTCAATTTCAGGCTGCTATGACAAATACCACATGATGGGTTGGCTTAAGGAACAGGAATTTTTTGGCTCTCAGTTTTGGAAGCCAGAAATCCCAAAGCAAGGCCGTGCATTCTTCTGCAGTCCATAGCGCCGTCGCGCTGCCTGGCTTCCGCCATGACGCTCCTTGTTCTTATCTCTGCCCCAACCGGCCATTTCTCGCTCCTGTTCTCTACCCTTCTGGTTTCCACTGACTTCCGGTTTCTCTGTGTCTGCCCTTCCCGCTTCCACTAACTTCCGCTTCCTGGCTCTTCCCCGAGCCTTTTTTTTTTTCAAATAACTTAGTTATTACTTACATAGGGTGAAATGCGCAGATCTTAAATGTACATTTTGATGAGTTTCAACAAACGTATAAGCTCCTGTAACTTTCACCTCTATCAAGACATGGCTTGGGAAGGCCTCCCGAAGTGCGGATCAGGACTCGCCCTCACTCCACCCGGCCGCAAGCTTGCTCAGAAGAAGCGTTACTGAAGTCAGCATCTTGGAAAGGTCCCGGTGTTCAGGGCTCGCGCCGCGGGAGCGCCCACGGCGGGGCCCGAGGCCGCACCCAGCCTCTGCGCCCAGGACGCTGCGGGCCGGCGGGGAGGGCGCTCCAGGCGCGGGACGGCGGTGGAAAGCCGCGGGACGGGGAGCGCGGGCCGGCCTGTGGGAGCCTTTCCCCGGCCGCCCCGGGAGGGGGAATGCTGGCCCCGGACCCACGAAGCCCAGGCTCCAAGAAGTAGGCGGGGTCCCGTTCTCTAAATCTGACTTCGTTTAAGCCTAAAGCGAGAGACACCGGAGAAGGGGCTGCGCCCGGGGACGGCACATGCGCAGGAGCAGGGTCTGTCCCTGGGGAAGTCCTTCCTTCTTTGTCCCTCGTGGTGGAAGAGTAGGGCAGGCTTACTTGGTGGCCGGAGCAGCCTTTGTTTTGTGTACATTTTATAACAACCCTACTAATTCGTCTGAGGTAGACATTTTAGAAATTTCAGAAATCTTTTTATATCCACGGACACAAAACAAACATACATACAAACAACAAAAACAAAACCCAAACCTTAAAAACCTTAATTTAAGGTGTCAGATGTTTCAGGCAGAGATAAACAGATTTCTCTGTTTCTTTGCCCCCTGCCCCTAGCGGTGGCAGCAGGCTTCTGCCGGAGCGGGGTCCCTTACTCTCATGCGTTGCTGGACTGGCCCCAAGCAGCCTCCAGGCCTTCCCAACTTCTCAGGGGCTCCAGTGCTGCCCCCAAAGTGCTTGTCAGGAAAGTTCTGGAAAGGAAGGCCATGACTGGAGGTCTGTGCTGAAAAGGGGCACTGCTCTATCCCCTAGTGCTTTTTACGTTATTGCTCCAAGAGTCTGCTGACATCTGCTAAATTGCCCCATCTCCATCACTGTCCAGTGGTTCTAACTGCAGGGACAGAAAGCCTCTTTCCAGACCACACTTTTGTGTCTCCCCAAATAGAGAAAAGGAGGTGGCGACATCAGGTGTAGAGAAGGGTCCCCTGCCTGCCCCTTGCCTGGTCGTTTGCGGACCAAGGTTTCTTCGTCCATGAGAGCAAGGAGGTGAGGGCTAACAGCTCTAAAATCTGACTCTAAACTTTGCAAGTGGAGAAAAAACAGCGATGTGTGATGACGCATTGTTCTGGACACACACCCGTGCCCATACGTGGCTGGTGTTAGAACTACTTCTGTCGCAGCAGTGGCTGGGGAGGGACCAAGCCACACGCTCTCTGGACTTGGTCTTTCCCTGGGCGGTATTCCTGCAGAATCAAACATCCTCAGTACAGCTGAGGGGAATGGGGCACGGAGAGGATAGAAGGGCTGGTGACCCCTTCCAGAGCCCACAGACAAGGCCCAGCCCCCTCAGGCCCAACTCAGATTTTCCCGGGGCCTTAGCCCACAGGAAGAGAGCATGATACAGATCTGCCAAAGAAATATTCTTAAAACAAGATAGATCCCCAAAGGCTCAAACGTTCTGAAATTCTAGAATTTCATTAAAATCAAGAATGAAATTCTTGTCAGAATTCATTTCCTTCTGGTACCTGTTAACACATCATCTATTTGCTTCTTAGTAGATGGTTGGACCCACATAAACTTTGCCTGGCTAAGCTTGTGTACATTTTTAAATTGGTTAGTATATGCAAAAGTTAGTCTAATCAAGGTGCTGCAGAAATGTTATTAATGAAACTTTATCTTTACAACTTTCTATTTTACAAAATCCAAACTTCCAGAGTCAGTGTCTGCATGCTAGAGACAAGTGATCTGTTTTTTAAAGGGTGCATTTAGGTAAATTGGAAACAACCTACAAACATACCTGTCCAATATTAAGAAATGCACAATCTTTTTAACAAAGCAAAATTTATTTGTCATATGTACCACAACAACTGTTGCCTGTTTTTAACTAAGCTATTACAACATGAGTTATAAACAATACATTTCCAACTCAGCAACAGAGTTACAGCATAGTACAATTGTAATATTTTACAATTACTTGTGCCACAAAAAAATAAAGTGCATTAATTTATCTTGTGAATCATACAAACTGGTTTTAACCTATAGGTGAAATCTTGAGGACATGGAGGAGAGAAATTTAATCTATTTTCAGTGACTGACATTTTAAACATTTGGTTTCAAAGTGTCACAGTCATGTTTGAAGAGGTGGTATGAAAATTAATTACAGAATCTTCACATAATAAAGCAGCAGTTAACCTCACTGTGAAAAGGTGGCATCTTAGAGTTCACACACAGAATCATGCCACAGAGTTACTGCTGTTTGCTTTCGTTAGAGGCGGCTTGCAGCGTGAGAAGCTCATGCTGAAATGACCTGCTAGGATTAAAGCAAATTAAGTTTCCCGGGGAAAGTGATTTTCGAAAAATTATGTAGAGGGAAGTCTACTGCAGCTTCTCGTTCATTTTCTTCCGTCTACCCCTCAAAAATCGATGTGGGGAGTAGCAGAATATAGGAAAATGTACACTTTCAAAGATAAAAGCATTTTATTATAATCAAGAAAATGTTTCAGTCACTACTGGCAAGTGAATTGAAGTGGCTTGTATTCAAGATGACCATCTCCTGACTTTTCCCACTCTTATTTAGGTCTCAGCTGAACCCTCTAATCCCAGATCTCAGGTATTTCATGACCAAGTCACTGTTTCTATAACCTAGTCATATTAGAAATGACCAGTTTGTTGCATTTGGAGCCACAGTCAACATTTCTAAAATCTGTTTTTGCTCCAGCGCGTCCCCTGCCTGCTCCGCCGGTAGCGGCAGGCCCCTCCAGGCGCCGACTCGCTGCTAGCTCGCCACCTTCCCCGTGAGGAGCTAGGGAGGAGTTTTAGGAGCAAGGCTGCTGCAACACCTGGTCCATGTAGCAGAAGGCTTGATTAACACAAGAATGTGGACCAAGCCAACACTGAGGTCAATTAGTAGTACACAATTGGCAGGAGACATAAAATTTCAGAAAAGTGAAAATGAAAACAAAATCCTCAAACTAAAGCTCTCTTTAAGAAAGAGATGGGTACCAGCGACAATGGGCTGCACCCCACTCCTGCACTCTTCCCTCCCCGAGTGCCCCCACTACCCTAAGGTCCCACCTGGGACGTAGCCCACCACGTGGGAAACAAGTGACTATGGTGAAACAGGCAGGCTGTGGGCCCTGGGAGCTCCTCCCAGAAGTGGTTTTATCAATGGAATTTCTATGTGATTCTGTGAATTGTTTTTATTTCACTTTCTGCAAATGAGTTACATTTAAGATGCAAGAGAAAGAAGATGATTCGAATCTTTTGGGATTATAATCTTATCCAAAGTGATAAAACCACTACTAGTTCATCAATTTTTAAATCTCCATGTATTAGATTTTCTGAAAACAGAGCACAGTGTGGAAGTTAAAGGAAGTATAATAGTAACTAGGACTGGAAGGCAGAAAGTTGATTTCTAAAAATATACCTGTGACTCTTTTAAATGAGCTTTTTTGCAGTTGTCTCTACAAGAAACTTAGTTTATGTTCTCTGGGCTGTCCAATCTGGTAGCCACTAATCATGTATGGCTTTTATATTTGAATATAAATTGATTCAAATTAAAATAAAAATTTAGTTCCTTAGTTGCACTAACCACATTTCTAGTGCCCAAGAGCCACTGGAGGCTGCTGGCTTCTGGACTGGATATGCAGCTGTGGAATACTTGTCATCACAGAAAGTTCCGTCACTGGCCTTCTCTGGGGCTTTTTCTACATGACCAAATAGAAAGCAAAGTCGATAGTGGTTTTTATAATAAGTTACCATTTAGATTGGATAGCTCTATGTAATATTTGCCAACTAAAATATGTACTGGAACATCTATATGAAAAATAACTCGTTCATTAAGAAATTGTATACTCTTCAAAGTATATAAAACACAGGTTTGGAATAACAGAGTACATGTTTCTGAACTCTTAAATTCGGCCTTATTCTTATTATTTATCTCTTTTAGAAAAAGCAAGCTGAAATTTAGCTATCTTCAACAAGCATTCATTGGAAAACCCTTAAAGAGAGATTATATGTTTGCACTAATGTGTGCTTACACACATGCACATCACTGAAGTATACTTTGATTAGATTTTGCTTAGAGTGAGGATAATTATTCTTTGATCACAAGGTCTATGAGTTAGCTGATTACTCTGCTGAAAAGAGACTGTTGAAAGTCTTCACTTCCATGGACTCTTTTATCAAATATAGAGTCTACATCATTTAAGAATTTGGCAGACTGGAAAATAGTCAATCTATGCTTTTCCTGCCTCAGTAGAACTAAGAAAGCAATTTCCCTGATTTTAAAAAAAAAATCCCTGCTCTTGCTAACTAGTTTATTTTGATAGTTTATTCAGGTTACCTGGTATTCTGTAATTTCAAATGTTGTCCGGTCTTCCTTTTACAAAATTTTTATTTGAGACTGTGGCAGTTTGAGATTATTTATGAATTCCAAAAAAGAGAGATTATGTTTGTAAACTTGTCTGTTCCTCTGGGTGTGATAATCCTTTGATATAAGTATTAGATTCAGCTGAAATGTCTGATTAAATTACGTTGATTAGCACTTTGATTCAACCACGTCATCAGAGTGCAACTCAGACTCTGCTAAAACAGACTCACTGAAGTAGAGACACAGAGAAAAAGAACACAGAGGAAGAGAGACAGTTCATTAGACACAGCAGAGGCCCTGGGAAGGGAGGCAAGCCAGATAGTCTACAGCTGACCTTGTGGCAAGAACAGAGCAGCTGAACCCGGAAAGAAACTAGCCCCAGGGAGAGAGATGAGCTTTATGCCAGCCCACAGCTGTCAGCAGAAGAAGCTGGGACCACGGAGCCTTAGGAAGAAGGAAGGCTGAACCCTTGTAGACATCACCTGCCATTTGCTTCAACACATGGAAAATGACTTTAGGTAAGAAAGTACCTTTTTTGGCACCTTGATTTGGGCTCTTTAGAGTCTTGTGACTGTAAGCTTCTACCCCAAATAAATACCCTTTATAAAATCCAACAGAGTTTTGGTGCATCAGCACCCCTTTGGCTGACTAATACAGAGACTCATAAAACAGAAGGACAGGGCTGAAGGGGTGGTGGAGCTGTCTTCTGTGCGAACATGTCATGCAGTTCTCCTAAGTTGTGTTCCAAGAATCCTCCCTCCAGCTCTTATACTTAGAGTTGTTATGACTAAGAAATTCTAAGCTTCTCTGTCTTCCAGCAACTGCAGAGGGTATCATGTAGACCAGCTTGTCAGACTCAGACCCTGGGTCAGTCCTCAAGGGTAGAAAGGAAGGAAGCAGGAGCATCTAGTGGTAAAGAAGGGGTCTGGGTGTAGGGCACACCTGCCACCAGACAGACAGAAGACCTGGGGCACCTCAGCTACCCTCTTAATCCTTAACTGCCTTGGAGTACTGGGTCATGGTAAGGCTTAGATCATATACATAAAGTGCCTGCCACAGCACCAAGGAAGTTTGCTATTGGCTGTCATTTTAAATAACAGTTGCTTTATTATTACACCTGCCAGTTCGTCACCCTGCCAGGTGTGGGGTCTCCCGGCACCTTCTCCAAAAGGCTTGAAGTCACGCTTGTGAAGTCTGGCACAGCTCTGCCTTTTCCAGCTGGACAGAACACGGGATCTGGCTTGCACACCCCTTTATAAAACTTGTGAACCCCAATGTGGACAAGGAATTACAACAACTCTTACACTTTTCAATTTTGTACAAAATTGTTAAACTTGCAGACAAAATACAATCTGATTGAAAATGTAAGCATCTCTGAAATGAAACAGTTACAACTAAGCCAATAAATTGTTGGAGACTCTTGGCCCAGATGCTAGGAGAGTGTGTTATGTTCCAGGGACGTGTGGAGCACACGAATAGGGGGCCAGGAGTCATGGGAATTGCTCTGAACTTGTTGACTTTAGGAAGAGGCTGTGTACAGAAACAGCCCCCTTTTAATACGAGAATTATTACTGCCAGATACTACCTTCATTGATGTGGAGAACGGCTTAGAATAGACCGAAGTCAGAAAATGGTAGCCCTGAGAGCAGTCAGGACTAGTCAATTACGACTGTAATCTCTAAAAACCAGAAGTAACATGCTCTTCAAACCCATGAGGCTTTGCTAATTTCAAGCTCTTCCTTGTCAATGAAAAGTAGCCCCCTAATGAAGTTCTCAGTGAGGAGTTGCTATTCCCGAACTCAAGTTCTGGGTCTGCTGCTTGCAAGCTAATGACCTTGGTGAAATCACAAGCCCTCCTGATCCTCGGCTTCCTTTTCTGCCAAGTGAGGAGCTTGCAAGTCCTTCCAGCTTGAAAACGTGGACTCTGACTACCAAGACATCTAAAGGACCCATTTAAAATAAAACTTTCTGTGCCATGTTTGAAAGGTTTGCATATAAAGTGATTTTTTAAAAAATTAATGTTCTAGAGAATGTGTTTTTTTATTCATGAAATTTGTGTCTATACAAACGCAAACTTCTGGTTGATAAGGTCACTTTGGTAGATTTCAATAACCACAAATACATTTTGTAAAACTTTTATACTTACAAAGTTTACAGAATACCCAAGTGTGGGCTTGTCTTGGTTACACTGAAGTTCATTTAATTGCAGTTTTTGGAAATTTTCAAGGAACTGGTCCCTGAGTTAAACGTCATGTCAGACAAACAACCTAACAGACAAAACCTTCCTGGATAGCCAGCCCCATTCTAAACAAGCCCCAGCTCGTTTCCACTCCACTCCTCTGAATGCCACCAGGCCGCTCCCGGAACGCTCTGCCTCGGTTACACCTGGAGCTCCAGCTGGCCCTGGGAGACCCTTCGGCACCCTGGAGGCCTACAGGAAGCCTGTCCGTGCCCCTCACACACGACTCCGGCCTCCAGAGTCCCATGGCGGATCCGTGGCACCCTCTGCCACTGAGCCTCTACAGGCACCTGATCTTCTCACCCACACGTCACTCTTTGCTAATTTGGGCACTTCTTAGCAAGAGCTGCTCAGTTATCTTTTCAGTATTTGCGGATTCTAGCACAGCGGCCTACACAATGGCTGTGTGATTTTAGGCAAGTCACGTGACCCCTCTGCGCATCAATTTCCTTACTGTATTGGAGAATATCAATATATGCCTCATAGCATTGCTGTGAAAAAAGGATCTCTAAGGGTACAACAGTGAAAGCCGTGAGTGCTGGAGCTAAACTAGAATATGAATGACGTTGTATGCTAGTGTGGGTTCAGGATCCAGTCAAGGCTCTACGTCCTGGTTCTTAGACTCTAGCGTATGTCAGTACCATTTGGACAGCTTGTCAAGACCCAATTTGCTGGACCCGCCCCCAGAGCTTCTGAGTCCATTGGTCTGGGGGAAACCTGAGACTCTGCATTTCTGAGGAATTCCCAGGAGAAGCTGCTGCTTCTGATTGGGGCCCACACTCCAAGAACCACTGCTAGATGTAGGCACAAGCAGAGAATAACTCTATTTCCAGGGGCCAGGCCAAGATAAAACAATTAGAGTGTAATAAGGATGATGGTGATAAGCTATATGAAAACACTGTTTAGTGTTAAGGGAAATTGTGGAGCTCTAGCTTCCAAAGATATCTTGTCAAATAAACATGACTTAGATGCGTTAGATTTGACATAGATAATTCCACTCCCTATGTTTTCTGTTCATTAGGTAGTATAGAATCCAAGAGTGAATTTGCTCATCATGACCATGGAAGGAATAAGGGTATAGTTGGATCAGAACCATTTTTCCCTTAGTTTTACCCCAGGAACTGTGATGTGTGTCAGAGTCACTTCTCCTTAGGTGAAGGGGCTGTGATATTTCTACCAACTCAAAACAAGAATACCGTGCATTCAAAATATGGCGTTTGGTGAGCAATACAAATCCAAGACTTTCGGAGACTTCCATTTAGATGTTCTTTTGTCTTTTAAAATATACTACTTGTAATTGTCTGCTCAACTACCAGGGAAATCTGCTTCAAATTTATTTTCAATTGAAGATTTGTTTACTGGTGTTTGCTGCTAGTATTTGAATTCTTGTAATTAAAAATTCCTATCATTCTTCTGTAGATATTTTATACAGTGGAGATATTTACATTACATATTAAAATCCACCTAAACTATGTACTTTTCTTGGCTTAAAAATCTATGCTCACCTCCTTGGGCAGAAAGGAAACACAGGGATGTAACAACCATTGCAACTGTGAACGTGAATTCTCTTTTTGATGGTGAAAAGTGACCAAAGGTTACAGATAAATATGAAAATGAAAGTGAAATTTTAAAAGCTTCTCTGAGGAGCATGGCTGGAAACAGGTTGCTCTGGAATGAGATCAGCTGAATTTAGAACCCAGGGAACAAAGATTTTCATCTCAGTGTTCTCCAGATGAATTCATACAAGCACACATGAACTCACAGCCTCCCAAACACCAAACTACATCTAGCACAGAGAAAATGGATATGGAAAAATGAAGGTGAAAACCATTGTTGTTTAGTACTTACTTCCACACGCACACTCGTAGACACATATTACAAAGGCCTACCTGAAGATCGTGATTCTTAGGATTTTTTAAAATGAAAAAATGTGTTTGTAGCTTTCTACAAGATATTGAGAAATTCTAGGAAAAGTTCATATTCACTGAACACAGACATGTTATCCATAAGCTAAGCCTTTGGACAAGATAAACATACAGACATACAGATGTAGATATACAGCCTTCGTGTTTATATGAATGCTAAAGGCTTATGACCCTTATTCTTGCTATTTAAATGTCATCTCCAAACTACCAGCATTAGCATTACCTTGCACTTGTTAGGCATTCACAAATGCCCCAGACCTTTGGAAGCAGAACCTGCACTTTAACAAGACTCTTGGGTGTTCTGTATGTCCTTCAAAATTTGAGGGGACCTCATCAAAATGACCAGTAGGCTTTTCTGCCTTGCTTGCTACAGGGCAGTGGATTTGTCTGCTAATTCAAACTATGATTTTACTCCATGAATGTTTTTTTAAAGACTATTAGCTTTGTGACTCTGTAAGTTCTAACCAGATATTAAAACCATCCAATAAATCATCAAACATTTTAAAGGGGAAAAAGAAAGCAATCTCTCTTCCTTTATTATACCAGGCATGGAAGCAAGATGGAAACTTGAACATCGTTCAGAAAAACCCCATGACAGTCACTTTCTTTTTTTTTTCCTTTATATTTTTCTATTTTTGTTGACCAACCCTTGTGTCGACTTACTTTTAATATGTATTTTAAATCTAAAATGATTGTCATCCTAATTTCATAGGCTACATCTACTATCATAAATATAATCAACCATTATTTTAATAGTGGAATAAGCATTTCCTTTGTAAAAGGTCTGTCTCCAATATTGTTTCATTGGTACTAAATATCTTTATTCCTCTCCTATTCTTTGAATCTTCTTATTTAAATCCTGTTTCAAATCCTGGGGAACTCTAAGACAACTAACACAAGCTAGATCAGCTGAAGAATTCTGTCTTTCAAATCTGACTCTTGGATTTGGGCTCCCAGGAAAGGAGCAGTGCCTCATCCTCCACCTCCTGCCCCGCTAGGCTCCCATCCAAGAAGGATGGCAGTTCCTTACCTCCCTCCTACCATTCTCCAAGACAAAAGATAAGGGCTGCCCTACTTGAAAATTACTGGATTACGGCACAGAGAAACCCTTCTGCTCTAGGAGGCTTCGTGCAACTTCCCGGGCGTCTGCTGTTATTACCTGGGCTCTCACCTGATGTGATACCCATGAGTATCTCCTGCCCTCTGATACACATTAAAATAAATACATATATATTAAGGTAAAAACGAGCAGCCCATGGACCATGTAAAATCACCTGGTTTGATGGCCACGGCAGAGCCCGCAGCCTGGGAAGCTGAGGGGCCCTGGGGGAACCCCTCCAGCGCTTCTAGCTGGGAGGTGCCTCAACCTCCTCCCTTTTCCTACAGGCTTTTGGGCTAAACATGCAGACACCACCTCTTTCCACTTCATTGTGACAACCCTGAACTCAGGATAAAAGCGCATCTCTTCTTTTCAAACCTCGTTGCCTCATCTTTTTGGTGGTGGCTTTGCCTCGCTGGGGCCCACGTCTCTCCCCGCAGGCCTGGGACGCCTTTTGTCTCTTTTTCCCAGGAGGTCCCAGGGATCGAACCTGCGTCCTCCCTATCGTAAGTGGGAGCTCAATTGCTTGAGCCACGGCTGCTTCCCATCTCTTCATTTTTTTTTTTTTTTTTTTTTTACATCAGGCTGTTCTTCTCCCAGCCAAGGGCAGAGGGAGCTGTGGTTTTGGAAGCTTCTAGACTCTGATGCGACACAGTGTATCCTCAGCTCTTCTTCTGTCAGCCCTGAGAGCAGACATCCATGCCACTGAAACAGCATCTACCCTTCTGAAGTAAATAAATGCCCCAATTTTGTCCCTGTTTACACTCATAAAATTGGCAGCAAACAGCCATTTTCCAAATTATATCATATAAACAAATGCTTTAATAAAAGCATTTTATAGTAATAAGATCTTCAATTATATATCAAGAGTACAAAAGAGTGAACATTTATTAAAAATTTTCAATCAGGATAAAAATTCTTCATATATGCAAAGTACCAACTCTTCTGAAAATAACCTCAATACATGTGTGTGAGGAAGCAAGCACCACAAGAAGGCATTTGCTTGCAATCACGCACTGATACCAGGCTACGGTCTACTCTATTTCCTTGTGATCCTCTCTGAACAAGATCTTATTACTTTGATCAGAAGAAGCATCCTGTGAAGACATCACTATCATTATTTAAGATGCTTGAAACATTTAATCTTCAAAGTAGTTATAGGTTAGATGGATGGAAATGCTGAGTTCAGTATGGCTCGCCTCACAATGGCCAACTACGTGTACCATAATTACAAGAAGCACAACAGTGGCTTAAGACAAGTTCAACTTTTTTTTTTAAAAGAACACTTGGGCTGAGTGATAGAGAAAATCTTTAAGCATCATTTCCGTGAATAATTTCTTATTTCTTTTTCACTGAAATTTATTGGAAATGTGCATAAGAAACAGACTTAACTGATTTAAAGTCATAAAATAACAAAGAAACAAGGAGCAAAAGGAATAAAAGGAAATAAAACCTTGGAGCGTCACAGCCTAGCATATTAGCCTCCACTAACTAAGGATTCTGGTAAGGAAAGCAAATTGTCCTAGTTATAAGAATAACTGTTTCCACTGGAAATAATATAAATTCCCTGGTAGCTAGACAGTTCAGTCACATGGAGTAAAAGATTACCTGCTACCTCATGACTGTTTTCCATAATACACTTAAGTCCTGCTGCAAAGTTAATGTTATTAAATGTATATGTAATGTAAAGTAGTGTAGTGTAATGTAATGTAGTGTAATGTAATACATATATCAAGACAGGTGCATATTTCTTCAGAACTCCATAGAAACAAACGTTGAAGGAAACCACATAAACACCCCAAATCTTCACAATTTGAAATAAGCAGTAAGGATATGCTCTACTGACTTGCAAAAATCTTTGAGCTAAAATGAGATGTATTCAAAACATGGATCAAAAGCAACCACTTACCTGGTTTTGATAAGACCATTGCATATCCATTTAAGTGACTACTATGAGATTTAAACTCATAGATGAAGGACAGAAGTTCTGCACAATAAGGACGCCCTACGCCTTTGCCCTAAAATGTTAGCACGTGCCTCTGGGGTTTGGCTCTGGTTCCAAAGGGGTAGGAAAGTGTTTCCTGAAGCAGAGCAGGATGGAAGCAGTCCTTCTACAAGCAGAGCCACTTCAGTCTCACCTCAGATCATTTCAAGCAGGAGCCTTTGTGTCATAATTATGGAACTAAAAGGTACTGACAGTCACATGGTAAAACCATCTCCCTCAGCTCTTCTACCAAGTTAGGGACGAGAGGTGGCAGGGAGGGAACAAGAAGGCTTGGCCGGGGAAGCCTAGGTTTCATGCCCAGCGGTGCCTGCTGTCTGTGGCTTTGGACAGAGTTCTTACCCTCTTTCAGTCTCAGTTTTCTTGTCTGTACAAGTGTGTGTTTGTGACTACAGCTACAGAGTGGGTAAAACTCCTAGCATGGTGCCTGGCTTACAGTGTGTGGTCCAAAGTGGTATCTATCATTATCATCATAATTCTTATTATCAGAGAGATGCAAATGGAAACTACTGTTGGTACCAAAACATCACTTATTGCTTTCAAACCGCACTATGGCTATTTCCCAGTTCTTGTCAAAAACAACTTACCTTTGTCGTTCATGCGTGGAGATGTTATGACATTTTAAGGGATTAACAACAAACAGACATCATGTTCAATCTGCAAATTCCAGCAAATGTTTGAAAAAAAAAAAAACCAACACTTTATAAAAGCATCAACTTAGTTAGACTGATCATCCAGCGGTATGTATCGAAAAGGCTTTCCCATTTCTTAAATATTTCAGTCCCTGTCCTGCTGCCATAAGTAACCTAAGGGAGGAGCCAGCGATTCCAACATAGGATTTATTCACATTGTATTACATTAGCAAGGGCTCTGGAGAGATGGCATCAGCATCCAGGCTGCCAGGATGGTTAATTGATGACAGATGGTGCACCAATACTGGCCTTGCTACCATTGGAATGGGATACATTGATGTGTCGTCCAGGATCCACTGGTTGTGTAGACACAGCTATAATTCCACTGCAAATGGAAGGAAGAGATCTGCGTCCAAAACATCTGTCTGCCTTAACTGAACAGATGCTCACACAATGATTCTACAGTATGTATAAAATGAATTCTTCCCAGTAATTTCCCAACCAAAACCTTGCTCTCTGAAAATAGACAATAGAGTTTTATTGCATTTAAGTTGTGTGTTTGTTTTTTTTTGGCGCAGAGAAGGAAAAAGAGTTCAGACAACTTTTCACAAGCAAGCCCCACAGTCATTTTGCTTGTGAACTCGTGTGAGATCACTGTGATATATCTCAGTCAGATAATGTATGCTACGCAATCACAAACCAAATTAATCGTTAAAATAGGAGACCACACGTTTCAAATGCATTTTGCACCACAGTCAATATGAACTGGAAATATTTGGTCTACAATATGTAATTCTATTTGTTATACTCAGGTTAACTATTACTACATACTTAGGTATAGTGAGAGATGAAAGGTGGTGTTTTTCACAGTTCACAATCACTTCACATTAATTTATTTTTCAGAATATACTAAAATAAAGTTAATCTACTTTTGATAGATTTAATTAATATTTTTTCCTTTTGTATCCTGCAAACAATCAGACTGTAGCTTAAGAGATTAAAATGGTGTGTATAATCAATCCTACTTCATATAGAAATCAAAACAAAGTTCATGATTAATTTTAGAAGGACATATTGGAAAATTGTATCATG
This sequence comes from Dasypus novemcinctus, assembly GCF_030445035.2. Taxonomy (NCBI): domain Eukaryota; kingdom Metazoa; phylum Chordata; class Mammalia; order Cingulata; family Dasypodidae; genus Dasypus; species Dasypus novemcinctus. The sequence goes on along the minus strand of NC_080687.1, from coordinate 12,210,272 downwards.
AAAAGACTCGTTGGACTCTAGATTTGCATGGCAACATTTGAAACCAGTGGTCTAGCTAACAGAGGCAACCATGCAGGAGCTGCAGCCTTCATAGGAACACCAAGTAACTCTGAACAGTAAATGCTGACAGTAAAGAAAGAATGAGTAAGGACGGGCTCATGCATTCAGTGCTGCTAACCTATTACAGACTTCATGGTAACAAAAATCAGGTCCCTTCCACCCATAATCATACAAACTATTTTTGCTAGCTGGAAAGAGATTGCATTACATGCGTACAGCATTGACAACCTACCTTAATGTTAAAACAAACAAACAAATACACAGGAAACGTCTGGAAAAAGTAAATTCTCTATTTTCCTCAATAACGCAGATTTAAAGTCTAGGCAAAATCTCAGGGACTAGTTGAGCTTTTATAACCTCATGGCCTGGTCCTATCTCTTCCTTTCCACCCCACCCCCAAAACCCACCAAACAAACAAACAAAAAAACCCCAAAATCTCTGCCCCCAAACAAAATGAAATAGACAACAAAACCCCGCCCCCAACAAAACAAAGAACTTTGGAGCAAAGAACTCATTTTTTTTTTCCAAAAGGGTAAAAACACTGGTAACCTTATCTTCCCTTCCATCGCTTAACTCATCTAAATGATGTCACTGCGTCACAAAGGCTAAGCGCTCCCGCCGCTGCAGAGAGAATCCAGGACAAAGGCTGCACCGAGAGCCTCGCGACCTTCCAGCCGGGCGGCGGGAGCGCTCGCGGCGCGCAGGGCCCCGCTCCGCCGCGCGGTGCTAAACGTCGCTGGGGGACCGCGCTCTCTGGGAGACCCCGGACGGGATGCAGCCGCAGCAGATGAGGCAGAGCGCCTTCTGGATCTCCTGGTTTCGGAAAGCGTAGATGACCGGGTTGATGATGGAATTGTAGGTGGCGGGCAGGAGAGTGGCGTACGTGTAGATGGAGGGGTAGGTGGAGTCGGCTATCAAGGAATAGAGGGTGAACGGCATCCAGCAGGCCGCGAAGGTCCCCAGGATGAGGGCCAGCGTGGAGACCCCTTTGCGCGTGGTCACGTAGTGCGACGTGGCCAGGAAGTGGTGCTGCAGGGCGATCTGGTGGGCGTGTCGCATCACAATCTTACAGATCTGGACGTAGAGCTGCAGCATGAGCGCGAACGTGAAGAGGAAGGAGACGGACAGCACCGCCGCGTTGTTCTTGGTGAGCGGCCGGACCACGCTGCAGGTGGACTCGTCCCTGAGGCAGTTCCAGCCCAGGACGGGCAGCAGGCCCAGGCAGATGGAGGTCCCCCAGAGCAGGACGAGCATGACATAGGTAAAGGTGACCGTCCTCTCCGAGTTGTAGGTCAGGGCGTAGTACAGGGACAGGTAGCGGTCCACCGTGATGGCGAGCAGGCTGCAGACGGAGGCGGAGAAGGAGGCGACGATGAGCCCGACGGTGACCAGCTTGGCGGCTTCCGACCGCAGCAGGTAGGCGAACACGAAGTTGACGATGAGCCCGATGCCCGCCAGCAGGTCGGCGAGCGCCAGGCTGCCGATGAGCAGGAACATGGGCGCCCGCAGGCTGGGGTTGTGGAGGATGATGAGGACCACGACGGCGTTCTCGCAGGAGATGAGCGTCCCGGAGGCGCACAGGACGATGTCCCAGGGGTTCACCGCGGGCTCGGGCTCCCGCTCTACGGCGGGGATGCGGGAGGACGCGGCGGCCGACAGGTTCTCCGCAGAACCCGCGTCTAAGCGATCGCCGGGCAGCCCGCTGACATTGACCTTCAGGTCTTCGTTCATTGTAACCCCCGTGCTCGTCAACGAGGAGACAGGCTTCGCAACGTGCGGATCCGCCAGGACACACTCGAGACCATGCAGCGCCCGCGCGCGCACACACACAGCGAGCCAGCCCCTGCTCAGACACTGCCAAATGCCACAAGCCTTGGGAATGAGAAACTGTTCCGAAATAAAACAAAAGCAAAGTCTCCCTGGTTTGAACACCACGACCGAAAAAAAAAAAAAAAAAAACCGTATGGTGTGGGGGGGAACACAGGACAGGAGTTCCCGACCCGAGTGCGAGAGCGGCGGGCCCACGCGCGATCGCGGCGGTCTGGCTCCTCAAGTGCAGGGGACCCACATTTGGAAATCACATCTTGCATGCTGAAAATGAACAACTGTTTGGCATCTGGGCTGCCGCAGCGCAAAGCACGCGGCAGCGACAACTCGCGAGCGCCGGTCCGCCATCCTCCCTGGGATATTTAAATTCCCTGTTTGCATCCAACTCCCCCCACCCCGCCCCCAGATTCCTTCCCGCGCGTGCACCCACACACCGCCCCCTCCCCACCGGAACAAAGAGGGGCTCCTAGACTTCTCCGATGTGCCCCGGGCTGGGCGGCTACGCCACGGGAGAGCACAAAAGGCAGGTGTGTGGGCTGAAGGTGTGCGGACGGACAGACAGACAGACGTCCATGCCCAGCCGCCGCGCCCCTCACCGCGGGGCGCGCAACCGGGCCATCTAGGGCGCGGGAACAGGCGACCCCGCGGGCCGGGGTCGGCGAGGAGGTCACCTTGGCGCGCCCGGGCGGAGGGGGCTCCTCGGGTGCTTCCGAAGCGCGCGGGCTACTCCTCGCTCGGGTCGGCGCCGCTGCGGGCGACCAGGGGCGGCGGCCCCGCGCCGGAGAGGGCCGCGGGGGCGCGGGGCGCGCGGCTCGGGCCGGGGAGCGCTCGGCGCGCGCGCGCCCGCCTCTCCCCGCGCCGCCGCCGCCTCCGCCCGCCCGGCCCCCGCGCGCCCCCGCCCTCGTCCGCGCGCCCCCACGCGCCCCCGCCGCCGCGACCAAGAGCGTCCCGCCGATTTCGAGAGCGCAGAGCCTGGAGGCCGGGGGTGGCCCCGCCAGCCTCCCCGGCGCGCGGCTCTCCCGGCGCGCGGCGCCCGCATCCCACCCCTGCCCGCCGGCAGCTGGGCGGGACCCGGGGGCTCCGCCTGCTGCCTAGTGACCTCTTTCGTTCCTGTGGCTCCCTGGGGAGTCCCAGGCTCCAGGGCTCCCGCTTCTCCAGGCCGGTGCCTACACTGCTACATGCGTGCTCAAAAGAACCGCTTAGCGCGATATACAGGATGAGCGGCACGAACGCAGGGCGAGCAGGCCGGCCAGGCGCACCTTGCAACCAGTCAAAGGCGCGGCCCGCTCTTTTGGATTTGCCGCGGGCCACATTGCGCTCCAATCCCCAAGGGACCGTCTTCCTTAGCTGTGCTTCGGCCCTGCTCTCAATTCTGCTCCGCGGCACATTTGCCCGCCTGGACGGAGGCTGCCGCTGTGTGAATTATTACGGCCATCATCACACGGCACTGAAGAAGCGCTCTCTGCGCCGCGTTTTCAAATGGAAATCATTTACTGAGTTCCTGCAGCCGCTTCCTGCAGCCGCCGGCCAACCCCCAATCCATTTGGGGCCTGAAGTGGCACCTGAATTTGTTTCTCATTTCCCCACCTCTACAGGTACAGAGACTGAGATGAAGAGCCTCATGTTGGCTGCCTGTCTGAGCCTAGGTCTTCTTTGGATACCAAAACCGGGGCACCCTGTAGAACTTAAGCTCGTTTAAAGGAGGGAGAAGGAAAGGTGTGTGTCCTGTCCTCCCCGTCATCCTGGTCACATGTCCCCAGCTGCCTTTCCTTCATCTTGCCCAGGGCCCCTGTGTGAACAGGATGGCGAGGGCCTGGTACCTCTCCTTCAAGGGTGTCGTCCTCTGATCACCTGCCTCTCCCCGGGGCCCATGGCCCAGCCGCCAGGCTCAGACTCCCCTTCTCACCAGCGCCCCCAGCGGCGGGCTCCTGATTAACCAGCCCTCCCAGGGCTGCCTGCGCTTCAGTTCCCACCATCCCCACCGCGGTAAGGCCCCCTGGCCTCTCACCTGCCCTCCTACCAGCCCCCACCAGCCAGGCCACGGCCTGCCGCCCCGCACACCTCAGCTTGGCAGCTCTCTGCCACAACGCCCAGGAGCTCCACTGCCCCAGGGATAGTCCTGCGTCTCTGAAAAACGGCCTGGCTTACTTTAGGATCTCCTCTCCACAGCTCCTCCTCGGACTCCCCCCACACTGCTCTCGACAGGCCTTGCATTCGCCAGCCTTTGCTTCCCTACCTGTGCTTTTCAAACTCCTGCTCTTCTTTCAAGGCCCAGTGTGGGCTTCCATGAAGTTCCCTTACTGGAAATGTCCTCTCCTGCTGCCCGGCTCACCTACTACTTCATAATCACATTCTGCTTGGGATTATGGGGTCGTGCGTGTGTGTGAGGGACGGTGGCTGCTCTCTCTGGGTCTTTAACATGCGCTCAAATCCCGGGGCCACCTTGTTAAATAGCCCATTCTGCAGAGGTTTAGGGTCACTGCACGTGGTGGAGTGCTGTGGAAGTTTATAGATTGAATTGCACACAACTCCCCCCCACTTTGCACACTTTTGCACACCATGCCTCCGGCTTCCCTGGGGGCAGCAAACGTGGGCTCTGTGCGCTGGCTACCAGGTTAGACTTGAAGGAGCAGGGAGATACTGATAGGAGCTTTTTAGAAATCCAATTTGGCATTTGTGCAAGCAATCTCAATATTTTCCCATCCTTACTCAAGCACCGTTTTTTTTTTTTTTAAGATTTATTTATTTATTTATTTCTCTCTCCTTCTCCCCCCACCCCAGTTGTCTGTCTGTTCTCTGTGTCTATTTGCTGCGTGTTCTTTGTCCACTTCTGTTGTTGTCAGCGGCATGGGAATCTGTTTCTTTTCGTTGCGTCATCTTGTTGTGTCAGCTCTGTGTGAGTGGTGCCATTCTTAGGCAGGCTGCACTTTCTTCCACACTGGGCAGCTCTCCTTATGGGGTGCATTCCTTTGCACGTGGGGCTCCCCTACGTGGGGGACACCCCTGCGTGGCAGGGCACTCCTTGCGCGCATCAGCACTGTGCATGGGCCGGCTCCACATGGGTCAAGGAGGCTCGGGGTTTGAACTGCGGACCTCCCATGTGGTAGACGGACGCCCTAACCACTGGGCCAAGTCCGCCACCTGAGGAGTGTTTTTAGTAGTAACGATGCCTATTGTTATTTTAGTTTACACACTGAGGGTGTAAATCAGAACGTGATTAGTAGATACACATAAGCACCCCTTTTAAATAAAAGCCACAGTTCCATGTTTACGTATTTTAGCTAGTTGTCCAATCTCCTTACTCCATCCCTTACAGGAATTCTGGGCAGTGCTCCAGGTCCCCTTGGTTATTGGTCTCAGTTTGCCCAGTTGCTATGACAGATAACACACCATGGGTTGGCTTAAACAGTAGGACTTTTTTGGCTTATGGCTTTGAGGCTATAAGTTCCAGATCAAAGGGTCAGCAAGGCAATGCTTTCTCTTCAAAGTCTGCAGGGTTCTGGTGTTGGCTGTCAGTAATCCTTGGGCTTCTGTGGCTTATCCCTGCCACCTGGCACTTGGTGATGTCCTCTCCTTTCTCACGCCCGTGATCGCCCCATCTTTTTGTTAGGCCTCCAGGTATATGGGTGAAGACCCACCCTCATTCAGCTGGGCCACAGCTTAACTAAAAATAACATTGTTGTAGTTTTCCAAAGGCTGCTGATGCAAAGTACCAGAAATGTGTTGGGTTTTATAATGGGGATTTATTTGGGGTAAAAGCTTATAGTTCTGAGGTTCTGAAATGTCCAAATCAAGACACCATCAGAGATGCTTTCTCACCAAAATCAGCTGCCACGTGGTAAAGCAAAATGGTGGGTGATCTCTGCTGAGGTCCCTGCCTTTCTGTCCAGAATTTACCATCTCCCAGAGCTCAGATGTGGGCCACCAGGCATTGGGCTTGTCTCTTTCCCGGCCTCTTCTCTCAGTCTTGGCTGCTCTGCTTTCTTCCCTCGTTCAGCTGTGAGCTCGCAGGTGTATGGCTCATCTCCCTATGGGCCTGGGCTCCTTGAGCAGCTCAGGGCTTCTGTTTTCCTGCAGGTCTCTCTCTCACCTGAGAGGATCAATACAATATGGCAGCTCCCTTTTCCTTGATGTGTCTCCTATATCGGACCCAGCAAGAAGGCCGAGACTTAACCTCAGTCACACCTCTCTCCTGATGTAGTCCAACCAAAAGAGTGTCACAGGCATGGGTTAGTTCAAAAACATGCTCTTTCTCTTTTGGGGATTCATAAAAGAATTTCAAATTGTCACAAACATCTTCAAGAGGTCCTATTTATAATGAGTTCACACCCACAGGAAAGTGGATTAAGATTAAGGACATCTAAATTGGGGCACATGACTCAATCTACCAGCACCATCAGCTTGCTACCGTGGGAAGTGTTATATAACATGGCCTCATCTTTTGACTTTCAATCATTACTCATCATTTGCCAAATTCCTTTCTCTTTCCTTCTTTTGAAGGTGGTAAGACTCCAGGAGCTCAGTCACAAATGGCTGAGAATTTTCAATTGAGTTTTATCTTATTTGTTTTTAATATTTTTATTAGATAAGTAGCTTTATAGAGAAATCAAAGCAGGAAATGAGGAGTTCTTCTATGCCTCTTTATTATTACCACTTTGCATTAGTGTAGCACCTTTGTTATAACTGATGAAAGAATATTATTATACTTATGCAATTAACTATAGTCCATAGTTTGCATTAGGGTTCACTGTCTTGTACAATACTATTTTCTTTTTAAAATTTTTATTCTGTTAACTTATATACAACTTAAAATTTCCTCCCTTTAACCATATTAAAAGATGTAATTCAGTGGTGTTAATGACATTCACAGTGTTGTGCTACCATCACCACCATCTGTTGCTAAAGCTTTTCCATCACCCCAAACAGAAACTCTGTACCAATTAAGCATTCCCTACCTCACCCCAGCCCTTGGTAATCTGTATTCTAGTATCTGACACCATTAATTTGTTTATTCTGATTATATCATATCAAGAAGATAATATATTTGTTCTTTGTATTCAATCGAGTTTTTGGCTAAAGCATGCACAAATATCTCACCTTACCTTTTCTTTCTCTGTAGGTGAAATCAGTGCTGCACAAACAAGGCCAACTTTTGTCAGCTAATGAGAGGAACCACTGACAAGAATAAATCTGCAGGGATATATTTACCATTGTAATTTAGGAGTAATGTCATCCTCTGGTAAATACATTGAAACTAGGGCCCTCGGTAACATTTGAAGAACCTTCCATTTCCCTTGTTTCACCATTTTCTTCCACTTTTAGCCATCCCTTCAGCAAACAGCAAAACAATTGGAAAACACAAATGTGTTAAGATAAATTGACCCAATGTACATTCTGTCTCAGTGGTCCTTGGGTATTTAGGAGGAGCTGTAGGTGCTATTATCTCCAGTTTAGATGTTCTCAGTCCTCATCTGCATTCCTGTGGGTGTAAAGCCATGGTGGAAAGGACCTCTTGAAGATGTGTGTGGCGCAGCTGAACCAGGGCGGGTCTTCACCCTGATTACTGGAGGCCTTGCAAAGCAGAAGAAATTCAGGCATAGCAAGAGAGAAAGCCATGGAGAGGAGCTGGGAGCCAGAAGTCAACAGAACCTGAAAGAGGAAGGTGAGGAAACCTCCATGGGATGGGAAAGCCCAGGTACCCAATTCCCATCCCAGGAAGAACCAAGCTTTCTGGCCTCTGAAGCTGTGAGCCAATAGAAACTCCATCATTTGAGTAAACCCATTGTGTGGTATTTGTCATAGCAGCCTTGCCAAACCGAGACAGGATGATAATAGGAAGAGCAACACTTCTTTAGTCAAAAGGTGGGGATCAAACCCCTTTGATGTGCCAGGAACTGTGCTGAAAGCTGGATGTACAAACGTGGTAAGATGTGGTCTCTGCGCTCACAGGCATTGTAGTATGGTGGTGACAGGCATGTAAAAACCAGCAGTGATACCAGGCAGCAAAAGCTATAGTGAAGGATGTATAATTCCCTCTCAATTTCTATGCAATAATTGAAACACGTTTAGAATAAAGCAATGAAAAATTGAAGATGTTTAAATATGCACCCAGCAGTTTTGGCTTAATACCGTTTGAACTAACTGGCACAATTTTAGGAGCCTCACGTTGGCAGAGTAGGGAAACCAAGGCACAGTGCTAGCCAGCGCTATTTAGTCAGCAACGCTGAGATGGTTCCTGAGCTGGCATTATTTACAGCTGTGGAATTTATTCACTCTTTCTTTAAAGCAAGGGTTCTTAACCTTTTTTGTTCCCGTCAGGTAAAAACCACGGACCCCTTACGAAGTCCCACACTATGTTGCGTATTATTTAATAAATATATCACACCTGCACCAACATGTCCCCACAAGAGAAATGTGTTTCTGAATTTCAATTCAAGCTCACGGACCCCTGGCTATGAACCTCTGCTTTAAAGTGTGTGGGAAATAAGAGAAATGAGAGAACTCAGCATGAGAGAGGAGAAGGTATTGGGGTGGCCGACGGAGAGGGATGTATTTTTGCTGTGAAAGGAGGGAGGAGCTAAAGGAAGGAACAAGGGGGTGTACCCCTGGGGCGTGGACGGGTCCCCGGGGAGCAGGGACTGAATCTCGTTCAGGAGGCGCTGGTCACTCAGGTGGGAGGTCCTGCTTGGCCCTTGTGGTCATGGGTGACGATTGAGGCTGGCAAGAGAGCGGAGGCCAAAGACTTGCGGTGGGGCAGCTTCTGCGTCCCACCCAGTCCCCAGCAGGCACACACTCAGGGAGGAAGTCACCGCCCATTTCCAGGTCAGAGCTCTAAGCAGCGCTGATGGCAGATGGCAGGCCCCTGGAGCCGGGAGCACCCAGCGCAGGGCCTCACCTCATCCGTATGCCCGAGACCCGCCGGGGCCTCGGCTGTGTGCCTGCTTCTGCGCCTGCACCCCTTTCCCTCAAATGAATACTTAGAGCAAAAAAGAATAATTCAAATTTACTGCCCTCCTAATTCTAAGTTTATTGGTGTGTTCCTTGAGAGTTTTGTGCCAAAGGGCAGAAATCCAAATCAAAGCTTAAGAAAAAACTAATTTTATTATCTAGCGAGGCTAAGAAACCCCCTGGCATGGTTCACGGAGAAGGGCAAGCTGCAGGAAGCAGGCGCTCCAGCACGGGACAGGGAGCCTACCTGTCTGTGGAGACCCTGGGCCACTCCCCTGCCACACCTGGTTTCTGGGCATCTTGCTTCTCTGCGTTGGTTGGCCTCACCCACAAGCTTCTTCCCTGCAGCGGTGGAGTGGAATCCAGGCTGCCCCAGGGCTGCATCCTGACACCATGGTCCGGCTGTGAGTGGAATTCCCACAGAGAGCTCTGACCCCGCCTGGGCTGGCTGCCCTTCGGGGGAGTCCCCTGGCCAGACCTGGGTGGCCCTGTGTGTCCTGGGAGGGGTTTCCCATGTGAACTAAGGGAACTGGACGTCAAGAGTGTAGCAGTTTGATATCACTGATGAATTCCAAAAAGAAATACTGGGTTATGCTTGTAATCTGATCTGTCCCTGGGCATGATGATTGAGTTATGATTGGGGCGTTGCATCCCCATCCTTCGTAGGTGGGGACTCACAGATAAGAGGCATGGCAAAGGACAGAGTTGGAGCTTTTGAGCTGAGGGCTTTTAATGTTGGAGTTTCGATTTTGGAGTTTGATGCTGAAGACTTAAACTGGAACCCTGGGAAATCAGCATGCAGAGAAAATAGAAGTCAGCCCCAGGAAGGAAGGAACCTTGAAGCCAGAGTAAAGCAAGCCCCAGGAACGTAGGAGCCCAGGAAGCCTGAGCCCTCGCAGACGTCGGCAGCCATCTTGCTCCAAATAGACTCCGGGGAGGGAAGTAACTTATGCTTTATGGCCTGGTATCTGTAAGCTCCTACCCCAAATAAATACCCTTTATAAAAACCAGCCAGTTTCTGGTATTTTGCATCAGCACCCCTTTGGCTGACTAATACAAGGAGGAAAAGTAGGACAGGGTACCCGGAGGGCAGAGATACCAGGTGTCTCCTACAACTTGGATTTCCAGCAGGGGGAGAGCAGGAGGTCAGTAAGATGGGCTATAAAGTGACTCTGCAGGTTCTCTTCCCAGTTCATTCATGATAAGACACCGTAGCAGATGCCATCTGTCTGTTAACCTTTATTATTTTTCTTCATTAATCCTTTTTGTCACTTGTTTTTTTAGCTTTGGCAAGAAATCATAAAACTTTGAGCTTGGTCCAGCATTTCCACAACCTACAAGCCCTCTGCTCACCGTTAGTGCTTTGGGTGAGAAAGCCTTCATGCCTAATCCTGCACAGAGTCTTAGTTTAAACCCTCAAGTTCCATTCATTAGCTCCTCCCTTAGATGAATTTTTAAATGGTGGGACTAGCCCAGATCACTGGTTGGAGCAAGCCATAAACAGAGTCAGCACGGTAGAGGGTACGTGATTCCCCTACTGAAACCCACGGGCAGCTTCTCTCCTGCTTATGTTACTAATTACTAGTCACCATCTGTATATTTGATTAACTGGCGTCCCAATCTGAATGGACCACTGAGGTGGCTAAAATAACCAGATGGAGAGCACTTTGGTCTGCTTTGCGAACAGTCTAGAGCACTCTTTGAGGATAAAACATGCCCCTGAATTAAAGCCTAATTTAATTCTTATCTCTTTTTTTACAGTAAATTTTATTGCAGTAGAATCTACATACAGAAAAATGCATATTCCACAGGCATATAGTCGGAATATCCACCACCCACTACCCATCTCAAGAAACAGAGCATTGCCAGTTCCCCAAAGCCTTGCTCTTGCTTCCTTGCCATCACTATCCCCTGAAGGGAAACCACTAGTTTGAACTGTGGTGCCATAGATCAGGTTTGCCTGTTTCTGAACTTCATACAAATGGAATCACACAGGATGTGTACTTTTGTGCCTGGCTTCTTTCGCTCGACAACATGTCTGTGAGACGTTTTCATTTGTTGCATAAAGCAGGAGTTGATAACTTTTCTGTTGCTGAGTAGTACTCCATTTTAAGAATATGGCACAGGTTTTTAATCCATTCTTTTGGTAAACATTGCTTGTTTTCTGTTTGGGGCTATCGTGAGTCAGGCTGGGAAGGACATACTTGTATTTGTCGCATGGTGAACATACAGAAATATTTCTATTAGATCTGTTCTTAGGGGCCAAAGAATTGCTGAACCAAAAGCCTACTCTAACTTCCTGTTTAAACAAAAATTGATTGCTGTTTAAGAACAATGAGGAAACTACAAAAAATTGCAACACATCCTTTCCTTCCTTTATTCCTCTTTTTTAATCTCCCCTGTTAGGGATTAAATTGTGTCCCACAAAAAAGTAAGTTCAAGTCGTAATCCCTGGTCCTCATGAGTGTGATTTCATTTGGAAATAGGCTCTTAGCTGATGTAATCAAGTTCAAATGAAGCCTATTAAAGTTGGGTGGACCCCAATCCAATCTGACAAGTGTCCTGATAAGAAAAGGAGGTGAGGCAGGCAGGCATACCGGCAGATGGAGAGTGCCAAGGATTACTGGCAAACCCCAGGAGCTGGAAGATGCACAGGAAGAGCCTTTCCTAGAGTCTTTGCAGGGAGCAGGGCCCTGCTGACATCTTGATTTGGGACTTCTGGTCTCCAGAATGTGAGAGAATACATTTCTGTTGTTTCAAGCCACCAAATTTGTGGGCATTTGTTATAGCAGCCCAAGAAAACTGTCTCCCTCTAAATGCCCCATTGTAATACAGAAAGAATATATTGGATAGAAATTTCAAAACACACTTGAGAAGAAAAAAAGTGAAAGAGATGTCATCTAAAGACAATACGCAGTCTGAGGGCTGTCATAACAAGGGACCAAACCTGGATGGTTTAAAACAACAGAGATGTAGAGTCTAGCAGTTCTGTAGATTGGAAATCCCAAACCAAGGTGGGCCCTGGGCCATTCTCCCTCTGAAACCTGTAGGGCACTCTCCTTGCCTTTTTGGCTTCTGGAGTTTGCCATCCATCCTTGGCATTCCTTGACTTGCAGACATATCTCTGCCTCTCTCTGCATGGCCTTCTTCTGTGTCTCCATCTACACACGGCATTCTCGGCTGTAGTCTGTGTATCTGTATCCAATTATCCCCTTCTTATAAGGCCCACCCTAATCCATTTTGGCCTCATTTTAAATAATCAAATCTTCAAAGATCCTATTTCCAAACAAGACCACATTCATGGGACCAGGTATCAACCCTTGAACCTGTCTTTTGGGAGGAAATGACTTAACCCATAACAGGCCGGGACGGTGGCTAGTCCTTGGTTAGCTCCAAGCACTGACTTGGGCTGATGCCTGCCATGGCAGGTTTGTTGAGGTTATAGGCAAAGGATGATAACCAGAGGCTTGGACCTGTTCTGGGGACACTCCTGTGAGTCTAGGCATGGGCATTTGTCCAGAGGTGGGGAGAAGTCATTCTCTGCATGCTTGGTGAGCTCATCTGAAACCCTGGAGCACCAGGAGGTGGGCAGTGTCAGCCCAGAGGCCTTCCCTTCATTTCCACCTGAGATGAATGGGAGCAGGAGAGGAAAATGAGATGTGTCATATGTGGAGGCTGGGCTGACACACTGGTTTGGGGCATATGGAGATACTTCTCTGGGGACTCTGAAATAACCAGAGGAAACTCTGAGGGCCTCTCCTCTTTAGCTATCAAGTTGGTGGAAGCTTGGGCCATGATGGCAAGTGACCACCGGAAGTTTCATTCTGACTGTAAGCAGAAGAGAGAGCACTCTTGTCAGACCTTATGTAACAATGGTCGTGGAGCCTGACTTGGGCAGCAGTGCTCAGAACAGTAGCACGCTGTCAACTCAAGGTTGCCAGGCAACATGGGTACTGGGGATTGAATCATGTGCCCCCCAAAGACTTGTTCAAGTCCCAACCCTTGGCTTTGTGGGAGTTGACCTATTTGTCAATGGGATCGTTGAAGATCCCATTAGTTAAGATGAGGCCAAACTGAATTGGGGTGGATGTCAATCCAATATGTCTGGGGTCCTTATAAGCAGAAGAAATTTAGACATAGAAGGAAACAGACAGCCATATGATAAAGGCAGAGACTGAGCAGTGGATCACTGGCAGAAAGCTCCAGATTTCAGACACCTTGATTTTGCACTTCTAGCCTCTAAAACTCTCAGATAATAAATTCCTGTCTGTGGTACTTTCTTACAGCAGCCCTAGGGAAGTAAGGCAATTGCTTATAAATCCTAGAAAACTATCTTCTTGGGACTTGATACTCTGGCTATGTTGGACAAGAGCTTGAGGAGAAAAGCAGGCTTGGTATTGATTTTGTGAATCACTGAGGAGCACGCACTTTTCACATAACCTAAATGCTTTGTGTTTGAGATGAAGAGTTAACGTCTTTGCAGGCCAGCTTCACAGCCCATCTTTCTTTGCCAAGGAGGCTTCCTAGGGGATGTATTACTTAATGCTTTGCAAATTAGGTATTTGTGAACTCTCCCTTTTCTTGTGACCTACATTTGTACCTGATGGACTTCCTTTGGAGGAAATATGTCCTATGAGCAAAGATGCAGCCTTTTCTTTTCATGAGCCCTCTGGATGGGCTTTCTTTGAAAGAGGAAATAGTAAGATAATCCAAGGGTGGCTAGAAGCAGAGAAAGTGAAGTGTTTTGCTGATGAGCTCCTTGGCTTCTAAAGTTTCTCTTACTGTATCAGGAAGTGTAATCAGTCAATTGTACCCAAACATTTTAACCAAAGCCTGACTGTTTGGCATGTCTCCCTTCTTATGACTCTTGAAATACTGGCTGGAAATTCATATGAAATGGAGGAGGGAGAGAAGAGGAGATGAAGGAAAAACAAGATCCTGGCATGCTGGCTCTGAGCCTTTCCTCAACTTGTTGTAGGGTTACACACATCTTACCCTGTATCCAACTCCTCGAGCAACACCAAGAGGTTGGAGACACTAAGTGTAATCCAAAATTCTGCAAGGTGGGTGTAGTAGATTATGTATCTCAGGGAAAAATACATGTTCTTAATCCAATTCCTGTGAGTGTAACCCCATTGTAAATGGCAGTTTTTGAAGATGCTATTTTTAGTTAAGATATGGCCAACTGAAGGATGGTGGTTTAATCCTGTAGTTGGAGGTCTTTTAGAGAGAAGGCCACAAGGAGGAGTCGGAAGCTGGACGTCAGTGGACCTCAGATGACAATGGAGAGGGCATCGCCATGTGATGGGAAAGTCAAGGAGCCCAAGGACTCCTGACCATTCAGAATGCTGCTGACTCCAAGAAGAAGCAAGCTATCCAGCCCCCAAAACCGTGAACCAATAAATTCCTGTTACTATGTCAATCCATTGGGTGGTATTTGTCATAGCACCTTGGACAGCTGAGACAGTGCATATGCAGCATGGCAGTGTGCTGCTCGATGCCTGCGGATGGTTTTGAACAGCAAAGGAAACTCATTCTGTCAGTGTCGCCAAATGATTCCCATCCACAAAGAGTGATGTGTGTGTGGGAGCGCAGTACGTATTTGCTTGGTAATAATGAGAACCTGTCTAATTCTCTGTTATTTGACATTTGAGGCCTCCATTTCTGCTTGCTCTGCAGACAACTGACTTTACATCCATCATGCAGGATCAGTGGTACTTAGAAATTTGGATTTCATGGGTTGGTAAGTCTTTCTGCCATCACAACAACATAAAGGAGAGACTGACATGGGACTGACAAGCTTTTGTTTTGTGAAATAATTTCATGTAAGCAAGCAACCATCTAGCTCTTTTCATTATCGTTTCATTGTAAAAAGGACATTTTACCACTAAAAAAGAAACACAGGCTTATCTGAGACAAAAAGACAATCCTTTAAATCATATGAAAATCTTACTGCATTGCTCTGACTTTTCTCATTTGGTTACTGTCGGTGAGGGGAGGGGGCTGTCACAGACCAGATTAGTCCTGGGAATGACTCTTGAGAGGAGTTGATGGCAGTGACAGTACAACTTTTACATCTACCCAAGGAATCAGAGAAGAATTTTAATACTTTTATAAAATCATTAGGGATTAAAAACAGTTTTCTCTTGGGCAATTTCAGATTATATAAACAGTTTCAGATAAAATTTCAGATTATAAACAGCTTTCTCTTGGGAACTATTATGGGTTAAATTGTGATCTGTGCCTCCCCCCCCCCAAAAAAAAAAGATAGGTTGAAGTACTGTATTACTCAGCCAACGGGGTGCTGATGCAAAATACCAGAAATTGGTTGGTTTTTATAAAGGGTATTTATTTGAGGTAAGAGCTTACAGATACCAGGCCATAAAGCTTAAGTTACTTCTCTCACCAAAGTCTATTTTCACATGTTGGAGCAAGATGGCTGCTGCCACGGGTTCAGGTTTCCTGTGTTCCTCTGGGCTCAGCTCCTCTGTTTTCTCCACAAGGTCAGCTGTAGACTAGGAGGCTCTCTAGGCTTTGCCTCTCTCCACAAGGTCAGCTGTAGACGATCAGATGAATGGCTTTATCTCTCTCCCTGGGGTTCCAGCTTCAGCATAAAACTCCAACATCAAAACTCCAACATTAAAAGCCTCCAACTCTGTCCTTTGCCATGCCTTTTATCTGTGAGTCCCTACCCACCGAAAGGTGGGGACTCAATGCCCTGTTAGCACAAGAGGTTTACATGATTACTTAATCACGGAAACCTATGAATCCAATATAATCTAATATGCCCAGAGAAAAAGATCAATTTACTAACACAATCCAATATTTCTTTTTGGAATTCATCAATAATATCAAACTGCTTTAAGTCCTAACCTCTGTTACCTGTGAGTGTGATTTTATTTGGAAATAGGGTCTTTGCAGATGGAATCTGGTTGGGATTAGTTCATACTGGGCTGGGGTGGACTATAAGCCAATATAACTGATGTCCTTGTAAGAAGAGGAGGTCACAGATAGACCCAGGGAGAAGAATACTTGGAGATGAAGGAAGCAAATACTGGAGTGATGCATCTACAAACCAAGGAATGCCAAGGATTGCTGACAAGTACCAGAAGCTCAAAGAGACAAGGAAGGAATCCTCCCCTATAGGTTTCAGAGGGAAGCCAGCCCAGATGATACCATGATTTCAACATCTAGTCTCTAGAACTGTGTGGCTATTAATGTCTGTTGTCTTAAGCCAACTCTTCCATGGCCATCTGAGTTAGCAGCCCCAGGAGACAGGAACCAAAGAACTTTACTCCCCCTCTGAAGTGATGACCAATGCTTATGGGGCATGTATGGTGTACCCTGCCTTGTGCCAAAAGCTTTCCACTTTATGGTAATTATGAAATACTCATGCCACTGATAACATTGGGAATGTTGTCACCAAAGGAAATAGCCAGTTGGTTGCCTCCCAAGAAACCTCACCAAGTGACACTGATGTCTCTTGAATTTACCAAGGTTTAGGCCCTTCCTTCAGCCTGATACACGTAGAATCTTCATTTATGTCAGCCCACGACAAGACACTCATCTTTTAAGGGAAGTTTCTCGTTAACCATACCTGATTCATTGAGTCAAATGCTAATTACTGTAAAATAAATATTTCCTGTCTCAAGAGCCATGTATGAGCACAGCTATGTGACTTTGGGCAAGACATCAACTTGCCTTGGTTTTCTATTTGTAAAGTGAAAATACTAACAGATTCTAGCACATAGGAGTGCTGAGTGGTGTCTTAGTTTGCTGGGGCTGCTTTAACAAATACCACAGGCTGGTTGACTTAAACAATAGGAATTTAATATCTCACAGTTTTGGAGGCTCAAAGTCCAAAGTCAAGGTCGTGACAGGCCATGCCATCTCCAGAGGCCATAGCCCTCCTCTGGTGGCTGCCAGCCATCCATCACTGTCACATGATGGTCTGTCTCCTTGTACTTCTGCATCCACATTTCCTCTGCTTGTAAGGACCACAGTTATAGGATTAAGGCCCACCCCGATTCAGCTTGCCCTCGTCTTAATGGGATCTTTGAAGATCCTATTTATAGCTGAGTGATCACCCACAGGGCCAGGGGTTAGAACTTGAACATGTCTTTGTGGGGGACGTGATTCAATCCCTAACACATGGGGTCTATGGGATAAAATACAGTGTCTGGCATAAAGTCAAGACTCAGTAAATAATAGCTATTATGATTGTTGCCATCATCATCATCATTAATCCATTTTTTCCCCATGTCCCCAGGTGAGGGGATTCCTCTTTCCCTGTGCTGACTAAATACCTTACCATCATCCCTGGGGTCACTTCTCACAGAACATTCCAGAAATCCTTTCAACTTTGCCTTTAAAATCTATGCAGGGAAGCAGACTTGGCCCAGTGGTTAGGGCGTCCGTCTACCATATGGAAGGTCCGTGGTTCAAACCCCGGGCCTCCTTGACCCGTGTGGAGCTGGCCCACATGCAGTGCTGATGCGTGCAAGGAGTGCCGTGCCACGCAGGGGTGTCCCCTGCGTAGGGGAGCCCCACACACAAGGAGTGCACCCCATAAGGAGAGCCGCCCCGTGCCAAAGAAAGTTGAGCCTGCTCAGGAATGGCGCCACACACACGGAGAGCTGACACAACAAGATGATGCAACAAAAAGAAACATAGATTCCTGTGCCACTGACAACAACAGAAGCGGACAAAGAAGAACACGCAGCAAATAGACACAGAGAACAGACAACTGGGGGGTGGGGAAAAGGGGAGAGAAATAAAAAATAAATAAATAAATCTTAAAAAAAAAATCTATGCAGAATCTGGCCATCTTTCACCTCCTTCACTGCGAGCTCCCTAATCCAAACGGCCGCCACCTCTCACCTGGATTATTCCACGAGCTTCCCCGCTGGTTGCCTGCATCTGCTTTTGCTCCCTGTCAGTCTGTTCTTAATACACATAAGTGGCCTTGTGTCACTCCTTCACTGTACACCCTCACATGGCCTCATACCCCATCCAGAGTCAAACCAAGGTCTTCATGCTGTCCTCACAGGCTGGTCCCTCTGTCGCCTCTACCACCCAACACTCAGGTCTTTAACCTTCACTGTCCCTTCTCCCAGATGCCCTGTGACTGACTCTGGCCTCTCTCCTGCCACCTAAAACATCACATTTTCAAAACTTCTTCCTTGGATGCCCCAACACCACCATCTCCTTCCTGTTTCATGTTGCTCCTTAGCACTTGTCTCCACTGGTATACTAGGTATTTTATTTATTTATCTTGTTTGTTGTCTGTCTCCTCCCCACTTCCCCACTAGAATATAAACCCTGTAAGAGCAGGATTTTTTTTTTTTTTGGTCTATTTAGTACACTGTTGTATTTCTAGTAGCCAGAACACTGACTGGCACATAGGAGGGGCTGATTTTTCTTGAATGAATAAATGGAATTGGAAGAAGGAACTTAGGAGAGTTGAATGTTTGGGATGGTTAATTCTATGTGTCAACTTGGTTAGGCTCTGGTGTCCAGTTGTTTGGTCAAAACACCAGGCCAGTTGTTGTTGTGGAGATATTTTGTAAATAGGACTAGCTTCTACAACCAGTTGACTTTAAGTAAAGGAGATGACACTGAATGATGTGGGCGGACCTCATCCAAAAAGCTGAAGGTGTTAAGAGCAAAAACTGTGGTTTCCAGAAAAGAAAGAATGGAAGGAGGGAGAGAGGGAGAGAGGGAGAGAAAAAGGAAGGAAGAAAGGGAGGGAGGGAGGGAGGGAGGGAAGGAAGGAAGGAAGGATTCTGTCACCATCATCTCCTCTTTGAGTTTCCAGCCTGCTGGTGTCCCCTACAGATTTTAGATTCAAAGTTGCAACTTCACTCTTACCAGACAGTCCAGCCTGCCAACCTTTCCTATGGACTGTAGACTTGCCAGCTCCTACCATCTCATGAGCCAATTCCTTAAAATAAATCTCTTAATACATATGTATATGTGTGTAGGTGTGTATGTGTGTGTGTGTCCTGTCAGCTCTGTTTCTCTGGAGAATCCTGACTGCTATGATATTTAAAGGTCAGCCTAAGCTAGCCAGCAGCCTGAGCTAGCCGGCATCCATCTCACCACAGGGCAGATGTTACCAGTGGGCCTAGAATGCTACATATCTGGTAGCTAAGAGAAACTTTCCTCAGGCAAATGTCAGATGGGCCTCAGCCAGGGTTTTCAACCAAGACTGAATAATTCCCCCTCTTTTATAGGTATGCTAATATATGGGATCAGGTCTGAGGCAATTCCTGCTCACATCAGAGCCATTTTAACTTTTTCCAGCAAATTTGCCTTGATGCCAGAGGAGGTACAGACAAGTATGAGTAGGTGGACAGAATTGTGAAGAAGTTCAAAGCTCTTCTGGGAGGGTCTGAAACTGGTCTAGAGCAGAGCTTCCTAAACTGTGTTTCGAGGGACACCAGAACCTTAGTTTCCTGGCTGCTAACAAATATCGCACAAGGGGTTAGCTTAGCAACGGTCCTTTATTGGCTCGTGGTTTTGAGGATAGGAGACGTCCAAACTTGAGGCATCAGCAAGGCGGTGCTCTCTCCCCAAAGACTGTGGAGTTCTGAGGCTGGCTGCCTGGGATCCTTGGATCCTTGGCTTTGTCGTCACCTGGTGATGGCCTCTCCTTTCTCTTCCGGGTTTCCTTGATGTCCAGCTTCTCCTCCTCCCTAGTGGTTTTCCCATGAGGCCATCTTTTTATAAGCTCCAGCAATAGGGTTGAGGCCCATGCTGATCCAGTGGGGACTCACCTTAACTAAAAACAATACCTTCGAAAGGCCCTATTTACAATGGGTTCACACCCACAGGGATGGACTAAGATTAAGAACATGTTTTTCTGGGGTATATGGTTCAACCTACCACAAGGAGCGTTCCACAGATGTTAGTATCTATTTGGAACTGTACCAAGCACCGTCGATCGTCAATGCCTTGAGCTCATCCTCTTGCCTCTCAGGGCACAGGTGCCAGCCACATTCCAGCTGCCAGCCCCTGCCCCTTGTAGTGTGAGAACTGTCCCTGTCTGGAACCTGCTTTACTGCCAGTGTCGCAGGTTGGAAGTTCAGGAAATGTACATCCCTCGGATGGGCCCTTTACCAATGACTGGTGGGAAATGCTGTGGAAATGCCCCAGCTCCCTCTTTCCTCGTTGGGTCTCAGTTAACTAGACTTTTCAGATGAAAAAAGCCACCACAGCCTGCATGCCATGTAAATTGCTATGGTTGTATGGTGAACGTATTTAATACCACTGGGTTGTATACTTGGAGATGGCCAAAATTATTAATTTTAGGTTGTATATCTGTTACCAGACTAGACTTGTACAGCACAAAGAATGAGCCCTAATGTCAGCTATGAACTATAGTTAATCATGTCATTATAATAATGTTTCATAACTTTAACAAATATATCATACTAATGTAAAGTGTTAATCATAGGGAAAACTGTGTTGAGGGGAGGGTGTATATGGGAACTCTGTACTTTCTGCATGATTTTTCTGTAAACTGCAACTGCTCTAATAATGGAAACAAAACTAAACAAAACAGACATGCTATGGTTGTGCTGCCCCCTCTGCAAGTTTGCCAAGCAACCCCCTTATGTGGAAGCTTGTTTGAAGGACATTCTGCTCCCAGGATATAAGGAAAACAATTCAACAGATTTTTATATCCTATTATTGCCTGAGGATTTCAAACTTAAGTCCTATGGCTCGTTTCTTTGTGGTTTTCCTGAGTCCTTGGTGTGTGTTTCACCTTGACACTTGGCATGCTTAAGCTCCAGCTACTCACAATGGAAGCTGGTTTTAAATCAACTTTGTTTAAGCAGGAGTTGCCTTTCTCTTTCGTGTCTCATTTCTGTACCCCTTACCAATGTTTCCTGGGATCACCTCTAAAATAAATTACTTACATTAAATCTTTGTCTTAAGGTCTGCTTCTGGGGAAATCCAAACAAAGACAGAAAAACGGAATACTGTATGTTCCTCTGGGAAAATTGCAGCACATATGAGCACGTTGGAGGCTCCAAGAAGTCTCCAGTGAGGAAGCATTTCAGTGTGTTTAGCCCAGGGTTTCCCACTTTCTTGGCCAGGGACCTCTTAGGGTTATTAGGGTGGCAGCGTCTGCAGTTGGGGTGTTTCGGGTGCTGGGTGAGCAGGGTGAGGGCCGGGCAGGCCTGGCGCCTGGTAAGTTGTGCACACAGAGACCTGATGGTGAGGGCAGAGGGTCCCGGCATGGGCAGGGTCTGCACTTGGCAATGCCAGGCATCGGCATGTTTGTACACTCATCCAAAAACATTGGCAAGATGTACTGACAACATCCAAAAGGACGTGATTCGTGTGTCCGGGGGCCCACGGCGCGGTGATGGGGGACGACGAGCGACGGCAATGGCAGTGGAGAGTAGCCGAGCTGGGGCCCATGGCAGGGAGGCGCTGCGTCTAGCTCCTGGGGACGTTGGTGACCCAGGAGTCACATACCTCGAGTGAGCTGAGCCTCCTGGTGCCCCAGAGGTGCATCAGCTGTGGTGGTCAGTCCCGGGATGATGCATTCTCAGATTTATTAGAATTCCTCTCAACTACTCCACAGCCACTAAAAATGCCCCCTCATCTCCGCTGAGACGAAACAGATTAAACAACGTTGAAATAGCATCTTCAGCTCAGCATCGAATTGCACGTATCCACATTCTAACGGTTTAAAAGTGTTATTTATGGGCCAATATTCTTCCTATTAAAATTAAATGGCATGAAATCTGAATTACCTCAACTGAAGCCATGTCCTTCCCTAACGTGTTTTTCCAGTCCTCAGGAGTCTGGTGCCAAGCCACTGTGGTTCTGCTCAGTGCGACCCGGGCACTCCCGCTGCCTGCGGGGGCTTGGGGGAAGGAGCAGCCCACTCGCCTCCACCTGGATCTCCTTATCTGGAAGATGGGGGTCAACAAAGTGCCAGGCTCGTGGGCTTGCTTTCTCTAAATGAACAAGTGAATGCACAGAGAGCACTTCGTGCGGGGCGGGGACGGGCCAGGTGCCCAGGCAGTGCTCAGCCGTGAGAGTGTGATCGCCCCCAGGGACTCTCCTTCCACTCCCACCCGAGAATAAAACCAGGGGATCAGTCTGGGAGCCTCAAGACCCAGGTGCCAGCCTTGGCCCGCGCTTGAGGGTGACCTGGGCCACGTGCCTTCCCTCTCGGGGTCTCTGTTTTCTCATCTAGGAAGGCTGCCGCCATCTCTCCAAGCCTGGACGACCAGCGTGGCGCGGCTGACGGGGGCCGCTCGGGCTACGCTGCCGTCTTTGGTGTGAACTGGGCTCGGCCCTGGATTTCCCCACCCCAGCGTAGTCAAGCTTGTTGGATAGAGTTTAGGGCCCAGGATACCAGCAAAGGGGGACAGCAGATTTTCACCCCTTGTAATTGCTTGGGGACCTCAAAGGGAAGGTCCCCGTGCTGTGTCGCCCTGTGCTGTCTTTCTGTGGTTCAGCCTAGCCCTGCCCTCCCGCTCCTCCTAGTTTGCCATCCATCTGCTACTCCCATGCAGCTGTTCCAGGAGTCCTTAGAGGAGGTGGGCCAAGCTCTGCACAGGCAGAGGAAGACCCTCCTGTGTCCACGGACCCCTGCTCCAGGCCCAAGCTAGGTGCTACAGCCTTTCACAAATCTGAGCTCAGGGATTTGCAAACCCAAGGTCCTTAGTCATTAGGCATTTACTCCCAGAAACGTACGACTGGAAGGAACCCTGGAGACCAGCAGCGCAACCCTCCAGTGAGCGATGACAGCGAGGAGCTGAGGGAAGGCCACCTCCCCCTCCAGGGGTCCTCTTTACTGCCCACTCCTTCGGCCTTGATTAACCGCTGACCACCAACCTCTTATTTACCTTGATGTAAATCCTACGGGACCTCTGAGGTAGGGAGAGTTTTTAATTAACCTTAACCAATTAGAATTACCACCATGCCAGAATTCTCATTTAATCAGAAAACGGTGGGATTTTTTCCCACTGGAAAAAATTTTTATGAGAATGAGACAAATGACAAAGATAATTTAATTTTTAAACTACAGGTAAATTCCAGTGCCTGTAAACATTTGTCCTTTCTTAAGCTGGCTCTTTATTGAGAATCATAAATCTGGGGTGGGGTTGCTACTCAGAATTTACCACGTAAGCATTTCTCAAACTGCAGTCGGGGCCCCTTAGTGGATCATGAAACTGTGAGCAACAAATATGAGAAAATGATACAGAATAGAAAATGAAAGGATGCATCACAAAAGAGTAAGTGTTTTTCCTAAAACATTTACTTCAGTTCTATATAAACATAGACATGAAGATATATATAGTATACACATACATATTAATACATATACATACACTCACACCTTGCATTAGTCAGCGTTCTCTAGGGAAACAGAATCAACAAGAGATATCAGTCAATAGTATGTGATACTATAAGAGTTTCTCACATGACTATGGGGATGCACAAGTCCAGATTCTGCAGGCAGACTGTAACCAGGGGCTGTAATAAAAGTCTAATGAAGGTTCTTGATGAGTTCTGGGAGATGTTGACTGTCAAAAGACGACCTGGGGAATTCTCTCTCAATGCTGGAATCACTTCCTCTTTGAAGGCATTCAACTGATTGGGTTAAGCACCACTCGTTGCTGATGGCAATCTCCCTGATTGATGTAATTATAACCAGCCATCTATGATTTACCACTGCAGTAAAGTCAATGGCAACTAAAGTCTATCAATGCCCTTGTATTACAGCTAGCCCCGTGCTTGCTTGACCAAACAACTGGGCATAATTACCAGCCGAGTTGACGCAATAGCTAACCATCGCACCTATATACATATACACACACACCTATACCTATATTCTATTGGTTTGTTTCTCTGGAGAACCTTGACTGATAGAAAAGGCTATTTAATAACTTATAAACTCTAGTTGCAACAGAAAAAATTTGTGTAGGAGTCTAAGCTCCTTCCCACAGAACCCCAGAAAATAGCCCCACCATCACCCACCCCCGACTTCTAGACATCCTTGCTTCTTCCCTTTTGCTCACAGCTCACAGTTAATCTACATGTGCACGCCACCTCCAATGCATCCGTTGACCCCCTCCGCTTCTCCGCATCCCCACCGCGGCTGCCGTGTAAGCCACAGTCCTGGCACAGTTGTCCTGGGAAACCATCTACGATGGAGCTGTGCATGCAGGAAGTTCATTTGGCATCCACACCTGCAGGGGAGCAGGGGGAGCAGGACTGAGCCAGGGACAAGGCGAACTGAGGTTGTTGGCGACAGAAGCCTCTGCCTTTCCGGAGGGGAGCCTGGGGCTGTGATGGCAGCAGATGGCCGTGCGCGGAGGCAGGAGGGCCGTGCCCTTGACTCCCTGTTATGCTGAGCAGCCCTGGGCTGCGGCTGCCCCTGGATGAGGCAGTCCCCAAAAGGGACCCACCTCTGAGTCACGGATACCAGCCCTCCTGGCAGTGGAGGTGCAGCTCCGTTTCTCCCAAATGGCCTGTGAATGCCTGCCCTAGAAAGTAAGTGCCCCGGAGGGTGGCACCTTCTCTTCAAATATTCAAGTATTGTCACACCGATATAGCCCCAGGAGCCAGAATAGGAGGTGCTTTGTGACTATTTGTTCACGGGAAGCCACTTCTTGGATTATAATTCAATCATCATTTTGAGAAGAGAGGTAGGATTTGAACCCTCACAGAGTTATTGGTGAGATTTTTAAGGGATGGGTACAAGAGAGATAGAAAATAGAGGATATATTTTTCAGGAGAAAATATATATTGTTTTTATGACTCTCGTAGCTTCATTGATGTGATTATAGAGTTACTTTATCAACAGTGGTTCTCATTTCTGGGCCCCAGCTCAGATATGCTGCTTTAGTGGGGTACTGGGATATTTAAAAACGCCTCAGGTGCTTCTATGTGCAGCCAAGGTTGAGAACCACTGTAAAAGGTGAGAAGGGCCTGGCGACTGAATTTGATATCATGGCAAGATCCATTTGGAAAATCATTTTATGCGTCATGAAGGGTTGTTCTTTGGTCAGACCACACGGTGGACATAGACACGGTGACAAGAGTTAGCTGAGGGCCCAAGAGGACAGAACGTACATGCATTTGAGGTCAGTGTGATCTTATAGAAAATACCAGGTTACCCTCAGCTGTGAACCAAGTTTCTGTCTTCATTTGACACGGTGTCGGCTTTTCTTTAGCAACAGTAGTTGAGAAAAAATCTGAAATAAATCCAGCTGCACCTGTTTCTAACAACAACGCCATCTCCTGTCTCCTAGTTTCTCCAGGTGAGATTCAGTGGGTTTCCCCCTTTCCAAGCCCATTACCATGGAAATTTTAAAACTTTCCCACACGAAAACAAATTGTACGAGACCAAACTGAAGACTTTCATAGCCGAGGTTATCGATTCCATTTTTCACTTGCTTTCTTGTGTTCATGTCTTGTCCTCTCATTCTTGGCTCATTTCAGTACTTGACATGGAAAACACTTCTGCAAGACAAGAGTTACCCTTCCCAGTGGGAGCAATTCCAGGAGGCACGGAGCCTTGACCGACAGCCGATGATGGCTGAGAGCTGGAAATCAGCATTGGCTGTGCGCGAGAAGACTGCACATCCCTGTTGGAAACATCCGATCACAGTCTGCTGAACTGTGCTTTTAAGATTTTATTTCCTGGCGTCAACAGTCGCATGTAATTCCAGGCTACTTCAGAAAGTCAGAGCTGTAACCAGAAAGCAGTCCTCCTCTAGACTTGGGAGAGCGTTGCTTAGCAACCATTTGATCATCTTCATGGAATTCACCTGCGGATGAGGGATAAGGGAGTTCCTCGCCCCCTGGATGCCCTTTGTCGTGTTGCTCATCAGACGCAGGAGCGCCTGTGCTTGTAAGTCCCTCAGGCTCTGAGCTGGGAGTAAATCCCCACTGCTGTGCAACCCAGTAGAACAGGGTTGCAGTACTGAGCCTCCCAGGAATGGGGAGGTCCCAGGAAATGGTGATGTGGGCTGAGAAGAACTTCCTGTGCCTCATCAGCCTGCTCCTCTGACGCTGCCAAAGCTTGTGCTCCGAGGAAAGTCTCAGATGGCCTCAAAGAAGGCAGTCCAGGCCCTCATTTCAATGTCAAGGTATTTTATTCTGACCTGGAACCCATTTACTTTTTCCTTGAGAGAAGTCACAGCTTTCCCTTGGGGGAGGACATCAAATTCTGGGGTGACTGCCGCCTCGAGGCTGGAGCTGGGGCAGGTGCTCTGGAAGGCCTTTGGTTGGCCATGACTCAAACCCACTGTGGACTTTCCGTTTTCTTAGAAGCGGGGCCACAGCCGTCGTGAAAGGGCTCCACTTGGGTGGAGGAGCCCCTGGGTGGATGGACTCTCCTTGCCTCACCAAGTTAGGGGAACCTTAACAACCAAAGTGAGAATGGAATCATAATATGGATTTTAAGTCATGCTATTGCTACCGAATGGTTTTTTCATCAGAAAACGAATGTGCGAGCCTATTTGAAAATATAGCTGTCTTGGGTCATGGCTGACAGTCAAGAACCTTTAAATAATGATCTTGTCTCGGGCTCTTACAACAGGGTATCAACTCTCTGGCGTTGACCCAAATCAGGCCTGCAGATGCCAGAAGAGCAGGAACCTTGGTGATTAAACCTACCAGAATCATGCACTTAGAGGCCTTTCTCCTGGCCACAGGGTTTTAGCTGATTTTGTGTGTATGAACCTAGTCCTGTTTTTTCATTGACTATCAGTTGCATAAAGCATTAAGCCTTCTTTTTCTTGAGTCTCATAAAGTAATTTTTTGAAGACCATTGCAAAAGCCTATTGCAATAATCCCCAAGATGATTATTTTGTAGAGAACCGCGTTCCTTTCGGCCTGCTGCGGCCTGTTTCATGGTGTTCTGTGACATAGACTGCCCCAGACATGGGGTACAAGAGTGAACAAATGAAAAGGTTCCACCTAATGCTCATCACCTTGTAATGAGATGGGCTAAAAGCCAATCCACAAACACGATAATCGCAGTTGTGATAAGTGCAGTGGAGGAAAATGTTTGCCTGGAGGGAAATTCTGTTACAGCAGGAGCTGGATCATTTTCTCATTGCTCATCTACATGTCAGAGTATCACAGCTCCGTTCACAGCCTCGGTAAGGAGAGATCCCAGCAACGGGACGATGGCCGGCGAGTGGAGTCGAGGCCAACAGAAAAGGCTGAGGTTGATTGGCATTCAGCACACAGGGCAGTAGAGTGACCTCAGGCTGGTCCCCCAGCTCCAGGCCAAGCTGAGATCTGCCTTGGATCCAGGAGAGTGTGGATATCCCTGTGTGTCTCTAGCTTCTGTCTCACCCCTTGGCTCTTGCACTTTGTATCAGCTATCGAATTCTTTTAGGTTTTAAGGAACCAAAAAAAACCTCTTAGGTGGCCCCAAGTATCACACTTTATTACTAAGCTAGGAGAGGGAGAATGAAGGAATGGGAGCAGCCATGCAGAGCTCCCAGATGGTGGGTGTTGCTTGGGGTCCATAGGAGTGTGGGGGCCCCTGCAGTTCTGGGGTATGGGGCGCCTCACCATAGCCCCTGGGCAGCAGCACCCACTGCACCCCATCCAGGTCTGTCTTCTCCGTGGTGCAGCTCTGTTGTGCTGCTCTCTCCCTTCTGTTGCTATGCGGCTCCTCTGTGTCTCATGGATGTTCCCATCACCATGTTCTATCTCTTGTCCCTGCGCCAGCTGCCCATACCAGATGCACGTTGTATTCCAACTCTCTGAGATTCACTGGCCACTGTGGTTACTCCTCGTCCCATATGGAGGGTCTGTTTTGAGCAGAGATTTTGGGTGTCAGGCTAATTCCTGGTCGGCCATCTGATTCCCAGGGTCAGGTGCCTGGGTCCTGCTAGCCCATGCCCTGCCTTTGTGCAAGCTGGAGAAAGATCCCCTTTAGGGTAGATGGTGAGAAAAGAGTTGATGGGTTCAGAATTGGCCCCTGTCCCCGGGCCTTTCAGCCTCACTCCATGGCCTCTCTTTAGGTTGGACGTCATCCCAAGGTCCTCCAGGCCAGGTAGCCTTCTCGGGCACAACCTGAACCAGCTCATGCATTGTCCGGCTTTGTCCTCAGGCTCCATCAGGGAGGCGGGCACAAGGGACACAAACATGTGCTCCGGGTAAGGAACCATCCAGAAAGAAGCTGTGGGTGGGCGGGCAACTGAGCCATGGCTGTGGGCATCCTGATTACATCCAGATATCCCTCCCCATGAGGAAGGAGACAGGCAATGCAGCCCTGGACATCAGGGTGGGTCAGGGATAAGTTCATTAGCTAGCTGCTATGGTCTCATCAGCAATGGAAAAAGGTATTCTCTCCTTTCCCCATGATAGGGTGGATGGCTAGGTCTTGGGATTCTAGAATTCTGGGCTCTCTTCCTCTGGGGGAAGTTGACAAACTTTTTTTAATTTTTTAATAAGATTTACTTATTTATTTATTTCTCTCCCCTTCCCCCCCACCCCGGTTGTCTGTTCTCTGTGTCTATTTTGCTGCGTCTTTTTCTTTGTCTGCTTCTGTTGTTGTCAGTGACACGGGAATCTGTGGTTCTTTTTTTGCATCATCTTGCTGCGTCAGCTCTCCGTGTGTGCGGCACCATTCCTGGGCAGGCTGCACTTTCTTTCACGCTGGGCAGCTCTCCTTACAGGGCGCACTCCTTGCGCGTGGGGCTCCCCTACGTGGGGGACACCCCTGTGTGGCACTGCACTCCTTGCGCACATCAGCACTGCACATAAGCCAGCTCCACACGGGTCAAGGAGGCCCAGAGTTTGAACCATGGACCTCCTATGTGGTAGACAGACACCCTAACCACTGGGCCAAGTCTGCTTCCCCCTTTTTCTGTTTTAGCAAGGTGGGGGTGGATCATCCTGAAAATCACTCCCAGCCCCCCAAATACTCAGCTCTTTATTTGAAAGACCTAAGCTGATTAAGGCAATGTACCTATATTAGTCAGCCAAAGGAGAGCTGATACAAAATACCAGAAATCTGTTGGCTGTAGCTGAGCAAGAGGGTTTCGTCCTCGCTCAGGCCCAAGAGTCGGGAGGGCTTGCTCCTGCCAGGCAGCCGGCGGGGGGTGCTCCAAGATGGAGCACCGGTTCTCCAGGCGTGGGGGACGCGCGGTTGAGGAAAAACCACGGAGACCGCTTGAGCGCAAGAACAGGTCTGCTTTATTACGGAAGTACACTTAGCTATATAGGGTTGGGTAGAGGGAGGGGCGTGATGAAGGGAGGGTTGGCTAAGGGGCGGCTGTGGATAGGCTGAAGCTGATGGATAGACCTGAGGTAAGCAGTTACTGGGGAAGAGGGCAGATTGTAGGTTGGCAATATGGGCGGGACTGGCGGGAAGGGTGGCGGGGGCTGGAAGGGGAGGAGGGGTGGAGAGAGGCGGTAACAGTTGGCTTTTATAAAGGGTATTTATTTGGGATAGGAGCTTACAGATACTAGGCCATAAAGCGTAAGTTACTTCCCTCACCAAAGGCTGTTGACACATACTGAAGCAAGATGGCTGCCGATGTCTGCAAGAGTTCAGACTTCCTCTTCCTCTTAAGGCTCTGTTGTCCCAGCTCCTTCCAATCTCAGCTGTAGGCTGGCAAAAGGCTCCTCTCTCTCCCAGGGCTCTTTTCTCTCCAGGCTCAGCTGCTGTGCTCTCTCCACAAGGCCAGCTGTACGCTCTCGGGGGAACAGCTCACGTCTCTTCCTGCAGCCTGTGCTGTGTCTAATGGAGCCTTCTCTCTTTCCTCACGTATGTGCTTGTGTGTAATTACTTGCCAGGGCTCCAGCATTAAAACTCCAACTAACTCCTCTGCTGTGTAGTTTTCCAACCAAGGGAACTGGGACTAAACATCTTACTGATGTGACCCAATTGAAGACTTAATTGTTAACTTAATCAAGTGAAAGTATTACTTCCGAATCCAATACAGCCTAATATGCCCAGAGGAATAGACCAGTTACAAACACAATCCAATATCTATTTTTGGAATTCATAAACAATACCCAACTGCTACAGTACCCAAGAGGGAGAGGAGGCAGAAGGGGAAGAAAAGGGCTAAGGGTGTGTAGGAAAGGAGACAGGTTTGTGAGGCCCGGCGAGGTGCAGAGCTGCCCCATGCTGACAGCAACGCAGTGTGTGTGTGTTGGAGGCGGGGGGCACGACAAGATCTGGGAGGGACAGAGGCTGTAGAGATGCCGTAGTTTGCCAGGTTGCTATGACAAGTACCGCACAATGGGTTGGCTTAAACAGCAGGAAAGTTTTGTCTCACAGTTTGGGAGGCTAGAAGGTTGGAAGTCCAAAATCAAGGCAGCACAAGGCCATGCTCTCTCCCCAAAGTCCGTAGCCTCTAGCATTGGCTCATGGCAATCTTAGGGTGCCACGGCTTGTGTCCGACTGCTGTCACATGTGACCTCCCTGTCCCAGCGTCTGCCTCTCCATTGCCTCTGGCTGCAGGTCTTGGCTCCTCTCTGTGGCCCTCGCTGACTCCTGGCATGCAGAACTAGGGACCGAGGCCCAGCCTGCTTCCAGCACACCACACCTTAACCAAAACTAACCTCTTCAAAAGGGGATTGGGACCATACCCTCGGAACGCTGGTTACAATTAGGACTCTGGCTTTCGTTGGGGCCCATCACTCAATCCACCTCACCTGGGGACTCAAGATTTGTCACCTGGGTTTGGGAACCACAGAGAAGGTCCCTATGTGTGGCCAAGCTTGAGTGGGGGCGGTAGATCCTATTAGCAAAGCTTCTGGCCTTCAAATAACTGGTCTGTGAGGGCCAAAGGAAAGAGCACAGACCACAGGGGACTGCTGAGCCAGGCTCTGCTGCAGAAAAGCAGCTGCTTTCAGCGGGGCTGTCTGGGTTTATTTTAAGCAGAAGGAGCATGCCCTCCTTTGGTGGCAACTGTGAAATTTCATAGCAATTGAAAAGCTAGAATCTTTCTAAAAAAATGTGATCTGGAAACAATCTACTTTTTTTGTGGTCAAAAATTTCAAATAAATATTTGCAGGTGTCAGTGTTATGGTTTTGACTTTTAGAC
The DNA here is from genome assembly GCF_030445035.2 of Dasypus novemcinctus. Lineage (NCBI taxonomy): Eukaryota > Metazoa > Chordata > Mammalia > Cingulata > Dasypodidae > Dasypus > Dasypus novemcinctus. The sequence goes on along the minus strand of NC_080687.1, from coordinate 12,179,379 downwards.
TAACTGGTGTTTCAGAGCATGTGGATGCCAATTCCTTTTATAATCGACAATAGACACAGTTCATGTGGAGACTTATATGGAAACAAATGACAAGCAGGGGAAAAATTCTGTGACACCGCTCCCCAATTTTTCCTGGCCTGTATAAGCATCCGAGTCACCCAAGGGATGGGGGAGGGGTGGGAAGCCATGGCAATCAAAGGAATTCTGGCTCCAGGGTGTCCCTAGCTCTCAACAGTGAGTGGTAACTTGGAGTCAGATCCGGTTTGATTGAACAACAACAAGAAACAAATGGAGACTTTCCTGCATCTCAGGAATGTTGGAGCAACTTGTACCTGTTATACCTGCGTCCCCCCACGCCTTCGGTGTCCAACCATCATCGTGTCTTGCTTAAACCTCTTCCTCATCAGTCCCCTCGCCCGTGGCAGCCAGAGTGAACTTTTCAAAGTAAATGCAGTATCTCACCCAGCCTGTGCTCCTTCCCATGAAGATCCTCTCCAAATCTTCCCACTGCTTGGAGGAGAAAGCCCCCCATCCTTACCGTGGTTTACAGGGCCCTGACCGCCCTGCTTCATTTTGTTCTCCAATCACCCCCTCAGTCTCTGAAGTCCACATGCCTCCGACCCTCTTTCTTTCTCTCCAAATACCAAAATCCCTCCCCTCTTCAGCCATTTGTATGCCTGGCCCCTGCCCTGGAAAGCAGTCCCCTTGCATCTCCTGCTCATTCTCCCTCCAGGCCCCTTGTCCACCCCACTTCCCCAGGGCAGCCTGTCCTGGCCCTGCACCTGAGTTGGAGTTCTGCACTCTCAAGTATGATGTACCTCTTCACGCCGAGTCCCAGTTGTATGTTTACATTTGTGATGTGATTTTATTAATGTCCTTCCCCGCAGACTCTAAATGCCACAGGGGCAGGGATCTCCATGGGGTCCCCGTTGTTTGCTCACTGCCATCTCTTCAATGCCTAGTTCTGTGGCTAGAATAAGTAGACCCTCTCAACATCGGTCAAATGGATGAAAAATGAGCATAGAGCCATTGGGCATTAATCGACAGATGGCCCATGGAATGGTCTGTGTGATCTCTAAGGGCCTGTTGGGCCATAAAGTAGTAGAATGCGATGAGGATGAGGGAAGAGTCTATGGAAACGGTTGGTGGAAGGGAATACATAGGAAACAGGCAATCAGATGGAAAGAAAATAGGAATTGCGGCTTAATGGCATTCTTTTTCTTCCCAGCCTGTTGTAGTGACTTCTGTCTTCCTCCCCGTGGGCTGACTTTGTATTTCCAAAGCTCGGCCTCATGCGCAGCAACCAGTAGGCAATCAATAAATGTTTGTTGAATGGAAAAAGCAATACATCACTTAGAAAGAGATGGATGCAATGACATTATTCTCCATTACTAAATCAAATTTTACCTTAATAATTGATTTGGCCATTGAACGCCTTTGTTGTGATTTCAGGACCGTTCAGCAATGCCTGCGCTTGTACTAACCTCCCAGGCTCTTTCGCACAATTGAGTGGAATGGCTTGAAAGGGGCTGTAATAACAAGGTTGCTTAGGAAGATTCCGTGCCTTCAATTCGATCCTCTCCTGCTTTGGGCAGGAGGCGCAGCTTTGCCTGGCAATGGGAAGTTGATCCTTCTGTGCCCTGACTCTTGGGGCCCCTGCCTGGCCCACGGGGTCTGCCTCTCCCCGCCCTGCTGCTTCGAGAACTTCACCTCATCATCACTCGTCCTGCTTTCAGCCAGACATCCAGAAACCACTTCAGGAAACACAGGCACAGCCATGGTGGAAGCTACCGGCTCTGTTTCTGTGCAATATATTTATTTAACCCAAGGGTACCCCGCCCCCCGCCTGAGAGTTTCCGTCATTTGTTCAGGCATTTATGTGACTGTCTGCAGCCATCGCCCTTTGGGTGGTCCTTTAAGAGCACTTCAATAGGATTTATTCTACTGACTTGGTACCCAGAACCCCAAGGGGTCTGAATCTGCAAGCGGGCAGCGGGCGCCTTGGAGGGCAGAGGCAGGAGCCAGGCTCCCTGAGCAAGCACCACGTCCCCAGGCCTGTGCCTGCGCTCTTCCGGCTGAGGCTCTGCTCATCCTGGAATTCTCAGCTTAGACGACGCTTTCTCCTGGAGCCTGCTGGGGCCCTCTTAGAAGGGTGCCGTGGGCTCCCCCAGAACAGTTGCCAACACACTGTGTTCACTCGTCTCCATCCTCATTAGACCTAAACCCACGTGAGGGCTGTGTCTTAGCAGCTACTGCGTCCCCAGGACGAAAATCAACACCCGGTGCGTAGTGGGACGTACTAAGTACGTCAAGTGAACAGGTTCAGGGCTCCTCCATTTCACTGTTCCTGGGAATGAGACTCCCTGGGACTCAAAGGACTAGACAGAGCAGGGTGGCTGGAGGTTGGGGCTAACCTGGGGTGAAAGCGGGCCAGCCTGGAGCTCTACCCACTCGTGCAGACAATGGTAGGGGAAGAGTAACTGGGGTGGTCTGGCTGGATGGCCCCCAGAAAAACACATTCTTACACGTCATGCACTCCTGTGGGTGTGAACCCACTGTCGGGAGAGCCTCTGGATGAGGTCACTTCAGGTCAGGGGTGGCCCAGCTCAGACAGGATCTTATTATTGGGGTCCTTTATTACAGAATGAAATTCAGACAGAGGGAGAGAAAAAGCCATGGGACAAGAAGCTAAAATTCTTTGAAGCCGGGAAGAGAATGGAGAGGCCAGGCCAGGTCCCCACGTGCATTGCCGTCTGACAGAGGAGCCACAGTCTTCAGGGAGAAAGCATTGCGTTGATGACACCTCGATTTGGACTTTTTCCTGGCCTCAAAGCAGAGAGCCATCACATTCCCGTTGTTTGAGCCAGCCCATTGCATGGAATTGGCTTGAGCAGCCAAGGAAACTAAAACCGTAAACTTTTTATTATTTTCTTAGAAATCTTTATAATAAATAGTTTCCTTTTTTTTTTTTTGCCCTATGGCTTGATGACTATTTAAATGTTCAAAATAGTTATTCTCCTTAAGCATAGTAAAAATAACAAAGAGTTAATGATGAAAAGACAAACTACTTAACTATAAAAATGTCTTATCAATTTGATTAATGAAACCATATACTGAGGCAATATTTCTTAATAATTATAATTCGATTTTTTTCTGAGAGTAAATCTCACAGTTGTTTCATTTTAAGTATATTTCTGGAGATAATTTATATAAAAGTGCATGGTTTTGTTTTTGTTTTTTTTTTAAATTACTCTATCTCCATTTAATGTTTAAGCAAATCTTCTTAGCAGCAGATTACATCATCTTTTTGGCTCATTGCAGTCTGCTAATACTTTAGGATTCAAATAATCCTTTAGTTGCCTGGAAACTAAAGACCCATTTTATAATTTTCAAGGGTAAGAAATTTCTGTTCTTCTTTGCACCCTCTAATTAGGTACTTACCTTTTGAGAGGAAGTAGAGAAGGGCAGTGCCATGTGAAACAGGATGGGTTGTGCAAAACCTCCTCCAGACCCTGGCCTGATTTCAAGCATCCTTTTATTTTTCAGGAGACCTGCTGTGTAGTGTTCATAACAATGTCCTAACCCTTTTAACATCAGCGGACGATGGCGGGATTCATCAGACACCTGTCACATAGATTCCATATTGTGTCTCATTCATAAAAACGTCGGTGAGCTGTAGCTTCTGAAAATCTGAGCGTGCATTGCCTGCAGGCCTGCACACAAGAGCAGGGGAGCAAACCTTGCTGGGGACCAAGAATGTCTTAGGCCTAAGATTTCCTTCTGCAGAGAAAGGCTGGACAAGGTGGGATGATTTTCAGTGTAAAAGGTGGAGCTCTAGCGAAGGCTTCTCTTCCTGCCTGTGAAATGTCCTTAGTAAGCACTGACCTGTGAAACTGTAGATAAAGAAATGGTGGTTTGTAGGACCAGAAGAGAGTCTCTGTGTCTTAGGAAGTTTCATTGAAATTTCAGGTGTGCTGGCAGGCTGAGGCTGCAGGTAATTGACCTCACCCCCCACTGGAGAGGCAGGTGAGGAGCAAGGGCCTCTGGGCACAGAAACTGGGCAAGAAGAAGGTTCCAAGAGCCTGAAATGCTCCTAAGGGAATGACTCACCCATGGCCAGTGGAGGGGGAGGAAGGAGAGAGGAGAAATGGAAAGCTAAAATGCAAGGAAGAACTAGTCACAGACAACTGGCCCACGAGGGGAGGCTCCTGGGTCAGGCAGGGGTCTCCAGAGAAAGAGAGCTGATAGGATGTGTATTAGTCAGCCTAAGGGGTACTGATGCAAAATTCCAGACATCTGCTGGGCGTTATAAAGGGTATTTATTTGGGGTAGGAGCTTACAGTTACCAGACCATAAAGCATAAATTACTTTTCTCACCAAAGTATTTCCACGTGTTGGAGCAAGATGGCCACTGATGTCTGTGAGGGTTCAGGCTTCCTGGGTTCTTCTGGGCTCAGCTCCTATTTTCTCCACAAGGTCAGCTGTAGACCATGAGGTTCTCTAGGCTTTGACTCTCTCCACAAGGTCAGCTGTAGACTATCAGGCAAACAGCTCTGTCTCTCTCTCCCTGGGGCTCCAGCTTAAGGCTTCAGCATCAAACTCCAACATCAAAACTCCAACATCAGAAACCCTAACTCTGTTCTTCGCCATGTCTTTTATCTGTGAGTTCCCACCCACCAAGGGGTGGGGACTCAATGCCCTAATCATAACGCCCTAATCATAACTCCCTAATAATAACTCTATCATGCTGGGTACAGATCAGATTACAAACATGATCCAATATTTCTTTTTGGAATTCATCAGTAATATCAAACTGCTACAGGATGCATGTACGTATATTGAGAGATTTATTTCAAGGAACTGGCTTGAGTGGTTGCAAGGACTGGCAAGTCTGAAATCTGCAGGGTGGACCAGCAGGTTGGACCCTCGGGCAGAGTTTCTAGCTGCCCTCTTGAGCCCTTTCTCTCCAGGCAACCTCGGTTTTTTGCTCTTAAGACCTTCAACTAACTGGAAGAGGCCCACTCACATTTTCGAGGGTAACCTTCTTTGCTTAATGTCCATGGATTGTCGATGTTAATCACATCTACAAATACCTTCACAGCAACTTCTAGGTTAGTGTTTGACCGAACAATTGGCCACACACCCAGCCAAGATGACCCATGAAATGAACCATCACAGCCGTCCTGGCTCTCAATGCTGCCCTTCAGGTCCTCGAGTGCCCCGTGGCTCTTCCTGGTACAGGCCTTCCCACATCCCATCTCCTCTGCTTGAATCCTCTTCCCCATTCTCCACCTGGCAAACACCTTCTGACATCATCTCAGAAGGTCCTTTCCTAAGGACGGCGCCCTGAACTCAGTTAGGACCCTGGTTCATCTCTCCTAGTACCCACCTACCTCTAGAGTTGTCAGATCGAGAACCTCTATGCTGAGTGCCGAGGGCACTGTGGTCACTGCCGCCACTCTTCCTGGAACCCTCGTGTCTTTTAATCCTGTTTGCCCATTAACTCGCAGTGATGCCTCCTCTCTCTCAGCCTCCCTGGGGCTCTCCCTATGCCGGTGGCTTTCCACCAGCCTCCCTGAAGCTGGCTTAGAGCGCCCTAAAGTGCCACCCCTTTGTGGAACCTCCCCTAGCACCTGCCAAGGCTGACCAGCACTCCTCATTTGTGTTGCTCCCTGCACCAGGTGTCACTCTGTGAAACCCCAGCCCCACACTTAGCAGAACAGGCTGCCATCCCCAGCTCTCATGCCTATCTCCCCCTCCCTCCTTTTTCTGTGAACTGAGATAGTTTATCTTTGCAACCCATGACCTTCCACAGAGTAGGTACCCATAACCATTTTTTAATGAGTGACATCAGCAAGTCTACCTCATTTTTGACCAAAGGAGAAAACGAAGCTCCAAGATGAGTCTTTCTTGGCACCAGACACACGGCTGGTTTGTAGCAAAGAAGCTGAGGCTCTTAAGGACCATTGCTAGGCCTTTTCACCATATCTGGTGGTTGGAATTTGCAGCCTGCTTTTGGTATATTAATGTTTAAAGGGAGGAGTTATAAGCAATCTCTAAATAGGGTCCAAATAAAGACTCATAATATGGGTCTTTCTGAGATATAAAATTAGCCCTACAGATCTGAGAACAAAACATCATTCAGAATTACTACCTTGAGTGTGTGTAGAAGAAAGCAGAATATCCTCTTGGACCAATTGTAATTTTAGGTCTCGAGTAGGGGAGCATTCATTCACTCACTTCACATTCGCTGAATATCTGTTTCATGCCAGGTACGTGTTGGGTGCGTGTAGTCTAGGAGAGAAGGCAGAGGCAAGGACAGATGATTTGAATGTGGGTGGGGTATGCTGGGATTGATGCGCAGCAGCAACCTGGGAAGAGGGCATTCGGGACTCAGTAAATATTTTCGAATAAGTGAAATCACCTGCATGAAATCAGGATGGATTCCTGGGGGACGGGATGTCTCAGTGAAGACTTGGAAGGGTGTGGGCCTCTCCTGGATGAGGCTGGGAGCCAGGTGAGAAGCGCGTTCCAGGCGCAGGCAGAGCATAGGCCTGGAAATGTAAGACAGCTTTGGACTTTGGAGACTGTGCCAGTTGAATCACACACACACGTACACACCTAATAGACACGTTCATAGAGTGTGGGCCCATTTGTAAAGAGACCCTTGGAAGATGCTACCAGTTAAGGCGAGGACTCATTTGTGAATAGCATCTTCTAAGGCCTATTTAGGTGGTGGCCCAACAGAAATCAGGGGGGGCTCACTTTGAGTTATTGGAGGCTTATATCAGAGGAAGCCTCAGGAGGAGATGCAGGACCCCACCATGGGATGGAGGATGGCCATCACCAGAAGGCCCCTGACTCCAGGAGATGGTGTGGCCTTGCCAAAGACATCTTGATTTTGGCCTTCTAGCCTTCAAAACCATGCTCAGGACTGCTTGTTGTTTAAGCCAGCCATTGTGTGGCATCTGTCGTAGCAGCTCCTGCAAAGACAGACATTAGCACTTGGTGACTAAAAGGGTAGGAGGCAGCGGGAGTGTGGGGAGCTGGGAGCTGGACAGGAAGGTGGAGACCAGAACAGAAAGGCCTCAGCACCACCCCAGGCTCTATGGGGCTTCAGCTCATCTCTGACACCTTAGGGGAAACCTGCCGCTCTAGTCATCACCCAACTGTTCTAAGGTGGGAAGTAATCACTCAGCGTGTGTGGGTGGGGTGGGCAGGAGACGACTAGGACTGTTCTAGGACTGTTTTACTCTGACAGTTCAGTGTTTCTAAGCCTTTGCTCCCAAATCGATAATGTCATACTGCAGAAGAACTATTAAACGGTGTGTAGTAAAGACCTGAACCTTGCCCAAAGAGAGGTCTGAAGCTGTCCCTCAGCCTCTGGGAAGTGGTCTCAAAGCCCTTGGAATGCCCTGCCTGGTAGGAGTGTTTCTGTTTTCCTGGGGGCCTTGGGTCATGCCTGATGGTTGAACCATGTGACTGCAGTGGGGCTGGCCAGGCTGGAGAGGCTAGCAATGTGATTTAGAGAGGGGAGCATTGGGTCACATGGTATCAGTTCATCTTCCAGAAGGGCTGGAGACTGAGATTAGCTTCATGGGTGGTCAACCTTGTCTACCTGCTGGAGCTCCAATAAAATATCTGTACTCCAAGGGCTTCCCTGTTTGGCAATACTCCCTGCATATTGTCACACATAAATACCAGGAAAGTAATGCTGTCCGTGACTCCGGAGAAGGGCACAATGGAAACTTCCCAGTTAGACCCCTCTTGGCCTGTGCCCCATGTGTCTCGTCCCTTGGTTGATTTGATTCTGGACCCTTTTCCTGTAATAAACGGTAGCCATGAGTATAACAGCTTTCTGTGAGTCTTGTGAGTCCTTCCTGTGAATTACTGAACCTGCTACAAGTCCCAAACAAGTTGGACATCCAGCAGGAAGATCTCCATTAGTTCTCAAAGGCTGAGAATCCTCTCTAGGACAATATCTTGTCCTCTTGGCCTGATGGAGTGGCATAACCACCCCTGCCACGTGCTTGCAGCTGCCATGCTTTCCCCCAACCCTGGAGTGAAGGCCCCACCCGTTCCCAGCAACGGGATGGTGGCCAGGCTCTCTACAAAGGCCAGGGCTCACTGGACTTGTAGTCATGGACTCCCCTAATCCCAGCAGAAGAATTACAGCAAGATTTGGCTCAATGGATAGAGCGTCCACCTACCTCATGGGAGGTTCAGGGTTCAAACCTAGGGCCTCCTAACCCGCGTGATAGCTGCCTCACATGCAGTGCTGATGCACGCAAGGAGTGCCGTGCCACTCAGGGGTGTCACCCATGTAGGGGAGCCCCACGCACAAGGAGTGCACCCCGTAAATAGAGCTGCCCCATGCAAAAAAGTGCAGCCTGCCCAGGAGTGGTGCCACACACAGAGAGAGCTGATGTAGCAAGATGATGGAATGAAAAGGGACACAGATTCCCGGTGCCACTGACAAGAATACAAGCAGACACAGAAGAACACGCAGCGAATGGACACAGAGAGCAGAGCAGACAACTTGGGGGTGGGGGGAGGGGAGTGGGGAAGGGAAGAGAAATAAATAAAAAATATATCTTAAAAAAAAAAGATCAAAAGGGAAACACTTGAAAAAGTAGGCAACTGTCTATAATTGTTTATTTCATTCAATTTTTTGGTCAGGAGTAAGTATCAGCTGATTTGCCTCTTCTGATTTTTTAGGACTCATAGATACACTGAGGCAGCTCTGGCAACGATTCAGTGTCAGGGACTTAACATATCATTATTCAATCCCTATGAAGAAAATGGTTAAGGTCAACCATTCAAAGTAAAATTGAGGCAGGTTCATATAGTGAAAGGGGGAAGGTGGCTGAGACCCAGCAGAGAACACGCCCAGCCGACCATGTGGTCATGAGATGCCACACGGAAACCTCCTGAGGGGAAGGCTGCTGGAAAGATCCTGGAGTACCTAGCCCTGAGATCCCATTTGGAGATTTTCCAGGGTCAAGAGAAGCCCCGGATGCCTCGAAACAACAGGCTTCCCATTGGTCCCCTCAGAGCTAACAGGCAACCAACCAGAACAGCGAACAGCTGGGCCCCTCCCCAACACTAGGAAGGGGTGGGGAAGGTCTTAAAGGCCTCGCCTGGGGCCCCACATGTCTGCAGCCTGCCCACAACCACATCTCAGGTTGGGCACCTAACTCTTTTCTTGTTTCTTTTTCTTTTTTAAGATTTATTTATTTCTGTCCCCTTCCCTGCCCGCCCCCTCCCCCCCACCCCCCCGCCACACACAGTTGTCTGCTCTCTGTGTCCATTTGCTGTGTTTTCTTCTGTGTCCGCTTGTATTCTTGTCAGCAGCACAAGGAATCTGTGTTTCTTTTTGTTGCATCATCTTGCTGCATCAGCTCTCCATGTATGCGGCGCCACTCCTGGGCAGGCTGCGCTTTTTTCGCACGGGGCAGCTCTCCTTATGGGGTGCACTCTTTGCACGTGGGGCTCCCCCATGCAGGGGACACCCCTGCGTGGCACGGCACTCCTTGCGCGCATCAGCACTGCACATGGGCCAGCTCCACACAGGTCAAGGATGCCCTGGGTTTGAACCCTGGACCTCCCACGTGGTAGACAGATGGTCTATCCATTGAGCCAAGTCCGCTTCCCTTCTTGTTTCTGAATAAACTCTTTACTCCCTTGCCTACTCCATGTTGTGTCCTTAATTTCTTTTATGGAACAAAAGCCTAGAACCTAGAAGCCCAGAACCCAGAGCCTTCTGCTAATATATTGAGTAGGAAAAAAAAGTAATAGCATTCTTATCAGAGTGGTGGCTAATGCATGAAAACGGCTCCTGTAACAAGGATTTCTGGCTTCTTTCCCCTGTGACGCAATAGGTTTTGGCCAAGGGAGGGGGCGAAGGGGATTGGAGGCCTTGCAGGAGAGGAGGGAGGTAGAGAGGGCCTCCCGCTGGCAGGCAAGGGCTGCCCTTCCTCCCTGGGCTCCTGGAGAAAGGGGCGCAGGCCGAGGGTACGTTACCCCTGAGAGAGAGGCGCCCAGGACTAGTGAACCCCAAAGCAGGAAAGCCCGTGCCAAGGACTGCTCACCCTGACTGCTGCGTCGTTGGAGCTCCAGTCCCCAAGCCACTGAGACGCAGTCAGGGCTTTAGGCCCCTCTCCTTGCTGGAGCAGATGGAGCTGGGGAAGGCACCTTTTCAGCAGAACCAGCCGATCTGACCCCTGCGGGCTTGGTGCTTGCAGGGCAAGGTAGAAGGTGATGTGGGAAGAGCAAGAGCGCCCGCTACAACCACCTCCCCGCCCCACAGCAGCAGCTCCTCCTCTGGGTGAATCATCTGGGCCCGATCTGCCCCACTGGGGCAGTGAGTCATGTGCTGGAATGTACTTCCTAAACAGCACCAGGTTCCTTATGGTGATGTCCTGAGCTTCCTCTTAGGGCACCTGCAGCATCTCCATCTTTATTTGGCATCTGCACTCTGCTGCTCAGTTAAAAGCGCGTGTTTGTCCTCAGGGAAACTGTAAGCAAGCTGCATGTGTGTATCGGGAGGGAACCTGCCTGACTTGTCAGTTCTCTTATGCAGGACATGTTCAGTAATCAGCTGGCTTACTGCTCTGCCCTCAATAATCCTTCATTCACCAACTCACAAATCCAGAAACATGCTCACAATTTACAGTGGAAAGTAATAAGGAGAGAGTGGGAGTGGGGAGAAGATTAGGGAAGGAGCAGAAGGGAGAGAGGGAAGGACGTGGGACCCTGGGCAAACCATTAACATCTCTGAGCCTCAGTTTCCCCATTTCCACCCACCATAACGCTTTGGTGACCCTATTATAATGGATGCTGGACCTTCAGGATGCCACACATATCCTCCCAGCTCCTGGGGTGTTGATTGCTGAGGCCGCACAGCTCTGTCCATGTCTGGGCCTTGCCCTTGCCCAAAGGATCCGCCTCCCCCAAGGTCATGCCCATTTTCCAGGCAGCCCACATCTAAAAACTGGCCTATGTGGGGGTACAAAGTCCCAGCCCCCTTCGCCTCAGTTTGGGGAAAGTCTGAAGGACCATCCCAGCTCCAGAGGTCCCTATGGGATTGAATGAGGCCTCTGTTTTCAACTGCACAAGAGCCTGGCTTCTCCTTCTGCGCAGTCCTGCTCCTCACCCATGCTCCTCACCCATGAGCCTCAGAGGACACCCTGCTAACTCTCTACTCACAAATCTCCATTTCAGAGCCTGTTTCCAGGGGACTGGCCCAAGACACATCTACATTCTGGACTCAAATCCTGGCTCTATCACTTTTTAGCCATGTATCCATTATTTACTCTCTTTGTGCCTCAGTTTCCTCATCTGTAAATGGGGTAATGGTAAGGTTTTGATGAGTTCATGTGTGTAAAGCACTTAGAACAGTGGTGGGCTACTTAATATTTTCACTTAATATGGGGAAATATCTCTCTCACTCATGGAGTCTTCACAGGGAGGTACTCCAGTGGCCTTTCAAGGCAGTTCCCTTCCACGTGGTGACTCAAGGATCCAGGCAGGTTTTACCCTGTGACTCTCCAAGCCCATGACAGAGAAAGATGAAGGAAGATCCTCAGAGAAGCATGACATCCTAAGGAATATTCTTCCCAGGGATTCCTACTGCCATTTTCATGCATCTGCAAAACTTCTTTGGCTTGACATGATTCAACAGTGGAGCCTGGGAACTTGGCTTTCCTGGCAGACATTCAATGCCCCTACACAGAAAGGGTCATGTGTATAGACTCTGGAAGGTGGAAACCTGTTTTCAGCTCCAGCCCCAGAATGGTTTCACCCTTTTCACTGCCCAGCCCGCCTGTTACCAGAACAGAAAACATGAATCCAGAAGGGGGTGGGGGCAGCTTGTCAGAGTAGAACCCCCTGATGATGGCAAAGGAATGTAGGCACAGACGTGGAAACCTCAGCTGGGGGAGCCAGTCACACCAGGATGGGGGGCCCTGGCATTTGGAGGCTCACACGGAGGCCAAGCAAAGCTTGACTTAGATATCAGAAAAGACTTGACACTTCCAAATTTTACTGCAAGCAAGCATATGAGCAATTACTAAGATTAGGAAGTAGGGCCCAGAAGCCAAAAGCACATCCCCTAGGGAGCATAGCTGGAGAGAAGAATACCTGGAGACCCCAGGGAAGGGGTGCAGACTGGTCCACAATTCCCTCAGGCTCAGAGCTGACTGAGGACCAGAGAGAAGGAACTGGAAGCTCAGGGAGCATTTCCTACACGCCCTGCAGTGTGGTTGCTTTTCACGTACAGGTGCTATCCCCACAAAAGCCTTATGAGGTAGGTCTTCCTTTTTTCTTACCTGAGGCAGAGGAGGTTACACAGTGTGCTCTACAGACTGTGGCTCAGCCAGGCTCAGCAAACCCCTCCACTGTCCTGAAGGTGCAGTGAGCTACAGCCTTTCCAGCGTGGTTGCAGGGAGGGCTGTGGACCGAGAGGGCCTTGGGGATGGCTGAGTCAAGGATCTGGCTTGGTACATGCCAACAGTTGCTTTTCCCCTCTGGCGTACCAAATAAAGGTACAAATTATCCACATTATTACAATAGCACAGAATTTAGGACAAATTAATAGTACCCCTGAAGAGAACCTGAAGACTTTAATAACCACAGGCAATTCCATTCAGTTGGACCCTAAGTGTCTCATTCACTGTCCTGTGCATCCTCTTCCTGTGGCCCTTCAAAGCTAGGCAAGGGCGATGGTCACATCGAAGACCCTGCAGGGCAGAGTGAATGAACACATCCCCGCAGTGCCCAGGGAGAGGGCCTCTTCTGGGCTAGGGTCCTAGGACTGCTGTAACAAAGAGCCACATGCTGGGTGACTTCAAAGGACAGAAGTTTATTCTTTCACACTTCAGGAGGTCTCAAGTCCAAACTCAAGTTTTCAACAGGGCTGTGCTCGCTCCAGAGGCTCCAGAGAGGATCCAAAGAGGATCCTTCTTCTTTCAGGTTTTGGGGGTTGCATTCCTTGGCTTGTAGATGCATCACTCCAATCTCCACCCCGGTCATCACATGGCCTTCTCCCTTGCATCTCCCTCTCACAAGGACACTATTCATTGGATTAGGGCCCACCTCAGTTCAGTATGACCTCATCTTAAACTTGATTGCCTCTGCAAAAACCAACTTTCCAAATAAGATCCCATTGTGCAGCACTGGGGGGTTAGGGTGTCAATATGTCTTTTCAGTGGATAGACTTCACCCTGTAAGATCTTAAAAGTTGCATTTTTCATCTAAGAACAATGCAGAGAACCAGTTCAGTCCAGGGGAGAGGGCCCTTACCTCCCATCTAACCCATCCTAAGGCAGCGTCTGGCTTTAGGGCCGCCCGTGTTTATCAGGAGTTTGGGCGCGGGTCTGGGCTTGTGCATCCATTTATAGAGCAGGCTGCCTGGTGCCTATTTATGTGACAGAGCAGGGAGCCCCTGAGACAAAGCCAGACCCAAGGGAAGGCGTTCCTGGGCACGAGGGCAGTGGGGGCTAGAGGACTGCTGGGGCACAATGCAGCACCTGCCCCACTTTGTCCTCCTGCCTGGTTCCGTGAACTCATTTCACTCTGCATTGGCACAGCTCCCAGTCTGATTACATGCACAGAGGACTCCAGAATATTCCATACAGGGACCCAGCACAGCACTTAGGGGCAGCACAGTCCTGACCCTGTGGCGTTGGGCCCCAGCAGAAGAGGGCAGCTTTGGCAGAGGAGGGGTTCTCCATGACTTTGTGGGGCTCTCACTGGCTTTTTGCAGCATGTGTAGGCAGCAGTGGCAGCCACTAAAGGGAGTGGCTTTCCCATGAGAGGAGGAAAATGGCTGAGGGTGGAGGGAGAAGCCAGGACATGCATTTATACTATTAAGGTGAGCCTGATTCTTACCCCAAATTTGGGGGAATCTAGGTGATGCAGTCCACATACATAGGCTAAGCAAGAGTAGAAGCCTCCACCACACCAAGCTTCAAGGGGCCCGTTCAGTCTCCCTTGAAAAGCCCTTCTGGGATACTTACGGCCAGACTCATCTCTTCTTAGAAAGAAGCCTCAGGCATCTGAAGATGTCAGAGTATACATTTTGGGGATGGTAATCCCACAGAGTGCCTCCTTTCAACCCCATTTAGTACATGCTTAACTTGAAATTGGTTCTAGTGAATACAGTGTCCCCAGCTGACATGGATTGAATTGTATCCTCCAAAAGACATGTTCGAGTCCCACCCCATGAAGTGACCCCATTTGGAAATAGGATCTTTGAAGCTGTGATTAGGTATGATAAGGTCAAACTGGATGAGGGTGGATCCTAATCCAGTATGACTGGTGTCCTGATAAGAAGAAATGTGGACACAGGCAGTAGGAGACAGAGCGGGAGCTGGCCATGTGATGGAGGCAGAGATCAAATTAGGCCACAAGTCAAGGAATATCATGGATTGCCAGTCAGAAGCCTACAAACTTTGGAGTAAGCACATGCTGCTTGACACCTTGATTTTGGTCTTCTAGACCCCAGGACTGTGAGACAAGAAATTCGTGTTGTGTACACGCCTGTCTGTCCTTTGCCTACCACACCCTTGCCCGTCTTGTTTCCCTAAGTCCCCATCCACCTGTAAGATTTAGTTAGCACATCACCTCCTCTGTGAGGTGTTACCTGCCAGCCCGCCCCAGGTGGCTTCTCCTGGATTCCCATGGCACCTGGAGCACAGCTCTTGCTGAGCACTTCTCAGGCTGAGTTGTAAGTGCTTTTCTATCTGTCTTCCCCCAACTCAGGAGTTCTAAACTTAGGGTGCGTCAGAATCACCTGGAGGCCTTGTTAAAGCACAGCTCACTGCTCTCCCTCCCTCCCATCCCCAGAGTTTCTGATTCAGGAGGTCTGTTCTGGACCTGAGAATCTGAATTTCTAACAAAATTCCAGGCACTGCTAATGCTGATGGTCAGAGACCAGGCTTTCAGAAAGATCGATGTAGACAGGAAATTTGTAAAGGGCAGGAGTGCTATTATATTCATCCATGCATCCCTTGCACCTAGCATGGTGCTGGCATAGAGCGGTTGCCTGATATATAGTATTTCAGAATGAATGCATGCATATGTGGATTGATTAAAATATGGCCTCCAAGCATCCCTAGTAGAAATCGTTGTAGCGTCTTTACCAAACACCACACTGCAGCAGAGAGTCACTATGTAAGAGGAGGGCAAAGATAGATTGATCGACTGCTCATGCCTTGGTGTCTTACTCCCCTCCCCAAATAATTTTGAGAGAATTTGAAAAATAAAAATAAAAATAAAAATGACGATAAAGAGTTTCATGAAGTAGATAAGTAGAGTATTGGGCTAAATTTCTACAACGAGGACAAAAGTTAGCTCTGAGTTTCAGAATCTAAAGCAAAGCAATGGACACCCTGGACAGCAAAGAGTTGAAAAAGGAAGTAAGCAAAGGAGACAGAGAGACAGAAATGAAGAGGAAATCCCAGTGCAACTCCAGGTTCTATTTCTTTTATTATTATTATTATCTTAAAAAAAACAAGATATATAGATCACACAAAATGTTACATTAAAAAATATAAGAGGTTCCCATATACCCCACTCTCCACACCCACCATAGCTTCTATTTCAAGGTCTATTCTTGGTTGATGCAACTGTTCTATGTCATTGCAAACTTTGGGTATCTTGGTATCCAGAACAGAAGTGCCTCCTCCCCCTCCTCTCCCTGACCAGGTCTCGTGTGTTCTTGCCCTTGGCCTCCTAAGAGTACGTCCTTCTTCCTACCCTTACTTTCCCCACTCTCCATTTTTGACCTTTCTCTAAAAGAACAGGCTCTGAATGCTTGTGAAGTGGTATGTGGTTTCCCTCTGGGAGCAAAATTAGGGCGAATCAAAATATAATGGATGGAAAGAAATTGTTATAGAAATGTCTTACCCTCAGGAATGGTTTTTGTTTTTTTGTTTTTTGGAGGGGGAGGGTGTTTCAGAAAAGAATGATTCATCTCAATGTATCTCCAAGTAAATGGATGAGCCAACCAATTCTAATGGACTGCATTGAGCAGATGGAGGATGGTCAGTTGGAGTCAGAAAGCAAGAGTGTGGCCGTGTGTCCCTAGTGTGGTCCAGTGGAAAAGCCTGGAGACTCTCCTAAAGGGAGAGAACACCATGCCTGCCCCTGCCCCTGCCCCTGCCCGAGCACGATCGTCCATCTGGCAGGTGTACTTCTCCTGGTAAATGTCTAGTTTGTTGTTTTGGTCTCGCCATCTAGGGAGCTGCTAACTGGGAGCTGCCTTCTCTCTCAAAAGTAGACCTTAATTCTCAGTGATTGCAAGTAAATAAACATGGCAGAGCTTCAAAAGGCCAAGTCAGGTTGAAGGAAGGGTTTCGCACTCCCTTCTATGGATCCAATACAGAGAGAAGTAATGGCAAGATGTGGTCCCCATTCTCCTGCCCCAAGCGCGGGTGTGTCAACTCTCTGAATGGCCCTGGGTCCCCAAGCAGGTATTGGTCCTTTGCTAGTGGACCGAGAGGGGTGGCCTGGGGCTTACAGCCAGATCTCCACAATCATAGGCAGGGACACAAGAGGGAAATGTCTTCTGAACCTGTCCTATTGCTCTTCTAAGCATTGAAACTGTGAGCCCATGAGGTTATACTGCCATGAATCTCTGCCCTTCTGAAGATTTTATAAGAACATAAATCCTTGTATTAAATTAAACCTTTTTATGCTGAAAATAGCTAGAGTGGTTTTTAGTTTTGGCAACTAAATCCTAATCAGCACCCCATGAGAAGTAAAATACATTGCATGGACCTGTCAAGGGTTCTCGGGTCCCATGAAGGCAGTTTCCCCAATGGTCTCCCTAAATAGTCTCTTCTGAATTTGGCTGGTGGGGGTCATCCATGCAAGATGGGATAAAATCCAGTTTCTGAATCTGAAACTGAAACCAAACCCTGCCCTAGTGGCTTTTGTAGCCTCAAATGGTATGGAGTTTATATGTTATAGATAGCAGGCAAGTATTATTTTTTATGTTTTATCTCATTTACAGATTAGAAAACTGAGGGTCAGAGTGACTAGTTCCAAAGTTGGTGTATTAGTCAGGGTTCTCTAGGGAAACAGAATCAACAAGAGATATCTGTCAATAGTAAGAGATTTTATCAGAGTCTCTCTTGTGCCCGTGGGGATGCACAAGTCCAGGTTCCGCAAGCAGGCTGCAAACAGGGGCTCCGATGAAAGTCCAGTGAAGGTTCTTGATGAGTTCTGGGAGATGTTGCCTGTCCAAAGACAAGCTGGGAAATTCTCACTCAATGCTGGAATCATTTCCCCTTTGAAGGCATTCAACTGATTGGATAAATTGTCACTCATTGCTGATGGCAGTCTCCCTGATTGATGTAATTATAACCAGTATGATTTACCACTGCAGTAAAAACAATAGTGCCTAAAGTCCGTAAATGCCCTTGTATTACAGTTAGCCCAGGGCTTGCTTGACCAAATTAGCCTAACCATCACAGTTGATAAGTGATGGGACCAA
This sequence comes from Dasypus novemcinctus, assembly GCF_030445035.2. Lineage (NCBI taxonomy): Eukaryota > Metazoa > Chordata > Mammalia > Cingulata > Dasypodidae > Dasypus > Dasypus novemcinctus. The sequence continues at coordinate 12,161,879 of NC_080687.1, read as the reverse complement.
ACTGACCCATTACAGAGATCTGCTGAGGGCGTTAGGGGTCTGTTGTCTGCAGCAATCCTTTGTCAGCTCTGAGTATTTCTAATGGCATTATATTTCTTGATCTCGGAATGCTGCCTACCTATTTTCATCACTGAATTTGCAAGTTTGATAAATGTCAAAATAAAAAGCCCCACAAAGAAAAGTGTATTTTTGAGAGGAATAAACTAATAATGGGAGAGACAGAATTTGCTTATTAAATTTTCAATATTGGCTATAAATACAGTATTAAACTCTACAATTCCTTCTATAACAATCATGTGTTAGAACAGGCAGGACACCTGTTTCCCATCTGTTATGCTTTCACTCTCAGCATCTTATCAAATGTCACTTTTCAGAAAAAGGGCTGTCACCAATTTCAGGTCTGGGGAAGAAATGTGTAATTAACTTCTTTTTTTTTCTGAAGAGACTGTGGAATTTTTGCTCATTGTATTATATTCATAAATGAAAGGATATATTTTGAAGAAGAATTAAGAAGATACTTAAAGTTATGGGGTTTTCCATTTCTTACAAAATGTAGTACTTTGTCATTTCCATCGAGGGTCTGTTAAGGAAAAGAAATACATCCTTCAGTATCCTCAAGGAAGAGCTGGTCTGTTTTGCTCCATCACCTGCTTGGGCAAATCCAGGCTGGGCTGGGTTCTGGCTTGGGTTGAAACCTGCCTGTTGATTTGTGAAGCTTGACAGGGAAACCAGCTTTATGTTGGCTGGGTTAAACATTTCATGACATCATTAGTTTTCTTTGTCACTTTCTCTGCTTTATTTAATTACAAACTCTTCTCTAAATTTCACTTTACATAATAACCAGGCAGGAGATTTCATCCTTCATCTCTCCCTCCCTCTGGAATAACTTTCATTCTGTTGCGTGTGCTGCAGGCAATTGTGAGCCTGTCCCGAACAATGGAATCCCCGTTCCATTGTTCTGTGCTCTCATGACTGGGGTGCTTTGGCCTCCTTAGCTGGGCAAAATTCCTTGAAGTCACATTTCTAGAAGGCCCAGGAGGTGAGAATGCGGAGGAGCATTTGGACATAGACCACCCTCCTTTTTTTTTTTTTTTTTTTGCAAATATGCAGAGTTTAAGTTACTCTTCTTAATAGCTATTCCTCATTGAAGGCCAGTTATGTTCTAGATCTTCTTCATAGATGATTTTGTTTCAGTTAATACAAGAACCCTCCAAGGTAGATGCAAGGCTTGGTGAGGATGACTACCTTGCCCAAAGTCACACCAGTCTACTGGATTCCAAGGCCATGGTGTTCCCACCTCTGTACTCACATTCCCTTGTGGCCGTTTTTCTCTGTCCTGGGGCTCCTTGTTCTAGGGGCCAGACTCTTGCTGTACAGCTCCCTTCCCGATGCTAACCCAAGAAAGACCTGGATGGTTTTCTATTAGTGGCCCACCAAATGGCCCTTGCCTTCCCTTGGTCTTTTGTGGCTTTCTGGTCTTTCTGTGGGCAAGACTTCCTGCCTTAGGAACATGAGAAGCTTCCTCAGGACAGAGGCCCTCTGTGCCCCCGAGAACTCTGGGAGTACACTGGGTGCTTGATAGTCAGGACACTGCAGCTTATGCTGAAGCTTTTGTACAATGATTGACTTCACCACAGCCGTGCGCTCTGAGGTGCATTTAAATGTTGAGTTACTTTCTTATCCTCTCCATTTGAAAAATGGCTTCATCTCCTCCCCAAGGTTCTGAGTTCCTTTTCTGGAGATTCTATCCACATGTGGAAATAAATGAAGAACACCCAAATGAGAACAAACAAAGGCTTTTTATTCAGAGCTTGCTCTAGCGAGGAGCCGGGCACCGTCTACTTGCATTTGGTGGAAACTCAAAGGCAGGCAGGGGAGTGGGAAACTTCAGAGTGGAAAAATGTGGGCCCTGGTTGGAGGTGTGGTGGGGGGAAGTTGGAAGTGGGCTAACAAGACGTGGAACATCTTATGTGATGGGTTAAGGGAGTTTTGTACAGGTGGTCTTAAGTTGGAGACAGGGCCACAAATTAAGGAAGCTATCCATTATGGAGTAAGTCCTGGCTATGTTGGGCTGATGGTTACAGGGCTGGTGGTTTGAGTTCCTGGAGTGTTTGCTGAAGAGAGTGGGTCAAAGGATCCTGGACTGTTTGCTGCCCATAGTGGGTCAGTTTCCTGGTAATTGTCCATTTGTATATTCAGTCTTCTGCACAGCACTTGAGGTGTCCTGCTTTCAGGTGGCTCCTCATGAAGAGTCAAGAGGAAGAATCCTTAATCTGTCCACGGCTGGGCATGGGTGAACAGGGATCTCTAGCACCATCTTGGTGGAACCTGGGAATACAGGTGTCAGGAGTTGTAAAATGACCCAGACAATGTGACTCGGTGTTCAGACTGGCTGTGGTGCTTTCTTCTCTAATAACTCTTAATTATCAAAGAGGACTGTCCTGGGAAGGCAATGCACAACTTTGCTAACTCCCTCTCCTCTTTCTCAGCCTCCCATTAACACCCTTCCAGAAGATGACTGCTAGGTCATCACCTTTGGTCTTCTGTCAAGGATTTCATGCACACATGGTTAAGGATCTCCATGCCACTGGGAGCAAGGGCTCAGGTTTCTCCCCAGAAGGTCCTGTGAAGTTTCAGATGAAAAGACACAGGCCCACGGTTCTTGATTCAACAAAGAGAATGGAATCTGGAAGAGTGTGAGATGTTCCATGTGGCAGTGTGAGATAAATTCCAAAAAGAGAGATTATATTTGTAAACTGGTCTGTTCCTTGATACCCTTTGACTGTATTATATTCAGCTGAGATGTCTTTGATGAAATTATGTTAAGATTATAATGTTATTCATTATAACATAACAAATTATGTTATTCTACCATGTCAGTGGGGCATGGCTCAGGGTTGAGTCACTCCCCAACCCCCTTAGTGGGCTATACAAATGGACTTTACTCAAGAAGACATGCCAAAGAAGGCACGGGAAGAAAGAGAGCTCCATAGACACAGAAGAGGACAGAACTTAGTCATTTCGTTCCTGCCATGTCACAGAAGGGAGAAAATTGAAACAGCTAAAGCCCCGGAGAAGGCTGAGTCATTTGCCTGATAGTATACAGCTGAAGAAACCAGAGTCCTGAGCAGCTAAGAAGGCTGGGAAAGAAATGAGTCCTCCAGCCTGAAGTTGAGATGGGAAGAAGCTGGGCCCACGGAGCCTTAAGAGGAAGGAAGGAGAGACCAGACCACCATCTTACTCCAATAGAGGAAGGCTGAACCCTCGCGGAGATCAGCAACCATCTTGCTTCAACACGTGGCAACAGACTTTGGTGAGAAAATACCTCTTATGTTACCTCAAGTTGGACTCTTTAGGGCCTTGTGACTGTAAGCTTTTACCCCAGACAAATACTCTTTTAAAAAGCCAACAGATTTCTGGTCCTTTGCATCAGCACCCCTTTGGCTGACAAACACACTCCATTTTCTAAGCGTTCCCATGTGCCTTTCTCCCTCGGAGGACTGTGAGTTTGGGATGTTTTAGTCGTGTCTGCCTCCCATTGCTACAGAACTGGCCGTCATCCATCGTGGGTGGAACCTGCTGGGGCAGCACAGTGACCAAGGTGGACGGGGGCTCCTGAGCACCATTCCCAGCACCTGCTGATCCAGGGTGCTTGGTCTAGTCTGACTTGGAGAAGGAAGGGAACATACAAATCCCACACTGTCCTGGTCGTGCCTTTAAGGCAATCACAGGTGAGGGCTTGCATTGAGGCCTGGTGCTTTTCTCAGACTTCCTCAAGCACCAAGTCCCCATCATCAAAGCCTGTGGGTTACAAGGCAACCGAGCCCAGGGAAGTGGGGCCTCAGGTGCTGTTCCCTGTGGCAGGTAGGATTACGTCCCCCAACACAGACATAATCCTCACCTGCTTTCCTGTGGCTGCAAACTTCTTTGTAAATGTTATTTTTAGTGTGGCCCAACTGAGTCAGGGTGGATCCTAATCTCATGACTGGAAGCCATAGAAAGAGAGGAAACAGGAAGCCAGGAGTTGGAAAAGGCCACACAGGAAGTAGCCAGAAAGCACTGGAAATGGACGAGTCGATGAAAGGAGAGGACATCGCCAGGTGATGGGGGATTGGGCCGGGATACAGCTGTGGAACCCAGAGATCGCCAGCAGCTGACACCACAGCGCAGTCCGGGAGAGAGCCAGCCTTGCCAAAATTTTGATTTGGGACTTCCAGCCTCCAAAACTGCGAGCCAGCAGATTCTTGTTGTTTAACCCACGAGTGGAACTTGTCCTAGCAGCTTGGCAAACTCGGACACCTCCTCACCCTGTCCTCGCTTGCCTCCAAGGTGGAAGCCCGACAAGGATATTCGAATGCTGCTGGAACAACAGGCCTAAAACTCACTGTACTTCTCCTCCTGGCTCCTGCCCAAGGGGCCAGTGGAGCCCCTCCAAGAGCACAGGCCAGGGGTGGCCCGCCCAGGCCAGGCAAGCCCAGCACCCAAGAGCCAGAGCCAGAGGAGCTGGAAGGGGAGGCTAAAGGGGGAACAAGGAAGGGAGCAAGCAGCGCCCCACAAGACCATCTATGCGAGAATGAGGTGTGAGTCAAAAGGTGGAAGACCCAGCAGCGAACGCACGGCCAGGGCTCAAAATGGGTCAATAGCTCAGGAATAAGGGGTGCTCATTCGTGGGGGGGGGGGGGAACAGCAGCTCCAGGGTGCTCACTGCGGGGCAAGGGCAAAATGTCCAGTGCAGCCCTCTCCTAGGAATGGGGTGGGCCAGATGAGCCTGGAGCGCTCCTTCAGCTCAGCGTCATTTAACAAGCATTTCCTGTGCACCCACCAGGTGCAACGTGCTGAGTGAGAAAGAGAGGCCCACTGCCGCCCCAAAGCGCTTACAGTTTTACAATGAAATGGCAAAATTTTTATAGTGTTCAAAACAGTCACATGAGACTTTTTTTAAACCACACCTTTTTCTTGGGCTAGACAGAAAGTTCAAAAGCAGCGAAACTATCAGCTGAGTGCTAAAATTGCAGAACAAAAGGTGTGAGATGCCAGCGTTCAGCTGGTTTCAAAGCAAAGGGAATGGGCTGATAGGAAAAAAGCAGTGGGGGTCGAGGGGGCACGTGGAGATGAGGAGACGGACATGGTTTCACCCTCAGCATTTTGATTGGCATCTGAAGAGATGTTGGGTTTTAGCTACACCCTGTAAGGTTTGGTCTTACTTGAGGTTCAGGGATGCCTCCCTGCTCACGGCTACCTGCAGGTACAGCCATTAATTCTCAGGCATTTGTGTAAGATAGTCTCTTACTAATGTAGTTAAGTTTAACGCACTGCAGTGTATTGGGGAAAGCACGGATTTTGGAGCCAGACAGATCTGACTCCTGTCTGCCACTTGCTCTTTAACTGTGTGACCTCACTCAGCTCCTGTTTCTTGGTGGCAAAATAGGAATAATAATACATTTCTCTAGAACTTTTGTGAGCATTGAACGAGATCACACATGAAAGAACCTCACACGGTCCTGGCCCATGGCGAGCACTAACAGAAGGGGTCTTAGCTTGCCTAAAAAATGCCTCTCTAAGACGGGCACCCCCGGGAAATGGGGAAGCAGGGCTGGGGGCCCAAGGCAAGAGATTAGCCAAGGAGGGTGCCAGGTGTGGGGAAGGGTGAGGAACCAGATGGACAGGAACCTTCTTGGCTTAGGGGCACTCAGATGCTGCAGCCAGAGGGCGGCCGTGCGTGGAAGCCAGGGAGGCCATGGTGGGCAGGCAGTTCTACTTCCCAAATAGCTTGTGAACACATCCATTACTCTCAACCCCACTGCCCTGAGAACTGGACACCGGACTCCTTCAACAGCCTCCTAACTTATCCACTGCATCCCACCTCCCTTCCATCAGTCTGTCCCTCCTCAATATACCCAGAAAGATCCTTGTAAAAGCAAATCCAATTACCATCCCCCTCGGCTTAAAGCCTCCATGGCAGACAGCTGCCTTTAGTGTGGTTTTCATTTCCTCCCATGGCTTACATACCTGCTGGGGCTGGTTCCCCTTTATCTATCCAGCTAGCCACTTGGCATCAAATATGCCGAATCATCTCAGTTCCTCCCACATACGGTGTTCCCAGGGACCTCTGGGCCTTTGCATGCCTGGTTTCCTATGCTTAGAACACTTACCCCTCCCCTTCTCTTCCAGGTGTTTCTTATTCATCTTTTAGGTTTCTGATTATATATGGCTCTTCCTCCAGGAAGCCTTCATTGACTACCTGCCTGGCTTAGGACTGAGTTTCTATCCACCTTTTTTATTTCGTTTTAATTTTCATTACTTTTTATTTCTGTCCACTCTTAATCTCTAAGTTTCTTGAAGGTACCTGAGACAGTCGACAGCACACAGTAGATGGGCTGCAAGAAGTGTCGAATAAATAAATACACCCGGTAGGGCAGCTGCAGGCCCTGTTGGCAGGTAATGCTGAGATAATTTACCTGACAGCTCTTGCATAGGTTTTTCCCATCCTTAGCAGTCAGGATCCATCAGGAAACAGATGACTCCATAAAACAGATAATCTTGGAGCATCGAATGAAGGGATTTTTTATAAACATGTAGACAGATTCAAGGGAATCCAGCAAGAGTTGGTGAACCGCCCCCTGCCCCCAGCTCCTGCCTGAGCCTCCATTGGCCAAATCCAACTGGAAGCCAGTGGATAAGGAACTTCACAGATGCAGCAGTGGCCTGTGGGGACCGGAGCATAGTGGAAAAGGATGGCGTGTGGATCTGCAGGGACAGAGAATAAAAGCCCCACACTATCCGAAGCCGTTATGGGGAATGGATTCGCCTGCTGGTTGTAATGCTTCTCTCCCTTGGAGTTGAACATGTTGACCTGCCAACTGAATAGAGATTAAATAGATGCTATTTTTAAAATGTTCTCACTGAGTCAAAAATATTAAGTCTTTTATCAACTTTGTTTTCTTTGTACGTGTGTTTTATTTATATTTCAATAAAAGTAGCTCTTATATTTCAATTTAAGTTTTAAAAAATCTGCTTGGAGATCTGTGCTGAACTTGGACAGAGCTCAACTTCAAAACTGCAGATGAGTCTGAACAAGCTGGGGTCTGAGCAAGGCTTTCATCTGGCTCGAGAGGTGTCCCCGGCAGAAGTTCTGAAGGTCTTACAGGGACGAGTGACAGTTTTCCACTGTCCATCAATCTGTTGTGGAAATTAAATGTTGGACCCAGAGTTCACTTGTGATCTGCATGTTAGTTATGTTATTTGGAAGAGGTCAAGAGGGAGCCGGGAGTCTCCATGCTTGAACAGATGCACACTTCTTAACTCGTGAGTCCATCAAAAGCTCCGTGTCTGCTAAACCCGGGTTCACTGAGATAACTCAAATGACAAATTCACGCAGGGTGCACAGGCTCCCTCCGTGCGCTGAGACTTGCAACGCCATCTGCTTTTGTCCACATTGGGGTGCTTAGTTTGTTGAAGGATGTTAACAAGTGAAGGTTGCAGGGGCCTGAGGCCATGCAGCCTTCGCTTAATCATAAGGAAATCTAATGTCCAAGCAGAAGCAGTGGAACCACAACTGAAGACATCTGCATCCGCCGCTCCTTCATATTCCACCCAAGTTCTCTCCTTCAGGGGATCCGGCTTGTATGCCACACATTTGCAGAGTGGTGGTCCCCATTCTACTAAGGACAGCTTAGGAAAGCGGTCGGTGGGCATCTTTGTTTAGGCCCCTTGCACCTCCCTTAGCCGAGGTGAGCCTGTGGAGTGTGTGGGAATGTGGTGCTTACACGAGGACACTATTTTCAAAAATATTTTCTAAGATTACTTGAGCCAGTTTATTCCTCTGATCCATTACCCGAGGACCCTAAGGATTTTCTGTCCTTTTTTTCCGAGGGGGATGGGGTGCTTTTCACTCAAATGTGGCTTGTGAAGAACAACTTGGTAGAAGAAATTAGGGGAGGAAAGCTGAAGAAGTGAGGGGGAAGAAGAGAAAGGGTTTACTCCCAGGTACTCACACAGAGCCAGCTGGAAGGGACCCCTCAGAGTTGGTGCACAGAGAAGATGGAGACGCCTTAGAGGGCAGCTCAAGGTCAAGCACTGTGGAGTGGAGCAAGGCGGGATGTCACAGCCTTAGAACAAGTCAGGACGTGGCAGGCTCCATCTCCCAAATAAACGCGGAGCACAGCTGGTCTAAGCAGAGGGGAGTGAGGAGCCAGGCAGTGCGGGCTCGTGGATAACCCTGTGTCCTCCAAGCCACGACTCCGCTGGCACGGGATGGCGCCCGCCAACCCGAGACGCTCGGGGGCGCCCTTCTCCTAGGCCTGAGTGAAGATCCGATTCCAGGGCGATGGGGTTCCTGCCGGCCGGGTGTGAGCCCGCCGCGCCGCCCGCCCACCCCCAGGGGGAGCGTCCAGTTGCCAGCCCTTTACGTGTGGCGGACGGCGACGTCCCCAACCTCCCTCCTCCAGGGGGCCCTGTGTGGACCGCGGGGAGCGTCGGGGCAATCGACCAGGCTCTACTCCTAGACGTGGGCAAGAGGGGCCCCTGTCCTGGGACCCCTGCTTCAGGGGGGCCTGCCCTGCACAGACGCAAAATGAACCCCTGAAAGAACACAGACGCCCCTGCCCCGCTGCCCACAGCCGGAACCTCGACCCCCGCGGCAGGACCGGCGGGATTTGAGCTGGGGGGCTTTCGGGGACCGAGAAGACGAGGCAATCCACGCACCACATCCCTCCCCTTGGCATAAACGCCCTCGATCCCCGCAGAGCCAAGGACAGCGTCCCGGGGGGCTGAGGGCCGCTCCCCGCTTCTCCTCACCCTCGGGTCCTGTCCCCAGCGACCCGCCAACGATGGGGGGGGGGGTGGTTGAAGGGGGGGTGGTCCCCAGCGCCGCAGCGCGGCCACGAGCGTTTGCAGCTGTGCACTCTCCCCTTGCTCTCCAATGTCTCCAGGGCCTACGTGTGCGGGACAATGACAATGCTCTAGCCTCAGCAAGTAGTCGGACATTGAATGCTAGCCCCCTAAGTGGTCTTATTGCTATAAAAATAATTATTTTCATCTTAATACTTTATCTTACATTTAATTAATTAATGTGTCTTTTATTTATCTTGGTAAATATTTTAAGAAATATAAATATATTCTATATTAAAAGTAAATATAGGGAAGCGGACTTGGCCCAATGGATAGGGCGTCCACCTACCACATGGGAGGTCCAGGGTTCAAACCCCGGGCCTCCTTGACCCATGTGGAGCTGGCCCTTGCGCAGTGCTGATGCGCGCAAGGAGTGCCATGCCACGCAGGGGTGTCCCCACGTAGGGGAGCCCCACACGCAGGAGTGCGTCCTGTAAGGAGAGCAAGAGAGCGGCTGCAGTGCAAAAGAAAGTGCAGCCTGCCCAGGAATGGTACCGCACACACGGAGAGCTGACAAAGCAAGATGATGCAACAAAAAGAAACACATATTCCCGGTGCCTCTGATAAGGATAGAAGTGGTCACAGAAGAATACACAGTGAATGGACACAGAGAGCAGACAACTGGGGTGGGGTGGGGGAAGGGAAGAGAAATAAATAAAAAATAAATCTTTTTTTAAAAAGTAAAACTATTTTTACTTTTTCATATTTATTTGTTTTATTTTTTGATATTTTGTTTTTATATTATCTATGTCTAGTAAATGAAATTCAATTACTTTTTCAAACACATAAGCAATATTGCAGACTTATTGTAATAATTTTGATTTATAATACTGATATTCATTAACTAAAACCCATTTGCCTTTTGATTTTCATAAGTAATGTAAATTTTAGGAGAAAGGTAACTTTTTTTTGCAAATACTCAACTCATGTTAATTTTCGTTTCTAATGAAAATATATTAAAATGTACACTTTGAATACAATTCCCTTTTAGCTTTTCACTCCCTTGAATCACTGAGCATGAGCCAGGTGCCACTGTGATAGGTACAGAAAATATAAAAGTAGAGTTCAAAAAAGAAGAAAAACAATGAAAGGAGACAACAGAAAATCTTCAAAGGAAGGTGTCAGGTTTGGAGGGAAGCCGAGGAAGGGAAGCGTGTGGAAGAGAGCCAGGTCCATTGAAGCAAAGCCTTTCAAGAGCTCAGCAGGTGGGCTGGTCTGAAGAGGACAGCAGCAGCCTGGGGGGTGAGGGGGAGAGTTTTTATACCTCGTTCTGGGCCTAGATGGAATTGCCATTCCAGGGTCCTCAGGAGGGAGGAATAAAATATGGATTAGAGTGGACTTACTGGTATTCTACTATAGAATTATTGTGACTCTAGCAATGGAAGAAATTGTATCATCGATGAGATGTGGGGGCATTTTTAGGACTTGGAATTGTCCTCAATGATATTGCTGGGACAGATGTGGGACATTATATATCCTGCCATAACCCACTGAATGGACTGGGGGAGAGTGTAAACTACAATGTAAACTATAATCCATGCAGTGCAGCAGTGCTCCAAAATGTGCTCATCAAATGCAACAAACGTGCCACACTGATGAAAGAATTTGTAGATGTGGGAGGAGTGGTGGTATGGGGAGGAGCAGTATATGGGACCCTCTCCTATTTTTTAATATAGCATTTTGTATGATCTATGTACCTTTAAAAAATTAAAAAAAAAAATAAAAAGAACTGGAAACGGTGGAGGTGAGCAGAGCCCTGGCCTTCACAGTCAGGAGGCAGCACCCTCTTCGCCACCAATTGACGCGATGGCAATAAGCAAGAGAACTGGTGTCCTATGTTCACAGCTGGAGCAGGGCGAGAGTGCTCCCTGAGCGTTCCTGGCCTTTGTGGTTGAAGACTTCAGCACCTGTCCACCCATGAGAGCCTGAGTGGGTGTCCTTTCTGCTGGCGCTCGGGTGATCCTGGGCCCACTGACATCCGTGGGCACATTTGCCCCTGCTAGGCTCTGAGACGGGGACCCTGCAGCCGGGCCATGGCACGTGGCTCGGAGGTGGGGACCTGTCCACACGCACCAGTCAATGAGGGCAAGGGGCTAGGAACCCTCTTGAATTGCAGAAATTCCAATTCAAGACACAGTGGAAGTTGGCCAGCCAAGCTGGTAAGATTAATGATGAATAACGAGGCATAATCTGCACGTTCTCAGTGAAGTGTCTTGCACAGAATCGACTTAATAAAGCATTTCAGGGAAGAAAATTTGTCTCAATGGATAGAGCATCCACCTACCACATGGGAGGTCCAGGGTTCAAACCCAGGGCCTCCTGACCTGTGTGATGAGCTGGCCCACGTGCAGTGCTGTTGCATGCAAGGGGTGACATGCCATGCAGGGGTGTCCCCCGTGTAAAAGAGCCCCACACGCAAGGAGTGTGCCCTGTAAGGAGAGCCGCCCAGCGTGAAAAACGTGCAGCCTGCCCAGGAGTGGCGCCGCGCACACGGAGAGCAGACACAAAGAGACGATGCAACAAAAAGAGACACAGATTCCCAGTGCAGCTGATAAGAATGCAAGCGGATGCAGAAGAACACACAGCGAATGGACACAGAGAGCAGACAACTGGGGTAAGGGGAAGGGGAGAGAAATAAATAAAAATAAATAAATCTTAAAAAAAAAAAAAAGAATGCATTTCAAGTCTCACGGAAAGTCATCAAGTTTCAAATTTGTGCTCTCATGGGCAGGAGGGATCAGGGTGCCGTGGCAGCACCGGGAGGACCTGGATGGGAGGACACAGGCCTGCCCTCAGTAGCTTTCCTGGAGAGGGCAGCAGCTTGTCCAGTCCATGCAGCAGGCAACCTACACAGGATGTGGATGCCGAGGAAGACACGGTGAAGACGGAGAGCCGCGGCCTTCTCCCTGGCTCACCGGGGGGGCTGCTCACCACCGGTTGCTGCCTTCCTTCCTCTCCTCTCCCGGTGGTAAGCAACCCCCTGCGGTTTTTACCTGGGCTAAAACCCGAGATTCTTATAGCAAGAGTCAGTATTCAGATGAATGGAAATTCAGAGAAGGGAGATGGCTTCTTGGAGGCTTAGGTTTACAGGGACAAAAATCATTGTGAACGTCCTTTTGCTGGGAGAGAGAAACTTATTCTGAGTTAATGAGAAATGGCTGCCCGAGGCCTCTGGGGGTTGTAAATGTGGTTTCCCGAGATGTTAGTTTGTGTTGTAAAAAAAAAAAAACAGGTTGCGAGAAGCCGGAGAGTTAGAAAAAAACAAGCTGGAGCCGCAGATGGTGGAAGTCTCACTGAGCCCTATAGAAATAGAGCATTTAAAATTAGCTCGGTACAAAAATAAGCAGCGGTATGGGGCGGATTTACTATGTATATTCCCCACTGCTTGATTCAATTTCCGTTTTGAGAAATCTATCGTGCACACAGCTCCCTCCAAAGACTCCCAGCTCTCGCGCCTCGGTCGCCATGGTGACAGCAGTTTCTTTGAAAGTCACGCACCTCAGGCCCGGCCTCGGGCAGGCCCACCGGCTTGGACCTGAGTCTTCACTGGTCCCTGCTCCTGTCCAGGCAAAATCCTTCGTTTCCTCCTGGAGCACATCTGGGCACACTCTATAGAAGCCCCCACACCCCCATGGGCCTTTTTGTTTTACTTTCTCATTTTTCCCAAGACCAAAACTGCTAAAGCCACCTAAGGGCGCCCAGACGCAGGGTTCAATAACAAGGAAATGAGCAAGCACGCATTTGAATAAAATTGAGGAATGGCCTAAACGCGGTCTAGGTCAAGGCCTCTCTGGTCACCACAACCCTCTACTTTCAAAGCAAACTCATGGGGTGTGCTTGGCCCAGGACACACAAGGCGTGGTCCTGCGTGCCCCACACTCATCTCCAGCCGGCCCCACCACCCCTGGGGAGGCGGGCGTCAGAACTTGGACTGTCGGAAGCCGTTTGACCAGGCACCGCGGACCAGGTGGCTCACATCACAGGACTGTGTGTCTGATGGCCCCGGAGGCTGAAGTCCAGAACCAAGCAGGGCCCTGCTTCCTCTGGAAGGGGGGAGTTGTTCCACGCTCTCCCCTGTCTCCTGCTGGTGGCCGGCCATCCACGGCCTTCCTGGACCTGCGGCAGCGTGACTCAGCGTCCGCCCTGGTCACCTGGCTCCCTCTCTCCCTGTCGCTGTCTCTCTAACTGTGTGCCAATTCTCTCTTCTGATAATGACACCTGCCATATTGGCTTAAGGGCCACCCTAATCCAGTTTGCTCTCATTGGAACTAAAAACATCTTCAAAGATTCCCTTTCCATGGGGGTCCCATCCAACGACCAGGGGTTGGGGCTGGGACATGTGTTTTTGGGGCCATGATTCAAGCCATAACTTCTGGCCGCTCTAGAGACCTGGAGTCCCAGCTCAAGGCATGCTTCCTGCCGGTTGGCAGTGCTCCGGGGCTAGCTGGCCCCAAGCCTCGGCGCTCCTTGGCTTGCATCTCTGCCTCCCGTCGCTGCTGATGCCCTTGATCTCCAACTGCGGCTTTCTCTGACTTCTGGCTTCTCTGACTGCACTTCGGTTTCCTCTTTACAAGGCTTCCAGGAATGCAGATTCAGACCCACCCTGATTCAAGTTGGCCCCACCTTAACTAAAATAGCGTCCTCAAAAGGTCTTGTTCACAAATGGCTTCACCACCAGAGGAACGTGGATTAGGATTCAAGGGCACGTCCTCTGTGGGGGACGTGATGCAATCCCCAACACGCAGGTAGCACGGGCACTAAGTGTGTTGTCATAAGGGGGGTGAGGAGGGCAGATGGCCGGCAGCGGTAAGGACGTGATCCAGCCCAGCCTCAAGGAGCTCAGAGTTGGTCATACCGAAGGTGCTGAATAGGAGTTTACTGAAGGCTTCCAGCCCATGGGACCAGTGACCACAGAGCCTTCCAGCAAATGGGGTCAGTGACCACTGAGCCTTCCAGCAAATGGGACCAGTGACCACTGAGCCTTCCAGCAAATGGGGTCAGTGACCACTGAGCCTTCCAGCAAATGGGGCCAGCGACCACTGAGCCTTCCAGGACATGGGGCCAGTGACCACTGAGCCTTCCAGCACATGGGGCCAGCGACCACTGAGCCTTCCAGCACATGGGGTCAGCGACCACTGAGCCTTCCAGCAAACGGGATCAGCGACCACTGAGCCTTCTAGCAAATGGGATCAGTGACCACTGAGCCTTCCAGCACATGGAGCCAGCGACCACTGAGCCTTCCAGCCAACAGTCTTCATGCCTTTCCACAGTCTTCTCAAGTAGCCATCCTTGTCTCCTCTTATAAATGAATCAGTGAGTGACAGAATAAAGGGCAGGAACCTGGGACAGGGGAACTCACTGGCCCAAAACAACTCCCAGAGGTGGGTAATATTTTATTTTTCTTCCACCTTCCATGTTCTATTATTTCCTCCTATTTGTTATGGTGGTGGAGATAGTCTAGAAAGTCTTGAAGATACTGAAAAACAGAAAGTTACGGTTCTAAAGCCAAGGTTTTGCAGGCCAGGAAACAGGGAGCCAAGGTCCCCAGCCAAGGGCAAGGTAGAAAGGAACTCAGCACCAGCATGTGTCCTCGGCAAGGAGCATGTCCACGAGGGCAGCTGCAATCCCTACCATTGGCAGAGAGTGAGCTATAATAATGCTCTCTTTCCTGATTAGAAGAAGACACCACCAAGGGCAGACTCTGGACTTCTGGCTTGGGGTGTGGGTCCATTCTAGGGACACTATCAGCACAGGAGTGAGAACTCAAGCGTTCTGGCAGAGAAACCCGCCCAACCCAGGGAGGGGATGGAGCCCACAGGTGAAGCCCTGTCAAGCTCCAGGGGAAAGCAAATGGGAAACAGAAAGCCGGGAGCAGGGCCCCTGCACTGCCACTTCCAGCACAATTTCTGACCTGGGCTTTTATTTTCCAAAGCTGAGTCACAGCTCGGGCAGAGGGCAGAAGCCTTTGTGCACGCTGGTTTATACAGAAACATCTCTTAATGATGGAACGCCCTTGGGATGGCCAAGCCCAGCACAGAGGACTGTGGGCAGAAGGATGCCAGGGACAGGCTCCACGGCAGCAAATGCACCGTCTGTCGTGACTCCTTGCCCGGCAGAGCCCTGAACCACATTTGGAGGGTCTTCTGAGCTCAGCTTGCCAAGTGGAATTCTGAGGAAATGTGGCAACATATTAGGCTCTGGTCAATACCTTGTTTTTCTTTCAACAATGACTTACCCTAGAAACTCTTCCACAGCCTACAACTTGACTAAACAGCTCTTGGTGGAAACTGTTCTCTGAACAACTTAGGCTCTTTTTGTGACAGATCATTACATTTTGAACAATGTTTAAGAATTGAAAATGAAGGCAGTTCCATTCATCATAACATCAGAGAGCAGCAGCAGAACTGGAATTGAAAGCTAAAAGTAGGAATAAAACATTAAATTATATAGTACGTCCTGCTCTACATTCCCATAGGAAAATGCCTTTTTAAAAGACTCATACAAAGATACATGGATCCTGGAGAGAGACCCAAGGCCTGACTTGGCCAAAGTGAACTGATGTGTAGAACATTACCTTCTCCAAATAACTGTGTGAAAACCAAAACTCTTGAGAAGGCACATTTTTAAAAATTGGCCTTGATTTTCTTAAAAAATTATTTTGAAAGTAAAATCTTTTTCTAGTAAGTATTTGGAGACAAACCATATCAGGTTGGCACTGTTTTTTCAGTTTCTTCTTTTTACTAAGTAAAATGCAGGTGAAATAGATTCAAACTATTATGAAATATGACCCTGACTGTCACAAAATCCAAGTAGTATTGTTCTATGCAGTGAAGAGATAAATTACAAACACACTTTATGCCCGATCTGATTTGAAATTGTTGATATAATTCATTATTTCAGTAAGGTTGATGGTGAGGAAATAAACCTTGTACAATGTCTGTGGGGTAAGATAGACTTGTTGTGCAGGTAATTGTACCAGTTAGCTATTGCTGCATAACAAATCAGCCCACCCTCCACCCCCAAGAACTCGGTGGCTTAAAAAAACAAACATTACTATTGCTCATGAGGCTACAAGTCAGCTGGGCAGTTCTGTCTATCTGGGCCAAGCTTCACTGACCTTGGAGCTTCCTCATGCTCCTTTAGTTTGCTGAAAGGCAGATGGGCAGGTGATTTGTTCTCAGATGGCCTCATTCACATGACTGGTGGGAGGCTGGCTGTTGGCTGGGGCGTTGGGCTAACTGGACCACATGTGTACTGTCATCCAGCAGGCTGACACCGGCTTGTCTCATCACAGCCAGGCAGGGTTCTAAGAGAGTGAGGGGGATGGGCAAGGCCTCTTGAGGCCTTGGTGGGGAATTGACATTCCAACAGTTCTGCTCATTTCCATTGACCGAAGTAAGTTCTAAGGACAGCCAAGATTGATGGGGTGGGGAAATAAATTCTGCCTCTTCCTAGGAGGATCTGCCGGGTCTGTGGTGAGGCCCCTAAGGACAAATGTGTACTGCCGTGCATTTCTGTCCATAGCCTTCGCCCCTGTCCTCAGAGATCGAAGAACAGACTTTGGAGTCAGACAGGCCAGGGTTCAGAGCCCTAAACTTTCTGAACCTCCTTTTACTCATCTCTAGAATGGGGACAGTAATGCCCACCTCGAAGGAGTGAAGTTAAGAGATGATCTACTTACATGGCTTAGCAAGGTCCCCTGTACACAGTAGGCATTCAATAAGAGCACCCTTGACTCTGGTCTGAACAGAACTGGGAGAACATCAAAGACAATAAAGAGCCATTGGAGGGGGGCAAGAACGCCTTCCGCCCTCCTCCCGCCTCCTGGTTCTTCCTTTGCCTACCTATAGGGTGCCTCGAGGGTACTTCTGAGGGGATTGGGACCCCCATTCTGCTGATAGCATCATTGCCAGAGGGCAAGGGGAGTCCTTGCTGCTGTGCATGGCTGGAAAGGCGCCCAAGTGCTGGCCCCATCCGTGGCTCTCGGGCTGTCCCCACGTAAGAAGATGGAGAGGAGGGAGCACGTGGCCCTGCATGCTGCTGGTGAGATTTCAGCTGCTTTCAGGAAGCTCTCAGGATTTAGTCCGACTCCCTCACAAGGCTCCAAGTCAAGGAGCAGAGCCGACAGTCCTGCCCAGAGAAGGTTCCCTGGCCTGGGGCCCCCGTCACCCTCCCACCTGCCCTTGCCCGCCCAAGGGGAAGCTCCTTTCCTCTATCTCAGAGCGTGATTCTTCATTTGGTGCAGTCGTCTGGGGAGAGGTGACACTTGGAGTGGCAGACACAATCCCTCAGCATCGACGTGGGACTAAAGACCCACCCAGAACCTCCAGGGATCTGCTCAGCACAGCTGAAAAAGGACTGGAAAACCTCATTACTGAGACTCAGCTGCAGGCATCTTGGTCACCTCTGTCAGTGCTCCTGGAGCACAGCCTGGAAGCTCCTGGAGCACAGCCCGCTCGCGTCGGATCCTCCCAGGCCAGCACACTGTGCAGAACACGTCCTGACACCTGGGCCTGTCCTGTCCGTGTGAACTCCGCGCCGGATGTTCACTTCCTACAGAAGGCTCCCAGGCTGGAGCCTAAGGCCCTTTGACCAGCGCTGGAAACTGGTATGAGAACTGGTTGCTCAGAGGCTCCAGCAGCGGCCAGCAGGGTGGCACCGCAGGCTGGAGGCCAGCACCGTGGCTGAGCATCACCTCCGTCATCTCACACGTGTGCACACACTGCACACCCTGTGTGTGCACAGATGCACGCCTGCAAGCATGCACACAGTCGTGCACACATGCACATGTGCACACACATGCGCTCATGTGCATGTACAGAACACACACGCTCACAGCCCAGAACCCTCCTCACTGCTGTCCCGAGTGGCCCTGGCCGGCCGTCAAGCTGTGAGTACGTGGCAGATTGGGGGCTATTTTTAAACACCCTTGCTGGGAGGCTGCAGTGACCTTAAAGTAGGATGCCTCTTTTTCTGGCATTTCAATTTTACTGGAAACACGTGTATTTGTGGAAATGGAATTCTAAGCTGCAGAGCGCGCATGTTCCGCGGCTGGCAGATGTGGGCCGTAGCCGTGTTGGCAAAGGGAGAGAGGGTGGGCAGCTGCAGCACGTGGTCGGGGCAAGGGGGGGCAGCCGTCTGCCCCTCCTGAGAAGACCCGTGCTCGGGCCACATGCTCGTGGAGGACCAGGAGATCCCTGGAGGCAGAGAGGGAGGGGGGTGCTGGCAGGAGCCGGTCACTCTCCCTCTGCTGCTTCATTTCAGACGGGAAGCCTGTGCCGTTCCTCACCCTCTTTCCTCTGTCCTGCCAGAAGAGAGACGAGAGCAAAAGGGGTCAACTGGTACTCAGCGAGCCAAGAAGCAGGATGGCTGCCTCAAGCACTTCGGGGTTGGAACCCCGAGTGTTATCGCTATATTGCTATTATAATAATGCTATGCCAGGGTATTATTAGTGTATCAATGCCATTATGCAGCATGCATTCATTATAATATACACCATGTAACATTATATTCTAATATTCATGCGCTGTGGCCATCTCCATGGGTGGTTTTGCCAATGTTTCTTCAATGCTCCACACATGCCAACCAGGGCCAGGCACTAGGAGTCTAACGCTCTCTCGTGGCTTACACTTCGGGGCAGAGAGATGCAGAAACACATCATTTCAACCACACTGAAGGGCCACCATGGGGCGGGGGGACTGAGGAGGGGCACTGGCCCGGCCGGGGGGGGCGGGACCGGTGGGGGCGGGAAGGAGGCCAGGCGTAGACTCCAGGGGAGCGTCCTTCCTCCAGTGCTTGTGGGCGGCAGCCGGCTTCTGGGGGGACTAGAGGTAGCCTCCAGTGCCCAGCATCAGGAGAGTCTTCCTAAAAAATTTTTCCCTGCCCCCCAAATTCCTGCATTTGGACCTCGCTTGAGGGCCCAGCTGGCTCTTCCCAGAGACGAGCCCCTCCATCCGCTGTGTGCCTGTAGCACTTTCTGCCTCCTTCTGCCCTAGCCCCTGGCCCCCTGCAGCTCGTCACCCACTTTCTTGTCTGTCTCTGCCCACTGGACAACGAGCTCAGCATAACACCCCCGTCGCCTCAGTAACCCCCAATTCCTGACAAGGGCCTGTCACACAGCTCGTGATCTATATGCACTGCTTGAATAAACGAGTGACTATCTCAATGGAAAGCAATAGGGAAGGTTGGACTGCATTTTTTTGCTCAGTTTTTTGAGGAAACTTGAGTTCTTTTACATTGAAGTGGGCGGACTCTCAGATCGCTGTTCCCCTCAGTTTCAGACCCACTACCAGGCTAGAATTTCCTGCTTTTCAGCGACAAAATAAGGACCCCCAGGGGTTAAGCGATTTCCTGAGATGTTGTTTAGAACTGTCCCCTGAAGGGGCTTTGGTGAGTGAAGTGCTATGTACTTGGGGCACACTTTATCCTCCCATGGAACGCTTCAGGAAGCCTGTGTTGTTTTCCTTCCTAAAATATTATTCATTACCAAATCCCCATGTCAGAAACACTCATTGATTTCATTCCATCGTGGGGAAATTCAGTAGAGAGACCAAGGAGTTAACTTCAAAAGGGACTTCTGCCCAGGACTACCCAGCATTCCATCCTGAGCTTCCTACAAGCTTTTTTTCACAGCTTTATTCTTTTTCCAATTTTAACTGACAAAGTGGTGCTTATATGGAAGCGATGTTTATGAACTTTCATGAAATCAAGGCCGCCTTCCCGTTCTTCAGAATTTGGGTTGCAATAAAAAGGCCACACGATGACTCAAACATGGAAAATTAGTGCTGGTGAGATTAGATGATGAAGGCTCTGAGACTTTGACAAATAAAAGGATTTGCTAGAATGACTAGCTCTCCTTCCCATTCTCTTCTTAGCAAGAATCCCACCTACCTCTTTCCTATTATCAGCCTTTTTTCTGACCCAGATGCCCTGGACTTGTTTTCAGGAACCACAAGTATAAGGAGGTATAAAAACTGAAACAAAAATCCAACATTTGCACATAAAAAGCAGCATCTCCTTTTTTTCTGCTGAAATGAAAATGAGCCAAGTACCTGTGTTGTGGAATTTAAGAGAAGTTCAATTAATTGTGTATAGAGAGGCCAGGACTCAGGAATGATTTTGAGAAGGAAAAAATGGTTTATTGACGGCCGGCCGGACTCGGGAGCTTTCTGTTTGAATCCCGAGCCCCGAACAAGATTTTCAAACGTCTTTTATACAGAGAGGAAAGGCCAAATGGTCCCTTTGTTTCAGTTCTCAATAGGCTTCAATTAGCATATACCTCTTCCACATCTTAGGTAAGCTTTTAGCAAGGACTCCAGACATTTTAGATAAGCCTTGGTTTTTGCATTTCCCCTAAATACTTAAAGTTTATAGCCCTTGCTTTGTTAAACATTTCCTGGGACTGGAGCCTGCTGGTCCCTAAGAGCAGGACTGCAGCCTCTTACCGTTCCACACCCACAAGTCAAACAACTTAGTTATTTCTGAAGAGACACAAGTCAAACAGCTTAGTTATTTCTGAAGAGACAAAGAGCCTTCCACCCATAGCCCACATCACCTGCACACAGATTGCCAGTCTCCAACACATGAGCCAACGGCTCCTGGAAATGATCCTTTTCTTCCCTGAATGAGACTTGTTAAAATGAAATCCAGATTGAGTAATTTAATTCAGTCCACTCTTATTATTTTATGATTTCCCGAGTATTATCCTAAATACAACAAAGCCAGGCTGTGAATGCAGATATCTGAGATAAAATGATGTGCTCTTACTTCTCTGGTAAAAGCAAGTCAATAAGCCTTTGATTTTGATAATCCATCTCTATGACTGAATGCTTCTCTTAAAGGAATGGAATTCAATGGTCTTCTGAGGACTAAAGTTAAGCCGGTGAGGATCATGATGAGGCATGTTTTTATCCCAGTAGGACCTGGGCAAATTGAGAAAAGCTTTGTAACAGTTATTGCTTCTGCCATGTTTTCTTCATGATGGAAGGCAAAGATGAAATTAAATGTCAATTCTCACCACTTTTCATAAAATTCTCTTGCGTTTTCTGTCACATAAATAAATTGTCCACCAGTATTTTTCCTCTGCTTTTCTAATATTTATATCTGTACTTTCTGTTTCTCAATATGCTGCTTTGAGCAGAGGAAGTTCAATGGCCAAGCTACTGTCAAGGAAACGTGGTACGCTGAGCCTAGACCTTGCAGTCCTGGGACCTGAGTTCAAGTCCCAGTTCTGAATCTTCCTAGTCATGTAACCACAAAAAGCCTCTGTTTCTTGCAAATGAGGTGGAGATAAACATGCCTGCTTTATAGGTTTGTTCTGAGGCATAGGTACAATACCCAGCATGTTGCGAAGTAAATAGCAACAAACACTTTTTAACTTCAAGGTTATTGTAGCACTCTGCTCCATGTCCCTTTTAGTCTCCTTTAAGATTTGACCACAAAGGAAGATGTTGGCTGTTGGGGTTTCTGTGTGAGCCTCGTTTTCCCCCTTCCTTGCCTCCAGGTTTCAAGCTAATTAAGAACTAGACACAGATCCCAGAGGAAATTAACATGCAGTATGCAGGTAATTGCTGTTGCAGTTATATCAGAGAATGCAGTTTGCACCTGCTGGTAAAGTCGATTCTCTCGTCTACCTCCTTCCCCCTCTACCCGCACCCCCTGACCCTGCAGTCTAGAGGTCGGGGCTTGCATGCTGAGGAAATGAGGTCCCCACCCACCCAGCCGCCAGGGAGGTTGGCACCCTGTCTCATACCCTCTGTAGAAGTTTGATATGGTTATGATTACAAAAATAGATATTGGATTATATTTGTAATCCGGGCTCCTACCCCAAATAAATACCCTTTATAAAAACCAACCGATTTCTGGTATTTTGCATCAGCACCCCTTTGGCTGACTAATACAGAATTTGGTACTTAGGAGTGGGGAAGTAGTTTTGTAATTACCAAAATGCTGGAATGATTTTATAAATGGGTAAGGTATTTTTTGAAGGAATTGTGAAATGCTTGATGGAAAAGGTGTAGATCACTTTGAAGAGAATGTTGATAGCAATAAGGATGCTAAAAGAGACCTTCTATGATGTCTTAGAAGTAAATGATGAAACTGTTATTGGAAACTGGAGGAAAGGCGATCCGTGTTTTAAAGTTGCAGAGAACGTAGCATGATTAACTCCTGGTGTTTTATGGAAGGTAGAACTTAAAAATGGAGAGCCTGGGCATTTAGCTGAAGAAACTTCCTAAGTAAACCCGGAGAATGCAGCTTGGCTTCTACTTGCAGTGTATGGCAAAATGCTAGATAAGAGAGCTATACTGGGAACTGAACTGTCAGGCACAAAGAAAACAGAAAATAATTCTGGAAATTCCAAGCCTCTGGAAATCAAGTTCCCAAAAGAAAGTGTCCCATTGGAGGATTTAACTAAACTTGGAACTGGTAAATCAAGACTGAAGATGCAGTTATCTTGGAAAGACTTGTGGAAAGTCTTACTGTCTGATGGCTTGACCTCTGCTTCTTTCATGCTACGCCAACAAGGTTTTTGAGAGAACTGTATGAACAAAACTTCTGTCAGCTTCGACAAAAAGAGACAAGGAAAGGAGAGATTGAAAGAGAAACAGCTTTAAGAGGAAAACCATGGAAGCTGAGATCTAGAATTCAGACATCACTTTGGGCCAAGAGAGGAACCGGACCTATGTGTATAGAGAGGGTGAGTTTGCCCCAGCATTTGAAGAGGGTGATGTTCCCACCCGATGTTCTGGGAGAGTTTTGCCGCCCCAGGGTACAGAGAGGATGGAACACCTTCCCTGAAGATTATTGCTGTTAAGGTCAGCACCCCACAGGTCTGAGAAGGGTGGACCTGTCCCCCATGGATTAGGAAAGGCAAGGTGGTCAACTCTTTGCTCTAAGAGGATTAAGCCTGCATGCCAAAGGTTAGGGGGAATGTTGTCTTCGTGTCACTGTACTAGGGGCTTAAGACTCTAACCCAAAGATTGGGTAAGGTGTGGCAATCACCCCAACACTCTTGAAGGATGAGGTCTGGACCTTCATCGACACCCAGATGCTTGATGAGGGTGGAACCAAGAAAATGGCCATTGGGCAAACATGTGGAAAGGGTGGGTTCCCGTCAGGCACCAAGGAGAAGAAACTGTTATCTTAAGAATGACAGTCAGACTTCAAAATCAAATAGAGGATGCCCCACAGGTCTACTGAACTATAGAGGACCCATGACTCAAGTTTCCCTCCCAACTTCTCCTTATTATAATGAAAATGTTTATTCTTGTCTGTCCATTTGTGTATTGGAAACATAAATTATTTTGGGTCAGAGGTCTATAGCAGACAGGACTTTGCCCCAAGACAAACTGCATTTTTTAGAATTGATTGTGATATGATTTAGTACTTGCATGGTTACTGATTTAAGGATTTTTAAAATATTGTAAGGTCTTTTTGGAATTCAGAGGGTGGAATGTAGCAGTTTGATATGGTTATGAATTCCAAATATAGGTATTGGATTATGTTTGTAATCTGGTCTGTACCTGGGCATGATTAAGTTATGATTACGCTTTGATTGACAAAGTCATTAGGGTGTTGCGTCTCCACTGCTTCATGGGTGGGGACTCACAGATAAAAGACATGGCAAAGGACAGCGTTGAGGGTGTTTGATATTGGAGTTTGATGCTGAAGGCTTAAGCTGGAGCCCTGGGAAGTAAGCACACGGAGGAAAGATAAGCAAGCCCCAGGAAGAGAGGAACCCTGAGCCCAGAGAGAAGAAAGACCCTGAAAGAGAGGAACCCAGGAAGCCTGAACCCTCAGCCATCAGCAGCCATCTTGCTCCAACACATGAAAATAGACTTTGGTGAGGGAAGTAACTTATGCTTTATGGCCTGGTATCTGTAAGCTCCTACTCCAAATAAATACTCTTTATAAAAACCAACTGATTTCTGGTATTTTGCATCAGCACCATTTTGGCTGACTCATACACCCCCATAGGGCTTGGATAGTCAAGAGCCAGAGAGCCAAGCATTGGGGCCGAGGGTGAGCAGTTACAGTCAACACAAGACATCTGTCCACTGGGGAAATGGAGACCAAAGAAGGCCAACTTCTCAGGTGTCACAGATCATGGGGAAGTGAGAATGGTGTTGGGAAGGAAATGAAAAAAGCTCATTCCTTAATGCTCACCACCAAGACAAGGAGTGTTGGGCACATTCCCTTTTTATAGATGAGAACAGGAATGTGAAGGGAAAAGTGAATGGTTTTCTCTTTATTGGCTATTGACTTGAGATACCCTTCTCTTTATTTATTTTAAGATGTGATAATATATCATTTTGACAGAAAATGGTCCCAAAAGCAATGAATTCATAACATTCAATTCAACAAAACTGTATTGAATATTTATTACATGTAAGGTGCCATAGCAGTTTATTGAATTGAATATCTATTCTATGTAAAGCATTGTGGCAAACTTTCATTTATATTTGGAAAAGATTGTGTTATGCAAAGGTAAGTATCACCAGACTTCTCAGAATGTTTTATCTTCTTTCTTTTGTCTTTATTTATTTTTTTAATGTTACATTTAAAAAATACGAGGTCCCCATATATCCCCCACCCCCCTCATCCCACTCCTCCCTCCATAACAACAACCTCCTCCATCATCATGAGACATTCATTGCATTTGGTGAATACAACTCTGAGCATCGCTGCACCTCATGGTCAATGGTCCACACCATAGCCTACACTCTCCCACAGTCCACCCAGTGGGCCATGGGAGGACATACAATGTCCGGTAACTGTCCCTGCAGCACCACCCAGGACAACTTCAAGTCCTGAAAACGCCCCCACATCTCATCTCTTCCTTCCACTCCCTACCCCCAGCAGCCACCCTGGCCACTTTCTCCATACCAGTGCCACATTTTCTTTGATTACTAATCACAATAGTTCATGAATAGAATATCAGTAAGTCCACTCTAATCCATACTCTATTCCTCCCTCCTGTGGACCTTGGAATGGTTTTGTCCACTCCACATCTATATCAAGAGGGGGCTTAGATTCCACATGGATGCTGGATGCAATTCTCCTGCTTTCAGTTGTAGGCACTCTTGGCTCCCTGGTGTGGTGGTTGACCTTCTTCACCTCCATGTTAGCTGAGTGGAGTAAGTCCAATAAACCAGAGTGTAAGAGTTGCAAGTCTGTTGAGGCTCAGGGCCTGGCTATCACATGGTCAGTCCAGAGATTCAGGCCCCCTGGATATACATTAAATCCCAGCGCCAACTACAGATCTTATAAAAGTAACAGGAGAGGCTTGTGAACAAAGATCACATTTGAGTCCTACTCCATCACACAGAAACACAAACTCCAAAGTAGGGCCATGTTTTATCTTCTAAAGTATTCTGCATGGTTCCAGTTTCTCTAGGATGACATAAGCTTACATCATTCCTTCCCGATGTCATTCCTTCCTGCTGTCTGACAACAACTAAAAACTCTGGATGGACAAAACACACACACAATCTACCTGAGGACTCTGACTCTTAAAAGTAAACAAAAATAGATGGATTGTGGAGGTGAGTCAAAACTTGGAGTTGTGACCACAGGAAATGTTTCCTCTTTTTGCCGCCTTATCTCTCTCTCTCTCTTTCTTTCTCTCTTTCTCATATCTTTGCCCTGACGATGGCTTCTAGTCTGAGTAATGTGGCAAGGAATGGCAATTATTTGTTCTGATAGAAATTACATGTTCTGGCCAGAGGTGTCAGGATAAAGAATCTCCTGAGTGCTGGAAAGTGAAAATAAAATCTCATAGTAGAGAGAGCCAGAGAAGGGGATCCCCTAATTATATATTAAAGCTTTGGTCTGATTCTAACTGGGATAATTGATTACCAGCCAAAACAAAGACATCCACATCCCTCATAACATTATAATGGGACTCAGTCTGCACAGCATAATACAATGTCCAGAATGCAATCCAAAATCACCAGACATACAAAGAACCAGAAAATTGTGGACAATTCTCAAGGGAAAAGAAAATCAACAGATACCAACTCCAAGATGACCCAAATGTTGAGATTATCAGAAAAGTCTTTAAAGCAGCTAATTCTAACTATTCTTAATGAGGTAAAGAAAAATATACTTAAAATGAATGACAATATGACATTTGTTAGCAGAGAAATAGAAACTGTAAAAAAGAAACCATCAGAACTTTTAGAACTGAAAAATAAATGCAACCACTGAAGAACAACATACAGCCCAAAAGACAAATAAATAAATAAAAATGGAATACTGAAAATATTCCAAAAGGGCAAGAAAAGATGAAGAGAGAAACAAAATACAAAGACGATAAAAAGAAAACAAATGATAAAATAGTAGACCCAAATCCAACCATATTAAAAATACAGCAAGTGTTAACGGTCTAAGCACTCCAGTTTAAAAACATAGATTGATGGAGTGGATTAAAAAAGCAAGACTACTAAAAGCTGCCTACAAAATATACACTTTAAATATAAAGGCACAAATAGATTGTAAAGAAAAGCTATACCATGCAAACAGTAGGTATAAGACACTAGAGTGGCTATTTTAATATCAAACAAAGTAGACTTCAAAATAGAGTATTACGAGAGATACCAATGGACATTTCATAGCTATAAAAATCTCATCAGGGAAATTTCATCAGGAAAATTTAACAGTTGTTAATGTGTATGCACCTAATAACAGAGCCTCAAAATATATGAAGCAAAAATTGACAAAAATCAGGGGGAGAAAGAGACCATTTCAAAATTATAGAAGATTTTAACATCCCTCTCTAAGCAATTGATAGATCAGCTGGCCAAAATAATCAGCAAAGATACAATATCTGAACAACACTATTAACCATCTTGATCTTATTGACATTTTTCAGTGTCAGAATACACATTATTTTCAAATACACATGGTATAATTCTATAGAACAAGTTTCAATACATTTAAAATGATTGAAATTATCCAAGTATATTCTCTGACTACAGTAGGATTAAATTAGAAATCTGTGATAATACAATATCTAGAGAAATTCCTGGTGTCTGGACATAAAACAGCCCACTTCTAAATAACTCAGGAGTTAAAGTACTCTTAGAAAGCATATCGAGTATGTGGTGTTTGACAAACTTAATTGAACACAAAAGTCTCTTTTTAGTGGAGTTCCTCATAAGACTAGCGCTTTACAGAGCACCTTTGGAAAGCTCGCCTAGAGTATGCCACTGAAACTAAGGTGTTTTTTAAGGAGTGGGTGATATTTTAATTTACCATCAGGGACCTTTTACCTGTCCTCAATGATTAGTAAATTTCGTTGATGGGGAGGCTTTCTTTAGCCTGTCATCCGTGTCCATTTAATTTCATGCAGTTGTTTTGTTGTTGCTTTATCTGGGTCGGGATTCTTCTAAAGGGAGACAGTTGGCTTGTGTCCCAGAAATAGCTATTTATAAAGTCCTTGCCACGGGAACAGGCTATCGTAGGAGCGACAGGTACCGGTGAGCCTTTTCTTTCTTGGGGCCTGGGACCGACCTAACAGCAAAGTAGAGTAAGAACTATACAAAGGAGGCAAAATCCTTCCCGTGGCCCTTGGTAAAGAATGTCTGTGTTTCAAGAATGTGAAAGGGACATTATTTTCTCTTTCGTACGCTTTTTTTTTTCCTTTTCCATTTTCCTTGTAAAACGCCTTTTGAGCTGCCAACTCTGGAGAAAATGGCTTGTTTTCGTTTAAGGATAATGGCAGATGATATCCATCAATGACTTGCCGAGTAAACAAAACTGAGATTGGAAAGGGTTTGCTGGAGAAAAGCTGGGAGATTGGATGGGGGCGGGGTTTATCCCTAACACCAAGCTTGGGATGTAGGGTGGACCTGCACTGGGAGGCGGGGGAGGAGGGGCCCAAAGTTCCCTGGCTAGAGCTGTAAAAGCTGTAAATCCACTGTCCCTCGGATTTCCTCGAAATCATTTTAAGACCACCAAGCAGTGGGCTCTGCCCCTGAGAAGCAGGCGTGTCCAAGGTCACTGGCTTTGTGTCTGCATCAGCACTGGGTTCTGAACTCATTTTGTACAATGTCCACTTGGGAGATTTTTCCATGTGAAAAGGTGGGATATTCAGATTCAGAGAAAGAACTCCAGCAGATGATTCAAATCAAATGATTACTGATTAGCGTCCCTTGGCCCAGAAAATAATCGTTAGCACCCCCACCCAGCTCATGGCTTGCTGAAATCTTCGAAGTATGAAGTTATCACAGCTTAATGAACACCAGCTCATACAAAAGTACTAATATATTTTCCTTCATTCTATCATCTGCTTGATGGCATGTCCAGGGGTTGCATTCTGGCCCAAGACATCTGCAAAGGGCTCAGGAACTGGGAGGTTTAGCAAGCTGTGCAGGTAGCCCTGCCTGCAGCCAGGTTCCAAAGCCCACTTCCACTTGACCTGGACCCTTTCGGCCCTGCCACATGGCTCCTGGTCTCCCTCCCTGTAAAAGGGGATTTGACTCGCTGCAGGCTGGACTGCCTCGTCTCGTCTCCCGTAGGCTGTGAGCTGGCACCTTTGCCTGGTCTTTGCCTGGCAGGACGACTAGTACTCCTTGGGCCCCTGGTAAAAACCTGTCAAGTGAAGGTACCACAGGCCATGAAGGGCCATGTGCCTGCCCTGCCCACCCACCCCCCTTCTGAAGAACTGGCCTGCCCTCTTCTGTAGGAACCTGCCACCCTGGAACCATGGGTCTGAACACAGCAACCAGGTGTCTGGGGTGAAGCCCACAGCGTATTCTTTGAAGTCTGTAACTGAGTCTTTGCCATGTACACTGATTTCGCTATCACTGACATCTGACTATCTTAACATATATGTCTATGCCAACCTGTCCAGACCCATCATCAAGCACATGGGACATGCGCCATGTTTGAGATGCACCAACCTAAGAGAAGTTTTGCTTGTCTTGGATACTCTATGCTGAAGACTCTGGAAGGGCTGAGCCTAATCATACCAGAAGTGGGGAGAGCCACTGCAGCCCCAGGTTGGACCCAGGCCCCAGGGAGGTGGTCAAGCAACAGGCTAAGAAGCAGGCGGCTAGAGGAGAGAGTCGGAGGGAGATCGGAGGCTCCCGGAAGCCCTCTGAGACCTGGTCTGAAGGTTCTGAAGGCGATTTGAGGGTAAGAGGAGAGAATGTATTTTGACGATCCTCTGGACATTTCGATGTGACTGAGGGCGTGGCCGATTCTCCTGCGTGGAGACCAATGGCACAAGCACACATTTCCCCATGTGGCGGGGCAGAGCCCAGGAGCTGCGTTAACAAGAGGCTTGGCCCGGGCTATGAGAACCTTCCCGCTGAAGCACGTTTTCTCCCTGTCTGTTCTGAGTATTTTTGTGTTTTTCTAGCAAATGGATGTCATCTGGCTTTGGACTGAATCCAATTTCCCCTTTCTTGGACTGAATCTGCTTTCCCCTTTAAGCAAGTTGTTCCCAATTCCCTCCAGATGGATAATTTATTATAGTGCCTTGGACTGCCCTGCTTTTAATTGCCAGCTGATTCGTCTTTAAACAGCTCACGCTTGATGATCCAGTTACCTGGGTGAGCTTGATTATGGATTTCAGAGAAAGGCTGGAGCTGAGGAGTCCTCTAATTAGGACGCCACCATCCATAGAGCAGTGAAAGTCCGTTAAATAAACCTGTCCCTGTTGCCCCTTTGGTCGTTTATCTTTATGGCTCCAAGGAAATTCATGAGGAAGAGCTCCTCTGCTCAATTGTCATCAGGTTTTGCAGCTGGGTCTGTGTTTATCTGGCAATTATGCACAGAGACAAGATCATTTATGTTCACCTTTTAGAAGGAGGAGTGAAGTGAGCTGTCACTGAATTATATCCAAGTGATATAATCTGTTAGGGAGGCATTTCATGTCTTCTATTTCAGGCAGGCTGCCCTCCACTCTGTGGATAGCTCCATAATTCATTTTCTCATTCACTTCCTCCTAATACATGGTCCCAAATTAGATTCCACCTTTCCCCCTTGACTGTGGTGTGTTGTCACCAAGAGGAATCAGGGCAGCTTCTCCGTGCACTGGAGAGTAAGTCACAGGAGCAGAGGACAGTTGACAAACTGTGCCTGGGGAATAAGCAGAAAGGGATTTCTCGAGTAGGTTAGAAAGGGATTACAATCCATTTTAGTCAAAGAGCCTAGACAGCCTATTAGTGAGGCTCATATCTAGGCAAAAGAGCAAATAAAAATCACTGTAAAGCTACTGAGAGATTTGATGTAGTTACAAAACAAGGAAATCTTTTATTCGTTCATGGATATTTTAGTTCGTAAGAAACACAGAAAATTTAGTCCTCACCATTTCTCACTCAGAACTCAAGAGGGAGTTTTCCTTCAAGGCTTAAGATGGGAACAGCCAGTTGGGGCAAAGCGAATGGCAAGGATTGGTTTCCTCTGGGTTCCAGGACTAAGCCTTGCCCACGGGACGATAAGCCCCTTCTCGGATTGTCCCTCAGGAGGCGCCGCATCTAGCCCGGGTGAGACACCAGAGGGCAGAGAGGAGACCCTCGCGCAGGGGTCGCCAAAAGGCAACTCTGCCTTGAACTTGGGGGAGCTGGGAGAAGTCCAGCCTCCATGGTCCCACCAGCGATGGGTGGGATAATCCCTAAGGGTGGTATTCGGACGAGACCGTGCGGGAAGCTTCCACAACCCCAGCACCCTCTGACTTTTCCTTCAGTTACGACTCCGCTCGTTTCGTGGCATTTTTCTCTGAAAAAACGTTCTCATATTTTCTGGGTTCGTGTCTTAGTTCCACCACTTCCTGGCTGTGTGACTGTGGGCAGGTTACCTAGCTACTCTGTGCTTAGTTTGCCCTCCCTTCCTTCTTTCTCCCTCTCTTTCCACCCCTCCCACCTTTGCTCCTTCTCTCCCCATCTCTCCCTTTCTTTCTCTGCAAGGCTATTTCCCGAATTTGTCTATTAATTTCTAAAATGCATTTTCAACTTAAACATGCTAATATATTTTATTGATGATTTCACTCCCCATTATTTTACTCTCTAGCAGTCTACTTTTATTTATCATCACTGTCTTCTTTTAATGGTTGCTTACATGTCTGTTTCTCCTACAAAGTTGTGAACTCCATGAGAGGAGAGACATTTTTTATTAACTTTGCACATCTCCTGTCTCCCTTGCCCCCATAGCACCTCCTCACACTGACGATGCAAAGTACTGAAGCACGTGGGGGTAGGAATCAGACCTTAATTATTGTTTCACCGGACTGGGAGCATGAGCAATTATACCTCTTCCCACCAGGACACCTTGAGAGTTCGGAATTATTTTTTGTGGTTGACCTCTAAATAAACTCCACTTGCTAAGAATATTTTTGGAATAGAGGGTACCTGGAGGCAAAGACAGCACCTTAAAAATAAAACCAAAACACCTAAGCTGAATCATATGGGGGAGAATTGTCTCTTCTTGTGGTGTGGTATGGCAGCCTTTTGTAAGTAACTTCTGCTCAGTGTGGTTGCCTTGCTGCCACGTGGAATTCTAACAATGCCTGAGCTCATACTAATTTCCAAATAGCTCTCTGCATGGAGTCACATTATTTCCTCATATCCTTTTTCTACTAGACTTTTCACACAAAGTTGTGATTGATGGTATGCCAGTGTTTATAGTGGTATTATTCACAAGAGCCAAAAGGTAAGCACAACCCAAGTGTTCACCAACAGATGAATGGAGAAACAAAATGTGGTACATACCCACAATGGACTATTACTCAAGTGTGAGAAAGAAGTTCTGAGATGTGCTGCAACATGGAAGAACCTTGAAAACATGCTCAGTGAAATAAGGCACATAGTGACAAATCTTGTGTGCTATCCTTTATAGGAGATGACTAGAAATAGCAAATTCACAGAGACAAAAAGCAGAACAGAGGTTACTAGGGAAGAGGGGAGGAAAGAGGGGAGAAAGGGGAGCTTTTGGGAAATTTTTTTTTTTTAATTTTAACTAACAAAAATTTTCAAATTAAAAAAATTTTGATTGATGATACTTGGTCATTTTTCTCATTTAGTAGTGTAAATAGTATTCTGAATGAGATATCAAAACCCTAAGCTTATATACCACCTGTTGGTTTGAAATCAGGATGCACACTTGGCATATGGTCCAGGAATCTTCAAGGCAAAAAATTTAACATAAATTGGGTCAGGGGCTGATGCTACTCATGGGGTGCCTGCCATAGCAAATGTAAAACCAATCTGGAGGGATCATCTCATAACCAGGGCTGCACGGGTTTCTCAGAGATAAAAGCAATTTCCCCTGAAGAGCTCACACTCAAAATTACAAAACAGATTACGAGTCAGAAGACACATAAACACCCCAATACTCAAATGCTTCAGATAACAAACTAATCTGAAATAGACCATAAAATTACTTTAGAAAGGTCAGAGAATCAAAAGAAAAGAGAAGCCTTTAATTTAAAAAAAAAAAAAAAGTAATTATGGAAGGAAAAAGTCCCAGACATATTTGGAAAAAGAGCCAAGTTGAACTTGTAGAAATAGTTATTGATGGCTTAATTGATTGAGCTCCTGCCTTCCACATGGTGGTCCCAGGTTCAGTTCCCAGTGCCTCCTGGAGAAGAGCAAGTCACAACAAGGAGACCCAAAGAGAAATACAATGAGAGAGACAACAAAGCAGGGAGCAGAGGTGGCTCAAGCAACTGAATGCCTCTCTCCCACATGGGAGGTCCTAGGTTCAATTCCCAGTGCTTCCTAAAGAGAAGATGAGCAGACATAGAAAGCACATGGCAAATGGACACAGAGAGCAGATAGTGACTGCAAAACAATAGGTGGGGGGGAGTAAATAAATAAATCTTGAAATATACATGATATATAAATACATACATATATCTATATATGTAACAGAAGAGGAAATTTAGTAAACTGGAAGATGTATCTGAGAAAATCACCCGAATATTATGCCAAGAGATAAGGAGATAGAAAATACGGACATTAAGAATAATGGGGCACAGAGTAAGGTCAATGCATGTTCAGTGTTAATAGTAGTGCTAGAATGAGAAAACGAAAGGAATGGGAGAGAGACATTTTTTTAAAGAGATAAGGGCTTAGAATTTTTTGGAATTGATAAAAGATAAATATCTTCAGATTTGAGAAATGTATGTCCAGAGTAGAATAAATAAAAACAAACCCACATGTGGGTGTGCAGTAGACTGAATCATGTGTTTCAACAAAAGACATTTCTTCATCTTCAGCTGCCCTCTTGTAAATAGGGCCTTTTTAAGAAGAAATATTGTTAGTTAAGGCGTGGCCACATTGAATCTGGTTGGGTCTTTTTTTTTCTTCAAAGATTTTTAAATTTATATTCCCCCCTTCTGCTCCTCCCACCCTGCTGTTTATGTTGTCTTCTCTTTTCATTTTCTCTCCTCTAGGATTCACCAAGATTCAATCCTGGAGACCTCTGATGGGGAGAGAGGTTCCCTGTCAGTTGCACCACCTAAGTTTTGCTTCCCACCTTGTCTCTCTTTTGATGCGTCCTCATCTTGATGCGTGACTCGCTTACACGGGGTACTGGCTCGCCACGTGGGCACTCATGCAGGCACTGGCTCACCGCACAGGCATGCTTTCTCTTCTTTTTCACCAGGAGGCCCCAGGGATCGAACCCAGGTCCTCCCCTAAGGTAGGTGGAGGCCCTTTCACTTGAGCCACATCCACTTCCCTGGGTCTTAACCCATGTTACTGGAGGCTGTATGAAGAGAAGAACTTCAGATGCAGCCAGAGAAAGACACAGGAAGAAGCCAGAAGTCAGTGGAAACCAGAAAAGCCAAGAGAGAAGGAGGCAGAGGTGCAGGTTAGTGAACACTAAGGATTACAGTCAGCCAACCCCAGATCTTGACAGACTCGGGGAAATCATGGCCTTGCTGTACCTTGATTTGGGACTTCTGGCTCTAAAACCATAAGCCCATAAATGCATACTGCTTAAGCCAACACACTGTGTGGTGTTTGTCATAGCAGCTCTGGCAGAACTAAGGCAAGTTACATGCAGTGGAACTGCAGCATTCCAAAGATTAAAAATGCTTGAAACCACCAGAAGGAGAAGACAGATTCCCCGAGGAAGGAACAACAATGATATGAAGAAAAGCTGTCTCACTTGCTACAAGAAAGTCTAGAACACAATGGAATTGGGGGAAATAATTGTCAATTCATGTATACATGCATAAACTTTAATTTTAAAATGAGGGCAAAATAAGGACATTTTTCAGAAAAAAAGTCTAAGAGAATTTACCATTCATAGACTGCCTTGAAAGAAGCACTGAAGGATAGCTGTCAGGGAGAGAGAAATCAAACTCTTAAGGAAGGTGGGAAATGCAAGAAGCAATGATGAGCAAAGGAATTGGTAAGTGGCAGGCAAATCTAAACAAAACATTGACTAGGAAAAGATAGCAAACAGTTAGCAAATGCCATCCCTAAAAATATAAGCATTACACAACATTCCTGGGATGCCCTCCTTTCGGGTTTATCATACACCTAGTTGCCCAAACCATAAACGACTGACTCTTCCTTTTCTCTGGCATCCTTCATCTCAGACATGACCAAGTCCTATGAGTTCTATTTCTACAAGAACTACAGTCAGCTCTAAAATCTCACACTTGTCATCAGATTTTCCAAGCTATGTATTTACTGTATCAAGTATATTGGAGAATTCCAGAAGAGAAGTCATGGCCCCATCTCTTAAAAAAAAAAAGTAATAGAGAAAACAGACACCAATAGCAGAGCTTTGAAGAATCAAGGCACACAGAAAAGTTTCAAATTATAAGACAACCTAACACAGGTGAGTAGGATCAAAGCCATCCACTCGAACTTTCTGCAATGATGGAAACTTGCTGTATCTACACTGCACATGTGCCTGCTGCACATTTGAAGTGACAGGGGTGCATCTGAGGAGTGGAACTGTGACTCTTCTGTAATTTTGCCCTGCTTATATGACAGGCATTCCAGGAGGAGCTGTCGCTGCAGTTCCATGTCATCTAATTTGGGGCTGGGACACGGACGCTCTGGCTTTCAACCTGGCTGAACATTCATGTGCTGCACTCATGGACCAGTCACTAGCATGCACTCTGGGTCTCTGTTTCCTCGTTTGCAAAATGAGGGGGCTGGTCTAGTTGTTCTGAGAGCTCCCCAGCTTTAAACACTCCTCGTTCCCCAAGCTAGAGGATCCTCACAGACTGGTCATAGAACCTTTCTCACCATTCGAGTCCATAATTTCTAGCTCTCAAAGATACGACAACAAAAATTGCTGCCCTTGCCCCAGTATACACACAAAAAAATGTGCAATTCATCCCCTAAGGACATTCTTGATTACCCCCCAGGATTGTCTGGTTCAGGGGACTGGTAACAATGTTTGGGTTGATCAAAATTCTTGGGGACCTCTTGGAATGATCCCCCACTCTCAGAAGTGCAATGTGATCATGGGACTGAAGCAAACAGTTGATCCTAGAGGGAGATACTAGAAAGATGGCAGGTGGGAGATAGGCATCTGTTCTGTGCTACCTGTATGGTTATGCATTTAGAAGGTGTTGGTATAGGAGTCACCATTTGGTTAGGGAAAATGTGTCCATTCTCAGGCACCATCCCCTACCTCTGCCCTCCATAAACAATGTACAGCAGAATTTTTAGTCTTTAAAGTCCTTTTGTAGAAGTAACACATGTGATTGTGGCTAAGTTCTTTATTTGACCCTGCAATTCTTCATGGGATTAAATGCCATTTTATTATGCTGTGATGGCAGTTATGATTACACAGGCCCTGAAAAAAGAGAAATGATGATTGAGCTACAGACTGAAATTCCATCTCACCATTTTTTAGAAACTCCATTATTCAAAGACGAAGTGTTTTCTCAGGTTTTCTGTTTGACATTCTATAGCCATTGCCTCAGACTAATTATAATTCATCCAGCTATCTAATTCTAAGTGTAATTTTATCATTCAGTAATTAAGTTTCTTCTGGCAGCATGCTATTTAGCCATAAAAGGAAAATATTTCCTTTCCCATTTTCACAATTGGATGAACAAGACAATGAAAGGTAGACATAGCCACTTAGTGCCATGTTTCTTCTGCTCAATGGTTTTTCTTATTGATTTCTACTTCAAAACAAAGTTTTTCAGGTATAAAAATGTTCAAAGCTTTTTCTTTTCTAAAAAGTCATAGTCAATCAGAAAATATTGATCAACACTTTAATCACTGCTTCACAGTTAAAGAACCAAAGGGAGAATGAACAAGTTTGCTCAGCAATGTATACTGCAAATGATAGTATTACATATCTGAGAGGCAGCGACTGCCAGTTGTTTTTTCATGACCTGATATCATCTTCTTCCTCACCACTAGAAGCCTGAGTGTGTTGGGGGTGGCAAGTTACCTAGCTAAAGAACTGCACTTCCCGGTTTCCCTTGCAGGTAACGATGATCAGGTGACAGTAAGTGGCAGTTGTTGGGTGGGGCATCTGTGAAAGCCTCTCCTACGGGAGGTGGACTCAGCTGGACGTATGTCCTGGGCACTTCCTTCCTCTTTCTTCCTGGAAAAAGAACTTGACTGCTGGAGCAGAAGGAGGCTTCCTGTCACATTAGGGAAAGACCAGGAAATTGCAGATCCGGAGGCTCTTGAACCAGGGAAACAAACATCAGCACCTGCTGACCCCTGAGTTTTTCATTATAATTGAAAAATAAAGCCCATTGTGGTTTCAGACATTCTTATTTGACCTTTTGATTGCATGCACGCAGGTATTTGTTTTTGTTGTTTTTTAAAAATTTTTTAAAAATTTATTTCTCTCCCCTTCCCCCGCCCAAGTTGTCTGTTCTCTGTGTCCATTCACTGTGTGTTCTTCTGTGTCTGCTCGTGTTCTTGTCAGTGACATGTGGAATCTGTGTCTCTTTTTGTTGTCATCTTGCTGCGCGAGCTCTCTGTGTGTGCGGCACCACTCCTGGGCTGGCTGCGCTCTTTTCGCGCTGGGCGGCTCTCCTTACGGGGCGCACTCCTTGCATATGGGGCTCCCCTATGTGGGGGACACCCCTGCATGGCATGGCACTCCTTGTGGGCATCAGTGCTGCACAGGGGCCAGCGCATCACACAGGTCAGGAGGCCCTGGGTTTGAACCTTGGACCTCCCATGTGGTAGGCAGACGCTCTATCCATTGAGCCAAATGTTTTATTGTCTCTCCTCACTAGAATATAACTGCACCAGGGCATCAGCAGTGTCTGTTCATTGCTGCATATTATGTCTGAACTATAACAGGCCCTTTATAATAATCTGCTGAATGTTGAATGAATGCAGCTGAATCCCTTACTGATAGAAACTGCTAACCAGTCAAAGCTAAAATCTGTCAACAGGTCTTCTCCCAGGTCCCTTCCCACTCTCAGAAGGCACTAGAAAGGCAATTTTCCTGGCACATTTGAAACTCTTTATTTCACGCCCTTCATGATATACCTACTTAGAAGCAAAGTTTAGCTAGTTATTGATAACCTCTCATCAGCACACCTCCAAAATACATAATCAGGGTGTAGGAGGGGGACTTTGGCTATCATTCCCGGAAAAAGTACACCTGCCCGCATCTAAGCCATCCTGGCCCTCGCAAGGCTGGCGGGGGCCCTCAGGGGCCTGGATCCAGGCTGACCTCTGTGCTGTGCCCCCCCCGGGGGGGCTTCATTTTGTTCCTACACTGGCCCGTGTCGAGGCAGACACCCCAGGGAGACTTCTACTCCCGCCTCCTTCCAAATGGCGGCAAGCTGGTGAGGTGGGCTTGGTCCGTCTGCAGGGTCACCTCTCAAGTCGCTTCCCCCGCCCCTGGACCCCATCCTTGGGATTCAGTCCGTCCATGCCCACTTCTGTTTACAGCTCCTCAGTAGGATACGTCGTGGTATTTAGTCATTGCATGCTCCTGGCTGGTTTCTGTCCTTTGTATGGACATCCTAAACTGGGGTGACCCACACTCACTTTCCAGTGACATCCTCCCACCTCAATGTCTAAATCATACACTTGTGAAAAGGATAAGAGACAAGGGGGCTCAGAGAGTGAAGCTTGACCTAGTTGCCTTCGAGAGTCCGAATAATTCACCCTGCTCCACTCCAGCTGCCTTTGGGAGAGGAGTCCCTGCTGTTTACCACCAGATGTCAGACAGGCTGGAGCTGGCACTGCCCACTCCGTGCCTGGTTGGTGGGAGCGGAGAGGCAGGCCCATGGCTCCTGTAGAGGGCCCCCAAAAGCCCCTTGACCTGAGGGAGGAAGCATCTGAAGCGGAAGGCAGAGGAAGCTACAAAAACATTTCATTTAGGTCAGAGCATTGTCTCATCAACTTATTCCCAAACACAAAGAAAGGAACTAGGACAGATTTTAATGGAACGTTTTTTTCTTCTTATAAGAGGAGAAAGCATGTAGTAGACTCAACTGCATTATTGGGTGTTGTGTTGCAGTGGGGTTGTTATGGGAGCCTATTTGTAGGAAGAAAGAATAACTGACATTTAATGCTGCTTTATGGGTTTGCAAAGTATATTTGCATCCATTTCCTGAACTCTTCACTTGACTTCTCAGTTTCCAGTTTCCTGCTCTGTGAATGGGGGCTAGAAATGCTTTCCCTGCAGGGGTTTTCTGAGTATACTGGTTATGAAGCTTGTAGCACAGGCCCTGGTGCAGAGTAGGTCCTTCAAATTGGGCTCCTCGACTTCCCACTTTCTCCACACCGTCCCCCATGTCCTCTCAAACGCCTGGGCCACGTAAGCCAAATGCCCCTCTCCCTCGGCCATGAAGGCTTCCACCAGGGAGTGGCCCTGCCCAGATTCTCCGCAAGGACACAGTTTCCCCAGCTGCACACTCAGGAAGGGATGTGTCAGGGGCTCCTCTCGCCCTGGCCTGGGGTGCCAGACCTCCGGTGACCCGCCCCATGCTCACCACAAAAACAGCACCCCTCTGCAAATGCTATTCCCTGAGGGCATGGCAGGGCTCCCAGCCCCCCTCAGCCGGGCCCTGCCGGGTCCCTTGGAGACCGCTCCAGCTCTCGGCTGCTCACTTCCTTCTCCCTACTCCACTCGCCCAATCCTTGGCCACTCTGGATTTTGTCATTAACTGGGATCAGCCGCTGGAGTCCTCAGTTCAAACATGCCACTCACGAACCTCGACTTGCAGCCGCCCCAGCTCTCGGCCTCACCGAGGTCCCTTGCCGCTCACCCTTCCACTTGATCCCACCCTCCCTGGCCTCCTTCCCTTCCCTAGCCAGCCCAGGCCCGTGGCCGAGGCCGGCAGTGAGTCTCCCAGTACCCTGAGCCCCCTGGTCTGTGGCAGGCCCTGGGGCAAACCACTCTCCAGGGGGGAGCACAACTGCCTCGGACGCCTAGGCTGCCCTGCATTAGATCTCCCACCTGCTAAAATCAGTCCCTACTTTCAAAAGGGGAAATGAACGGAACTTCATTTCCTGTCCTTTCCACGTAGTTGACGTTGCATGACCCTGAGGAAGGCCTGCCCTGGGGCAGCTTTAGAATGGCCGCCCTGTGTCCTAAAATAGGACAGAGTATAGAAAGCAATAGGACTGACAGCGCCGGCCTCCGCTGGGAGCTAGAGGGAAGGCACGTGGCTGGGTGGATGGCGGATTCGGTTTGAAGCTGCCGCGTGCCAGGGAGGCTTCCACAAGCTACCAGCGCCCTAAGGCCCTTCATGGCTGCTGCTTGCTGGGCTGAGGGCATGTCTGCACAACGTCGAGACTTAAAATGGTGGCTGGTCTGTCCTTTAATCAAGTCGTGAGTTTTTTTTTTAATGTATTAATTTTTTTATTAAATTGTCTTTTTTAAAAAAATACATAGATCACAAAAAATGTTACATTAAAAAAATAAGAGGTTCCCACATACCCCACACCCTACACCCCCCCTCCTCCCACATCCGCAGTCTCCCTCATCATTGTGGCACATTCATTGCATTTGGTGAATACATCTTGGAGCACTGCTGCACCACATGGATTATAGTCTACACTGTAGTTTACACTCTCCCCCAGTCCATTCAGTGGGTTATGGTAGGATATATAATGTCCAGCATCTGTCCCTGCAATATCATTTAGGACCACTCCAAGTCCTGAAAATGCCCCCATATCTCATCTCTTCTTTCCTCTCCCTGCCCTCGGCAACTACTGTGGCCACTGTCTCCAGATCAGTGCTATAGTTTCTTCTGTTACTAGTCACAATAGTTCTATAGTAGAATATCAGTAAGTGGTATATACGTACGATGGAATACTACTCAGCTATAAGAAGAAATACAGTACAAAAACATGGGATAATGTGGATGAATCTTGAGGACCTTATGTTGAATGAAGCAAGCCAGGCATTGAAGGACAAATACTACATGACCTCAATGATACAAAATAGGCAAACGAAGTTGAACTTGGTGGGGAGAGAAAGGTTGTGAGCTGATGCCTACATGGGTGAAATCTATGATAAAGAGGAGGTAAGTATTTGTACAGGGAAGGGATAAGACAAGGGATGGGGATACCTTTGGGTGGGGCTTTGCAGGTTTGAGTGGGATTAGGGTTGGGAGGATGGGTCAGATGGTCCAAGGAATTGGGGTGGGGGGAGGGCTGGGGGCAACAGCGAGCTTTTTAAAAAAACTGAGCCCCTGGGTTTCTCTGGCTATCCCAACCTCCCCGTGTGAAAAGGATTGGCTCCTCCTTTATGCTTTGGAAGGTCCCTGCACCCCAGCCCCCGCTTAAATAGCCTTCCAGCCTCTGCCCTTGAGAAGGGGGGCTGAGCCCCTGCCGATTTGGGGAGGCTGCCTGCTGATGTCTGGCTGGAGGGCTTCAGGGGTGAGGAAGGGGGAGGGAGAACAAAGGGAACCTCTGTGAAACAAGGCACAGCACAGGGTTGCCAAGTTCAGTGAGGGTCTAGATCGCTTTCCAATACGCACCTGGAGGTGGGAGGGGAACAATGTGGCGTGGGGTCTTTGCGTTGGAGCGCACGGCTGCCAGCGTGAGCTCTGCTTCCTGCTGGCCCTCTCAAGCCAGATGCTGGAACTCCAGCCGCGCTCAGGCCGCCGTTTTCCCAGGAGGCCAGCACTTGGCAGTTTCCTTCCATCAGACAGGAGGCTTGGCAGTCTCCTGCCACCGCCTTCTCAGCCACTAAAACGTGGTGAGGGTCCGGGAATCCCAGTGTCCACGATATTCCACTTCTCAAATCTACCCCAGGAGTGTAGATAAAAGAAAAGAAGCCAGGGCCACAGTCTGCTCCGTCTGCCCTCTCTTCCACTTGGTCCCTTGGGTACCATGCCCCTCACCCCCAAAGTCTCCGGGGCCACAGAGCTCAGCTCTGTAACCAGCCAGGGGCTAAAGCTTGGTCTCCCCCCTCTCTGCAGCCAAGCCCATTTCCAGAAGCTGGTTCCAGTGCCCAGTCTACCTTGTCTCCTCCCAGGCAGGCTTCTCTGGATACGATCCAACTCTGCACCAGCCAATCCCACTGTCACCCCTCCGGGTGCTTCCCCAAACACACAATCTCACTTCCTGCTCGGGGTCTGACTGCAGTTGCTGA
The DNA here is from genome assembly GCF_030445035.2 of Dasypus novemcinctus. NCBI lineage: Eukaryota > Metazoa > Chordata > Mammalia > Cingulata > Dasypodidae > Dasypus > Dasypus novemcinctus. The sequence goes on along the minus strand of NC_080687.1, from coordinate 12,120,476 downwards.
GCCCCATTTTGTGCTTGTAAATGCCCTCCCCGGGGCCCGTCCTTCCTCTCCCCTTCTAGCTCAGCTCCCCACCCCTTGCTCCGAGCATGCCCTGTGGCTCAGGGGAGGGTGACTTCCCGCTAGACATCTGAGGGCAGGGATCAAGCCTCTGATGGCACTAAAGTCATGGGGCACCCCAGTACCTGTCCAATAGCAGGCACCCTGCACACTTTTGCTGAGTAAGTGGATCTTATTTGCTTTCTGGGAGCCATTCCTGGAAGTCATGATAGAATACTAAGCTCATGGCTTGGGGCTGACTCAGAAAATCATGCATGTCCTCAGACACAAGGCCAGCTCTTTCACTCCATAATTAATGCATCCTACACACTCCTGCTAAACAGCATTTCCCAAACACTGTTTTATGCTGTGGCTCCTCTACTTAGAAACCTCAGGGGCTCCTTTTTCAATGCCAGTCTCCTTAGTGCAGCATCCAAGGCTCTCCTCAAACCTGCCTCTCTCTTTTTCTTTCTCATGACGAAGGTGCACAGAGCCTGCATTCCAGCTAGACTGGTGTCCTAACTGTCCCTGACTACGGGTGTGCATTCCTGCTCTATGCTTCTGTCACCGGGCAAGACTTCCTCCACCAGGTCATTGCCTATAAACCAACTCCTACCCATATGCCAAGGCCCAACCCAGTGGTTCCTTGGTCTACCTCCCTGAGGTTTTCAACACACAGTAACTCCTCCCTGAGCATTCCAACACACAGTAACTCTGTCCACCCATGGTATCATGGAACTGCTATTCACTGGACACAGAGGTACATGCTGATTGGTGATGTCACTTGTACTGGTGCCATGGATTATGTAATCCCACCTGTGCAACCCTTTTCCACCCTAACTAGACTATAAAGCTCCTAGTGCTCAACCCTCTGTGCCCCCACCTCCATGGTGCCTAAAGGGGACAGTAGTTGCTTCCTGAAACTTGGCTGAATGAATGATTGAAAGGCCAAGACTTATCTTCCTCTTCTCCTCTGATGGGTTGAGCAGGCAAAACCTGCTAGAAGGAAGAGACACTAGACAGTCATTCTGTCTGCGCACCTTGGAAGCAACCCAGGTGGTGGGGTTGACTGTGACACAGCCTAAGCTGAAGAGTGTGGAGCAACTCACTTGTGAGCTGAGATAGCCCTCACCATCATGCCACGTGGGCGCAGCCTAGACAGTATTCTCTTGTGCATGCTGGAGCAGGGCTGCACAGGCAGCGGACTTGCTGACAAGAACAGTACCTCAAAGGTAAGTCATGCAGATTGGAATTGTCACAGCCACCGAGGCTCCCCTCAGTAAGCATTTTGCATCTCTTGTTTTTTCACTTGTTTTTAATATATGTATATACTTAAAAAGATATGCGGATTACATAATGTTACATAAAATATAGGGGATTCCTACATGCCCCGCTCCCTACATCTCCCACATTTTCCCACATTAACAACACCCTTCATTAGTGGGGTACCTTCATTACAATTGATGAAAATGTTTTGGAGCATTGCCACTAGGCATGAACTATAGTTTACATTGTAGTTTACACTCTCGCTGGCACAATTTTGTAGGTTATGGCAAGATATGTAATGTCCTGTATCTGTCATTGTAAAGTCATTCAGGACAATTCCCAAGTCCTGAAAATGCCCACATATTACACCTGTTTTTCCCTCTCCCTGCCCTCAGAACTTCCAGTGGCCGCTGCCTCCACATCAATGATATAATTTCTTCCATTGCTAGAATCACAGTAAGTCTATAGTAGAATACCAGTGAGTCTACTTTAGTGTGTAGTTCATTTCCTAATCCTGAGGATTCTGGGATGGTGATGCACACTCCGCCTCTAATGGGGCAGGGGGAGGAGAAGCTTTGATCCCATGGGTCAGATGGATGGGACTCTCTTGCTTACAATTGTAGACTCTCTAGGTTCTTGGGATGATCATTGTCCATCATCACCTCCTTGTTAGTTGTTCTGGGTGAGTTCAATGAACTGGAAAGTAGGTGTTGCAACTCTGTTGAGATTCAGGATCCAGCTGGCACATGAACAGCTCAAAGATTTTAGTCTCTTGGATGTATACCTGTCAATCCTAGTACTAATTATAAGTTCATATAGAAGGGTCAGAAGAGCCATGTTTAGGGAAACCACAACTGAGTCCATCTCAATCACATGGGGAAGATAAATTCTATAGTTAGGCCCTCTGGCAAGGGACCAAACTCCTGAGGTATCTGCCCTGACTATAGTGTCTGGATGTCTCCAGAGCCTTCATAAGCCCCACTATTTGAGGTAGTATTTACTTTGGCAGTCAATGAGACCCTGCTGAGACAAGTGCATCATGTTTTAAAGGATCTTGTCAAATGCAGATTTATCTGCTACTCAGAAAGCACGATCTGTTGCTCCTGTTTCAAACCTACTGGTTCCCTAATATCTATGGACTACATATCTTGCAGGAATGAATCTCTAACTCTCCTTTGGCAACTGTCTCTAACTGGCATTTCTGCATCTAACGTGCATTATCCTTACAAGGCAGAATTGATTTCCTCTTAGGAGTTGGTGGTTAAGTAGCTATAACATGGTGAAAGAACGTGTGACATGGCATGGTACACATTATCCTTATTCTTAATGCTCACACTGCTGGCTACGGAAGACTGAGAAGGCTCTGACTCAGACTTGGAGTTTCTCTAGTAGATTATGGACTAGGATCTTTCCTCTAAGATTGCAACAGGGAGCTAATTATCCACCAATGTCCGGTTTTGCCCTTTTACTCGGTAAGTGAACTATTGATTTTTAACTGGACACACACCTTCTTGGCATAGATATCACATTTTCAGGCGCCTTTGGAGCTACGTGTGCTCAGGTGACTAAGTTGAGGCTAGTGAAGTATAAATGGAAGTGCCATTAAGTGACTTCAAGTGTTCCTAAAGTAAGAAAGTATGCCCTTGTCCTTTCCTTTTCTTTCAATTTCTTGCATTTTGGAATGTCAGCTTGGTGTCTGAAGCTCAAGCAGCCATGTTGGAACATAAGGTAGGATGCTGAGGAAGTGGGGATGTGGTGGAGAGGAGCCTTGGCACCCAATTACTGGGAGATGACATAGACACCCTGGATGTCATTTACAGGAGATACATTTCTATATTGTTTAAGTTATTGTTATCTTGGGTTGTCTGTCAAGGCAGCCAATCCTAATTCTCCATTGTTCTGGTTGTTCTGTCTGTTTCCACCCAGGTTCTATGTCCTGCATCTCTAAGATACCTGACCTCTGACTTCCATTTGGATTTAGCCAATGGGTGGCATTGACAGGAGATTGGAAGGTGGGAGGAGAAAGTGTGTGTGTGTGTGTATGTGTATGTGTGTGAGAGAGAGAGAGAGAGAGTGAGATGTATTTTTCCTCCTGCTCACTCCCTGTTTCACTGCCTTAATACCAGAAGCATTTTGTTCTACAGCTTTTTGTACTACAGCTCTTGCCAGGATACCTTTCTCACTAGGCTCTGGCAACACTATTTTTCCCTTTCTTCTCTTCAGGCATATCAGTGGCAATGACTTCCCTTTATTGTTAATCCTTGGGTTTAAGGGATGTCTTATCCAAATTTATTTTTGCAAAAGCAGATTGACTTATTCTCTCTGGCTCTTTTGCCCACTATTCCTTTCAGACCTTCTAACTGCTACTTGGGTTAAATTTATAAACCCATATTTGCTACTGTCCCCTATTAGAATCCCATTGCAAACTGAATAAAACCATCCTCCTGTAGAACAACCTGCAATGCCTTTCACCACCCTGTCTCTGCTAGTTTTTCTAGTGTCAACTCTAGAAAAACAACTTTTGCTATAGCTCTTATGATTGAACACAGTACACACATGCAAGCTTTCTGTCACCTCATTGCCACTCTTATGAAACTGAATTACTCCCTTGGCTGTGTTCCCATAGCACTTTATACACGCCTGTGCCTCCCAAAAATCACAGTGTCTTCCTTCTTCCCAGCACCTTATTCTTTTACTCACACTCTGTGTTTTAGCTGCACAGTACTATGTGCTGTTCTCTAGATGAGGCATGTCTTGTCTCAAGGCCTTGCACATGCTGTTGTTTCTGTATTAAATATTCTTCCCTACTCCCCTCTCCTGGCAATGAGTGCCTTAAGATTTCAGCTCAGACGTCACCTATTCCAGAATGCTTTCCCTTATTGTGTTAAATATTCTTCCCTACTCCCTTCTCCTGGCAATGAATGCCTTAAGATTTCAGCTCAGACGTCACCTATTCTAGAAAGCTTTCCCTTATACCACCCTCATCCAAAGACTGAGTTACGTTTCTTCCTTCAAAGGGCCCCTATAGTACCTTACATTTAACCATCATATTTCTCTATGTTGACTTGAGTTTAGAGCTTATATTCCCCCTCCATATTGTAAATCTCTTTGAAGACAAGGACTGGGTCTTGCTGTAACATCAATGGCAGTGAATGACACATAGTGACATGGGCTGAATAGGACCAAAATTCTCCTGTTGGGATGAGGTGGAGAGAAAAAAGAGGGATACTGTCCATGGTCCTGAACGAGCTCAGTCGGCTAGGGGGCCGCCCTCTGTTAAAACTCTCTGGCAAAGCAGAAACCAGGTTATGGGCTATGGCCTATGGGCTATGTTATGGTAGAGACAGAGAGAGAGAAGGGAGTGTTGCACTGTGTTTTAGCCTCTCCTCAGGAAAATAAATAGTTTTGATATCATACCCAAATCTTTAGTCACAACTGGGAATGGATGAAATAGTGAACATCCAAAGGAGAGTTAGGGCTGTGTGTACAAGTGCTGAGCAAACCAACTTGAACAAACACATCCACATGATGCCTGCTAGACAGAAATGGCATGACTGAAGTGACATCAACTATTCTTAAGTAATAATGGTTTACCTTTTTAAAATGTTCTTCTTTTTAAAATATCAATTCTTTACCATGACCATAAAAATTAGAGTTTATATCTCTTATGTTTCTTAATTTGTATAGCTGATTTATGTGTGTGTTTTGTCACTTTATCATGTCATTACTAGATAACTCAATGAGAGTCAGGCCACTGTCAGGATTCTTTTTTTCCATTTTCTCAAATTTTCAACACCCACTCTCCATTATCTCAGCTGATAACCTTATTCCACTGAAAAATTAGAAACAATCAGAAAAGAACTCTGTTATCTTCCCACTACAAAATCTGCCAATATAAATTGCCATTGTACCTTCACTCCTCCTTGGTGGAAGACTTGTCCACCTGCCTACTTAAGATCAAATCCTCTGGATCCCATCTCTTATCATCTGTCTGAAGACTTTGCTCCAGTTAATTATACCCTTTCCTGCACTGAATGTTGTCCTTCTGCTGGGCCATTTCCTGTACCCCAAATGTGCTCTAGTATTTCCTATCATTTAGAAACCTATCCTTCTCTAGCTACTGTCCCATTTGTCTGCTCTCCTTACAGAAAAGCTTGAAGTAGTTGGTTATGCTTTCTGTCTCCATTTTCCCTTTTACCCATTCCAGTAAGGCTTTCTCCCTACCCCCCACTCACCTACTATCACTCTTTCACAGTCATTGATGTTCTCCACATTGCAAATCCAATGATCAGTTCTAATGCCTCTTCTTTCTTGACCTTTCTCTAGCATTTGATGCAATTGATCGATCACTCTTGAAACGCTTTCTTCACTTAGGTTCATTTAATCTTTTCCTGGATTTCCTTCTAGCTCACTGGATATGCCTTCTTAGTCTTCTCTATTGGATTCTCCTTCCAAATCTCTAAAGATAGGCTTATCTTTGGATATTTTCTCTTCTACATCTATGCTCATTCCCTTGTGATTGCATTAGCTCCATGGTCTTAACTGCCATTTACCTGGGGCACCTGTCAAATGTCATTCTCCAGCCCCAACCTCTCTCCTGAGAAAAGGTACATATATCCAATTGCCAACTTGACTTCTGCACTCATAAAACTGATAGGAAGGGCGACTTCTCCATTCCGGTCTTCACACAACAGTTTTCACTTATGACTGTTATCCTTTTTTAAGTAAGAATAACACTTCTTCCACTCTTAAAAGTCTCCCAGTCTAGACACCATATTATATGGCCACTGGTATTAATTAGAAAACTAATTATCATGAATTTATTTTATAGTTCTAGAAGTCAGAAATCTGAAATGGGCCTCATGGGTCTAAAATCAAGGTGTTAGCAGGGATGCATTCTTTCCTGAAGTCTCTAGGGGAGAATTGTTTTCTTGCCTCTTCCAGCTTCAAGGGGCTGCTCACATTCCTTGGTTCGTGGTTGCTTCCTCCATCTTCAGAGCTAGCAATGGCCAGCCGAGTCTTTCTCACATCACATCACTCTGACACTGACTCTTCTTCCTCCCTCTTCCACACTTAAAAGACCCTTGTGATTACATAGGGACCACCTGGATATTCCAGAAAAATCTCCTAATCTTAAAATCCACTGAAGAACAACCTCAATTCCATCTGCAACCTTAATTCCCTTTTGCCATGTAAGGTAACATAACCACAGGTTTTGGAGATTAGGATATGGACTAATTGGGATTAGGCTTCCAAAGCCAACAGGTCCCATATTGGCTCCTGATTTTTCCCCAAGCCTTCTCCCTCTGCAGTCTTTCCCATCTCTGTAAATGGTACACACTTCAGCCAGTTGCTCAGGCAGTCATTCTTGAGTCTCTTTCTCTAAAACTCCATATCCAGTCCGTCAGCAAATCCTGTAAGCTCTAAATTTACCCTTAAACGCACATCAAATTTGACTACATCTCATGCCCCCTTCCAAGCCATTACCAGCTTGCTCCAAACTATATCTTCTCTCACCTGGACTACTGTATCGGCCTCTACCTGGTCTCCTGCTTCTATCTTGCCTCAATTCATTCTTGACAGGCAGCCAGAGTGATCCTCTAAGACATACACCACATCCAGGTCACTCCTCTGCTCAAAACCTCTAATGATTTCCTATCACTTGGAATAAAAGTCCAAAGTCCTTAGCTACACCTACGACATTCCACAGCATAGCCCCTGAGGCCCTTCCCAGCCTCATCTTCTCCTCCTCTGCTCCCTGCTCTCCCCACTGCAGACTAGACCCTCTGGTGTTCTCCTCAGGTACTCCCCACCTCAGACTCTCCACAGGTGTGGTGTCCCTCAACCTGTGACACTCTTTTCCATTAATTTGTATGACTTTCTGACTCACAGCATGGCACTCAAATAGATCTCCAGAGAGGACTGATTTCCTTGGTCATATGTCTAAAATATTACTGCCCATCTGAGTGGCATTGTATATTAATTTTGTCCATTCACTTATTGTCTGTCTTTTACACTGGACTATAAGCTCCCCGAGGGCAGGGACTTGGTTTTGTTTATCACCTTGTCCCCAGTGCCTGGAACAGTGTCTGCTTGGGAGTAGCCACTCAATAAATATTTATTGAATAAATCAATGTTCCTGGAAGTTATACACTTATTCATTTATTTCCCCCCCTCTGGGAACTCTGGAGTGGAATGGAGGCATGTGCCTATCCATGCATATCTTATGTGAGCTTCTTGCTCAGCAAAGACTTGTTACATGCATGAAGATTTCCCATGCCCAGAGTGCCTTGCTTTCAGCCAACCAAAAAACAACCATTAAAGTCCTTGGTGGGATTTGTAAGCTGTAACTAATTCAAAACCAGCTTGAGGCAGCGGACTTGGCCCAGTGGTTAGGGCATCCATCTACCACATGGGAGGTCCATGGTTCAAACCCCGAGCCTCTTTGACCCGTGTGCAGCTGGCCCATGCACAATGCTGATGCACGCAAGGAGTGCCGTGCCACGCAGGGGTGTCCCCCGTGTAGGGGAACCCCACGCGCAAGGAGTGCACCCTGTAAGGAGAGCCGCCCAGCGCGAAAGAAAGTGCAGCCTGCCCAGGAATGGTGCCGCGTACATGGAGAGCTGACACAACAAGATGATGCAACAAAAAGAAACAGATTCCTGTGCCGCTGACAACAACAGAAGCAGACAAAGTGGACACAGCATAGACACAGAGAACAGACAACCGGGGTGCGGTGGGGAGGGGAGAGAAATAAATAAATAAATAAATCTTTACACACAAAAAAAACAGCTTGAGTCTCTCTGAAATTAAAACTCATAATTCCATCGCACATCCACAATCATATAATGGCTAACCCTTAAACAGGGCTTACTATGTGCCAAGGACTGTTCTAAATTCTTTACATGAATTAATTCATTTCATCCTGGCAGCAACCCTAAGAAGAGGGAATGGCTATTATCCCCATTCTGTAGATGAAGAAACTGAGGCACAGAGAAGTTAGTATAATAATTCATCAAAGGTCTCACACCTAGGAGTGGTGGAGACAGGATTTAAAGCCAGGCAGTCTGCTCTGCAGTAGCCAAACTCTAGCTGAAGCTGGGCTCTGGGGAGAAGTTCTTGTATGCTCAGAGGTCAGCGTGGCTCTTTCACTGTTACTGAACACTAACTGGATGATTTGCTCATCAGATCTATTAATAAGAAAGAGGTTTCACCTGTATTACACAAAGACTGTGCTACACTCTTTTTTATTTTCTTTAAGGATATCATGTGGCAAATCTAGGACTCCCCAAGTTTCTAGCCCTTGCTTATGATCATTCTCTTAAGGAAGAGAAATTGGGAGACCAGTATAGCCTTCTTTGACTCCAGGGCTAGTCGGAAGGGGATAGCTGTAGGGGACTGCTGCCTGCTAACTTCCCTGAAGGAGTGTTTGCCATGGGGAATGATTCTAGCCCTTAAGCGAAATTGCTTAATAACGAGACTGGTCTCACCCAAGGTCCTTAGCTGGTTTGGCAGCACATTATTCTTTTCTGGAAACCTGCATTAAATTACTGCTAAATGGATAACCATATGCTGTATTTAACACATGGGGGTCAAGAATTGGGATGCAGCATGTGGAACAACCAGCACATGGCTTTCATGCCATGCAGATCAGATTAAATTTTATCTCTTCCACCTACTCCAGTGTCATCTCGGAGGATGGCCATCAGCCTCTTTGAGCCTCAGGTTCTTCGTTCCTACACTTGGGCTGTCGTGGACATCAAGGCTAACAGAGGGACATCAGAGAATTTTCCTTTAAAGAGAGGGCATCAGATTACTTAGAGCTAAACTTTGATCAGGCAGTGGTGACCATTTTAATAGACCTGATCATGTAACACCTGAACATGATGGCTCAGCATGGAAGATAAAAGCCGTGCAGTAGTGGAGATGCCTCCTTAGGCTCCCAGCATCTCCCCACCTCTCACTGTGTCACTCTCTCCATCTTAAACCATTTCCTCTGACATCCCAAGAAGTATTTTTGGAGTAGCAGAAGTTACCCCTTTTCCAAATGTGACAAAAATGACAGACATCCACTATCTGTTACCAGCCCTCATGAGCTGCCGCCAGCCAGTGCAGATCAGTTCTTTTACTCTGTGCGTAGTACATTGACTTAAGTATCCATAATTAAAAATTATGCACATCTTAATCCATGTTCCCATGGGTGTGAACCCATTAGAAATAGGACCTTTGAAAACGTTATTTTTAGTTAAAGTGTGGCCAACTGAATTGGGAAGAACCTCAATCCACATTACTGGGGGCCTTATAAAGAGAACCAAGACGTTATAGAAGTGAGAAAGGAGAGGACATCACCATGTGATGGGAAGCAGAGATGTGAGCCATCAGGGACTGCTGGCAGCCAGCATCAGAAGGCTGGGAGAAAGTAAGCCTTGCTAATATCTTGATTTTGGACTTCTTCTAGACTCGAGACCATGAACAAGTTCCCGTTGTGTAAGCCAACCTACTGCATGGCATTTGTCACAGCAGCTCAGGCAAGTTCAGACACCGGGCTTTGAATTGCTCCATTTGCATGAACCGCCTGGGTCTGGGGCGACAGGGTCCCTCCCTTGCATGGATTGTCGACTTCGATTGGACGAGAAAGGACCTGGGTCATAGCACCATAAACACTAAATTGCCTGTCCCCCTTGTATCCTGAGTCCAGGGGGAAACTTCACGGTGCTGGTCAGACAAAAGGCTAGCAAAGTCAGGAGCAGAGGAGGTGCAGTTATCCAAAGGGAGCTTGCGGCTGTTCTTGTTGTCTTGGTCCTGGAGAGATAGCCCCTTCCTCTGGGCTGTGCAGACTACACCAGCAGTTACTCGGAGCGGGGAGTTCTGGGCCAGCGTTTGGGAGAATGTTCAAGCAGGACAATGATGAGGTTGAATCTGCCTCAGGGAATCGTGGACGCCTCAGTCACTCTCTTTCTTAACTTCCTTTGCTCTGCAGTGTCCATAGTCGCCTTTGAATACAGAAGACTTTTAACTAGAGAATCTGGATTTCCTCTTTCAAAACAATGTCCCCCTTGCCCACCATACATTAAACGACTGTCTCATCTCAGATTATTCTGCTTGCTTAATTATTGTTTTCTCATCTTAATTGCTAGCAGTAATCTAACTCTAATGTGCTCACTAATGAGCACAGTTTAGAAAGTTCCACACATAAAGATCTGTAAGAATAATTCTTTCATTATCGTCAGGAAATGTGCCCATATATATTCTCATTTGACATGTGCGGAGGCAAAAGTAATAAAATATAAAATGCTATGGAGAGAGGAGGAATTATAATGGTCACAAAGAGAAAGTCATCCCTTTAGCTTAGACCTATAAAATGCTAGAGTTGAAAGGACCTGGAAAGACTCATTCGGGGCACTCGTTTTTGACAGGAGGAAACTGAGTCTCAGAGACATGCAGTTCTGTTCAGCAGGGTCACACAATCACAGAGTGGGACAAGGAACAGGGCTCCCAACTCCACATCAGTGACTTTCCCACTGGGTAGCAGTCATCCTTTAAAATGCACTTGTGCATCCTATCCCTGAACAGAGCTTTCACAAATAATGGTCCAGGATGCTCACAGATGCCTTATGTAGAGCAGGGAGAAGGTGGAGACGATCTAGATGACTATCTCAGTTTGCCAGGGCTGCTATGATAAGCACCACCCAGTGGGTTGCCTGAAATGACAGGGATTTATTGCCTCACAGTTTTGGAGGCCAGCAGTCCAACCTCAAGGGACTGACAGGACTGGCTCTCCCCGAGCCCCCAGCATTTTGGCAAACCTTCCTCACATGGCCATTTCCCTCTCCTCATGTCTGCTCCTCTGGTTTTGCTGACCTTTGATTTCTCCTTCTGGATCCTTATAAGGACTTCAACCAAGTTGGAGTAAAGTCTTCATCATCTGGTTTGGTCACACCTTAACTAAGTATAGCATTTCAAAGGTCCATTTACAAATGTGTTTACACCCAAGGTGGGGGCTGGGACTGGAACATGTTATTGTGGTTCAGACCCGAACAGCGGCCAACATTAAGAAAACAGTGATAAGTTTATATTAGGTAGCATTGTATAAATGTTACATAATTATAATTACATGTTGCATATTATAATTATATAATATATAAATATTTAAATCATATTAAAGAATATCTAATGATATGGTAGAATATTCACAATATAATGTTGGATGAAAAATATCAGGCTATAAAACTGAATATATATAGTGTGATACCAATTTTGTTTCATATATACAGAAAAAGAGGGAAAGGACTACATCAAATATGTATAGTGCTTCTTTTGAGGTCATAGGATGATGGGTAATATTTTGATCTCCTTTCTAAACTTTTCTATATTTTATACATTTTCTACACTATTCATGAGTTAATTCAATTCATAATTAGAACAAAATTGCATTTTTAAGAGAACAAGATGAAATTCAGCCTTAATAACTCGAAAGGGATTTTTCTCAGATGGAGAGATGGCATCTACAAAGGATTCTGAAGAGACTCATAGAAACTTGAGCTATTTGCCCCAATGCTGTTGAATTATTAAATGGCAAAACTTAAGCCTAAGTAAAGAAGACAAGTTTGCATCCTCTGTCTCTTACATCTCCTCCCATTATTTCTTTCTTCAAACAATATCCGCCGGGCACTCAGAGGCTCTGCTGTGAATCTGAGCTATTTGTTGTGGCAGTGCTAAGTAGGTCAAGTGCATCATTGGGTTCTCTATAGGCATTTGTGTGCACAAGGATGAGTGTGTGCGGGTGTGCATGAGGATGCACATACATTTGTGTATGTGTGTAACTGAGGTGCAATGCTAGGCCACACCGGAGCTGCAAAAGAATTATATAATCCCAAAGCAGGCCTCTCCCCACAACAGTCCACTTTACTAAAAACGAGATAAATTTAAATTAAAATAACCTCACATTTTATGTGTACAAAACAGATAGAAAAGGGAAGCGGATTTGGCCCAATGGATAGGGCATTCGCCTACCACATGGGAGGTCCAAGGTTCAAACCCAGGCCTCCTGACTGCTGTGATGAGCTGGCCCACGTGCAGTGCTGATGCGTGCAAGGAGTGCCGTGCCACACAGGGTGTCCCTCGCATAGGGGAGCCCCACGTGCAAGGAGTGCACCCTGTACGGAGAGTCACCCAGTGGGGAAAAATGTTCAGGCTTCCCAGGAGTGGCGCCGCACACACAGAAAGCTTTTGCAGCAAGATGACGCAATAAAAAGAGACAAGGATTCCGGGTGCCGCTGGCAAGAATACAGGCAGACAAAGAAGAACACACAGCGAATGGACACAGAGAGCAGACAACTGGGAGGGGGGGGAGGAGAGAAATAAATAAAAAATAAATCTTTAAAAAAAATAGATAGAAAAGTAAATATTTGTTGATGACAACATGGTGGCTTGGAGTTAAGTACCCCAGAAAAACGTGTTCTTCACCTTAAGCCACTCCTGGGAATGGGACCTTCAGATGGGGTTATTTGGTTAAGGTGGGCCCAAGTGAGGCAGTGATGGGTGGGAATCCTATTCCTAGAGTCCTGATGGAGGCAGTCGCAGAGAGAGAAGCTGCAGGAGCAGCCAGAAGGTGAAAGTCAGCGGAGCTCGGAAGAGCTATGTGCTTTCCCAGAGGTCGCGGCCAGCCAGGAGATGCCAACCTTGGGAGGAAGCTGGCCTGCCGGTCCCTGACACCTGACACCAATCCATTCCTGTCGTTAAGCAAACCCATGGCGCGGGATTTGTTTTAGCAGCCAAGAAACTAAAACAATACCCAGTGCTTGTGAGGACGTGGCAAAAATGCCATATTGAGTAAAATTGTGCATCACTGTGAAATTTAGTTGGCCATTGTTTCAAGTGTTGTAAATTTATTTAGCCTTTGATCCAATAATCTTACCTCTGGGAATTTATACAAAAGAAGAAACTCAAAAGGAAGAAATAGTAGTAGGTGCCTCAAGATACTCATTCCCAGATTAGTTCAAACAGTGCAAAATTGGAAGCAAGGAAAGTTTCTCTGAGACAGATTTGTAATAAAAATTATAGCTCATTTGTAATGACAATTATGGAGAACAGTAATATAAGGAAATGCTTGTGATACAACACTTTAAAACGCAGAACATAAAAAATGTAATTAAATAAAACATAGGTGGGGGGGAACCCTGTTATTTATTTCGTTAGGATGGTAGGACTGTGGTTTACTTTCTTTATTTTCCATACTTTTTTATATTTAAAAAAATGATGCAGATCACTGCTTCAGCTTTACGAGTCCCAGGTTGCCAGAAGGCAGAATGACTGCATGGGGCGGGGTGGGACCCTCAGTCGCTGGGGTCAGGTGGCTGGAGCTCATCAGCCTGGCTCTGCCACTTCCTGACTGTTTTACTTGGGGCAGTTTATGTAGTCTCCCCAGACCTCTGTTTTCTCATCTGTAAAATGGAGGATCATAAAAGGGGTTGAGCTTTGGAAAAAAACTGTAAGTGTTTAAATCACTACAGTGGAGACTCCACCTTGGTGGACAATTGTGTTGGAAGCAAAACTAGGGGAGAGGCCAAAATCAAAGGCACAAGCAAATCCCAGCATGGAAGGGGGAGCGCAAGTTGTAAAGCCAGTAAACATTGTCTAAAGGCTCTTCCCACCTTCAGGAAACGGTCTGGACCCTGCCTGAGCACAGCAGAATAGACTCTGAGACTAAGAACAAATAAACTGAGAGAGAGGAAGGGGGGTGGGCGTGGGGGTGGTGAGGCAAGAGCCCAAAGCTGACTGTTTTTTCATTTTGCCTGTCCCCTTGCCTATTTACCTATCTGTATATTTTTTAACTTTTAGAAAATTCCAAGCCTATTTTAAAATAGAAACAGTAGTATAACACTCCCTTATGTGCCCACCACCCAGCTTCAATGAAATACTTGTTTTGTTTATTACCCCACCCATACCCCATACTCTCCATCCTGGATGATTTTGAAGTCATTATTTTATCATTTCATCAGGAGGCACTTTTGGATGGATCTCTAAAGATACAGGCTCCTTCATTTAAGGTAGCCACAACATGATTATCACATCGAGGATGGGGGCCGTGATTCCCGGGGACTCCGTTGATGGGCTGTCCCGCAGTGAGGTGAGCGGAGGGCATTTGAAGGGCGAGGACAGGGCGATCTGAAGCCCAGGTCCCCCCATCAACATCAGTCCCCTCTCCCAACCTGCAGACCAGGCGCCTCTGAGAGCCTCCTGTGTTCATCCTCCTGGAGAAGCTGGCGGATTTGGCTCAGGGCGTCGTACTTCATAAGCACGAGCAGACCAAGCCGAGGGCTCAGTTCTGGAGGAGTCCTTCAAAGAGACCCAAAACAAATAGCCCGAGAGGCTATTTCAAGAGGGGATTTGCAAAGCGTGGTGCAGAGGGGCCCTGGGACCACTCAGGAGGGAGGAGGAGGAGAAGGGCAGCTGAAAAGGCTAAACGGGTGACTCTCCTTTAATCTGTTTCATCAACTGGACTCTAAAACATCAGAATACGAAGAAACCATTCCTTTCCAAAAGGAAGATCTCCAAGTGAGAAAGCCCTTTGCTCATCAGCAAGGATGGATACAGAGGTGGGAGAGCATGGAATGGGGAGCCCAAGGCCTGACCCCAGTCTCCCCACCTTTTACTTGTTACATAGGCTTGGACCAACCCCTTAACCTGAGTTGCAAAACGAGTGCCATACAGGCCTTTTGCAAGGATTAAGTGAAATGAGGTATGTGGCGACACTTAAGCCATACTAGGAATTTAATACATTCTAGCTGGATATGAACTATATGTATCTGCCAAGCTGATGAACTGTCATGTACAGAAGTTTACGAGCTATTGTATTTCAGGATATCTGAGAACACGTATTGTGAAGGTTTTGCATTAATGTGTGCATTCGTTTATATAGGTGACTCTGCAGCTGTCCCGAGGACCTAATTCTAAGCCTGTGAAATAAACAGATCCGCAGCAAGCAAATTCCAGTTTGGGTTTAAGGTGGGGTCAGCAGGATCCTTTAGCCAAGGAGAAACTTCGCCTAAGGAATTGTTCTTGAAGCCTGATACAACCAGAAGTGAGGGAACACAGTGACAAGCATCCCAGATCCTGGGAACATTTTGAGGCCCTAGGAATGGAATTCTACACCAAATACAGATTTTTCTTTGATTGGTGTCACCCAAGGAAGGAAGACTTACTCAGAGACCTTTCCAAGTGTGAGTCACAGTGCCTTCCCACCCCCGGGCCCACGAGCTCGACTCTCCAGGGGAAGGTTGTGACATTACTAGCTGTGATTCACCGCTGCCTCACACAGATCTAAGAGACAAGATGGCAGCAAGCGGCCCTTTCTTTTCTGGTGTGAGCAGAAAGGGAGGGCATGAGAAGTCTGCGTGATGAGAGCCTGCGGAGCTAGCCGGCAGAAGCGGTGCTGAAGTTCTGGAAGGGGCCTGGTTGTCTTTTGCCAAAACACAGCTGAGCTCAGCCGGGACGAGCAGTGGCCTCTCACAAATCTGAGTTTCTTTGCCCTTTAGCTCTCCCCAGCAGAGGCAAAGGCACCTAGCCACAGAGACGGTGCTCCTGGACTTCGGTCAGCCTTGCGGCTCCCAGGAGGGCCATTCTCTGCCCCCCCGCCCCGGGCCGTGGGCTATAACTCGCCCTATATAATCGCCATAGTTCTACAGCTCTCTCTGTCACAAAATCCAGCTCTTGGCACAAATAAATGAACACTCTCCATCACTCATCATAAAACCAGGAATGAAATGTTTGCCTGACGCTTGTCAGCACAGAATTTTGACTGTGTGGATGTCTTTAATCCTCAGTTGCCATGCGGATGTGGAAACAGAACCCTCCAAATCGGGCGTGCACAGGTGAAATCACAAAGGTGGGGCAGATGGTTTGAGCGGATGGTGTCCTTGGCTCCTCTGACATTCAGACTTGGGGACACTCCTGCACCCATCTCAGTCTCCACGTGAAGCGCGCTTGCACATGGCTCTTCTGTGTGCAGGCGTCGCAATGCGCGCAATCCACCATAAATCTTTCTCAGTTCTCATCCTCAGACACACTCGATGGCATCTGGGCGATTTTAATACAGGTCTTTTTCAGGGATCTCAAATGTCTGGAGGGCTGCGGGTCTCTGAGGTCAGAGCAGCCCCTGGTTCTCCCTAATCTTTTGCCAAATAAAGGATGAGATGAGAATTCCAAGCTCCTCTTTGGTGGACAACTGAAATAGTTAAGAAACGTATTTCTAGGAGCAGCTGGTGGTGGGAGAACTCTGCCTTGCAGAAAGAGGGCACAATTTTTCAGCCCTTGGAGACTATCCTTTTTATCCCAAAGGGCAATAACGAGACCATACAAGGTAAGAAAAGCAGGCAGGAGCTTCTGGTGCTCGGGTTACAGTCTGAACCAGGAAACTTGAAGACAGAGAAAAGACAAGGCCTACAATTGAAGAGAAGGCCAGCACACCACGGAGGGCCACTGGAGCAGGCTGCTGTGGGGGGGGAGGTGCCCATGCTCATCAAAGGCAGATAATCTGAGGGCAGGAGGGGCAATCCGAAAACTGGTTCCCTGACTCTTAATCTCAAGCCTGTGGCAGGTTGACCTGTGTCCCCCACAGACACGTTCAGGTCCTATCCCCTAGACTGTGGGTATGAACTCATTTATAAATAGGATCTTTGAAGATATCAAGGCCAAATTGAGCCAATGTGGGCCTTAATCCAACATGACTGGAGACCTTGTCAGGAGGGGAAACTTGAAAAAAAATTGGAACTAGAAGACACAGGAGAGGAAAGAAAAAGGCAAATGGCCATGTGACAGAGGCAGAGATGGATGGCCAACAGCCACCCCCAGAAGGCTACAGGTTTTGGAGGACACATGGCCTGCCAAAACTTGATGGTGAATTTTCTCTAGTCTCCAACCTGTGAGCCAATAAATTCCTGTTCTTAAAGCCAACCAACTAGTGGTATTTGTTTTAGCAGCCCAGGTAAACTAAGACAAAGCCCAAACTTTTCAGTAGTGGGGAAACACTGGGAATATTTTCCAAGTCTCAAATTCCAAATTCTGTAAAATTGGGCATCTGGAGGGCTGATCCTACAGCTTCTGTGTTTCCTTTTTGTAAATGCTATGGGAGTGCCCCAAGTCATAGAGGTAAGTGAGATAAAAGTAACAATGCCCCTTACCTCAATGGAGAGTGTAATTTAATGGCTTGTATGGACAACCAATATCCTGGGATGATAGAAAGGGGGTAGGAAAATGCTGGGTGTGGTTTCATTGCTGTTCTTTATGTCCACACTTACCCCAGCTCTTCTCCACCCTGACTTCCATCGTCTCCTTGGAATTGTCCCCTAGATGTTTCAACTGCACTTCAGCAGCCCACTTGCTTGTCCACTACCCACTCTCTTGTTACCACCCACCACTGTCCCATCCATGATATGAAACCCCAGTGTTCCATTCTCAGATTGACCCTGTCCTTCCATACTTCTCAATTCCTTACTGCTGGTAAATTTCTCCTATCACCTCATTTCAATGTGAGGTCCATGGACAAACCAGTATTGCTCTGTCATTAGTTGCCTTCTGGCTTCCTTCCCCATCAACTTAAAGCCCCTATTCCATCCCTGCAATTGTCCTCTCCCAATTCTCTAGACCTGTCATCCTTCCATCCTATTTGACCTAAAGAACCCCAGCCTTCAAGCAACTAAGCCATGCAACCTTCCCAGCCCTGTATCCAAGGTCCTAAGTCCAGCTGGAGAAAAGCAGCCCATTTGAATCACTGCTCCCACTTCATTTGGGCCCGACAAGCCTTGTACACCTCCTTAGTCAGCTCCCCTCTCTGTCCTGTCCAAAATGCTCATTAATTTTACCAATGTGTCCAAACCTTTTACCCCCAAGTCTTTCCTCTCTTTATTTTTAGCAGATAAATGTTCTTCCTATTTTACCGAGAAAATGAAGGCCACAAGTCGAGGACTCTCCAAGCATCCCTGACCACCACCACCACTACCATCAGAGAGTCTTACAAATTTACCCCCTCAGCATTCATCTTTTATCTGCCTTCCCTGGCTCAGTCAATAGGATGCCTTTCACCTGCTAAGGTTAATCTTTCCACCAGTGTCTTGGAACCCACCCCATTCGGGCTTCCTCCTTTCCTTACAACCAAATAAACATTCTTGTCTCTACCATCCTTTAAAAAAAACCAATCCATCCCAAATCCCCCTCCAACTACTATCCTCTCCTGAATATATTTTTTTTCAACATGCTACAAGCCACTCTCCTGAAATTGTTCCCTTACATTTTCAGTGATTGCCATCCTTTTTTTTTTTATTTATTTATTTTTAAAAATTACATTAAAAAATATGAGGTCCCAATCAACACCACCGCCCCCACCCCCCACTCCCCCCACAGCAACACTCTCTCCCATCATCGTGACACATCCATTGCACCTGGTAAGTACATCTCTGAGCATCACTGCACCCCATAGTCAATGGTCCACATCGTAGCCCACACTCTCCCATGTTCTATCCAGTGGGCCCTGGGGAGATCTACAATGTCCTGTAATTGTCCGTGAAGCACCACCCAGGACAACTCCACGTCCCGAAAATGCCTCCACATCTCATCTCTTCCTCCCATTCCCCAAACCCAGCAGCCACCATGGCTACCCTTCCCACACCCATTCCACATTCTCTGTGGACATTGGATTGGTTGTGTCCATTGCACATCTATGTCAAGTGGGGGCTTAGATTCCACATGGATACTGGATGCATTCCTCCTGCTTTCAGTTGTAGACACTCTAGGCTCCATGGTGTGGTGGTTGACCTTCTTCAACTCCATGTTAGCTGAGTGGGGTAAGTCCAATAAATCAAAGTGTAGGAGCTGAAGTCTGTTGAGGCTCTGGGCCTGGGTGTCATGCCATCCTTTATTTTGTCAACTCTTTAAGATAATTTTGTCTCCTTACCTTACTGGACATTTAACACTCTTGTCTTGCTCTTATGATAGGTCTGTCAATTGGAAACTCTTCCTTCCCTTGCCTTTGAGACTCCCCTCTTCCAGTTTTTCTTCTATTTCTGATAGTACTCCTTAAGTGATTCTCTTTTTCTGTTAGCTTTGTAAATATCAATGTCTATACAGTTTTCTTTTGAATCTTTATTTTTCTTACTCTATATACCCTCGCAGGGTGATCTTTCTAAGCCCATGGTTCTAGCTGTCATTTATATTCCAACACTCCTTAATTCTTGCCTTCAGATCCAATTACATTCCTGAGGATAGAAATGGCTTTAGAATTTCCTTTAGACTGCAAAGGTATGTTTTATTTTCTTAATTGAGTGGCTAGTGGAGTCATGGGATGAGATGTGGAGAACAGCCTCTCAATAATATTTGAAGTGTTGATACTTTGTCCAAAAACAACAAGCAATACCATGTACCTGTAGCTTTAATGAATGAGATAGAGGCTTGGGATGAAATTGAAGAGGAGTGACTCTGTTCAGCTTCTCTCCTCCCATCATGACTATTAAACAATTATGGTTTAGAGGAAGGCTTTAAAAGAGGTTGTATTAGTGAGCCAAAGGGGTGCTGATGCAAAATACCAGAAATCTGCTGGGCTTATAAAGGGTGTTTATTTGGGATAGGAGCTTACAGATACCAGGCCATAAGCATAAATTACTTCCCTCACCAAAGTCTATTTTCACATGTTGGAGCAAGATGGCTGCTGACGGCTGAGGGTTCAGGCTTCCTGGGTTCCTCTCTTCCAGGATCTTCCTTCTCTCTGGGTTCAGGGTTCCTCTCTTCCCAGGGCTTGCTTCTTCCTGGGCTCAGGGTTCCTCTGTTCCTGGGGATTGCTTCTGTTTCCTCTGTAAGCTTACTTCCCAGGGTTCCAGCTTAAGTCTTCAGCATCAAACTCCAACATCAAAAACCCTCAACTCTGTCCTTGCCATGACTTTTATCTGCCCCTACCAAGGGGTGGGGACTCCATGCCCTAATGATGTGGCCCAATCAAAACCCTAATCATATCATGCCCAGGTACAGACCAGATTAACAAACATAACCCAATATCAAACTGCTACACAGGCCTTCCTGTGAAAGCTTGAAGCTTATAGTTCCATTATTCTCTCACTCATACATGCATTCATTTAAAAAACATCTATTGAATGCCTGTTGTGTGTCAGACACTTTTGTAGATGTTAGGGACACAAAGATGATTTAGACTTGACTTTGGCATTCACAGGAGCTCACAGTCAGAAGAAGGATCTAGGTAAGCATATCACTGATTAAAGTAGAGTTTAATATATGCTACAGTATAATGATCATGAATACAGGTTATGGAATCAGACTATTAGGGTTCAAAACCCAGCTCTGCCATTTCTTGTCTGTGTGAACTTGGGAAAAACTGGCATTATGGGGCAGGTGCTGGTGATCCTTGGCTTTTCCTTTACATGGTAATGCACATTCTCTTCTAAGTTCTGTTGACGTCCAGTTTCTGGCTGCTCCCCATGACTTCTCTCTCTGAGTCCAATTTTCCTCACTTATAAGGACTTCAGCCATATTAGGTTAAGGCCCACTCTCATTCATTTGGGTACATCTTAACTAACAAAACCTCCAAATGTCTTTTGAAAATGGGTTCACACTCACAGGATCAGGAGTTGGAGCCTGAACATGTCTTTGTGGGGGATGTGATTCAGTCCCCTACAACAGGAGAGTCTTAGATGCCCAAGAATGGAGACTGCCCCTGACTTCCTGATCACACCTCTGTCCCTGGAATTCTGCTCCCAATGCTCCCTGGAACACCTCTCCCCAACTTTCTGCTTCTGAGATTTCATACCAAGCCTACGTGCGGGATGCAACCTAGTTCACTGCCTGGTGCTCCAATAAGCCATTGTTGTGCTGGACATGATTAACATGGAATAACCAGATTCCTAAATTATTCCTGAGGATGCTGTGATATAATAACTCTATGAGAATCATTGGCTGAGGAAGGATGGAGAAGATCCTTGACTCACACATTGGAGAGAGTTCGTGGATTAAACACTATTTGTTTCATCCAGAGGTCCTGGATTGGCTTGAAAGGGATGAAAGATGATTCTCAAACACTGGGTCACCAGTGACTGAATTCATGAGGTTTTGTGATTTTATTAGCATAATTTACTATACTTGTAATTAATTAATGGATCACATTTTAATTCCATATTTTTATACAAAGATGTTCAAGCAAGCAATAAGAAACCTGGAATCTGTGTTGGTACGTGTATCAGTGCTTCTGTGATGCTGATCTTATACCATTGGCTATGATATTGGGATCTGGCAACTTCCATTGCTCTTTTCTACTCATTAAAAGGTAACTGGTATGAACTTAACAAAGCTTCCAAGTTGACAAGATGTCAAAATCAAACTGCTGTATTGAAGATCAATGAGGAAAACGATTCTATAAGAATCTGAGCAGATGTGAAACCTAGTATTTCTCTGACAAGCTACCCTTCATGGAAAATATCCTAGAACCCACTGGTGGTGGAAACTTCAGCTTCTCTCATCTCCAGCCACTCACCAAAGATGCCATGCAGGGGAAATTTTACCTGGTTTTAGTTCTAAGAAGAGTAGTAAGGTGCTCTCTAACTTTGGGAGGAGAAAATGTTACATTTATATAGAAGAAAAGATATGAGAAATTAATTTCACTGCCTAGTGTTTAGTTCCCAAGCAATGGATAGAAAGATGAAGGTGTCTTTTCGATGAATTCAGAAAGGATTTGAAATTCCCTTACTGGAATGTTGATTTCAAGCATGAAAAACAGCTTTGAAATGGAAAGGCATTATTTTGGGTGGGCTGGGTTTCTTATCTCTGGATTTATTTTTTAATTGAACTTACAGAAAAATTGAGAGAACAGTTTGATGAACACCTGTACACCCTTCACCTAGTTTCCCCAATTTTTAACATTTTTTGGTGGAGTGGGTTTTTAATGCATGTGCTTCTTGATAGTGTTGTTCAAAGAGTTTATCTATTGTACAGTTAGAAGGAACAGTCCCCGAAGGAGCACCCTCATTTCTGACACCAACTGTAAGTTTGAGGGGATCCCCAAACCACCTTCAGATTTGATAGTTTGCTGGAAGGACTCACAGTACTCATTAAAAGCTATTAGACTTTATTTTATTACAGAGAAAGGGTATAGATTATTATCAGGCAAGAGATACATTGGCCGAGTCCAGAAGGGTCCAAATGCAGGTCATTCCTTCCTGTGGAGTCACCGATGTCATTCCCGCCTCTCACTACGAGGTGTCACAATATGCACAGAATATTGCCAACCAGGGCAGTTCACCCAAACCTTTGGTGTTCAGAGTTTTTATTGGGACTTGATCACACACTGCCCACAAGACCAACCTTTAGTCTTCAACCCCTGCTGGAGGTCAGGTGAATAACTTTAGCCTCCAGTCTATGCAGAGGCTGAAATTGATATCGCGTGGCCCAAAGTCCCCATCATAAATCACAGTGTTAGACTGTCAGGCAACCAAAGCCCACAGGCAAATAAAGACGTTTCTGTCCTAGCAGGCAAGACAGTCCATGCGTCTGGAGATCACCTCCCAGTAGCTGAGGGGAAAGCCCAGACCTCTCTTGGAGGTTAAGTCTTCCCTACACAGTTGTCAATTTGGGTGTTCATTTATATTTCAGTTATTTTTAAAGCAAATGCTTATTGCATGCCCATAAATTCTCTGTCCTTGTGGAGCTTACCTTGATCTAGGCAGACAAGATAAAAAAATAAGTAAAAAATAAATATAGTATAAAGGTAATATCATTTGAAAACACTTATAAGCCAAGTGATGAAATTTGATCACGTTCTGCAAGACGTCCATGGAAGCACCTTGGACAAACTGTCAGAGGACAGCTGGAAACGCACGCCTGGAAAGTGTCTGCTCCCCGCAGCGGCCTGACTCCAGACAGCGCCCCCTGGCGGTGCTGCCCTTCAGTAGCAAACGAGGGGTCCGCGCAGGGAAGGAGATGAGAAGGGCACTGAGCAGGCGCTGCAGACCTCTCCTTGGGGACGTTTCCCTGAGAAGGGCAGACAAAGGCTGGCCGGGCAGCCAGAGGAGGCTGGGAGGCCCAGGGTGCTCCACGCTTGGTCCTGCCTCAGTGCCCCGGGACAGCGACAGCAGAGAGGAAGTTCTGGGAGGGCGTGGAGAGGGTGGGAGCCAGCCAACAACCCCAGCTCCGCGAGAAAGGGGAAGGACTAGGGGAAGGCAGGGAAAGCAGCCTTGGTAGGAGAACAGCCTCATCCTCTGTCGAAGAGTCAGACGGCAGGAAAGGCTGGAGGGAGGCAGCAGCCTCCTGGGTGGGGAGGAAAAGCTGGGAAGAGCCAGCTGTTTCCTCGAGGGGGAAGGGCCCAGGGCGGGAGAGGGGAGAACGCTGGGGTGCTCTTTGAGGGGAGTTGGAGAGTGAGGTGAAGGGACCGCTGCCCACACTTGGCAAGTATTTCTTGATTTAATCTACATGCATCACTTTGAAAAAGGAAAAATAATTAAAAGCCCTGCCCCAGCCGCTCCCCTCCCCATCCCTCAGCCTCCATTAAAAGAGCAGAGTTCCTGTTCTGGTTAGAAATAGGCACACGCAGTTTCAAAGCCCTGGCCTGTGTTTCTGAGCTGCCTTTCAGATGCCTGGGGTCCCCTGGCAGGGAGGGACGGGGTGGGTGGCTGAAGCGGCCAGATGACAAGCTCTACATGGAGCAAAGAGGGAGGATGGGAGATTCCAGAGGGCACGGACAGTCTTCCGTTTTAAAATACAGACCTGCATCCCGGGGGCCTTTTGCTCTACAGAAATGAAAATTGATTTGTTAGAAAGGGAAAGACCTGAATGAAGGCTGAGGACAGCCTGTGTAAGTGCTTAATGAGGGTGAGTTTTCAAAATTCTTATTGTAGCTCCTTGACTCCAAGGCATGAGAAAGCTATATTTATCATCGCCCCCAGTTCCCAGGTATCTCATTAAGAAGAAAATGAAAGGTTCTAAATTTCGACGACCTTTCCTTCTGCAGAAATGCTGTAGATTGATCACTAAAGACATTTCCATTTAATTTATGGCAAGCCTCTCCTTCTGACCTATAGTGGGGAAGAGAGTTGCTGAGCTCATGGCTAATGACTTTTGTGGATGAGGAAGAGCAAAAGAAGAGAACTAGGCTACTTTTTTATGTCTTACAATGGGCAGAAATTGTATTTATCTATCTTATCACAACAGCCATATACAGTAAGAATTCTTCACCCCACTAGCTACCCCCAGGGAATTATCTATTTCATACGAGGGTCAGAAAACTTACATAACTTGCTTGAAGATCCAGAGATAACAAGAGAAGGCTCTGTCTGTCCCCAAAGCCACTTAGCCTTCAGGCATACCATTTGGATTCCAAGGCCTGAAAAGGTTCTCTTAAGACAAAACAAGGCAAAACAAAACTGTGTATAGGATATTCTGGTCAGATGAATAGGAAGTCCTTCTGATCAGTAAAGATTCTGTCTCAGGGCCTCTGCGAGGCTGGGGGGTGTTTCAGAGATGAAGAAGACATACCCCACCCTGCAGGTGCACAGTGAGCCCCCACTGTGGGGGAGCTAGCACTGTGCTGTGGAGGAAACAGGAAGATGGAGAGAGTCCCTGACTTCAAGGAGCTTCACCGGGAGAGAAGCATTCAGGTGGAAAGGTCAAAGAACAAGTCAACCCCACAGTTGATCAATTATATTAATTTAGGTGTTAAATACTTTAGGCATTGGCATGTTGGTGCAAATACAGCCTACAGGGTAACGCAGAAGTGGGGGGAAGACTGAGCTGCTGGGAGACTTTCTGCAGGAAACGGTTCATGACCATGGGGTGCATCGAGTGGGGGCACGCAGGGGCCCCTCCTGGGGTCAATCAGGGTGATGTCATGGGGAAAACCCTTGGGCAAGACGTCAAGAGACGGGCAAGACATCAAGAGACAGGCAACCTAGCCCTGCCTCTGCTACTCACAAGCTGGTTGACTAAATAACAAAACCTTTTGAGTCTCAGGAAATTTTTGCTGTTCGTTTTTATGATCTAAAGTGAAGCGGGATCAGCTGTCATCAAGCCTTTTAATTCCATGGTTATTTGAGGCTTCGTAAAGAGAGTAGGAAACTATCCAGGGACAAGGTGGGGCAACTGGGCAAACCTGGGGTAACTGTCTAGACAGCCACAACAGATGAGTGGGTGGGGGCAGGGGTACACTGGCAGACCCAGCACGTCTCTAAAGAAGGGGCTTAGGTGTGGCAGTTGGTGTGGTAGTTGATGTGAAGTGGCATCTGCTTAGCAAGCACTTATTCACTTCGATTGTAAATTGACCTGTGGTGGCTTGGGAGGGGCTAATGAGAGTTAAGGGGGCCAAAACCCAACACACCCTCCATCACCCAAAACCCAAGCCAACCCCTATCACTGCCACTGGAAAGGAAGTTGTGCCAAGAGAGAAAGCCAGAGGAAGAAGGCAGAGTAGGGAGCGGCGGGGTGCACTCGTCCTCATACTCCAGAAGTGGTGGAAAGACAGACAGTCTTGCCGGGCACAGTGGAAGTGGCGGGGCCACAGGGCAATTGGTGCCAGTGGCCAGTGAGGGGTGGGGGAGGCAGTAGGCACTGGTGGCCTGAGAGGGAGACTTTTTTTGTTGTTCTTTTGTTTTTTCTCATCTTCCTTTTATTCTCTCCTTTCTTTTCTCTTTCTCCTCTTCCTTTTCCCCCCTTTACTCTTTTTCCCTTTTTTTTTTCAGTTAAGCATGGGTAATTTTAAATATTTTAGAATAAGTAGAACCAAGTGTCAAAGAAGTGCCTTAAAACAAAACCAACTCATCAAGATAAACAGATGCCTAGACATCAGCAAAAACATTACAAGTCATACTAAGGAACAGGAAGATAGGGCCCAGTCAAAGGAACAAACTAAAAAGCCAGAGGAGATACAGAATATGGAACAACTAATCAAATATGTCCACACAAATCTCCAAAATGAATTCAGGAAGATGAAGAAAGAGAAAGAATAAGAAGACATTGGATGAGCATACAGAAGAAATTGTAAATATACATAAGGAAAATAAAACATAGTAATGAAAGGCACAATAGAAGAAATTAAAAATGCACTGTAGTCACACAACAGCAGATTTGAATAGGCATAAGAGAGAATTAGTGATTTGGAAGATAGGACATACAAAATCATAGATAGAGAAAAAAGGAAAAAATTGAGCAGGGACTCAGGAAATTAAATGACAACAAAAAACATACAAACATATGCATTATGGGTATCCCAAAGGGAGAAAAGAAAGGAAAGAGGGCAGAATGAGTGTTTGAGGAAATAATAGCCAAAATTTTCCCAACTCTTACCAGGGACATGGTTGTACATGTCCAGGAAGCACAGCAGACTCCAAAAAGAATAAATCCTAACAAATATACTCTGAGACACATACTAATAAGATTATCAAAAGATAAAGAGAGAATCCTGAAAGCAGCAAGAGAAAAGAGATCCATCATATACAAGAGATGCTCAAAAACATTAGGTGTTGATTTCTCTGCAACCATGGAGGTGAAAAGGCAGTGATATGACATATTTAAGGTACTGAAAGAGAAAAACTGCCAATGAAGAATCTTGTATCCAACAAAATTGTCCTTCAAAACAGAGAGAAAGAATAAAATATTCGTAGATAAACAGAAATTGAGATAACTCATCAAAAAGAGCCTTGCCCTACAAGAAATACTAACAGGAGTTCTGCAGGTTGAAAGGAAAAGACAGGAGAGAGAGGCTTAGGGAAGAGTATAGAAAGGAAGGTTATTAGTAAGGATAATGAAAAGGTTAAAAGAGAAACAAAAATAAGATATGACACATAAAAGCCTAAAGATAAAATGGTTGAAGTGAATATTGCCTTACCGTAATAACATTCAATGTTAATGTATTAAACTTCCCAATTAAGAGAGAGAGATTGGCAGGATGGACAAAAAATATGATCCAACTATATGCTATCTATAAGAAACTCATCTTAGACTCAAGGGCACAAATAGATTGCAAGTGAAAGGTTGGAAAATGGTTTTCCATGCAAACAGTAGCCAAAAAACAGCTATACTAATATTGGACAAAATAGACTTTAAATTCAAAACTGTTACAGGAGACAAAGAAGGATGCTATATATTAATAAAAGGGGCATTCTGCCAAAAAGAAAGAGCAATCATAAATATTTATGCACCTAAACAGGGTGCCCAAAAATATGAGACAAACACTGGCAAAACTGAGGGGAGAAATAGATACTTCTACATTAATAGTGGGGGACTTCAATACACCTTCCTCAGCAATAGGCAGAATATCTGGACAGAAGATAAATGAAGAAACAGAGATCTTGAATAATACAATAAAGGAACTACACCTAACAGATATACAGAACACTGCACCCCCAACAGCAGGATATACATTCTTCTCAAGTGCTCATGGTCATTCTGCAGGATAGACCACGTTAGTCATAAAATAAGCCTCAATGAATTTTAAAAGTTTGAAGTCGTACAAAGCACTTTCTCTGACCACAACAAAATGAAACTGGAAATCAATGGGCAGAGAACTGGAAAATTCACAGATATATGGGAGTTAACACATTCTTAAACAATCAGTAGGTCAAGAAGGAAATTGAAGAGAAATCAGTGAATATTGAGAAAAATGAAAGGAGAGCACAACATATCAAAATTAACAGGATGCAGCAAAGCCTGTGCTGAGAGGGAAATTTACAGTGTTAACTGTCTACCTTAAAAAAGAAAAAAGCTAAAATCAAAGACCTAACTGCACAACTGGGAAACTAGGAAAAGCTAATCCCAAAGCAAGCAGAAGGAAAGAAATAACAAAGATTAGAGCAGAATTAAATGAAATTGAAAATTAAAAAAAACAACAGAGAAAAATAACAAAAAAAAAACTGTTTTTTAAGAAGATTAATAAAATTGACAAACTTTTAGCTAGACTCACAAAGAGAAAAAGAGAGAAGATGCAAATAAATCAGAAATGAGAGAGGGGACATCACCACCAACCCCACAGAAATAAAAAGGATCATAAGAAGATACTATGAAAAAGGTCATGCCAGTAAATTAAACAACTTAGATGAAATGGACAAATTTCTAGAAACACATGTACAACCTACACTGACAAAAGAAGTAGTGATTGGATGTGGCTCAAGCAGTTGAGCATCTGCTTCCCACATGGGAGGTCCTGGGTTTGCTCCCCATTGCCTCCTATAAAAACAAAAACAAATAACAAGCAAACAAATGAAAACACCAACTCAGGGTTGCCAATGTGGCTCTATGGTTGAGTGCTGGCTTCCTACATACGAGGTTCTGGTACCTTTAAAAAAGAAATAGTAGAAGACTTCGACAGACCAATCACAAGTAATGAGATTGAATCAATCATCAAAAATATCCCAAAAAAGAAAAGCCCAGGGCCAGATGGCTTCACAGAATTCTAGTAATCATTCCAAAAAGAACCAGTACCAATACCACTCAAACTCTTCCAAAAGTTTTCACCTTAATACCAAAGCCAGATAAAGATGCTACAAGAAAAGAAAATTACAAACCAAGCTCTCTAATGAACTTAGATGCAAAAATCTTCAACAAAATACTTCCAAACTGAATCCAATAACACATTAAATGAATTATGCACCATGAGCAAGTGGGTTTTATTCCAAGTATGCAAGGATGGTTCAATACAAGAAAATCAGTTAATGCAACACACCATATTAACAGATCAAAGGAGAAAAATCACATGATCATTTCTATCAATGCAAAAAAGACATTTGACAACATTCAGCATGCTTTCTTGATAAAAATGCTTCAAAATAAAAGGAAACTTCCTCAACATGATAAAAAGCATATATGAAAAACCCACAACTAACATCATAGTCAATGGGGAAAGACTAAACACTTTCCCTCTAAATGTGGATAAATAGGAACACTTCTTCACTGTTGGTGGGATTGTCAAATGGGGCAGCCTCTGTGGAAAACAGTTTGGTGATTTTTCAGGAAGTTAAATATAGAACTGCCATATGATCTAGCTATTCCTCTACTAGGAATATATCAAGAAGAACTGAAAACGGTGACATGAACAGACCTCTGCACACCAATATTCATAGCAGAATTATTCGCAATTGCCAAAAGATGGAAACCACCCAAGTGTCCATCAACCAAAGAATGGATAAACAAAATGTGGTATATACATATGATGGAATACTATGCTGCTGTAAGAAGAAATGAAATTGGAACACATTTGATGGATGAATCTTGAAGACATTATGCTAAGGTAAGTAAGCCAGACACAAAAGGACAAATATTGCATAGTCTCATTAATATGAACTAAATACAAAGAATAAATGCATGGAGTTAAAACCTAGAGTATAGGTTATTAGGAGATAAGAGGATGGTTGAGAAGGGATATTTATGCTTAATGTACATATAAGTTTTAATTAACTTCAAGTGTGGAAATGGATAGAGTTGATGGTAACACATTGTAGTGAGTTACAGCTGGTTTATAAATGGGGTTGTGGCTGAAAAGGGTAGTCTCAGGATGTAAATGTCAATTGAAAGAAAGCTAGAGAATAATCTAGGGACTGAATAACAGTGAACCCAGAGGTGGATAAGAATTGTGGTTGATAGTACAACCACAAGAGCGTCCTTCTATGAGCTAGACCGTATGTATGTCACTATTGTAGGGTGGTGGGAATGTAGAGAAGCACCAGAAAAATACAACTGGTGTGACCTATGGACTGTGGTTAATAGCAATACTGTAATAGTCTTAAATCAATGCCAAAGATGTACTGCGTTGGTAATTGGGGGGGGGGGTATGGAAAAAGTGTGCCAGATGTACACTATGGACCATGGTTGGTGGTAATAGTCTGATGATATTATTTCATAATCTGTAATAAATGTTCCACTGTGGTGTGGTGTGTTGGTGAAGGGGGGTTGTATGGGAATTCTACACATATGCATGATTGTTTTGTAAGATCACAACTTCTGTAAATAAAAATATATTTTAAAAATAATAATAATAGGGTAGGTTGGGGGAAATACAGCAAATGTAAGATATGGGCTATAGTTAGCAATATTTTTTTTTTTTAAGATTTATTTTTTATTTATTTAATTCTCTCCCCTCCCCCCGTTGTCTGTTTTCTGTGTCTTTTTGCTGCGTCTTGTTTCTTTGTCCGCTTCTTGTCGTCAGCGGCACGGGAAGTGTGGGCGGCGCCATTCCTCGGCAGGCTGCTCCCTCCTTCGCGCTGGGCAGCTCTCCTTACGGGTGCACTCCTTGCGCGTGGGGCTCCCCTACAAGGGGGACACCCCTGTGTGGCATGGCACTCCTTGTGCGCATCAGCACTGCGCATGGGCCAGCTCCGCATGGGTCAAGGAGGCCCGGGGCTTGAACCGCGGGCCTCCCATGTGGTAGACGGACGCCCTAACCACTGGGCCAAAGTCCGTTTCCCAGTTAGCAATATTTTGATGATATTTTTTCATAACCTGTAACAAATCTTTCTTCACAACAATGCAAGGTGTTGGTGGTGGGATGATATCTGGAACCCCTGTATGATATTATGCATGTTTGTTTTGTAAGTTCACAACTTTTACTATACACTTATTGTTTATGTATGTTCATGTGAATGATATACTTCAATTAAAAAGCAATCTTTAAAGACTTCCCTCTAAGATCCAGAACAAGACAAGGATGCCCACTGTCACCACTCTTATTCAACATTATGTTGGAAATTCTTGCTAGAGAAGTTAGTCAAGAAAAAGAAACAAAAGGCAAGAGTGAGGACCTGCAGTGGCCTTCCCTCCTCACTGGTGGGCCTTTGCATCTGAATCTTAATGGGCACACGTTTTAAAGCTGGGCTGAAGGCGCCACGGTATCTCATTCTGGATGGCACCTGCCCACACTCCAAAGAGCTTTTTATTGTAGTTCAGAGGGGTTGAGGGGTCTGCACATCCAGTGGGTGGAAGACACAAGACCTACACCTAGGAAGGTGCTCAGGTCACACGGGCTGTGCCCAGGGCCCCAGGCATTTGAACCAAAGGTCTCAAACTCAGGCTAGAGTAAAACCCAGTGCTCTCCTTCTGCACCAGCTGCTCCAGCTGGCACAGCCTGGCCTGGTCCACAGGTCTCTCCTCCTTCAAAGCAGCATCAAATGAGGTGTGAGGGATCCAGACCTGGAGAGTTCCTGTCCCAAGCTCAGTGAGGAGTGGGACACTTGACTTGGAGGCTCTTGTCTGTGATCTTCCTGGTTCTGGAGACCTCCTTCTTTTTCTCCCAACACGATTGAATCAACCCTTGGGGTGGAGGGCATGGGCAGGTAGCTGAGGGTTTAGGCAAACCTGTAAACCTGCTGAAGGCCAGGGTCATGTCTTGCTTATTTGTATGCCCGGCCCCTACCACAAGGAGTGAACTCGAGACACGTTGCTAACGGCAGGAGTGGGGGTAGGGGACCTGGTGAGGCACTGTGGACAACACAATGTAGCAGACTGGAAAAAGGTGTGTCCATGTTCTCATCTCCGGAGCCTGGAAATGCGACCTGATTTGAAAAAAAGGTCTTTGCGGATGGTATTAGTTAAGGATCTTGAGATGAGATCATCCTGGATTATCCGTGTAGACCCTAAATCCAAAGATGAGTGTCCTTAGAAAAAGAAAGAAGGCCAACGGAGAAGAGCTGAAGGCCAGGTGAGGATGGGCATAGTGGAGGGAAGTCGCCACAAGCCAAGAATCGTGGCGCTTCCAGAACTAGAACAGGTTCCCTCTGGAGGGAGCGCGTCCCTGCCAACACCTGCAGTGCGCACATCTGCCCTCTAAAATTGTGAAAATAGATTTCTGGTGTTTGAAACCACCCAGCTTATGTTCATTTATCACAGCCACTCTAGGAAACTAGTGCTTGGGGGTAGCTTCCCAGAGAAAAAAGTTTTAACTGGAGAAATACATGAAATAAAACTATTAAAAGACATGAACACAGATTTGTAAAGTGAGAAACCAAAGTCAAGTTTCCTTTGTTTTTATAGCAAGGTAAAAATTATAATTACTAAGGAACAAATAAAGATAAAACCTCGGGGGCT
This sequence comes from Dasypus novemcinctus, assembly GCF_030445035.2. Taxonomy (NCBI): domain Eukaryota; kingdom Metazoa; phylum Chordata; class Mammalia; order Cingulata; family Dasypodidae; genus Dasypus; species Dasypus novemcinctus. The sequence goes on along the minus strand of NC_080687.1, from coordinate 12,088,121 downwards.
TTGGCATGGCCCAGTGGCCTGGCACGTCCCTTGTTCCACCGACACCCTTCCCAGCCCACGGGACCCTGTGGAAGGCCGACTGCCTGGAAAAGTGGGTCTAATCCCACAGAAACACCTCCCGTATGTGCAGGGGGTTTGCATGGAGCCAAACCTGATGACCCTGCCCAGAAAAAGAAGGAGACAAAGGACAAGAGCCCCTTGGCGTCTGAGACTGAGGACAGAGCTGGGAGCGTGGGTCATCACTACCGGCTGGCCTCATGGCAGCCGCCCGTTTCTTTGACTGTCAAGTGTCCCTCAACAAGTCACACACTGACCTCCTGGATGGGGAAAGGATTCCCCTCCGCAGGGCTCCTTTAGCACAGTCCCTCCCGAGGCCACCCTCCGTCCTCAACCCTTCAAACGTAACCCCCTTCTCCTCCACTCGTCTCTTGCTTAAAAAGAAAGAAGAGTGATCTAGTGCAAACGTAACTTAAAGTGTGCAATCCAGCAGTGTTTGTGTTTCTGAAGCATCTGTCCAGACCAGCTGATAACTGTTGACGTGACCCAGGTACACTTCTGTCGTTCCTGTCATTGGGTTTGAACATGCAGCACCTGTGCCGGCTGCCGTACACGAGAGCCACCAGGGACCCTGGGCCTCTGCCCTCCTGGCCTTGCTCACCTGCAGACCCTGAGGATGTCAGCCTCCCGGCTCAAGGTCACACCTCCTGGGCTCACTGACTGCAGTTGTAGATGGACTTATTAGTGTGTAACCCACACAAAACACACCCCGGTGCTCCACCGCACGCTTCAAACCGGGCCTCCGACCCACCCTGAAGCCCCTCCCCGGGCTGCCGTGCTCCTGCACCCCCCGCCCCTGGGCCCCGGGCCCCCTCCAGCCCAGGCCGCACTCCTGCCCTGTGTCCTACTGCGGCCTCTCCTGGCCTGGGCCCGTGCCTGGGAACTCACCTCTGCAGTTTCCTCCAACAAACTTGGGAGGCTTCGGGTCATCCCAGGGGAGGAGGGAGAGAAGCCGCCTCCCGGGTCCAGCCTCGGAATGAAGCACCTGCAAGACGGTCAAATCTTTCCTACTTCCAGGAGCGACCTCTCCAGTAACTCCCGAGTGTCTTTACATTCAGAATGTCTCTGTGAGTTTTTGCCTCTTTGGGGTTGCATTACAAAGGACTCCCCACTTGTAGGGTCCAAACCTAGTGGGCATCTGCCTCGAGAAGGGGACAGGTCGGGTGGAGCCCCAGAGATGAATGAGGTAGGAGGGAGGGATAACAAACCTGCCTGCTGCACTTACCTAATCCGCTGCCAGCCCCCATCGGTCTCATTGCCTAAAAACTGGAATCGTCTTCTGCTTGTCTCCACTGCACCATCTGGTCCAGGCTATCAGAACTAATGAGCAACCAAAGTCATTTTGGCTGATTCTACTGCTTCCAGGAGGATGATTGCCCCAGCCCATTCTGGCCCCGCAGACAGTTCTCAGAGGGCACCTGAGTGATGCAACCAAGTGCAGACCTGCTGGGAGAATGTTCCAGTGCTCAGGGGACGTGGCCATGGTGGCTCTGAGGGGCCTGGTCTCTGTCACTGGCAGAGTTGCTGGACACCAACGGGAGAGCCTTGCCCCCTACAGAGTCTACACAGGCCATTACCTCTTCCTGGACTGCCCCGCGCCACCTGCAGCCCCGCGCCACCTGCAGCCTGGCCCTTGCTGACTCTACTTACCTTTCAACCTCCCCTGTCCTCTCTAGAAGAGCCTTTATTATGAGTTCTTCCATCACCAGGGACTTCTCCTGTTGGCATTTTCCAAGCCTTCTTCTTAATTGCTTAGCGGTGCTTAACAAGCACATCCCTTACCTAAAGGTAGGCTCTGTGAAGACGGGAACTTCATCTGTCTTTGCTCACCTTTGTATCCCCAGCACTTAGCAGCGCTTAGCGTGTAGTAGGTGCTCAGTAAATGTTTGCAGAAGGAGTGGACTTGCTCAGCACTGTTTCCCTGCCAAATGGAGAGCTCTGACCTCCCCCAGTGGTGGAGACCCCGATTCTGAGCCAAGCTCTTTCTCACCAGACCCCCACCCCAGGGAGCTAAACCCTGTGCCTTGTTTCTCTGGGCTCCTGGGGGTCCCGTCCTTCAGCGGATCTAGGGGGAATGCACACAGGCGTCTTCTGTACGGAATGCCCACTTAGGCCCGCCTCACCTAGCTCTTTGTCATTGGCACTTCCAGCACTTGGCCAGGTGGGAGAACTGACTCCACACCTGGAGATGAGGACCTTTTCCAGGTGTGCTGGTCTTTCAAGTCGGACTTCACTGGAGGCTGCCGCCGGGCGGCAGAAAGCAAGGCTGAGGCAAGGAGAGCGGGCAGCTCGGGCGGTGACGGGCACCTCGGCTCTGGGGGCAGCAGAGCACAGCGGGCTCAGCCCGGCAGGGCCCCGGCACAGGCCTGTGGGGGCAGGCCATCCGCCCGGCCTGGGCAGGGTCGGTCTCCTTTGGTGGCGGGCCCGGGGTGGCCGGGCGCTGGAGCAGCAGGCTCCGGGGGGGTGGGGAGGTGGCAGGAGAAGAACACACAGGGGACCCTCCGTCGGAGCGTGGGTGGGCGGGGCCCTGGGAGGCTTCGGCTCTGGCTGCAGATGGGCACCGTGGGAGGAGAACCTGGCCTAGTGTTTCTGAAAGTGCCCTGGTGATTCTAACGTACAGCCCGGAAAGAAGGTCACTCAGCAGGTGACAGCCGGGTGGAGAGAAGAAAGTGAATGCTGGAGGGTGGCTGTGCAGGGGAGGAAACCGCCTCTTAAATGATGCAGGCTGTGGATTCGTAACTCATGAACCGATTTCGCCAACTAAATCCTATGAAAAGCTCTCAGATATCCTAAAGCCATCCCACAGTGGAAAACACTAAACAATTACCTAATTTACTTATTTAGCATGATGATCAGAGTTGCATTAATCAGTCATTCTCTAAAAGTAGCATACTCTTCGAAACTAAACCGCGAACGGACAGTTGAATTCCCCACAGATTAGAATTGTGGGGTCAGGGAAGTGGATTTGGCTCAACTGATAGAGCCTCCGCCTACCGCATGGGAGGTCCAGGGTTCAAACCCAGGGTCTCCTGACCCGTGTGGTGAGCTGGCCCATGCACAGTGCTGCTGCGTGCAAGGAGTGCCGTGCCATACAGGGATGTCCCCCAGGTAGGGAGCCCCATATGCAAGGAATGCGCCCTGTAAGGAGAACTGCCCAGCACGAAAGAAAGTGCAGCCTGCCCAGGAATGGTGCCACACAGAGAGCTGACATAGCAAAATGACACAACAAAAAGAAGCACAGATTCCTGGTGCCGCTGACAAGAATACAAGCAGACACAGAAGAACACACAGCGAATGGACACAGAGAGTTGACAACTCGGGGGGGGGGCAGGGAAGGGGAGAGAAATAAATAAAACATAAATCTTTGGGAAAAAAAAGAATTGTGGGGTCAGACTTCAGCAGATCATTCGCACTTCTTAAATTTATATGTAAAATAAGTCTGAGGGAGCGGATGTGACTCAAGTGGTTGAGCTCCTGCCTCCCACACGGGAGGTCCACGTGTGGTTCCCAGTGCCTCTTGAAAATAACAAAAACAAACAAGCAAAACCAAAAAAAAAAAACTCCTCAGGGAAGCCAATGTGGCTCAGTGGTTGAGTGCTGGCTTCCCATGTATGAGGTCCCGAATTTGGTGACCAGTACCTAAAAAAAAAAAAAAAGTCTGTTTGAAATGCAAACTCCCACGTCCATGCTTAAAGATTGGAAGGCAGGAAGTCTGAGATGGGGCCTAGAAAAGGTGTTTCTAGCAAACTCTGCAGGTAATTGTGTGACAAAGTGATCTGTGGTCGCACGTTGAGAAACGCTGATTTAAGATTGGGTGAAGGCTTGATGTATTTGGTTCTCATAAGAGCATTCCAATCCACCCCATCTGCATCTACTGCAAAGGGTGTTTACAATTTAACAGAAGCAGGGGTGAGGAGAATCGATTCCTGCTGCCTCCAATCTAAGTGTGTGTTTAGAGCAGTATGGAAGATGCCCCATTAGATGCGTCCTAACACATTACAAAACTGACTGGAAAGTGCGTGTGCCGCTCAGGGCTGTCGGGAAGCATTTTACACTCCACAGCTCAAGGCAGCGTGATATTTGAAGTGCTGTCAGAAATGCCCAGAGCCTTCCGGAGCCTTCCACCTGAGGCTGAGGATGCAGCTGGCATCTCGGCTGTCTTCCCCTGGGTGGGCAGCCTTGGAGGAGAGCGCTGGGAGGTGAAGGGCTGTGGGGGGGGGAGGGCGTGCCTGAGGGACCTGACGGCTCCCTGCTGGTGGCCAGGGTGACCTCTCAGGCTGAAATGGCGGGAAGCAGTCCTCTTCCATCCTAGCAGTAGGAGAGCAGACCTAGATCACAGAGAAAGCAGTCACGGGTCTGCCTGCTTCAGCAAGGACTCCCCTCCTGGTGGTGGACTTTGGCAGTTGTGACTAGTTTCCTATAAACACTGTTTAATAAGGGACTTGTTTATCCCCAAGTGTTGAGAGGAAGAGCATATTACTGAGAAAATGGCTCACCAAATGGGCCAGGAAACCCTGACCCCCTATTGTCAGTAACCAGATCAGGAGACTCTGCCCCCTTCCCACACACTGGGTCCCGGAAGCTGTCCGTTATCTACAGCCACATCCAAGGAAGTCAAACCACAGTCCTTGTAGCCATGGACCCACAATGGCCAGGACTGGATCAACAACCGTTCTCTACTTTTTGCCCCCACTTCCAACAGAGGACCAAATGGGGAAAGTCAAATATGTGCCTCTAACCAACCATGTGGGACGCCCCACTTCCTGTTAGCCCACCTGCAGCTTCCCTGCCTCTACAGCCTCCCAACAGGGCACACCTGAACTCTTCCCTTTTTCCCACTCTCAAGTTTTCTCAATTCCTCTGCCTGCCTTTGAGTCTCTGCCCAACGCTGGCGATGGACCCCCTTGCTGTAGCAAGCTCTGGAAAAGTAGCCCTTGTTTGTTCTCATTGGGCGTTCCTCATTGGTTTTCACATTATGCACAGACCTGAGCATAAGGAGGGGGTCAAGGGAGGGGAAAGAGATGGTGGTGGGAGTCACGGCCATGCGGTGACAGCCTGGCAAGTGGGTCCTCGCGGCACCTTGCCGACCCCTCCCTAAGACTCGTGCTGCTGCCGTCGCCCGCAGGCATGGCGCTAAGGAGACGCTGCCAACCGAGGCCCGGGCTCCCTGGAGAAGTGCCGTGGAGAGCTGGTGGTACCCTCCAGCCAACCTTTCCAAAAGGCTTTTCAGCTGCCAGCTGCCAGGAACCGAGTCCAAAAAATCAGTCGTACCCTGGAGAAGACCCTGCTGATGCTTGAACTCTTGTTGAAAGATGGAGAGATCACAGTGTTTCAGTTTCCTTGGCTGCTTAAGCAAAACCATGAAATCGGTTGGCTTAAATAATGAGAATGGATTAGCTTACAGTTTTGAGGCTAAAAGAAAGTCCAGATCAAGGCACATGAAGGCGAGGCTTTCTCCCTGAACACTGAGACGTTCTGGGGCTGGCAGCAGGCAATCCTTGGCTCCTCTGTCACGTGACAAGGCGTATGGCGGCATTTCCTGATCTATCCTTTCTTTCCCAGGTTTCACTGATTTCAATTTCTGACTTCCTGTGGCTTTCTTTCTCTCATGTCTGAATTTATTCTGCTTACAAAGGACTCCAGTCATAGAATTAAGACCCATTCTGATTGGGCTGGGCCACACACAATTCAACTGAAGAAGGTCATCAAAAGGTCCTATTTGCAGTGAATCCACACCCATAGGAATGGATTAAGTTTAAGAATGTGGTTTTTGGGGAAACGGATGTGGCTCAACTGATAGAGCGTCCACCTACCATACAGGAAGTCCAGGGTTCAAACCCAGGGCCTCCTGGCCTGTGTGGTAAGCTGGCCCATGCACAGTGCTGCCTTATGCAAGGAGTGCCCTGCCACACAGGGGTGTCCCCCGTGTAGGGGAGCCCTGTGCGCAAGGAGTGCACACTGCAAGTAGAGCCGCCCCATGTGAAAAAAATGCAGCCCACCCAGGAGTGACACTGCACACACAGAGAGCTGACACAGAAAGATGATGCAACAAAAAGAGACACAGGTTCCCAGTGCCACCGAACATGCAAGCAGACACAGAAGAACACACAGCGAATGGACACAAGCAAGCAGGCAAGGGGGGGGCAGAAATAAGTAAAATAAATCTTAAAAAAAAAAGAATGTGTTTTTTTTTCTGGTGTACATATAGCTTCAAACCACCATACATGGCAAGGCAGCAAAATCTCCTTTTGAGCAAGCCATGGCTCTCAAAAGAAATGGAATGTCAAAGCAGCATTAGGAAGAAACTCAAGAACTGGATGAAATCTCAAGATGTTGGCCAAAGCCCAGCAAGAGATCAGACAGAAAATGTCAGTAACTAAAGAGCTTCAGACATCCATCAAGAATGTCAGTTGGGCGGTGGACTTGGCCCAGTGATTAGGGCATCCGTCTACCACATGGGAGGTCCGCGGTTCAAACCCAGGTCCTCCTTGACCCGTGTGGAGCTGGCCCATGTGCAGTGCTGATGCGTGCAAGGAGTGCCCTGCCACGCAGGGGTGTCCCCCACGTAGGGGAGCCCCATGCGTAAGGAGTGCGCCCCGTAAGGAGAGATGCCCAGTGTGAAAGAAAGTGCAGCCTGCCAAGGAATGGTGCTGCACACACAGAGAGCTGACACAACAAGATGACACAACAAAAAGAAACACAGATTCCCATGCCGCTGACAACAACAGAAGCGGACAAAGAAGACACAGCAAATAGACACAGAGAACAGACAACCGGGATGGAGGGGAGGGGAGAAGGGGAGATAAATAAATAAATCTTTAAAAAAAAAAAAAGAATGTCATTTGGGGGAAGCGGACTTGGCCCAGTGGTTAGGGTGCCCGCCTACCACATGGGAGGTCCGTGGTTTAAACCCCGGGCCTCCTTGACCCGTGTGGAGCTGGCCCATGCGCAGTGCTGATGTGCGCAAGGAGTGCCCTGCCACGCAGGGGTGTCCCCCGCGTAGGGGAGCCCCATCCGTAAGGAGTGCGCCCCATAAGGAGAGTCGCCCAGCATGAAAGAAAGTGCAGCCTGCCCAGGAATGGTGCTGCACACACAGAGAGCTGACACAGCAAGATGACGCAACAAAAAGAAACACAGCTTCCCGTGCCGCTGACAACAACAGAAGCGGACAAAGAAAAAACACACTGCAAATTGACACAGAGAACAGATAACTGGGGTGGGCGGGGTAGGGGAGATAAATAAATAAATAAATCTTTTAAAAAAAGAATGTCAGTTGGCATCGGAACTCGTAATGAGCAAGTATAAATGTTTAGATTGCTAATGGCTAGCAAAAAGGATGACCATGGTATAATAATGAAGTTTAATGAGCCGCATTCCAGGGTATTACAAGCCCATGTTGACTGGATTACAGAAATGGCAATGGTAATAAGGAAAGCCATTGAAATTGAGAAGCATCCATCTTGTATGAAACAGGAAAACATTTTTCAACTTGAACAGGAAATGAGAGGTTTTTATGGAGAGCCTTCACATAACTCAGGATTCATGTTTGAGCCACACGAATAATGATCATAAGCAAGTGCAATCTTTGTCAAGTGTCAGGAACCAACATTGACCTGAGCCTGAGAAGAGCTGGAAAATTCCATGACATGGCTCCCAATAGCCACCCAGGCAGGCCTACTAAATTAATTAATGAATGGAGAACTAGGTAATTATTTTATCAGTCAACCCACCTATGCACAATACACTGGCAAATGGCATTTTAAAAAGATGGTGTTTGAAAATGCATAACAATGGATATAGACTTTATTCTTATTAAAATATACTTTTAAAAATAATTCAATAGGTGGATAGATGAGAAGCACTCAGTTCAATGATTAATCATTATAGGGCTTTTTAGCTAAACATATGGTATCCTGACTGATATTTGGATAAACTTGAATACTTCCACTCTGTGTTCACAGAGACTTTATAAAATTATCCCATTTTTAAAATACAACTAGTTTTGTGATAGAAGATCCAACAAATGACTATGTACCTAAAACTTCAAAAATATCTGCTAAAGAAAAGTCAGTTTTAAAGGCTGTGTGGATGTTTTAAACGAGCTAAAATTAAAACAGCACTTTAATTTTAACTTACAATTTTATCACAATTGATACTTGCCAAATCATTGTTTATAACTTGCTTGAAGCTTTTATTTCAGAACCAAAAAGCAATACTAATTTTTAAAAAAAGGATACCATGCAATAAACAAATTATTCGTAAACTTAAACTACTCTGAAAGAGTAGGCTTAGGTTCTGAGTCATTTAAGATGAGTTTTATCCATACAATGGAATATTATTCAGCCATAAAAGAGGGAATGAAGTTCTGATGCCTGCTATATGGATGAACCTTGAAAGCAGACACAAAAGGACAAATATTGTATGATTCCTCTTATATGAAATATCTAAGCAAATTAATAGAGACAGAAAGTAGATTAGATATTATCAGGAACAGGAGGAAGGGGGAATGTTACAGAGTTTCTGTTGGATGAAAAAGTCTTGGTAAAGGATGGTAGTGATGGAAGCACTACATTGTGAGTGCAATTAATACCACTTAAGTGTACAGTTAAAAAATGGTTAAAATGGGAAATTTTGCATTATAATGCATACATATAATACATACAGTTACCACAGTAAAATAGTGATAAATATCCTGAAAAAAAATTTTTCGAAGCTGACTTTTCTGTTCTCTACTTGATTTTTAAGGATATTGTATGGCTCGTAAGGTTGAATGGTTTGATACAGCAAGCTAGGAGTAATCATTTAAAATAAACTAGAAAGTAGTCTTTTCCCTCTGGCTCATAGAAGAAACCATATCCCCCACCTCTGCCATTCCCCCGTGCCCCCTCTCTGCCCCAGCTTGTTCATTCGTTCATTCTCCATCTTTGATTCTTTCCTTCCTTCGTTCTTCTTTCTAATGTATGTGAATATTTTTTACTGATGAGGATGTCAGATCAGGGGAAAAAATGGCGGCTATCGCTCTGTGCTATCCATTGTCTTCTTACTTTTATGTAGTTTACTCCCACACAACCCCACTTCTACCAACTCTAATTTACATACAATAAAATTCAACCATTTTAAGTATAGAGTTTTATGCATTGGGGCAATTGTATACAGTCATGTAACCACCACATTCAATGTATACAACATTTCTATTACCCCAAAAGGTTACCCAGTGCTATGCGGGTGACCTCACCTCCCAGCCCTAGCTAAGGCAATCACTGGTCTGCTGTTCTGCTCTACAGTTTCATAGATCATGTACATGGAGTGTTACGGTATAGCCTCCTTTGCACTTGACCTTGTTTATTTAGCATAGTATCTGTTGTGGGTGTCAATAGATCAGTGTCACACTTTGCTGAGTAGTATTTCATATTATAGATGTATCACAATATTTTTACCCATTCACCAGTTGATAGGTAATTGGATTATTTCCAGGTTTGTTTTTTATTATGCTTTGTTTTGCTAGTAAGAATAAACCTTCTATGGTCATTCAGGAGCAAGTCTTCATATGGGTATATATTTTCATTTCCCTTGGTTAAATATTTAAGAGTGGGTTTGCTGGGTCATATGGTCAGTGTATGTTTAACTTTTTAAGAAATCACCAAATTGCTTTGTGACGTGCCTGTCTCATTTTGCATTCCCACTAGCAGTGTAAGAGAGTTCCAATTGTCCTAGATCTTTACCAACTCTTGGTATTTTCAGACTTTTTAAAGACTTTTCTCTTTATGAAGTAGTTTAGTATTTTGGGGTGACAACTTCAGTAACAAATAAATTATAATTTTAGTTCTTTTATCTTCACATATGTTCCCTCTGTACTTTATAACCTATTAGTTTCTTATAACCTTTCAACAAAAGGAAAAATAAATCTGTATGTTTGGAATTATTTCTTTAGATTTTCATAACAAAATTGATGCTAAGTAAATTTTTTAAAGGCTACCAAACACAGGGTGGGTTTTATATAACACTATTTTTTTTAAAAGATTTATTTTTTATTTATTTCTCTCCCCTTCCCCCTGTTGTCTGTTCTCTGTGTCCATTCACCGTGTGTTTGTCTGTGTTTGCTTGGATTCTTTCAGCAGTATCCAGAATCTGTGTCTCTTTTTGTTGCATCATCTTGCTGTGTCAGCTCTCCATGTGTACAGCGCCATACCTGGGTAGGCTGCACTTTCTTCACACAGGGTGGCTCTCCTTACGGGGTGCACTCCTTGAGTGTGGGGTTCCCCAACACGGGGGACACCCCTGCATGGCAGGGCACTCCTTGTGCACATCAGCACTGCGTGTGGGCCAGCTCACCACACAGGTCAGGAGGCCCTGGGCTTGAACCCTGGACCTCCCACATAGTAGGCAGGCGCTCTATCCATTGATCCAAATCTGCTTCCCTATATAACACAATTTCAAAACTAAATTTTCCTTATGTAGGGCTGATTATAGAATCGGTAGGGAAATGTCAAGTAATTTAAAATATAGTCTATTTATTTAATAAATTAAAATTAACCAAAGAAATTTCCATGTTTGGATATGTCACTTGATAAAGAAATATTACTAGGCAATAATTTTTTTTTGCATAATTTCAAATAATGCTAAAAATTTAAACTACTTTTCACTTAGGAATTTTTCTATCTTAAATTTTTTTCTATCTTAAATTTGGGGTGGAAGGTATAAGCAGGGCAGGGAGAATAAAAATGTAAATAGCCCAAATATTAACTGAAGCTTCTTTTCCAAATGAGAGGCCTTTTAGAATGTTTTATAGATAGTTGGCAGAATTTTTAAATGAAACTTTAGTGTTGATTTTTGAGAATGAATAATTTGACATCAGATTCATCCAAATTAGTTTTTATCCCAAGTAAGTGTTCAAAGAAGGAATTAAGATTTAACCTACAGCAATTCATTGAGGCAGCTTTATTATAAAACATTGCTTGCTGAATAATTATTTTCACAAAAACTTGTGTTAGTTCATTCTTGATCTTGCTGCTCAGTTGTAATTTTAAATTTTTAAACATCTTTTATTTTGTCACAAAGTTACAATTTTCCATTCCATCCTCACTTTTCTTTTAAATGCAGAAGATTTAAATTCATGTCTGAGAATTGGAAGTCTATTTTATCAATAAAGATGATTTTTAAAAATTTGAAAGATGTATAATACAAAAATATCCATCTCTCCAGTAATCAAAGAGATGCAAATGAAAACAGTAAAATGCCACCTTTTTGCCCTTTTGTTGATGGCAGGAATGTAAATTGGTGCAACTCTCTGGAGGATAGTTTGGCAACATGTAAGATTCTAAAATATATACTCATAAAATTTCACAGCATTCTGCCTCCTGGAATTTAGCCTAAGGGAATAATTAGGGTTGGAGGCAACAATTTTTATGCAAGGGGATAGTCCCACTTATATTTAAAACCAAATATAAATTACAACAGAGAATTGTCATGTCCATGTTTCCCAAACCATGTTCTTCAATGTTTGAAATGACAATAAATGTTTTCAAAATAAGCACCGTGCAGCAGGTATTTGGACATACTGCACACTGTATTCCCTTGTTCATCACAGAATACACTAACATGTTAAAACGCTTTGGCTCCAGCAGTAGCAGCTTTTAGAAATGAGACTTTGGGCCCTACCTCAAATCTGACTCAGAATCTGCATTTTAATAAGATGCTTCAGTATTTAGTCCACCCACCTGGTACAGTTTGAGAAGTGCCACTTGCTGGAAGACATTGCTTCTTCAACTTTGCTGCAAGTTGGAATCCCCTGGAGCTTTGAAAAAAAATTATATTGATGCCTGATTCCCACCCTGGGTGATTCAGGTTTGAGCTATCTGGGAAGTGGGAGTTTTCTAAGCTCCCCCAGGTGATTCTAACGTGCAGCCCAAATTGCCCACCATTGCAATGACACTGCAGGGAAGAACCTTATAACCTTGGTTAAACTAATGCTTCCCAAATTTGATGCTCCCCAAATTTGCTTAAGATCACATAACTCTTTTGCAGGGGTTGGTGGGGGTTGGGGTTTGAATCACAAAAGTTGTGTTCAAGTCCTAACCCCCTCACCCATCCTTTGGGTGTGAACCCATTTGTTTATAGGACCTTTGACGAAGCTTTTAGTTAGGGTGTAGCCAAACTGAAGGAGGGCAGCCTTAATCCAATTTGGCTAAGTCCTTATAAGCAAAGGAAATTGCACGTGTAAGAAGCCAGAAGTCCATGGAAACCAGAGGAGCAGACACAGGAGAGAGGGATGTCTCTGCCAATAACCTTGAATTTAGACTTCTGGTCTCCAAAACTGGGAGACAATAATTTCCTATTGTTTATACCAACCAGTTTGTCATATTTGTCATAGAAGCCCTGGCAAACTAAGACAGTGGGCGTGAAACACTATTGACCTCCCCTTGGAATGCTAGTGTTCTATGGAGCATGGTAGAACTGGCTGTGACTAACACTGCTGGTTTTCTACCCACGAGCTTTGGCCTCTCTTTCCATGCTCCAGTTTTGTTCTGTGCACTTCCCTCTCTCACTTGGTTGTCTTCATTTAGTTGGGATTGGGCTAAACCACTCACAAGGTTCCATTCCCCTTGCTAGAGACAAGTTTAGAGGTGAACAGGAGCAGCTGAGCTGGGAGGAGAGGTCTGCTGCCGTTCTTCTAGGAAAGGGTTATTCCATCTAATACAATGAATATTGAGTGAGCAATTACCATGAGCCAGGCACTTTTTGAAATGCTTTACAGTTATTGTTACTAATTCGACCTTATTACTATCCTATGAAGTAAGGACAGTTATGGTCTGCATTTTAGAGTTGAGGACACTGAGTCAGAGAAGTAGCATTGCTGGCTGGGGGTGGAGCTGGGATTTGGACCTAGGTGTCTGACCCAGAGGCTGCACTCTTACTCTGCTGCTCTGCCTTTTGGGGAAAATATTGCTTGAATCAGTGATTTCCAGATACTAACATGCATGGAATTAGATTTGTATGGTCAGCTGGTTTAAACATCATTTCCTGGGCTCCTCCCTAGAGATTTTGATTCAGAAGGTTAGGGTGATTTTTCCTAATGCCAGTGATACCAACACTGCTAGCCAAAGGATCAGATTGGAGAAACAAAAGTTTAAATAACAGGGCCTGTTTTGTTTTTTAAATAAAAGGAGGTGACCAGGAAGAAAAGCGAAGATAAAATCTGAAGCTAATAGATAGAAAAAACATAAAAACTACAAAAGTGAGACCCTCTCCAAAATCACTATTAAAAAATAAACCTTGACAAGCAGAAAAATGATTTGAGAGGAAGGAGATGGCTTGTGGGAATCACCGATGAATACAGCAATTCATGAGCATGTCAGAAAATCTACCTACTGACTTTTAAAAATAACACTAAACTCCACATAACAATAATGAGAATGGAAAGTGATTCAAGAGGTATTAAAACACGAAAATAGCTTGGTCTTGTTCTGGAGAAGAAAATAGCAAATAACTTGAATATTGCTAAATGAAAAAAATAGGTAAGTCTGTATGCTAAAACTCTGAGTAAGCTTTAAAATAATGGAAATACAATGTTTAGTTTTCAAAACTTCAGTTTGGAAGGAGGGCAGAGTAAACAGAAAATTTTGTCAATTCAAAAAGATTAGGATAGAAAAGCAAATAAAAAGGAGAAATTATATGATGGAAACAATTCAAAATATTTAGTAATTACAATACATATAAATGAATTAAAATAATTTATTAAAGGCCATAGACTATTGTAATAGATAAAACAGTAGAATCTGGTCAAATATTCTTTTAAAATAGCATATTTTAAACAAAATCACAAAGGTGGTAAAGGAAGGAATGATAAAAGATGTACCAAACAAATCTAATAAAAAAGATTACTGAGAATGTGGGGATATGGAACATGTACTGTTGGTGGGACCATGAACTGGTATCACTAGTTTGAAGAGTAATTTGATAATATGGACAAGGTGCTCTATGAACAGCATTCTTCTTCTAGATAAAAACCCAGAGAATCTCTTACCAGAATGTTCACTCTAGCATGTAGAGAAAAACAGGAAACAACTTACATTGTCTACCCACAGAATAGGGACATTAATTATGGAGTGAAATGTTGTATAGCAGTTGAAATGAAAATAAAAACTAGATATGTTCATAGATTTCAAAAATGGGAAGCAAAAAAAGATAGATTGTGAAATGTTACAGGTGGAATTATACTTTCTCATTTTTTTTTTTCTTCTTCTTTATTTTCTTTTAAATGTTACATTCAAAAAATATGAGGTCCCCATATACCCTCCACCCCACCCACCCCACCCCTCCCACATCAACAACCTCTTCCATCATTGCGGCACATCCGCTGCATCTGGCGAATACATTCTGGAGCACTGCTGCACCACAAGGACAGTGGTCCACACTGTAGTCCACACTCTTCCCCAGTCCACCCAGTGGGCCATGACAGGACACACAACATCCAGCATCTGTCCCTGCAGCACCACCTAGGGCAACTCCAAATCATGAAAATGCCCCCAATCATATCTCTTCTTCTGTCTCCCTACCATCAGCAGACAACGTGGCCACCCTCATCACTACTACAATTTCTTCCCTTACTAATCACAATAGTTCCCCAGCAGAACACCAGGAAGTCCACTCTACTCCATACTCTATTCCTCCATCCTGTGGACCCTGGGATGGTGATGTCCAGTCCCTCTCTACATCAAGAGGGGGCTTAGATTCCACATGGATGATGGATGCAATTCTCCCGATTGCAGCTGTAGGCACTCTTGGCTCCCTGTTGTGGTGGTTGACCCTCTTCACCTCCCTGTCAGCTGGCCATTCATTTTATAAAAACACAAAGCAACAGCATATCATGCTCTTATGGATGCCTATATATTAAACCATATCTATTAGGATATGTTAAATTATATATTCACATATATTATATATTCAGACATATTATATATCATATAATATATATAATCTACATGGTAAGTGCATAAAAACATGGACGGGACAAATATTAAATTCATGATAGGACAAATATTAACTTCATGGTTGTTTCTGGGGAAGAAGGTAGGGGATGAGAATACTGAAGAGAACAAAAGAAGCTTCAGCTTGAGTACAGTTCTTTTATAAAAAGAGTCAGAAAAGTGTGACAAATGTAGTCATATTTGTTCATTCTGGGTGGTGGTTGCATTGATTTTTTTTTATTATCCTTTTAACTTTTGGTTTTTCAAAATAAATCTTTCTTATTACATATTAACTTGCTGCCTTTTTTACAGTCTACCATGGAACCATATAGGGATTGTGTTGTAAAATTTTGCACTGTGACCAGCATACAAAAGGTTATATACATCTATGAGTTACATTCGTCAGCACCAGAGCATGCAACGGGCTTGCCCGAACATTCTCTCACTTTAAATCACGGCTCCTGTGGTGGTTTGGAACTGTATGTATCCCAGAAAAACATGTTCTTAAATCTGATCCATTCCTGTGGGTGTGAACCCATTGAAAATAGGACCTTTCAATGAGACTCCTTCAGCTAACTTGTGACCCATCTTATTTGGGATGGGTCTTAATCCTATTATTGGGGTCCCTTATAAATGGAAATATCTCATGCAGTATCTGTCTTCCCAGAGGATATTCAACTTCCCTAAAGGCATAGACTGTGTTCCCATCTCAGGTAGGGCTCCTGGAATCAAGGAGGTATAGAATGTAGAGCATGGGAAGCGGACTTGGCCCAGTGGTTAGGGCGTCCGTCTACCACACAGGAGGTCCGCGGTTCAAACCCCGGGCCTCCTTGACCCGTGTGGAGCTGGCCCATGTGCAGTGCTGATGCGCGCAAGGAGTGCTGTGCCACGCAGGGGTGTCCCCCTTGTAGGGGAGCCCCACGCGCAAGGAGTGCGTCCCATAAGGAGTGCGACCCATAAGGAGAGCTGCCCAGCACAAAAGAAAGTGCAGCCTGCCCAAGAATGGCACCGCACACAAGGAGAGCTGACACAACATAATGCAACAAAAAGAAACACAGATTCCTGGTGCCGCCGATAAGGATAGAAGTGATCACAGAAGAACACACAGTGAATGGACACAGAGAGCAGACAACTGGGGGAAGGGGGAGAGGAAGAGAAATAAATAAAAAATAAATCTTTAAAAAAGAAGAATGCATAGCTTAATAAAAGATTCATGAATAAATATGACACACACAGGGGTTTTTGTAGGGAAAGAACCCTATTTCATATATACTTTAATGTTCCTGTTTCTGGTCTGTATGGAGGATGAAAGTGTAGAGGGATTGTGTGTGTTATGGAGAAGGGCATGGGAGAAGGTGAGGGTCTGAGGACTTAATTTCCTTCCACTTCTTTTAGAACCAGCTTTACGTTTCCTTCCATACAGTTATAGGAGTTTCTCATTTTGGAGTTCTGAGTTTTAGTATCATTACTTAAAGCCTTTCTTTAACCATAAAAGGGCTATGCTTATTGGCATAAAGATAGATATAGTGATCAATGGAATTTAATTGAGAGTTCGGAAATAGACCCTCACCTCTATGGTCAAATGATTTTTGATAAAGCCTTTTCTGGGACAGAGCAGTCTCTTCAACAAATGGTCTGGGAGAACTGTATATCCATAACCAAAAGAATGAAAGTGGACCCCTATCTCACTCCCTATACAAGAATCAATTCAAAATGGATCAGAGACCTAAACATAAAAGCCAGGACCATAAAACTCCTAGAAGGTAAAGTAGGGAAACATCTACAAGACCTTATAGTAGATGGGGGTCTCTTACATCTTATACCCAAAGCACAAGCAGCAAAAGAAAAAATAGATAAATGGGACCTCCTCAAAATTAAACACTTCTAAACCTCAAAGGACTTTGCAAAGAGATAAAAAAAAAAAACAGTCTAATCAATGGGAAAAAATATTTGGAAATCACAAATCCTTTCAAGGGTTTAGTATCAATAATATATAAAGAGATTCCACAACTCAACAATGCAAAGACAATGGGGCAGCTTTAAAATGGGAAAAAGTGGAAACGGACTTTGGCCCAGTGGTTAGGGCGTCCGTCTACCATATGGGAGGTCCGCGGTTCAAACCCCGGGCCTCCTTGACCCGTGTGGAGCTGGCCATGCACAGCGCTGATGCGCGCAAGGAGTGCCGTGCCACGCAAGGGTGTCCCCCGCGTAGGGGAGCCCCACGCGCAAAGAGTGCGCCCATGAGGAAAGCCGCCCAGCGTGAAAAGAAAGAGCAGCCTGCCCAGGAATGGCGCCGCCCACACTTCCCGTGCCGCTGACGACAACAGAAGCGGACAAAGAAACAAGACGCAACAAATAGACACCAAGAACAGACAACCAGGGGAGGGGGGGGAATTAAACAAATAAATAAATCTTTAAAAAAATAAAATAAAATAAAATGGGAAAAAGATCTAACTAGACATTTTTCAGAAACAGAAATGCAAATGGCAAAGAAACACATGAAAAAGTGTTCAACATCATTGGCTAATAGGAAAATGCAAATCAAAGCTACAATGAGATATCATTCCAGAATGGCCACTATTAAAAAATCAGAAAACAACAAGTGTTGGAGAGGATGTGGAGAGATAGGAATGCTTATTCACTGTTGGTAAGAATGTAGAATGGTACAGCCACTGTGGAAGTCTGTTTGGTGTTTCCTAAGGAAATTATATAGAGATCTATTATGCGACCTGGCAATACCACTACGAGGTATATACCTAGAAAAACTGAGCACAGTGACATGAGCAGACATCTGCACACCGATGTTTATAGCAACATTATTCATAATTGCCCAAAAATGGAAACAACCCAAATGTTCATCACCTGAGAAATGGGTAAACAAACTGTGACACATACCCACGATGGAATATTATTCAGCTGTAAGAAGAAATAAAGTCGTGAAGCATGTGACAACATGTATGAACCCCGAGGTCATTATGTTGCGTGAAGCAAGCCAGGTACCAAAGGACAAATATTGTATGACTTCACTATTATGAACCCAATATAATGGAGTTATATTAACTCATGGAGTTAATAACTAGAATATAAGTCACCAGAGAAAAGAATGTTTTTAGAGAATGGAAAGCTAAGGTTTTATCTGTGCAGAATTGGTAAAAAGCTGTTTGTGAATATTTGGTAATGAATACAAACAGTGAAAGCACATCATAGGATTTGTGATTACAGCCCATACATGTAGGTATGATAGTGGTTTGTTTTGTTTTGTTTTGTTTGGAGTAATGAAAATGCTCTAATATTGATTGAAGTGATGAGTACACAACTTGGTGATCATACCAAATGCCATTGATTGTACACTTTAGATAAACTATATAGTTTATGAACAAAAAATAATAACAAGGAGGAAATACACCAAATGTAAGCATATGGACTGAATTATAGTTAGTAGTAATACTTTAATGATGCTCTTTCATAATTTGTTACAAATGTTTCAAAACAATGCAAGGTATTATGATGGGGTGAGGTATGGGACCCGGTATGATGTTATGCATGTTTGTTCTGTAAGTTCACAACTTTTACTATACACTTATTGTTTATGTACATTCATGTATGAATTATATATTTCAACAAATTGTTTTTAAAATGAAAAAAGGCAATGATGACGTCCACTGCCTACTGTCATAGCAGCAACTCAGCTTCTGAGGACCCAGCAGGCATATAACCTCAGGGTGTCTCACAGTCCCTTGGAGCAGAGGCCTCCCAGGTTTTAATCAGCTGGAATGAGATAATTTACCTTCCAGAAAATTCACCCATTTTAACAGAACAACTCAATAGTCTTTAGTTTATTACAGAGTTGTGCCACTATCACCACCATTTAATTTTAAAACATTTTCATCTCCTGAAAAAGAAAGCTTATACCCATTTGCACTCACTCCCCTACTCCCTCCAAATCCCCCAGCTCTAAGTAACAATGAATCAACTTTCCTTCTCTAAGGATTTGCTTATTCTGGACATTTCCTATAAATGGAATCATACAATATATGGTCTTTGTATCTGGCCTATTTCACTTAGCATCAGATTTTTTATATTCATCCACATTGTAGCATGTACCAGTACTTCCTTCCGCTTATTCCTGCTAAATAGTATTCCATTGCATGAATAGACCCACTTTGTTAACCCATTCATCAGTTGGTGAACATTTGGATTGTTTCCACTTTCGCGCTATTCCGTATAATGCTGTTATGAACACTCATGTAGAAGTTTTTTGTTTTTTGTTTTTTTTTAAAGATTTATTTTTATTTATTTAATTCCCCTCCCCTCCCCCGGTTGTCTGTTTTCTGTGTCTTTTTGCTGCGTCTTGTTTCTTTGTCCGCTTCTGTTGTTGTCAGCGGCACGGGAAGTGTGGGCGGCACCATTCCTCGGCAGGCTGCTCCCTCCTTCGCGCTGGGCGGCTCTCCTTATGGGTGCACTCCTTGCGCGTGGGGCTCCCCTACGCGGGGGACACCCCTGTGTGGCAGGGCACTCCTTGCGCGCATCAGCACTGCGCATGGGCTAGCTCCACACGGGTCAAGGAGGCCCGGGGCTTGAACCGGGGACCTCCCATGTGGTAGACGGACGCCCTAACCACTGGGCCAAAGTCCGTTTCCCTCATGTAGAAGTTTTTTATGAGGAGTACAAATCATATCTCTCAGGTAGATACCTAGAAGCAGAATTGCTAGGTCATATGTTAACTCTGTGTCTAACATTTTGAGGAACTGCCAAACCATTTGTCAAAGTAGCTGCACCATTTTACATTCCCACCAGTAATATATGAGGATTCTAATTTCTCCACATCCTCGTTAGCACTTCCTATTATCTGTTTTTCTTATGCTAGCCATTCTCAAGGTTGTGAAGTGGTATCTCACAGTGGTTTTTACTTGTGTTTTCCTATTGACTAATAGAGCCTTTTGGCTATCTTTTTTATTTCTTTTTTAAGAAAAGTTTGTTCAGAATTGTTGCCCATTTTAAAAGTGGGTTATTTGTCTTCTTGTGATTCTGTTCTAAGAATTCTTTATGTATTCTGGAGACAAACACCTTAACGGATATATGATTTGCAAATATTTTCTCCAAAGTCTGTAGATTGTCTTTCACTTTCTTGATGATATAGTTTGAAGTGCAAATGTTTTGATGAAGTAAAAAAAAAAAAAAAAAAAAAATTTATTTTGTCACTTAGGCTTTTGGTACCATATCTAAGAAACCCTTAAACAATTCAGGGTCATGAAGATTTACTACTGTGTTTTCTTCTAAGAGTGTTATTGCTTTAGCTCTTACATTTAGGTCTGTGACCCATTTTGAGCTCATTTTTGTGGATGGCATGAGGAAGGGTCCACTTTCATTTTTTCACATATGGATATCCAGTTGTCCCTGCACCATTTGTTGAAGAGACTATGCTTTGACTCATTGAATGGCACTTCTGTCAAAAATCAACTTACTGTAAATCTAAGGATTTATTTCTGGACTCTCAAGATTAGTTCATAAGTAAGTCTGTCCTTATGCCAGTAGTACTTTCTTGATGACTTTAGGTAAATTTTGAAATCAAGAAGTGTAAGTCCTCCAACTTTGTTCTTCCTTTCAAGATTGTTTTGGCTATTTGGGTCCCTTACATTGGACATAAATTTTAAGACCAGCTTATTAGCTTCTGCAAAAAAAAAAAAAAATTTAAGCCATGAAGAGTACTGCCATTTTAACAAACTTAATCTCAGCATTCCAGCCCCAAGAGGTGCACTTAATACATCGATTTATTGTCATCACCAATTACCTAAATGGGGGACTCAGAGCTTAAAACCACCATTTTCCTTTCAATTAGATTCACATTGCAGCACTAAGAAAACAGTGAAGGCATCACTGGACAAAATAAGCAAGTTGTGTGTTGCTTTGATTGTCTTCACAAATTTGGAAAGATGCTTTGAAAATCTTCAGCCTTTTAATCATCTTTATCAGGTTTTGTTTTGTTTTGTTTTTTAGTTTCCATCTGTGCCTTGTTCTGTGCTAGTTGCTACAGAAATCAACTTTACGCTGGACAGGGCTGTCCATCTGAACATACCATGGATATCTTCTGTTGCTAGAAGAGATTTGAGTGTGCCTGTCAGTTTTCATTTTCTTTCTCTAGATATCATGGTGCTTGTTTGTGGTTAGTATTTGTGGCTCCAGGAAGAAAATTGCTTTCTCTGGACAGACCTTGTCCCTGGACACAAATGAGAAGCCTGCTGAGATGAGGCTGAGAATCCAGGTGAGGTCAAGAGCACAAGGAATCCAGGCCTAACTGCGTTTGGGGGAGCGAGGGGAAGAATTGTAGCTGGTATGTAGCAAGGAGGCAGAGCTCATTTGTTTTTCCCTGAACTTTAATGAAACAAGACTCGGAGCTATATAAGGTGCAAATCTGGTTTAATCTGCAGAAGACACCATTGCTAATCCCATCAGCAGGTGCTGATTTGTGTCGAGGACTTGCCAGTGTCAACTGGCACCATCACAGAAGTCTTTTCCCTCACACGCTTCCCTTGTACAAGTAAACCAGTTGGAATTCTTGCAAAGAGAACCTCTCATCCAGGCTTTGCATTGAGGGCACTGGGAGCCCTTTGATCTTTTTGTCCTCAGCCAGGTGGTCCTACGGGTGACATATCCTGTTAGAGAGAAGCTTCCCCCGAGATCTCCCAGGATGCCACTGGGCAGAGAGGCCCCAGGCTGGAGAATTCACTAAATCCTGTAGGTCCACATTCTCTGACTTTTAGGGAGAAGATGGCAAGGCTTTTCCGGGACCAGAGTTGGGCCCCTTTGATAAACATTCTTGGTTCTCCTCTGGGGTCTCAACCTGAGCTGCCTCATAAGTGAGATCTAGCCAAAGACACTCTCTTGGGAATTTTTTAATGTTCTAATCTATCACAATCACCGGATGTATTACTGGCAGAATGATTTCTATTACACAGGAAAATTTCATTTGCTCTCTGAAAGCAGAATCTAGGAAGAAAGGGTACATTGTATCTTAGTTTCCCAGATGCTAAAACAAATAACACACAGTGGATTGGCTTAAACAATAGAGATTTACAGGCTCACATTTCTTGGTTAGGAAAAGTCCAAAATTAAAGCATCAGCAAGACAATGCTTTCTCCCAAAGACAGTGGAGTTCTGGGGTTGGCTGCCACTGATCCCTGGCTTTTCTGTCACATGGGCATGCACATGGTGGCTACTTCTCCTTTCTCGTCCAGGCTCTGTGAACCACCAGTGTCTTTCCATGGCTTTCTCTCTCTATGTCTGAAATTCATTCTGCTTATGAAGGACTCCAGTAATCTGGAATAAAGCCCAACCTGATGCAGTTGGTCACACCGTAACTAAAAATAACACCTTCAAAAGGTCCTACTTAAAATGGGTTCACACCCATGGAAATTAATTAAGAGTCACACCATGTTTTTTTCTGATGTCTATAATTAAATCTACCACAACAGGTAAGTGAAGGTTTGAGGGTCAGAAATTTTGGGTTTGTCTTAACCATTGCCTTTTTCCAAGCCACCTCCTACAGCTCAACCGATGTTTCAAAGGAGGGGACACTGGCCTGTTGGAAAACAACGGCCCCTCTGACATTTGCAGGGGCTGGGGTGGGACAGGTGTCTGGACAGAGGTGAGAGATGGGATTGTTTTTAATAGTAAAAGGGGATAACTATTAAATTCTACTAAAGTAGAAATTTTGAAATTATCCTTTCAGCTACCAACCTGAGCATAGAGTGAATCACTTATTTTTAAATTTGTCTTGCTTGACGTTTACTCAACTGCTAGAGAGCAATTACTCTGTGCCGGGTACACAGTGGGGAATAAGAGAGACCGTCCCTGACCTTGTGGGGCTGATCTTCACACGGGGGAGATGGACGACGGAGATGAAAATGGACACAGAACATCAGTTCAGGTAGAGAAGAGGGCTGGGGAGGCATGGGCTGCAGCCAGAGCCGACAAGAGAGAACAGGAAGGACTTCTATGCACTGAGATCCTCCAACAGTGACTTGCATAGAATATCTGACTAAACCCTCTGGGGAAGCATTCCTGTCCTCAAAATACATAAAAGGAAGGTGAAGTTCAAAGAGGCTGGGTTAACTGTTGCTGGTCGTGCTGGGAGTAATTCGTGCAATCTGGATTTAATTCTGGCTTATCAGACTCCAATGTCTGTGTTCTTTTTTTTTTTAAAGATTTACTTTTATTTACTTCTCTCCTTTTCCCCTGCCCCAGTTGTCTGTTCTCTGTGTCCATTTGCTGCGTGTTCTTCTTTGTCCATTTCTGTTGTTGTCAACAGCATGGGAATCTGTGTTTCTTTTTGTTGTGTCATCTTGCTGTGTCAGCTCTCCATGTGTGCGGCACCATTTTTGGGCAGGCTGCACTTTCTTTCGCACTGGGCATCTCTCCTTATGGGGCACACTCCTTGCGCGTGGGGCTCCCCTACAAGGGGGACACTCCTGCGTGGCAGGGCACTCCTTGCGCGCATCAGCACTGCACATGGGCCAGCTCCACACGGGTCAAGGAGGCCCGGGGTTTGAACCACAGACCTCCCATGTGGTAGACGGACGCCCTAACCACTGGGCCAAGTCCGCTATCTTGTCGAATAAACACAAGCCTGCACCTGGTAAGCAGAGACTTACTCAGAAGAAAGATTGTAAAGGGGAAAAGGGGATATTGCAATAGGGAGAACGCTCTGGCCATAAGGTCAACAAGCATCTCAAGAGTTAAATAAAAGGGACTTTTCTTTGATAGGAAAGAACAAAGAGTAGGGCAGTGGGCTGAAGGGGTGGCATGATCAGATGTCTGAGGCAGCCTGTTTTCTGGGAGGAGCCCTGAGAGCTCAAGTGTCTGGAGGAAGGAGGGAAGTGAAGCACAGTTTGTTCAACAAGCATTTTGTTCAGCTTGGTCGGTGGGGAGCAGCGGTTCAGCCAGTCATTTATGAGGCAAAGAACAGGAGTTTGGTGGGTCCATGTCTGGCCTTGTCATCAGTTAACGGGGGCATCCATTAGTCTCATCTGAGCCATCTGAGGAAGGGCGTACTTTGTAGGAAGCCATTTTCCGGGACACCAAGGATGGGGAATTTCTTAACTGCCACTGTTTTCCAGGGTCACAGGGCTCGGGTAGAATTTCACTCTGAATATTTCGCTGCCTTCTGACATCTTCATCCAGCCCTCATTTGTAGAAGGGCTCCACATGAGGTCACAGGGACCAAACCCAGAGAAGTCCCAGCGCTGTGTGTGGGGCAAGCCTGCCCTGGAAGCTTCCTGCGGGAGCTGGGTGGAGCTCCTGTGCGAGTTGAGGCTCCGAGGACAAGTAAGCTGGCCGACCTTGTCTCAAGATCGTGGTCTCTGAGGAGCAACCCCCCAGCCCTTCAATCTTATGGGTGGATGCCCCGGGTCAAGGAGCTGGGAGGGAGCCCAGATCACAGCCTCGGGCTCGCAGCTGAGCCATCACACACTGCGAGGTGGAGCTATTTTTAAACTCCTCTTTTCTCTGCCCTTTTAATCTGACAGGTGACAAATGGCTGTCATTTTAGCACTGAATAGCATCCATTATTCATTATCTTTCTTGAAAGACTTTTTATTTACTACCTGGGTGCTCCCTTCTCCTGAACCAAGCCAGGGTGACCTTTTTAATGCCAAGAGGGAATTGGTCCTGTTTTATTACCTGGAGATGCATGCAAATAAGTGGACAAAGCACCTCAGGGGGAGAAGTGTGTAAGGGATGGGAAGGCTCAGTTGGAAGCATTTTAAAAGCCCTTCTCCAGTGCTGGGTCCTGATTCAGTGCACAAGAAGAAATAGCTTTCCCCTCAGCAGCCTGGAATTGTCCACAGCGGCTTGGACAAGTTCACTACATACAGGGAGGGACATCAAAGGCAAAAAAAAAGGCGATTTAATTTATTGAGCAAAGTTCACTTGCTAGTGTTCTGCAGAAAGAAACCACATCTGTAAGGGGCCTCCAAGCAAATACATATTTAATGTTACACATTTGAGCAAGCCTCCTGCCCATCACTGAAATGACACAAAGCCAACTGTGCCTCAGTAAGCCTTGCGTGACAGCTTCAAGAGCCTGCTTTGTACAGTAAGAAGGGAAAATGCTCACAAAGACCGCAGCGATGCTCGTTAGACCTCAGCAGAGTCCCCAGGAGGAGCTCCTTGTTACAGCTACATGGAAGTGCTGAGGCTAGCCCTTGGCCCCCACTTCTCAAGTTCGGTCTTTGGTCAGGTCTCTTTCCTGCCTAAAAATATGTATAGCAAAGAATTTGGGCTCCAAAAGGTTGGACCTTTGTTAAGTTCCTGGTGGTAACCTCTAGAATTTCCTGCAATAAGAGTGTCTTAGTTTTGCTAGGCTGCTATGACAACTACCACACAAAGGATTGGCCTAAACAATGGGAATTAGAGGCTCCAGGTTTCAGAGGCTGGAAGGCTGGCTTCCTCCTGGGGTCAGCAGCCTCCTGGCTGCCCAGTGATCTCTGGGGTTCTTGGTTTCCCATCGCATGGTCATGTCTTCTCTTTTCTCTTCTGGGATCCCGCTGACCTCTGGCTTCGGCTCCTCCCTGTTGCTTTCTCTGACTATTCACATTAAGGCCCACCCCCATCCAGTGGGGCCACAGTCTAAAATGATGTCTTCACAGTGGGCTCACCCCAGGAAGGCAGAGTAAGACAAAGAGCTTGCGTTTTGGGGGTACGTAATTCATTCTACCACAAGGAGTGCCTCTTATTCCTGGTGACCCCCCACCAACCATTCCTGAGAGTGCATGCTCGTGAGCTACTCAGGGGGGCCTGCAGTTGTAGCCTTTGGATGGCGGCTGCCACACGCAGGCCAACCACGACTAGGGGGCTGGGGCTTTGAGTCGGTGGTGTCAGCCTGGAGGGCGGGTGCTGGAGTTGGAGTTCAACCAGGGAGGCACAGGCCCATCAGCCATGCCTCGTCACGGATCTCCAGAAAGACCCTGGACGCTGCAGCTGGGCTGAGCTGCCGCAACTGATAATACACATCCCTGGACCGGGAAGGTCCTGCCTACACAAGGAGAGGACCTGGAAGCTATGTTTGACACCCTCCCAGACCTCACCCTCTTCTTCTAGCTCCTCCTTATTCTTATCCTTTTGTTGTAATACAACTATAATCATAAGAATAGCATTGTCCTAAATTCTGTGTGTCGTTCCAGTGAATTACCAAACCTAGGGGGTGGTGGGAACCCCCAAATTTGTAGCAAGTTGACCAGAAGTGAAAGCAGCTCTGGGGACCCCCAAATTTGTGTCTGGTGTCTGAAGTGACAGCAGTCTTGTGGGGACTGTGCCCTTAACCTGTGACCTTGGTCTAACGGTACGTAGTGTCAGAATTGCATTGCAGACTCCTCCCCATACTAATAAATGGTTGAAGTCAACCTTAACCCCTCCCAGAGCTCAAGAGGCATTTGCCTGGTGCTTCATAGAGCAGCCTGCATTTCAAAGTGTGCTCCCCTGGCAAGAGTGGGCACAGCAGGGCACAGCAGGGCAGGCTCCTCCGACACCCAGCCCCACTCCCCGCGAAGCTGCCTCTGGTCCCAGCCTGGGGGCAAGTCTCCCGGTGCAGGCTCCCAGGAGCCAAACTTGGAGATGCTCCCACCTGCCTCTTCTCTTCAGCCTGATATTGGATCTCAAAATAGCACTCTCAGGAAGCGGATTTGGCCCAACAGATAGGGCGTCTGCCTACCACATGGGAGGTCCAAGGTTCAAACCCCAGGCCTCCTGACCCGTGTGGAGCTGGCCCACGCGCAGTGCTGATGCGCGCAAGGAGTGCCGTGCCACGCAGGGGTGTCCCCCACATAGGGGAGTCCCACACTCAAGGAGTGAGTCCCGTAAGGAGAGCCACCCAGTGCGAAAAAGTGCAGCCTGCCCAGGAGTGGCACTGCACACACAGAGAGCTGACACAGCAAAACGACTCAACAAAAAGAGACACAGATTCCAGGTGCCGCTGACAAGAATACAAGTGGAAACAGAAGAACACACAGCGAATGGACACAGAGAGCAGACAACTGAGGGGTGGGGGTGGGGGGGAAGGGGAAAGAAATAAAATAAATCTTTTAAAAAAAAATAGCACTCTCATCTGTTGGCCTCCACACACGATCTGACAGCGCAGAGGGACTTGAACTCGCACACTGCACCCTTGTTGCCAGTTCCAGAACCAGTGCAGGAGTGGAAGAGCTCACAGGGAGACACAGCCCTCCCACCCTCCATGCTTCTCCTGACACCCCTCCTGGCCTTTCCCAGCTCTGCAAAGGACCCTGCCCCGGGGACGCGCCTGGGGCCAGGGTGGCATGGACTGCAGGGAGCGCTGCGCCCAGGGAAGCCCTGCTGGGGAATGAGGCGCTGCCCGCTTGGCCAGCAGAGGCAGGGCATGCTGGGGTGTGAGCCCTCCCCCGGATCCAGGGCCGAAGGAGCTGTTGCCTGGAGGATGGCAGGAAAGCCAGCCGATGGGAAAATCGCAGGCCGGAGGCCAAGCTCGACAAGGCGCCGTTCAGTGAGGATCCGAGTGTGCCGCCCTCCGTCCTTCCTGCCTTCCCACGAGCCTCCAAGGCGTGGGGCCGTTCTGTAGCGGCTGTGAGAGCAGAAACTGTGGCTCCCGGGCGTCGCACCGGCTTCTGTCTTGGGGAACCACAGGGACGCGAGCTGTACTTTTTTTTTTTTTTTTGCATGTAGATTATGTGTTTCCATAGGATAAAAATGAGTTGTTGGATTCCACATTACTAAACACTAATACAGCTACGTTCATTTCTGTATCCCGAAATAAAACTCAAATATCAACAAATATAACACCAGTTCATTAAATCATTACTCTAAAAACATCATCCCCCAAAGATCTTGTTTACTGGCTGTGGAGCATTTGCGCGTAAACCGCTGCTGTGGAGCTGTAAACCTCTGAGCCCTGTGTCCACCTTGCCCCGCTGCCTGTACATTCTACTTTCTCCAATGCCATCGCTGCGACAGCTTACGACCCTTGGGTCACATGGGGACACCGTGCAGCCTGTAGGAAGGACAAAAGGACATGCTGAGCCCTAGATCGTTTCACAGAAGGGAAACTGCCCGTGGCAGGGGTAGTAGCTAACGTTTTAGAATGCTGTTGGGCTTTTATTAACTCTTTAGCCCTCAACACTGAGCACCTGCCACTCTCAGCAGGGACACTGAAGCTTAGAGAGTTGAAGGGATGCACTGGAGGATCGCAGCAAGCCAGCACCGGCATACGATAGACCTTGGGGAGAAAACATGGCCTGGCCCACGGCTAGATTTTGGACTTCAGCCTCCAAATCCGTGAACCGATAAATCCCTGTTGCTAAGGAACACCCCCTGGGTGGTATTTGTCATAGCAGCTCTGCCCAACCCGAACCTTCCCGAACACTCTCCCGCATCGGATGGCAGGCCACGTTGGATGGTGGCAAGCTGAGCTCATCTGATTTGGGGGAAGCCCCGTCGGGGAGGGGCGCTGAGCACGGGCTGCGTCTTCTCCAGGAGACGGGTTTACGTCCAGTCTGCGTATCTTCAGTAAACCCCCGGCATCAGAGACGACCTTGGCTTCCTTGCAGCATCCCCAGGCCGCGTCGAGCCTCCTGGGAGCTTGCCCCGTCTGTAGGTGAAACTTGTCCAGTTCCAGGTGGACCGCATTTTCCCAGAGGAGAGGATGGGCGAAGGCAGGCGGCGGCGCTCCGGCTGCTGCTCCTCCCTCCGGCAGCCGTGAGGGCGATTTTGTCCCCGAAGCCTTCCGTGTGTGGCGGGAGAGGGGAACGCTGGCCCTTGCTTTCCTTCACCGGGAACCAGGAATCTGGCAGAAGGGCAGCGAGGTCTCGAGGAGCTGGGAAAGGAAGGAGGGTGGTAGGTGCCGCCGCCAGGCCGCCCGAGTGGGGCGCGCTCTCACACTCCCGCGCAGGCCTCTGCCGGCCGCCGTGTTTGCGTGAGGCCACGTGGGTCTTCATCTCGGGGTGCAGAGACACAGAGGAGACAGCTACAAAGGAGAAGAAAAACGTTAGTAACTGGAAGTTAAGCGAATGCACAATTTGTGAGTTACTTAGAAATAGCCTGACCTAATGATTTTTTTTTTTTGAACTTTTAGCAGGATTGGCAACTTCCCATAAGCGCTAGTCCTGGGTGAGTTGGCTTCTTCTTATAGAATCGTGCGTGACATCTGCGATGAACACTTTGGACTTTTTTTTTTTAAGATTTATTTTTCATTTATTTCTCTCCTCTTTCCCTGCTCCTCCCCCAGTTGTCTGTTCTCTGTGTCCGTTCACTATGTGTTCTTCTGTGGCTGCTTTTATTCTTGTCAGCGGCACTGGGAATCTGTGTTTCTTTTTTTGTTGTGTCATCTTGCTGTGTCAGCTCTCCGTGTGTGTGGCATCATTCCTGGGCAGGCTGCACTTTTTTCGCATGAGGCGGCTCTCCTTACCGGGCACACTCCTTGCACGTGGGGCTCCCCGACACGGGGGACACCCCTGCATGGCACGGCACTCCTTGCACGCATCAGCACTGCACGTGGGCCAGCTCACCACACGGGTCAGGAGGCCTGGGGTTTGAACCATGGACCTCCCATGTGGTATGTGGACGCTCTATCTGTCGAGCCAAATCCGCTTCCCACTTTCGACTTTTTAATGCTATTTTTTCCCCAGAACTGATAAGGTCAGAAAGTATACCAGGGACTGCAAGATAACTTTCTTATTTATTCATGAGCCTGTAGGTTATTGCTATTTTCGCTGTTGTTACAAGTACTGGATCACAATCTGGAACGAAATACAGAGCCTTGCCTGCATTACTTCCTGCAATTGCCACCACATTTTACCAAAGGATAAACCTAGTGTCACTTGCCATGGGGGGAGGGCTGGCCTACAAACCCCCCCGACATTCGGTCCTGGTGCTGTGCCCAGCAGTGGCCTGGGGACAGTGATGACACGTCAAGACTGTGATCATGAATAGGCATGCCAATTCAAAGGCTGGAGAGAGACTGTGTGTTGTGATTGTGGCAGTAACTCCAAATGCAATAACCAGCCTGCACATGCTTTCACCAGGTTTTCAAAGTTTAAGAGTGTGACGTGCCCTCAGCTACGAAGGGAGAGGGGTCCCCCTTAGGGGTCCGCCCTAAGGGTGAGCAGTGGCTGCCTGGCACTCTGCCGAGAAGGGTTGTCAGACTGAGTCCAGCTCGGCAGGCAAGAGTCCACCACGGGGTGGCTGTGCGATTTGTTCTGCCAACTTTGTTTCTAGCGTGGATTCTGTCAATGAGATGGCAGTGACTGTCCCTCATCCCCTGAGACTCTCCTCACTAGAGGAAACCAAGTCCTTACTCACAAATCAGCCCCATAGAGCAAGGACGTGGCAGAAAAGAGAATAAAGAATCACGGCTAGATCTGGGGCTCGCATGACATAGCTTAACAGGGGCAGTTGTGTAGGTACCTGTGTGTGTGCGTGTGTGCAGTCCTACACTATTTTATCACAAATGTAGCCTCATGCATCACCGCCTCAGGAAAGATGCAGACCCCTGCCATCTCCACAGGCTTCCTCGTGCTACCCCCTCGTGGCCACTCTTGCCCCACCCCCACCCTCCCTCTCCCTGGCAGCCACAGCCTATTCTCCATCCCTCCAGTTTTGTCATTTCAAGAAGCTCTGTAAATGGAATCGTACAGCACGTAGCCTTTTGGGATTGGCTTTCGTGCCCCAGAGGTTCATCCAGGTGGCTGCGTGTATCAGCCGCCATCCCCGGCAGGGCTGAGCCGCGTTCCACGGTCTGGATGCACCACGGCTTGTTTAACCGTTCACCTGTGGGAGGACATGTGGGTTGTTTCCAGCTTGGCACTATTACAAATAAAGCCGCTGTGAACATCCAGGAGCAGGCTTTTATTGCAGTAGTTTCCATTTCTCTGGAATAAATGTCCAAGACTGCAACTACTGGGTCATATGACAAGTCAATTTTTTCATTTTAAAAGGAACTGCCCGGAAGTGGATGTGGCTCAAGCGATTGGACTCCTGTCTACCACAGGGAAGGTCCCGAGTTTGGTTCCCAGTGCCTCCTGGGGAAGGCAAGCTCACCCGCGCCCACGGAGGGCTGACGGCCCACATCAGTGGAGAGGGGACGGCCCGCGCCCACGGAGAGCTGGCGCAGCAAGATGACGCAACAGAGGGAGACAAGCAGACACAGAAGAGCGTGCAGCGAATGGACACAGAGAGCAGACAGTGAGCACAAGTGGCAAGGGGGAGGAATAAATAAATGAAATAAATCTTTTTTCAAAATTTTTTAAAAAAGAAATGCCAAGCTGTTTTCCAAAGTGGCAGTGCCATTCGATGTTCCCCACAGTAACGTACGAGAGATCCAGTGTCTTCACATCCTTGCCAGGATTTGGTGTTCTCACTGTTTTTATTTTACTATTCTGATAGGTGTGTAGTTACACCTCATTAGAGTTTTACCTTGCATTTCCCAATGGCTATGATGGTAGCTTTTTATATGCTTATTTGTGAATTTTGAATTTTTTAATGATGAGAATAAAACAACAAACATATTTACCAATGAGAGAACCTAAGTAAAGCTTTCTTAGAGTCAGAAGGTATTTTCCATGGGCCCTTGGGGTCCACTATCAAGCGCCCAGAGCCCTACTGTAGGTGCTGAACCTTTTGGGGGGCAGGAATTTCCTCTGTTTAAATAACAGTAGCTCTTAATTGAATGCTTTCTTTGCACCAAGTGAGACCAGGCACTTTAATTTTATTTCCTCCTCCCACAACCCTGCAGGGAACGTGAGATGAAAGGGGTAAGTACCCTTCCATTGGCACAGACAGGCAGCGAACTGCACAACCAGGATGTGAAACTGTCAGTGTGACCCTAAAGCAGGGGCCCTCTCCACTGCGATGCTTTTCATGGAATTCAGGAGCAGAACACAGACCAAGCTCACCGGCTACATGAACTATGGAGTTAAATACTCGCACCCTTGGTACAGGAGTTTCTTCTCCATTCAGTCTCTGGCCCCTTTTAGGTGAGTGCAAAGTAAATTAAAAAATGAATCTTAGTGGGAAGCAGATGTGGCTCAAGTGATTGGGTTTCCACCTACCCCATGGGAGTCCCAGGTTCAGTTCCCAGTGCCTCCTGGAGAAGGCGAGAGGGCGCGACAGGCAGGCACGGCAAGCTGATGCAACAAGGAGACACAAAGAGGAAAGACAATGAGAGATGCAGCAAAGGAGGGAGCT
Source organism: Dasypus novemcinctus (assembly GCF_030445035.2). Taxonomy (NCBI): domain Eukaryota; kingdom Metazoa; phylum Chordata; class Mammalia; order Cingulata; family Dasypodidae; genus Dasypus; species Dasypus novemcinctus. The sequence goes on along the minus strand of NC_080687.1, from coordinate 12,055,890 downwards.
GAGGTGGCTCAAGGGATTGGGCGCCTCTCTCCCAGATGGGAGGTCCCAGGTTCAGTTCCCAGTGCCTCCTAAAGAGAAGACGAGCAGACAACAAATGGACGCAGAGAGCAGACAGCAAGCACAAACAAGGGCGGTGGGGATAAATAAATAAAAGAAATCTTTTAAAAAACGAATTTTAGCGACAGCTGCTGTTTCACCTTTCTGAGTCCTGCTATCAAACCCTTCCTCTATTCAGGGCTCCTGATTAACAGCCCCCCTGGAAACACTAATGTCACTTAGCATCATTCCTCACATTTTTACGCCAGAGAAGCTCCGACCCCAAGGCCAGGGTTCCTTCCAGGCACAGTGTAGCTTTGCACGAGCAGCTGCGGGTGGGGCTCCCAAGAGTGGCCACGGCCGTGAGCCCAGGCCACGCAGTTGAGGCACAAGCCATGGCTGGGCGACAGGATTGACAGCAAAGGGGGGTGGGGGGCGGCCTTGCAGAGCAGGGTCCCTCGCCAGCTTGGCCTTCATGTGAGAGCGAATCCGCTTCTCCCTTGTCAAAGCCGCTGTTGCACACAGTCAGGTCTGCACTGAAACCAGCCCAACGCGCGCCCTCAGACCATGTCATGCCGTCTCCCTCGGTGCCCATCGTGGAGAAAACAAACCTGCCTCGGGACATCGCTGCTCCAGCCCCCACTTCTGAGCATTCCGAGTTTCCCCCAAAGTCAACCCACTGCTGCTCCTGCAGGGGAGCAGGCGCCCTGCTGGGCCCACCCCCAGGTGCTTCCCTGCTCCTTTGCACTCTGCAGGGGAGGGAGGGAAGGGGGAGCCCCTGGCAGCGCCGGGAGCGTGGCCCAGCCAGGCCCCGGAAACCACGGCACAATCGGGGTCTAGGCTCTTTTTCTGTGCTTTGCCAGAAAACAAAAAGACACCTCTTGTGCTGCTTGAAGCCGAGCCCCAGCTGGCACCCAGCAGAAATTCTGGGTATGGTTGTTCTGAGAAGAGAGCAGGGCAGGGACCTGGCAGAGGTGACCCCAGGTCTGTCAGAGGCACAGGACAGCTCGGCTGGGTCGCTGCTGCAGGCTGGTTGGTTTCCTCCCCTCTGGGTCCCCCAGCATGATGAGTGAGTGAAGGAATGAGTGAATGAATGAATGCCCTCACGCCCACTGGGTGCCAAGCGGGGGGTGGTAAAGTGAGAGAGAGTGCAGAGTGCAGGCACCCAGTAGGGGGCTTGAGGTGGATCCCAGCCGGGGGGGCGTTGGGCAAGTCAGCATCCTCAAACTCGGGCTCCTTGTCTGTGAATCAAGAATAGGAGCACGTGTTGTATCGAAGGGCATCCTGCACAGAACGCACCACGTAGCGGGGCTCTCCAGAGAAGCAGAACCAGCAGGCTTACGTGTGCACCTACATGTGCACGTTCCTGTGCCCACGGGGCTGGCAAGCCTGAAATCTGCTGCCATAGCTTGACTATTCGTATTACAGCACGATGAGCTGAGAAGCACGGCCATAAAAGCACTCTTCTTTGGCGGAAGGGTGTTCAGGGCAGGGAGCATGCCCACGTGGGGGTAACTTCCGCCTGTCCCGTTAGCCACCCCCTCCACCTTCCTTGGAGCCCCTGCAGTGCACAGGCCTTCCCACCTGACACCTGTCTAAGGCTCGCCAGCACCCTGTTATCACTGCGGGTGGTCCACAGGGCCCGTGTCATTGGTATGGACCCCTGGGGAGAAGGGGCCTGCAGAATAATTTACGCAGCCCCCTCTGTGCCCAGGAGTCAGAGCTAAGTCCCACCACGGAGACTGCCGTTCCCAGATGCCAGGCGCAGGTCCTTCCGCGGCCTGGCCCACCCTGCTTGTCATCATTCTATTCGGTAGCGGTTCTTCTTCTACACAAGCGTGGTGGTTGCCTGTTCTAGCTATAGCATCGCAGAGTAGAAACACAATGAAGAGGAGGATGAGAAGCTGCCGCATCCTGATTCAGAGATGGCCTTGGTGGTTTCTTTGTGATTGCTCATTCCTGTTTCACTGCAGCCCTGGGTTTCCCTGCCAAGAGACAAGCCTGGAGTTTATCCAGAGTTGGCCCAGACTGCAGGTCTCTATTCCCAACACACAGGACAATGGGTTTTTGTTTCCCAAGTGGCGTGGCTTCCCAGGGGTCTGGATAATTGGCCCTTTGTTTGAGGTGCAGATTTGATGTTTTCTCTCCAACACATTTTTTTTAAGATTTATTTTTTATTTCTTTCTTTCCCCTTCCCCCCCATTGTCTACTTTCTGTCCACTTGCTGTGCATTCTTCTATGTCTGCTTGTATTCTTGTCAGCAGCACCGGGAATCTGTGTCTCTTTTGTTGCATCGTCTTGCTACGACAGCTCTCTGTGTGTGTGGTGCCACTCCTGGGCAGGCTGCACTTTTCTTACGCTGGGCGGCTCTCTTTATGGGGCTCACTTCTTGTGTGTGGGGCTCCCCTATGCAGTGGCACCCCCGGGTGGCACAGCACTCCTTGCATGCATCAGCATTGAGCTGGGCCAGCTCATCACACGGGTCAAGGAGGTCCTGGGTTTGAACCCTGGACCTCCCATATGGTAGGCAGATGCTCTATCCATTGAGCCAAATCCACTTCCCCAACACATCGTTTCTAAGCACTAGCCTCATTGGCCCAAGTCCTAGATTGCCCCGTTGATGCATGGATCAGCTCTGAGGAACAGCCCTGTCTTGCTGTCCTGCCTGGTGCTTTCTGGCTCCCTGAGTGATGGGGCATGAAGGAAATGCTCTAAGATGCTGAGATCCCCATGAGCTGGGAGAACCACCAGCAGCACCACGGAGTCAATGTTTAATGCTGGTCCTGATGGAAGTAGAAGAGGCACATCCCAAACTGTGTTATCCAATGGGTAATTTGTCAGCAAGAATTTACGGGGCCCTTGCCATGGGCCCTGTACTCTATGTACTCAGCAAGAATTCATGGGCCCTGAGATCTTCTGGGGAATGCAAACCTTCCTGCCCTTGAACAGATGACACATTTAGGTGAAATTCGGTACAGTATGATGTCTAAAGTCTAAAAGTCATATATATTGAAGGTTAAGTCACAGGGTAAAGACTGGAAGAGTGGCAAGAACTGTAAAGGGTCTGAGAGCTGGCCCTGCTTGCCAGCTAATAAATTATCCTGCCACTGTTTCCTGGGTGCCAGAGAAGACAGAGACGCTCGGGCCAGACATGATAGACTACTAATCATGGCATGGCCAGAAGCACCAGCTCCCACTTTTGCCTCATTCCCTTTATTCCCCATCCCCAAGGGTGGTGGGGAGCAGCCCATGTGGATAGTCTTGGCCCCAGCTAAGGAACCCTCATCTTTTAAGGGGGCTGCTGGCAAACCAGCCTAGCCCCGGCCCCAAGAGGAGACATTGTCTTTGTTATACGCATCAGGAGCAAACCTGCCTCATGTCACTGAGGGAGACACTCTGCTCCAAGACTCTTTGCTGTACAAACCTCCTTGAAAACTCATCCAGAACAAGGACTGCCGGCACCTCTGTGCTGCATTAAGTCAGCTATCGGTTTCCTCGAAGGGAAGGCGACGCAGAACTTTACAAAATAAATGACAGCGAGAGAGACACAAGAGAGGAGGTAAAGATGGGACCAGGGGACTCACAACTTCTGGAACTGAGAGCCTTGCCCCTAGTTTCCACATCATATTTAGTTGAAAGCTAATGAGCAGCTGTTTGCTACAGGGAGCAACTTGCAACATCTTCTACAATAACAGGAAGTAACTTGCAACATCTACAATAAGGTCATTTACAACAATAGGAAGCAACTTGCAACATCTTCTACAATAAGGGGAAGCAACTTGCAACATCTACCATAAGGTCATCTACAATAACAGGAAGTAGCTTACAACATCTTCTACAATAACAGGAAGCAACAAGTTAAGTAAGCTCACAGAGGTGTGGAAACATGAGCGCCCCATGGACTATTGTCTGCCAAGGAGCTACACAAACCTGAAAAGCAGAAGATATGAACTGAGGAGGACTTCATCACCCACTTTAAACACCGTGTCAGTAAAGGTGAATAGAGATTTCTTGAGCACACACAGAGGGAGGCGGTGCTGCCCCAAGGAGGGTGGGTGGCAGAGGGAAGCGGCAGGCAAGGTTGGTTTTCCAGAATGTCCACGCAGGGGGTGGAGAGCTGGCGGGAGAAGTCCACTGAAGCAGACACCAGCAAAGGGCCTCCTTCAGACTCAGGGAGGGAGGGACGTGAGGCGGGAACTCCGTTCCCTCTGTTCTGTGGGGAACCAGGCTTGACGGTGGTGATGATGGTGGTGGTGGCAATAGTAGTAGAAAGCGCTACAGCCTGTTAACCTGACGCCCGGTCTGAGGCCGGCGGTGATGGCTGGATAGCTACTATTTCTAGTATCCCGACAGCCCTGACAACCTGGGGTAGGAATTATTAGACCTTGTTGTGGGTTGAGTTGTGACCCCTAAAGAGACTGGGTTAGGGTGACCCCTAGCCTGGTTTGTCAGGCGTTCTCATAAGGAGAGGAAATGTGGACGGAGAGACGAAGAAGTGGAGGAGTGGTGGGAGGCCAGCATAAGGGGTGGGAGGCAGAGGGGGACCCCAGGACACCCAGATGGGTGGCCACCAGCAGGAACTAGAAGACGCCCTGCAGGTGCCGCCACGTCGATCTCGGCCTTGTAGGCTCCTATCGGTGAGAGTGAATTTCAGTGGTTTTGAGCCACCCGGCTGGTGGTACTTTGTCACGGCAGCCCTGTTTTTCAGAAGCGAGAGTCAGGTCATCAGGCGCTGGACGTGAAGCCGTGTCCTTAGGCCTCCACGGCCCCTGGGGACCCCCGCCATGCTCGCAGCGTCACCCTGTTCTCTCGTCACAGGATGGCGGGGCTCCCGGGGTCCTCGCCCAGTCCCCGCCCCTCTCTGGGATGGAGGATTCTTCGGGTATTCAGGGCTCTACGCTGAAGTTTAAGAGTTTCTGAACTTCTTGGATAAAAATGCAGGAGAAGGAAGTGGCGGTCTCCCTGTGTCCCTCCGGCTCGCCAAGGCCAGGCGCCCTGGCCCGTCCTCAGCTCCTGCCGCACCTGCCCAGACACAACCATCCTGAATGTCTGGACGAAGCCCCAGGCGACTGGAAACCCCCGGGAGCCCGGAAGGAGGTGGCGGAGCCGCCTGGGTGGGCTCTTGTCGCTGCGCAGCCCTGGGCTCACGTCTCGTGGGCCCCTGGTGAGAAGAGATTGAGGCCGTGCACAAAAATCTGCCTGAGCGGGGTACGGGGTAGACTCTCTGGGGGACAGCTGTCACCGCAGGAAGGAGACGGGGCTGAAAAGGCCTCCGTCCCTCGCAGCCACCTGCACGAGCAGGGCTGTGAAATCCCGGGGAGAACGGGATCTGAACATCCTGCGTCTTTGGGCTCTGGCAAGCTTTCTGCGCCCTGGGGAAGCTCTGCCTTCTCCAGAAAGAGGAGAGAACCCGAGAGAACGGCAGGTCCCTCCGAGCTGGCAGGACAGGTTTTCTCCCTCCTGCACATTGCCGAAAGAGCAAGATGCCAGCGGATAAAAGTGGGACCCTCCCCCGACCGTCAACTCGTCGTGCCTTCCTTTGTTTCTCCATTAAGGACTTGATTCATGTATTTACTAATGAATGCACTGGGCTTGCCCTGTGCCGAGCATTTTCACTCCATAGGCCACTTAAAATTATAGTCTGACAGCAAACCAATGTGAAGATTGTAGAGCTGTGTGCAAAATTTGCATTCAATTTTAAAAACATAACTCAATATTAAAAAATATTTCCCACTGTTTCGTTCCTTCATTTATTTAAAAAAAAAATTGTCATTGAGCAACTGCTTTGCACCTAGGCATGGTTCTAGGTATCCAAATAAATGAGAGAACTCACTTCAGGAAGGGAAAGGCGCTGTAAAGAAAATACAGCTGAGCAGAGGGATGGCCCCAGGGGTGGGGTGATGCTGCAGCTGAGACCTGAAGGATGGGACGGAAGAGCCAGGGGTGCTGTTTCAGGCAAAGGGAACGGGGTGTGCAAAGGTCCTGAGGTTTAGAGAGTTCAAAGGGTGGGAAGGAGGCCCGTGTGGCTGGAGTGTGGTGAGCAGGTTGGAGAAGGCAAGCGATGACAGCGGAGAGGGGCAAGAGGCCGGGCCGCGCAGCCTGCCAGAGGCCACGGGCAAGAGCCGCAGCGCGCTAGGAAGCCTGTGGAAGGTTCTCAACGCAGAGTGGTCTGATCTGATTTATGCTTTAAGTAACAACCCAGGCAAGAATGGAGGCAGGGAGACAGCTTGGGGGGCTAAGTTTGGCTCACGTGCACCTCCCTGGGTGAGGGGTGCTGGGTGGGAGAACTGGAGAAGAAGCCCAGGCTTGGGCCAATCCCCGCACATGGACGGGAGAACACGCCTGCTGCGCCTGGAGCCACGGGGCAGAGAGACCCTGGACGTGGCCAAGGCCTCAGGGTTCATGGTCCAGCTACAGCCCACCAAGCGCACTGCAGGGAACGGTGTGCGGCTGCCTGCAGCCTGGAAGTGGCCTTCTATGAACCAGCAAGGCAAGACTGGCCCGGCCACTAGCAAAGCCTCCTTTCCCTCTCACCCAGAGCCCGGCACTTCCGCCCGGAGGCAGCTCGGACCCCACGAGTCCGTGTCCACTTGAACCCACCCGCCTGCTCTGTGGCAATTTTGGGCTGGGAATCTGTCGGGCACGAGCAGAAGGTGCAACACCACCGAGGAGCACTTAGGAAACCTACTGTGTGCCTGGCAGCCTAAAAGATGGAGGGACTCGGCCCCACCGCTGGGGAGGCAGGACAGGGGCGTCCTCAGGGCGCAGGGCTCGCTCCCAGGTGGCAAGGCCAGCGCCGTGCACGGGGGCTCAGGCCAGGGTCCGGGCCGCGTAGTGAGGATGGACGCAGAGGCTTGTGACGCCCAGGCGAGGTGTCCGAGCCGCTCCGGGTCTCTAAGTCGCGGCACTGAGTCTGCGATCCTCCCAGCAGCCTGGGCTCCCAGTCCGCCTGCTCGCTGCGCTCCTCACGCCGCGGGGCTGCAGACCACGAGGACTGGGGAGGGTGTCGGGTAGCTCGCAGATTGGCAGGGAGGCACGGCACAGGCCAGGGCCGTGGGCAGCCTGGGGGCCACATGGACAGCCTGTCACAGCAGCAGGACAAGAAGGCTGCTGCCACCGTGACTGCCGGACGCCACGCCACCGCGGGGAAGGGTTCTGGGTGGTTCCTTCGTCCCTGCCTCGCTTGCTCTGATGCAACGTCCCCGGGGGAGCACGCGCCTGGCCCCCGTGGGTCACACGTCCATGCCAAGAGGACCCCCAACTCCTGGTCCCCAAGCACAGTGAGGATCTGAGGGGCTGGGCCGCAGGACAAGGAACAGGTTGCTCTGCTTCAAGCTCCTCCTCAGCAAAGATCTTTCACATTGAAATGACAATAAGAAGTTTTGAAAAGTCAAGGAAAAGACACCGCTTACCACTCCAGGAGCAGAACCCTAGGATGGCAACCGAGTCAACGGCTTGCAGGTGCCAGGGTCACCAACAAAAGGACGGGCCTGGACGCCTCCTCTCACGCTTCACAGTGAGCGTCCGCCCCCTGGCCAGAGGGTCCCTGCCCTCGGGGCAGGCACACACCCCCCTCCCCACTGGGGACAGATGGGGCAGTGGGGCTGCCCACAAACGCCACGCTTAGCCCCGCAGTCGCTGAATGTTCTCATACGCTTGGGGTAACGGGGGAGGGACGGCCGCAGGCCGGTGTCTGCCAGGGGCGTGCTTGGACCGAGAGGTGCCCGAGGGTGGGCAGCCCACATCCGCCACCCTCCGGTCCTGAGCGCAGGGCGCACTGTGGGCCCCCAGGAAGGTGGCAGGCAGGCTCTTCCACAGGAAACCCCCAGGAAATCAGGAAACGGTCTGATAATATCAGAAGAAATTGGTGGAGGGCTAAGTGCCTGAAATAGCACAGGGCCGGAAAGCCCGTTAGCGCAGGCGCCTAGAGGGCCAGCCCGAAGTATCGAGGGGTGAATGATGACCCCAGTTTTCTTTAAAATACTTCAGCCAAAAGCAAGCAGATAATATAGCAAAACATGAACACTTGCTAAATACAGATAATTGCCATGTGGGTGTTCCTTAGACTCTATTCTCTCTACTTAACTGCATGTTTACAATTATTTTCATTATTTTAAAAAAATGTTTGTAAGTTCAAGAATAGCAAAGAAAAGGGAGTGTAACAGCCTCCTCCTAACAGGGTTGCTGTGAGAATTAGAAATAATGAATAAATTGGCATTTAATTACTGGCCATTAATAATTGTTTCTCAACACCTTTTCCAATCCATTCACTGAAGGGCTGACCGAGTACGGCAAGGTTATTAACATTTAAGGAATGAAAATGAGACCACAGTTACAGGCCTTTAAAATGTGCGTAACTGTTTAGGGTGGAAAGTTAGACCCTGGCGCATATTTACTTTTCCATGAGCAAGATCTTGAAACCTTGGTCCCCTCCCAGCCATTAAGAGGTGGGTTTTTGGCACCCTCTAGTGGAGCTATGTGGTAACTGATCTCTACCTAGCTGCTGAGGCATGAGTTGAAAATCAATTTTTTAAGGCCTGCTTGGGGTAGCATTTTCAGACTCTCTTTATTTTCCAGAGGCGGTCTTTTGGTTTTGTGGCTTGGGCACCACAGGTGACCCGCCAGCCTCTTGCTGACCGCCGTTTTGTGAAACAATTCAAAGCCTGTACACAGCCTCGAGGAGAAAGGTCAGCACTGCCGAACGTTCCTCCCCTCGTGGGTGCTGGACATTTGGGGATCCGGTAGAGCAGGGGTTCTTAACCAGGATTCTCAGGGGGGCCGTGAGCTTGAACTGAACAAAAGCAACTTATTATCTTTATTTTCTCTGACCTCTAACTGAAATCTAGCATTTCCTTCCTGTATGAATGAATGCAATAAGTAAATTACAGCAGTGTTCATTTCATAGCACATTACAGTCATTGCATACCTCGAAAAATCACTTACGCTCATCCATAATTCAAAATTATGGTAATTGTCAGACCCGATTGTTGTGGGAAACTGGCTTACCTGTTTGTTATTGTAAATGTTACACCTGTTAAATGTAGCAGCTGTTAGATGTTGCAGTTGTTCCCTGCTCTTGTAAATGATGTTGCAGTTCTAATAGCAAACAGCTGCTTGGTAGTTTCCCAATAAATGTGATGGGAAAACTAGGGTGGAGGTTCTCAGTTCCAGAAGCTGAGAGTCCCCTGGTCCCAGGTTTGTCTCCCCTCCTGTGTCTCTACCTTTATTTCTGCGTTGCCTTCCCTTCCAGCCAACCTATTGTGAGCTGAATGCAGCACCCGATGACACCAGTTGAGTGTCATAAAACTACCTGCCCCTACATTCTGAGAAGGTGAGAGGTGGGTGTGATTTTCACCCAACTGGCAAAAGGGTCCATGGAACAAAAAAGGTTAAGGGCCCCTGTTTTAGAGGCTTCTGGTGAAAACGTTCTTTGGAAATGTGGCCGTGGTGAGAGCTGTTGGCTACTTCCTAGAACCTTTAGTGCAGGGCAATGTCTCCACCCCTCACAGTCTGACAAGTCTGTGATCATCCCCAAGAGGATGGGGCGCAAACCGCTTGGAACTGGGGGGCGAGGAGGTTACGCCCACAGTTATAATAACCACTGCAGTCGTTGAGCCCTGCACTCGGCGCTGACGCAGATTTCCCACTCGAGCACCTGTTGATGGATGCTCTTACAAATCCTCCTTCCCAGATGAAGAGACGGAAGCAAAGAGAAGGTACGGTAACTTGCCCAGGTCACCAGTTTTAAGTGCCGCGGTGGCACGGGAAGCCAGCGCTCCCCGACTCTGGCGTGCATATTTATAATCCTTAGATCATTATACTTCTTTCAACGGATCATTCTTCCCCTCAACCTCAAATTAAGGTCAAAATGATGCTCTCCACCAAGAACCCCTGGAGAAATGAACTATCCATCTTGAAAAGGTCATCATCGAGCCCCGGGAGCAGCGCAGCCCTTAGGAGCTGGCCTGTCCGGGGCTGTCCTCTGCTCGGGTGGCCGGGTGCAAGCTGCTGTAAGCTTTGTTGAACCTTGATTTGCATATGCATAAAAAGTTGACAATATGGTCCACAAACGACTAAGGCGAGGAATAAGTGAACTGATAGAAGGAAAGGAAGGTGCGGGCTGTGTGGAACCAGCAAAGCTGGGCGAACGGCAGGCACTAGCAGCAGTAGTGTAAACCACAGTTGTCGCCCTGCCCCTGAGGCTGATGGGGCAGAAAACACAAGGCAAGTCCTGGCTAAGAGTCAAGCAACACAATGTGTGTGTGTGGAGACCCTGCCCCTCGCTGGAGCCCAGTTCAGAGAGGAGCTAGAGAGAAATCACAGGAGGCGGGGAGGCAGCTGTGGAGGCCCTGTATTAAATCAGACGCTCGATGTGTCACCTCAACACAAGGATCTGCTGCTATGACCCCTGGGCCCTGCAGGTGTTCAAGCCAGGGCTGTGGCAAATGGGGGACATAAATGTCTAATGTTTTTCCCAGTCAGGCACCTGGAGCCGTGGCGGCGTAGGGGCTAATACAGCTGCGCGGTCTGTGCACTACACAAGGCCCCCAGCCAAGGCGACAGATGGAGCCGACATGCAGCACACGCCAAGCTCCAAACCACAAGTGCTGGCAGGAGTCTGCGTCCAACCTGGGGCCAGGGGCTCCTTTGCTAAATAGTTCTGCCCAGAGCGGATGTGGCCCAACCAATAGAGCATTTACCTACCATACGGGAGGTCCAGGGTTCAAACCCAGGGCCTCCTGACCCGTGTGATGAGCTGGCCCACATGCAGTGCTGATGCACGCAAGGAGTGCCGTGCCACGCAGGGGTGTCCCCCGCGTAGGGGAGCCCCACATGCAAGGTGTGTGCCCTGAATTGAGGCGCCCCACATGAAAAAAGCGCAGCCCATCCAGGAACGGCGCCACACACACAGAGACCTGATACAGCAAGATAATGCAACAAAAAGAGACAGATTCCTGGTGCTGCTGAGAATGGAAGCAGACACAAAAGAACACACAGTGAATGGACACAAGAGAGCAGACAACAGGGATGGGGAAGGGGAGAGAAATAAATAAAAATAAATCTTAAAAAAAAAATAGCTCTGCCCAAAGTTGTACAAAAGAAGGAAATAGGCGCTATTGGAGTCCCTGGTGGCTTAACATCCAGGGGCTCTCCCAGGCTGCCCTTGAGGCCCACCCTTTGAAGGGGCATCGCCCAGGTCTCCTGCCCCGTCTCCAGGTCCTGCCTTTGAAGGGGCATCGCCCAGGTCTCCTGCCCCGTCTCCAGGGAAAACCTGACGGGCGTTGCTGGATGGTGGAGATGCGGGGCGTTCCGCACGAGGCATGGGATGGGGAACTGGGGCAGAAGATGTGGGTGGGCAGAGGGGTTACAATGCACTCGAGTAATGTGACTGCCATAAGGTTTTAAAAACTATTGTGATGGTTGTTCCTATTTTCATGAACAAATTGCAATTGTATTTGTAACTATTTTAATTATAAGTTGCTTATGTGATCAATGAGAAGAACAGCTGTTGGGGTGGGGGGGGGGAGCACCAGAGACCAGACAAAACCAACAGTGTCTCAAAGATGTTCCTTTCCAGAAAGGTCCGGCACACCGGCTCAAGGGCCCAAGGCGATGGCAAACACGTCCCAGGTCTGCAGGAACCAAGGGACAAGGACGCCCCCACCCCAGCAGGCCTTGGCAGAGGGGAGCGGGACAGCGTGGCCTTGAAGGTGGCCACACGGAGCTCCCACCACGCTAAGCCTTAGGTTCCCCGCCTTTAACCCGAGGAGGTGCTTTTCAGCCACTTGATCCAAAGTAAATGTCCAAGACTAACGGGCGCTTGGCACACAGCGGCCTCTGTGGTCACCAGTCAGGGACGCATTCAGGCCTCGGTACCCCAGTGGACTTAAACACAAGAAATCACCCCCTCCTTTGGTATAACAACTCATAAATTTGGAAGGCAGTAAAGACAAAGCCCATAACTGCACGGTGATGTTGATAGAAGCTTTACTTGGGAAGCGGACTTGGCCCAGTGGTTAGGGCGTCCGTCTACCACATGGGAGGTCCGCGGTTCAAATCCCGGGCCTCCTTGACCCGTGTGGAGCTGGCCCATGAGCAGGGCTGATGCGTGCAAGGAGTGCCGTGCCACCCAGGGGTGTCCCCCGTGTAGGGGAGCCCCACACGCAAAGAGTGCACCCCTTAAGGAGAGCCGCCCAGCACGAAAGAAAGTGCAGCCTGCCCAGGAATGGCGCCGCCCACACTTCCCGTGCCGCTGACAACAGAAGCGGACAAAGAAACAAGACGCAGCAAATAGACACAGAGAACAGACAACTGGGAGTGGGGGGGGAGAGAGAAAAAAAAGGCTTTATTCGCAGCCGCTAAAAGGTGGAATCCACCAAGTGATAGCAGCACAACTCTGTGAATCGCGCATGTCACTAAGCCCCTGCACTGTACACTTGAAGGTGGCCAAAATGGTTAGTGTTAGGTGGACGTGTGCTACCAGAATAGAACCGTACAGCACAGGGTGAGCCCTAACGTCTACTGTGGACCACGGCTGGTAACACAATTAGAATGACGTAGTTTCATCCGCTGTAACAAAGGTACCACACTAATGCACAGTGTTGATAACTGAAAAAAGCTGGGCAAGTATAGGGGGACTTCGTGCTTTCTGAATGGTTTTTCTGCACACCTACAAATGCTCTAGTAAAAATTAACACACGCACACACCCAGCCCAGGGCGCAGCTGCCAGGCCCCGAGGTCCCTGGCAGGCGCCTGAGGAGAGCGTGGTGTGCTGGGGGGTCCCCTTTGCCTTAAAAGCCTGTGGACAGTTAAGATCAGCCTCTGTTGCTGACCCGCCCTCCTGCCCATCCGGGCCTCGTGGCACAAAGCATGGCAGGCGTGTCACCGAAGGGCCAGGCCCCGGGGTGGGGCAGGCAGGGCCAGCACTGAGGGACGGGAGGTCTGCAGGGGGCAGGTGGGCCAGGCGCCCGGCCAGTTTGCTGGTCACAGCGTGGCCTGTGGGCCGTGACCATGACCCTGGCCTCCCCGCGCCTGAGAGGAAGGCAGAGCTGCACCGAAACGGTGAGCCGGGGGCTGCGGAGGTGCAGGGGGACGTAGGCTCCAGGGCTGCGTGGGTCGAGCTGCAGCCTCCTGCTCCCAGGGCCCGCGGCGGCTCTGCTCGGCCACCGAGCCTCCTCCCAACGGGGGTCCACCTCCAGGCTGTGCCTCGCCCCACCGGGCCCCTCCAGGCGCCCCAGTCCCCCCTTAAAGCACCTGCCCCTACCCACACCGTCACCCCGGTACGGAGTCCAAGGACATGGCTGTCTTTGTCCCTCAGGCTGCTGTAGTAACAAAGTACCATTAACCATGTGGCTTAAAACACCAGACCTTTATCCGCTCCCGGTTCTGGAGGCCACACGGCTGAAATCGGAGTCGGCAGGGCTGTGCTCCCTCTGAGCCCCTCGGGGCTGCTGGTGGCTCCCCCAGTCCCTGGCCTTGCTGGACTCACGGCTGTACCCCCCAGGCTCCACTCACCGTCCTGTGGCCTCCTCCGTGTCCGTGTCTCTCCTCCACATACGGCACCAGCCACGCTGGCTTAAGGTCCCCGTGCTCCTCCAGTAGGACGGCAGCTAACCACGTCTCCAAGGACGGTCTCCAGGCCAGGTCCCAGGGCTGGAGCTTAGGACCGGGGTGTGTCTTTTGGGGGCACCAGTCAACGAGGGACAACAGCCAAGGCTTTCCGGGGCCCATGGGCCTGTGTTGTGTACACAAGGACACTCAAAGGAGCTTCACGTGCCAGGGCTTTAATTCCCCCAGAATTGGCCCCACGGTGACCCAGCTGCCCTGAGCCCCTCCACTGTGGCCAAGCTCTCCCTACCGATTCCAAGTGTTTCTAAGAAAGGGTCTGACTGGAGTTTGAGCTGTTTGAGGGCACTGCCTTATAATTCAGAATAAAGCTTCTGCTCTATTCAGCTGCTTCTTCTGTCAGTAATGGAGAGCCAACAGGTTCAAACAAGTGCCATCTCATTTCCACACAAGTTTCCCATTCGAAGGTGACTTGAAATACAAACGGATAAAATCTGCCTTGCTCTGTGTCCACAGCAGCCATTGCTGTGCTTTGTTCATTCAGTCATCCCATGGCAGAAAGTGTATCTGTTGTTCACCAAACACATCTCTTCCTCCTGGTCACATGACTTGAAAATACCTCCCAGACTCCCTTTTAAATGGGCATGGTCATGTGACTGTGTTGCAGCCAATGGAAGGTGAGCAGAAGTGATGTGGCCACCCAGGCCTGGCCAATGAAACCTTCCTAACTCTGACACTCTGTGCTCTTTCCCCTTCTCCCAGTTTGACACAGATGAATATGAAAGCCTTGTGTGGGGAGGCGGATGTGGCTCAAGTGACTGGGCTCCCATCTACCATATAGGAAGTCCAGGGTTCGATTCCCAGGGCCTCCTGGTGAAGGCAAGCTGGCCTGTGCAGCAAGCTGGCCTGTGCAGTGAGCTGGCCCACACCAAGTGCTGATCCATGCAAGAGTGCCAGCCTGTGCAGGAGTGTTGGCCCGCATGGAGAGCTGGTGCAGCAAGATAATGCAACATAAAGAGACACAGAGGAGAGACAATAAGAGATGCAGCAAATCAGGAAGCTGAGGTGATGCAAGAGAATGAGCACCTCTCTCCCACTCTAGAAGATCCCAGGATCGGTTCCCAGTGCCACCTAAAGAGAAGACAAGCAGACACAGAAGAACACACAGCAAAGGGACACAGAGAGCAGACAGTGAGCACAAAAACAACAGGGTGGGGGTGGGGGTGGGGGTGGGGTAAATAAATCTTTAAAAAAAAAGAGAAAGAAAGCCTTGTGTGAAAGATGGGGGGCCCACAGATGGGAGAATCCTGGGGCCCTGAGTCACCACATGGAGAACTGTCCTTGGAGCTGAAACACCCATTTTGAAATTGATGTGAGTGAAAAATATCCTTGGATCAATATTGAGCCATTGCACATTTGGGGCTTTATTTGTCATCACAGTTGGTGCTTAAGGAGCCACATTCATCCAGTCGGCACATATCTGTTGCTTACGATGGGCCCGGCCCCGTGCTCAGTCCCCTCCTCCAGGGGATCACAGTCTAGTGGGCAACTCAGACAAGCAAATCTCTCACAATTTGCATGTTTCTGCTGCCTTTACCAAAGAGGAGTCCCGTTATGGGTTGAATTGTGTCCAAAAAAATATGTTGAAGACCTGACCCTAGTATGTCAGAAGGGGCCTCATTTGGAAATAGGGTCCTCGCAGATGGAACCCATTAAATTAAGATGCAGTCGTCCTGGACCAGCGCAAGCTCCTAACATGGGGCTGGTGAGAAGGGGAGAGGAGACACGGACCGACGCCGAGGAGAAGGCCTCGTGAAGACAGTGGCAGAGGCCGGAGTGATGCAGCTATACGCCAAGGAACGCCAAGGCTTGTCCACAACCACCGGAAGCTGGGAGAGGCACGAGGGACCCTCCCACGGGGAGCACGACCCTGCTGACACCCTGATTTCAGACTTCCAGGCTCCAGAGCTGGAAGACCAGAAACTTCTGCTGTTTGGGGTCCCAACAGTTTGTGATCCTTCATCAGCCACCTAGGAAATGAATATAACACCATTCTCCATTTTAAGCCAAGGTCCTCAAACAGCTCCTCAGAGGACATGGGATAGAACAGGGGTCCCTCTTCTCCTGGCCAAATCCCCACGCCCTGAACTTCCCTCCCTCTAATTCATGGTGCACAGAGATGTGGAGTCCGTCCTATCTTCTCAGCAGAAGAACTTCCAGAACCTTGCCACAATACGTAGGACAAGCCCAAAAGTTCTCAGCCTTGCTTTCCAGGAGACCACACCAATTCCCTCTCTCTCTAGCCTGTGCAACCCAGGCAGGTGGAGCCTCCCTGGCACTTGAGATCCAGATTCCCACACCCATGTGCAGTGGAGACCAGTGCTCCCCAAGATCTCTATGAGCTTATGGGGGTGCTCGTTCTTATAGCGGCTTCTTCAGCCTCCACTCCAGGCTCCTCTGTTGATGCACCATGTCATCCTAGGTGGGAAACCCAGGCCTTCCTGGATTTCCACAAACACAGTGGATTTTGGATTTCCAAAACATCTGTGGGAGGAATCAACTTCCTCTGTGTTTGCAGCGGCAAGGAGACAGAAGGAATTTCATCACAGGCATGGGAACAGTTTCAGACTGAACATAAACACCTGTCCTGGGTATGTCCTTTGGCTGCTGTGTCACAAGGGAATTTCCACAAGGCTGCCCCATCCCACATGATACCATGCCCTCTGCCCTCTGCCAGCTCCTCTCACATCTACCATGCTCTCACGGCCCCTTCTCACCCACCACCCCCTTCCATGATTAAAATGAAAATCCATCTCATTTTCTCAGAACAGTTTGGTCCTCTCTCTGTTACTCAGGCTTTATTGATCCCAAGAAGGTGATCAATTTTATGAAGAAACGCCCTTCTCCTCAATCCTTCTCCTTCTCCTGCCAGGTATTAAGATAACAATTTCCCTTGTTGCACCTGAAATATAATAAAAAGCCCTCTCAGTAAGCCCCAACTCTTCACCCCCCTGAAAACATATTTTGTAGGTATGAATCTCAAACCAAAAAAAAACGAGGTGTGCAATAAATGAATATTTATTTGTTTTCCTCAAATTTAACTTAATTTCCATTTTAAGTCTCTAGTCCACCAGAGAGAGATGCAGAATCACAATCAATTCAGGGGTTTTGCCCCAGTTTCTCTGGGATTGCATCTAAGTTCAAGGGTGGGGCTTGCCGTGGGGCAAGGCTTGGCAGAGGCGGCCAGACCATCTGGTCATCCCGGCACTTACTGAGATGTCCAGTTTCCCGCCTGGTCCTTGGTGAATGGTCCATGCCATTTGCGCTCTCTGCGACTTCCACATCCTGTCCGGTGTCCTGGGATCTGCCTGCTGTTGTAGAGTGGGATGCTGTGTGAGACCACACGGACTGACTCACCGGCTCACATCCAGCCTCAGGGCAGCTGCCGTGCCTCCCCCAGGGTTCCACCCGCGAGAGGGAGGCAGGTGGCAGCAGTAGGATAGCAGACGTCATCTGGAGTTTCTCCCATCCCTCCCCCAACCAGCGGTTATGGCACAGAGAGTGCCCTGGGCACTCAGCTCTCAGGCACTCAGAACACTTCTGGGATTTTTTTCTCCTCTGATGTCCTCTCCCTAAGTTTGGGGATGTTACTTTGTCTTGGGGAGAAGGTATGGTTAGGGAACAGGAAGACATACAAACTGCAAAATCGATTGTGTTGTTGAAGCAAAGGAAGCCCCCCATGAAAGGAGAGGGTCTCGAGACTGAGGCACCAGGGGAGCACGCCTGGCTTCTCCCTCCTGCTCCCGGCGGCATATGAGTGCATGATACCCTTACATGTGTGGTAGGCAGAGTAAGATGCCCGTGGCCTAAGCCCTGGGTCCTATGCCTGTGCTGCATCACACGGCTAAGGGGCTTTGCAGATGGAACTGAAGCTGTGGGCTTTAAGATGGAGGGATTGTCCTCAATTATCTGGGTGGGCCCAATCTAATCACAAAAATCCTTAAAAGCAGAGAATTTTCTCTGACTGCAATCAGAGTCACGCAGCAGCAGAAGTCAGATTCCAAGTAGGAGAGGGTCTCAACCCACCGTTGCTGGAAAATCTGAAGTGTGGAAGGGTCTCAAACCACCTGGAAGCATTAGAAGAAATCCAGGTGGCTTGGACGAGCAAAGACTGGCTTCTCACTGGCAGTCAGCAAGGAAACAAACAGCAGTCTCCAGCTGCCAGGAACTGAGCTGACAACCTGAAAGACCTGGGAAGTGGACTCATCCCTAAAGCCTCCAGAAAGGAAGGCAGCCTTCCCAACAGCTTCATTTCAGCCTTGTGAGACTCTAAGCAGAGGCTCCGGCTGAGCCACACTGTACCCAGACTTCTGACCTACAGGAACTGTAAGATACTAAACAGATATTGTTGTAAGCTGCTAAATTTGTGGTGATTTGTTATAGCAGCAATAGAAACTAATACGCACGCTTTATCAGTGTCCCCCTCATCTTGCCTCACCCTGATGACTTGACTGCATGGCAGCCCAACTTCCAGTGGCCAACACCCCACCTAATTCACCAACGCGGGTCCCAGTAAATGCAAGGATCATTAGGACTATGGTAAATTTAACTGATTGCAGCTGCTGGACCAAGAGCACTATTTTCACTAGCTAGCAACACAGATTCAGGCATCTGACATGCAGTTCTTAATCTGGAGGATGCATTCTTTTCAATCCCGAACAGAAAGGAGAATCAGAAGCTGTTGCATTCATGTGGAAGAGATAGCTGTCCACATTCACGATCTGATCCCAGGGCTAGTTAACCCTCCTGCTCTCTGAAACTAAGTAGTCAGAAGAGAAGTTGAGCACATGGGCATTCCACCAAACATCACACTATCTACTCCAGTTGCGGCAGCATGTTAACTGGACCAAAGAAGGAGAAGTGGCAGGTCCACCAGCAGCCCTAATAAGACAAAAGTAAGCCACAAGGGGAAAGACAAACTCCAAAAACAGCCAGGACTCTGTCACGTCAGTGAATGTTTGCAGAGCCCAGTGGTCTTGAGCATGCTGGGCTATCTCCTCCAAGGAAAAGTACAAGTTAGTGCACCTGGAGGCGCCTATGAGCAAGAAAGGTGCTCAGTACTTCATAGGCCGCTTTGGATTGTAGACACAGCTCATTTGCCCTTGGAAGTATTGCCCTGACCCTCTTATTCTGTGAACCTGAAAACCGCCGGTTTAGAGTAAGGCTCAGAGTAAGACTACACTCGGCAACAGGTCCAGGCTGTGGTATAAGCACATTCTAGGGGCTTAGGGACAGGGTTTTCCCTGACTGTATTAGTCAGAGTTTTCCAGAGACACAGAACCAATATGTATGCAGAGAGACATAAACACACTCTAGAATGTGACAGATCCCAGAGGGCTTCAGACCCCCACGTTAGATAAGGGTGACCCGGGGAGCCCCAATAGGAGAGGCACAGACCCTTAGAGTTCTGGAGGGAGGCCATGTGATCCAAGACAGAGAAGCAGTCACCCTCCAGAAAGTCAAGCCCGCAAGGCCCCAGTAGACACTGAATACCTGAACAGGCGACATTAAGTGACCATGTGGCAGGAGCCACGGCGGCATGTCAGACCAGCAAATCACAACGCAGAGCGAGCATAGCAACAACCCATTGAACGATGGAAAAGCCACATCCGGCCACTCGGTCTCTCCATGCCACACGGCCACACAGACCATGGACGCAGCCTCAGCAGAGCTCACAATTGGGCCCAGAGACCCTTCCTGCTTTCCCTCCCACTCTTTGCTGCTGCCCAAACTTTGGACACTTTTTTGGACCACCTATCCCTTTACCTTCCCTCCTTCTTATCACATGACCTTGCCTTCCACCACCCCTTGAAATACGTAGGCATTTTCTCCGTTTCCTCATCTCCCGTTCATACCCTAACATACTACTATCTTTATTCCACCCCACTGCTCCATGAAATGGGAGTTTCTCTTATGAACAAAGGCCCCCAGATTCCCAAAACAACTCTTTAGTCCTCATCTTTCTTGATTCCTAGGCAGCATTTGATACCAGGGGTTCTTCCTGCCCCCTTAAGACTCTTCTTTCCTGATGCTGCCCTCTGCCATGCTTGTTCCTTCCTCTCTCTGTCCCCTTCGAGGGTCTGTCATGCCTTTGGATGCTGGCAGTGTGGTGGTTAACTTCACGTGTCAATTGGGCTAGGTTATGGTGCCCAGTTGTTTGGTCAAGCCCTGCCTTGCTCGTTAATGTGAGAGTATTTCAAGATGGAATTTGTGTCTATAATCACTTGATTATATCTGTGATCAACAAAGGAGACTAGAGGGCTTAAAAATCAGAACTGAGGATTTCAGAGATCAGAAGAGGAATTAGAACCCAACTTCAGCATTGGTTCTTGCTGGAATTCCCTGCCAGCCAGCTCCCCTGGGGGAGTGGGATGAAAGACTTGGCATCACTTTATTGGAGTTTCCAGCTTGCAGCTTGCCCTATGAAGTTTGGACTTGCCTATCCCCATGGTTGAGTGAGTCAGTTCCTTATAATCTCTCTCTCTCTCTCTTTTTCTCTCTTTCTCTCTCTCACTTTCTTTCTTGCTCTCTTACTTTCTCTTGCTCTGTGTGTGTGTGTTTATGTCTCTCTATATACATGTTGATTCTGTGTCTCTGGAGAACTCTGACTAATACAGTCGGGGAGAACCCTGTCCCTAAGCCCCTAGGTTCAGGCACTTATTCTAAAGTGAAACCTTTGGTAATAAGAGATGAGAAATTTGGGCATTAGTGAAACAAGAGGAATATTTTGGCCAAAATGAACTGGGGAGGAGGGGTGAACTCCAGTGCCCGTTTCCTTTCTAGTATGCTCTATCTTTTGGTCTTGGTGTGTCCTCTGTGTGGAAGCTTCCTAGGAATCAGAAATGTGCCAGCAAGAGAGGCAGAGCAGTGGAACCAAGGAGCCTGGGGCTACTGCCTTTAAGAGGCAGTAAGAAAAGCTGTGCACAGTAAGCTCCCGCTGTTCAGGCCAGCTTACCAGGGTGAGGAAGCCACAGCGAGAGTGGGAAATGCTCTGGCCAGGAGGGAACACTGGCCTTACGGCCAGGCCTTCCCCAGAACCCTCTTCCGGCAGAACCTCTGCTTTGTGGACAGCTCCTGAGGAGCTGTGCTGGAGACCACTGAGGTTGCAGTGGTTTGTTTCCTGCTTCTTTTGAAGCTATTTACACTTGCTGTTCTTTTTTGTCTCTCTACTCCCTGCTGATTCTTACATTCATTAATTTATCCAAACACGATTTCTCAAGCATCACCTACCTCAGCTACTACCAAGCACAGAAGACACGGCGGTGGACAGGCCCTCCATGGTCCTAGTTCCTACCCCACCCCCCATGCCTAAAATACACTTTTCACTCACTCAGCAAGTCTGTATCGAGTGTCCCTTGTGTGGCAAGCACCGGGTGGGGCGCTGAAGTACAGAAGTGAGCAGGAGAGAGGAGTGCCCAGCTTTCAAGTGCCTCAATTTGTAATGACTCTGGAGCTCCTAGGCAGGCCAGGTCTAGAAACTTAGGAGGTCTGTCATCTGATAATTTTATTTAAAATGCCCAGATCAACATGGTGGACGATGGGTATGGGGAAAGGCAGGAAGAGATGAGAGGTGGAGGCGTCTTTGGGACATGGAGCTGCCCGGGATGGTGCTTCAGAGGTAATCACCGGACATTGTAAATCCTCACAGGGCCCACTGGATGGAATGGGGGAGAGTATGGGCCATGATGTGAACCATTGTCTATGAGGTGCAGAGGTGCCCAAAGATGTACTTACCAAATCCAATGGATGTGTCATGATGATGGGAACGAGTGTTGTTGGGGGGGGAGAGGTGGGGTGAGGGGGTGGGGTTGAATGGGACCTCACATATATATTTTTAATGTAATATTATTACAAAGTCAATAAAAAAAAATATGAATGGGAAAAAAAAAAAAAAAAGAAATTGAAAAAAAAATAAAATAAAATGCCCAGATCAGGCAAATCCACAGACAGAGCATCAGTTAATGGGTGGCAGAGTCTGGGAGGGTTGGGGACTTTAAAGGGTTGTGTACTTTAAAGGGGTAAATTATATGGTATATGAATGAAATCTCAGTAAAGCTGTCATAGTAAGAACAGGGAGAAAGATTCCTACCCACTCTAGACCAGATCTTCTAAAACCAAAGACCGTTAGAGTCCACATCTTAGGCTCAGGTTTTCCCTCCTTGTCTTTGCAAAGACGACAGGCAAATGGCCACTGGGGAAGTCAGCCCCCCTACGCAGCCCCGGGAACCCTGACCCAACGTCCACCCCGAGCAGCAGAGGCTGGAAATGGCAAATGGAACAAGGACTAGACTTGGCATTCTGAGTCTGCCTTGGCCCTGTCATTCCAGGGACGTGATCCCTTTACCTCTGGCTTTCGTCTCCCAATAGTATAAAATACTTTTGATAGAGCAGGACTTTTTACCTCCCCTTGACCAAACACGGATCTAGGCAGGTTTTTTGTTGTTGTTGTTTTTCAATTGAATCTAGTCAGTCTTGTGTATACAAATTCTTAATCCCAGAAACAAGTAGGGGTAAGCGGCCACTTTTTTATTTTCCACCAGATGGCAGTATTGTCATACTCAAATTCTAACGAGTCTTCCCGTTCTAGTCTCTACCCACAGGAAGCATAAGGGAAATGGATTCCAGTTTTCTTCTCTGAAAACATAAGGCTCGCGTTTCATTTGCATACATTATTCTAAAATAACCATTAAACTGTTAATTGAAAGAGAAAGAACTATGATTATTTAGCATTAAACAACCCTTCATTATCCAATTCCCTTACTAAAAATGTAAGGTGAAAATCTATTCCTTTCAAAAATTAACTATTTCATGTAGATACTGTTTTGAGATGGCTTCACTCCCCTTGTAAACTGGAGTTGCCCCGTTGTACCCTGACAGTGCCCAGGTGCCCTGTGATGTTCAGACACCTTTCTCCTCCAGGTGAGTCCATTGGCACCCATCACAAGAAGAGGCCAAGGGCAAAGAGCAAAGCAGATGAGAGACAGCAGGCCTCAAATCCTGGCTCCAGCACCCAGTCGCTGAGCCATCCGGGAAAGGTGGCTTCCCCTCTCTGGTCTTCCTTTTCTCCTCTGTAGGATGCGAATGGCCCTGCCTCACTCCCCAAATTGTTGGGAGGAGTAAACGAGCTAGCGCACATTAATGCTTAGAACAGCACCTGCACCTACGACGTGCTCAGTAAACGGTGGCCTCCAGGTCGGTGGTTCTCCACTCAGGCAACTCTTGGGATCTTTGAAAATGACCAGTTCCCAGACCAACCGATTCCAAATTTCTGGGGTGGAGCATAAGTTTCAGAATCTTGTCAAAGCTCCCCCAGGGGCATTTTCGGGACTTGGAGTTGTCCTGGGTGGTGCTGCAGGGACAGTTACCGGACATTGTGTGTCCTCCCATGGCCCATTGGGTGGACTGTGGGAGAGTGTGGGCTATGGTGTGGGCCATTGACCTTGGGGTACAGCAGTGCTCAGAGAGGTATTCACCAGGTGCGGTGAGTGTCTCCTGATGATGGAGGAAGTTGTTGTTATGGGGGGAGGGGTGGGGGAGAGGGGGTGGAATATGTGGGGGCCTCGTGTTTTTTTAATGTAACATTAAATAAATAAATAAATAATTTTTTTTTAAATTGAAAAAAGCTCCCCCGGGAGTTCTGACTGGGAGTGAGGGCTGAAAAGTCCTGCGAGGGGGGCGGTCATGCCCAGAGTGAAGCTGAGACGGGAGAGGGACAGATGGACTCTGGGGGCCCGCCCAGGGCCGCCTCCCTTGTGCTCTCTGCGGGCCCAGCTCCCACTCGGGGCCCCCGGGTCTGGCCAAGACCCAGGCCCCGAGATCAGGAGGTGGTTGGGATGGCAGGTGGGGGCGCGGAGGCGGGGGCCCCGGGAGTCACATGTGGACAGCCGCGCTGGACACCCCCAGCGGCTCCCCTCCGGCAGGTCGCCAGGCGCCTCGGCCATCGGCGACCGGCGGCCTGAAGACAGCGCGGCCGCGGGGCCCGCGGGGACACCGGCCTCCATCCGCGGAGGAGGCTGCGCCTCGGCGCTGCGCGCAGCGCCCCCTTGAGGAACGGCGGAGCCAGCAGGCGCGCTCCGGGCAAGCCTTCCCAGCGCGGCCCGGACAGGGGTCGCCGCCTCCCCGCAGCCCTCCGCTCTGCCCGGCGACCGGCTCCGTCACACACCCACCATCACACACTCATACACTCACACACACTCACAGTCCTACTTACTCCTACATTCATAGTTACACACTCACACCTTCACACACCCATACGTTCATGGTTACACACTCACACCTTCACACATGCATTCAGTTACACACTCACACCTTCACACACACATACATTCATAGTTACACACTCACACCTTCACACACCCATACATTCATAGTTACACACTCACACCTTCACACACGCATACATTCATAGTTACACACTCACACCTTCACACGCATACATTCATAGCTACACACTCACATCTTCACACACACATTCATTCCTGCTTACACTCTTGCACACACATACATAAACTCATTTATCCACTCTCATTCACAAACATGCAAATGCTCAGAATTACACACACATATACATTCACAAACATAAACATACACGCACAGGTCATCCACTCATACACACATTCTCACACAGTCTCACACCCTCACACACTCACATACACATCCATGACACACAGTGGGCAAGTATATCATTAGAATGTTCATGGACCGTACACGAAACACAGAGGAGGAGGTGTTCGCAGCCTCCGTGGAACAATCAAAACGAGCTCTGATTCACCCCCTTTTCCTCGGGGAACACCAGCGATGTCACAAGTCCACAGAAACCCCCCGGAGCCGGCGCTGGAGGCCCGTGGACCTGGGACAAAACGCTCTTCTCCAGCCAGGATCCCTGGCCCAGGCGATTGCTAATATGTAAACATCCGAGGGCTGGAATTACGAGAGGCAAAGGAGAAGAGGACTAATTAGATAAACTTGAGCGGTTATAGCCCCATTAGTTAATTAAATTATCATTTTACTGTGCCTAAAGTGAGCTGTAAGAGTAATCCGAATGTGACCAGCTTTATGGGGTCGATGGGCTCTTTACAAGCTTTCTCTGCTCACAAGTGTCAAATTGGGGCTGTATTGATAGATAAAAGAAAAATCGAGCTGCTGCAATTGCAGCCTTTCCCCACGATATCTTTATACTGTGCTATAAAAGCCTATTATACTTAATTTAAAGAGTGAAAATTGTTGACATCTCTTCTAATTGTTAATCTTTGGGAAACAATGAATGGAATATTATTCGAAAGGAATAATGTGCTCACTTTATTGGAGAGTAGTAAAAATCTAATAGTTGGCAAAACAATATGGTGTTTACTCTTCCAGATAGCCAAGTTTATTAGCTTAAGCCACTGAGAGTGTTTTACAGTCTCCCTCAGCCCTCATCTTTTTCGGGTTTTACTTGATGATGGCAGCTGAGATTTTGTTGGTGGTTCTTTCCTTTTCTTTTTTTTTTTTTTCTTTTTTCTTTTATTCCTTTGTTCATTCTCTCTTTCCATCTCACCCCGGAAAAGGACCAAGACGATCCTTTTAAATAACAACTTATCAAACCTGGCACATAGTCATTTAACTAGATATCCCACAAGGGGGAAAAAAGTGTTCTGCCTTGATGGGCATAGTTTTCCCAAGTGAGGACTTTCCAAGGTGGAGGCTTGAAGTTAAGAAGCATGGCCAGGTTCCGGCGGGGAGAGCTGGCTACCCCACACCCCAAAAACCCCCGACACACATACACACACACACACACACTCCACAAGAGGAAGGCAAGAAAGGAGGCTAACTTTGGGGTATTGCCAGGCCCCCGGAGCTCTCCACGCTCATCTGTGTCATCACGTTCCACATGCCATGTTCACTTGTCCAATTCAGTTACGCCCCCGGGCCCCAGAAGGGGGCTCAGCACACAGGCAGGTAATAAATATTGATAGAATGAGCTGCTACAGGCATAGACTCTGAACCAGAGGAATCCTTTCTATACCATTTTCAAAGCAGACTCTGTGTTCGTGGCACCCTGGTTTTTATCATTAGCCCTCAACTTGGTTCCCTCCCTGGTTGTTCTGGTTCATCTCCTCGACATGAATCTATGAATTTGGTGCCTGTGTATAGATTTCTGCAGAACTATTTTTCATTGGCATGTGAATAAGGCACAGAAAAACATGCAGCATGGAGAACAGCTCCTGGCTGGTGTCCTGCCTGGTGAGCCACAGTCTCTTACCAGTTACTTACCAGTTACTTACCAGTCACTTACCAGTTAATTTAAAGAAAGCTCTTCCCTTCACCGGCCTCTCAAGGCCTTGGCCTATAGTTCTCAAACGTGTGTGCCTCAACATCCCTGCTCACGCCCCCCACCACACACCTGGGCGGGCCTGGCAGAAGCCCCAGGGAGCGCACTTTGAACAAGCCCACCTGGCCGTCACTCCTGCAAGTGCTCGCCGAGGGCAACCTGAGCAGGACTTGATGTCACTGAGCCTGGGAGCCCCATAAACAGGCTTGATCCAGGGGCTAACTGTTAAGCTCCAAGGGGGTGGGAAACTCCCTGCGAGCAGGCCTTGGGCCCTTGGAAGGTGCTGGAACCCTGAGGCCCAGCACACAACAGAGCCCTAAATGTGTGCTTCTGGCCCCTCTCATGGTCCCAGCCTGTCTGGGAATCGAGATCTAGAACCACCCGTCACGGGAGGCTGTGGTGGAAGCGAGGGGCAGAGTCCGGGCCACCTGCGTCTCCTGGCTCCCCGACTCTGGGGATTGTGAAACCTGCCGAGGGAGAAGGCCCCTGCACCAGGCCTGGCAGCCGGGGTTCAAAAGGTAACGAGTTCTGAAGGGAGCTGCTCTCCCGGCCTTCGGCTCATGCCAAGACGAGCTGCTTATCTCTTGAACTTTCAGCCTGCTAATCCCCAGCCCCTACCTATCGCTTCTCTGTGGGCCATAAAATGAAAAAAATCAGGTGTATCTGCTGTGGCCAAATCCAGTCTCTCCCAGATGACTCTTGGCAGGGCTATTTCCTTGTTCTCCATGTCCCAGTTTCTGAAGTCAAGGTCAGCCACAGAGCACGGCCCGGCCCAGCCCTGTGGCCTGAGAACTTGGCCTTGTCAGCCAGGCCAGTGGGAAGGCCCGGAGCCAGGATCTGCAGAGGTCCCATGTGGTGCAGGAAGGGCTCAGGGTCACGGCCAAGGTCGGGAATGGGTACCAAAGAGCGCTGGCCCCACCCCCCACCCCCAGGCTCTCCACTCCTTCCATAGTGAGGTGCTGGTCAAGAGGAAGTCAATTAAGTCCTTTCTTTGGGCCAGGTTGGGCCTCCGGGAGGTCTAAGGAAGCAGCTGTCTTTGGACTCAGGACGGTACCTGGAACCCCCAGTGGGAAGGCCAGACTGTGGTGGGGTTCAGGGACATCAGGTCCAGAGGAAAGCTGGAGATACAGCCCCGCGCCCACTGCCAATGGCCCCCGCCAGGTGGGCCACGGCACCTGGGTGGGCAGCAGGCGGCAGGCGGCCCTGCTTCCCACTGGCCGCGAGGAGAAAGGACCCAGAGGAGGCCGCGCCGCCTGGAGCTGACGGGGGCTCGGCGCTCCCGGGCCCCGACCCGGAGTCGGTTCCGGGCCTGGCACGCAGCACACCTCGGCTCCTTGGGTTTGCCGTGGGCCCGAGGCTTGGAGAGGCTGGCGACGGACGTGAGGGGTGGGATGGCGACTCCTGAGCCTGGCGGCCTCGGAGACGCTGCCGCAGAGGGGAGGAGCCCGCGGCCCCCACGCCAGTGCCAGCCCCACGCTCGCCACCGTGGAAAGGGGCAGACAGCCTCCTCCAGCACCTGTCAGCCCCAGCCCCAGCCCGGTTCTCCCCGAAGGGGAGGTGCCTGCCGCAGCCTCGGGTCAGGAGCCGCCGGTGCTCAGGCTGCCCGGGCCTCCAAGTAACCGCAGTTTGCATTTTCTTTTCCTCCTGAAGCAGCCTCATTTGGCCGCAGGTGATCCCGTGTCGGCCCCAGTAGGTGTTTCTAGGAAAGTGTTCATTTAGAAGCACCAGAGGTGGCAGCCTTTAAAATGGACTCAGGGCTCCCAGCTAGAAGGAGCTGGAGGAGCAGAGTGGGAATGAGCCTGCGCCAAGAAAGAAGGCTCCCCTGGGGCCCGGCAGCCCCGACATGAAGACACGCATCCCAGCGGCACGCAGTGCCGGGGGAAGGCAGTGGGGGCAACTGCGCAGAACGTGGGCCATGTGGCTTTTCCCATTGTCACCTCGTGCTGCAGGCAGCGGATCCACTTAAGACACTGATATTGCCGAGCATTAATGATGCTGTAAAATAATAAGGTTAGAGACTGCTCGTGCGAGAGTGAGCATTTGATAAAAGGGAGATTTACAGCCACATCCATCAATTTAATTATCTTTTACTAGCATTCAAACTTAGTGGTATTACTAATCTCTATTTAGCCTGTTTTACTGGATCCGTGGACACTTTACAATCTTCCTCTACTCACAAGTGTCAAATTATGGCAATATTGATAAAACACTGGAGTAAATGAGAGGCAGGACAATCCCAGAACCAGTTAATACTCTTTTTACTGCATTGTAAAAGCCTATTACTCTGATTTCAGACTGAAATTTGTGGCCAATAATCTGCGTTGATAATGTTTCGGAAACAGTATCCCAGATAATAAAGGCCCCTTCTTCTCCTTCCTCAATGCCCCCAGCCTGCCCCCCTCCCCCCTCACCCCGGCCTCCAGGGTCGGGACCATAAAAGCGGGAGCTCATGTGGGGTCCAGACCAGAAGCCAGGCTCCCCTCCTTGCAGACCTGCTCGCGGGGGGGCGAGGGGAGGTCTGGGAGGCATCTGTCGGCACCCCCAGTGGAAAAGGGATGTGCCTGCCCACACGCCACCCTGCTCAGCTCCCAACCCCCACCATGTAAGCCGGCCTGCTGCAATGGGCAATTTCCCAGAGGCCCTTGCACAAACCTGTGCACTACACCTGGCCGCAAAGAGAGCTGAGGGGACCCAGAGCCCCCTATTGTACATGCAATCCAAGATCCCCCAAGGAAGCCACCTCCACAGCCGTAGCTCTGCTTCTTTCCAGTGCACTCCCTCTCGCCACCGTCCACCCATTTTCCTAAACCCCTTTCCTGTTGTTTCCAAGGGCCGCCGGGACAAAGTACCACTTAAAACTACCCACGTTGTGCAGCAGTGCTCCAAACTGTGCTCATCAAATGCAATGAATGGACCACACTAACGAAAGAAGCTGTCGATGTGGGAGGAGAGCAGGGTGTGGGGACTGGGGTATAGGTATAGAAAACCTCTTATGTTTTCTAATAACATTTTGTGTGATCTATTTATCTTTAAAAACAAGAATTTTTAAAAAAATTCCAGCATGCATTGGCTCACGGTTCTGCAGGCTGGAAGTCCAGGCTCACGGTGTGGGCGGGTCGTGCCCCCCAGAAAGGGTGGGTCTCCACGCCTCTCCCCCCGCCTCTGTGGGGCTGGCCGTCCACGGCACCTCTGGGCTCAGCGGGGCATCCCTCTGTCTGTCTCCATCCCATGGCCCTCTCTCCCCTTCTCTCTCTCTCTCTCTCCCTCTGTCTAAATTTCCTCTGCTTCGTAGGACCCCAGCCACATGGGACTGGGCCCACCCCAATCCAGTCAGCCTCATCTTTTTTTTTTTAATTTAAGTTAATAGATCACAAGGAATGTTACATTAAAAACATAAAAAAACAAAAAACTTAAGAGGTTCCCACCATATAACCCACCCCCACCCCCCACCACATCAGTTTTGTAAATTGTATTTTTTTAAAGATATATACAGCACCAAAAAAAGTTACATTAAAAAATATAAGAGGTTCCTGTGTACCCCCCACCTCCCATGCCAACAGCCCCCCTCATCATCTTAATGTCACGTCTCCACAGAGCCCATGTACAAAGAAGTTTCCATTCGTGGGGCTGGGGCGAGCACTCGAACGTGTCTTTTGGGGCGCTACGATTCGATCTATAATAGAGGGAAACTGGTCGAATAGAGAGAAGGAACGAGCTCCCACCTCTGCCTGCCCGGGGCTCGGCGTAGGTTTCCTCCGTCTAGAACCTCGGAGGCTTCCCAGTTGCAGGGAAGGAAGACCCCCGAGGTCTCAGAGCTAAAGACGGCCTTGTTCTCACAGGTTCCCCGTGGGAGGAGGGGTCCCCATCAGAGACCCTGCCCCCTGGGCCCACCCCCTGGTCACTCAGAGGTCCCAGAGAAAGGCCAGATCTGCCCCAGCCCCAGTCCACACGGTGCTGCAGCCTCTTTAGTGGCACGGCTCCTGCGAGGCCGATGCACACACACACCTGCCGGGGTCCCCCCAACACACCTCACCCCCCACACGCATGCAGAAACCTGCCAAGGACAGCCGAGGGCGCGGAGGGGACCGTGGCGACGGCACCTGCCACCACCAAATGCTGTCGGCGCTGCTTTGGGTACCACCACCTTCTCCTTTCAGAACAGAAGGCCCGGCAAGCACAGACGTAGATGTTGCTCCTGTGCGGCCGCGAGAGCCCCAGGCCTGCAGTAGGAAGACTCGCACTCACAGCAACCCTGGACAACTTCTCTGAGCCGCAGTTCTCCGGCTTACGTGTGGAATTGCTTGCCCCCTCCTCCCTCCATGTGAACAGGCCGTACATATGGAAGTTCTCTGTCAACTATGAAGTGCAGTGACAACAAGTGTAACAGCCACCCCTAACAGCTACTCGCTATGTGCCAGGTCCAGGCTAATCGTTCCATATACGTTGACTCTTTAAGTATCCCCCAAACCGCAGGAGGCAGGTGCCATTACAAGTACCCCCATTTTAACAATGCGGAAGCTGGGGCTAGGAGAGACCCGAGGTCACCTGGCAGGGAAACAACACAGTCCACCAAACTCTAGTGCCTGGGTGCTGAGCCACCCCACCCTGCTGCTCAAAAAGCCATGGGCGCGAATGATGGTAGCCTGGGAAACCGAACCACGGGCCACGTAGCCGGTAGGCTTTCCGGGTGGTGCTGGCAGAGGATGCGGCAGGGAGCCCTTCCTCTCCAACACGGACTTCCCAGCCCACGGGCGAAGGACTCACCAAGCTCTATGTGTCCCGGGTCTGAGCCAAGCAAAATAACTAGATGCCACCTGGACTCAGGGCATTTTGGAGCTGGGGCTGGGGCTGGGTGGGGTGGGGGCTTGCTCAGAGGGAGGGGGTTTGTCCAAAGTCACATCGTGGATTGGAGGCGCACCTGAGAGCAGAAGCTGGCGCGCCCATGGCCAGCTGAGGGCTCGTGCATTCCCGCAGGCCAGGGTTCCACCTTCCACCGTGAGAGGCCTTGTCCTGTATTAGAATCACCTGGTGGGGGGGGACACGGGGCGGGTCCTTGACAAAATGCAGATTCCCAGGCCACCCTCTACCTAGTGGGGACCAGGAATCTGCATTCTAAACTGATAGCAAAGGAGGTTCTTTTTTCCATCCATTAACAAGACACAACCCCCCCACCCTGCACTTCCCCCACCCCCACCCTGGTTCTCAAGGAGACGAGAAGCACACGGCGCTGTCTTCTGAGGTCTCTTTTCAACTCTGATTAATTTTAAGGGAAGCAGACTTGGCCCAGTGGTTAGGGAGTCCGTCTATCACATGGAGGGGTCCGAGGTTCAAACCCCGGGCCTCCTTGACCCCTGTGGAGCTGGCCCATGCGCAGTGCTGATGCGCGCAAGGAGTGCCCTGTGCAAGGAGTGCGCCCCGTAAGGAGAGCTGCCCAGTGCAAAGGAAAGTGCAGCCTGCCCGGGAGTGGTGCCACACACATGGAGAGCTGACGCAGCAAGATGACGCAACAAAAAGAGACACAGATTCCCGTGCCGCTGACAACAACAGAAGCAGACAAAAGAAGAACACACAGCAAAGGGACACAGAGAACAGACAACTGGGGCAGGGGGGAAGGGGAGAGAAATCAATAAAAAAATAAATCTTTAAAAAAAAATTGTTTTAAATGAGGGGTTGGCGAAGAAGCTGCCCCATCAGGAACTAAATCCACCTCCCGGACAAACATTGCTTTTTCCCAAAACGCTTTTCCAATTCTCTTTCCTTTCTGGCATTTTCCAGGCTGGACCTATCCAGGCCCTTGCGCCAGTGTACACCTCCCCCCCACCCCACCCGCACACCTGGGATGCAGGTGCTTTCATACTCACAATGCAGTCAGGAGGTGGAGCCCACCCTCCACCCATGCCCGGGGCATGCCTGGGGAAGGGGTGCCTCGCTAAGCACTGGACCACCGGCACAGGGACAGCCAGGGCACCCCTGAGCGCGAGGCCAAGAGGTGGCTCGCAAGACAAGAGCATTCTCGAGAGCAGTGGCCGGGATGAAGGTGAAGCGGGGGCGACACGGAGCCTTCCCGTGAGCTGGCCTGACCACTCCGCACCAGGGAGGGGTGCTACCCGGCATTCTCGCCTTTCAGGGGATCGGCTCATCACCTCTTTTTCCAAGGGACCTCAAACAGCAGGTGCATTTTAGAGGGAGGAAAATGGAGGCGAGGGAGAGAGCCTGCCCTGCTCAGGACAGGGGTGGGGGTGAAAAGGCTTGCAGCAGAGAAAAGCGGGGCGCTCCGGGAAAAGAGAGACCCTTAGGGATGGAGAGATGAGAGCTTTGAGCAGAGGAAACAAAGTCAAGTTTAGCTGAGCTGTCTTCGGGATGCCTCTGGATCTGCTTTACGTCCTTTCTAAAACAAAGTTGATGGTAAAGTGGCCCCTGAACCTCTGGCTGAGGCCAGACGCGCATATTACTACTGCCAGAACATCCCCGATATTCCCAGGATCAGGCCTGGAATTGGCAGGGACCTCAGGGCTCATTGCCTCTGGCCTGACCCCGATAGCAGCGATTCGACGGGCCCCTAAGCTACAGAGCAGCCTTGGCAAAGGCAGAGATGGGTGTTTCTGGAAATCCAGAGAAACTTCTTTTGACTCGGGCAAGAATCCTTCCCTCTGTCTAAAAGGATAAGAGAGCTCTAGTTGTAAAAGGAAGTTTCCCATTTCCAATAATAATGAGAAAGATTAAATGGAAATTCTCAAAGATTGTCAAGGCAATTGTGGTGAAATGTCAACACGGACAGAAAATAAAGTCAATATGATTTCTGTACTTGAAAATATAAATGTCCTAGAGATGATTTATTTGGCCATAATTTTCACACACTCCCTTTTCCTTTTTTTCCATAGTACATATGTAAAAATGACTGTCATCCACAGGAATGGGGTACGGATTGAAGCGATAGTGTTGTTCGTGAAAGTCTACTGGAAATGTTTGGGTATTTAAAAATCTTTAAAATATATATTCAGATGTGTTGCATTTACTTCTGGGGGGAAAAAAAAGTTAACAGGAAGGAGAAGTGCCTTTCAGGGAGCAGGAATTGTTTGGGAGTTCCAGTTGGCTAGACAAATGCTGCAAGAAACAAAGGATTCCGGGCAAGGGAAGAAAAATGCACCAAATCAAACATATTTTGTTTGCCATGCAGCATGGAGGCAAGAAGTCAGTTTGGGATCCCACCCTATCTTGCTCACCCAATCTTATCAGGTGGTAAATCTGTCCTTTGATCTTGTCAACAACGCTGAAAAGCTGGAGACAGCTGCCACCACCCCTGTCAGCAGTGCCTCACCAGGCCCTCATAAAACATTTATGAAACCTGTAATAAACAGGCCTGATAAGGAAAAGAGCCCAAGATTTCAAAAGTCAGCAGCTCCACAGAAAATGCCCTCCTGTTCCTCCAAAGTCCTTTATTTAAAGAGCAAACACAAACCACCAATTCCCACTGGCCATAAAGTTCCTTGAGCAAAGAGTTTCACCAAACCCAGAGATTAATAGAATTTGTTTGGAGTCTTCTCCGTATTCAGAAACCACCTCTCCTCCCCCTGCCCAAAATTCTCCACGTTGATATGAGGCAAGACAAAGGGCTGGGACAAGAGTGACAATAAAACTCCTGTCGAGGAGAAATAAAGAGTCATTTGATGCCACAAAGTAAACGAATATGCCATGATTGAGTTGTGAGGAGAGAAGAAGTAGCATTTTAGTAGCACATCATAAAATATAACTCTGGAAATATTTATTTTAACTTCCGTTTTATTTTCAGGAAATCAATTTAGCTCTCTGAGTTTAGCAGAAGTAGGCAGTGTCCCCTAACTATGCCTCTGACACTCTTGGAATTTGCTTCCTTGAACTTTTCTTGGAATTTTCTTCCTTGACTTTTCCGGGCAAGTGTCAGAGGAGTTGAGTTGCTTAAAACAGATGTTTTCAATGAATTAAGAACTAAAGAAAACCAGGAGAGAAAAACAATCAAGGAGTCTGATGGGAATCATTTGGGGCCTAATCATATGCCTAAGGGCAGAACATGCTGTTTGTTCCTATACCAATAGAGGTGGTTCAACTCCATTTGTTAAATGATGGAGAGATGAATGAAAGGACAAATGAATGACACGGTGGACATTCAAGGACAGATAAGTGGCACCCTCAAGTTGAGAGAGAGAGAGAGATGGAAATCGACTCATCACACAGGAACAGCTTCACCCAGTACCTTGCTTTCAGGATGGTACAAGGCCATAGAGCCAGAGAAGAACTGGATTGACTGGGCAGAAGGAATTCCTGGTCTTCCTCTCTTCTGCCCCAGCCAACCCAGCACCAGATGCAGAGGGTGGAGACGGAGGAGTCGTCCCCTCGGGGCACTGGCGTGATGCAGGAAACTCCTGCCCCAGGAGGAGCACCCCCTCCATAGACAGAGCCCTCTCCCACAGACCCCCAGGCTGGGCGATATTTGCCCTGGGTCCCCCTCCTCGGCCCGTCCCTGGGATGCTCAGCTCACATGCGTGTTTGCTTTGTCCTCCACACTTGCCTCATTGCCGAACATCAACTCAACACATGCCCACCAGCCACCGCGTGTGTGACTGTCCAGTGTGGTTCTCCCTGACCTGCTCTGTGTTTGGGAAGCCAGAGGCCGCTGCTGTCAGACCAACCTCGTACAGTGCCTGCCCCCAGCACCTGGAGCTGGTGACCTTGGGGGGCCAGGAAGCAGTGCCGGAGGACAGGGACCTGGGGGCCTCTCACGCCCACAATTGGCTTACCGGCTTCCAGGGTGCCTGTTTAAGTGGCTCTGAGCAATACCAGGGGAGCAGGGTGCCCTGGGCAGGTGGGACAGGTGGGCTTCAGGGTACCAGGCACCGAGAGTGGAAGGGGCAGAGATGGGGCGGCTGTAACTGGGTCCAGGACACGCGGTGGCAGCCTCTACTAGGTCCCCAAGCCCTGGCCATCAGCACCAACCCACAGTGGCTTGGCCAAAACCCACTGAGGTAGCCAGAAAGGCACTGACTCACCTGTTCAGAGGCTGACTCCCTTTAGTTTATGGGCCAGGCTATTTGGGGACAGGGGACCAGGGCTGGTGCTCCATGGGGCATTCAGCCGAAGCAAGCAGCAACCTTCCAGGACAACCAGTGGGACATGCCATTTCCAGCAAGGCGGTGGCGTTTGGAAGCACCCAGCCATTCTTAGCCGCCATTATTATTGTTCTGGGACGGAGCCAGCATTTTTGCTTATTACTACTTACAATTTTCATATACTTTGCATTTTCCACAAAGTATTCTGTGTGAAGCCTTATTTTTGCCCAGAACGTTGGATTTTCTGCTTTTTCTGTCTTCTCACCCACACTTACATCTTTGATCTAGGTCCCTTAAAAATAACAGTTCTTACCATATTGTGCATTTCATCACCACAGGAAAACATGTACAGCAGGTGTGGCTATCAGCCCCCCTTCGTGGGTAAGGGAGCTGAGGCTGGAAAAGGTGAGGAGTTTCAGAGTGTGGCTGCAAGAAACGGAACGGGGAGCGGAACCGTCTCGAGGCTCCAGGCTCCCAGGCTCCGCGTGGACCTGAGCAGAATGGGCACGTGCAGGAGAGGCCGAGAGTGGGGAGGCTAAAGCAGACAGCGATGAACTGGCACTGTCCCAGCAGAGCTGGACGGGAGGGACGATCTAAGACCCAGCCTGAGCATCTTGGGGCTTCGGGGCTGCCCTGAGGCCATGGCCTGGGCCTCCTGGGGGTGGGCTGGGGGCCAGGTGAGGGCTGCCAGCAGTGAGCCCCCCGAAGCCAGGCCAGGGCACCCCTCTGCTCTCACCACCTCCACCGGACCTTTCCGTCCACGGCCCACCGTGCAGCCCCAGTGTGGCCTCCGAGGACCTCACCCCCCTTTCTCTCTCTTGTTTGATAGACATTTGGGAAAAGAGGAAAGAAGGCAGGAAATGAGGGAGGGAGTAAGGAGAGGAGCTGAGGGCAGAGGGGGGCTTTGTCTGGACTAGCTATCCAGGGCACGTGCACGCGTGCGCTCGAGAACCAAGTGGGTCCTCCTGGGATTTCTTTTAGGACTTGCTTGTCCTTCCTTTGTCTCACCACATGGAATCCTGAGCGCTGTGGTGGGCGAGGAAGGCGCTGCAGGGCCCTGGCTCGCTCGGGGCTCTTGAGAGCCTTGGAGTCGGTGAGCGGCGGCCCGGCCTCGCTGCCTGCTGGGATCAGTGTGGACACCACGTACCCAAGTGGCGGCAGAGGTCCAGGCTCCCAGACACCTTAGCACCTCCCCTCCTCCTCCTCTGCTCAAAGGCAGCCCGGCCCCCCAGCCCCCCAGCCTGGGCCCTGAAGACGGCTTTTACCCCCCACTGCTTTTCAACCACTGGAGCCGAAGACAGAAGAGCCTGGCCATGTGGAGGCGAAGACAGATGGAATGCGGTCCTCCCCCCGTACACCCCCACCCCACCCCTCGCCCTCTCCCCGTCTCTGGTGCCCTGGGCAGCCCCCCGCTATCTGCACGGACCGTTCCCAGGAGATAATGCCGTCCAGGTCAGCAGAGGGGAGCCCCGTGGACCGCGAGGAGCAGGGATTTTCCTAGCTCGTCTCCCCTGCTGTTTGCTCACCTGTCATTTTAGCTTTGTGACAACACTGGCATGAGAAAGGGGAGAAGGAGCAATTTGGGCAGGGGAGGTAATTTATTGGAAGGCCGCTGGCTATAAACAGGCCCTCTTTGGTTTTCTGTCGCCGTCCTCGGCCCGACCCGCCGCTCGGGCCCCTGTTAATGCCTAACCAGGTGTGCCCACACTTGGGGCAGGTGCGGAGCTCGGTTGGAGCTGGGTCTTTTCTTTCCACTCGTTCTTATCAGGACACATGAGAATCCCTCCTCCTAGACCACCTGCAGGATGGCTGGGCACAGGGAGAGCGGGCGGGACGCGCGCAAGCCCGGAGCGGGCCACGGCGTTCGAGGCCTGCGCTCTGCCCCTGCAGCCCTTTGCCTGCCCTCGTCCTGGCCTCAGCCCCCAACTGCATTCAAACGATGGCCAAAGAGGGCACGTGGCCCAGCGGGGGACCTCTGGCCCCGGAGGACAGGGCACCAGGCCCGGGAAGGAAGGCGCAGGTGTGATGGCTGGCTCCCTCTGGAAGGGAATGGGTCTCGACCTGGACCTGCAGCTCACCTGCCAGACCCCAAATGCGTTTGCAGTGGGGAAGCGGAGAAAGCAGGCACCAGGGTAAACTGGATGGAAGGTTGGTGTTGGCGGAAGGCTCAGGTTTTTAAAAGTAAGAAATATGCACGGGGCGAGGGGCCTGAGAAGGCAAAGCAAGGCAGCTGTCAGGAGACCAAGTAGAGTAAGCTCAGGATGGGGTAGAGGCAGAGCAACTGCCAACGGGAGGGGGCGTCCCTCAAATGCAGCCCAGGGTGATCAGTAACAGGCTCCTGCAGGAGCCTCCACCACCACCTTAGAAATGGAGACAGGCAGGTGGGCTGGGAGAGCCAGTGGGGGCGGGGCAGGACAGGTGGGGAAGGGTGGGGGGTGCCGGGGAAGGAAGGGCGGTGCTCTCGGCTGCCCTGGCTGGAACTGCCACCCTCTCCCCCCAGACTTGCTCCGGTCCACGGGTTACTCTCCCCCTCCTACTTCCGCCTCGTTATGGATTGAATCAGGCCCCCACCAAAGACATACTCAAACCCTAACCCCTGGTTCTGTGGGGACCCACTGGTAAGAGGACCTCTGAGGATGTATTATCAGTTAAGGTTGAGCTCACTCTGAAGACGCTATTGAGGTGAGGCCGAATTGAATGAGGGTGGGCCTTTGGCCACAGGACAGCGCCCCTTGGAAGCAGAGGCTATCCAGGCGCAGTCTGCCAGGAGAAGCCACAAGTTCACGGACACCGGAGGACAGACACACAGAGATGGCCGTGTGAGCAGGGACTGCAGGAACGCCACAGCTTCCACGAGAAGCTTGATGTTGGACTTGCAGCCTCCGAAGGGCGAGACAATAAACCTCTGTGGTTTAAGCCAACCAGTGTGTGGTGTTGGTCACAGCAGCCCTGGTAAACTGAGGCGCTCCTCTTCCACGTTCCTTTTTCCTCTGGTCTCCCTGGGAGACTGCCAGGTCAGGGCCAAAGGCAGACCCTGAAAACCGTGTGGTCGGTCATCACATCTTGGAAAACTCCCATTTTACAAACCGGGTTTGGAGGGCAGCGACTTGGGTCATTTTTCCTGAGAGCCATGGGCAAGGCGGTGACACCCCCCAAGGCCTCAGTTTCCCCACCCGCCATGTCAGGGGTCACTCGTGGGATACCTGAGATGGCACCCCTGACACTAACAAGACCGGTGAGGTGTCTAGGTGGTCCTCCTGCATCTCCCTCCACAAAAACTCTGCTCCCTGCCCCTTGGCTCGAAACAATGAAGGAAGGAGAGAGAGTACTGCCCTTCTCATCAGTCAGGATGGGCACCATTGCGGATGCTTTAGGGGTAAAATTAGATGGGAAGACACTGTTCAAAATAAAGTCCTCAGGGACTGTGGGTATGTCAGAGAGCAGTCCTTGGGAACAGGTGCAGAAACGTCATTCAGAGGACCGGGATTTGGTAAAATAACTTGTTATTCACCCAAGTTTGCAATGCTGTGGCTGGGTCACAACTTCCCCCCATTCTACAGTTTTTTTGGTTTTTTGTTTTAATTTTTTATTTATTTCTCTCCCCTTTCCCATCCCCCCTCCCCTGTTGTCTGCCTTCTGTGTCCATCACTGTGTGTTCTTCTGTGTCCACTTGCATTCTTGTCAGCAGCACCAGGAATCTGTGTCTCTTTTTGTTGCATCATCTTGCTGCATCAGCTCTCCATGTGTGCAGAGCCACTCCTGAGCAGGCTGCATTTTTTTCACGCCAGGCGGCCTCCTTGTGGGGTGCACTCCTTGCACGTGGGGCTCCCCTACACAGGGAACACCCCTGCATGGCAGGGCACTCCTTGCGTGCATCAGCACTGCGCATGGGCCAACTCATCACATGGGTCAGGAGGTCCTGGGTTTGAACCTTGGACCTCCCACGTGGTAGGCGGATACTCTATCATTGAGCCAAATCCGCTTCCCCCATTCTACTGTTAAGGGACACCAGGGCTGCTTCAGGTGTGGGCCATTAGGAACCCACATCCCCTCTTCACGGACCCACGGACCAGCTCTCTTGGGGCTGCCCTGGGACAGTGGGTCTCCAAAGATCTGTTTTTCTCTGAGTTAGGCAAGCCCGAGTATGGAAGGGGAACGTTTATATGGTATTGGCTTTCCTTCATGCAGGTGGGTATAAAAGCAGGGGGAGAAAAAGTAACACACAGCTAAAATGCAGGCCAATGACCCTGAAAATTACCCCAGTTCCCAGCAAGCACGTCATCGATGCAGGCCTGCCCACAGGAGCCACATGCATGGACCGGCATCTGGGATGCTGGGTGCCCAGGGCGCTGCGAGCTGGAGAAGGGATGGAGGCGTTGCTGTTGCTGGGTCCCCGCTGGCTAACACCCCAACCTCGTGGGCCAGGGGGTGCGAGGCTGTGATGAGCTCTGCCAAGGAACCGGGGTGGCGACCTCACCCCCCACACTCCCACCTCCCCCTCCTGGGTGGTGTCGGAGGCCGTGGGGCATCCGCCTGAGCCTCTCTCCACCTCTGCAACCGCCCTCGCCCGTCCAGGCAACAAGCAGAGCAGTGTGCCCCCCGCACGCGTCTGGCCAGGTCTTCCTTTCCAGCAAAGCTAAACAAGCCCTCTGAGCACCAGGCCAGGGAACAGGAAACAAGCGCGTTCTCTGTAAAGATTCCTCACGCCGTGCAAGGTTCCGTCAAGGCCCTCCCCTCTCCCTGGGAAATGAAAACTAAGCAAGACTCCAGGAGGAAGGGTGCCGCCAGTTAAAAACGCCCCCCACGAATGTCTTGAGTTAGCTGAGAGTTAGAAGGAATGGGTGGAAGAAAGAAAAACAGTGGCATTGCCAGAGGCTCACAGATGGGCTCTCAGCCTGGCCCTGCTACAATTCAGTATCCAGGAAAATAATCAGGTGGCAAGGAATTCCGGGGAAGTTTTGGTCTGGGACGGTGGCCTCCAGGTAGAGCCAAGCTGTCAAGGCCACCTTAGTATGTGTCCTGTGAGGTCGTTATCTGATTCAGACCCACCCAGGGAGCAGTGAGAGAGTCAGGGCTAAGTTTGGTCCTCTGGAACCAGCACCCAGCGGCTCCCTCTGCTCCCAGCAGCACCCCCTGGACCGAGATGAATGCAGATCTGCGCTCGGGCTGGTGGGAGGCGCTGCCCGCCCTCCTGGGCTCAGGGAGGCCCCGGCTCTTTCCTGCTGAAGGCAGGCGGTCAGGCTGCAGAGCAGTCACTTCCAGACGGCTGAGGGGGGAGTGGGGGGAGAGGGATGCACAGAAAAGGCCACGTGATCCTCACAGGGCCCACTGGATGGAATGGAGGAGAGTGGGGGCCATGATGTGGACCATTGTCTATGAGGTGCAGAGGTGCCCAAAGATGTACTTACCAAATCCAATGGATGTGTCATGATGATGGGAACGAGTGTTGTTGGGGGGGGAGAGGGGGGGTGGGGTTGAATGGGACCTCACATATATATTTTTAATGTAATATTATTACAAAGTCAATAAAAAAAAAAAAAAAAGAAAAGGCCACGTGCAGCTATGAAAGGAGCGTGAGGTGGCAGGTGGGCTATGAGGGAAGTTTGGGGCTTCCCAGGGAACACACCCACCCTGGCGGGGAGCCGCTCCTCGGTTCCTGGGCTGCCTTCCGAACGGTCGATGGGGACAAGCTGGCCTGCTGAAGTCCCCGCTGGATCTGTCCAGGCCCTCCCTGGGGACAGGGGACTCGCCCCACGCCTAGGGGATGCATTTCCCCGGTTCTTTCTCCCTCAGCTGTGTCTGCACCTGAGCCCTTAGAACGTAAAGTTTATGGGACACAGAGGACCGCGTCTGGACTCGTGGCACCATCAAGCCCCGACCCTCCACAGCAGACAAGCGCGGTAAATACCCGCGGCGACGCCGATGCGGGGCCAGCGCCCGCGCCTGCGCCCCTTCCTCCAGGGGTCAAGGGGCGCTGTCCACCACGTCCAAATGGGCCTCCCGGTGACTCTACACCCGGGGATTGTTTTTATGAGATTGTTATCACGGGCAGCCACGGGATTAATAAAAATGGAGGATCATAAAAGAAATCACAGAGGAAACTAATGCTATCAACCATGTGATAAAAGGAAGGAAGCAGGCGTAGTTCGTAATGACAAAAAGCCCAGAAATAACACCCAGAGGGAAGGGAGCGCGGGAGGCCTCCGAGCCGAGGACCGCACGCTGGCCCCAGGCCCCTCTCTCCGGGGCCCTCTCTGCCCCACGCAGAGCGAGCGCCCCCTTCCCGATGGGCTCGAGAGGTGGGCTGCGGGTCTTGGGGCCTAGTGTGTGTCTACCCCTCCTTCCCAGCCCACGGGGGCAGGATGCTCATTACCACCCTCTACTTGCCTCGCAGGCGAGGGTCCCAAGGCCCTGGAAGTATCTAGAGGCCAGAGGCGGGAGCTCTGTGCCTTGTTCCTTTCCGACCGCCCCCCCCCCCCCAACCATCCTGTCTCCTTCTCCTTAAAAGAAGCCAGGAGAGCTCTTGCCATCCCCCGGTCTACAAACTCCAGAAGCAATGCCCTGGCAACAGGAGGGAAGGCCTTCTGGCCTTGTTTCCAGAGGCCTCCGTCCCTCCTTGGACTTCCAGAAGCTTCCTGGGCAGGTCTTCTTTCGGCCTCTCCAAATGCTTCCTTTTTGCCTCTCCCTTTGCCTGGTCTACCCAACTGGGGACATGGGAAGGCAGCTGAGCTGATGTGGGAAGAGGGCCGTGGGTGATGGGTGAAGAGGCAGGTTGGGGTGGGGGTGGACCTGCCCTTCGCCGCCACCCCAGCGGCATTCCTCACCCGTGACTTCACACAGCACTTTGCGGGCTTGGTTCCAAGGCACGCTTTCAACAGAACGGGCACGCAGACCCCTGAGCGGCTATGAATTCTAGCATGTGATACCATTGGCTGAAGGGGGGAGGCTTTTGTCTGGCATTCCCAGGAGCAGCCCCAAAACACACCCAGGAGAGGCTTTGAATCCTGCTTCTCTTATGCTGCCCAAAGACGAGCCCTAAGCCCAGCCCAATTTGCAGTAGTGGCAAGGGAGCAGAGGGGGCTCTCCGAGCTGGGAGTCACCTGCTGGGCCCAGGTACATTTTGTCATCTTGTAGGAAAGGGCAGGACCAGGCCCAGCCTTGGAGAACTCACTTCAAGAAGAACACGGAGGGCGGCGGACTTGGCCCAGTGGTTAGGGCGTCCGTCTACCACATGGGAGGTCCGCGGTTCAAACCCCGGGCATCCTT
Organism: Dasypus novemcinctus; assembly: GCF_030445035.2. Taxonomy (NCBI): domain Eukaryota; kingdom Metazoa; phylum Chordata; class Mammalia; order Cingulata; family Dasypodidae; genus Dasypus; species Dasypus novemcinctus. The sequence goes on along the minus strand of NC_080687.1, from coordinate 12,013,568 downwards.
GACCCCTGTGGAGCTGGCCCATGCGCAGTGCTGATGCGCACAAGGAGTGCCCTGCCACGCAGGGGTGTCCCCACGTAGGGGAGCCCCATGCACAAGGAGTGCGCCCCGTAAGGAGAGCCGCCCAGCACGAAAGAAAGTGCAGCCTGCCCAGGAATGGCGCCCCACACACGGAGAGCTGACAAAACAAGATGACGCAACAAAAAAGAAACATAGATTCCCCCACCGCTGACAACAACAGAAGCGGACAAAGAAGACGCAGCAAATAGACACAGAGAACAGACAACCGGGGTGGGGGGGGAGGGGAGAGAAATGAATAAATAAATAAATCTTTAAAAAAAAAAAAGGGAGAACACGGAGTCAGCTCAGATCAAAGAAAACAAGGGCTCACGCCGTGGAGACCAGGCGGAGGGTGGCGCAGGCACGAAGCCCAGGTCCCGGGCACAGGGGCCTCATCTGGCCGCCCCCCCACAGCACAGCTCTGTGGAAGGGCAGGCTGCTCTATGCTGGGAAGAAGGGGACCCTGCCAGGTGGGGAGGATGGCTGCCTCCAGTTTCTGGGAGATGGCTGGTGAGAGGCAGGGGTGGGAAAGGGACAATGGGGGCGGGGGGGAGATGGACCGTCCTTAGGCAAATGGGCACGAAGGGCGGCAGAGCTGGGTGGGCTGGAGGGACAAAAGCAAGCCCCCTCACTGTCTATACTGCGTGCTCTGCCATGGCCCGGCTCTCCTGTAAAGCCCGACTAGCTCGGGGGAGGGATTTGGGCCGACGACCGCCGCCAGCTTTATGTTATCACTTCCTGTAAGGATTTTCTTTTGGTTATGAGGAAAGCTAGCAGATCCTTCTGGAAAAGGCATTGCTTCTCCAGGAAGCATGCTGAGCCTCAATGACTTATCCCAGCTCCTGGCAGACAAAACAAGGGAGACTTTCAGAACAGGTGCGCAGCCGGCCCCATCTGCCGGGACCCTGAGGCGGGTCCCCAGGGAGCACGGCCGTGGCTCCTCCCAGCCTCTTGGCGCTGCCAGCTCTGAGGTCTCTTGCTCTGCTCTGAGCCTCCTGCTGCCCCTTCCTGCTCAGAGCCTCCTCCAGGAGGAGCCCCGAGGTACCGGGCCAGGGCCCCTCGGCTCCTGGGGGGAGGGGATGCGAACCACCCGGCCACTCCTGTTTCCCCAAAAGGGCTGGACACCTGTCCCAGCGGGCTGAACCGGAGCCAGCAGGCCGCCTATCAGCAGGCAATCCCAAAGCCAGCCAAGGCCCTTGGCCAGCCATAAACCCCGCAGGCTGCAAAACAGGCCCGAGAGCCCCAGGAACAGGGACCTGCCCCTGTAATGATTAACCGGCAGCCAGGGGCCCTGGAGGTCACAGTGATAATGAGAAAGTTTCCCTGAGGTATCTCAAGTGCAGGGGCGGGGGGGGGGGGGGGGGGGGGCGGCCACGGGGACCCTGGCGCCTGGCCCCCAGGCAGCCGCCCCAGCCCCCTTGGGATGAGATCTTTTAAACCTGCACCAGCTCGGGCCCCTCTCACCTCCTCTGTGGGGAGCGCGGGGGAGCTGACGTCACGACCCCAGGGACACCCGGCCCTGGTAAGGTCCACGGTGGAGACACCCGCCCACCGCCCTTGGGGTCGCCTTGCCAGGTGGCGGCTTCTCCTGCAAGCCCGTGCTGATAAGCGCTTGCGTCAAGAGGAGGCCCCGTTCTTATCTTCCCTGCCTGGCGTGTCCTCAGGCACGGAGGGCTGCCCTGCTCCCCGAGAGAAACCAGAAAAGGATGCTCACCCGGCTTTCTGCCCTCTCACGTCGCTTACTCCTCTCCCACCTTTGAATGGGATTCTCCAGCACCTTTTCTCTGAAATTCACAAATGGTTTAGGATGGCTAAGCATCTGCTATGTGTCCATTTTGGTGCTTAGTCCAGAAGGGAACAGAATTCTTAATCTGGGAGAGGCAAGACGAGCATAGAGAAAAAGGAATAGGAAAGAAAGAAGACGAAGGGTCTTTAAAGCCTCTCGGTGGGCAAGGATGTCACACTGTCAGCCGAGGACTGATGGGGCCTCCCAATTTGCTGATAGAATGAAGGAACAAAGAAGGGATGCGAGATGGAACCCCAAAACCGACAGTCCAGCCCCCCTCCCTGGCACCTTCTACTGAACGTCCCAACTTCTTCAGATCCACACCATGGTCCCAGCCACTGTCATGCCTCTGCCGTCCGTATCCAACAGTGAAGCTGAACAGCTCTTCCAGGGTTTTCCAGACCCTTGTAGCAGAAAAGGAGCCATGTTTGGATCCTCGAAAAATCTGGGATTGAGTCCTACTGACAAACCCATCCCCTGAAAGTCAAAACCGTCCCATGATGTCCCCAAATATTGATATCCTGTCCCAGCTGAGCGGGTAGCAACAACTGAAGTAAGACAAGCACCCAGTTCTAGAAACTTATTTCCATTGGCCAATCCCTGAGCAAGCCTCTTACATTCTTTTATTCGTTATCTAACTCACCCAACTAACTTCTATCAAGATATCACCAGATGTAGACCATTTCCCATAATTGTCTGCTGGTTGTCAGTTTCACATGTTTCAGATGCGTGTGATAATCCTGATGACTTTAAAATATATTGTACTCTGCGGAAGGGCCACAGCATTGTGTGCCTCTTGATGGAAGCACCGGCCCACACACACACACACAAACCTGAATCTAATCAGGCTGCTAGAGCTATCTAACCAGTTTACAGGGAATATGGAGACAAGGGAAAAAACGTGGAATCTGGAATGTGGGAAACTCTACGTAAGTGGAAGCCTGCCATGCCTGGGTGATGGCTCCATGGGGATTCATTGTATTATTTGCTCTGCTTTTGTGTATGTTTAAAGTTCTTATAAGAAAGGGTTGAAAATATCCACAAGTGTCCACACCCGTACACAAACCCAAAACATCTTTCCAACCCTTCGCATAATCCACGGCAATGGGAGGTATGCTAACTGAAATCAGGAGAAAAGCCAAAGCCTTCCCCGAGCCCTTGGTCTCACCTCTGCGCCGTGCTGGTGTCCAGGTGAGGCTCCTGGCGAACACCTGGACTAACTGGTTAAAGGGTCAGCTCCAGGCCCTCCTCTCCCTGAGGATCATGAAGGTGTCAACAAACTATCACAGTTCCTGAGACAGGAGGGATAAGGAGGCCCTGAGTCAGAGAGGGCCAGTGACGCGAGTCCAGAAAAACCAGAACATGGGTGTAAAATGCGACCCTGGTCGAGCCACGGTTCTGGGTCCCAGTACCGGCTCTGCCACGCAGAGCTGAGTGACTCTGGGCAAATCACTGACCCTCTCTGAGCACCAGTGTTCTCCTCTAACGAAGAAGCAGAGTCACTCATTCACAAACGCCTGTGAAGGATGAGAAGCTGAAGGAGATGACAATTTCTGCACTCAAGGAGCAAGAAATGCATACAAGAAATGATATTGCACAAGGCAGAGTGGGAGAAAGTACAGCAGAGAGGTAAATGCCACTGTGGGTTCTGAGGCTGAGGAGAATCGCTTCTCTCTGAACATTCTGGAAGGCTGCGTGGAGGAGAGGGCGTTTCAGCAGGCAGGTCTGAAGGGATGTGCCAGCAGAGGGCATGCTGAGCCAGGCCTAGCGGAGGGACAGCCCAGGGCCTGCTCCAGGCTTTGCTGGAGTTGAGGACAAGAGACGGATGTCACTGAAGATGAGTCTTCAGGCTGTGGAAGATCAGGCAGGCCAGGCTGTGGAGGCCACGAAGGCTGGGCCAGCGTGTCAGACCTTCTGTGGAAGGAACTGGAAGGCATGTGAAGAGTTCTAAGAGGAGGGGTGCTCTGATTAGGACAATTCGTTAAGAAAATTTTTATAGGGAGGATGGGCTAGAGGAGACAGATGTAAGCCTCTTGACAGCCCGGCCTCTTTAGGAATCATTTCTGACAGAAAAAGGGCAGAACATGGCTGACAGTACCACAGGGCTTCCTTCCCTGGGGAGAAAAATGATATACACACATGTACAGGCACGTGCCCACACACACACTCGCACACGTGCAACACAGGGGCTCACATGTGCACACACGCCAGGCACGTGCGCACACCACACAGCGTAAATCACGACGCTTGGGGCAGGAGTCCATGAACCGTAAGAGAAATGCCGCCGGAAAACGGAAATACGTCACCCACCAAAGCACAGAAAACGGGGGGGAATGTACCTCCTGTTTCCTCCCGTCTCAGAGAGGAGCTTTCCCTTCAGCCTCTTGCCCCTGTTCCTTCTGGAACCAAATTCTCCAGGGCCCAGAAGAGAGGGGGCAGGGCCCCCACTGAGGGTGACTCAAATGGCCAAAGCCTCGGCCCCTGAGGGTGCTGTGGGAAAGACCCCCACCCCCGCCCCAGGGCCAGGGGCTCATACCTTTCTCCTCTCACTGCAGGTGGTGAAGTCACAAAACCAATATGGTGCTGGTAAAAGAACTGAAGGGAAAATGGCCTGCAGAGGTGCACCGGGCAGCCCCTTAATAAACACGTTCGTTTCCTGTTTGTGGGATTCGCCAGCTTTTAAAATGTATACTTTGGTGAGCTGTTCTCTCCGTATTCTAAAACCCAGTGTAGTTTAGTAAGCTTTGTATTCTTTTTCTTAAAGAGAATCCCCCAAATCGTATTAACTTCAGGCCCTGGCAGTAGAGGGCACCCCAGAACCTGCCCCGGGTCCTTGGGAAGGGAAGGCCTTGAAGACTGCCCCCCATTCCACCCCGGCTCACTACTCCTTGTCCCCCAACTTAGTTTCAGAAGGGCAAAGTGCGATCAAGCCCGCGGGGGCAGGCGCGCCAAGCCGGGGCCGCCCCCTCTTCCCGCATCCTGCTCATCTGCGGCCCTAACAGCCGCCGAGGCCCGATTCTCACGGCGCAGGTGCGGCCCCGCCGACCTGGCCCGGCTGTCAGTATTTCCCTCTATATAATAATCCTTAAGACATAAAAAGAAAGAGAAAGGAAGCAGGAGAGGCTCTTCCCCAGGTCACTGAAAGGTCTCTTTGACAGCGCCCCTAATTCACCCCAATCTCACGACACCCGTGAAGGCGTGATGACTTCCCAGGGCAGGGATAGCTCAATCCTCACCCATTTCCTTCTCGGGGTTCCTAGAGCAAAAGCGTACTCCCGACCCTCCGGGCGAGTGGCCCCAAAGGTGTCGGCGACGTGGGCCCCAGACAGGGCGCCTGGACGCCCCGTGCCTGCAGGCTCACCGTGGGTGCCACCCCAGGTTAGCGGGTGCTCCCCCAGAGCAGCGAGAGTCCGACATGGGCATGTGGCAGGAGCCAGCGCGGGACATAGCCTTGGAGGACAGGCCCTGCCATTCGCCAGGTGCTGCCAACCACAGCCCCGCCACGAGGTCGCGGCAGATCCCCCACCCAGCGCCCACCACGCCAGCTCCCCCTCGGGAACGCCACATCCACCCCGCGGGGCAGACATCCTCCCACAAGGTGCCCATGCGCTGGGCCTCCCCTGCGCCAGCTCCGCCAGACAGAGGCTCTCTCCTCCCCCAGGGCGGCGTGCGCCCTGGGCTGCTGATAAATGCAGTGGCCCTGCGCAGTGCTGAGAGCCAAAGGAGCCCACGCTTGAGGGCTTAGAAGCTGATGGATAAGATGGACGGACAAGCAGATTATAGATAGATCATAGAGACAGACAGAGATGACAGTGGATTCGTCAGGGTTCTCTGGAGAAACAGAACCGCCAGGATCTGTGTGTGTGTAAATATGAAGACATTTATCACAGGAGTTGGTTCCTGCAGCCGTGGGGATTGGCAAATCCAGGTTCCACAGGGCAGGCCACAGGTGGAGAACTGGATGGTGCCGTTGAGTTCCCCAGGAGAGGCCGCAAGCTGGGACGTCTGATGAAGCTTTCAATGAATTCCCCGGGCGAGGCGGCCCCAGGTAGAGACAGAAGTCCTTTTCTGACTCCTGCAACTCTCGTCCTCCCGTTAAGGCCTTCAGCTGCCTGCCGAGGAGACCCTCTCCCAGCCGAGGGTGGTCTCCATTGCTAGTTGTAGATGCAATTGGCCAATAATTGAAATCCACGACACACATGGATGGACAGGCCGATTGACAGAATGATACAACAAATGTGGCAGAATGTTAAAAGCTGGTAAATCTGGATATCTGGTAGGAGTATACTGAAGTTCTGAGTATTATTTTTGTACCTCTCCTGTAAATTTGAAATTATTTCAAACTAAACCTGTGTTTTAATCAATGCACCTACTTGCTTCCGAGCCCAGCCTGGCCTGTGCTGGTGGGTCCACCAGCTCTGGGTCCCGGGCTTTCAGGTGGGAGCCCCCCTGTGAGCTGGGCTGGAGTGACGGAAGCAAGGCCCCCGGCAGCCCGGCACCAGGCCCTCCCCTCTGCACCCCCCACCCCGTCCGCCTTGTAGCCAAGCCCTCGTGCGCCCGGGCTCGGCCCCCAGTCCACGGCGGGGCTGGGCATCTCTGCATCCACGCGTGGGCACTCCCGCTGGTCCCGGGACCACGGAATCAAGCCCGTCCTGGGGGAGCCGGGCCCTGGGCTTCCAGGGAGGCCCCCAGGTTGGGGCTCAGCCTGAGGCCCTTCCCCCTGGGGAATCATCGGTGGGCACAGCAGGGACTGAACAGTCTGCTCTCGTTAGGGCCACCAGGCTGCAGCTGACTCAACACTGCCCGGGTCCTCGCCCGCTTCAGGCGCCCCATTTCCCCTCACCGCCCACCGCCGGCCTTGTCATCCCTGAGGAAGCCTCTGGAAGGGCAGGGGGCAGGCAGCCCCTCCTGGCCCTCGTCTGCTCCCCCAGCCTGCCATGCCACTCTGGGGATTTTATTGGGTGTGGGCCTCACGGGGGGTAGGGGGCATTCGGCCACTTGGAGTCCTGCAGAGGCTGTTGTCAGGCACGGGGCGGGGAGCCAGGCGCGGTGATGGGGCAGGAAACAGAAAGAAGGCGAAGCGCTGGCCCCGTCCTCAGAATCCTCCTCCCTGCGCTCGGGGAGAGTGAGAGGTCTCAGAGAAAAGGCCCACAAGGCCCAGGCAGCGGGGGTGCAGACAGGGTCCCCAATGTTTGCTCTCAGGCAACCCCCAAACACTCCGTGCCTCAGTTTCCCCACCGGAAAAATGGGAATACTAGTTCCCATCTCGCTGGCTTGTCATGGGGATTAAATGAGTTGATAGAAGCCCTATGCTTACATAAAGCCATAGGCCGGTGGCATATGACTCTTGTGTTTATTTAAAGATATTATACAAGTTCCTGTTCCTGTCAAAGGGATGTGTAGAGTGGAAGAGAGGGCAGGGGGTGATTGATACACACTCTGTAATGTGTAGCACAAAAATCCAATTTCTCCTTTGGCTTGGAGGCCCTGGAAGGGAGAGAGGGCAGCATTTAAAGCCAGTCCCACCTGAATCCTGCTGGCGGGTGCGGTGGTGCAAACCCGTGGGGTGCCCAGGGTCCCTCCTCACCACGGCTGCTGCTTTTCCACGGGAGACCCCGTGGCCCGTGCCGAACTCCCCAGGCTTTCTCTTTCCTGTTTCCTAACGGGATGAGTTTAGATGCATAATATGGTTTTTTTTTTCTTCTTATCCATCGATAAAGTCCTATCATGTATTTGATGTTAATTTCATTTTGTTCAGCCTCTTGGTATAACATACTCAGCAAGAAGTATAAAAGGTCATGGACGACTGAGAAATTTCACTCTCGCTGGTGGGGGTAGCTCCTGAACGGGTAGGAGTTTGCGCCTCTGTTCTTTTGATACAAGTGTGGGTTCAGCTCATTTGACCACCGGGCAGGATGAGAATCTCTGAGAGGTTAAAGTCACACCCCGACAAAGGGAAGCATCTGGCTGAGACCCCGAAGCCTGTGCTCCTGTCCACAGGTCACGCTCGCCGCGGTGATTTCTCTGGCTTGTCGGGACACAGTGGAAACAGGAGTGTGCCCCCCATCAGCAGCGAGCCCTTTCCTGGCGTGGGAAGAGGGTCTGCCCCACAGGGTCCCAATGAGAAGATCCGACGGCATTTCATTAGCTGATAAGCCCGGTCATCAGCTGGACCAAGAACTGCCCAAGGCTGGTCGTGATGACGCTCTGGGGACATCGCCTGCCACAGGGGTAACCAGGGGGACCCTGGCTGGCAGCCCTGCCTCCGAGGCACAGGGGCCGACCCCGCAGAGATGCAGAGCCTGGGGAGGCCAAACGCCCACCTGCTGCCGGGGGCGGTGGAGCTGGGGGCCGACGAGGGCTCCTGTTTTGCCAACAGCTAGAGGCAACATTGATAGGGAGTATTTAGAAATCGCAGCACTAAGCAGTTTGGGACAATTGAGGAGCCTAGCGTGCACCAAGCAGCATTTCTAGGCTTGCTTATTTGGAACTCAGATTCCTGCTTTGGTCCTGGGGACCCACCAGAGGCCCACGGCCGCCCACGCGCTCCCTCACTGCCTGCTGCGCCCACAGCTCTCCTTCAACCCCTCCCCGGGCCGCTGCAGCTTGGAACGACCCCTGTCCTGAGACACCCCCCCCGGCCTCCGCCCCCTGCTCTGAACCCCAGGCCAGGTGTGCGCCCAGGGCCAGCCAATGGTGGCTGGACGCCAAGTCTTGCCGGTCGCTGGCTCTGGCGGACGGATGCGTGGGGACTTTGCGTGCTGAGCCCTCGCCTGTGGGTGAGCTTGAATTCCTCGACAGTCGGGATTTTAAAAGGCGGGTGGCCCCCCGGGCTGGCGGGCGCAGCGCGGAGCTATTCAGCTGCGGAAATGGCCATCGGCAAGGCTGAGCTCATCCTAGGCACTTCCCACCTCTTAGGTCCTGTATGTAAAGCCACAGACTGAGGGCGTGGCTGGTGTCCCCACTTTACAGACGGGGATTGCGTAGGTAAGTGATGGGATTGAGACCGACACACGCTCACCTCCACCCTGCGCTGAACCTCAGGCTTTCCAGTGGCCCCCCAAGGACTCGCCACGGGCTGAGCCAAGACAGCGGTCATCGCCGCTGTTCCCTCGTGAGTCCCCACAAGTCAAGGGGGATGGCGCTGACCATCCCCACGTCACCCATGCAGAAGCCAGTGAGCCGCCCCAGCTTTGAGGACGGCAGCTTCCTGGGTGACTCTGCCTTGGCCAGGTGAGTCCCTTTACCTGGAGGGCCTTTCCTTCCTCCCCTTCCTCATCCCCGAGGGTCCGGCTAGGGCATCATGAACGGCCCTGGGCTTCTTGGGAGGATGGTGGCTGAGGGGGCGGCGGGGCCAGCGAAGGAAGGGGCTGCTGGGCTGGGGGTCGGCGCTGCACGCGGTACCCCCGTTTCTCGAGGAATTCGGTCTGGGGACCCGTGTCCTTACAGTGTTCCTTGAAATTGTTCAGCTGGCCAAAGCTAGGGAGATAAAGGAGCAGCTTTTGTTTACAAATCATTAAAAAATATATCCTACTATGGAACTATTGTGATTAGTAATGGAAGAAATTGTAGCATGGATGTGGAGAAAGTGGCCACGGTAGCTGCTGAGGGTAGAGAGAGGGAAGAAGAGATGTGATGTGGGGGCATTTTCAGGACTTGGAGTTGTCCTGGGTGGTGCTGCAGGGACAGATGCTGGACATTGTATGTCCTGCCGTGGCCCACTGGGTGGACTGGGGGAGAGTGTAAACTGCAATGTAAACCACTATCCATGTGGTGCAGCAGTGCTCCAAAATGTATTCACCAAATGCAATGAATGAGCCACAATGATGAAAGAGGTTGTTGATGTGGGAGGAGTGGGGTGAGGGGGGTGGGGGGTATATGGGGACCTCTTATATTTTTTTAATGTAACATTTAATAAAAAATAAAGAGAGGAAAGAAAAAAAATCTTCTCCCGACCTGACGCTAAATCCCAAAGCAATTTCTCAAGATGTGGTAGAACAGAGGTCGGCTGGAGATGAGCCAACCATCGGCCCCATCGCAGGCCCCAGAGCGAAGCGCGGGCTCCAGGCCCAGGGCGCCGTGCCCGTGGTGGTCAGGAGATGCCTGCCGACCTGCCCCCTGCAGAGGCCTCTCCTCAGGGGACTTCCTGACTGAGCGAGTGTACTCCACCAGGGGCGCCTTACGCCAGTTCCAGATGGCTCCTCAGGGCAGCCATGTTCCAATCAGGGAGACCGATTTCTAGAACTTTCCTAGCCAGTCCCCGTTCCCTTCTCGTGCTCCTGCATTCCTATTCCCCTGCCCCATGCCTCACGCCTGGCACTAAACAAAGGGAAAGGCAGGCGGTCCCAGTTCCCTCACTGAGCCTCATGTTTTCTTTACCCAAAGTTATCATCAGCTGCTGCAATCTCTTGTGGAGAAATCAGAAGTGCAATCAATTGATGAACTTAGACCAAGCGACCAGGTGGCTGGGAGATGGGGGAGGTCAGAACGTGGGTCTCCTGAGCCCCAAGCCTAAGGTCCAGCCGCCCCCTCCCTGGTCATCGCCAGTGTCCCCTCCGGTTGCTGAGTTATTACGGCAAGAGTTCAAGGCCATGGAAAGTGCCCCCTTTCCAGAAAGGAGTCCACCCAGACTGACACACAAGGCCTGTCACAGCAGGGTGTGGCAGTGAATTTATACTGGTTGTTTTCTGCAGACCTCTCCCCAACCAACTTAAAATTCAAATTGTGTTCAAGGAAAAAGAGATGCGTGTTCTAAAGCCCAGAGATAGTAATAAAACTGAGCAAGATAAAAATCTGGAGGAAAAGTGGGGTTCCCTGATGTGTTTTTCCCCGTACAAACTGCTAAATAAATAGGGCTCACATAGCCCCAGACCTGTTTCATTGTACCTCCCATGTGTATTTCCTGAAGACGTTTCTCTGCATATCTCGGCCTCCACAATTTAGACAAAGCTGCGAGGGTGAAAAGCAGCTCAGCCATCTGTCCCCACGTCAGGCCAGGAGCTGCGTGGCTGTGTTGTTACCTGTGCTCCTGAGAGCCACAGCCCTTCGGGAGTGACAAGGACACCTTGTCCTGGCACTGAGCAGGGTGGCATTGCTTCAGCGTGCCTGGCTTCCATCTTATATCTGTTGGGTTTCATTAAACATACTTAAACACATTTAATCCAGAAGTCTTTCAGTTTACAAGTAGCATTTCACATTAGCCTATTTGGTCCACAATCATTTTGGAAGGAGTTAACTGGTTCGGACCAAAGCGGAGACACTGCTAGGCAGTGTCAAGCCATGCCTTAGACTCAAGGGTGGCTCATGCCGCCATCTTGAACAAAATGGTGGGGTATTAAAGTCTTCACATACGCACCTTTTCTGCAATGTTAGAAGATTGCCGTGAAAATCAGTTTTTAAGTAGGTCCTCAAAGCCCTGGAAATACCATCAAGAAATGCTCTCACGCAGGTGGTACGAAGAAAGTGGGAACAGGTAGATTTCACAGCCCCTAAAGGATGCTTGCCAGCTGGAAGTGGGCACACAGATTCTGTGCCTCGTGCCTGGTGGATGAGGAGGGCAGGGACTTCAGATGAATTCTTTTGGGGGGCTGAAGGGACTGGGACGCTGACTTACACAGAGCTCTAGACAGTCCTGTTCATGGTACCCAAAATTTAAAGCGTCCCAAGAGCTTGCCAGTAGCCTGCGTTCAAAGTCCTATGTAAAGCGACCCTCTTTTGTTGAAAGACTCACAATTGCCAATTTCAAAGCTACAATGATCAAAACAGTGTTACTGGCATCAAGATGGACACATGGATCAAGGCAACAAATAGAGAAATAGAACCACCCACTTACGGCCTACTGACTTTGACAAAGATACCAAGGCAATTCCATGGAGAAAGGATAGTCTTTTCAGCCAATGGTGCTGGAAGAATTGCACCTCCACATGCAAATAGGACCTGGGGCTGGAAACTTGAAACCTCATGTTTGTCTTCCCCTGCCCCCCTCCCCCTCCAGGACCATAGCTAAGGACTGGAGGTCATCAGGGTCACCACCATCTCCATCATCCCTAACATATCTACAACCGAAGGTCAAAGTTGCAGAGGCTGACCCTTAAATGGAGCACCCTGCTGACTAATTGGAATACAAAGAACTCTTCACCCCATTCCAGATGCATGTAGCAAATGGGCAGTTTTCTTATGCGAGGCTCCAATATCTTTAGACTGAACTTCCTCTCCCTTGAGTTCAGTGGTTCTCAAGCTTGGGTATGTGTGAGCTGCAGAATTGTTTACCCAAAACCATTTTCATGATGCTTTAGTGGGATTTGAGGGACAGTGAAATGCAATTTTGACTCAACAGGATTTTTGCCTTTCCTGGGGCTATGGGAAGGCCCCTCCTGAGCATTCTGGAAATCAAGGTGAGTGAGAAGCTCGGCTTGCGTGGGCCTCCTGGGACATGTTCCCTCCAAAGCTGAACTATCCACCTTGCATTTTCTGTCACTTCCTTCCTCAACTACAGAGAAGAAAAAAGTAAAGAACAGAACAGCTTGCCAGCAGGATCCTGGGGGCCCTGAGATTGGGGGGACTTTTTTTTTCCTGAACCTTGCATAAATATTTCCAGGTCAAAAAATAATATATCATCCCACAGTAAAAAGAAGGAAAGAAAGAAATTCCACAGCACATGAAATATGTGCTGGGCGCCGCTCAGTCTGAAGCCGGCCTACGTTTATCTCTTGCCGTCCACTGGCGGTTTGAAACATTACAGTTCACTGATAACCACAAATGAATAAGCACGACGGCAGTTCAGAATGTCACCCCGGGAGCACCAATAAAAAGCTCATAACTTCTAAGCCGTGCTTACGTGGCCTGCATGCTGATGAGGGGAAGTTTACATTACCTGTCTTCAAGTTACAAATTACCATTAGTCAGCAACCTCCTTGCCAAACTTGGGTTCCTGGGCCCTCAGGCAGGTCCGGGTCAAGAAAATTCCACACCCGCTGTGGGCCTTTCAATTCTTGGAAAGTGAAACCCAGCAGCCTGGTAATTCCCAAAGTCAGTTTTCTCAAAGCCCGGCTGGGTAAATCTCAAGTCAGAGCTTCTCCAGCGCCCCCGGGTTCTGGGCCGCTCCTTCACAGCCTCTCTCCTTGGAAGTCAGAGCCCTCCAGGGAAGTTGACTCCAGTAGAGGCAGAAAGAGCGAGCAGGGGTGGAAGCCACAGCCTTGCCTGGCTGCTGACGTGATGCTTGCCTTTTTTAAAAGCAATGTGGGGAGGGGATGCGGCTCAAGCAGTTGCGCGCCTGCTTCCCGCATGGAAGGTCCCAGGTTTGGTCCCAGTGCCTCTTAAAAAAACAAACAAGCAGCAAGCAAACAAATGAAAACCCAGCTCGGGGACGCTGATGTATCTCAGTAGTTGTACACAGGCTTCCCACATACAAGGTCTGGGGTTCAATCCCTGGCCCCGGGACCAAAAAAAAAAAAGCTAATTCTGCAGTCACACTCCGAAGTACTTAGACCTAGAAGAAGTGTAAGTAGGAGGCCAAGCCAATGCTGGTATCCCAGCATTCACAGCAGCATTATCCACAATAGCCCAAAGCAAGCCCGGTGCCTGGCGATGGATGAATGGATAAGCGAAATACTGTATATAAGCGCAGTGGAATATTCACTCTGCCGTAAAAAGGAATGAAGCTGAGGCATCCCATAACATGGATAAAATGGGAGACATCATGCTGAGTGAAATAAGCCAGACACAAAGGGACAGAAATTGCATGATTCCACTTAGGTGAAATATGTAGAATAGGCAAATTCAGAAAGTAGAAAGTAGATTACAGGACCAGGGGAGGGGGGATGGGAAGTTACTGATTAATAGATTTCTGTTGGGATGGCGGAAACGTTTTGGAAATGGACAGTGATGATGGTAGCACAGCACTGTGAATGTCACTAATGCCACTGCATTAATTAACGTACATGTCATCAACCATGGTTAAAATGGGAAATTCTATGGTGTTTATATGTTATCACAACACAATTTCCTCTTTTAAAGTGACGTCTGTGAAAAAATTTTTTTAATTAATTAAAAAACTAAAAGAGCAAGAGGAAATCTCCTGGTAGTCCCACCCCACCCCCATACCAGTCCTCATAGTTCCCATCCCCACCCCCAAACTTGAACCCAGCGAAACGCACCCTGCTGTTGTACTTTATCCTGCACTACCAGCAAATCTACCTGCACTACCTGCACTACCTGCACTACCTTGCTGACGAGCAAGGATGCTCTGTGTCGGTCATGCAAATGGTCAGAAATGATAATGGTGACTGTTGCTCTGTTTAGAATTGTGGTATAATTTAGTCAAATAGTCTTATTGAACATTTACATATGCGTGCACCTGTGGAACCCGCCACCAGGTGGCGACGTAGAGCACTTCCAAGACCCTGGAACCCTCCCCCTCCCCAGTCCTGCCAGCTGCAGGCCCATGCTCCACCAGTAGGAGGCACTCTTCTTACTTCTAGATTAGATTTTCCAACTTTTGAGCAGTACATAGGTGGGATCACCCAGCACATACATGTAGGTGTCTAACTTTTTCACTCCACACCGTCTGTGACATTCATCCAAACTGTCGAGTGTGCCTGTGGCTTGCTCTTTTTCATTGATGATTTTTTTAGTATATAAACGAGGGTTTGCTCTTTCTCACTCCTTCTTTTCCTGCTCTCCCTTCTCCTTTTCTATTCAGATCAGCATGTGAACTCATCCTCACTAAATTAATTGGTAAAGGTGGGAATGTTCATTACATTCCCATGTTGCTATGGAGGGAAAAAAAAAGTGTCCCTTCCCGATAGCGAAAAGTAATATTGTAATATTTTTGCTGCAATGGCAATGAAGATATTATATCAACTCTAATGAAAAAGAGGGGGGCATAAGGGCGTATGGGGTTTTTCCTTTTGGAGTAATGAAAACATTCTAAAATTGACTGAGTGATGACAGCACAAGCCTGTGCTGGAAACGAGCGCCATGTACAAAACGTGGGGCTGTGTAACGCAGGGATCCAGTGGTGAAGGTGGACTGTGGTTAACGGGACAAATACGAGAATGTTCTCCCAGGAACCATAACGAACCTATGCGACTACTCCAGGGTGTTTAACAGCCATGACGAAGCCTTGCTGTGTTCCAGCGGTGGCAGCCAGGAAGGGAGAGGCGCCACAGCTTCACGTTGGATGAGAAAGAAGTTGGGATGTTAAGAGAAAACAAAGTGCAGAGAAATCAATTAAAATGAGCGGGTGGGCGCTGCTGCGGGCTGCAAAATAATGTCAGTGACGGGGAGAGGAAAGGAGTGAGCAATACTTTCCAGGAACCAGGGAAAGGGAATCCTAGACATGATA
This sequence comes from Dasypus novemcinctus, assembly GCF_030445035.2. Lineage (NCBI taxonomy): Eukaryota > Metazoa > Chordata > Mammalia > Cingulata > Dasypodidae > Dasypus > Dasypus novemcinctus. Next base: position 11,998,380 of record NC_080687.1, on the reverse strand, counting down.
ATGGGATGGTAATGGGACAAATCTCAATTTTTTAACTGAAAAGAAAAGTGTAGATATAGGTGTAACTTAGGATACAAACAAACCTGTCACAAAAATCTAACTACACTTTTGACCAGTAGATGGCAGGCTTAAACAACCTATTCTCTGTGGCACGCGCACACCAGGTTCTTTAATTGCTTCTGCAAGCCAAAATTGGGAGAGAAACCTGGAGGTGTCCCAGGTGTGACCCCATTCCCTATCATTCATTCCAACATTCTAATAAGCAAAAAGTCCTCTAGCTCCGTTTTTTCAACCTTTTTCTTTCCCTCTTTTAACTTCAGGCTCTATTTAAATAGATATTGGAAATAAAGTGCCACTAAGCTCGAAAAATGGTGTAGTTTGAGATGTAGCATTTCTGAGATTTAAAAAAAAAATTTTTAGCTAAGAATATGAAATTATATTTTGTGAGACTATCTTTTGTAACTAGAATCCCCAAAGTCAATGAGGCATTACCTTCCTTGTATCATCAGAAACGATTTACTGGGGTTCAGTCATGCATTCAAGCTGTACTCTATGCTGGAGAATATAAAGTACCCTGAGACAGGGTCTCTGCCTCCCAGCTATAAATTGTTCACCAATCTATAATTTGCTCAAGCACGGAGACCCAACCGCACCCACTGTTGAATCCCCGCAGCAAGAACTGTGCTCGGTACACTGAAGGATTTCTGCAAATATTTATTCCATATGTGACATGAAAAGGTACTGACCCCCTCCAAAAAATCCAAGAGTACATAATTAACTGCTGCATTGTGCAGGTCAGACCCCAAAGCGTACGAAATATTGTCTCTCGGTCTTCCCAGGCTCCCCGCGCAGCTTGAACTGGGATCCTGTGGTTTTATTTGTCTGTCATCACCAGCTATGGTTTGCCAAGCACGTCGTTCTGCCTGCTCCTGTGGGAAGCAGAGTGGTTTAATTCTCATAGCACATCTACGAGGCAGGTGTACCATTATCCCCATTTCGCAAGTTAAAACGCTGAGGCTGCCAGAACTGCCCGGGGTTAAAAACAATGGCAGCCCAGAGCGGGGGAAGACTGCACAAGGATGCTGGCTCCCCAAGGAGGGACCAGTCCCTCCCCACACACCTGGGCTATCCTGCTTTCCGGGGAAGATCCAGGTTGGCTTTGGTGGCACAGCAGGCTACAGGGAGCAGGCTGCGTCACGCAGGGGCTGCCTGAGGTTGACAAGACGTGTCCCAGCGTCCGGAAGCTTGAGTCCTGGAAGAAAGCCCCTGGGGGCTGTCACCACCGCTGTGCGGAGCAGATGGCACTGCTGTTCCCAGAATGCGCTTCTCAATTGATCGAGCACTAGTTCAACCTCAAGGATTCCCAGAGAAAATTAAGCAAAAGGAGAGCATTCAACCAAAACCCTGAGTTATAGAACACTCAGGCTCTCTCTGCCTGGAGGTGCCTGCACCGAATCCCGGTGTGTATTTCTGTCTTTCTCTCCCATTTCTCAGCAAGCTCTGTTCTCTCCCTCGTTTCCCAAATACCTTCTTTTTACTGGCCTGAAAATAAATAAATATAAAATCTTCCGACCCTAGCTACATCACCTAAGATCTCTGCTCGGTGCTGACATATTTTTAAAGTAAAGAAAATCCTGTAGCCTCTGCACAGCTCCCTCCCCCGTGCTCTGCTCCCCTCCCTCTCCCCACCCACTTCCTTCGCCTCTTTGGAGCAAAGCCCTGGCTGTCCCTGGCAGCGACATGGTCACAGTATCTGGACCTCTGTGAGCTCAGATTGCCCGATGCCCAGGACTGCTGGAGAGCGAACCCAAATCCACAGGCCGACAGGAAGGCGAAACCTCACCTCAGCGCAGGGGCCCGAGACCTTGGCCCCGGCCCGGGGGTCTGCAGGCGGAGGGGTCCGCGTTCACGGGGTCCACGTGGAGAGCACCGTCTTTCCTGCTCCCTTGAAAGGAGTTCACGTTGAAAGGCTGCCTCTGGAAGGGGCCGCTGAGACCTCTTGGGCGCCCCACGTACAGATGCCACCGCTGGGCCGCCTTTCTGTGCGATGGGGCGGGAGAAGGTACAAAGTATCGTCAAGAACAGGGACACGATGTACTCACCAGATGCAATGGATGTGTCATTATGATGGGGGAGAGTGTTACTGTGGGGGGAGGGGGGAGGTGGGGGCGGTGGGGGTGAATGGGGACCTCATATATTTTGAATGTAATATCTTTTTTAAAAAATGAATAAATAAAATAAAATTAAAAAAAAAAAAAAGAACAGGGACATGGGTTTCCCTTCCCAGCTCTGCCAATTAAAGCTGTGTGGCCTTGGACAAACCACTCAAGCTCTCTGTGCACCTCAGCCATCTCATCTGTAAAACGGGGAGGATGGTGGTGGTGATAAGAGCACCCAGACCCCCCCTTAGGGCTACAACCAAGATGAAGAAGAGCGAGCATTTGGAGAGAATTTAGAGCACTCATGGATTGTCAACCAAGCCAAGTCCGACTGAAATAACAGTACAAACAGTACAAACTTCTGCTTTTGAACTCATCGGCTGTGGCTCCCCCTTGCGCAGCGGTTCAAGGAACAAACAAATTTCAGAGTACAGAGTAGATACTGAGCTGAGCACACTTCTCTTCCTTGGGGAAGGGGTCCTTTCCTCCAAGGAAAGCGTGGATCTTCTCGGAGCTGGTCAGCATGGAGGCTCCTCCCACTCATCAGAGCCGAGGTCCCCGGCCTCTCCGGCACCTTTACCAAAGATGTCCTTTGCGTTCCAGATGCTCTGAATTTCTCCCAGTAAACATCTTGGCTCCCATTACAGCTTCAGGGACGTTCATTTATTAAGCGCCCACTAGCCCAAAGCACTAAGAGGGATGCACAGAGACTCCCACTTTGACTCTCAAGTGAGATGCGGACGCGGCTCATTAAGTTATCCCATAAGATGGAGCAGCACTCTGGCTGAGACCAAAGTGCTGTGAGCAAAACCACGCCGGCGGGGAGGCGAGGAGGCGACCTTTGAGCTGAGCCCTGGAGGGTGAGGCTTCAACCTGGAGAGACACGGGCACAGAGCTCTGACAGTACCAGGTGATTATCTGGCCATCATTCATCCGACAAGCATCCATGAGCGCCTACGGTGAGCCAGCCGTTCAGTTTCACACCGCTCAGCCTCTTGCTGGCTATGTATCAAATGGGGGGGCATAATAATATCTGTCTCATAGATTCAAGAGTGCTTGGAACAGTGCCAGCCACATATTAAGTGCACAAGGAAGGCGTACTGATGTCAGTATTGTTATCACTATAAATTGGACAAATGTATGCCTCAATTGCACTAGCTGCCATCCAGAGCTCACATTTACTGCTCTAGCAGCAGATATACAAATAAATAACGCACTGCCTGCTATAATCCCTCTGCTTTTCCGGGATATAAGTCCAGTGAATACGTTGTGACCCTCCTCTAACCCCAAAGGAGAATGTCCACACGTGCTCCTGGCTTTCTCATAGATTATTGACATTTATACATTCCCTGTGCACAGTGTCACACCCAAAATTAACGGCCTTCTCATCTCTTATGAAATGTCTGTCTCCAGCTCTTGCCGCTGTGCATGTGGATCGCCGTTTTGCCCCGCCTCTCTCCTCTACCCTCTGGTTTACTTCCACGTAGGCGGGAGGTGCCTGTGCTCACCTGGAGTCCATGAAGCCCATGAAGGCAACGGCTTGGCTCTCTTGAGATGCAGAGGCGCGCAGCAGGCCGGTCACAGAGAGGCTCGGGGAGAACGGCTGCCGGGGTGACGGGACGGGATTCGGAGAGATTCCATGGAAGACGAGGCTAGAAAGAGAAAGTCCACCTGGACTGCGGGAGGCCTCACATGCCCCGCCGTCTCAGCGTCCAGGCTGCTAGGATGGATACCACACGAGGCAGTGGCTTGGTGACAGTAGTTTATTGGCTCCCGGTTTTGGAGGCTGGAGGGCTTGCTTCCCCCGGGGTCAGCAGTGTCCTGGGCTTCCCCGGCCGTCACGTCACGTGGCGACGTCCTCCCCATGCTGGGCCCACTGACCTCTGGCGCCTGGCTCCTCGCCGTGGCTTCCTCTTTATACGCTTCTGAAAGAGGATTGAGACCTACCGCACCACAACCAAAACGAACGCCATCAAAAGGCCCCCTGGACGGTGGGTGGACGCCCACAGGAAGGGATCAAGACGGAGAACGAGTTTCCTCTGGGAGCTGTAACTCAGCCCGCCGTACCGCCCAGGAAGTGGGTACGCCCCTGTAGATGTGGAGACACCATTGACGATGTGAGCGGGGCTGGAACATGGTTCGAACTGTTTCTGGCAGATGCGGTACAGCGACGTGACCACTGGATTGGCAAGGTCAGAGTGCAGAGGTACAGTTAGGGGGTCAGAGTGTGGGGTGCTATCTCTACTCAGCCCTCAACCAAGGGCGCTTGTGCTGCCAGAGGAACAGGTGCCAATGCTTGGAGACGTTTTTGGTTGTCACAGCTCGGAAGAGGGGGCTTGCTACTGGCTTGGAGTGGGTGGAGGCCAAAGACACTGCTGGACGTGCTACAGCACCCCGGGCAGCCCCCCACAAGCAAGTGCCATCCAACCCCAAATGTCCAGAGCGGGAGGCCGAGAAGCCCTGCCCGCCTCACCCCTCCTCACCTGCTCCCGGCCCACACCATCCCTGTGCCTCCAGACACCACGTCGAATCCAGTGAGCCAAACGACAACAGGAGAAGGTCACTGACTTTTCTCCAGCGGGGCCGGAGTGATGAGGGTCAAAGAAGAAAGGGCCCTGGCTGGAAACAGCACAGTCCAGCCAGTCATGTCCCCTGCCCAGAATCCCCCTCTGTAGAGCTTCTTCCAACAATTAACCCCCGTTGTTTGTGTTCTAGTTTCCACATGCCCCTAATGTCACCGCCCTTTGTTATAGTTCAGAACATGACAGTGAGAGGAAAAATACATGCTCAGGGAAGCAGACGTGGCTTGAGCACTTGGGCACCGACCTCCCAAATGGGAGGTCCCAAGTTTGGTTCCCAGTACCTCCTAAAAAGATGAGCAAATGCAATGAGCAGATGCAACAAGCAGACACAATGAACAGAGAAACAAGCAGACACAACAAGCAGGGAGCAGATGTGGTTCAAGTGGTTACGCACCTGCATCCCGCATGGGAAGTTCCAGGTTCAGTTCCCAGTGCTTCCTAAAGAAGAGAAGCAGAAACAATGAGCAGGAATGGGGGACACGCTCATTGGCTCAGTGGCTTAACAGGCACAGTCTGAGGCTGTGTCCACTGAGTTATGAAAATCAAAACTTGCAAGCAAATGGGAAAGGTTCTCCTCCCCTCTTCCCTTTCCTCAACCTCCCTCCCCCTTCAAGCAACCGTGGGCCCCCAAGTCCCTCTCCTGCCCCAGTGCCCATGAACCAGGATGGGAAACAATTACATCTTCATTCTCACCTCTGATGCTTAACGTTTCCTTAGACTACAAATGGAAAAAATAAAAGACACAAACCCAGCGGTATTGGCAGTACCTGTGATCTTGTCACCAAGAGATAGTGGGTGTTTTCAGTTCCCATTTCAATAGCTGCAGACATCTTGAAATATTCACACTCATCATTACTTGAAAATTAGTCACTATCTGATCCACAGCAGTCGCTTGTTATTTCACGCATTCATGAGGAAGCACATGCATTGCTATGCCTTAAATGTGTTTTTAAAAGAGTTCTATAACTGCATTTTAATAACACTGGTTTCCTTTGCAACGCTGCATCGTGGTTTAATGCGCGTAAAAATGTAATTCCAGGCAGGGGTCGGTGGGCTCCACCAGGCTGCGGCGCAGATCCACCGCCCAGAAAGTTCAGAAGCCCCACCCAGCCCCCACCCAGCCCCTACCCCTGGCCCCATCCCCGCACCACCCCCGCCCCCCAGCCACGCTGCTGGGCTGTCTCTGTGTGTGTCTCTTTTTTTTTTTTTTTTTTTTTTTAATTTGTCCAGTTTATTGCAGGTCAATCCTGCCTCAGCCAGTTGTGAGAAGTTGGGAAGTTGCTTCCATTCCCCGAGCAGGACTTTCCTCCTTACAAAAGGGATCATGACCCCGGGAGAAGAAGGTGGCGAGGTGCGTGGAAGGACCCACCGGTGAAGACGCGGGGCCGCGCCCGTGCCCTGCGTGGGAGTCCTCGCGTGGAGGACACGCGTGTGCGGGGGTCTTGGAGAGCCTTGAGCTACTCCACCCCACCTTTGAAGGGCTTGTGTGCACGAGCTGGTTGGTGAGCCAAACGAAAGATGCTCACCCGCTGGCTCTGCATTCGCAAATGCCGAGTCCCGTGACCCACGACCGAACCCACCGAGTTCCCCAACCAGAGGGGTGAGAGCCCCCCTCTGTTGGCGCTTCATCTGCCGTCGGGGGAGGAAAAGTTAACCTTTCAGCAGGGGGAGGCCTCCTCCCCTGGGGCGCACCCCTGCCAGGAACCCCAGGTGGGAACCCCCGTTTTCTCTCCTGCAAGACTTTTTTTTTTTTGGTAGTGACAGAGCTCAACGTGTTAAAGGGGGCATCAGTAGAAACCTCGGGGGTCACGGGACAGTCGGGGAATTCCCTGAAATCAGTCACCCTTGAGCTGCCCCCAGGGTTGCCCCCCAGCCTCAGGGGGTGGGCTTCCGCCTGCTGTAAACTGAGCTCGCTGGAGGCGGACCCAGCGGAGCGGAAGGAATTCCTCCCTCTGTCCACTGTCCTGCGGATAAGCAGGGCCAGCAGCGGCCGCCACCCTCCCTCCGCATCCCGCGGGCCGGCCGGACCCCCGGAGGAGCCAGCCCACCTGGGCCCTGGACGGGGAGAGCGGCCCGTGGAGGGGGCCCCCGCCGGCCCGCAGGCTCACCTGCCCACCCTCCCCGGCCGCCCCAGCCGGGCTCCGCCTGCCTTGGGCCTCGGAAGCCCCCATCCCCTTGAAATTCAGTTGGTATGAATTCAGTTCATAAAAACCGTCTAGGCGAGCAAGCGGGCTCTCTGTCTTGGGTATTGTTTGTTAGTTTTACACAGGGTCCAGGGTGGGAGGGATGGCGCAGCTCTTTTTTTTTTCAAATGTTTTTTTTAAATTTTTTTTTAAGATACACAGATCATCAAAATGTAACATTAAATAATATGAGTTTCCCACACCCTACCCCCCCCCCCCACTCCTCAACAACCTCTTTCATCATCGCGGCACATTCACTGCATTTGGTGGATACATCTTGGAGCACTGCTGCTCCGCATGGAAAAGAGTTTACATTGTAGTTCACACTCCCCCAGTACTTTCAGTGGCTTGTGGCAGGTCCAGCATCTGACCCTGCAATATCTTTTGTTCTCCAACAGAGGGAATTGTGTCTCTCGAGAGAATTGGTGGCTCCCAATGGGGGAGGACAGACTAGTATGTCACGCCCTCAGCACTGTTGCAAGTATCTGTGACTCTGGACCTTGGAGTCGTGAAGCTTGGTTGTCCCTGTGGACCCTGAGGGGAGGGGGAGAGAGGAATAGAACAGATGGAAGCAGGGTAACTGGGGGGCAATGGAAGTGTTCCACGAGACCGTGCATTGATGGATACAGGACATGTTAAATTTCACCAAAAATGTATAAAAGTCTATAGGCTAAATGTAAACCGTAATGTAACTAAAATTTTAGAAAATTGTACAATCTAAAATATAAACCATAATGAAAACCAAAATGGAACCATGTTTGGTAGCTATGTTTCAAAATCGGTAAATCAGCTGCAGCAAATATAACGTGAACATGGAAAAAGATCATTGCTGGGGAAGGGGGAAAGCGTTGATGTTGGCACAGCTCTTTATCTCACTTCTCTGAGAATCTGGCAGGTCCCGAAAGCTCTCAGACGAAGAGGAATGGAATCTAAGCCCTTCAAGACTGTTTCATGTTTTCTTTCGTTTGAGGCTATGCTGGGATTCCAGAACCCTCAAATCTGAAACCCAGATGTCCCCGATGGGTTGTCCCAACCCCAGCGCAGCCTCTGGTTGAGCTTTCCAGTTCTGTTTATGTAGAAATTACTGCATTCGCTGACACATTGCACTCCCTTGTGGCCTTGTCCAAGAACACCGGGTAGCTCTGCTCAGGAAGCCCCACCGTGTCACCTGTGAGAAGGTATGTGGGGACAGCTCCTGGCTTGGTGATAGTTCTCCAGTCTCCAGGTGGATTAAATCCGACAGTCAGAGGACTTGCCTCTGGTTCCTGATTAACCGGCTGCAGCCTGCTGTGTGGTCTCAGGAGGGACCTGCAGGTCTGTCACCTGGAGAACCACTTCCCTGCTCGGCACCTGTGGAATCCCCCTGCCCGCACCTCTGTGAGGGCTTTAGAGATAAAAACGAGATGGCCAAGATAGGCCTCAAACAGCTGTGTGTGTACCCAGGGATTTAGGATTATCCCCAAGAATCTCCACCGAGCTCTAGGAAAACCTTTCCACTTACGCAGCACCCCACAAACATTTCTCGAGCACCCCACACTGTAGAGAGCCCTCGGAATCAGCGAGGCCATGCCAGGGGGGTTCGCACCGGGGGACAAAGCCCTGAGCCAGGCGGCGAGGTTCCTGCTCTCCCGGAGGAGATGACGACACATAAACAAGCAGATACGGTCAAAACCGGGTCGTCGTGACCTGCAGTAAATTCTATGAAGAAAGTAGACAGTGGGGATGGCTCAGCTGGGGTGGTACTCGCCACGGGCCTCTCCAAGTCCCCGAGTCTGAGGCAGCGCCTGGGTGGTGAGGAAGAGCCAGGCAGGTGACGATCAGGGGATGGGGTCTCAGGGGTGGGAAAGGGGGAGCAGGCAGGCACTGTGGTGGCAGAGCGCAAGGGAGAAGGTTCCGGAAGCAAGCAGGGGCCAGGCCGGGAGCCCTGCTGAAGGGTTTGCATTGTAATCTTGATGTCGTGGGAAACCTTCCACGGGGGTTAAGCAGGGAAATGAAAGGACCCATCTGGGGGCCGTGAAAAGGTCCCTCTGGCCGCAGTTTGGAGACTCTGGGCCCGAGGCCTGGGCGTAGCTATGCCGGGAGTGAAGAGACCAGCCAGGCTGTGGCCACGCCCTTTGGTCACCTGGGCAAGTCAAGCAAAAGCGTTGGACAGATCCCTTTACCTCCTGGCCTCGGTCTCCTCACTTGTGAACTGCAGGGATGGGCTAGGGGCTTTAAATCCACTAGGTGGGCTTGTTCCTACGAAATGCGAGAGCCCACCTAGTGTAGCCCAGACGATCGACGGGGACCCCCAGGGCCCCCAGGCAGGAAAGACTGATGCGCCGGGCACGGGGGCGCCGGTGCTTTCCCCTTGCCCCTTGGTCTGCCAGGGCCACCCCGGCCCGCCCCGCACACTGGGCGGCCTAAACCACGAGCCTCGCGCCGAGAGCAAAGCCGGGCTCTCTCCAAAGAGCGGAGCGCCCTGGTGATGCAGGCTCCCGTCACCCCGCGACGTCCTCCGGAGCCTCTCTCTGACTTCTGCTTCCCTCGATAAGGCCTCCAGGACCACGGGTGAAGGTCCAGGCGGGTCCCAACGGGCCACACTACACAGCCCTCCGCAGGCTGCCGAATCCTGCCCGACAAAACCGCCCGCTCTGGAGGTTGGCGTCACCCCGAACCCAGAGCCTCCAGCCTCGCCTGACCCTCCACTCCGCCGTCGATCCGCCGGGTCTCTCTGCCGAGTCCTCTCCCCGCTCTCGACAATGGCTCCTTCTCCCTGCCACCTAAATCTGACTGCCCCCTCCCTGGCCCTCGGAGATCAATCCCATCGCCTACATCACAGAGAAGCTAGAAGCCGCCAGGCAGGAACCCCCTCCAGCCTCCTGCTGGCCCCCTGGCCCCCTCCACGGGCTCCTGGCCCTGGGGCTCTCGCAGCTCTCCCTCCTCTGTCCCCAGCCCCCCTCCGTGCGGGATCCCTGCCACCGCGTCTGAAGCCCTGCAGGTCTCTCTCGTCTTAGCCAGAGCCTCTCTAGCGCCTCGTCGCCTTTGGCTGCCGTCCTAGCCCTCACCTCCTTGCCCTCAGCCAAGCTTCAGGAAGAGGCTGCCTCTGGGCACTCTGTCCATTTCTTGGCCTCCCATTCACGCCTCAACCCTCGCTACACTGAGTTCTGTCTGCCCGCCCCTGTCCCACTGGACCGCCGCTGGACCGTCCACCCCCCCCAATGCACACCTCCAGCCCTCCTCTTCCTCCCGGCTCAGCAAGGCAGATGGGGTCAACGCACTCCTTTTTTTTTAAAGATTTATTTTATTTCTTTCTCTCCCCCTCCTCCCTGTTGTCTGCACTCTGTGTCCATTTGCTGTGTGTTCTTCTGCGTCCGCCTGCATTATCTTGCGGCACTGGGAAACCGCATCTCTTTTTTGTTGCATCATCTTGCTGTGTCAGCTCTCTGTGTGTACAGCACCACTCCTGGGTGAGCTGCGCCTTTTTCACATGGGGCAGCTCTCCTTGCGGGGTGCACTCCTTGTGCGTGGGGCGCCCCTACGCGGGGATGCCCCTGCATGGCACGGCACTCCTTGCGCAGCAGCACTCACCACACGGGTCAGGAGGCCCTGGGGATCGAACCCTGGACCCTCCATATGGTAGACGTACGCTCTATCAGTTGAGCCACATCTGCTTCCCTTCTCCTCCTTAAAAGAAGCTCTTCCCTGTGCCTCCACGAGCCCCGGTTTCTTCCATCCTCTCTGGCTCCTCCATCTCTCTTCTTTCCATTCTTGAGCCAATAAACTCCCATTGCTGAAGTCGACCCATTGTGTGTGATTTGTGACAACAGCTCAGGCAAACCAAGACAGACTCTTCAGTGGGTCCCATTGCCCTCAGGAGAGAAACCAAAGAGCGTGTCCTCTTTTCAGTCCATAATCTAGCCCCTGCTTTTTCTCTAAAAGCATCTCTCACCATCCTACCCTTCTCCCCACTCTCCATGTCCCCCAAGCCTCAGCACCATATTGAAGCACTTTCAGTCCCTCCAGGGGGCCACAACTGTGTCCTCCAGCCTCTGGGCGTCTGCACGTGACACCCCTCTGCCTCCAGTGCCTTTCTTCCTGTTTGCCAGCTAATTCTCCGTCCTTGGCGGGGTTGTAACTTAGATGCCCCTTCCTCCAGGAAGCCTGCCCTGATGCCTTGAGTTCTGCTCAGGTGCTCCTCCCGTGGTAACCTGCCCTTCCCCACAGAGCATGTCCATTACAGCGACCACCCACCTGTGGCCTTTCTCCAAAAATCAATGCCCCCCTGGGATCTGGGCCTCTCACAGTGACGGCCTAGCTCAGGGCCTGATGCAAACCAGGCGCCCAGTGACTATTTGTTGAACGAATAAATAAATGGAGAGATCTTTAAACCTCATCAGAAGCTGGCATGCTCCACTCCACGGTCAGCCTCGTAATTCAAATTACCTGAAATATCTATTTAAGCAACAGTAATGTGGCAAGGGTTTCTCCGCTAAGACAACTTAATATAGATATTCAATTCAAACCAGGGAACTTGTGATTCTTAAAACTCAAGGGGCTTGGGAAGCACACTTGGCCCAATGGATAGGGCACCTGCCTACCACATGGGAGGTCTGCGGTTCAAACCCCAGGCCTCCTTGACCCGTGTGGAGCAGGCCCATGCACAGTGCTAATGTGCACAAGGAGTGCCATGCCACGCAGGGGTGTCCCCCACATAGGGGAGCCTCACGCGCAAGGAGTGCACCCCGTAAGGAGAGCCGCCCAGTGTGAAAGAAAGTGCAGCCTGCCCAGGAATGGCGCCGCCCACATGGAGAGCTGACACAAGATGATGCAACAAAAGGAAACACAGATTCCCGTGCCGCTGACAACAGAAGCGGACAAAGAAGACGCAGCAAATGGACACAGAGAACAGACAACTGGGGGCACAGGGGGGCAGGGGGAAGGGGAGAGAAATAAATGAAAAATAAAACTTTAAAAAAAAAAATTCAAGGGGCTTCTCCGGAGCGAAGAGGAGCAGGGCACCAACTGCCTGCGGAGCCTCCTACGTACCCCAGATGCCTGCCCCAACCAAAGAGTGGAAGCCTCCAGGACCAAGCCCAGGTGGCACCGCCATGGGTCTCAGAATCACGCGGTTAAAATCTAGAGCCACGGCTGGGAATATATTTAAATCAGGAGCCGTGTCCTTCTCCTTCAACAATCTCTTTAAGCCCTGGTGTTCTAGGAACAGCCCGGGATGGGCTCAGAGTGCCAGATGGCCAGTGGCTCAGAGCCTGCCCGGGGGGGTGTGCTGGCCGCTCATCAAGGCGGGAGGGGCAGGAAGGACCCAGAGCTGCCCGCCCCGCTTCCATGACGCCGATGGCCTCCGCTTCCAGGTAAGCGGCAGGTGAGGACACCAGCCCGCGAACCCTCTGGCAGCAGCTGTCAGCCCGGCAGCACGTCTGGCGATCATTTTAAAACGGGGAGGGGCAGGCTGTGGGCAGCAGAGAACAGGCCTCCTCCAAGCACACAAATCCCCCGAGGTTGTGGAAAAGTGCTGCCAGGCCTCAGCCTCGATGGCACCAGAGCCCAGCGCCCAGGAGGGACCCAGGGTGACGGCAACTCAGGGTGCAGCTTAAGGGGTGCAAAATAGAGCCTGCACACCTGGGCTAAGCCCCTTGACGGGCTGCCTGTCCCTTGGGGGAACATTCTTTCCTCAGGGGCTGGGACTCTGCCAACCAGGTGTGTGTGCAGTGTGTGTACACGTGGGGGGCACGTCCATGAGTGTGTGCACTGTGGGAGCAATACATGGGGCACATGTGAGTGTGCATGTGTGTGTTATGTGGGTGCTAACATGTATGCGTGTATGTATATACACATGCAAGTGTGCATGAGAGTGTGTGTACACACACTTGTGTGTGTGAGGATTAGACAGTGTAGCAGTTTGATATAGTTATGAATTCCAAAAATAGATATTGGATTACATTTGCCCTCTGGTCTATTACTGGGCATGTTTGAGTATGATTAGGGCTTTGATTGGGCCACATCATTAGGGCGTTGAGTTCCCACCCCTTGGTGGGTAGGGACTCACAGATAAAAGACATGGCAAAGGAGAGAGCTGGAGCTTTTGATGCAAGGGTTTCTGATGTTGGAGTTTTGATGTTGGAGTTTGATGCTGAATTCTTAAGCTGGTGCCCCAGGAAGCAATCTCACAGAGGAAAGAGAAGCCAGCCCCAGGAAGAGAGGACCTGAGCCAGGAGAAGAACACAGAGGAATAGAGATGGCTCCTTAGACACAGCAGAAACCCCAGGGAGAGACACAGAGCCGTTCACCTGATAATCTACAGCTGATCTTGTGGAGGAAACAGGAGCTGAGTCCAGAGGAACCCAGGAAGCCTGAACCCTCGCAGACAACAGCAGCCATCTTGCTCCAACACGTGAAAATAGACTCTGGTCACACTCAGGGGTCAGCCACCCCGGGCCCAGGCACGTCTCTACCCAGGGATTCACCCCGTGCATTTACCCCGGCGGAGGTATTTACAGGTGGGTGCCCACCGAGAAGTACCAGTCCGGTGCAGAGAGGCGGACTGCGCAAGAAATTAATTAATGCCAGCCTCCATCTGCTGCAGACTGGAAACGTCTGCATCTGCTTCTGGAACAGCTTTCAGAAAGAACGCTACACATGGAAAAAAGAAATGTTCAAAGTGAATTAAGTCCACGTGGTAACGCAACCTGCAAGTTTGTTAGGCTCACGGCTACCGCGTTCTGGGCACCGACTCAAGCGGCAGAACTGAAGGGGGAGCGCTGAACTCCCTCCCACAGCGAAGCGTGAGGCTGACTGCGGAACGGCCGGGAGACAGGCCAACAGACAGATTTCTCCTCTCTGCCGCCCAGAAGACTGACAGGGAAAATGACATCATCAATTGCTAGGAACGCTCCAGTAATAGCTCAAAATCAAGTTCCTTCTTCACAGTCTCTTTTCATGTGCTCTAGCTAAGCCTTCACCTCTGGGAAGTAATGTGCAGTTGCTGTTCTCAGAGATAAGTTTCCCGATTCTGACACCAAAGGACGCAGTGTGTGACTTGCTTACTTTCAAAGGTGAAGTCAGTAAACGCTGGCAATATGCGCACCTTAGCTAGGAGTAATGCACCCCAGGGTCTCTTTCTCCTAATCCTTGGCTGTTAAATTTTGTGCGCTGCCTTGAAAGAATGTGAAGGGTGGCTCTGTTAAATTAATGAAAAAACTGTCCTAAGCACTAGGTCATTGATCGAGTATCCTTTATAATGTTCTGCAATACAAGACGAGAATCCTCTTTAAAATAATTTCAAATTGCTGGTATCCTGTCCAAGGAGGTTTCGTTTTCCTGCTATTGGGAGCCTACATATTTTCTGCCTTCATTGTGGGATTCATTATTCCTGGAAATGTGGCAATGGGTCCTCCCAACCCACACCCTGACCCAGAGCAGAAGCTCGAAAACAAATAGCAGGGAAGAGCTCATTCAGAGAAATGTTTTAAAACCCTGGACTTCACATTATTCCAAGTTTGGGCGAGTGGGGGGAGATATTTATGGACTCAACAGGCACCTCTTCTTTTCACCAGATGCCTCGAAATAGAAATCTGATGTTTCAGCTATATTGCTGTACATATCATTTTTCACTCACCAAAAAGAAAAGGTTTATAAATCATTCAGAAATTTCAAGGACATAAAGCCTGCAGGTTTCCAACAGGATAGAGAGGCCTAAATTCACTAAGTTGCTAGTAAAGCACGCACACCTACACAGCGCACACCCCTTACCGTGTTATTCAGATTTACGTACTTGGCCATGGAGCTGAATGGTGGTGAAAATCTTCCCCCAAGGAGTGGACCCTTCATCTCCAGTGAGCCAGGGCAGCCCTGGTCTGATCTTCTGCCACCGAGATGGCAGCTTCCACCCACAGAGAGCCCTGCATGTGGTTTACCCAACCAGAGCTGAAACAAATGTGGACTGCAAGCTGTGTCTCTAGGACCAAGAGAGCACTGGGCCTTTAGCAACACAGAGAGTAAACCAACCTGATTTTCTGCCCTTGGAAAGGTAGCCATCCCCTCCTTGTTATTTTAGTCCAAAGAAGAATAAACAAGGCCCTATTTATTTCCAAAAAGGATATTGGGTAATTGACAGGCTCCTAGTTGTAAAGGCGCTCATTGTTCTTTAGACTGGACATACAGGCACTGAGTTAATGAATCAGAAAAGTTAAATAAATTCAATGTGGAAAATTAAAAACTTGATCAGAGTTTATTCGTAGGATTTTCAGTAATTACCACATTCAGTGTTAGACTTCATTGCCCTGGTCTTTTTTCTAATTATATTGAATAAACAGTTCCATTTGGCAATGTCACAATGTCAAATCATAAGCATTTCCTCATGTAGTTAAATTCTTCAGAAACATTTTTATGCATCTTTTTTAAGCTTTTTATTGTAGGAACATATATACAACTCAAAATGTCTCCTTTTAATCACTTTCAAGAGTACAATTCTGTAGTATTACATACACAATATCACGCTGCTATCACCAGCATCCATTTCCCCAACTTTTTCATCACCCCAAACAGAAACTCTGCACCCAGGAAGTAATACCTCCTTCTCCCTCCCTCTCCCCAGCCCCTGCTAACCTCTAATCTACTATCTGTCTTTATGGCATGTGCTTCCTGTAGGTATTCCATATAAATGAGATTATACCGTATTTGTCTTCTTGTGTCTGGCTTATTTCACTCACCTTGATGTCTTCAAGGCTCATCCACATTGTAGCATGCTTCAGCATGCCATTCCTTTTTATGCCTGAATAATATTCCACTAATTTACAAAAATATTCCACTGTATGGATGGATCATATTTTGTGTATCCGTGTCAATGGACCCTCGGTTCATCTTTTTGCTACTGTGAATATTGCTGCTATCAGCACTTGTGTATAACAGGAACAGACTTCAGTAACTGCAAAATAACCAACTGTGTCTGAGCTGATTTGGCCACTTGCCTATTATTGGCCTTTTAGATCTCTTATTAGCTGTTATGAGCAATCACTACTTAGTCATCAATTCATCAATATATTTACAAGTTACACAGATACTTTTTGAGCAGGTGTGATGCCCGGGGCAATTGCAAGCACTGGGAATGCAGCAATAAACAAAACAGACCAGTCTCCCCCACATGATGGATCTTACAGGCTCCTGGCAGAGACAAACATCGAGCAAGCAGACCAATCAATAGATCATCACACACTGGGTTGAGCCATTTGACAAAGAAGGAGAGTTCCAGGGGTAATTGGGACCTGACTTCGATTGGCAGGGTCAAGGGAGGTTTCTTGGAGGAAGCAACATTGAGCTGAGAGCTGAAGGATGAGAGTTGGCCAAGCAAAGAGAGAGGTGTGTGCTGAAATGAAGGTACTCGAGGAGGCTGAATCATACGTAAGGCCTCAGAGGCACGTTACAGGTGCTGGGTTTTATTTGACGGTTGAGCAGGAAAGCAGTATGAGCAGGTTTACCTTTGTGTATTGGTTCAATAGAAGATGACAGAAGACACTCTGGATTTTTAAGCAGAAAGGAATCTGCTAACCCACGTGGGACTGCCTGGTGGAGTGATTGCTGGAACATTCCTGGAACATCACAGCAGGACTTCCCACCTGAGAGGCTTTACCTGGACTTCAGGCAGGTAGTTGGGCAATCAGGAAGCTGAGGCTGCACCTGCTGCTCCATGGTGGCCGCAACCCCACTTCCACAAACCACAGCGTACCTGCTAAGTCCCCACCTGCCGAAGGGAGCGCCTGCTGCAGCGCTGCCTCTCTCCCAGCTTCACCCTCACAAATCCACCGTGTCCACAGAACACCAGATTGAGGCAGAAGCTGAGTAACCTCCAGAACCCAAGTTGTATGCAGTCTGAGAAATGTGGTCTTCGGCTTTCCAGCCTGCGCAGTAGAGAAGGACACACTGGGAGGAGCTGGAACAGATGTTGCCGGCACCCACATATTACCTCCTCTTTAAAAGATCGCTTTGATTGTGATGTGGAAAATGCATCAAGGTGGAGGGGGCTGTAAATTTAGAGGTGGGACACAGGTGGGAGACTATTGCAATAGGCCACGTGAGAGATGATGGGTGGTAGGTCTAAAAGGGTAGATGTGAGATGGAGTCAAGAGATTTCAGGGAAGCGGATGTGGCTCAAGCAATTGGGCCCCTGTCTACCATATAGAAGGTTCAGGCTTCAATACCCAGGACTTCCTGATGAAGGCAAGCTGGGTGGAGTGCAGCCCCATGCAGGAGTGCTGGCCCATGAGGAGAGCTGGTACAGCAAGATGACACAACAAAAAGAGACACAAAGGAGAGACAATAAGAGACACGGCAGACCAGAGAGCTGAGGTGGCACAAGAGAATGATTGCCTCTCTCCCACTCTGGAAGGTCCCAGGATTGGTTCCCGGAGTCACCTAATGAGAATACAAGCGGACACAGAAGAACACACAGCAAATGGACACAGAGAGCAGACAATGGAGGGAGTGGGCAGAAATAAAATTAAAAATAAATTTTAAAAAAGAGATTTCAACCTAAATTTTGGAGCTAAAATCCAAAATCAGATCCCATGAGACGGCTCCTCCCTTCTTCTCTGGCCGCATGTCGTCATCTAATCTCACACTTCTGTCTCTCTGTTCCACACGCACCCTCTTCCCGTTTCTTGAACAGCACACGCTTGTTCCTACCTCAGGGCCTCCCCACAACTCTTTCTCCCTTCTGGGCTGCACGGCCTTGAGACTTTCATGACTTTCTTCTTATCAGTCAAATTCCAGGTCAAGAGTCACATCCTCAGAGGGCACCCCTGACCACCCAACCGAAAGCAGCCTCAGGTCAATCTGGGCCTAATGTTGCCCTGTGTGTCAGAGCCTTGATAACAAAACAACCTTGTCTTGTTTGTTTGCCCTCCAAGCAGAGACCTCCCATGGCCGTTGGTGTCTATGTCCTCAGTGCCTGGCACGGTAGACACTCCACAAACACAGGTGGCTGCGGGATGCAGGAGGTGAGAGGGAGGGAGCGGCTGGGGACGGCACTCGGGGCTGGGCTGGGCTGGGTGGACGATGGCGCCACAGAGATGGAGGGAAATGGGAACAAGCAGTGGGCTGGATGGAGGGGAATACAGAATTTACATTTTTGATATAAATTTGAAATGCCCATGTAGTTGGCAGAACAATGGCCCCCAAATACACCCCATCCTAATCCACTGGGCCTGAGACTATGTCACCTTGCGTGGTGTAGTGGTTTGATATGGTTATGAATTCCAAAAATAGTATTGGGTTATGCTTGTAATCTGATCTGTACCTGGGCCTGATTGAGTTATGATTAGGGCTTTAATTGCGCCACATCATTAGGGCATTGAGTCCCCACCCCTTGGTGGCTGGGGACTCACAGATAAAAGGCATGGAAAAAGGACAGAGTTGAGGGATTTTGATGTTGGAGTTTGATGATGAAGCCTTAAGCTAGCGCCCCAGGAAATAACCACACAGAGGAGAGAGAAGCCAGCCCCAGGAAGAGAGGAACGCTGAGCCCAGGAAGAAGCAAGACCCTGGAAGGGAGGGACCCAGGAAGCCGGAACCCTCACAGACGTCAGCAGCCATCTTGCTCCAACACGTGAAAATAGACTTTGATGAGGGAAGTAACTTATGCTTTATGGCCTGGTATCTGTAAGCTCCTACCCCAAATAAATACCCTTTATAGAAACCAACCAGTTTCTGGTATTTTGCATCAGCGCCCTTTTGGCTGACTAAGACACATGGCAAAAAAGACTTGGTCCAGATGGGGAGACGGCCCTGGGGGCTCCAGGTGGGCCCAATGTCATCACAAAGGCCTTTATAAAAGGAAGGAGGGAGGGAGGCAGAGGTTGGAGTGAGGGGAGCAAAGGGCCAAGCCCCCTCCAGAAGCTGGAGAAGGCCAAGAACCAGATTCCCTGGACACCCACGGGGCGGCCCCCCTTCAGATGCCTCTGGCCCTCACGGGTCACGGCCGGGTCCTTGAGCGCACCTGTTTATTCCGCCTTAGAAATGTCCTAAGCTCCTTCACGCACTTGCTGGTGCTTCTGGGAGAGCCTGGGAGCTCCCGGCACGAGAGCCATCTCTTCTGGGGACTCTCGAGCACCAAGCACTGACGAGGCACTCATAGTCACAGTAACGTGGGGGGCCCTGGTCGGCCCCCCATGTGGGTCGGAGCCCCATGTCTCCCCTTCACGCCACCTCCTCACCAAACCAACCGCCACACTGCGGTCATTGCGCCCGGCCGCTGCCTGAGAACCTGACCCCTCCGCTCCATTTCCATGGCAACTGCCTCGGTCCCAGCTGGCTTCTGGCCGCACCAGGGCATGCGACGCAGGGCTCAGGTGCCCCCGACTGTCCATTCTCCTGGCCACGCCAGGAGGGACCGCGATAGGACACAAACCTGTTCCAAATCCCTCAAGAGGCCCCCTGGGCACCTCGGGGTGCAAGTGCCACCTTTCAGCCGGCCCCCCAGCTCAGCTGGCCCTCTGGGGCCTCAGACCCCCCCCAGACAGCTCCCCGCTTCTGGCCCCCATGCACTGGCCTGGGCCCTCTGCCAGGCAGGCCTCCCCGTCCCCTGAAGGCCTCGTGTGCCCCGAGGTCGGTCCCTTAGCCCCTGCAAGACCCCGTCCCCACTGGAGAAGAGGCCACAGGATGAGAGGTGTGTGCTTGTCCCCCCAGGCACTGACAGGGGCTCAGGTGCCCCCTTCTCAGGGACGGCCACTGACCCCTCACTGCCTGCGTCTGCCTCTACCTCAGCACGGCCAGGCCAGGTGAGGACCTGTGTCCACCTCCTCTGCTGACGGCGAGCTCCTCTTCCGAGTGTCAAGGCCAAGGCCAAGGCCCGGTGCCGGCTCCTGGTGAAAGGGGCCCAGCAAATACTTGCAAAGAAACGGAGTCGGCTCCGGCCTCGCCGTTCCCACCGCCTCCCAAAGGCGCGGGCCGGGCGGGCCCTCCGGGGACACCCGCTCGAACTCCCTGCGGTCCTCAGCGGGCAGTCGGGCCAGCCATTTGCCCGGCGCCGTGGCCACCCTGCAGCTCAGGACACAGCGGTGCCCACCGGGCACGGGCGTCCCGCTGAGGAGGAGGAGAGCCCTGGCCACAGGCCCCCCCGGAAAGAGGAACACAGCCCCCCCTCTGCTTTCCCGGTGGAGGCCTTGGTCAGGCCGGGGGTTGGCTCAGGTGCCCCTCCGGGGTCCTGCTCCCAGCAACGGCCCAGGCCGAAGCCAGGCTGGAGTTAGGAAAAAGCTCAGCCGGGGAAACGGACGCCGCTCCACCCGGCCGGGGAGAGGACCACGTTTTAATCGTGTCCTAATGAGAAAGCGCCGTGCATGGGCTCTTGGCCCGTCATCGGCGGAGTGGTGGGACTGCTCCTTTCCTGGCAGGTCTCATTACCAAGCCGCCCCGGAAGCAGCGGACGGCGTCGGGGTCCTTGACAGATGGGCCCAGGTCTAGAGAACGGGTCGCAGAAGCACTTTCAGCTCCACCATCTGGCATTTGTGGTGTCTTTTCTCTTTGCCCAAACATTCCTTCCTGGGTTGTTGGGTGGCTTGTGACGTTTGTTCCTGGGAAAGAGAGAAGGGAGGAGGGGTCCCTGCAGCCGCTTCTAAGTGTGCTCCCTAGAGAGGGAGAGGCAGCTGCCGGGCCGGCCCCCTAATTCCCTGACCCCAGGCCCGGCTTCCTGCCACATCAGCGTTTGTGGAGCAGGCAAATCCACGTTCATCTCAGAAACACCCGATCCAGCTGTTACCTCGAGCCTGACATGGGAAAAGGTGTGAAGGATTCAAAAAGTGAAAATATTTATTTCCTCAAGGCACCAGGGTTCTGGCCAAAGAGTCAAATAACTGAAGATACGTAAAATATGGCAAGTAGCTGCCATAGGAAGTGCATCTGATTGATGCATCTGATTGACCTGGGGGGAGTTGGGGCTGAAGTCAGTCTTGAAGGTGGTAGGAGTTGGGCCCATGAAAACCTGGGGGGAGGGAGAAAGGCCACTGTCCAGAGAAACAAGCACGAGAAAAGGGCATTACACAGTCGGAAAACGGCACGGGCCAAACATTCACAAACCTCGGCCTGTAGCGTAAATGAGGTCAAACCAATTCTAGTAGGATGTTCTCAGATGCAAGATACAGAACAGCCCGCTGAAAGACACATTAAAGCTTCTCAAACTTTAATGAGCATACAAATCCCCCGGGGATCTTGTAACAGGCAGACTCTGGGAAGACTGATGGTGGGATTAAATAAACTAATTGGTAAACTAATTTTATGACTGAAACCCCACATTATCCCAACCCACACCTGGTGGGAAAGAATTATACCAGGAGCTGGGAATCTTGGGGGCCAGCTTAGAACTCTGCCACTTACCACCTGTGTACTGAAAACTACAAAACATCCTTGTGAGAAATGGAGAAAGACCTAAGTAAATGGGTAGATAAAGATACAGATAATTATCATGGGTTAGTAGACTCCATATTGGTAAGAAGTTAGTTCCTTTCCAAGTTGACCTCTAGATTCAGTGTGATCAGAGTCAACATCTCAGCAAGCTTTTTTGTAGACATGGACAAACTGAGTCTAAAATTCATAATTCAAAATCAAGATAACGAATATATCCAGTGTTGGAGACAGAAGAGGGGGATGCAAAGCTTGGGAGGAAAGGAGAGACCGACACCTCTGGGGACAGGGGGCCAGATGCGGGGGGAGACGATACGAAGCACGGAGGCCGGAGGTAGATCCTGCCTGGCAACTTCGGTGTTTGTCGATGAAGTAAGAGATAAGATCAACTGGAACTCTCTTTCCATGCAGATGGGAGTGTGAAGTGGTACAACCACTCTGGAAAACAGTTTGGAAACTGCTTCAAAAGATAAACATAGAGCTATTATATGACCCATTCATTCTACTCCTGAATATTCGCTCAAGAGAAATGAAAGCATATGGCCATTTATAGAAAAACTTGTACCTAAATGTATACAAATAGCTTTTTGTAATTCCAATCTGGAAACAACCCAAATGTCCATCAGCACATGAATGGAAAAACAAATTGTAATACATCCATGCAATGGAATGCTACTGAGCAATAAAAGAGAATAAACTATTGAGACATGCAACAAAATGGATGAATCTCAAAATAATTACGCTGAAAGAAGCCAGACCATAAAAGCACATACAGCATGATTGCATTTATTTAAAATTCTACAAAATGCAAACTAATCCATAGTAACAGAACCAGGTGAATGGGGTGAGGGATTAAAAAGGGGCATAATGAAACTTTGGGGCTGATGGATATGTTGATTATTTTGATTGTGGTGATGGGTTTATATATATGTTAAAACTTACAAAACTGTATACTTTAAATATGTGCATACTTTAAATACTGTTTTCCAATGTATTAGGATTCTCCAGGGAAGGAAAATCAGCAGGATATATATAAATATTTTGGGATTTGTTATAGGAATTTGCTCACACAACTATGGGGATTGGCAAATCCAAATTCCACAGGGCAGACGACAAGCTGGGAACTCAGATGAAGGTTTAAATGAATTCCCCAGGAGAAGCTGGCTGGCTGGAGTAAAGACAGAAATTCTTCTGCCTGCCAGCTGAAATCCTCAGGTCTCCCTTTAAGGCTCCACTAGACCGGCTAGGAGACACCTCTCATCCCTGAAAGCAATCTCCTTTGTTGGGTGTAGATATAATCAACCACAGGTGCAATCAACTGACTAATGATTTAAATCCATGAAATACCCTCACAGTAGCCATCAGGCCAGTGCTTGCTTGACTAAACAACTGGACACCATAACCTGGCCAAGTTGATACATGAATTTATCCATCACATCAACTTCAATAAAGCAGCTTAAAAATTTTCTTTCTTGGGAAGCAGACTTGGCCCAGTGGTTAGGGCATCTGTCTACCACATGGGAGGTCCACAGTTCAAACCTCGGGCCTCCTTGACCCGTGTGGAGCTGGCCCATGCGCAGTGATGATGTGCACAAGGAGTGCCGTGCCACGCAGGGGTGTCCCCGCGTAGGGGAGCCCCACGCGCAAGGAGTGTGCCCCGTAAGGAGAGCCACCCGGTGCAAAAGAAAGTGCAGCCTGCCTAAGAATGGTGCCGCTCACACGGAGAGCTGACACAACAAGATGACGCAACAAAAAATGCCGCTGATAAGGATAAAAGCGGTCACAGAAGAACACACAGCGAATGGTCACAGAGAGCAGACAACTTGGGGGGGGGAGGGGAGAAAAATAAAATAAATAAATAAAATAAATATTTAAAAAAAGAAAATTTAAAAAAAAATTTCTTTCTCTCTTTTTTTCCTGTCTTTCTTTTTTTCCTCTTTTATCTTTGGATTATATTCCTTTATATCAGAATTCTTCTCAAGTCACATTCAATTGCAGCCCTACAGTAAATAGCAGTGTCAGGAAGTCAAAACAAGATCTGAGGCTCCAGGTAGAAAACCACCCACCCAGGAAAGCCCACAGGCAAGGTGGGCCTGTTGGTGCTGGAGGCACACGGGGAGCTCATCGCCAGAACGGAGCCCCCACCCACACCCAGCGTTCAGGCGGGCACCGCAGCCGTATTCTCTCCTGGCACCGCTTTCCAGCTCCGCCAGGCAGCTCCTGGGAGTGGAGACCTCGCTTCCCAGGAGAGGCCACCCCTGCTGACTCACTTCCCATAACCGGCTCCTCCGCTAAGCTACTTCCAAGTTGTAAATCTCATTAGACCAGTTCTGCGCCCTGCCCATTTGAAGATGATGCCCAGGGCAGCAAGGGGACCAGGGGTGACAAGGAGGGACAGAGAACGTGCTCCGGGGCACAGAGCAGGAGTCTGCAAACTATGGGGTGGAGTGTGCAGCTCATTTTTGCAAATAAATTTTTATCAAAACACAGCCACGGCCATTCATTCACTTTTTGCCTGTGGCTGCTTTTGCAGGAGCACGGCAGAGCCAATAGCTGTGGCAGAGACTGTGAGGGCTGCAGAGCCTGCAATAAGTGCTCTCTGGCCCATCAGGGAAGAAGCTTGCCGACCCCTGCTGCAGAGAGCAAGCAGAGCGGGCTTCACCGGGACACCAAGCAGGCCAGGGGCCGGGGAGGCCGGCACTCCAGGAACCACTCCAAAGAAGGGCCCATTCCCTATATCCAAGAAAACCCTCCCATCCCATGACCCCCTCCAGGGCCAGAGCCAGCACGCCCTTCCTTTCTTCCCAACATTTGCTCGAGCTTCTCTTCCTCACCACGGCTTTCCAAGCATGGCCTTGTATCACCCCGTCTTCTCTTCGTCCCACTGCCCAAGTTCTCTGGGCACCACCATGACCACATCTCTGACGTACCCATGCCCAGTATCTCACAGACACCCACAAACCTGAAAGCTCAGAGAAACTTCCAGAGGCGAACAGCCATGATACCACTAGGGCAGGGCAAAAGACCTAAGAAGGTGGGCGGGAATCGGCCAACTTGTCAACCAGGAGAAAGCCACACTGCCATTGACTGTCAAAGCTGTTCTGGCACGTGGTAGTGGCAGGGGGGAAATGTGGGGATAAAAGAATAGAGAAATAATGTAACTGTGTCAGGGAGAAATGATGCCTGGCAGACAGGAGAATCAGAAGCAAAGAGAACAATCAGTGGCAGAAAGCAGGGTAGTAACATTACTGAGAGGGCCAAGGTGGAGAGAAGCTGACCGCAAGGACAAATGAAGATGTCCCAAGCAGAAATGGAGGCAACTGGAGCTTTCTGTGCAGTCTCTCTGAAGGCCAAAAGGATTCACAGAGAATGTATGATAGCAGAATGTTAAATGTCCTTCATTGAATAATTCTAGGAAATTTGAAATTTGATTTTAGAAAAGCATTGATAAAAATGTTTAAATGTTATTTAAACCATCGCGCATCTAAGGCTTGTGTTTCCTCTACCAGGAACACTTTTTCCCTTTCTTGGCTCTGCCTGATGCCCCTTGGCTTAAGATTCCTCTAGAAACTTCCCTGTCACTCCTTCCAAGTGGAGTTCACTTACTACAATAATTTACTTACATGTTTTTCTCCCTTCTTGGACCAGCAGCTCTCCAGCTAAGGGGTCGGCAGCTGCATCCTCCTTCTTATGGCATTGTCAGCACTAGACTGGCCACGTGAAAAAGCCAAGGCTCAAGCAGGTAAGTCACTTATCCAAGATAATCCCATCTAAGAGCTAATGGTGCTGAACTTTGAGATTGTCTGCCCTGCCTATATTGTCTGATGTCTCTAAAGCCCTCAGGAGCCCTGCTGTTTCAGGCACTGTTTACTGTGGCAGTCAATGAGCTCCTGCTGAGATGTGCATAAGCATAACCTCTGGAATGATCACCCCACTCACTTTGAAATCTCTTGGTCATAAAAACTCATTTGTATTTAATATTTCCCCCTTTTGGCCAAGGTCTTTTTCCAAATGCATTGCTAATTGGCACTTGGTAATAATCTCTCCATTCCAGGGAGGCTCATCCCCAGGAGTCATGTCCCACCCCTGGGGCAAGGTAGTGCAAAGTTAGTTTGGCACCCTGTCAGTGGACCTTACTTTGGAATATACGCTCCCCAATGTGACAGAGTTAGACTTATTTATAATTTCCCTACACATGGCTCTTTTGACCCTTTTATTTGAACCTATAATTAGCACCATACTTGTTAAATATATATCCCAGAGACATATGAACAGAGTCTGTTCATATGATGGTTGAGCCCTGAATCTCAGCAGAGTTGCAACACCTACTCTCCATTCATTAGATTCATTCAGGACAACTAACAAAAGAATGATGGTGGACAACGCCCATCCCCAAAAACAGAAAGTATCCACAACTGCAAGCAAGAAGTTCCACCCATCTGCCCCATGGGATCTAAGCCCCCTCTCAATCAGAAACAGGGTGGGCATCACCATCTCAAAATCCTCAAGATTGAGGACTGAACAAACATAAGGGAGGAATGCAACTCTGGACTAAAGTAGATTTATTATTATTCTAGCAGTGGAAGAATTTGTTTTAGTGCCCACCAGAGGTTCTGAGTGGAGGGAGAGGGAAGAACAAGTGTAACGTGGGGGCATTTTTGGGTCATTGGAATTCTCCCGCATGACATTGTAATGACAGATACAGCCATTATACATTTTGTCAAAACCTATAAAATTGTGTGGGGCAAAGTGTGAACTATAATGTAAACTATAGTCTATGGTTAGCAGCGATGCTTCAATATATATTCATCAATTGTAACAAACACACCACACTAATGAAAGATTTGTTAATGGGGCAATATGTGGGAGGCGGAGGGGGAATATGGTAATAATCCCCTATTTTTTTAAATATATTTTTATTACAGAAGTTGTGAACTTACCAAACAATCATGTGCATGTGTAGAATTCCCACTCGACAACCACTCACCAACACATTACACCGCTGTGGAACATTTGTTACAGATTATGAAATAATATCATCAGATGGAATCGCCTATATTTGAGATGTAACATTTATGCAATCTAAAGCTTCTTTAATAAAAAAAAAATACTATGATTAAAATTATTTGTCTAAAAAAAAAAAAAGAGTTAATGGAAACTGGGTTTGAACATAGGGCTGTTATAATTCCAAAACTTGAGCTCATTCCATGAATTTAGGCTGCCACTGAAAGATGCTCAAAGAAAGTACAGTTGGTTCTCAATAATCATGGTAGTGATGTTCTATAAAGTCACCGGGAATGCTGAATTCTGTTCTTACCTAGGAGATATATAGAATTAGGTTCCTGCAAGCCTCTAATCACAACATTTCATCAACTGATAATTACATAGCCTTGTTTTGTGTTGTTTCTGTTTAAAAACTTCTTATTTAATATATTTTGTTGATTCATTAACATTGAGCTCTAAGCCAGGCCTGAAGGAAACTGACCTAACACACCTATTTTCTCCATGAGGCACATCACAGCCTTCTTCTGCTAAGGAACAGTGGACAGCACTTCAACCCTATGCTTGGGGACCATTTTAAACAACAAAATCACCAGGAATAAGCCAAAAATGTGAAAAATGTGGCACCAAATATACCACACAAAGGACACTGGTCACAGTCTGAGAGCTGAAGCCAGAAGGCAGAGTCGCCTTTTTCGACCCCAGCTGAGAACACGGGCATCAGGCGAGGCAGGTTTCCCGCCATCCTGCACGTGTCCCTGAAGTTGCCATGAAGGCACCGTGAGTATTGACTTGGGGGTTACAAACACATTTTGGCAAGTAGGCGAATTTGCAATACAGAGACCGTGGATAATGAGGTTATATCAAGGCTAATTATTGCTGTGAATTTTTTCTTCCCTTGACATTTGAGCCACTCATTCACTCATTCACTCACTCATTCATAATTGGTACCTGTTACGGGCTAGGTGCTGGGATCACAAGAAAGCAGTTTCTGCCTCGAGGTGCTCACCTTCTGAAGGGAGAGACGGGAAGGTAGCAGGCAATTAGGGCATGGCTGATACCCCACGGACAGGACTAAGATAAGGGCGAGCCCCTTTGGCCAACTCAGTGCCCGCTTTGCATTTGGTAGGTGGTTGGGCCCTGCCTCTGGTCACTTCCAGCCAGCCGGAGGTTCTGGAACATCTGGGCATCCGGGAGCTGTGAGAGAAGAGTCCCAGTGCAGAGGAAGGGCCTGGCTGTGCACGCAGGCCGCTGCTCTCCGCCTCCAAAAGGCAGCAGCCCGTCTACGGGGCTCCCCCGCCAGCGACAGGCCCAGCCGGAGAGGCGCCTGCACGGGGTCCCGCTCACGCTCTCACTCTTGACTCTTACGCCGTTTTAAACTGAGCTCTCGGGAAGCAGACTTGGCCCAGTGGATAGGACATCCGTCTACCACACGGGAGGTCCGCGGTTCAAACCCCAGGCCTCCTTGACCCGTGTGGAGCTGGCCCACGCGCAGTGCTGCTGTGTGCAAGGAGGGCCCTGCCATGCAGGGGTGTCCCCCGTGTAGGGGAGCCCCACGCGCAAGGAGTGCGCCCCGGAAGGAGAGCCGCCCAGCGCGAAAGAAAGTTCAGAGAGCCTTGCCTCTACCTGCATCCAGAGAGCTGCCCAGGAATGGTGCCGCACACACACAGAGCTGACACAACAAGACGACGCAACAAAAAGAGACACAGATTCCCGTGCTGCTGACAACAACAGAAGCGGACAAAGAAGACGCAGCAAATAGACACAGAGAGCAGACAATGGGGGGAGGGGGTTGGGAGGGAAGGGGAGAGAAATAAATAAAAAAAAATAATAATAATAATGATAAACTGAGCTCTCGCCCTCAGCACCATCTCTAGAGCCGGGAGTAGGAGATCTAGCGTGTTTAGATTTCCACATATACATTACCTTTTACGCAGTCTCCTGGCAGAGATGAGCCTCTGTGCTCTGCCCAATTTCATGCCCTGACAGTAGTGACCACACAGACGTTGCTTTCAAAGGACTTACTCTTCCTGGTGATGATGGAGAGAACAATGGTGGCGCCTCCCTGTTTGGGCCCATACTGTGGTCATTGTACTGTATACTCACCACCACGCTTCGAGCTCAGACTTACTCTTGTCCTGATCCCACAGATGCGCAAACCTAGACTCAGAAAGGTTAATAACTTGCCTACAGGCACACGGTTAACAGGTGGGAGGGCTGGGTTAGGAACTCAGGTCTGATTCCACAACCAGCAGGCTACACCACCCTCTGTGTCAACACCAGAACAAACTCTTTGTCACTAACTAGTCACCTAGGCTGCTTCTTTTCCAGCACCTTTGGGTGTGCTGAGCCCTCTGCCAAGAATGCTGCTCCCACTCCAGATATCTGCACAGCTCCCCGAGTACCATATCCTCATCCCTCACCTGGCTTTATTTTGTTCATAGACCTTGCCTCTACCTGCATCCTGTCGTAGATCTACTTGTTTATTGCCTGTCTCTCCAGTAGACTATAAAGTCCTCATGGGTGGGTGTAGCAGTTTGATATGGTTATGAATTCCAAAAATAGATATTGGATAAGGTTTGTAATCTGGTCTGTACCTGGGCATGATCAAGTTATGATTGGGGCTTTGATTGGGCCACGTCATTAGGGTGTTCAGTCCCCACCCCTTGGTGGGTGGGGACTTCAGATAAAAGGCATGGCAAAGGACAGAGTTGAGTTTTGATGTTGGAGTTTGATGCTGAAGTCTTAAGCTGAAGCCTCCGGGAAAGAGACAGAGCCATTCGCCCGATAGTCTACAGCTTACCTCATGGAGAAAACAGGAGCTGAGTCCAGAGGAACCCAGGAAGCCTGACCCCTCACAGACGTCGGCAGCCATCTTGCTCCAAAACTTAAAAATAGACTTTGGTGAGGGAAGTAACTTATGCTTTAGGACTTGGTATCTGTAAGCTCCTACCCCAAATAAATACCCTTTATAAAAACCAATCAATTTCTGGTATTTTGCATCAGCACCCCTTTGGCTGGCTAAGACTCTGTTGTGTTCACAGTTGAATCACCAGCACCTAGGAGGGAATGTGGTCCACAGATGGTGCTCCCATAGAATTTGCTAAATGAACGAACCTCTTCTTGCTGCTGTGAATCATGCACGTTTGAAACAGTGCCACAGAAAATAGTAATCAAGGCATGTTTTGCTCTCAAAATTTGAAATAATTCAAATGTTTACAAATTATAAGAATTCATCAAGAATCCCACCATTTCCAAGCTGGTGGGACAAGGGAATGACAAGCGGGGTTTTTGCTGTCCACGAGGCACTAAGCGTGGGTTCAGGTCGCGGTGAGTCATGCTGTTCTTGACATCAGAAATCCTGAGTGGTTGTGATGACTGGCGTGCTATATTTTATCATTCACTAGCCTTATAATTCAAAGTGTTTTGAGTGCCTATAAAAATGTCAGTCAAGGACTTAGGAAGTGCAAGCACCAAAAGACTGAAAATCTTTAACTTTGGAATAAAAGTTTGATGTGACAAAAACACACGGTAATGAAGATGACCCAACTCCACCCTGATACACCCTGCTGCTAATTTTTGAAAGAAGACCCTAGAAAATACTAGTGCCACTGCTGAGAAAATATGAAGCAACTTTAAAGCAAGAATGTACAATATTGGTTTAAGACTTGTGTGCTTTAAGAAGTCATTGTCCTATGGTGCAGCCACTGTGGAAATCACTGTGGTGGTTGCTCAGGAAATGGACTATTGAATTGTCCTATAGTCAATATATGTAATCCCACTTGTAGGTATATACCCAAAAGAACTGAAAACGGGACTCAAGCAGGTACTTGTACACCAAGAGCAGCATTATTCACAACAGCCAAAAGGTGGAAGCCACCCCAGGGCCCCTCAGCAGATGAATGGATAAACGAATGTGCTCTTTCCATACAATGGAATATCATTCAGCCATAAAAAGGAATGACATTCTGATACATCATGTTGAGTGAAATAAGTCAGACATAAAAAGTCAAATATTGTATGATCTCACGTATATGAAATACCTAGAATAACAAACTCATAGAGACAGAAAGTAGATTACAGGTTACCAGGGACCAGGGGGTGAGGGGCAGGAGGAGTTACTTTTTTAATGCGAACAGAGTTTCTGTTTGAGGTGATTAAAAAAAGTTGGGGTAATGGAGGTTGGTGATGGTAGCACAATATTGCGAATGTTATTAATACTACTGAACTGTGGCATTAAAAAAGTAGTTACGGCATTTTAAAAAAATGGAAAAATTTTGAGTTGGATGTTACTATAACAAGAAGTTTTTCTTTTAAAAAAAAAGAAAAAGAAAAGGAAAGAAGCCAAATTACAAAGAAGTCCTTTGTCTTTATTTCTGTGGGAAAACAGGTCTGGATTAGGTGAGTCAAATGTCATTCTTGCTTAAAACGAGATCCCCATGTCCCTACGGAGTCGGAACTCCTCCCTAGTGTGCAGTTGTGACTCTCCCGGAAGGGCCCTCAGTGTGCCTTCTGCACAGGAGTGTTGGCTGGAGGGCGGCAGACCAGCACACCCAGGCGTGAGGGGGTCCCAAGCATCACAGCCAGCCCCCCAGCCTGGTTCTTCTGACCTTGACACTGGACTCTCCGCAGCCCCAGACTAAACTATACAGGCTGCTTGGGAAAGGGCCTGCACTCGTGCTAATGCCTGTCCTTTGCAACAAACCATAAGGCAGGCCCTAACGGGTGAACAAGCCATTTCTTCCCTTGTTCTGAAATTGCCTCTCACTGGCTCATGTTGAACTTTAGCTACTTCTTTCAAACACAGAACAAAATGTCAACTACTATGTAGTCGAAGCCAACATAAATGCCAACTCTCATACCATCTCGGCCCTCAGGATTTGTCTGCATCAGAGCAACCAGACTTAGCATGCAACCCTAGACAGCTCAGCCCCGCCCTGCCTCACCTCTCCATCAGCCCCACCTGCCTCACCTCTCCATCAGCCCCACCTGCCTCACCTCTCCATCAGCCCCGCCCTGCCTCACCTCTCCATCAGCCCTGCTCTTCCTCATCTCTTCATCAGCCCCGCCTGCCTCACCTCTCCATCAGCCCCGCCTGCCTCACCTCTCCATCAGCCCCACCTGCCTCACCTCTCCATCAACCCCACCTGCCTCACCTCTCCATCAGCCCCTCCCTGCCTCACCTACATCCACCCTTAGCACCTGCCCCACACTGCCCCGGGCTTCTACTCACTGACCTGAGTCCACACTGCTCCCTCCCTCCCGGGCCTGTCCTCTGTGCCCTCTGCCACTCTCCCCCAGTGAACAGCGTCCCCTGCCTCCTTGATATTTCAAGAGAGCTCAGCTCTTTTCTGGCCTTCACCTGTTTTCCTGCCTTCCAGCTCCCACCTCCACCTCTGCTGTACAACAGCCTTGCCCGCTTCACCACGGGTCCGTGCCTTCCCCCGTGCACGCCAGCCTCTCCGCACCCACAGGCCCTGGACTTGGCTCCCACTCGTCCTCCCCAAGTCCCACCATCATCCGGGGAGCTTTCAACACCAGGGGCTGGCCCGTCTGACAGGCTGGCCTCAGAGCACCTTCGACCTTCTCTCCATCTCAGCCACTGACACCCACAAACATCCCCAGGACACTGGACTGTCCCCTGAACTACTGCAGTTCAGAAACACCAAGCCCTGCTACCCAGCCCAGGCCACCCTACCTGTGCTCACACATAACTGAGCTGGCCAGGCCCTGGGCCCCCACATCTCCAGGACCCCCCTCGCACGCCCCTCAACCCCGAGCTCACACCCTCTTGTAGACCTGCCCTGCACGCTTTGACCCCAGATCATGGCAGCTCTCTGCCTTATGCTCCTTACACACTCACGCACACATGCACACCCGGGAAACTCTCGCTGTCGTGTGTCTGGTGCCATTACAAACGTACGGTCCCCGCCGCGTGGCTTCTGCACGGCCTGGTGTCCTTGTCTCCAGTCACTTCTCCAACTCTCTCAGGAGTTATTTCAAACTTGCTTCAGTTTTCTGAGGACCCCTTTCCGACCAAGGCCCCCCTTGCCCCCTGTCACCCCTGACTCCGCCTGTGAACTGACCTGCACCCGCCTCCTCACCTCCCTCCTCCGGTCATGTAAGGCGTCTCTCCTGCTGCCAACCCATCGTTTCTGCTCACACTTTGGAGCCCGGCCCCAGCTGCCCATTCTCCAGCGACTGTGGTGGGTGAGTAACAGCCACCCATAGGTGTTAAGTGCTAGTCCCTGGACCTTGTAAATGGCACCTTATTTGGAAAAGGGTCTTTGCAGATGTGATGGGAGCATTTTGAGAGGGGGAGGCGACCCTGGATTATCCGGTGGGTCCTAAATGCCATCACGGGTGCCCTCGGAAGGCAAAGGCAGAGGGAGATTTCCCTGAGGGCAGGCGGTGGCCTGGCGACCACAGACAGGAACCAGGGCAACGCAGCCACATGCCAGGAGGCGGTGGAGCCCCCAGAAGCAAGAAGAGGCAAGGAAGGGCTCCCCGCGGGCCTCTGGGAGAGCACGGCCCTACTGACACCTTGATTCCAGACTTCCAGCCTCCAGAATTGGGAGAGAACAAATGCCTCGTTTTATTCCCAGGCTTGTGAGTCGTGGGTGCAGCAGCCTCTGGACACCAGCGCAGCCGCCTCATCCCACCAAGTCTTCCTTCTCCCGAGACTTCAGGCTCTTCTCCTGCGTTATCTTTTTACTGCCTACCATTTAAATATGGTCAAATCTCCCTATTCTTAGGAACAAACAACAAAAGTAAGCCGCTTGTGATGAATCTCTACTATGACTTTCTCCCTCTGGCACCTGCCATCCGCCCCCAACACCGCCATCAGCCCTGGGGACCCAGCGGGCTCCTTTCCGTCCCTATCACACTTTCTGTCTCGGCGGCAAAAGACGGAAGTCTTGACCAACTTTAGTCCAGTCGGCTGGAAGCTCCCTGAGGGCCAGAACGGCTTCTCACCCGCCTCTGCGCGCTCAGGGCTGCGCTCAGGGCTGAGCTGGGCCCTCTCCTGGCGCACGAGGCCAGGGAGAGCGCAGGGACCACGGGGAGGACAGCGGGCGTGATGGGCCACAGCCGCGCAGGACGTGGGCTCCGGGCACCTTCTCGGGGCCGGGGGGCTTCCTGCGCAGAGGAGAGGCGCCTCCGGGGGCCCGGCAGCCTGAGAGCGAGCGTGTGTTGGAGAAGCCCAGGGAGGTGGATGGCCGGGAACGCTGTGAGCTGGGAAGGGCCAGCAGGAGCGTGGGAGCCATGGCAGGAGGCGGAGGCTCTGTCCACCGGAGACCCGCTGGAGTCCAGCTGCACCTGGACTGCAAAGAGTAAGACCCCGACTCCGCAGACAGGCGACCCGCAGGCTCGGCCGCATCGCGCTGTGCCTAGAGTGGAGGTGGGGGAGGCGCAGAGCACCACACTTGGGGTCCTCACGTGCAGGGGCTGCCCAGGACTTCCAGGAGAGGGTCTCTCTGAGCAAACACGGTCTCCTCCCGACGGCTTCTCTGGAGAGCAGGAAAAAGAGCGACGGAACGAAAACAAGAGGAATCGTGGAGAAGACCGAATGGGAAGATGGAGCCATCGTAACCCTCGAGGTGGGAGGGCTTGACTCAGCTCTGCCGGGAGCCAGCAGGGCGCAGTTCTTGGGCTTAGCTTTCCTTAGCCATAAAACGGCCCGGCTCCATCAGCAACGCCAGCGCCTCGGCCCGCCAGCGCCAGGCTCAGAAAGGCAGCTGCTGCCATCAGCAGGGCCAGAGGGGCTGCTGCTGCTCGAGGACAAAGCCTCCAAGAGTCCATCTACTTCCCACATTACAGTAGCAGGCGTCAACCCTCCAGCAAAGACGAGCTGAGCTTGGGCCAAAACTCAGCAAGGGTCCCGCAGACCTGCGGGGCGGCGGGCAGGTACCCGTTTTTACCACTGAACGGTGGGCATTTGCACTTTCACCCCCAGAGCTGCTCTCAAACCCAAGGGAAAAAGTCCACCTTCTACGAGCCCCATCAAGTTAGGGCACTCTGACAAGCTCCAGTCCCCAGCCATTTTCAGGAAAACGTCTCGCACTGCACGATGCTGCACAAATGCTTGCGGGGACCTCGGGAGCTGCAGCGGCCAGACGCAGGCCCTGCCTTGGAGCGGCCACCCTGAAGGCTTCCCTCAGCCCCTTCTACCGCCCCCGTGTGCGGGCTCAGCCACGACAGGCGAGGCAGACCTAGTGGGAAAGCCACGCGGCACGAGCGGAAGCATTCTCCTTCACCGGCTCCTGAGCTCCCACAACCTGTGCTTCTGCTCTTTTCTCCTGTGTGAGCGGCCGGCAGAGCTGCCTCATGCTGTCACCACCAGCGGCCCTCAGGCCCAGACCTGCCTTCCAACTTGGGCCCTGAAGGCTGCCCTCGATTCACCCGCCCAAAGGTAAAACAGGTTGTCAGCTGTTCATCAGAGCAGGTGGTCGTTTTTACCAGCCCAGGGGAGTTTAGACACCTCATCCATGAAGTCAAGGCAGAGGAAGGCCTAGAGCTAACTCTCCACCTGCCTAATCGTGCGGGACCGGAGAGAACCGCCATCCAGGCTTCCTGTCTTCTCCAGTAATTCCAGCCGCCAAATATCTCTCCGTGTCGGGAAAGGCAGCCAGAGATGGAGGCTGGGGGTGGAGGGCAAGACAGAGAATACTGCATATGGTTTGAATTTTTCAAACTTTGTTAAGATTTGTTTTGCGTAGGCTATCTTGGTGGTTCATATACACTTATAAGTATGTATAATCTGCTGCTGTTTTGTGGACTGTTCTGTAAATGTCAACTGGACACAACTGGCTGATGGTATTGTTAATTTCTTCTGTGTCCTTGCTGGTTTTCTATTAGTTCTTTCTACTGAAGACAGAAGAGTGTTGAAGACTCCAACTACAATTGTATGTAATACTAATATAGAATGTCATTAACAGGTGGGTTGGGTAAAAATACTCACCAAATGTAAGATCTTGGCTATAGTTAGTAGCAATGTTTTTGTCGTTGTTTCATTTGTTTGTTTTTTAGGTACTGGGGTCGGGGATTGAACCCAGGACCTCATATGTGGGAAGCTGGCATTCAACCACTAAGCCACATCGGCTCCCCTGAGTGTCATTCAACCACCAAGCCACATTGGTTCCCCTGAGTGTCATTCAACCACTAAGCCACATCGGCTCTCCTGAGTTGTTTTTTTTAATTTGTTTGCTTGTTGTTTGGTTTTTTTGTTGTTGTTTTTGAGGAGGCACCAGGAACCAAACCCAAGACCCCCTGTGTGGGAAGCAGGCACTCAACTGCTTGAACCATATTTACTCCCCAGTAATATTTTGACCATGCTCTTTCATAGTTTGTAACAATTGTTTCACAACAACGCAAGGAATAGGTGGTGGGGTAATATATAGAAGCCCAGTATAATGATATGCATGTCTGTTTTGTAGGTTCACTACTTATACTATTTATGGATGTTCATTTATGAATGATAAACTTCAATTTTAAAAAGTTTAAAAAAACCATACTAAGATACTACTACACACCTATTAGGATGTTAAAATAAAAAATACTGACAACACCAAGTGCTGACAAGGATACAGAGCAACTAGAATTTTCATATATTACTGATGGGAATATAAAATGGCACAGCAACTCTGGAAAATAGTTTGGCAGTTGCTTATCAAGTTAAGCATTAACTTATATAATCCAGCAATCCCACTCCTATATTTACTCTAGGGAACAGAA
This sequence comes from Dasypus novemcinctus, assembly GCF_030445035.2. Classification (NCBI taxonomy): domain Eukaryota; kingdom Metazoa; phylum Chordata; class Mammalia; order Cingulata; family Dasypodidae; genus Dasypus; species Dasypus novemcinctus. Next base: position 11,962,335 of record NC_080687.1, on the reverse strand, counting down.
AATGTTCTCACAAAAACCTGTATAGGAGTGTTTACAGATGTTCTAATCACAATTGCCAACCACTGAAAATAATCTAGATGTCTTTCAACATGTAATTGGATTAAAAAACAAAACAAACTGGTACATTCTCACAATGGAATACTACTCAGCAATAAAAAGGAACCAGAAATTTTTACAGCAACTTATGCTGAGTAAGAAGAATGCAGTTCAAAGGTTACCTGCTATGTGATTCCATCAACATGACATTCTAGAAAACACAAACCTAAACTGATGGAGAACATAGAGGGGGTTCCAAGGGTTTGGTGGGAGAGGTGGGTTTTAACTTCAAGGGAAGAGCACGAGGGAATTTCAGGGATGACAGAACTGTCCTCTATGCTAATTGTGCCGGTGGTTAACTCTACACATGAGTTAAAATTCATAGACGTTTCCACTTTAATTTAAGTGAATTTAAAATAATTGAAAGAGAACTAAAAATTTTAAACTTTTTTTTAAAAAGAGGCGATAGGAAAAAAATGGAACTGTAGGTCCAAAGGGTTGACCCAAACATGTGCAGTTGGACTTCCCAGGTCAAGTTGCTGACTGCAAACATACAACAGGGGAGAGGATTCAAATGTGGGCATGACCTTGGGTTTGGATTTGCGAGGGGAGTTACTGGGACTCTGGATGTTCCATCACGGTGATGTAATATAACTGACTGGGGGAAATTGTCATGCTTTCTGCGCAGTCCAAATACTAAATACCTTTATTAACAACTTTAATAGTTCATTTTATAGCTGACATGCACAAAATAAGTACATTACAATTAATACACAAATATATTTGAGTGCTTTTTTATGATGCTGAAATAGCCACTCACACAAACATGGTTTAATTTCTTCATATACACAGAATTTACTTGCTTCTTCCTTGCTTTAACAGTGCCTGCCTCCCCCAGAGGGATCCCTCATCTGTTTGCTCAATGTTTCTGCTTGTTTGTTTGCATTCATCTGCTCCTTGTTGTTGGGTGTGCTTTGTTTTGTTTCTTCATTGTCTGTTTCCTGTCAGTTGTCTGTTTTTTCTTTAGGAGGCACCAGAACCAACCAGGACCTCCCATGTGGGAGGCAGGCGGTTGCTCTCTGCTTTAATAGTTTCATTATGTTGACAGCCTTTCTTTTAGCTTCACAGGTGAGGTTGTCACCAGGCTTGAATAGAACACTCCTTTCTCATTCACTTCTTAGCTGAAGAAGCAGACTCCCAGGCAGCTCTGGAATTTCAGACCAATTTAAGGCCAGAAAGTCTTTTCCAATGGGTCGCTTTGATGTGCAAAGACAGACGGGACCCTGCCCTGACCCTGGAACCACTCAGCAACCACCGCAACTTCCTTTCCACGTGCCAGATGCTGAGGAGACACTTCCCCGTGGTGAGGAGATAAACCTGCCTGCAGAGGAATGAGTTCAGAGTGAGAAATGGAGTTGAAATCCCGTCACGGTATTACTCAGCCTTTCGGGTTAGTGGATGGATCTGGTCGAAAGGGCTGAGGAGAGAGGAGCGCACAGTGCAGGAGATGAGTAACAGAAACTCAACATTTGCTGTATTGGAAAGGGGAAGGTTGAGGGGAAGGCCTGTGCCTGCCTCCTCCTGAGCAGCGGCAGAGAAGGGACAAAAATTAGTGTTACTTTGCTGGCCTGCTCCACACAGCCCAGCCCTGTACTGGGCCGAGTTCTCCACAAGTGGTGAAGCTTCCCAGGAGCCGGGGCCATGAGTGCGAATCCAGGAAGCACGGGCCGTGGGGACAGCCATGGGTCCACAGCCCTCGTGGCCGGGGCTCGGGGGCCTCTGCCTCTTGAGAATATCTTCCACGGCTGGCATTTCCCCAGCTGCTTTTTCTTTCCTTTCTACCCCTCAGTCTTGACTCTGCCTCAAACCCGGAGGATGAGCCAAAAGCCCGGGTTACACATCCAGATCCTGAACACACTAGAAGAATCCTCGCCCCCATTCTGGTGGAAGTGTAACTGGATTTGGTCTAGGTTCTTGGCTATGCTGCAGATATGAATTTCAAGAGCACATTGGGTGAGTTAGGTCAGTAATTTATTCAGGCAGGGATAGAAGAGAAATGGGAGAAAATAACAGCAGGGGTCCCAGGTAGAGAGGAAGGGGCTGAAGAGTGACAGAGTAGGCTGATTTATAGACTACAATTCCCCATTATAGATTATAAATGCCCAGGTTTTACTTGCAGGGTAACCATCGCAGGGGAAAAATGGAGAGAGCAGGGCGCAGAGGGCAGGAACAGGCACCGGGACAGGGCGAAGGCAAGAGAGCAAGTGAGCTTGGCGCTTGCTTTATAAACCATTAATTATTCCGCCCCTTTGCTAATGGCACGGGAGGAGTTCCAGCTGTTTGCTGTTTTGACTGATCACCCCACCCATCAATCCCCCAGTGGGGACCCAATGATGAAGTCCTTGGAAATATCCGGGGCTTCCCCAGCCTTCCGGAGGAAGTCTTCTTCTGGATGGCAGAACCTTGGGGAGGGTCTTCCAGCAGCCCTCTTGGGGTTATTGGCATCCATGTGGACTTCTTGCCAGGTTCCAGATCCATCTGTTAATTCCCTATCTTGCTAGCCAGCTTCCTAAGCTCAAGAAGCCACAGCTTAAAAGGACGACTGAGTTAAGGTTCCTCAGCCCAGAGGACTGGGCAGCTTTGCTCTGGAACTCCATTTGCAGGTGCTTCCCTCTGGAGCTCAAGAGAAGAAACTGACAGCAGAGAAGGCAGGAATCGTAGTTCTGGAAAAACTGGAAATGTGCATTGTGTGATCAGACACCCATCTGGGCTAGGCCACCCTACAGGGACCATCCTATGGGGGGCCAGGGGCTCCCATCTCTAGTCCAAGATGGCCCTTGAAACTGAAGCCAGCACATCCCCACTCCAGCCAGCTGGAAGGAGGAAGCGAGGAAGACAGAACTCTCTCTTCCTTTAAGAGCACGCACAGGAAACTGCAGGTGACATTTCCATAAATCCCAATGCCCAGAACTTAACCAGGTGACCACAGCTAGCCACAAAGGAAGCTAGAAAATAGCAGTTCAACTATTAAGGAGGGAGGGGGTATGAATGGTGAGACAGCTAGGGGTCTCTATGTAATGGGGTCTCTAATTTCACTTCGGGCACAGCCTCCGGGGGTCCAGCAGGTGAGCGTGGCTGACCCCGGGGCTCGGCTCCACCAGCCCCCACACCCGCTTCATTCCGGGCCCAAGAGGGAGCTGGCTGAGGACAGCTCAGCTTCCCCAGGGCCCAGTGGGATTAGAGGTGTGATCTCCAAAGCGAGGGCCAGGACCGGGACACTTCCCTGGAGCAGCCTTGCTCAGCTCTCCCCGTTTGGCTCCCTCTCAGCCCCTTTGCTCTCTCTTTGGTCTATCTTTTCCCCAACCTCCTGGAGGTGAGAAGGGTTACAGATACAAAATAGACTTTAGCACCAAGAACATTAGCAGAGATCATGCCAACGATCAAATGTGGATTGTTCTCTGTGTCTGGCGGCCTGGCTGGCAAAGCACAATGTTGTTGTCAGAATTTTTGGATATGAATCAAAATTGTATTGAATATGACCAATTTGCCAAGAAGATAAAACAATTTTATGTGTTTAATAACAGAGCTTTGATATATAAAGTAAAAAACAACAGGACTGAAAAAAATAGACAAATCCACAATAGCGGGAGACGTCAAGCGGGAGTAGTAACTCTGGGTAACTGATAGAACAAACAGATAAAAATCAGGAAGGACATAGATTTGAATAAACCAATTAACCCCTTTGGAAAACAGTTTGGAATTCTCTTTAGAGTTACAGATATGAATACCCAGAACTTTCAGTTCTAGGTCCAGACCCCAGAGAAACTCGTGCATATGCGTGTTGTTATTCACACTAAAAAATATTGCCAAAGCACTGTCCATTGCCAACCACACTGCACAAGGGCCCACCTCCCCTCAGAGAACCCCTTACGCTGACTTTCCTGTCAGCCATCTCTTTATTTGTGTGATCGTTCCCACAGGCATCCTTCAACAACAGAGTTGAGCTCTGGCTGTTCGAAACCTTCCTTGAGTGGAATCACCCTGCACGAATTCTTGGTTCCTGCCTCTTTTCCTCTGTCTTTGTGATTCATCTGGCTATTATGCCTCTGCCTTTTGGCAATGGTGAATAATGCAAACATGGGTCAGAAGGCCCTGGGGTTTAAATCCTGGACCTCCCATGTGGTAGGCGGATGCTCTATCAGTTGACCCAAATCCACTTCCCCATATGGTAAGTCTACACTTAACTTTCCGAGTAGCTGCCAAGCTGTTTCCACAGTGGTGGCACTGGTTTACATTCCCACCAACGACGCACGAGGGTTCCTATTTCTCCACAAACTCACCTATACTTGCCATTTTCTATTTTTCTAATAAGAGCCATCCTAGTGAGTATGGTGGTATCTTATAGTTTTATTTGCAATTCCTTAATGGCTAATGATGTTGAACATCTTTCCATGTGCGTATTGGCCGTTTGTATATATTCTTTGGAGAACGCTACATCCAGCCCAGCAAGAGGCATCCTCCACAGGGCCCACTCTAGTTTTCTGGGGGTCCACATTGGGCCTCACTGTCCCCCAAAGCAGACATTTGTCTTGACCCCTCTATCCTGGAGACAAGGCGGGGAAGGCTGTGTCAGGGCCGAGTTCAAAGATTCAGGCTCTTTGACCCTTTGGCATCCTAACAGGGTTCCCAAAGCTCAGTACCAAGAAATGGAGGCAAAAATGGCTTCTTGACTGACAGCATCCGAATTTCCTCTGCTTCTAATTCATGTGGCTAAGGCCCACCTTGACACGTTTGGCTTTATCTACACAGGATCTTTGAAGTTCCTATTCAAAAATGAGTCTACACATCAATTAATAAGAATGTGACAATTTGAAGTTTTTATAAATCCCTAAAAGAGAAAGATTATGCTTTTGAATTAATCCACTCCTGTGGGTGTGAGGCCCTTTAGATTGGACTACGTCAGTGAGGTGTGACTCAGGTTGAGTCTCCACCCTCTTGCTGGGCCTGATATAAATGGAGACACAGAGAGAGACACACAGAGAAAGGAAGCCGCCATATTATATCCATCCTGCCATGTGAGAGAGAGGACTGCAGGGAAACAGAGAATTCAGATGCTGTCAGTCAAGAAGCCAGGGGTCATTGGCAATGAGAGGAGCAACAAGGAGAGAGGCAGCGGCCGAGTGACGGAGGATGGCCAGAACACTGCAGACTCCGGGAGGAAGCCAGCCCTTCCAAGTCCTTGATGTTGGACTTCCAGCCTCCATGCTGCGAGACAAGCAGTCCCTGTTGCTTAAGCAGAGCACTGTGTGGTATGTGTCACAGCAGCCCTGGCACACAAAGACAGACTGTCTATTTTCATCATAAGTAAGATGACATTGCACTCAGCAGGTGTCAGCCTCTGAGATCAGTCACCCCTAGGGACCTGTGAAGAGTTATTGGAGGGAAGTGGATGTGGCTCAAGGGATCGGGCTTCCACCTACCATGTGGGAGGACCTGGGTTCAATCCCTGGGGCCTCCTGGTGAAAAAGAAGAAGAGAAAGCGTGCCCACGCGGTGAGCCAGTGCCCGTGTGGTGAGCCAAGTGCCCGCATGAGTGCCTGCACAGCAAGCCAGTACCTGCGCAAGTGAGTCATGCAGCAAAATGATGATGCAACAAAGGAGAGATGAAGGGGAGAGTCAAGGTGAAACATAGCAGAAACCAGTAAGTGAGGTGGTACAGCTAACAGGGAAACTCTTTCCATATCAGAGGCCCCCAGGATTGAATCTCGATGAATCCTAGAGGAGAAAAAATGAGAAGGGAAGACAAAAAGAGAAATAGATACAGAAGATCTCACAGTGAATGGACACAGACAGCAAAAACAGCAGGGCAGGGAAAGGGAAGGGGAAGGGGAAGGGGGAAAATAAGTCTTAAAAAAAAAAAGCTGCTGGACTTGTAGGAGGCCAGATTCCGTGTCGTCTCCCCATAGTAAATCATCCCTGTGGCCTCATCAATGCCGATCAGCCCTTCCTTGCCAGCCACAAGGGCCCAGAGTACAAAGTCTCTACCTGGTGTTGCCTTAGAGACGCGCGGGTTCCCAGCCCCACCCCAGGCCAATTCAAGTCGCAGTCTTGACAGGGGAGGCCTGGACAGTGGATTTTTCTAGAGCCCCCAGGGGATTCTAAAGTGCCCCCAGTGTTGAGAAGCACTGGCTTCGTGCCTCTGTCTAAGATGAAGACGGGGTTCTCACATTCTGCGACCCATTTGAACAGGCTTCTAAATTTATCATGCTATGCACTTGTACTATTGGCTGCCATACACCTAGGCCCTAACATATGCCAAGAGCTGTGTTATGTAATTCTAGGCATCGTACCTGCAAGCCTAAAACCAACACCATCAGGTAGCTACTGCTAACAACCACTCCTCCTACCCCCCCCCCTTATTTTTAGCTAAAAAATAAGACTCAGAAAGGTTAAATAATCTGACCAAAACTCACAGAGCAGGTTAAATGGAGAACCAGTATTTAAATCCAGGTTTATCAAATTCCAAAGCATGCTTCTTCCAAGGCTTTCCATAAGGACTTCAATGATTTTAGAAGCAATGCTTAGTACTATCATTCCTAAAATTCCATCCATAGGCAATCTGGGTTGGGAAGACTTTCTCCAGAGGCCACTGATGCAGGAATATGTTTGAGTCCAAGAGATCCAACTCATTACTATTGGAATCTAGTTTTGTAGAAAAGCAAACTAGAGTAAGATTTTGAGCTCAATTACGTTTGTGTTTTTAATCAAGGGGCCAATGTTATCGATTATGCAATAATCCATCTTTGTTTTCATCCTTGAGAAAACACTGCCTGCTGGCATTAAACCCAATGTGACCCTAATTTTGGAAACTTAAGACAGTGCCTGAGACAAGGTTCACACATGCAAGGAGTGAGGAACTGATGAAATGGACAGCGTCTCTCTGACAGCAAGTCACTCTTGAGGGATAAGCCATAGCGCCACCTTAGGCGTGTCTGGGGAGAGGCCCCTGCACGCAGTCAGATGGACGGCCAGATGGACTGCTGTGTCTCTGAGCCACCAGGGCATTGCGTCAGCCGTGCCAGCTCTCGGCTCCAGAACGACCGCCGGAAACCAAAAAGTTGTTCCCACACCGCCCCAGTGGAACGCTGATAAAGCCACACATTGCTTAGAGAGTCTACACCCTTTTAGAAACTGGAGAAGGGGGCGCGGCGGTCATGGCCAATAATCAGCCCAGTCCTGGGGGACGGTGTCGGCCACAGTAGAGGAGCATCAGGCGAACTCCCAGACACCAGCGCGTTCAGACATTCCCCTCGGCTTTGCAAGGGGGAAGATTTCTCCATGTCGGTGCTCTTGGGTACACCCTGCCTAAACCCTGAAATCCTACCACAAAGAAACAGCCGATAAATATGATGCTGAGCAGGGTGCCCCACGCTTCCTGGGGGCCATGACTGTCTGCTGAGTGGGCGGCACATCCTGCACGCAGTAGGGACGTTGTATCCACCTATGGCACTCATCTTAGAGAAGTCTGTCGACAAGGCAACCGAGCTCCAGAGACTACTTAGCTAACAGCCCTGGAAAGGATTTCCCAACCAATTCTAACTGCGGGCCTCACCCCCTTTCCACTACCCTGCCTACTGAGCACCCCAAGAGAGGAGGCCTTCTCTGCCCAGAATGGTGGGCTCCAACCCAGGCCCACCCGTTGTCCCTGTGTGAAGTCAAGCTAGGCCCCTCAAGATTCCATCCAATCTATTCAGTAAATCCCCGCTCTGTCCGCAGGTCCCTGTGCCACGTGCTGCCGGGGATACGACCCAGGCGTGGCCCAGCCCTCCGTGGCTGGCGATCGGGCACCAGGCCGGCACGGGCTGGCCCGCCGGCAGGTCCTGGAAACAAAGGCCATGGCAAGGACGTCGAGCCCAGGAGTCCACAATGGCTTCTTGGAGCGGCTGGCACTGCAGGCAGGCCTCGAAGGAGCACAGGACACTGACCGGTGGGATAGAGCAGAGGAAGTGGCGAGCATAACGGCCCAGAAAACAGGGTGGTGCATTGCCAGGCTATGGAGGCTGAGCCTGGGTTCTCCTCGTGCACATGCTCGCTTCACCACTTCGTTCTCAGTGTGACTTTGCTGACAAGTAATTAACCCCACAAAACCCCTGACATGAGAACCACTTCTAACCCCAAGGCTCATAGTCTTTCCCCTACACCACGATGCACAGAAGTTAAAGCAGACCCATAAAAGAGAGCCAGAGTGGCTGTGAGGATAAACTGAGATAACTGATGGCAAGTGCTAAGCCTGGTTTGTGAGTGGTACAGGCAGTGGTACCCAGGTTTCCCACCAAAATGGGGTGAGCTTCAGCCATTTTTACTGTGTATTACAGGGCATCGTGCTCTCATCAGGCTGAAGGACTGCAGACATTGGAGGTGACACATAGACACACACCACAGAGGAAAATATATCAAAATGTTAACACGGGCTCTCTCTGAGTTGTGTGAATTGTGTAAAGAAGTTTCTTCTTCTTTATCTCTTGTGTTTTCTAAATTCTCTCTAATGAGAAGATATCTCTACATAACCAGGGAGGAAAAAATAATGACAGTGATTATAAATAGTTTAAATACTGGATCCTATAAACACCAAATCTGCAAAGGGAAGTGGTCGATAGCCTCGCAGGCAAACATGCGAGATGCTACACAGGATTTAGGCCCCACTTTCCAGAGAAAATATATTGTGATGATGCCACAAAAATTCCAAAGTACAATAACATGAATAAGACTCAATATATTGCAAAAGGATTTTCATTTTTGCCTTCCTGTGATATTTTTCAAAGATTTATTTTTTAAATTTTTCTCTCTCCCCATCCCTGCTCCCCCCCAGTTGTCTGCTCTCTGTGTCCATTCACTGTGTTCCTCTTGTCCACTTGAATTCTTGTCAGCGGCACCAGGAATCTGTCTTTTCGTTGCATCATCTTGCTGCGTCAGCTCTCCGTGTGTGTGGCGCCACCCTAGGCAGGCTACACTTTTATTGCGCTGGGTGGCTCTCTTTACAGGGCACACTCCTTGCGCGTGGGGCTCCCCTACTTGGGGGACACCCCTGCATGGCATGGCACTCCTTGCACACATCAGCACTGCGCATGAGCCAGCTCATTACATGGGTCAGGAGGCCCTGGGTTTGAACCCTGGACCTCCCATGTGGTAGGCAGACGCTCTATCCGTTTTGCCAAATCCGCCTCCCTGTGGTATTTTTTAGAGCATGTTTACAGGTTCTAACCGATTTGAGACAAAAGCTTGGGTCAAAAAACTAGAAAACCAGGCAGGAGCTGTAGTCCACTGAAAATCATCCTGGGAGAAAAAAAGACAGTATAATTTCTTTTTTTTTTTTTTGAGGTACTGGTGCTGCGGTTTGAACCTGGGACCTTGTATGTAGGAAGTCAGCACTCAAACACTGAGCACTACTCTGGCTCCCATGAGTTGATTTTTTCATTTGTTTTTAGGAGGTACTGGGGATCGAACCCAGAATCTCATACGTGGGAAGCAGGTGCTCAACCACTTGAGCTATACCCGCTCCCCATGAGATGCTATAATTTTAAGTCTCTCTCACCTTAAAAAAGAATTCTGCCCTGACCCCATCTCCTGCTCTAGTCTCTTATTTCTTCTCGCTCCTTACTCCCAGGCAAACTTTGTGAGAGAATCATCAGTCCTAAGTCTCTCCACTGCCTCCTGCCCATTCCCTCACATCTCCATGAGCTGGTTGCCAGCTCCCCTGCCAAGGGCAACGACAACCACCTTATTTCCAAATCCAAGGGACACGCTTTTATCCTCATCTTGTTTGGTTCTTTAGCACTGGACATTGTCAACCACTCTCTAGTGCTTGAGATCTTCTCTCCCTTTGGTTTCTGTGTTAACACACTCCTCCAGGTTGCTCCTGCTGCCATGCCTGTCTGCTTCTTGGGTTTCCTGCTTTCCCCTCTTTGGTGTTCTCCAGGGCATCACTGGGTACCCACTGAACAGCTCAGTTTATACATGCTGTGTTCTAGTGATCTCATCTGAACTAATGGCTTCAAATAACAATTATATTCTGACTCCCAAGTCCATCTCTAACTCAGCCCTCTGCTGAGTTCTTGCTCCCAACATCTAATTCCCTACTGGGCCTGCTTGAGCACCTCAAGCTCAACAAACTCAAGATCAAAAATCATTCCCCAAAATGAATTCTTCCTCCCATGTTCTCTAAGTGTAGGTGCCATTGGCCATTTGTCACCCATACCAAAAATTAGGAAGCCCATTCATTCGAACTTAATATTCATTAGTCAGCTACTATAGAACGAGATGGCTATCTCCCTCATTGCCTTGTCCTTACTACTTAAAATCTAGAGGTGGGGAGGGTGGTCTGCAGGTGGGGAGGGTGCTGGAAAGCAAGCCATTACTTTAAGGTATGGTGAGGCTACGATGGAGAAAGGCTGGGGGCTATGGCAACACTGAGGAAGGGAATCACATCCTAAAATTTGGAGATCAGGAAAGACATCGTTAAGGGAACACCTTGAAGGATAAGTATGAGTTTTCAAGGTAAAGAAGCTGGGGGTGGGGTGGGAGTGTTAAGGCAGAAGAAACATGTGCAAATGCTTGGAGAGAGAACATGGCACCTTATAGCCGAGGAGGGAGGAGCCATCCGGTGCCGTGGAGAAGGGGAGTGCACGCATGGTCGGGGTAGGCGAGAAGGTAAGAGTGAGCTAGAGGAATCAGGGGCACGTTATTATCAAGGGCCTTGTCAAAGAACTTGGATTTCAGTCTGAGGAACATGGAGTCATTGAAGAGTTTAAAGCAGGTGAGGCGGCGGACTTGGCCCAGTGGTTAGGGCGTCTGTCTGTCTACAACATGGGAGGTCCGCGGTTCAAACCCCGGGCCTCCTTGACCCGTGTGGAGTTGGCCCATGCGCAGTGCTGATGCATGCAAGGAGTGCCCTGCCACGCAGGGGTGTCCCCCCGTAGGGGAGCCCCATGTGCAAGGAGTGTGCCCCGAAAGGAGAGCTGCCCAGGAATGGTGCCGCACACACGGAGAGCTGACACAACAAGATGACACAATAAAAAGAAACACAGATTCCCGTGCCGCTGACAACAACAGAAGCGGACAAAGAAGAACACGCAGCAAATAAGACACAGAGAACAGACAATCGAGGTCGGGGGAGAAGGGGAGAGAAATAAATAAATAAATATTGAAAAAAAAAAAAAGCAGGTGAGTTCTTCCAGCATTTGCACACTGAATTGTGTACTTTGAAAGTAGGACCCGGATTTCACTGTGGGAGTGGACTTAAGCTGGCTAAGAATAGAGGCAGAAAGTCTGATTAGGCAGCACACGGCGATGGTGGCCTGGACCAGGGTAGTGGGCTGGAGGCACAGAAAGAGACGGATCCAAGGGTGCTGTAGGAAGTGGCTGGACAGGACTTGGTGTCTGAACACATGTGAAGGATTAGGACAAAGGAATGGATGATTTCCAGCTTCTGACTTGTGTACGTGGATGAATGATGGTGTCACGTCCTGCAGGGGCACTGCAGGGAGGACAGGTCAGTTGGGGCAGGAAGGGGGTTGAGTAAATTGAGTTTGAGTTGTCTGTGTAGCATCTAGGTGGAGCCACCAGAAGCCAAGTGGAAATATCGGCCTGGAACTCAGGGGACCTGGGCTAGACACAAAGACCTGGGAGCCCCTGCATCAGATGGTAACTGAAGATGTGGGCATGGATAAGGTGGCCGGAGAGGAGCGTGTGCAGAGGAAGGCGCAGGTGGCCTAGGACAGGGCCCTGAAAAAGAGCCTCCTTCCACAGGTAACCCTGCAGCCAAGTCCCATAGGTCCTGCCCCAGGATCTTGTGTACCAGTGTGGTCCCCCCATTCCCAGTGCCATCCACCCGGCCCAGGGCCTCGGCTCTTCTCGATTACTGGAGTCTTTCCACTCGCCTTCCTCTTCTTAGGCTCTCCCCTCTGATCTGACTTCCCACACTCCTACGAAAGTGGTCTTCCCCAAAGACCCATCTGAAAAGTCTGTTATCTACTTAAAATCCATTCAAAGTTTTCTCAGTGTCCCTTTTAGGAAAACAAAACTCCTTAGCTTGATAAAGTAGACCCTTTGGGATTATTACACTATCTTCTTTGCCCCATATTGCCAAATGTACTCTCTGACCTAGCCATATGAAACCTACACTCCCCTAATACGGGCCTTTTTGTACCGCTGTGCCTCCCCACCCCCTCTATCCTCTCCTTGAGCTAAACAGCCCTTACTTTATGGCTCTCAAAACTCCATCACGGCGGTTAATTATTGATTTGTCTGTTTTTTTCACCATTTGTGTTCTTGGCAACTGGCACAGAGTAGGCACTTGGTAAGTATGTGCTGAAAAATTACCTGACAGCTAACACTTACTGAGTACTTTCAACCAATCCTTACTCATTTAATCCTAACACTATGGAGTTAAGTAGATGGCTGTTTTATAGATAAGGACACTCTAGTATAGTCGTGTGTACAGGTTAAAGCAGGAAGGGGTGGAACTGGGATTCGAAGGTGGTCTACTCAGGAGCCTGCACTCTGCCCGGGCGTTAGGTTGCATGGGGTGACTCCTTCCTCCGAACCCAAGACATTTTATCTTGCTTTAAAAAAAAAAGAACATATCTTTTACATTGAAAGCTCTATGAGAACAGGAATTGTGTCTTAAGTCATTTTTGTACTCCTTATAACTGGTATGATGCTTTCCACATAACAGATATTCAACAAATATCTGAGAAACTTCAGTTTAAACCCAAGTTTCTAACCAACACCATTTGAGGAATCATTGCCATAAATTGTGCATGTATCTCAAGTCTCACAATATTCCTACAAGTTATTATTTTGCCATTTTGTAAATGAGGAATGTGGCCTTAGAGAGGTTTTACAGTTTGCCCAAGGTCAGGAGGCTGTGAAGGGCGGGCGCACCGCCTACTTCAAGTGTCTGCTTAGCTCAACCACCAAATGAGAAGACAATACACCTTAAGGTCAACAAGTGATCACCAGTTCACATCTAGATTAGTGCTGGGAAAGATGCCAAGAGACCTGGGTCAGAGAAACTTTACACATTACTAAAAATACCTCTGATGAAAGAATTCACTTGGAGAGGCTGGTAGCAAATTTGGTAAGAATTAACCAAGGTTAACACACGAGATGGAAATGAAAGATTGAATCACCCTACCTCCTACATGACTGAAACATGTACCTCTATCATAAAGGGCAGCTTCCAGGTTCTTTGACAGTTTAGTCAGATTTTATTTAAAAGGCCTTTGATCTATCTAGGAATAAATTCTCTTGGCTTCTCTCCAAAATTTTTCAAGTTTTCCACCAACTGCATTTGCTTATTCTAAAGCCTCTCAAGGGTCTGTAAAAGCTAAGATCTTTCCAGAGATGAAAGGAAATTTTCAAGCCAGAGAAAAGTACACAGATGCAGTTCGTTCTAGTAGAAACTTTCAAAAGGCACCCAGCATTCTTCAGCACGAGCCTACTTATGGTAGACTGAATTAGGTGCCCCAGTTTAGTCATGCTCTTAATCTAACCTGCAGTCCTGTGGGTGTGAACCTACTGCAGAAAGGATCTCCTGAAGGTATTACCTTCAGTTCAGGTGTAGTTCCACTGAACGAGGGTAGGCCATCATCAACTACTGGAGTTCTCTATAAGCAGCACAAGTTCAAACACAGCCAGGGAAAGCCACAGGAAGCCAGAAGCAGGAAGTCAGCAGAACCTGAAGGAAAAGGGGAGGGCACTGCCATGTGTCAGGCAAGTCGAGGAACCCAAGAATCGCCAGCCAGCATGCCAAGTGACCCCAAGAGGAATCAAGCCTTCTAGCCTATAAATTCCTGCTGTTAAGCCAAACCAGTTTGTGATATTTGTCATGGCAACCTGGGACACTTAAGACACCACTAATATTGTTTTATCAATCGGTCTTCAATTGTTAAAGGCAAGGCCACTACAGCCTTTCTGACAGTCTATTGGTACACCAAAGCCAGAGTCTCATTATCTTAGGAAAACACGTGATCGCCATTTCAACTCTTTACCTAATGTCGACTTGTATTAACAAGGTCTTGCATTTGTGACCCTTGGGTACAGGCTAATAGGTATATTCCGAGCATATGAATTCCAATTATTTACATCCCATCATAGCTAGACCTTGTCAGGCAAAGTCAGTTGATCAAGAGAAAATGCTTGTAAACAAACGGTGCTAGATCCATTCCATGGAATACTACTCAACAATGGGAAAGAGGACACACAAAACTTGGGTGCCCTTGAGATCTTAAGGGCATTAAGTGAAGAAAGCCAATCCCAGAAGGGCACGTACTACATGATTCCATTTATGTCCCATTTTTGAAATGACAAAATTATAGAAATTAAGAGATTAGTGGTGGCTAGGGGTTAGGGAAGGAGCAAGAGGGCTGAGGCTATGGAAGGGTAGCACAAGGAATCCTTGTGATAAAACTGTTCTGTATCATGTGTTGGAGTTCACAAAAATCAACACCTGATAAAATTGCACAGAACGTGCATAGAAGGCTGATGAAAACTGAATATCAAGGTCAGTGGGATTTTAGTGACTGACTTTCTATTTGCAATACTGTATTTGAGTTATGCAAGATGTTACCAGCAGAGAAAGTTAAAGGACACACAGAACCTCTATTCTTACAAATGCATGTGAATCTACAATTATTGCAAAATTGAAAAATTTAAAGAACTAGATAGAAGATCAACAAGGAAATAGAGAACTTGAATAATATGTTAAAGGAGCTGGACCTGACAGACATACTGCACCCCAAGTCAGCAGGCTATACATTCTTCTCAAGTGCTCACGGGTCTTTCTCCAGGATAGACCACACACTGGGTCACAACACAGCTCTCAATAAACTCAAGAAGACTGAAATTATACAAAACACCTTCTCTGATCATAATGGAATGAAGCTGGAAATCAATAATAGGTGGGAAATGGGAAAACTTACAAATATATGGAGAGTAAACTACATTCTCCTAAACAATCAGTGGGTCAGAAATTGCAAGAGAAATTAGTAGATCTCTCAAGACAAATGAAAACAAGAATACAACATATGAAAACTTATGGGATACAGCGAAGGCAGTGCTAAGAGGGAAATTTATAGCCCTAAATGCCTATATTAAAAAAGAAAGAGCTAAAATCAAATAACTGAACTACTACAGAAACTAGAAAAAGAACAGCAAACTAATCCTAAAGCAAGCAGAAAAAAAGAAACAGCAAAGATTAGAACAGAAACAAATGAAATTCAGAACCAAAAAAACAATAGAAAAAAAACAATAAAACCAAAAGCTGGTTCTTTGAGAAAATCAATAAAATCATCAAACGCTTAGCTAGCCTAACAAAGAAAAAAGAGAGAAGACGTACATTTTTAAAAATCAGGAATAAAGGGGGAGGGGGCATTAAAACTGACCCCACAGAAATAAAAAGGATCATAAGAGGATGTTATGAGAAACTGTATGGCAATAAATTAGACAACCAAGATAAAAAGGACAAATTCCTGCAACCTACAGTGACTCTACAATAAATACAGAAACTCAACACAGCAATCACAAGAGATTGAATCAGTCATCAAAAATCTTCCAACAAAGAAAAGTCCAGGACCGGTTGGCTTCACAGGTGAATTCTACCAAGCATTTCAAGAAGAATCAACACCAATACTCTTTAAGCCCTTCCAAAAAATTCAAGAGGTGGGAAAATGACCCAACGCACATTACGAAGCCAATATCACTCTAATACTAAAGCCAGATAAAGATATTACAAAAAAAGAAAATTACAGACCAATCTCTCTAATGAATATAGATGCAAAAATTCTCAACAAAATACTTGCAAAGAGAATCCAACAGCATATAAAAACAATTATATATCACAATCAAGTGTGTTTTGTTCCTGGTATGCAAGGGTGGTTCAACTTAAGAAAATCAATTAATATAACACACCACCTTAATAAATCAAAAGGATAAAAACCACATGATCATCTAGATTGATGCAGAAAAGGCATTTGACAAAATCCAGCATTTGTTCTTGATAAAAACACTTCATAGGTATATAAAGAAAGTTCCTCAACATGACAAACGGCATATATGAAAATCCCACAGCCAACATCATACTCAATGGGGAGAGTTAGGAAGTTTTCCCTCTAAGATCAGAGAACAAGACAAGAATGCCCATGGTACTGCAGTTTTTCAACACTGGGTTAGAAGTTCGAGCCAGAGCAATTAGACAAGAAAAAAAATTAATCAAAGGCATGCAAATTGGAAAAGAGGAAGTAAAACTCACTATTCTCACATGACATGATCTTAAATTCAGAAAATCCTAAAATATCTCACAAAACTATTAGTGCTAATAAATGAGTTCAGCAAAGTGGCAGGATACAAGGTCATGCAAAAATCAATAGCATTTTTATATACTAGTAATGAGCAAGCTGAAGAGGAAGAAAAAAATTTCATATACAATAGCAATAAAAAGACCCAAATATCTAGGAATTAATTTAACCAGGAACATAAAGGACCTGTATTCAGAAACTGTGAAACACTGCACAAAGAAATCAAGGAAGACCTATGCAAATGGAAAGAAATTCTATGTTCATGGATTGGAAGACTAAACATTGTGAAGATGTCAATTTTACCCAAATTGAGTTAGAGATTCAATGCAATACCAATCCAACAGTCTACTTTACAGAAATAGAAAAGTCAATTACCAGTTATTTGAAAGGG
Source organism: Dasypus novemcinctus (assembly GCF_030445035.2). Taxonomy (NCBI): domain Eukaryota; kingdom Metazoa; phylum Chordata; class Mammalia; order Cingulata; family Dasypodidae; genus Dasypus; species Dasypus novemcinctus. The sequence continues at coordinate 11,945,554 of NC_080687.1, read as the reverse complement.
AGAAGGATCCCAAATAGCCAAAAATATCCTAAATAAAGAAGAGCAAAGTTGGAGAACTCATGCTTCTTGACGCTGAAGTGTATTATAAAATGACAGTGGTCAAAACGGCACGGTATTGGGGAGCGGATGTAGTACAAGTGGTTGAGCGCCTCCTTCCCATGTACAAGGTTCTAGGTTCGATTCCCAGTACTTCCTTTAAAAAAAAAAAAAGCATGGTATTGGCATAAATGTAGATACATTGACCAATGGAATCAAACTAAGAGTTCAGAAGCAGAAACAGACACTCACCTCTATGGTCAAGTGATTTTTAATAAGCCTACAAAGTCAACTTTTCTGGGAAAGAACAGCCTGCCTCTTCAATAAATGGCACTAGGAAAACTGGATATCCATAACCAAAAGAATGAAAGAGGACTCCTATCTCACTCTGTGAACAAGAATCAACTCAAAATGGATCAAAGGCCTAAACATAAAAACCAGGACCATAAACTCCTATAAGATAATGTAGGGACACATCTACAATTTTATAGTAGGTGACAGTCTCTTAAATCTTACAACTAAAGCATGAGCAACAAAAGAAAAAATAGATAAATGGGACCTCCTCAAAATTACTTCTGCAGATCAAGGACTTTGTAAAGAGGATAAAGAAGTATCCTACTCAAGGGGAGAAAATATTTAGAAATTACACATCTGACAAGGGTCTAATATCCATGATACATAAAGAGGTCCTACAACTCTTAATAAGAAGACAAATGACCCAATTTAAAAATGGGCAGAAGACTTGAATAGACATTTTCCTAAAGAAGATATACAGTGAAAAAAAAAACATGAAAAAATGTTCAAGATCACTGGCTATTAGGGAAATGCAAATTGAAGCTACAGTGGGATATCATTTCATACGTGCTAGAAAGGCCACTATTAACAGAAACTATTGGGGAGGATGTAGAGTGACAGCAACATTTACGTACTGTTGGTGGGAATGTAGAATGGTAGAGCCATGGTGGAAGTCTATTTGAAGTTCCTAAGGAAGTTAGACATAGATCTACCATGTGACCTAGCAATACCACTACCAGGTTTATACCCAGAACTGAAAACAGTGACACAAACAGACATCTGCACAGCAATGTTCACAGTGACATTACTCACAATTGCCAAAAGATGGAAACAACCCAGGTGCTCATTAACTAATGAATAAGCAAACTGTAGTATATACACGATGGAGTCTTATTCAGCTGTAAGAAATGAAGTCATGAAGCATATGACAATGTGGATGAGCCTGGAGGACATTATGTTGAGTGAAGCAAGCCAGGCACAGGACAAACATTGTATGATTTCACTATTGTGAACTAAACATAATGAGCAAACTCAAGGAGTTAGTAGCTAGAATATAAATCACCAAAGAATGCAGTTAGAGAATGGAAAGTTGAGGTTTAATCTGTACAGAATTGATAGTTATTTGTAAATGTTTGCAAATGAATAGAAATGGTGAAAGGCCATCACAGGACTTGTAACTAGTAGCACTAACATATGGGTATGAAAGTGTTGTTTTTGTTTTTTGGAATAATGAAAATGTTCTAACTGATGAATGCACAACTCAGAGATTTTACAAAATGCCATTGACAGTATGCATTAGATAAAGTATATGGCTTATGAACAAAAAAGATAATCAGGTGGGTTGGGGGAAAAATACACCAGAACTATAGTTAGTAGTATTCTTTGAGGATGCGCTTTCATAACTAGCTACAAATTATTTACAACAATGCTAGGTATTTCTGATGGGGTGACATATGAGAGCCCTGTATGTTACGCGTTTGTTTTCTAAGTTCACAACTTTTACTATACACTCACAGTTTGTGTATGTTCATGTATAATGTACTTCAATAAATTGTCTTTAAATTGGAAAAGAAAACCGAGATAGGGCCTGTGGCAGTTTGATATTATGAATTCCAAAATTAGATATTGGATTATGTTTGTAAGCTGGTCTGTCCCTCTGGGCATTAAATAATGGTTAAGGCTTTGTTGCATCCCCATCCCTAGGTGGGCAGGGACTCACAGAGAAAGGACACCCCAGGGGGTGGTTGGGTTTTAACGCTGGAGCCCACAGAGGAGCAGTCTCTCGATCAGACACAGCAGAGACCCCAGGAAAAGAAAAGAGCTGTTTGCCTGATAGTCTACAGCCGGCCTTGTGGAAACAGCAGGGCAGCTGAGCCCTAGAGAGAGGCAAGCCCCGGGAAGAGAGGAACCCAGGAAGCCTGACCCCTCAGAGAGGAGCCATCTTGCTCCAACACGTGGCAACAGACTTTGGTGAGGAAAGTAACTTGCACTTACGGCCTGGTAACTGTAAGCTTCTACCCCAAATACCCTTTATAAAAACCAACTGATTCTGGCATTTTGCATCAGCACCCCTTTGGCTGACTAATACAGGGCCTATCACAGAGCAGGCACTCAAAAACACTGGGCTGTTATTTTGGCAGCTCTTCAAGGTAAAAACTGACAGGCAATGAGTTATTACAGAAAACATGACTGAAGAGAGATGGGAAAAGCTTTCAAATAACATGCACAGGTACCAGATAACAAAGGAATTTGAAAAGAAAGGCGGGCTAGGGGCCGTGGCTTTTCAACAGTCTGTGAGAAGAATAGTAGCTATTGGGGACTTCATTTGCTGAGAGTTCAATATGAAGAGTGTGGCACATTGATGTACTTAAAAGGGGGCGCAATCTTGGGTTCCCACCAACACTTCGTCTACCTGGCTGCTGTGTTTATCCAGAGAATATAGAACAAGAGATGTGAATACCAAGAGTGCTTTCAGAATGGGGCTCACAGTGAACGGTGGTGTGCTGGAAAGCCATTTAACATAAAGACCTGTCTTGAGGACAGAAGACCTGCCAGGAACAAAGGAAGGGCTACACGGAAGGGCAACCTAAGTCTGATAGCAATTCCGGTTCCTCAACATTGCAGCAAGGTTCAGGGACCCCAGGACAGGCTGAATAACCATGGGACGGAGACCGACAGGCGCAGCTGCTTCGCTGGCGGGGGAAGAAGTGGGAGAAATTGTTGGCTTTTAAGGTATTCCCCCTCCACGAGTCTGTGATAACTACACGGAAAATTTTTAACTTTGCCCTTTTCAAAAGACTATCCCGCTACATAAAGAGAAATTCAAGCTACGTGCCAACTAAATGTAGGCGCATATGAGACGCTGTTTTACACGTGGACTGTGGCTCTAGAGAAAATCTCTTCGGGTAACAAAAGTAGTAACTTTTGAGCAAAAACAGTGACACAATCTTTTAAGCGTATACTTCCAATTTGCAAGTACATTTTAGGCAAACAGGAAAAACCACACTTAGAAACCCACAAGCACAAATAAACCAACTTTAATAGATATTATTTTGTATTTATATAGCGCCTTCTTCAAGAACTTTAAATGCTTTACAGACATTATATCTAATTAATCCCCACAACAACCCTGTGAGGTAGGTATTACTCCCATTTTACGAGAGAGGGAGACTGAAGCACAGAGAGGTTAAGTGACTTGCCCAAAGTCACACAGTTAAATCCACCGAAGAGCCAGAACCTGAGCGCCGTAGCCTCCCAGCTCCCAGGTAAGAACCTCATGAGAGAACCTTTAATGAAGTGTCTTGAAAGAAAGTATCAAGAGTAGTATGTTATGAAAGTGAAGTCTTCCTCCTGCCATCAAGGAAAGAAAACACCCAACGCTGATGGTTAGGGGGGCAACACCCAGGTCACCCACATCTGCTTTCCCTTTCCTAAGGCCCCGGGGGCTCCTGTCTTACGTAATCTCCTAAAGGTAAAGTTTCCAAGACAGAAGCCATGTGACCTAGAAGTGGAATTGAATTTAGAATATTTACTTTGTTAAGATCATTTGTAGAAATTTTTATTCCAATATACAAAATATGGGACAGCCATTCAACAAAAATGTACAGAGTTACATAGCAATCCGCCTCCACTTACAACTTCAACCTGGCCCTCGTTTTTATCGCAATCAACCAACAACCTCACAATGCTTTCTATCCGGGTCACTTTTCTTACTAACAGCTGCATTTTTCTCTCCAACTATAACTCTAAATGTTTTTAAAGTATATTGAGTTTCTGGTCAACTTTAGTAAGACTTTTTACTTAGATTCAGCTGCACAGAGAGTAAAAAGTAAGTGTAGAACCACCACCCCAGAGCCCTCCCCTGACCAAGCTTCCTGTTAAACGCAGTGTGGGTGTGAACAAAGGGCGTGGCCACCAGAGAACGCAATGGAAATGCTGGAACTTGATTTCCCATGGAAGTTAACCTTCGCTTGTGCAGCGTGATTTTCTAAAAAGTGCAAAATGTAAAAACACAACACAACACAGAAATCCAATGCTATACCTGTACACAAATGACTTACTTTATCTTTCTTATACATGCCGTGGCCTAACTGATGTAAAAACTGGTTCTGCTTCACTTTATTCTTTTTCTCTGTGCTGAAAGCTGCAGAAATACAGCTTTAAATATTCCAAGAAAATTTGGTTTAAGCCCTTGAAATTAAAAAATTGATCCGCTTCCCTTGCTATGACTTTCCCTCGATTACTGGTTGGGATTCTCTTTGCAAAGGTGGTAGATTAGGCAGCCTATTTATAATTTGTACAAAACAATTCCAGCCAGGGAAAGGTTTACAAACTGTATCTTAAAAAGATGTTTGTTAATTTTTCTCCCAGCACACGGTTAAACAGCCCAATTAGCTAAACGACCCTGTTAAAGATGTGTTCATTGAATGAATAGGTGAAGTCATTTCCTGAGCTAAAAGATACAGATAATAAATGTTAATAGCAGCAGACAAAAAAACATTCTTTTTTGTTGTTTTTCATATTCAACAAGTTTTAGTAAAATGACTTTAAAAAATTACATCAATTAAAAAAGGAGCGAGATTACTGTCTGAAAAGGATTTGATAAAGAACATCCAATACCTGATTGCTATTATTTTGTCTAAATATTCAATTACTCTCTACAAGTTACATTTGGCCACCATCGGACAACTTACTGATGCATAGAAAAGTGTCAAATGCAACAGCTTACATTTTATATTAATATGTTCCTTTAAAAATCTCCAAGGGAATGGAGTCCTAACAAATACAAATTTTAATTTTGGAGCACTCTTCCAGTAAGATCTGTAAATGTGAAGTGAGGGGGGGACCCAGAACTTGTTGCTTGCATTCCTGGTCTACTTCATTAAACCGTGATCTTCAAAGGGCTTTTTGCCGGCTACCAGGGCTGCTGGGGTCACGATGACTGATGACTTCTCTCCAGGGTAAGGAATGACGACATTTGGAAATAACAGAACTGTTATGACGTCAATCTGCCAAGCATGGCCTCAACTTGAAACATTAGCATATTTAAGAACTCTAAAAACTGGTATACCACCACTGCAGATTTTCTTTTATCATTCCAACAATGACAGGGAATTCTTAATATTTTTATTTTGCTAAAATTAAAGCTGAATAAAATATCTGACTCAGAAACTATAACAAAAGAACAAATATTTAGCCAGAGATATCAGTTCCTCCTGAAAAAAGAATATTTACCTCCTCTCATTGAAATTTTTCTCAAGGTATCTTACTGATTTCATAAAGAATTTAAAATTCATCTTAAAAATAGAAACAAACAAAAGGACTAATTAAACTGACAAAAACAAATAAAAATATGCTCAAATTTACCGACAGAATCATGGGCACTTCATACAATACTTAAACTCTACCAGTTTTAAGTAAAATAAATAAGAAAAAAAAAGTATAATTACAAAGCCAGTCTTTCCCCTTGGGGAAACAAAAAGCCACTTTTGACCAATTGTTCCCTACATATACATATACTGTATATTATTATAAGCTTCTTCAGAGAAGCAAAACATATTTGTCTTCCCGACACTGAATTCTAGTATCTGTTAGTTAATTACATCAGGAAGGCAACTACAAGTGTTGGGCCCAAAAGTGTATCTGGTTTATGCTTGAAAAAAAAAAAAAAACACTGAATCCACTTTCTATATATACTGAACACAGGCAAATTTACGCATTGTATCCAATATTATATCTCCTTAAATAATCAATACAATCCAGCACAGATTCCTAATCTTTCTATTGCACCCCAAGGAGTTCAGATTATTACTGGTGCAATTAGTAAAGAGAAAATGCGTGTCAGTTACTGGAAGGCTGTTTAACAAGAGGAGCTGGGTATCTCTGATTTCACTTACTTGTAGGTATATGGAACTGCACGGACAGCATGATACCTGAGCAAATAAATCAACTACATGATAGAAGGGCTGGTCAGTCCACAGTCTTTGCTTTATTGTGTGCAAAGTGAGCTACTGCCCCCTGAGCTTCCTGCATTTCTCTTTTCTTGAAAAATCAGTGCTTGATCCTTTCCAAAATAACGAGAGAAGAAATGAGGCAGAAAGTATCTCTTCATCACAGTTCCCCATTCAGTCCCGAGACTGATAGAAAAGGATGTAACCAGACTCAGAGTTCTTTGAGATATCTGATGTCAACCCGTAGAATTCTTCAATAGCTTGTGCATCTATTTTCTGGGAGGCAAAATGGAGACACCATTAGTACATAAACCAGCTTTCCGAACTCCCAAAATCCAGTAAAATCTTCAGCATTTCTTAGAGAACTGTGCCCTTCATTTTCTCATTTGTAAAATAGTCTGTACAACCAGAACAGCTTAAAGACTGGCACTGCCCAAGTCCTGGTGAGAATGCAGAGCAAATGGAACTCTCTTATAAACTGGTGGAAAGGTAAAATGGTGTAATACTTCAGAAAGACGTTTAGCCATGTTTCTGAGAGCAAAATAATTAACTACCCTTTATCCAGCAAGTCCACTCCTAGACAGAGGCTGAACTACACGACACGACACGATTGTCAACCACTTTAAACCCACAAAAATGGCAAGTTAATAAGGTCCAACCTAGTACGTACCCAAGAGAAATGAGTGCATATGTATAGCAGGAGACATGCAAAAGGATGATCGAGGCAGTTTATTTTTAATTGTCAATAACTGACAGAAAGGTACATTTCTAATCTGGTGTCTTCATATACTGGAAAACTATGCAGCAATAAAAAAGAATGACTGCACTACAGGCAATAATAAGAATGACTCTCAGAGACACAATGATGAGTGGAAAAAGCTAGGCACAAAGACAGTAATACTGAGTTCATTTATACTCAAGAACAGGCAGGGAAGCGGATGTGGCTCAACAGATAAGAGCGTCTGCCTACCACATGGGAGGTCCAAGGTTCAAACCCAGGGCCTCCTGGCCCACGTGATGAGCTGGCCCAGGCACAGTGCAAGGAGTGCCGTGCCACGCAGGGGTGTCCCCTGCATAGGGGAGCCCTGCGTGCAAGGAGCGCACCCCGCAAGGAGAGCTGCCCATTGCGAAAAAAGTGCAGCCTGCCCAGGAGTGGTGCCACACACACGGAGAGCTGATGCAGCAAGATGACGTAACAAAGAGAGACACAGATTCCCGGTGCCGCTGACAAGAATACAAGCAGATACAGAAGAACACACAGTGAATGGACACAGAAAGCGGATAACTGGGGGGGGGGGGGGGGGGGGGGAGGGCAGGGAAGGGGAGAGAAATCTTTTTAAAAAAAAGAACAGGCAAAAATTTTTTTTCACTCCCCGCCCCCCCCCCCCATTGTCTGCTCTCTGTGCGTTCTTCTGTGTCTGCTTGTATTCTTTGTCAGCAGCACCGGGTATCTGTATCTCTCTTTGTTGCGTCATCTTGCTGCATTAGCTCTCCGTGTGTGTGGTGCCACTCCTGGGCAGGCTGCGCTTTCTTTCGTGCTGGGCGGCTCTCCTCACAGGGCGCACTCCTTGTGCGTGAGTCTCCCCTACGCGGGGAACACCCCTGCGTGGCACGGCACTCCTTGAGCACATCAGCACTGCACGTGGGCCAGCCCAGCACATGGGTGAGGAGGCCTTGGGTTTGAACACTGGACCTCCCATGTGGTAGGTGGACGCTCTATCCGTTGAGCCAAACCCACTTCCCAAGAACAGGCAAAATTAATCACAACAATAAAAGTCAAAGTAGTGGGCTCTGGGGGAAAGGCAGGGGGCAGAGGAAGCTGTGGACACAGGCAGAAAGAGGACCAAGGCAGCCTGCAAGATCTCGAGCTGGATGGGGATCCCATGTAGGGGAGGGCCGAGGGGGTGCATGTACTCATATGTGAAAACTCAGCATGCTGTTTGCTTGAGATCTGCACACTTTCATGAACAAATATTATAGTTCAATGATTTTTTTTAATGAAAGATACTAAATATCATAGCTCTATTGTTGAAAGCTTATCTCTGTTTTATTCTAAATGTTAAAGGTTAGTTGACTACTCAAGCACTGGGATTAGATATTAAAGAGTAAGGAGTAGGAATTAAACTACAATCTGAAGACATTTGTCTAATATTCATCAACTGTGAAATATGAATAAAAACTGTCAGAAAAAGGTAAAGAGCAAAAAACATATACGACCTTAATGAAAAGTAAGAGATTATGAAACTACTTACTTCTACAATGTCGTCATCAAACAACAACCAAAAATCATGACTCTTAACTATTGCAATATAATGGCCTCGATTGGGACCACTGAAACAAAGAGAAAGAAGAGTTAATTTTATGCAATTCTTATAAATATTACTCTTGTATACCCTAAATTTCATGTTCTATAGAGCAAAAAAAAAAATGAAACATAAAAATATCCCATACCCATTCTTACCAAAACAAGATCAAGCTACACTGATTTGAACTGGCATTCAATTTTAAAATAAGATAATTAGTACTTTTAGAGATATAACCAATACTCTATTTATAGAAAGCTATTTCATTAAATCCTTGTCATTTTTATAACTTTCAAATTTGTTTCTATGGAAGATTTAGGTAAATTTTTCTAGCTCTGTCTGTGTGTGTCACAGCCTGAACGGGCTGACTTAAAGTACAAAACAATGAATATAGAATTACTTTTAAGTCTTATGCCCTTCACAATAGTTTTTCACTTGAGGAAAGATCCAATGTTTGAAAAGACAAAGAGAGCAAATCCACAGTTCTGAAATCAAGTTCAAACTTCATAAATATTTTTTAATTTACCAAACGGTAAGTACCATTAAAATTAGTATTATAAGTGCCTCTGCATCTTATTTTAAACAAAGGTGGAATACAGAAATCTAGATTTGAATAAAAATAAATTAAGAAGGGATTATTTCTTTTTAAAATTCTTTTAAAAGGATTTTTCCTTTATAAGGATACATGGCAAAGCTTTTTAAACTACCTCAGTTTAAACATGATTAATCTGATAAAAGCTTATGTATAATTTTTATTAAATTGTAATCCTATAAATGATTCTATACTTAAAACAATTTCAAACACAAATTTTTTCTTAAGGTGAACACTACTCTAAAAAGCGGCCGCCTCAGTCAGCTTGGAATAAACCACCTTCTATAATACAATGTCTCATGTTTTGTGGAAACTCTGGTGCTGTGGGTGAGATGAGCAGCTTAGGTGGCAGACTGACACAAACGAGAGTACTTTTTACTCTTTTCTCTACAGAGGAAAACACTTCAAGACTAAAAAAATATGAACTAAAACAGAAGCTTTTAATGCGTACATGAGGCTATTTTCTTCATCGTTGTAGGGTTCATCTAAAGAATCCTGGGAGGAAAGAGGAAGGTGGGCTAAGGACTGGTGGGTTAAAGATGAAATGAGTTCAGCAGTTCTTATCTTGGAAGCAGAGCTAGTTTCAAGAACAGGGGACAAAAATTACTTTCAGAAACTAATAATGAGATGAGGAGCTGCAGCTAGTAAGTCCATATCTAGGGAAGTGGTTTATTAGGGATTTGCATTCTGAACATAAAGTCCCTTGTTAATTCAGTATCTGTGAATGATTAACTGTGGGGATACCAGTCAACTTCTTGCCCTTCAGACACTTCCAGTACAACAAATAACTACACCAAAAATGTAATGCAAGATAGACTATGCTGTACGAGCAGAGCCAACGGGGCTGGATGGACAGCAGAACCTCAACTACCAGAGGGCAGGGAGGAGGAAGCGGGTGAGCAATCCAGAGAGGGCAGTGACACAGAGTGGTGCCTCCTGTGGACTCTAGGGATGCCATTTAATAACTCTATAAACGTTTCCTGGAAACCACCACACACAGGTACTGGGGATACAAAATGAGTAGGCTGGACTGGCAGAGACATGCTGAACATGGGATTCTCAACTGTTGAAGGATGCAGGCAAACGTGACCCCTCCAAACTCCCACAGGACACATACCTACCAGGAAATGTCATAAAACAAAAAGAGTAAGAAATACTATCAGTCTTCTGCTAACGAACCCATTGTTTCCCATCTTAAGAAGCTCTTGGGAAACGGACTTGGCCCAGTGGTTAGGGCGTCCGTCTACCACATGGGAGGTTCGCGGTTTAAACCCCGGGGCCTCCTTGACCCGTGTGGAGCTGGCCCATGCACAGTGCTAATGCGCGCAAGGAGTGCCCTGCCACGCAGGGGTGTCCCCCGCATAGGGGAGCCCCACGCACAAGGAGTGCACCCCGTAAGGAGAGCCGCCCAGCGCGAAAGAAAGCGCAGCCTGCCCAGCAATGGCACCGCCCACACTTCCCGTGAGGACGACAGAAGCGGACAAAGAAACAAGACGCAGCAAACAGACACAGAGAACAGACAACCGGGGGAGGGGGGGGAATTAAATAAATAAATAAATCTTTTTTAAAAAAAGAAGCTCTTGTTTGCATGAGGAAGACAGACATCTAAAACAGGAAAAATGAAGTATAGTGCAAAGGAGCAAGTTCCGGCTTATGAAACTCCTCTGTTATCTCCTGAACACAGAGGAGCGGCACCAAATGAAGACAGAGGCTGGATACAGAGTACCAAGGAATCCATCAAAAGAGGTCAGAGAGGCATGAAGCAATGACAGTGAGCTGGGAGGAGGGGTGGGGGTGGGGGCAGGCTGGAAGAACTGCTGTGAAGCAACCAACAATGAATTTTCACTGAAGTTAGGCCGAATTGTGAGCAAAGCTAATAAGCACCTCTATGCAATTCTGTGCAGCAATGATGACAGATGGGGTTGAAGAAATGGAAGGGTGGCAAGAGAATTTGAGGGTACTTGTGAGAACATGCTTTAAATAACTGACCATGGAATTAAAATTGGAGGAAGACACAAGCAACGGCAAGTAAGGAGGGCAACAGGAATGTTTAACTTGAAAAGAAGAGAGAATGTGGAGAGGGCCTGGTTGTGATCAGAATCACAACTAATGGAGCTCAAGAGCTTGAGAGAGAGCAGGTCCAAACGACCTAGCACAGTAAAACTGTCATGCAAGTTGAAGAACTAAACAATGTTGTAAAGTTAGAGTTTTAGCAGGCAGTATTATTATTTTATTATTAAAACAGTAGTAGCAGACAAGTGATGTACATTTTTTCCTTTTAACTACAATCCAATGAGATAGGTAATATTAGCCAGATTTTAAAGAAAAGAAAATAACATCCAGGAGGTTCTGTATGAGGACACACGGACAACAAATGGCAGAATGGAACTGAAACCTCTGGTTGGAACCGCCACCCAGAGGTTCTTCCCTCTCCTGACACCGTTCTACGCCTTTCAGGTGGTATCACCCTTACCTCAGAAACAGAATGCTCCACATGAGGAAAAGAAAGATCCTACTGCTGAGGAGCCAAGGCTGACAATGAGTAACGTGACAAGGGTAATGGGGTGAGAGACCAGTAGAGAAACACTACTAATCCTAGTTCTCCTTACACATTCTGAGAAGAAAGTTAGGAGGAACAGCTGAAGACTAGAAAGCTGTGCCGCTTTTTAGTTAGAGAAAACAAGTTAGTACGAGTCTCCCAAAACCAAGGGGAAAAGGATGGGTGCCCCGTTCTAAAATTATAAAGGAAATTCTAGGCAGTCAATGAAGATTCTATGTTCAAATATAAATCTTGATAGCTTTTGCTTAAGTGACACCCTTGTACTTTGAGAATTTTTTGAGCTTACATTTTATAAATTATATATATACACACACACACACATATTTGTGCATCTTCATAAAGAGAAGACACACATACCATGTTGTAGAGGAGGATGACAGTGAGATCACACTAAATTGGCTACCCGGAAATACTAAAAAAATGCACTGGTAAATAAGAAAACTGCTTTTTGAACATTACTTCTAAATCCACTTTAAATGCTTTAAATAACTATGATAAATATATTCAATTACTCTCAGGAATTACTTATTTTGCAAAATCTATTTAGGCAGTATCATTTTTAACAATAATAAGAGAGAGAGAGAAAGAGAGAAAGGAGAAGAGGGTGGCAGGGAGGGGAGGGAGAAGGAGAGGAGACCTAACAGACTGTAAAGTTCTCAGAATTCAGATATAGTATTGTTAGATATCATTTAAACAAGAAGAATAAAAATCAAATCATAGCAATAATATAATATTTTAACACATAATGTGGAAGGTTTAAGGAGGAAATGATAAAATATATTATCTGAAAAATCCATTTAGAAATAAACTTATATTGATGAAAAAGCACCAAGGGATAAAGAGCTTCTAAAAACTGTGTCCAAGTCCCTTGCTCACATTCTCGGACACTGCTTCGCTAACAAGACACTTCACTGTTATGCCCCCAGGTTGCAATTACCTTCCACAGTGAACCACGACAGCAACAAGGTCATACATTCTGTCAGGATTGGTTGCATCTCCTGAAGTATTAAACAGACGAAGTTCTAAAGGAAAAACTACCCGGTAAGAAAGTTTTGTATATCGATGAAGTTGATCCATATATTTAAACCTCTTCAGGTGTAGAGCTAGAATCATGGGCAGTTTTTTAACTTTCATCCTATTAAAAATAAGTGTGAAAACAGAAGTTCATAAAAGATTTCCACTATGTCAGTTTCAACAGTTCATATTTCAACCAACTGTTTTCATATTGGCAAAGCTGGAATAGCAAGTCACATTCTAAAGGTCTTCAGCTACCCCCAGCCCACAACCATCCACCACCATCCAACAATATAACTGACTCAGCACTCCGTATGGTTCCAAAACAGATCGACTGGCATCAGGAGGTATATATTTTTGAAACACAGATCCCTTTTGATAAGATGAAACGCATGTGATACCCACAAATGGTGGAGGAGAAACTGGTTCCTTGAAACTCTTTAATTCCTTTGGATGTAAGTGGAGATGGAAACCCATTTGTTTGATCTATCTAATACAGTAACAAATTGAGAATAAGAGACTGAAATGAGAGAAGCGTAAAGACCACTCCTCTATAGGTGTTTGCCAGAGATAAGAAGTCCCTATATATGACTACATATATCCTAGAATGGGAATAAAATTACCCGAAAAATGAAGAGTTACGGTGTTTTAAATTGTGAAAGAGTATTTTTTCCATTCTAAATTATCTTTATTATGCCCTTACATACTACTACTCCCTGAGACTGCCTTTACACTCCGATACTTAACCACTTAACCTAACTTCACCCATTCTTTTAAAGGCTTGGCTCCGAGGCCATACTCTCTGGCACAAATGACTCCTCTCTTCATTCCTCCAATAGCACTTCATAGATTCACTTTATATCCATAGTTTATTACACTCTAAAAATCCAGGTGACTCCTTCTAGGCTCTAACTCTCACCGGGTAGAAACCATTTCCTCGACTTTATTTCTTTACTTTCTAAGCAACACGCCTTGCCCATGACAGATACTTGACAAACATTGCAGAATTTCCTTCATAAGTTCAGTAAAGCAAAAACACTTAACAAAAAAAAAATTTTTTTTTTACTAAGCCAATGCCTTTAATAAAGACAAACTTACAGCATCAAAACAAATTCACATTCTAGTCTTGAATGAAGTAGGCAGTTTAATATTCTTAAAACATTTACTACTCAACTAAACCTGTCCTTTTAAAAACAATAGCCAAAATAAATGGAAACAACTAATAATTTCTGAGATACAACCTGGCAATGTGAATTAAGAGCTTTCATATACAGATTTTGACCCAGTAATCCCATTTCTAAGAATACAAGGCTGCTCTTTCTTTTGCGCTGAGCGGCTCTCCTTACGGGGCGCACTCCTTGCGTGTGGGGCTCCCCTGCGTGGGGGACACCCCTGTGTGGCGGGGCACTCCTTGCGCGCGTCAGCGCTGCGCATGGCCGGCTCCACGCGGGTCAAGGAGGCCCGGGGTTTGAGCCGCGGACCTCCCATGTGGTGGACGGGCGCCCTAGCCACTGGGCCAAGTCCGTTTCCCTCCATTTGCTATTAGGATGTAAGTCCTTAAACTTTAAAAAATACTGAAAAAAAAAAAAAAAAAAAAAAAAAAAAGAATACAAACTACATAAATAATCTCAAACAAGACTTCTGAGGGAAAAAATCCTACATGCATGCTATATAAAAGTGATCTATGCACAAATTCTGTAAAAAGTTAGATTCAACGTTAAATGTCGGGAAGCAGTCGTGGCTCAACTGATAGAGCATCTGCCTAGTATATGGAGGGTCCCGGGTTTGATCCCAAGGGCCTCCTGACCCGTGTGGTGAGCTGGCCCATGCGCAGTGCTGCCGTGCACAAGGAGTGCCGTGCCACGCAGGGGTGTCCCCTGCGTTGGGGAGTCCCATGCACAAGGATTGCACCCTGCAAGTAGAGTCGCCCCACGCAAAAAAAGTACAGCCCACCCAGGAGTGGTGCCGCACACACGGAGAGCTGGTGTAGCACAATGATGCAACAAAAAAAGTGACACAGTTTCCCAGTGCCGCGTGATAAGAATGCGAGCAGACACGGAAGAACACACAGCAAATGGACAGATAGAGCAGACAACAGAGGGGAAGGGGAAAGAAATAAATAAAATAAATCTTACAAAAAAATTAAATATCTTATATTCTGTGGGTCTTCTTAGAACCTACAACATGAAGTGTGAATATCTACTAGGACATTTTATTAGGTAGCAAACGTCTTTAATCATAGAACACTTTTGTGGCACATTCCAGAAAGAGTGTTCTTCAGTGTTCCCAGATGGAAACCTTTTTAAGTAAATTGATTTTTGCTTCGTCAGTAAGAACTGTGATCTGTATAATCAACACAAGCTTATTTTATTCTGAGCCTAGCACTACAAACTTTTAAAGCTGGTAGGAACCTCGGAAGTCAACTAATTCAAGTAAGGCCCAAAAAGATTAAACAACTTATTCAAGATCATACTGCAGGTTGTCAGAAGGGTTGATACTAGGTCCTAATGGGAAATATATTTTCTGTACAGTTGTCCATGAACTCATACTTCATTTACCCTATGGAAATATTCTAACAAGTGTCCAAAAACATGTGGCATGTGTACATATATACAGACAAAAATGTTCTTTAAAGCACTGTTTACAATAGTGAAAAAATGGGGACAATATAAACCTCTAAAAGAGGATTGGTAGATCATATTATGTCCACACAAAAGAAAACTACAGAGCACATCTTAGGATGATAGTGTTAAGTTTATTTCCATTGAAATGGTCACCATTTATTAAGTGAATAAAGTTACAAAACTAATATCAAATCCAATTCCATTTGTGGAATTATGTGTACATACACACATTTACAAAATCTACGATCCATACAAAAATGTAACCAATGCTTTTGTGAAGACTGATTCTTAATTGATTATAGTTATCTGTATTTTCTAATTTCTTTACAAAGAATATGTGCTCCTCATTTAATTTACTAAAGATCCAATAGTAAATAATATACGAAAATCTCATGGATGCCTTCAAAATAAACAGCTCAATTTTGTGGACAATTCCAAACTCGTCAAGCACGATTATTTGTGTAACTGCTATTCTATGTGAGACCAGCTTACTCTGGCAGATGGACTCTCTCCATGTAGTCAATCAAGTTTGCAAGTTGCTTTCCCCTTTTAGCTCTGCTTCGTCCTTGACTTTCTCTTCTTTAACCAGTCTCAGACACTTTGGACTATAGTTTCAGGATTAATTTCATCTATCTACCTCGAGCAGCTCATCAAGCTTACTTGATTTGCCATCATCTGCACTAATGAAGAGGACAGTGAATAATGTTTTGATGACCTATGTCCATTACCCAGAAAAAAAAAATCTTTCTTCCTGGTAGATTTGTCTGTATCTAACAACAACAACAATTACAATTATTTAAGAATCTGAGCTCTTCCCCTTCCTTTCACGAACAATTCAATTCCAAAGCCATTAAATAGGGGGCCTACGTAGCTCAAGTGGTTTGAGCACCAGGTTCCATCCCCAGTACCTCCTAAAAACAAAGAAAAAAAACAGTTCTCACTGGGGAGCAGATATAGCTCAGTGGTTGAACACCTGCCTCCCATGTACAAGATCCTGGATTCAACCCCCATTACCTCCTTTAGAAACAAAAATCCATTAGATGGGGCTGAGTAAGGTAAGTTTCTGTGGGGGAAGAAGCGAGGGGATTGGGGGAGGCAAGCAAGCAGGGTGAGGAGACATCTGTTTGAGACAGAGTGCTTGTGGTTTGCGGGGTGGGGGGTGGGGGGGCGCACACAGTGGAGGAGAGATAAGTAACATACAGGAGCACTGACCAAGGAAGTAAATACAATAAATACAGTGAGGACAACGGGAGCAAATTTCTACCGTCAGAGAAGGGAGTTACAAATATAAAAGGAGCTAACTAGAATGTCCCCAGGGTGCTGGCTGAAATGGGAGCTATCACTGTGCATCCATGTTATTTAATAGAGAAATACATACAGATGTGAATGTATGTAAAAGCATATATTTGCTAGCTCTGTTCACTAAGGGGGCTTGGGAACAGGAACATCCCAAAAGCAAGCAGCTTGCTTACACCCAGATCCTGGTTTCTAAATACCATCCTCTCCTAAAAGGAACCAGGGCTCCTGGGAGACATGGCTGGTTCCAGGGTGGGAACTGAGCCTGGGACAGCTCACGTTAGAAAGCACAGACGTGCTCAAAGAATGATGGACATATCAAAAGGACACAGGAGTCAGCTCAACAGGGCTCCCACTGGCGAAACGGGGGATAATCTGAGCATGAAAATAAATAAGGCCAGTAACGCGCTGAATAAGATAGGACTCCTTAAGTCCATACTGACTATAAAAATACACACACAAAGTTTGATGAGGAATGGGATATTTACAGTCTCTAAATATTTCCACACAAAACTAATGAATGACAAAGGGCAAAAGTGTAGCTTCACAGTGCAGAAGTCTGGCAGACAACACCTTACCTAGCATTCAAAGTAATGGGATGTATAAACAAGAGTAAGGGGCCAGACCCAAGACTGCTACCCTGCTTTGAGGTCGGTCATTGGTTAGCCTCTAGGAACTTGGATTTTGCGAGTGGACCACCACTCCCTGATTGATAAGGGTAGCTCACCGTGTCTAAACTGCGTGACAATGTGGTTTGTGTTGAGCACCTGCCTTCCTTCCAGGAGGTTTGATGCGTGGCTGGCAGAGGGTGCCTACATGACCAGTCCCCAATAAAAACGCTGGGCACTGAGTCTCTCCTGAGCTACCTTGGTAGACAACACTCCTCTCATATAGTCACAGCCCAATGCTGGTGGAGTCACGTGCAGCCAGAGTAACTCCCTGGGGAGAGGCCTCCTGGAAGTGGGCCTGGTTTCCTTCAGACTCTGCTGTGCGCCTTTTTCCTCTGCTGGATTTGCTCTGTACCCTTCCCCTCAGCCCTAAGTACAACTACATGGGGAACCCTGCAAATCCTAGCAATTCACGGGATGGTCTAGGGGATGCCCAACACATGGGACAAACAACAACTGTGTGCCACACGGCGTCACTTCTGTGAGACTCCTGCCTGAGATGCATTACCTGAACCCAATCACAAGAAAATGTGAGCCAGCCCCGAACCAGAGGCACCTACAAGTAACTGACCTGCAATTTTCAAAAGTGTCACGATCATTAAGGTCAAGAGGAGACCAAGGAACTGTCTTTAAAGCAACTCTAAGAGTCATAAACACTAAACGTAACACTAAACAATTCTAGAGCGGATCCTTTTTTAGGGGAAAAGGCTTTCCATATACTGTTCACGCAACTGTTCTCTGAGCTTGTTTCAAAATAAAGTTTAAAAAATAATAATTCCATTCCAACACCAAAAATCCAGTCTTCATTAACAAGATAGTATGAGGAGGTCAAAATCCTCCGTGGAAGAGAGGACACTGGGTGTGGCAGCACTTTCTCCTCTCAGCCCTCCAGACCAAGAACAGTTTACAGAATTGGGAAAGCGTCAAAGCCACAGACTGTAACTGAACTGGCTAAATGTAGGACACCCCCTGAGGGTACTGAGATTTTGTAATTATCTATTAATTACTTAATAAGGCTTAACCATTGATGATAAAATTAAGGACTTTTACACAATATAAATTTTCATAGATCCCTTTCAGCTAGAAAAGCACATTTACTAGCTCCACTGCCTAAGAATCTCTAAAAAATGGAGAAAACTCGAGTTACCGTTTGTGTGCTTCCTGCTTGCTGCGACACTCTTCACAGTAATATTTGTACTCACTGCAGAGGGTTTCTGTGTTGCTAAAACCCCTGTGTAAAATTCAAAATAAATTTACTTGGTATCAGGTATTCCAGAAATCATGTATTCATTTTAGAATAATCTAAACCAAAAATATTCATTAAATCTCAAAATAAATAATTCAATAAATACCTTAGGCAGTGAGTAATTGATGTGTTTTGTTCCACGTCAACAGAAAGGTCTAAAAAATCTTCATCTTTGCTGCTTATCTGTGAAAACAGGAAATTAACTTTGACTTCTTCAGTTATCAGTAAACCACTGTTTCCAATTGATAGAATTAAATGCATTACATTATTAGTAATAAACATGGAAAGAATGATTTTCCCCCAAGTTCAAAAGAAAACTAGTTGATTTAGATTATCCGTAAGAATGCCGAGAAGTAATTCTCCTCATATGAATAGGGAAACCACCATAGCACACGTGACTGATTCTCTTAAAGGCACAGGCAATATGATGTGAATTTTCATTATTTTCTGAAATCTTGGTGTTGTTTTAAAGCGAGAAACACTTTGTACCATATACACTGATTCTCCAAAAGCCACCGGCCAAGACCATTGAGGATGCTGGACGAAAAACATGCTCCCTGCACTTTTTCGCAGTGAAGAGAGCTGGGTCCAAAATGCCATGTTACCATCTTCATTTATAACCTTTCATTTCTCCTAACATCTAATATAAAGTTCTGCTTGACTTACAGGGAAATCATCTTATAAAAAAAAAAGATACAGCTGCTCATCTGAATTGAAACAGGACATATGTTTTCCGAGCTGTTTCCAAGGAGGCTGTGCAGGGGCAGGGGCCTGCCCGGGCTGGACCCGCAGGCTGTACACTGACCACACACTGACCACATGCCCGCCTGAGCACTGCCCTCCTGTCTGACGACTGTGCCGAGGACAGAAGCGCAGTACCACGAAGTGGTGAGAGTATGCACCGCAAGTGTCACATAGTTAGGCAAATATGAGTGAACAGGAGTAAAGTACACACTCTAGTTCATGGATGGTTTTGACTTTCCTTAACCTCCGCATTAAACTAACCTTAGGACCTCAGAACCCGCCACCTAAGACGCGGTAAAATACGAGGAACAGCAATATCACAAGGTAACGGGGCTGGTTCTCAAGACACCCCGTGCAAAAGACAAGTCAGCTGGAGGACAGCGAGCAGGATGTGCTCAGGCCACTGTACCTGGCCACTTCCAGGAAGGGGCCGAGTGACAAGAGACAGCGTGGTAGAGGGAAGCCACAGCCAGACGGGGGGGTGGCTTTTGTTGCTGAAATAAAGATAAAAGAGCCTGGTTTTATCTCAAAATGAATTTCTCAGCCTGGCCCAGGGGTCTTCCTCACGGCCAGGCCTGCGCTGCCCCACGTGAGCGCAGCCCCTGCCCAGTGGCTGCTGCTCTCTCCCACCCCACTCGGCCCCCGGGAAGGGTGGGCTGCAGCCACCTCCCCGGACCCCTTGCCCAGCCAGGCGGGCAGGCTCGGCTCCCATCCTTCCCTGGCTGCGGGCTTGCTCGCTGTGCCCCCACGCTGCAGCCTGAGCGCCTGGGGAGCGCTGGCGCCCGTCTTGATGTGTCTGTAAAATCCTACCACGGTCCACTTCTGCCCCTCGGGCCACAGTGGCCTCGGGCCACTGTGTCATTCACTCCACCTCTGCGTTTGTTACAAAGCACAACACAGTCATGTTTTTGTGCCAGTCATCTTCTATGATAAAATCATTAAATGACCAGAAAGCCTTGCACGCGTACCACGTGACTGCCGCTCCTGAGAGCCTCGCTCCTCTGGGTCCTCTCTCGGGCGCTGGCTGGCCCCAGCCACCTGCCCATTCTTCCTTCTAGAGACCCCACAGGGCCCGCGAGCTCCGTGACGTGAGCCAGCCCCGTGCAGCCCAGTCCCCAGCTGGCGCCAGGCCACGCTGCTGCCCCATGAGCCCTGCTCGAAGGGCGGCTAGCACCATGCTGCTGGCACCCGTTCAGCCTGGACTGGTCAGCCAGGGCCCGAGCTGGGGGTCGGTGGGCACAGTCATTTCTCCTCGGCCTGCTCTACCTCTCTCTGCACTTACTGCACTCTAGTAAAACACTTACTCCCCTACTCATCTCCTTCCTGCTCCAGCCATTGTGGCACGACCTCAGGCCTCCATACCTTACCCCCATCTCCAAAACGGGAACCGACAGTCACCAGCTGGGCAGCTGGAGAACCCGGTGGGTGCCCTGGTCAGCATCTAGTCCGAGGCAGCCAGCCCAAACCAGGTCCCAGCTCTGCCAGCCCAGGGATCTTCATTTTAACCTTCTATGATGATGTGAAAAATAAATAAGTTAAGGCTATTTGGACCATCTGGACTCTCTTAAGTTAGTATGTTTGTGTTTACAATGGTGTTGCTGCTCTGTGATGCCAAGTGAGACATACTTACCCTTTAGAAGTGTCTGTAAACATGTGGTTGCTCATGGGTTGGCCTGGCCTGATACCACACCACATCCACAAAGTACTGGGAGAAACGGTCTAGAAATCAGTACAGTTGTCCAGGCTGGAGATAGAGATTTGGGACTCTAGCACAAGTGGTAATGAAAACAATCCTCACAGTCAAGAGAGAGAAGCACCCTAACGTGATCCCTGGAGACGTGTACCGTTAACGACTTAGCGGATGAGAAGCCAAGGAATGAGGCTGAGAAGGAGAACTCCAGAGGAGGGT
The DNA here is from genome assembly GCF_030445035.2 of Dasypus novemcinctus. Taxonomy (NCBI): domain Eukaryota; kingdom Metazoa; phylum Chordata; class Mammalia; order Cingulata; family Dasypodidae; genus Dasypus; species Dasypus novemcinctus. The sequence continues at coordinate 11,924,317 of NC_080687.1, read as the reverse complement.
GGTGCTGCAGAAGCCAGCTTCCTGCCAAGCAGGATGTTACCAGCTGCACTGCTGAAGTTCCGACAGACACCATCTCCTCCACATCCCTTGCCTTCCCACACCTGGCCCACTGCCATCCAGATAGGGCTTGCCGCTCCCTGGTTCCCCCACACCCTGTGCCCACCTATACCCTAACACATTGCGCCGGAACTGCCAAATTATGATCTTTAGGAACCAAGCAGCATCTTGAGATGAGAGGCAATGTCCTACCTTCTACCACCCTCTATCCATCTTCTTCCTACCACAACAGGTGCTCAAATCTTTGTGTAATACTGAACAAAGAAGCTCTATTTGTCCCTCCAGCTCAGTCGGATAAAGGTGTGGTATCAGTGACCATTACTGAACCTGCATGATGATGGATGGCCTAGATTTTGAGGAAATAGTCTCAATTCATACCCTCAATTCCCCACAGACTATCTGCAAATACATACTGCACATCACAGAAAGAATTAGTAAAGAATCATAAGGATCAGAATCCATCCATTACAAATCAATCAATATATATTTGAACACTATGAACAAGGATGGGTGATAGCACTTTTTCCTTCAAAAACTTTCCCCACCCCCACCATTCTCAATCTACAAAAGAAACTTCAAAATAAACACAAGGGCCTAATCTACCTTTCCAACCTCACCTATTCCTGCATTTCTCAACATGCTAAGCTAATTTAACAATGCTCTGTTTCTTTGACATCTTCTAATACAGACCAAAATCCATTATAGCATATAGTAACTGCCATGTTTTCTGATACTCCTACCTTTTGAATTGAAATACTGCTCTGATAATTGGGCAACATGTTTCCTAAAGCATGGAATTCTGTTAAGATACAAATTTTCTTTATACATCTAAAAAAATTTTGCATTAAAATAATTAGTGGAGTTGACTGAAATTAAAAAAAAAAAACCTACATCAAATACTGGCCAGTAGAACCATTCCTGCAATTAAATGATGACCAAGCAAGGCAATGAAGAAAAGCACACACCAAAACTATCATTACTCTGATATATCATTACTCTGATAGCTTCAGAGACAGTTGTTAGTGTACTCTGGCATTCAACTATACTTCCACTTGATAAAGTGGATAAAGGCTCACCAGTAAGACTTTATTCGTAAAAGGAAATTATATTTACTTACTGGCACTGTGTCCTTCATTAATTAAAATTACACAGTATTAATAGTGATCATTTTCCAAATGTCTAATTACAGTTTTAAAAGATTCTTACTAGTCTTTGCAAGTCCATGTATCTGACTCAGTCAAGTGGACTAAGGTTATTCTTCCGAACATGCCGAAAGCATTTCTCCTGCCTTTCTTCCTTTTCCAGTGGACAATGCTATCTTCCCATGCTATTAAAAACTAGCAGTACAAGCATCACAGTAAAGCTGAACTAGGCAAAAGTCCTCAGTGGACGCTGCCCTGGGGGAAATTCTGATGAGAAGCAGGGATAGTTGCATGGTGTTAAATGTCTCCCCAGAGAGGATAAAAAAGATAAAACCCAGCAGTTACAAAGTGAAGATACTCAACAATCTTGATTGCATGATGAAAATTAATTTCACCAAAGAAAGGCAGATGGATTGTGTGTGCCCTGAAGACAAAACATCAACTAAGTAGGATCCCAGCCAATATCACATAACCTGCACGTAATTGAGAGGAAACCTCAGGCACAGTCAGTATAAGGGAGGAGGCTGCTGTATTTTTAAAAAATGTAAATGTGGGGAAGCGGATTTGGCCTAATGGATAGGGTGTCCACCTACCACATGGGAGGTCCACGGTTCAAAGCCAGGGCCTCCTGACCTGTGTGGTGAGCTGGCCATGCGCAGTGCTGATGTGCGCAAGGAGTGCCGTGCCACGCAGGGGTGTCCCCCGCATAGGGGAGCCCCCCACACAAGGAGTGCACCCAGTATGGAGAGCCTCCCAGAGTGGAAAAAGTGCAGCCTGCCCAGGAGTGGCGCCGCACACACAGAGAGGTAATGCAGCAAGATGACACAACAAAATGAGACACAGATTCCAGGTGCCACTGACAAGAATACAAGCAGGCACAGAAGAACACACAGCGAATGGACACAGAAAACAGATAACTAGGGCGGGGGGAAGGGGAGAGAAATCTTAAAAAAAAAAAAAAAGTAAATGTGAGAAAGGCCAAAAAATGGGGGGGGGAGGCACTATGAAAATGTTCCAGAATAAATGGGAGGCTGAAGAAACAATAAACTCTAAAGCAGATTCTGCATGAAGGGGGGAGAAAGGAATGTTTGAGGGGGCACTGCCCATTCCACCGCCAAAACCGGATAGTGCTGCGGGATTAGAAAAGCACCTGATCTTTCATTCCTCAAGCGAGATATTAGAGAACAAGGGAAGGATGTAGAAGAAGTGCTGGCTTATCTGATCCCAAGCAAAACCAGTACTCAGGCTTCTGCCCTGACACTCACGTTTCCAGTCTCCAGCAAGCTGGTCTTCCCTCCCGGAGTGTGCTCAGTAGGCTCTTGTTTTCATTCCAGCAATTAACATTAAATTTAATTTGTAGGAAAAGGAAAAAGTAGGTGCACCATCTCCCTGACCGCTAAGGTTCCTGTGGGCTCCAGCTCTACAGCAAAGCCCTGCATCTCCTAAACGGAAACAAAATCCAACAGCTCAAGCAGCACGAAGCCGCCCCGTCACCTCGGGTGTCCCTTGTCAGCGAGCAGCATCACAAATGTGCAGACAGGTCCATTTCAGATCAAAAGTACATCTGAAGCATTTATACTACACCTATGATTACAACTTCCAACTCCAACTCCCATTGAAGAACAGTAACTTTGTTCTACGTAAAATTTTAAAACATGCTTACAGTTTCACAAGTAAGACATCTGGTTTCGTTCGTTAATGTTCCCTGAAAGATCTCGTGCACCCACGTTGGGTCTGGTGCGCTGTTATTGTTCTCACTGTCAATGTTGCCATTCGGTAAACGGCCATTTTGTTTCTCCTGCTTCCGCTCTTCTTGTAAGATATCAGCAATTGTATTTAGTAGATAATTTAAAAACTCATGGGCATCTTGCTGCATGTAGTTATCAAAAAGCTCTAAAAATAAAGAGAGGGTTAATTTAGAATTAATTACCTCATACAAAACCAAATTCAAAAAAACCTACTCTAAGAACTAAGTGAAAATGTTTGGTATTGTTGGTAATATACAAGAAATACAGAACTATCATATCTTAAAAATTATACATGAATTTGGGGAAAATAAAAAGTTAAGATGAATGGGACTTTGTTTTTAAAAAATACTAATTGATGCATGACGAATTTACAAAACAGACACTGGGAAGACAGGAAACTATTGCTTTTTATTAGCTCATCTAATCTATTGTTACAAAAGCATTACAACAGAGCAAGTTTTAAAGAAGAAGCTGGGCAACCCCGTGCCTGCCAAGCCAGCTGCGTAAGAATCACACAGGAAGTCTGCTGACAATATCAACTACTTGGCCATGCAGCCAAAAGCTCCTGGTTCAGCAGGTCGGGGTGAAGCCAGGAACCTGGGGCTTTTCAACAGCTCCTCCAGGTGATTCTCATGTGCAAGCAAGGTTTAGGAATTTTCCATTTTAACCCAGATAACTCTTAAGGTCCCTTCTAAATGTGAGATTTTATAATGTCATAAAACGTTCCCTGGAGTTATACAAATGAGTAAATAGAATAGAAATATAAGAGAAATGTGCCTTGTGGGTTGATTACACGCGCCCAGGAAGAACAAGGACTGCCGAGGCAGAATCTCATTGGATCCCCTTACCCATCCTGTGGTTCTGTTATTAACCTTATTCAACAAAGGAGGAAAACAGAGAGAGGTAAATCACAGGCTAGGAGCTGGCAGAGCCGGGATTCAAACCGTGCAGTTTGACTCCACCAGCCTACAAAGGAGCCTGCCTACGGTGGAGATACAAACTGCAAGGGCAACTGAATGGTAATGAATTCACTAATAAAAAGAATTGAGAAAAAGAAAAAGAATTGAGAAAAAGAACCTATTTAGGAAATTTCATTTTTAGACCTCTAATGCACATTTAATAAATTTAAGGAAGATTACAGTTTACACTTTAAAAATGAAAGCATACACGTTTAACAGAAAATCTAAGGAATGTCTAAGATAAAAAACCATTTTAGAAGAACTACAGCTATGACTACATAAAATTAAGTTCTATTCATTAGAAATCATTTTTTTAAAGTTCAAAAGAAAACGAAATCTGAACAATACTTTCAACATATAAAGAGTTCATCTACAGAAAACAACATGAAGTGGGAAAAGGACTTGAAATCAACAATAGAAAAAAATTCAGAAGGCTAAGAAAAATGAGAAACGTGTTCAGCCCACTGAACAATGTTCAGCCTATCACAAAGGCCTTGCTTTTCCCATCCATGCTCCTCAGCAAGGTTATTGTAAAAATAAAATGGGAACAAGCATAAGTACTTATGGGGAGATATAGTAAAAGAAAAGAAAACAAGGATGGCTTCAATCTGGTGTCAGAAAGACCTCTTAAAAAGTGTTAACATTTGTGATTATACTAAAAGTTACTGATTATACACTTTGGATAGATTGCATGGTCTTAATAAAACAAAACAAAAAATACCATTGATTGTACATTTTGGATGTTTCACAACATTGTGATTATACTAAAAGCCACTGATTATACACTTTGGATAAATCGTAAGGTCTTAAAACAAACAAAAACAAAGAGTTATATGTAAGGCGCAGGTGCTGGAGCGGGGGAAGCCAGTCGTATTTGTCTTCTGAGTCTACCTCTAATTCTATGTATGTCACTGGCAATCTACTCAACCTCCCTGTGCCAGTTTCTCTCCTGAGAAACAGGGCTAATAAGAGCATCCACCTGCCAGGGTTGTTAGGAGGATTACAGTGCTCAAAAAACCTGCACACCTGCTATTATTATCACTGAGACTGTAACCACTATTAAACAGAACACAAAACCCAGAAGCCACACAGAAGATAGGCTACATAAAAAGTTCACAACTTCTGTAGGCCACACACACCATGAATGAAGACAGTATTTGTATATTAATATCTGGAATCGGTAGAGGCTTAATAGTCAGAATAGCCACAGAACTCCTTTACAAAACACCAGAAAAAGGAAAACCAACCAAAACCTTGGCAAAGAGAAATAAAGACAATTCGGAGTAGAAATACAAATGACTAAATAGTGCATGACAAGTGACTGAGAAATACATACTAAAACAACAGCAAAATGTCATTTTTACTCATCACTTTGGCAAAATAAAAATTGACAGTGTCCAGTGTTGGGCCGGGCATGGGGAAAGGGGCATTCTCAACCATTGTCACTGGGGGTAAACTGGTCTGGCATATTTTAAAGGGGAATCTGGTAAGTCCTTTAAAGAACACAAGCAAGTTCTCCTTCTAGATATCAATTTCAGGTAAATACTGTGCAAGTACTGAAACAAGCCTGGACATAGCTGCTCATTTATAACAGCAAAGTCTGAACTCACCATAAACGTTTACCAAAAAGAGACTGATTCAAATTATGGTATAATTTTGTTATGGAACACTGGGCAATAGTTTAAAACAATTCTACAGGAATCCAAAAGGTAAAATTCCCAAGACAGTACGTGAAAGACAAACATGTGCAGTAGGAGCCCATTTATTTTTCACAAATGGTAACAACAAAACCCACAAAATGTAAACACAGCTTTCCATATGGGCATAGAAGTAACAGATCAAGTTACTTCTAAAGAAAAAGATGAGATTTAGGGGATAGGGAGAAGACAGGGCATCAAGAGAAACTTTTTTTTGGTACTGAAATTTCACTCTAAGAAGGTATGCATGTATTATTTGTATATTTAAAAATGAAAGAGAGCTTCAACCCTTTAAAGCTCACTTCCCTATTCACCATCACTGCCTGTTACACATTCTTCACAACCCATTACCCAGGCCCTTTTAATTTTTTAAAAACATTTTCTGCCTGTCTAGTCTGTTCCATTTTCATTATGATCTATTTCAAGTCAGCTCCCTTTCTCACACACAAATCTTCTTTCTTTCAGTTTCACTGTTGCAATCAAGCTTGCACAATGCAAATATTCAACTGTGATTCAGACTCTGAATCTCTCTACCTAAGAATTTTCCCTGATACCACCCGTATTATGGTAAAGTTCACATTAAATCTTTCAAACATTTATTTTTATTTAATTGCTTTCACATACCCAAAACCATTCCACAAATTTGGATCTCAAATCAAATACAATAATATTAAGAATGGAATTGGAAGAAATTGTCACTGTATATATAAGATAACAGCTCTTACAGGAATGAAAGACAATGCAAAAAATCTTTATATATATTTATTATTTTTACTTCTTTTTTTGTCTTGGTTTTGGGAGAGGTTTTAGATTGAAGAAGGGTCACAACTGTGGCAGGGAAGGATCACTGGGATGGGGTGTCAGTGGTGGGGGGAATGTGTGGGAAGGATGCACCTGGGGCATGCCTCTATGGAATATGAATGTGTTCAAGCGAACATGGGGTGTTGTCTCAGTGGGTGGAGACCCACACAATAACTAAAAGAATACTGAAATCCCATTCTGGGAAGTCCTGCTACATTATTAGAGTGGCAAGAATCCCTCAAGTACATGAGCAATGCCTAGCAAAGGAAGACAAACTACTATGCCAGGTCCTTGATATTGATGCTTGTACTTATGAACCTTGTTCTTGTAAAACTGGAACTTAGCCTAGTATTATATATTGCCTAAGAGTTATCTCCTGAAAGCTTCCTTGTTGCTCAAATGTGGCCTCTTTCTAAGCCAAACTCAGCATATAAACTCACACTTCCCCACCCACCCACCCAGTGTAGGACAAGATTCCCAGGGATGAGCCTCCCTGGCACTTAGGGATTATTATCAAGTGCCAACTGGTGATGCATTTGAAAAAAGACCTTGACTAAAAGTAGGAAATATTAAATACAAATGAATTTTCATTGCTAAGAGATTTCAAAGTAAGTCAGGAAATCATTCCAGAGGTTAAGCTTGTGCACATCTTAGGAGGATCTCACTGACTGCTGCAGTAAAGTGTCTCAAGCAGAGGGGGCTCCTGAAGGCTCTTAGAGACATCTAGACACTATAGGGAGGGCAGACAACCCCAGGAATTTGGCACCCTGTCAGTGGGCCTCACCTTGGAATATATAATAACCGATCTACCCAATGTATTGGAGTTGGGCTCATTTATAATTTGTCTACACATGGCTCTTATGCCCCACTCCTTCTTTTTGAACCTATGATTAACGCTATACCCATAAAATGTGGGTCCCAGAGACTTAAATATTCCAGCTATTCACATGCCGGTTGAGCCCTGAATCTCAGCAGAGTTGCAGCCAAAACCTACCCTCCAATTCATCAGACTCACCCAGGACAACCTACAAAAGGAAGCCTACTCCCAAAAACAGCAAGACGATTCCACCCATCTGCCCTATGGGATGTAAGCCCCCTCACAATTGGAAGTAGAGTGGACATCACCATATCAAAATCCTCAATGTTGAGGAAGAAAATTATGAGAGGGAAATGCAACTACGGACTACAGTAGACTTATTATTATTCTAGTAATAGAAGAACTTGCAACATAGATATAAAGGTAGTGGTCACTAGAGGTTCTGAGGGGAGGGAGAGGGAAGAATAGGTGTAACTGGGGCACTTGGGGGACATTGGAATTGTTCTGTATGACAGTGCAATGACAGATACAGACCAGTATCCATTTTGTCAAAATATAAAATTGTGCAAAGTATAAACCACAATGGAAACTACTGACCATGGTTAGTAGCAATACTTCAATGTGTTCATCAATTGTAGCAAATGTACCACACTAATGGGGAAAAGTGGGGAAGGGGGAGGGAGTGAGGTATACGGGAATCCCCTATATTTTCGATGTAACATTCATGTAATCTAAAGTTTCTTTAAAAATAAAAAAAGAATATAATTGGAACCCTACTTCATTTCCCTGCTATAAAGTTTAACCTGAGAGATTCAATTAGCCTTAAACTCCCTGTTATTTTTTTTTTTTTTTTTTTTTTAAGATTTACTTATTTATTTAATTTCCCCCCCTCCCCTGGTTGTCTGTTCTTGGTGTCTATTTGTTGCGTCTTGTTTCTTTGTCTGCTTTTGTTTCTTTGTCCGCTTCTGTTGTCGTCAGCGGCACAGGAAGTGTGGGCGGCGCCATTCCTGGGCAGGCTGCTCTTTCTTTTCACGCTGGGCGGCTTTCCTCACGGGCGCACTCCTTGCGCGTGGGGGCTCCCCCACGCGGGGGACACCCTTGCGTGGCACGGTACTCCTTGCGCGCATCAGCACTGCGCATGGGCCAGCTCCACACGGGTCAAGGAGGCCTGGGGTTTGAACCGCGGACCTCCCATATGGTAGACGGACGCCCTAACCGCTGGGCCAAAGTCCGTTTCCCTCCCTGTTATTTTTAAGAACAAGAAAAGCCATGACTTCTAAAATCGTGACTACACCAGCCTATGTGGACTTCCCATCTAACTGAGCTTGAATTTGGCATGCTGTGGATCCACTGGTTCCAGCTCACAGGAGATGGTAGATCCAAGGCACTCTGACTCCATCCCCGACTCCCACACTCACAGCAGAAGTCACTGCAGCTACTTCCAACACCAAGAGACAGCCAGCACCTCCACAAAGTCTCTCGGCAGCCCACCCAACTTCTATGAGATCAGGTCAAATAGTGCTAAAGACTCTCAGTTGGTTCTGCCCTTGGAATGGTCCAGACCAAAGTTGAGATCCTAAAGTCAATTACTTGCAACCTTGCATCTCAATGTAATAATCCTTCGTCCATGAAAATAATACCCAACCATGCAACCCCAATTGATCCCTGCCATCCACATTCACTTAGAGAACATTATGTCTTCCTCATCCTTGGGAATGAGGATTTTTCTTACGTCCCCAATCTTTCTATTGCTTCTTCTAGACACCTCATTCTGTTCTAAACAAGATTCACATCTTCAATCACTGGCATCTTCTAGCTCCCTGCTGCCACTTCTAAACCATTACACCTTCACTTGCATATAAAAACTCACCCTTGAACATAAAATCTGACCTTACTACCACCAACCTTCCCTTTCTGCTATCATCTGTCAACACCCTGCTCCCCCACCCACTGGTGGCCTGATTCACGGTTTCTCTCCTCCCTGACTCCCGTCAAGAATGCTTTCATCTCTCACTCACCCATTCCTAAGGTACAAATCGAGAAGGTCTGCCCTACCTCAAGGAATTCACAAAGATAAGGACTGGAAGGTAATTATGCTAGAGTTGCTGGAAGAGAAGGAAGATAATGGGGGAGGACCAGTATAAAGATTTTATAAACACTGCTGAGAGCCTCATTAAGATCAGAGGTGATTTTTATCACTAGGTGGTTACCTACTACAGCTGGCTCAATGCCACAATCTAAAGAAGTCTAAATATTTTCCTGTTGAAAAAGGTTTTTTCAGCCCATATGCAAGTTCTATAAAAATAATTGCTTTTATAAAGGAAAAATGTCCAAACGTTTTAAAAAAAATCTGAAACATCTTTTGGATGTTCTCTTCACACAGAACAATGATTTCACAGAGAAAAACCTAGACTGACTTGAATGCCCTGAAAATGAGAACCAGACAATGTTCTTTAAACTTGTATCAAACTATTTCTAAAATAATACAATAGTCCATTTTCTATAAATATGGTATACCTAATGTGCCTGAAGTTTACAGTGCCTGCGAGCAGTCACTAGTTTTAAAACACTGACCAGGGCCATATAAACACTGTAACAGCTCAGAACAATCCTTGATAATTGTAGTATGTCTAATTTTTAAAACCCTGGTTTTTGTATGGTTTGCTTTCTTCTCTGCTAAGCAGCATATTAGGAAAGGTGGACTTCAAACGTGCTTTGGTAAATTAAACAAATTCATTCATTCAATCACTCATTCTACAAATATTTAGTAAGCACCTACTATGTGCCAGGAACTGGATTATGTGCTGGGAATACAATGGTGAGCAAAAACAAATGGGTTCCCTCCATCATGGAACTGACAGTCTAATGGGAAAGACAGATAATTTCATTATTAAATAAATCTGTAATGATAAACAATTACAGTCCTGATATAGCCACAACATAAATATGGAAAAGGACAACTAAGTCATTGCTTAAAAATAGCTTTAGCTTACTTTACACAAGAATACCTTTTATTCTTTTTTGGAGGAAAAGAATTGACTGGAATGAGCATGGGTAATTACTTAGTTAGTTACATGGGTAATTTACTGTTGTTATTTGCTAACAACTAATATTTCCTTACTTGAAGAAGACCAAGAATTAAATATATATATATATTTTTTCTCCTCATCTGACAGATTGCTAGGCCCGCGCAGGCTTCTTAAGAACAAGGACACTTTGTACCTTACCCATTGCTCTACTCCCATTCCTCAGCACACTGTCTGCTACATGGTAGATGTGTATGCCAATTTCTGAGTTAATAAATGAATGAATGGTAGAGGTTGAAACAGCTAAGATGATATGAGAAGAGTATAAATCTGGTGCAAAACACAATTTGAACTATGTCTATTACTAAGACTGAGTGAATGAGAACACACAGCTACAGGTGCCAGTTGGTATGCCGTTCAAGTCCACCATAAAAGATCCTTAGCTCTCTAGCTGAGATTCAACTCTAGTTAGCATAATTACTTCAAGATGCATTCGCTCACCAACCTGTTTTCATTTTGCCAAAATAACAGCCTATAGAAAAGTTAGTAAATTTAAACAGATGACTTCAGTTCTTACCTCGATCATTACAGTAGCCTCCCTGCCTCCACCCATGCTGCCCAGGACCACCCATGGCTGCCAGCACCACCGACGCCCACCCTGCCCCATCCAAGAGCCAGAGGGATCTTTTCGTAATGCAAATCACACGGTCACCCACTCGTTTAGACTCCCCCAATGGCTTCCCCTGGCCTTCAAAATAAACACCAAGCCCTGTCTTTCTCTCTGGCTTTACCTTCATCTTCCTCCATTGGAGCCGCACTAAATTTCTTGCTGTCCTTTGGCACTCAGGGCATCTGCACTAACCAATTTTTGTTCAAATGGCTTTGTGGCTCACTTCACATCTCTGACCTAAAGTCACCTTACCAGAGACTTTCCCTATCACCCACATCTAAACAAGCAACTCCCTCATAATCTATCCCCTTTTCTCTTTGTTCTTCACAGCAATGACACGTTATATTACATAATTAGTTATTGTTTGTCTTTCCCACTAGAACATCAGCTTCCTGAAGGCAAAGGCCGTGTGATATTTTTTATATTCCTGGTTTCTAGACAGTGAGAGGCACAAAATAGGACTCAAGTGTAGAAGACATAGTCAATTCAGACATTCAGCCAGTATCTCATTGTGAAAGAGCATATTTGTGGAACAACTGTTATCACACTGTAGCTACATTCCTCTTATGCAATGATCAGGGAACATGAATTCACATTTAAAAACCAAGTTTAAGTACTAAATAGAAATTAAAATTGATTCTTTCTAAGGAATATCAAAATGACTAAGCTCAGAGGATCATGGAAATACTGTAAGAGCACATGCGACATGCTCAACAACAAGGCAAGAACAAGGTACTGTTAAATGAGAAGGAAAATAACGTGTGCTCTCATGCTGAGCACTTCTAAACTATGCATGGAATCTGAGAAAAGGAGGACATGTTCAATTACCATGTACATGTATTTTCTACCAGTACAAACTTTCAGCTTCATATTGATAAGATAAAAAGGTTGATCAGACTAGAATTGCTCTGTTCATATTCTAACAGTTATATGTGTCTTTCTTAAAAACAGAAGATACCATACAGTTAAAATAAAAATGTTTAGCTTTTATCAGGGAAAACTGAAAAGATAATTTTGTGGGCAACTAATCAATTGCTTCATATCTGTATGACAGGAAAATAAAATCGTTAAATGTATATGAGTCACAACAAATAGTTAATATCCATGCTTCAGGGAGCTAGATATGATCCAGGCTTAGCTCAAATCATGTCATGATGAACAGTGTCAACTACATTAATTTAAGGGCAAGATTACACACTGGTGTATTTAATAACAACCTTAAGATTTTCTTAAATACTATTTCTATTGGCGAAGTACTAGATAAATAACAAACTAAAAAAAAAAAACAACTCAATTTGATTTCTACAATGACTGAAGTGCCTCTATCAAACAAAACTCAGAATTCTACATTTTATTTAACTTCGTTGTGAATTTTTTTAAGGTAGCATGTCATAATAGAGAGAACACTGGGCTTAGTTAAAAAGTAAATTTATATACCAGCTCTGAAATTTACCATGTGACCTCAAACAAGTCACTTTACCTTCTCTGAGCCACAGTTATCTCAGCTGTAGAGTAGGGTAATAATATCTAACTTATAAGCTTGCTGTGAAAATTAAATAAAAAATATTTTAAGAGAAAAAAGAGGCAGGGTCAACTCAGCAACTATTTTAAAAAGGAAGAGACTCTAGATGGATTGTACACTTTATTAATATGTATCAATAAAATGCATTTATATAAAAATGGGGGGGGGGACTGAATTAAAATTTATCTATCCTAAGCCAGAGGTTTCAGTTCTTGCTCTGTTTCTTTCCCCTCCGTATGGTGTGACTCCTACCAAATCCCTTGACTTCTGTGGGTTTTTTTCACAGCAACATGGGTGAAATAACATGCTTTCCACCTCAAGTTGTTGCAAGTGTCAAATGAGTTAAGATACACGAAAGCATTATGAAAACAACAAATGCACAATAACGTAAAAAAAAAAAAAAAATCATTCCCAATAAGTCAAGCAGGCAACAAGGAGAAAAGTATGGATTCTTACTTTCTGACTTTTAAAACTTTTATTTATTTCTACCCACTCCCCTTGTTTATGTTCACAGTCTGCTTTCCTGTTTTTACTGTTGCGTGCTTGCCTTCTCTTTATAGGAGGAACCAGAAATTGAACCCAGGACCTCCCATGTGGGAGGGAGGCGTCCAATGGCTTGAGCCGCCTCCAATCCTTTTTATTTTTTTCCCCTCCTATGAACTCTGATGAGCACACTACAAACATTAATCCCACTGCATGTTAATTATTGTCTAACTATCTGCTCCAATGAAACAGTATGTTCTTTGAAAGAGACAGGAACCTCATCTTTGTTTTCCTAGTAGCTAACATATCATCAGGCATACAGTAGATGCTCAATAAATGCTTGCTGTATTATACAGTATGCTGTATTAAATTTTCCTGTTAGTAGATATAAGCAATGCATTTAGAGGTAGAAGGAAATTACCGTTTTCTTTCCGTAATCTTGTTATGAACTTCTTAGGAGGTATTACTCCAACCTTTTTCTTCTGAGTGGCTATGCTATGGAAGAGGTCTGCTAAACATGTAAGAAGGTTCTCCTTCTTCCTAGGTTGACTCTTGTATGCGAGAACTTTTTCACGAAATGGACGACAAAAATAAAGTGCTTGAAGAACTGAATTGCAGTAGCAGGTATTCCCAAACTAGAATAGGGAAAAAAAAAAAAAAGTTTCATTACATTTTGGGAAGTACATTTTCAAGAGAAAGAATTTCTGTGTGTACAGTCGAGAAAAAGAAAGAGAAGATAAGGAATTTATAAGCCTCATAAATGTAAAAAGTATCTGAAAACAGAGAAACAATAATTCTGACTGCAAATTAGCTAAATATTTTAACATTAAATGGATGCCCTATGCATCAATCTCAGGCTAAAATGGAAGGGACTCATATGTAGTAAATTTGGCCTTTATGAACACTAATTTAAAGAACAATATAGTTTGAGCAGAAATTGATTAAGGTTTAGGATTCTGGGTAATTTTTTCTTTCCTTTATATATTTCCATTATAATTATAATATTGATTGTATATTAGGCATTTTAACTTGTACTTTAAAAATATAACTCAAAATTTCTAAAACACAAAAGTGAGGTATTCTATCATTTAAAAAAAAAAAAGCAAGATTCTCTGAAATGTGAGATGTAAAAGTTATCAAGTGGGCCCCACCCCAATCAAGATGGGAAAGTGAGATGCTTCAGGGCTCTCTCCCCCGACAGTCACTTTGAACAACCAGGAAGCACTAGCAGAAATATCTTCTGCAGGGTTCCAGAAAACAGTTATTAAAGGACCACAGAGATGAGTGCCAAATTATAAAAAGGCTACACAGAAGCAACAGGATTGTGGTGCCCTGGCTGGCTCCCTCCCACCTCCTCACCAACTGAGTCCATTCTCGCTCCAGTGCTGAGTCCTGGACCCCTGGTCGTGGTACCAGAGGGAGCAGAGCAACCCCTTGTGCACATACTGGGAGCCTGTATGTCTGGTGGTGCCTTCAGGGACTTCCCTTCCCAGACTTGGCCCTGCATCCCTGTGCTTGCCATTTGCATGGAAGGCGGCTCACCAAGCTCTCCTATAGAAGGCTGTGGGAGAGTGGTCAGGTCATGCTACCTGGGTGAAGGAACAGCTGGCAGTACGATGAACAGTGCAACGCCAGCGACCCTAAAGGGTGAAGAAGCTGTTTTCTAGGAAAGAGGGGGAATTCAAAACTGTGTAAACAGGGCAATTCCAAGGGCCACATTCCCACACCCAAGACAGAAGGTGTGGGCAGAAAATCAGGGAGGCCCCTACACTTCAGCTGGAGCTACTCTAAACTCACTGGGTGGAAAAACCCCAAGGACAGCACCTGCACAGGTCAATCTGCAAAGACTGGGAAAGATGGGGTTTTGTTTTTGTTTCTTTTTTTTACTTTTTCTTTCTTTCTTTTTCTTTTTTGTTAGCTACTGTCATTCAATGGAAGTTCTGTCAAAACACTAGCTGGGGAAATGGATGTGGCTCAAGCAGTTGGGCTCCCATTTCCATAGGAGGTCCAGGGTTTGATGCCCAGGGCCTTCTGCTAAAGGAAAGCTGGCCCATGCGCCAAGCTGGCCCACGTGGATTGCCGCCCCATGCAGTTATGCCGGCCAACACAGAAAGCTGGCACAGCAAGATGACACAACAAGAGACACACAGGGGAGACAATAAGAAGACGTAGCAGAACAGGGAGCAGAGGTGGCACAAGAGAATGACGGCCTGTCTTCCACTCTGGAAGGTCCCAGGAACCACCTAATGAGAATACAAGCAGGTATAGAAAGAACACACAGCAAATGGATAGAGAGAGCAGACAATGGAGGGGGGGGGATAAAAAAATAAATCTTAAAAAAACAACAACAAAGAAAAACATTAACTGGATACAAGCTTAGGGAACAGACACCTCAGAGTCTAAATTCCAGTGATAAAACATTAATATATCAAAATGTCCAGGTTTCAACAAAAGACTACAGAACATACAAAGAAACAGGAAACAATAGATCAAGCAAAGGAGAAGACTAAAGCATTAGAAACCATCAATGAAGAGGACAAGACCTGTGGCATTCCAGATAAACATTTTTTTTTAAATGGTCCTAAAAACAGGGACAAAGAACTAACACAAACATGAATACAAGGAGAACATCAACAGAAAGATGAAAATTATGAAAAGGAATCCAAAAGAGCTGAAGGACAGAGTAACAGAAATTTAGGATTCCCTAAGGCAGGGTCAAGAGCAGACTGGAGCTGGCAGAAGAATCAGTGAACTTGAAGATAAGACAAGATGTACTGGTATGCTGGATGGTAAACACTGTGCGAGTACCAGAAAGGAAAGAGAAAAAAGGGTAGAGAAAATATTCAAAGAAATAATGGCTAAAAACTTCCATATTTAATGAATGACATGCATATACACATCAAAGACACTCAACGAACTTACAACAGAATAAACCCAAATAGATCCACACCACGACAGATTAGACTCAATTTGTCAAATGCCAAAGATACAGACTCTGAAAGCTGCAAGGGAAAAGCAGCCTGTCACATACAAGGGAGCCTCAGTAAGAATAAGTGCCTAGTTCTTGTCAGAAACCATGGAGGCAAGGCAGCAGTGCTGAAAGCAAAAACTTGCCAAGCAAGAATTTTATATACACCAAAACAGTCTTTTCACAAATGAGGGAGAGATAAGAATTTCCCAGATTAAAAAAATAGCTGAGGTAGTTTGTCACCACTAGACTGGTCCTAAAGGAGATACTAAAGTGAGTTCTGCAGGTTGAAAGGGAAGACAAAAGATCGAAGCTGCATAAAGAAAAAAGATCTCCAATGAGGGAAATGACATGGGCAAATATAAATATTGGCATTATTGTATTTTTGGTTGGCAACTCCATTTTTTACTTCCTACATGATGTAAAAGGTATATGCATAAATGCAATGAAAAGTCAGTGGTTTGAGACTCATTATGTATATAAATGTCATCTGTGACAATAACTATATAAAGATGAGAGACAGAGGGGCAGAAGGACATAGTTTGTGTATGTTTGTTTATACTACTGAAGTTGGTACCAAAGCAAACAAGACTGTTTTAGATTTAGATTGATAAATTTAAACCCCATGGTAACTACAAGGAAAATATTGGAGAATATGCAAGTTCCTAGAGACAGAAACTGGAAAACTGCTTGCCAGGGGTAGAGGTAGATAGGCAGGGGGAATGAAGAGTTAATGCATAATGGGTATAGGGTTTGTTTAAGGATATAGGAAGTTTTAATTATGGAAGGTGGTGAGAGTACTGCAATATTGTGAATTTGATTAATCCCACTGAATAGTATGCTCAGGAGGGGTTGAGATGGGAAACTTTATACTGCATACATGAGGGAATGAGGGAGGAGAGGACAACTAATGAGACAATGACAAATGCAATACATGGTTCTGGATCTAACAAAGGAGGAAAAGAGGCTCAAATGAACATTACTGGGGCATATGAAAAAATGAGAATATAGACTATAAGTTTTCTATCACTGTTAAATTTTTTGAACTTGATAGCTGCACTTAAGGTGGTTATATAAGAAAGTATCTTTGTTCTTAAATGTACATAGCAGGAGTAATTGTTTAAGACGCATGATGTATACAGCCCACACCCAAGTGTTCAAAAAAATCAAGTGAAAAATGGAAAAATAGGACAAATGTGGCAAAATGTTACAATTGGCAGATCTGGGTTTCAGGGAAGGGAGAAGCATGTTTTGGAATTCTCTGTATGGGATCTCTATTGTTGTTAATTGTCTCGTAAGTTTGAAGTTTTTCAAAATAAAAAGCTAAAAAGAAAATGTATGGGGATAAAAAGTGATCAATGCGACAGGCTAACAACCATAGGAATGCCAGGTCTCATTGTCCTTGATAGACTAGAAAGACACAGACTTCAGAGCATCAAATTCTGAACTACAATCTACCTCTCAGTGGCCATGTGATCTAGATCATGTCACTATACCTTACTGAACTTCAATTTCCTCCTCTATTAACCGGGAAAAAATAATCCTACCTCACAGAATAAATGACACAGTTTGACAAATATTCATTACCTTCCTTTTCCACTCCCATTCATAGACACAGGCTCCAAACTGCTAAAACAATACCCAAAAGTCAATCAACGAAGACTCTGGATTACTATGAAACTGTAAAATCCTTGTAATCACATACATGTTAAGAAAAGCTAAGTACAGAACAGTACTTAAGAAATAGGTAATATGCAATTAAAAATAAATAGATAATTTTAAAAACTGACCAAGGGCCAGATTTGGCTGAGGACCATATCTGTGGACCTTTGTTCTACAACAGTCACCAGTATCCAGTATTAACAATTTGGCCAATCTGATGAATAAAATGGAATCTCATAGTTATGTCAATCTGTTCTTCCCTAATTATAAATAAGGTTAATCATCTTTTCATATTTATACTGCCAATTCATATTTCTTCTGTAAAATGCTTGTTTCAATTTTGCTCATTTTTCTACTGAGCTGTTTGTCTTTGTTTTTATGGATTTTTAGTTCATTAGATGTTTTCGATAATGAATCTTTTGTTGAATATACATATTTTTGAAATTATCTGGTGACACAATAAAAAGACACAGAGAGACAATAAGAGATGCAGTGGACCAGGGAGCTAAGGTGGTACAAGAGATTGAGCACCCTGAAGAGAAGACAAGCAGACAAGAAGAACACACAGCAAATGGACACAGAGAGCAGAAAATAGGGAAGGGGGGATAAATAAATAAATCTTTAAAAAAACTATCTGGAAACCCCACCCCAAGAAAAATAGGTGATATGACCGAACATATGAACTAGCCATATACACAAAATTGTTTATATTTTCAAAAAAATAATAATGAAAGAATAAATTTTAACAAGACTAATAAGAATGGCTATTTATAGGAGAAAAGGAAAAAGGATGGAGTGGACAGGGTTATGAAAGTAAGACTCCCTTGAAATGTATACTTGTTAGAAATTTATTGTGTACCTCTATTTAAAAAACACACACACAACTAAACCTGATTCAATCAAAATTAAAGAAAAAGAATACAATCCCTAAAATTGGAAACAATGTAAAATGAAATTAAATGTATATCTAGTAGGTGGAATTACTACACAGAAATAAAGTACTTCAAGTGACTTGAAAAACAGTATTTTCACTGTGTGTTCCTAATGAAATATAGCCTAATTTTAAAAAGAACCACAAAGAAATCTTAAACAGCATCAAGTAACCATTTTGTTAGAATTATATTAATAATTACTTTCAAACTACTATCGATATGTTGTAGGGTAAAGCAAGTAAGGAATTATGTTAATATCATTAGGAACCAAAATTTTAAGTGTAAGGGAAAAGAGATAAAATAAATCAGAAAAATAAAAATCTCTAAACTGAAAACGGAATTCGAAATACCAGTATAAACTCATGCCTTTTTTAAATCTTAAAATGTGTGTACGTGTGTGCATGTGTCTGCATGTGTGAGTATTTTCAAGTACTGTACATGGACCAGGTTGAGAACTCAAAAGACATAATCAAACTGCAAATGCAGAGCTTCCTTGGATCCTGATTCGAACAAATCAATTGTAAAAAAACATCTTTAAGACAATAAGACATTTGAAAATGGATTAAGCACTAGGTGATATTAAAAAGTTCTTAATTTTGTTAGGCATGATAATAAAACATGTTAGGCCATGTTTTTAAAAATGTCTTTCCCAGTTTGAGATGCATACGTAAATATTTATGGCCAAAATGACTGGGAGGAGATTTGTAAAAATTTTTTTTTTTTAATTTTTTAATTAAAAAAAATTTGAGGGGAAGTGAATGTGGCTCAAGCAATTGGGCACCACATGGGAGGTCCTAGGTTCAGTTCCCAGTGCCTCCTAAAGAAGATGAGCAAGACAGTGAGCCGACACAAAGGGCCAGAGCAGTGAGCTGATGCAACAAGGTGATGCAATGAGGGAACACAATGAGATACAACAAGCAGGGAGTGGAGATAGTTCAAGCAACTGGGTACCTCCCTCCCACATGGGAGGTCCTGGGTCCAGTTCCCGGTGACTCCTAAAAGGAAGACAAGCAGACACAGAGAGCACACAAGAAGTAGACAGTAAGCATAAACAATGGGGAGAAGAGGAGAAAAAAAATTTTTTTTAATGAGAACTAGGATTTTTCCAGGAAAAAAAAAATAGAGAGTGAAAAAAGATTGGCAAAATACTGGTAACTGATGAAGCTTGTTGATGGGTTTATGGAGATTCATTTTATTTATCTCTCTGCTCTAGTTTTTAAAGGGGAGAGGGCATTAAGTCTTAATTTTATCATCACAGAGTAGTATTCATAGCAAATGTAGGCTCTAACCAGTATGAATTCAGAGGAAAGACAGACTAAGCATACCCAATAATTCAGGAGGGCAAAATGACTTTAAAACACCCAGTCAATACCTGCTACAGTCAAACTCAGAACTTCTTTGATAAGTTTCTTTCTCTCCTACAGAGACTAAATAGATAAGCCCTTCCTCATCACAGCCCCGCCCCCCCCGCCCCCCCACTGCCCAGGACTTTGCTGTATTATTAGAATCTCACATAAAGGCAGGAGTCAATAAGACTTTCTGAGGAAGTTTTGGAGATTAAAGCATTCGGCATTTGAGGACATGAGTGCCAGCAAGAATATAAGACTTCTCACGTTCAGATTACTAACCAGAGCCAAGGAATGACTGCATACATAGGAAGCTTTCAAGGTTTCCCGGAGAAAGCCCAAAAGAAGTATGTGGTAACACACTAGTTTTAGTATATATAACTATGAATGTAATTCAGTGATTCCTCTCCAGGGATTAAGGCAGTAGATTCCACAATACTACTAAGATTAAATGACTTTAATTATTTATCCAGAATAAATGAGTCTGAGAAATACTAGATTTTCCCCTCCATCTAATGAACCTAATGACCAATGAACTCTGGCTATCAGTTGAAGAAGATACCATCTCCAAATATGGACATTTTACTGAAGAATAAGCAACAGGGCAATCTAACAACTTTCACAGAGTAGGTGGACAGGAACAAAAGACATCAGCCGGATCTGTGCTGAGTACCGGAAATCAGCCCCAGGATTTCTGCTTATTCTTCTGAATACAAAGCAATAAGGTAACACTAACCAATTCTTTGAGGCCTTTTATTATAACCTTCTTTTACTTACCTTAATCAATCCCATTTTTTAAAATATTGAAGGTTAAAACTAGGACTATTTCTCCAGAATAAGCTAACTTTCAACTTTATTAATATCTTTGAAACTTTTCCTTTCATTTCCTTGATTTTCAGTATTTATTTTCATTTAAATTCCTAAAACCTAAAAATAATACTTCAAGAGTTAGCTTTCATGAAAAAGGTTATCTGGAATGATTTCCTCCACAGTCTTATTTCTGAATATCCATTTTCTAAAAAAGACTGCTTTAAGGTTGGTTCTGAAGATCAAAGGTACTGTCAGGTTTAAAATCAGGGGAAATAAATTTTAAAAGATGCCACCCTTCTCAAGTTCTGATCAGATTTTCCAACTACTTAGGGAACACAATGGCCCATCCTTGCTTTTCAACTGCTTCCTCTAATGCCTTTTTCTTCACAAATAATTTTTATCAAATCCCATCAGTAAGATTATTTTGAACACTCATCCTTAATATATGCATATTTATTTACAAATAATATATTTACTAGTATACCATTAAACTATTGACGAATGCAATTAAGAGGAAATGAACGTTTTCAATTTTTGTCTTACTACATAAGCTGTTGTTTTCACTAAAGTTATTAATATTTAAGTGACAGCAATGAGACTGAGTTCTTTTTAATCATGGGTTATAGATTTTAAGTTACTTGATTGTTTAGGTTTATGTTCAGTTACTCGTTTTAGTGGCTGTCAAAGCTGAAAAAGGTATCTTCATAGAGACGTGCATTGATGGCCTTTATTTTGTAAATCATGATACAAAATTCATTCAGTACATGTCTGCCTTGAGAGCAGCACGCCACGGTAATCAATTAAGCACACAGGATCAGAAACCACACTGCCTATGGTCACATTACGTCTGGCTCTGCCTCGCGTTCCTTTCACCTTGGGAAAGTACTAAAACACTCTGCTCAGGGAAACGGACTTTGGCCCAGTGGTTAGGGCGTCCGTCTACCATATGGGAGGTCCGCGGTTCAAACCCCGGGCCTTCTTGACCCGTGTGGAGCTGGCCATGCGCAGCGCTGATGCGCGCAAGGAGTGCCGTGCCACGCAAGGGTGTCCCCCGCGTGGGGGAGCCCCACGCGCAAGGAGTGCGCCCGTGAGGAGAACCGCCCAGCGTGAAAAGAAAGAGCAGCCTGCCCAGGAATGGCGCCGCCCACACTTCCCGTGCCGCTGACGACAACAGAAGCGGACAAAGAAACAAGACGCAGCAAATAGACACCAAGGACAGACAACCAGGGTGGGGGGGGAATTAAATAAAATAAATAAATCTTTAAAAAAAAAAACAAAAAAAAAAAACACTCTGCTCAGCTGTTTCCTCATCTGTAAAATGGGGATAATAACAGCTCTTGCCTCACAGAATTTTGTTAAGAATTGAATAAATAACCTCAATAATTCAAGACCCTAAAAAAAGCACTTAGGACAATTCCCGGCACTCCATCATTACATAGCTCTTTTCAAAACCTTTTTAAGCATTTGTCCAACTTGGAAAATTACATTAGTTGAAATTAGATCATATAATCTCTAAAATCTACATTTAAATTAGAACAGACTGCAACAACAGAAATGAAGAAAGAGTGACACTGTCAAGTTTCTTTCTCTCTTCCTCCAAGATACTTGGACTCAGACGGAACACGCCACCATGTCATGCGCAGATCGCATCTCCCATCTGGTGCCCACAGGCTTTAAGTGCAGCTCCTTCCCCCGTCCCGCTGTCACAGCTGGTGATGCCGCCCGTCCTGTGACCATCAGCTGCTAAGGAATGCCCTCTTCCCACCACAGTCTCTGTTTGGCAACAGTCATGTTTCATAACACTCTACCCCACACTCCCCCACCCTCACTATAGGAGAACGGACCCGAAGGAGAGTGGTGACTCTGAAAGCAGCCTTCCATGGTCCCGTGGCCATCCTCACCCCACCTCACCCGCTGCCCCGCCCTTCCCTATAGGAACTGACACTCCTTACTCCAGGCGAATTCGGTAGGGTGGTTGTCACCAGATCCTTCCTAGACCATGCTCCTGGTCTGGGCACTTGATCCAGCCTAGCCAGAGTACCTGACCCCGCTGGACTCAAGCAGGCCTGAGTTCTTTCACCAGGTTTGACATGGACATTCTCTGGGATCTCTGACAATATAAAGTAGGCTCTGGCCATGGGGTGTGTGTGTGGGGGCGGGGGGAACTAGTTGACAATGAAAATAGTCCAAAAGAAAACAGAAGCAGGTGTAGCACCGGCTTCCCCAGTACAAGGTCCCAGTTCAATCCCTGGCCCCGGTACCTGGAAAAACAAAACAAAAACAAAAAACAGAACCAAGACGTTTGCCAAATCAACTTTATAAGTCCCAAAGGGAAAGAAAGTTTCATTTTGTATTCCTCTCTCTCATCCATAATGGCTCCTGCTCCCTGGCCAGAATTCCAACTAATGACAACTAACAATTCAGGTTAAAGCGTCCAAAGGCTCCGGTGCATGTTCTAAATAGTTTCTGAACCACCAGGTAATACTAGCATTTCTCCTTTCTGAGGTGCAAAAATAACAGGAATAGTTATGCATCTGTAGGAGATAAATCAACAGAAAATCCCCTCTATGAATTATGTGAATTGTGACAGACATAAGAATTCTCATTAACGAGAAAATTGCTACAAATTCATTATTTGGGGGAATATTCTTACAAGATAAAAATAGCTATGATGGAAAATAATGGAATATGGGTTGTCACTAACAATACTGCAAGTAACAGCTTTTGAATTTTCTGCTAGGTTAATTTTTCATCTCATAAATGAAGGTTCTAACTGCCCAAATATAAGTACATCTCCCAAAGGCAAATAAATGTCTTTGGGATTTGAGCCTATCACCTGTCACAAAAGGTGATCATATCAGACAGATTTAATGGGAACTCTTTCAGCATACTCTCTTTGTAAAAGCAATTCAAATGA
Source organism: Dasypus novemcinctus (assembly GCF_030445035.2). Classification (NCBI taxonomy): domain Eukaryota; kingdom Metazoa; phylum Chordata; class Mammalia; order Cingulata; family Dasypodidae; genus Dasypus; species Dasypus novemcinctus. Next base: position 11,900,760 of record NC_080687.1, on the reverse strand, counting down.
ACTTGGAAATGCACATTTACCTAAGAACAGACTGAAGATAAGAATGTATATACATGGTACCTAATTTTAACAAAATTCAACCATTAGGAAAGATTAACCACAAATTTTTTAAAGTTTTAAGTTTCTTTCTTTAAAAAAGAGGGTGAGGAGCAAGAGTGAAATAGAAGAGATGTTAATTTAAAAGCTGAAAAACAGGACAAACGGGTAAAGGTTATAAGTAAAGAGCACAGTTGCGAGGTAGTCTGGAAGTACATAAATCACTTGGTAGTTCTGCTGCATCTACTCCAACCACCAATTCATTTCTGAGAGTAATTCCAGGTGTTCGTCCATCTTTACCAGCTGGAGCCCTGGCTCCCTAGTGATAGCTATTTCTCTGCCCTAAAGACAAAGCACAGAGATCAGAAACTCTATTTCTATTCATCAAATAATCTCTAAAGTGGCTTCTGATGTTCTTTTACTATCTTTACACCCTCCTGCTTATCTCCGTTTTATTGAATCTCAGTTACAGAGTTTCTGGAAGAAGCACAAATTCCACCTTTTGAATTTAGACTGGTCCAAAGGTCCAAAGTGATACCTTCTTAGAAACCTTTTTTCACACAACTGTTGCTAGTATTTTGATACTTGTATATTAAATGAAAAGCAACATAGCAGGAAAAAATATCATTACATAACTTTGGAACTTATTTCCTAGGATTTTGATCTGGGATGTTCTTTCACTGAGGCCATCTGCAAAAAAGGTTAAAGAGAAAATGGAGAAACTGAAATATTTATACTAGACAAGCTTAAAAGTGAATCAGACTTCAGTATTTAAAATACTATTGTTCTAAAGAAAAGATTCTTCCAGGACACTGCCACAAAGCCCAAAGCCATAAGGAGGGCACAGATTTACCACATTAGCTTTGGAGTCCGAACCAAGTGCGGGTGGAAATCACGGGAAGCAGGAGCAAGAACTGAGAAATGGGTTTGGCCATCCCAAGTTTTAATAAGGCCTTTGACCACTAGAAACTATCAGAATTTCAGAAACTAGAAGACCAGACCCTCGTTAAATGTGGGGGAGCAAATATATTCATTAAACTCGATTCCCCGTGAAACCCCAATAAAATGACAGTAACAGGTAAAAACTCAAAAGGCTGCAGAGTGATAAAGACAACAGGCACAGACTAGGGAGGTCAGAGAGCTATTAGAAGACAGAAGGCACACGTCCAGGGGTAAGCAAATTTGCAGAGGAGAAAAAAGTAGAAGTCCAACGGTCAGCAAGGGAGAGACAAATGAGAAACAAGCCGATTAAGCTCCTGAAGGCTCACGAATTGGAGAAAGGGAAGGAGAGAAGTCTAAAATCAAGAGTCTGGTTGTAAGATAATTAACCTTTCCTCTCAGCACTGCAAAGAAGGGCAGCGGGCTCCGTGTCTCCACAGACCTGGAACAGGAGGGCTGTGGAGGCAAGGCTCCTCGGGGACAGCAGTGGACAGCACCTAAGCACCAACAAGAAACAGGATTAAGTAAAACTCTGCATTAAGCCACTCCCAGGCAGAGACCAGAGGAGTCCTCTCGGAAGCAAATAAAAAGCCTCAGAGAAAAGGGCTATAGTGGGAGGAAGGCCGAGGTGGGGGCAGGGGTGGAGGTGAGGAGCCACTTTTTTAAAAGCCAGTTTGGGAAACGGACTTTGGCCCAGTGGTTAGGGCATCCGTCTACCATATGGGAGGTCCGCGATTCAAACCCCAGGCCTCCTTGACCCGTGTGGAGCTGGCCCATGCGCAGTGCTGATGCGCGCAAGGAGTGCCGTGCCACGCAAGGGTGTCCCCCGCGTGGGGGAGCCCCACGTGCAAGGAGTGCGCCCGTGAGGAAAGCCGCCCAGCGTGAAAAGAAAGAGCAGCCTGCCCAGGAATGGCGCCACCCACACTTCCCGTGCCGCTGACGACAACAGAAGCGGACAGAGAAACAAGACGCAGCAAATAGACACCGAGAACAGACAACCAGGGGAGGGGGGGAAATTAAATAAATAAATAAATCTGAAAAAAAAAAAAAAAAAGCCAGTTTGCAGGGCAGGGGGTCACTTCACAGTAGAAACCATGATTAACAAGCCCCGCCTGGAGTACACAGTCCCCACTCAGCTTTTCAAAAATCCCACTTTAATATAGGAATGAAATGTGAAGAAAGCCCACAACAGCAAAGAATGAGTAAGCCCACAACAGCAAAGAATGAGTTTGAAATGGGAAAAAATGAACTCTGGTCTTTGAAACAATCCAATAAGCAAAATAAAACCTCAACAACAATAAGTAATATACTCAGACAATAGAATCAATGCCTTCATCAAACAAGATTAATAAAAGCAACAGTCTTAGAAATAAAAAGTGAAGAGTTGGATTAACAAATTTCTAAGGAATAGTCTAAAGTGTTGAACAAAAAAACAGATGATCAACAATGGAGACAAAAATAGAGAATTGACCTAAGTGTTTCAATATCTAACTAATAAGATAGCCAAAAAGAACAGAAAAATTACATTGATAGGCAGGAATCCAGTCCCCGAAATCCTCAAGAACTGAGGACTATAATATGGTCTCCAGTCTGAAGGAGCCCATCAAGTACCCAAAACAAGTAACAGAGGGGAAGCCATCAAGACACTCGGGAAATTTCAGAACATTATAAGCTAGCTAAAGAGCCAAAAATTTAAATTACAAAAGCAAAGTCACAGACAGAAGTTCAAGAACCAGAATTGCATATCTGACTTCACAAGAGCGACCAACAGTGAGACCAACAGAAGACAGAAGGCAATAGAGCAATGCTTAAAATACTCTGAAGTTACTTTAGCCTAGAATCTATACCTAGCTGTAACAATAACCAAAACACTTTTAGATACCCAAGAGCTCAAAATTCATCTCCTAAGCACACTTCCTAAAGAAGCTAGTATAGGATGTGTTCCCAAAGCAAGGGAGAAAACCAAGAAAGAAGAGGGGATCTAGAAAACAAGGAGAGAAGAGAAGGCAATTCCCAGGGTAGTGCAAAGGAGAAAACCTGGCACAGGCTGCACAGCAGGCATGGAGTCCATCCAATCCCAGGACAAGAGCAGACAGTGAAAATTGGGGGATGTGGGGTAGGGCAGAACTGATGGGTATGACTCAAACTGATATTGGGAAGTTTTTAAAATTCTATTGAAGAGTTTGGAAAGATTAAATGAATATTAAAGACATGAGAAAAAAAAATGACTAATTTCAGGCAAAAGAAAGTTGTACAAAAAGAAAGGAAATGCAATCATAATATAACCTGACTCACCCAGAAACCATATTTACAAAGTTATAAAAATGGAAACACAACACTGATTAAACTAAAAATTATAGATAAACATATGGGAGAATAAGGGGAAAGTAAAGTTGGATGGTGGGGGACAGTAGAAGAAAGGAGATAAATTTCTTATATATCATAACTGGTAGTCAAAAGATTAATAAAAATACCAGGATAAGCATTTTATTTAAAATGCGAAGGCAAATTCCAGAAAAAAAAAATAGCCAGAAGGGTGAGGAGTCCTTTCTTTGGAGGTACAGAGCAGGGCGGGGAATCACTGATTCTTTATCATGAGCTCCATGGTGCACACACAAGATGATTCTCAGAGCAATGGAAACATACACATGACTTGGATCGCTTTTATCCAATTGCTTAATAAATCCATCTCATATGTCATAATTACATACTAGCATTTACTGACACACCAATTTGATCGAGATAACTTACCATCCTACCTGTATTATCTATATATATTTTGAAACACCCAGAAGGGATCTATCTAACAGAGTACAAAAAGTAGGAAATAAGCTACCACAACAATTAACACAGATTTGATTCAGACAAGATAAGTCAGAATTAAAAATGCTAAAGAAAGTTCTTCCAAAGTGCAAATGTAACAGATAATTACTAGAACTAAGTTCACCTTCACAAGAATGGGGAGTATGTCTGCCCTTTATTTTGTGCTTCCGTATCTCTTGAACCTGGCACAATATTGCCCAATGCCCTACAGACACAGAGAGGTATCTATGTGGCTATGTTTATACATGTACCTTTGGACAGTTAAAAAATTCTTATTAGAATCAAGAGATCATCTGGTCTAGGCTATATTAAATTTGGGTTATGAAGAATGTTTGACAGAATAGGAAAAACCAGGCTGACAAGTCAGAAACTGTTCTCTCTTAGACTCTTAAGACTTTAGGTTTTGTTTTTGCTAAATCAAGTTTCTTAGCATTTAATACTAATGATACAAATGACAACTTTTCTTTAATAAATGAGGAAGTAAATTCATTGTTTCCCAAACTGCTTCCAATCATAATTCTGCAGGCAAAGTATCAATGGATACTTACATTGACTAATCCAAAATAGTGCTCGTTGACTGGAAACTGTTCTGGACCAATCTCTTTCTCTAATGCCGAGGCATTGGCGCCCTATAAAATGAAAACCAAAAATCTTAGTATTTATAGTATTTTCATAATATCACAATGATATAGGCATTTCAGAGACATTCTTTTAAAATTACCTATGTTCCCCCTATAACTACAAACCATTATTGAAAGAAAATAAAGACTTTTAATAATTTTACTTTAATCTTGTTTAAAAGAACTTTCTCATGGAACAAAGGACTGGAACAAAGATTATATTCATAACTTTTTTCTAAGTTTTATTTCTGTATTTTTCTTTTTGTTTTTTAAGTAATGAATTAAAGCACCTGAATCATGTACTGTTATTGGGAGCCATCTCAGGAAGCTGAAACTTGGTAAGATCAAATATGTATGTACTGAGCCTAGCAATACTTCTGAAGTATATACCGGCTATTTTCACACAGAACTCTTAGGTGGCAAAAATGTGCACTGCAGTAGTGTTTATATCATAGAGTCGACAGCAGCAGAGGTGTCTGCTATCGGGGCAGTAGATATGTTACGAGATGGCAGAATGCTATGTAGTAGAGGCAGAATGAATGGACTCGAATGACATAAAGAAATAAGGACACTCAAAAAATACCTGATATCACCTGGAAGAGTTACACATAAGTCCACACATACCATCTGCCTCCTCAGTCATAGTGTCCATATGGTTAACAATACATCAGTGCTTCAAAACCCACACCTGCCATCTTTTGATTTAGTTGAATTCCTTAACCTGGGAAGCCCAAAACTGTTGTGAAGGCACTGCCTCCTCACACTAGCTTTCTGATAGGTCAAGACTGAAAATAAGTACAATTAAAGATACCTGATGAGTTGTCAAATTCTACCAAAAACAAGACATTTTCTCTCACATTCTCCAGCCAACCAGTACTTGTATATATACATGATATTACCTTTTTTTTAAATTTTGGAATTACTTCTAGGTTTTATATAAAATCTTGATACAAAAACTAGTTGAGAGATATCATTTATTTATAAATGTGGATATCAGTTACTTTAGTTTAATGGAATACCAAGATGAAATTGAAGTAGTACAGCAACTATCTGATTAGTGGAAATGTTGCAAGTCCCATTCCCTACCCATGGCAGCTCATGCACCTTGTCCCCCAATTTCCTCACCTATGTTGAAAAAAATCAGTAAGCCTAGATTTGTAACCCCAGTGAAAACTCAGATACTGGTTTATTCAAACCTTCTGCACCAACCCACCTCCCCCCCCAAAAAAGAAAGAAAAGTGCTGTTACCCAAAATACAAGCTCATAGATTTGTCTTTGTCTATCTGGAATACTAAAATACCAGCACACACACCTCAAGAAAGCGTTCTTGGTCCTTAGGATGAACTAAGGACAGACTGACACGTGAACATCATCTCCCCAGTACTCTGCCCAATCACTATGTCCCACATACCCTGTGTTCCAACCACCCCAATACCCTCTTTTCCCCACAGAGACCATGTATTTTCATGCAATGGCTAAGAAAGCCCTTACCCCCACCCTTGCCTTGTCCTCCTGGTAGTTTTGCCCATGGGTCTAGTTATTAGACTCTCTGTGCCTCAGTTTCCCAACTGTAAGAGGCAACTGTCACCAACTGCTTTATAGGCTGGCTACAGGATTAACTGAGTTTTACTTTTGTAAGGCATGTGGCAGTGCCTGGCACCTAAGCAGGTGTCCCATATATGCTGTTCTTTTCTCCTTCTCCTTTGCAATCACCAGATGAAAAAACTCTGAGGGAAGTCCAAGCCAACCAAAAAATTCCAAGCAACACAATTCAATAGCTTGAAAAATTATGGTTATGGATGTAGTGAGAGTAGCAGATCCAAATGGAAAGAGATAATGGAGTCCACCTTATAGTGTTCTAAACCAAGCTAAGTGCAGTAAACTGTAGTTCACTATGGGAACGATGCTCAACAGCCTATTCTGCAAATGCAGGAGGAGCATTCCTAGGAACAAACTCCAGGTTTTCTCTGCTGAAATAATCAGAGTACTCGGCTAACCCTAGCCTAATGTTATTAAAAAGGCAAGAGATTATACTAAGTAATCCAGTTTCTGATGAATGGTTCTTTAATTTTAAAATGTTTCCAACAATAGAATTATATGTAACTTGTGTAAACCAACCATCACACCAAAAATGTGGGGTACATTTTTTAGCATCTTCAGTAGTGTTCTCCAACATAGGTATCTATCGCTTGAGGATTTTGATGAAGCCTGACAAAATTCATGTCATACAATGGTGAATCATACACCCAAGATTTAGAATAATTCAACATTCAATACTGACAGCTCAGGAAGCAGATGTGGCTTAAGTGACTGGGCTCCCGTTTACCACATAAGAGGTCCAGAATTTGATTCCCAGGACCTCCTGGTGAAGGCAAGCTGGCCCACACAGTGAGCTGGCCGGAGCAGAGAGCTGGCCTGCACAGAGTGCTGGCCTGCATGTAGTGCTGGCCCATGCACAAGTGCTAACCTGTGCAGAAGGGTTGGCCCGTGCAATAGTGCTGGCCGACGCGGAGAACTGGCGTGGCAAGATGACACAACAAAAAGAGACACAGGTTACAGACAATAAGACACACAGCAGACCAGGAGCTGAGGTGGCACAAGAGATTGAGCACCTCTCTCCTACTCCGGAAGGTCCCAGCGTCAGTACCCAGTGCTGCCTCAAGAGAAGACAAGCAGACACAGAGGAACACACAGCAAATGGACACAGAAAGCAGACCACAGGTGCAAGAACAACAAGGAGGGGGCAGAAATAAATAAACCTTACAAAAAAATAGTAATGGCTCAACTATTTTCCACCTCCACATATATAAGAAAGAGGACCCTACCAAATTTAACAATGGCTTTTGAAATCAGTGATTCTTTAACTAGGGTAAAGGATAGTGTGGCAGTTTGATATTATTTATGAATTCCAAAAATAGAAATTGGATTATATTTGTAACCTGGTCTGTTCCTCTGGGCATATTAGATTGTATCGGATTCAGAGGTTTCACCTTTACTTGGTTAAGACTGAGGCTTTGATTAGGCCACATCAGTAGGATGCTGCATCCCCACCCCCTGGTGGGCAGACACTCGGAAAGAAAGAGGACAAGGTAGAGAAGAGAACGGGGTTTTTGGATGCTGGAGCCCCTGGGAGAGCAGAGCCATTTGCCAAATAATTTGCAGCTGCGGAGACCACAGTCCTGTGTGCTGCACCTGGGAAAGAGATGAGCCCTCCAACCTACAGCTGAGCTCAGAAGAAACTGGAACCACAGAGCCTGAAGAGGAAGGCTGAAACCTCACAGACATTGCCCGCCACCTTGCTTCAATACGTGGCAAATGACTTTGGGTGAGAAAGTATCCCTTATGGAACCTTAAACTGACTCTTTATGGCCTGTTACTGTAAGCTTCTACCCCACATAAATACCCTTTTTAAAAGCCAACAGAGTTCTGGTACTTTGCACCAGCACCCCTTTGGCTGACTAATACAGATAGGAATGGGAAGAGGCCACATTAAGAATGTTTGCTACAGAGTTTCCATAAAGAGCCCCCTCCCTTTTTTTTTTAACTGAGTAATGACACACACAAATGGGAGAGAAATTTTTCTGTTTTGTCACCATTTTCTTAACTTAAGCAAAAGATTATTTTAGACTCAGTATGTTACTGAAGAACTCCTCATGAAGAAACAATTATATATTCATGACTAATCCTAATGAAAACAACCAAAAGGTAGATGAAATTTAAAATTAAAAAGGGAAATGACAAAACATGACTGAGCTGGTAAGAAAATAAGGAATCTACAGAAGCAAAATAAAAACAATGTGTTTGGGAGAACCCTGGGAGATAAGCAACTGACCAAGCCAGTTCACATTCTGAGTATGTGCAAACCCTTAACAGCCTTCAGCGTCTCTTCTGACAGCTGAATGATATAGAATCTGGAAGCAAAGGGTCCAACATAAGATCCCAGTATGAAGTTAAATTCCCTTTGGTTTAAGGGGAAACAAGAAATAATCCTGTTCAAGGATGATCTTGGCACTAGGTGGAAGGGGAAAATGAATGCCTTCCAGAAATGCATAACTCAACTTGGCCCTTGTAGCAGTTTGATATTGTTTGTGAATTCCGAAAATAGATATTGGATTATGTTCGTGAACTGGGCATATCAGATTGGACTGGAGTTACAGGTTTCACTTTTACTTGATTAAATGATTAAGGCTTTGATTGGGCCACATCAGTAGGACGTTGAGCTCCCGCCCCCTTGGTGGCCAGGGACTCACAGAAACGACACAGCAAAGGAGACAGTTACAGAGCTTTGATCCTGGCCCGGGGAAGTAAGTACACAGAGAAGGCTCCATTAGACTTGGCAGAGGCCCCGGAAGAGCTGTTCTCCTGAGAGTTCACAGCTGGCCTTGTGGAGAGAGCAGAGAAAAGCGGCTGAGTCCAGAAAGAAACGAGCCCGGGAGAGAGACAAGACTTGTCCCTGCCTGCAGCTGAGATTGGAAAAAGCTGGGACCATGGAGCCCTGGGAAGAGGAGGAAGCCTGAACCCTCGCAGAAATCACCCGCCATCCTTTGTCAACATGTGGCAACAGACTCTGGGGGAGAAAATACCTTTTTTGGTACCTTTAGTTGAACTCTTTAGGACCTTGTGAGTATAAGCTTTTACCCCAAATAAATATCCTTTATAAAAACCAATTTCTGGTGTTTTTCATTAGCACCGCTTTGGCTGACTAATACAGCCCTAATGAAAGTTTGTGACCCAAATTCACACATACTATATGATCTTTAAAAAAAAAAAAACCCTCCAGCAGAGAATTTACTTCAAAGAGATCCTGAGTTGACAGTGTCCCCCCAAACCCCACAACTGTCAGAATTACAAAATTCGCTCTAAAGAAGACAAGTTCAATCCAACCCACAAAAAATTCACATGAAGAAAATTTCAAAAGATCTGAGTTCAGTCAAAAATCACAAAACACATAGGAAAACTAATAAGCACTATGAATAAAAGCCAGCAGAAACCCAGAACAGCTGAACAGGTTCATAAGGATATTAAATATCAATCTATCAGAGGACATAAAATAAATGCTTAATATGCCAAGCAGCAGCAGCCTTGATTATAAAAAAGCAAGGAGAAGAGACCCTAAAGTCTAAGCAGATTTTTAAAAAGAATTAAAACTTTTAAGTATAAAAATTGCAACAATTCAAAGTAAAAACTCAATGGATGTATTTAAGAAAAAAAGGTAATACTGGGTTAATATTTATTTAGACCATATTTCTATTAATATAATGTTACTGATTGAAACTAAAGTTTTGGAGAGCCGACGTGGCTCAAGCAGTTGAGTATCTGCTTCCCACATGGGAAGTCCTGGGTTCAGTTCCTGGTGCCTCCTAAAAAAAAAAACAAAAAACAAGCAAACAAGCAAAAAAACCAACTAAGGAGAGCCAGTGTAGCTCAGTGGTTGAGTGCCAGGCTTCCCACATATGAGGGGAGTAGATGTAGCTCATGTAGCTGAGCGCCACTTCCCATGTACAAGGTCCTGAGTTCAATCCCCAGTACCTCTTTAAAAATAAAAAACAAAAAACAAGAAAGAAACAAGTTTTACTCAAAACAAGAAATGTTTTACAGGAACGATTCCATGGGAGAATGGATCCACTATGGGGCTGCTGTAGAGAAACCGACTTGAACCTGATCCTTGCCATGCCACTCACTAGCTGTTACGTCTTGTAACAAAACACTTCTCTCTCTGACCTGGCCTGCCTCATGTGTAAAATCTCAATGCCTCTATTACCATCCCCACATTTCTAGCAACATGTGAATGTATCAGCTCTTGCAACCTCATTAAATCATTAAAGACGAAATGTTGGCTAGTCAATTAAAAGACAAACATTAACAAAGTCCTGGATAGAAGTTAGGATATAGTATCAAATGCTCAGAAACAACCATGTGATACAAAGAATGTGTAGGCTCGGAGTTAATAACTCCTTAAACCTATTTTAGCAGTTTGATATGGTGATGAATTTCAAAAATAGATACTGGATTATGTTTGTAATCTGGTCTGTACCTGGGCATGATTAAATTATGATTAGGGCTTTGATTGGGCCACGTCATTAGGGTGTTGAGTCCCCACCCCTTGGTTAGTGGGGACTCACAGATAAAAGGCATGGCAAAGGGCAGAGTTGAGGGTTTTTGATGTTGGAGTTTGATGCTGAAGCCTTAAGCTGGAGCCCTGGGAAGTGAGCTCACAGAGGAAAGAGAAGCAAGCCCCAGGAAGAAAGAACCCTGAGCCCAGGAAGAAGCAATCTCTGGGAAAAGAGGAACCCTGAACCCAGAAAGAAGCAAGACCCTGGAAGGGAGGAACCCAGGAAGCCTGAACCTCGCAGCCATCAGCAGCAACACATGGCAATAGACTTTGGTGAGGGAAGTAACTTATACTTTATGGCCTGGTTATCTGTAAGCTCCTACCCCAAATAAATACCCTTTATAAAAGCCAACCAATTTCTGGTATTTTGCATCAGCACCTCTTTGGCTAATATACCTACCTCGTATGAAATCTTCGAAAGATGAGGAATGGTCCTTTTTCATATCAAGAAAGTGAAAGAAAAAATATAAAACAAGGATATCTTTGATCTATTATTTTGATAATATTAAAATAGCAGATAACATTTTAAATGTTGACAAGTCAAAGATATCACCTAGGAAAAAAGAAAATTTTAGAGAAGACTGCTTCTAATTAATTTTTTACACAGGCAACCAGGGAAAACAGACGACTGCCCCTCATTCTGCCAGTATAAGAAAGATAGATACAAATTACATAAAAGGCAAATTCTTAAGCAGGAATGTTTTCTGGAAAACAAGTTAAGGAAATCTCCTGGCCCACATAATCCATATCTAATGCCAGCCATATGGTAACAAATAGCGTCTATGAAGACATGTCATTATGAAAAATTAAATTATGTTCAATGTATACTTATTAAGAAAATAGAGAACTTAATAAAATTCAGCAAAAACTAAAAAGTAATGAAAACGTAAAGGACTGAGTATCTACTATCTAGAATATGTATTCATTAAGAATAATACTTCATTTTCTTATATAAGATAGTTAAGGCGAACTCCTAGTTCCTAAGTATCTTTCATTTTAATACAAATATAAGACAATCCAATACATTTTTCCCAGTTTTGTATTTCACATCCTATTTTACAATGCAGTGTTTACAATCTGAGTTGAATACTGAAAGGGGTGAGATCAGGTCACACACCAGGGAGGCCAAGTCAGGCAGGAAAGGCTTCCTTTCCCGGAGGCGAGAGAAGCAAGTGACCTTGGGAAACTAAGAGGCGTTCTGGAAGCACAGGAAGCAGCCTGTGTGGGGATGTGACCGTGGAAACACAGCCAAGAGGAAGCGAATGAGAGGAATAAAAAAGATGAATCTGAAGCATAAAGATGATGTGAGAAACAAATCTGTAGCCCTCAAATTAGAAAAAGGTGAAGAATCAAAGAGAAGGCCTTTTAAAGCCCATATCTGGTCTGGAAAATGCCATGTTTCCAGAAGTTATATCCAAGGCAATGAAAAATTCTTATGACAAATCATTTCCATTTCCTAAGTTTTCAGGCATTATATAATATTTACATTATATACAAAAACTATATCAAAGAAGTAGTCCTCAGGAAATGTGAAATTAAATAAATATCTGAATTTCTACCTATCACTGTGCTGGAAGTTGCAGAACATGTTTGTTTGTTTTTTTAAACAAATCAATTTTATTGATACATATTAATAAAGCATACAATTTATCCGAAGTGTACAATTAATGGTATTTGATATAATCACATAGTTGTACGTTCATCACTTCAATCATTATTAAAGCATTTTCATTATTTCAATAATAATAAACAAAAAACAGACAAACAAATGAAAATTCCTCACCTCTCAATCTGTTTCCCCTGCTATACATAGATAGCTACTATTTCTGGCTATTCTTGCACAATGATTTATTTGTTTTACTGAGATATATTCACATACCATATGACCTATCCAAAGTATACAATCAATGGCTTTGGGGGGAAAGCCATTGAACATGTTTTTTAAACTGTAGCACCCATTATTGAGTTGTGAACTCAATTTAGTGGATCACAATCAGAATTTCCTTTTTCAATAAAATAGAACAGATCAAAGTACTTCTCCCTACTAAGAGAAAGCAATGGGTTCTGAAACATTTTTCAATACGTAAGTATGTACACACTGGGTCACAATGTAAAACCTATTTCTTACTGTGAGTTGAAATTTTATAAGTTTTGATATACCATGCTATAAAAAACACAAAGTATAAGACAAAAATTTCAAAATCATAACCCAATTAGAGAGTACACAGTGAATAAAAATTAGCTTTTCATGATGTCACACAGAGGGAGGGAATTATTAGAGATAAATTTAAAGTTAGAGAGGAGAGAACAAATATTACCACTTGACAGCACTGGATGTCAGGGCAGCGCTAACACTGCGAGTTGGTGAATGTGGGAAAGGCTTCAGAAACAGATCAAACTACAAGAGCCGGGCCCTGGATTTTTGATTCAGGGGCGTTTTCATTATAGCCTTCCACAGTGGGAAACTGCAGCCAAGGAGAATAGTGGGCATATTAGCATTTCAGCTGCAGGCTGGGCAGGAGTCTGCCCGAGGCCCGCAGACCCCGAGGCAGCAAGCCTGCATTCCCACCTCACAGAAAGTGCCCTGCCTTGGTTTCTCGCTTGTGGGATGAAAGGAGACCAAAATGTATGGCATCTATAACTGCACATCTAAAATAGCAACAATATAGAATCACCAAACTGGAACCAAGGACAAGATATTTAACCTCTCCGAGCCCCTATTTCCTAACCTGCACTGTCCGCGTGGCCTGTTGCTGTGAGAAATGTAGAGAAGCCTAGAGCAACGCCTGGCAAGGGAGATGCTAAACAGAGCAGTTCCTGTGCGCCTAGTCCCTCCCATCCAGCACAGTGGCCTCTACTACTCCCATCTGCCGATAAACCCTTCAAAAACCTGAAGTTCCCAGTCCTGATTCAGTATCAATGGTTAAGAACATATTCAGGGGAAGCTGATATGGCTCGTGACAGGGCTTCCCCCTACCAAATGGGAGGACATGGGTTTGATCCCTGGGGCCTCCTGGTGAAAAAGAAGAGAAAGTGTGCCTGAGCGGAGAGCCAGTGCCCACATGGCGAGCAAGTGCCCACATGGCGAGCCAGTGCCCGTGCAAGTGAATCACACAGCAAGATGATGACACAACATAAGAGAGATGAAGGGGAGAGTCAAGGTGAAATGCAGTGAAGACCAGGAACTGAGATGGTACAGCTGACAGGGAACATAAGAGGTCCCAGGATCAAATTCTGATAAATCCTACAGGACAAAAAGAAATAGAAACAGAAGATCACACAGCGAGTGGACACAGATAGCCAAAACAGGGAGGGGCGGGGAGGGGAGTGGAAAAACAAATAAATCTTTTAAAAAAAAAATATTTGAGGGTTCCACATTGATTTGCCAAATCATCGTAAGAATTTTGGTTTGGGCCTTCCATAGTGGCCACCTGGGGGTCTGACCATCCCATCAATTATAATGTGCTCTTTAAAGAGTACAAAGGATTCTTGGATAGGTCCAGACTTAAAAATGGCATCCAACCATTCCTAGCATGTATCACAGAAGGTTGCAAAAGGGAAGCAGTTGTGGCTCAACTGACAGAACGTCCGCCTAACATATGGAAGGTCCAGGGTTCGATACCTAGGTCCTTCTGACCCATGTGGTGAGCTGGCCCACGTGCAGTGCTGCCATGCATAAGAAGTGCTGTGCCATGCAGGGGTGTCCCCCCACATAGGGTAGCCCCACGCACAATGACTATGCCCTACAAGGAGAGCTGCCCTGTGTGAAAAAAAAGTGCAGCCTGCCCAGAAGTGGCGCTGCATGCACAGAGAGCTGACACAGCAAGATGACGCTACAAAAAGAGACACAGGGGAAGCGGATTTGGCCCAACAGATAGGGCATCCACCTACCACATGGAAGGTCCACGGCTCAAACCCAGGGCCTCCTGACCTGTGTGGTGAGCTAGCCCATGTGCAGTGCTGCTGTGTGTGCAAGGAGTGCCCTGCCACACAGGGGTGTCCCCCCCCCCGTAGGGATTCCCCACGCGCAAGGAGTACGCCCCGCAAGGAGAGCCACCCTGTGTGAAAAAAGCGCAGCCCGCCCAGGAGTTGTGCCCCACATACGGAGAGGTGACACAGCAAGATGACACAACAAAAAGAGACACGGATTCCCAGTGCCACTGACAGGAATACAAGCAGACACAGAAGAACATACACAGTGAATGGACACAGAGAACAGACAACGGAGGGGGGTGGGGGGAGGCGGGGAAGAGAAGAGAAAAAAATAAATCTTTAAAAAAAAGAAGGTTGCAAAAGGCATCTTGGAGTCAGCAGTAGCACAGAGAACTAACTCTAAGGCGCCAGAGGGTGCAATAAGGTGTGACACCATATGGATGATGGATGACACAAAATGGACAGGGAGGGCCAGTCTCCAACCCTAATGTGTACCAAGTCAAAATATCTTGCTAAGTCTGAGAACTGAAATATTATACAACCAATTATTATCTGCTCTTCATTCCTGAAGGGCCTCTGCCTATTACTATGACAAATCTTCTGAAAGTCATTTGTGAAAGTTGCAGGAAGAGAAATCATATAAATTTATTTTCTAATGATGTGTGTGTATGTTTGTGTTTATATCCCACCCTCCCTCTACCCACCAGCCCACCCCCAGAAAAACAATGGGGAAAGACTTCTGGCAAGTTTTTCAAAATTTTCAAGAACAGGATAGTTATTCTTCCCAAAAGAAATCAAAGTCGCTTATTTTCCCCTTCAACTGCCACCACAGTGCACATTTATATCATATTAAAACATGTAAATTCCTCATCTAATCAACTCAGGAAAATCCAATTCTATGTTTAATTACTGGCCAAATGTTTGCAAATTTAAACTTACTCAGATTTAAATTTACTGCACACTTATATAACCCTTTTCATCTAATAATAGGTATGCAAATATACCATGTAAGAAATGAAAGCAAAGCAGCAAGTTACGTATCTGAATCATAATTATAATTCAATGATAAAATAAACCAAAAACAACAGACATATAATTTAACTTCCAGAGAGTTCAACTATCTGCTAGAAACTCAATGTTTCTATCATCAGTGGCTAGTATAAAAGCTATGATCTTCAAATTATTGATTCAAAATCTTTAATGAAAAATATGGTGCTATAATTCACAGCTAGATGTGTGCTGTATACAGAATATTTACTTATGGAGAATAAAGGAGCATTCCAAGTCACCTTAAATCTTCTAACTCAGTCAAAGAATGGCAAAGTTTCACTGACCACACGACAAATCCAAAAATGCCCACAGGGAGACAATGAGCTACTGAAAGAAATCTGATTATTTCACCCCCAGCAGAAAGTAATTATAGTGATACTAGACTTTGCAAAAGCAACTCTGCCAAGCCTTCACAGCTGGCTTAATGATAACATCCAAAAGAAAACTCTCAAATATGAGCAAACTTAGCATAATGACAAATTTATTTGAGCATTCAAAATGACATTTTACACATTCTCTACCCTTATACCAATACCAAAAGGAAAAAAAAACACCTTTCCCAAAAATTTCATAAAATACTCTCAAGGACAGCTCAACATTTGAAGCATAACTACCTGAGCTCCACTACTAGCGCCTCACCTATCTTTTACCATTGGCAGAAGGGCAAAAAAGGGCAAGATTTGGGTTTTACTGCCATGCAGGGGGGAGCTCACTTGCTCATTTTAAGCTGATTCTCCCATACACTTGGCAATTTCTATATTCTATTTCATGACCTAGTATTTCAACTCTCTAAACACAAAGTCCTGGAATGGTACTAGGCAGAACTTTCAGGAACCTCACTTGAGTAACTGATTTGTATGATGCTGCTCAATCAGAAAAGCCCTGTGTTCAGCTCTGCCACTTATAAAAACACGAACACTCCTAATTTTCCAAAATCCTATGTTGTAGTATAATGAAGTATGGGTAAAGTACCTTGCAATCCTGACTTAGATTATATTAACAAGAGTTCATATTTCATACTACACTCCAGCTCATCCTAATAAAAAGTAAAATTATCATCCAACTTAAATACTGTTGTGATAATCAAAATATTCCATATGCTTCAAATAAAATAATGTGAAGAACTGCCTCAGAAAGAGTTAATTATTAGCACAATAAAAAAAGTTACCTGTGACTCTTTTCCTTATCTTTGAGACTCTAGGAATATGATATTAAACAAGAACACCACTATTGGTTCTGTTGGCTACATCTCAGTTCCCTTGACCTATGAAATGTGGTGATTTCTTGGTGATCTTTCCAGCTATGATGCTCTGGAAGAATCGAGGCTCTTTCTGCCAGAATAAGGACCATACTTAGCAACCACACAGCCCAAGTCCCAGAAAATGGTGCCATCCCTCTAAAGGTATGCAGTTGTTGTGAAGGGTGCTAGGGAAATCCTGCAAAGGGACTTCCTCACATCAATGCAGTATTTAGCCTCTTTCTGGAAAAAAAAGAAAAACAAAGCAGCACTCCTCTTCTGACAGATGGTTGGGGCAACAGAAAGGAACTGGCTGCACTTGGCACCACGTGCCGTCCTGCTCGTTCCCAACACGCTCGGGGTGCTCCGCTGGGCTTCCCAGGGCTGCATACCCTCATTTCCCCCACAAGGTCCTCCTTATCCAGAGCAAGTCACTTGTTGAAATCCAGACCTCCTAGGGCGAAAGGCGGTATCTGCACGGTTCAGATGAGGCCAAGTGTGCCTGGCTCAGTACTCCAGGCCCAGAAGGATAAGTTAATTCTGAGTAAACAAAATTTAAATTCTGCTGCTTCGGCTCAGTTCAAAACAAGAATATCAGAGAATTGTTTGAGAAGAGCACAGTCCAGCAGGCTGAGGAATGAGGCAGAGGAGTTGTCAAGCTGCAGGGGTAACAAAAGGCCGAGTGACAGATATTTAGCTGTGGGATCTTAACAGGGGCAATAAAATTCATCTATTAAAATAAATGCAGATTTCTATCTTTTAAACACAATTAGAATACAAAAAACCAGATGTAGGAAGAAACCCATGGCAGAACTAAGATACTGGTTGGTGGCCTGTCGGCTGGCCCAGGACAGGCCCAAAGGGGGGGAAGCACCCAGGGCTACGGCCAGCAGCTCCTTGCGTCACCACTCCACCAGCCAGTCGACCTTCAGCGAGTCCCTTTACCAGTCTTCATTTCCTCATCTCACATTACAGGAAAACACCTTCCCTCTCTACCTCACAGGGCTGTTGTGGGAATCAAATAAGTACTGTGAAAGTACTCTACAGCATTAAAGCACTCGGCAAAGGTATAATTAGAAACATCAGTCATTTAAATTCTTCTAAGCGATCATTTTACCACACTGAGCAACAACGGAAAATTCCAGTAGGAGACAACAAATGGACTTTGTTTAAGAGCACTCTGTTTTGAAAGCTACTAGGTAGGTAGGGGAAATACACCATTCTTTAAATTACGTAAAAGTCTGAAGTTAATTCCCAGGGACAATTGTTACAAATGCTAGAATAAGCATCAAATCTCTTGTCGCCTTCAATGAAATTTTATAAGTAACGCAAGTTCAGATCTAAATATAATTCAAACAATAGAGAAGGCAACAAATAAAACATAAAAGTATTATTCACTGTTCCCTCCCTCTAGGTTCCTTTCCCCGGAGTCAACCACCATTAACAGTTAAGTTTTTGTTTTTGTGGTGATTATTATCATGATTTTAAATAATATATTCCATACCTCTCGGTGCTTGTTTTATCAGTCTCAGCCAGTAGCTTTTAATTCTGTGCCATGTAAGATGAGAAACTGACACAACCTCTCAATTCCCTTTCCATGTGTCACCTACTAATTTTTATTAGGTATTACCAGGTATAATACTGTTTTAAGGCTTTTAGTGCTTCCATATTAAATCTCTAGCTAGATTTACCAACTTCATGTGGTACGCAGGAAATTCCTGCTGTGAAACAAAAGGAAATGAACACGTTTACCTTTCCTTTTCCCCTCTTGCTTCCTCCACCTCCCAATTTACCGGTGGTTATGAGTTTTTGTATATTCAGGAATTATAACATTTACACTGGTTTCTAGTATAACTAAGTCTAGTTAATTATAACCATACTTTATCTACAGGTTTATCTGAAAACCAATACCTAGCAAGGGGTTACTTAAAGAGGAGCTAATGCACACACTTAAGTTGCTGGAATCGTGCAGTGGGGAAAATAGAGGTACTTAAGAAAAATTTAGTTGTCTTTTAAAATTTCATAGGTAATTAGCAAAAAATAAAGAAAATGTCATCGCTTGAACAAAAAGCAGGATAGGAAGGCAAAGGGGGGGGCAAAGAAACATTATACAACCATCTCTCATTAAAATTCTCAAAGGAGAATTTTCCATGTTTCTCATTTTCTCTTTCAAGCTCTCGATTTTCCTCAAATGTCTGGAAATCCTTGGTTAGCTGTTCAGATTTGTGAACGAAAGATGGCTGCCCCAGAACCTGGCATGGGTTTCCTCCACAGCGTTGCAGGTCTGACTGTCCTGCCAGAGAGCTGGTTTCAGCTGTGAAACTGAACTTCCTGGGAGAGGAGCAGGGAGGCACACCCAAGGCAGGGGGACTCCAAGGGTGGGACAAAACCCCGAGGTCTGCTGTGGAGACCAACGACCATCAGCTCTTCTCTGCTCGCTCTGCCAGAAGCAGGCTGACGGAGGGGAAGTGGCAAAGGAAAACATGCTTTCCTTCATTTTCCAGTTTTAAAAAGCACAATTAAATTGGCATAAATGAAGTGGTTTTGGTGAAAATATCCTACCCCCAAACAGAGCTTTTTTTAAATAGGGCTCATCTTATCTAGAATTCAGGCAACAACAGTACCTTTCACCACTGTGGCAGAATGAATAAATAAATACATGTTCTTAATCTTAAACCACATTCCTATGGGTATGGACCCACCTGGAAATAGGACCCTTTGAAGACAGTGTTAATCAGCTTAAGGGTGGACTCATTTGTGAACAAGATCTTCTAAGCTACTACTTAGGTTTGGCCAAACTGAATGGGGGTGGCTCTTAATCTGTATTACTTGAGGCCTCAAAGAAACTAAAGTTAGAGAAAGTGAGAGAAAGACAGGAGGAGAGCAAAGGCATGGCCACTGCTGGGGCGGAGATACAGGTCCTGCGGCAGCCAGCCCCCCCCCCCCCCCCCCCCGCACCACCTGATGGGGCACTTCCAGCCTCTAAAACTGTAAGCCAAGAAATTCTTATTGTTTACGCCAACCCACTGTGTGGTATTTGTCATAGCAGACCTGGCAAACTAGAACAGCCACTCGTTCTTCCCGCTGGAGTCCCGAGTTACTGCTGAGTTAGGTTATAGAAGGACTGTTTCCCCAACCAAGGTCAACTGTAAAAAAGCAATTGGAGGGAAGCCGCTGTGGCTCCATCTGTTGGGCTCCCGTCTACCACATGGGAGGCCCTGGGTTCACGTCCTGGGGCCTCTTTGTGAAGGCAGGCTCACCTGCACGCTCCCCGGAGAGCTGACTCAGCAAGGTGACACAACAAAAAGAGGGAGACTGAGCAAGAACACAGAGGAGCGCACAGCGAATGGACACAGAAAGCAGAGAGCAAGCAAGCTGCAAGGGGGAGAAGGAAATAAAATAAATAAATACAGACACAGAAGAACACATAGTGAATGGACACAAAGAGCAGACAGCAAGCAAGCTACAAGGAGGGAGGGAAAATAAAATAAATAAATACAGACACAGAAGAATGCACAGTGAATGGACACAGAGAGCAGACAGCACGCAAAATGACATGGGGGGGTATAAAAAAAAAAAAGCAATTAGAAAGAGCAGCCAAGTTCCCCACTGCTGCAGGATTCAAAAACACGACTGCCCCGAAATAAAAATATTGATTTAATTTGTTGTTTACACACTATTAATAAACTAATGATAATGAAAAAGATGTTCTAAAATTCTTGTCCCTCACAAAGATTCTGTTGATTATCCTATAATTGGGTAAGACAAAAACTAACAGTTTACTCTCTATTTTTAAGATCTATTACCAGTGCATTTAGATTTAATATCACAATAAGCAACATAAAGTTATTTACAGAATCCATTTAAAGTTTCTCATCTAATGCAACTGAAGGTTTTAAAAAGGTGTTTTTTTTAACCATATACATTATGTTTTGTGTATGGCAAATTAGAGAAAATTTAGGAAAAAATGCATGCACTGTCCATAAGGAAGTGCCCAGTACTGACTGGGAGGGAGCCTGAGGGTGGCTTCAGGGGCTGATAATTTTCTGCTATACCGGAGCTGGTTACACAAGGAGATTTAATCTGAAAATTTATTTAACTTTACATTTACGTGACTTCTTCATTTTCAGATCAAATGCAGCTATGAAAACACAAAGAAAGTCAAACGTTTTAGGATATGAAATCTTAAATCTACATCCACAAAGAATAATAATCAAACATTTGTTCATATTTCCCATGTGCCTATGGGCACTATGGAGCCCAATAACAATAATATAATAATAATAATAGAAACAATTTATTAAGTATCAACATGGGGCCAGGGACTGGACAAGGTACTCTGCATCCATGATCTCATTTTAATCCTCAAAACATCCCTCTTGGATATTATCCTAATTTTATAGATAATAAAACTTAAGTCTTCTCTAAATGACCACGTTGACTTCTAAATAGACTCCTAAATAGGAAATGTCATTAATGTTATTCTTCATATGTAAATAAAGCGATATCCAGATATACGATCATTTAGAAAGAACTTGAAATTTAAGTTTTTCTAATTGCAAAATGTTTATTTACTTTATCAAAAGATCAGATTTCACAAGGATTATTTCCAATGCAGTTAACAGTGACTATCTAGCCAAACAACACATTGACTCTAAGGTATACTAAACTTCAGAAAAACCACACAAGTATTTCTCTAAAGCCTTCTGTAGCTATTCCAATTAAAAAGGAATAAATTTTTCAAAGAAGGTCAGGGGGGACCAAAAAAACCAACTCTAATATTAAATTTGATTTGGAAATATCAATGTGAACTCATTTTTGTTTTACTGTTGCCTTGCTATGTTCACTACAAGGGCCTAAAAGCCATCACACCCCAGCAGCAATGAACAAACTTAGAGCCCTGATCTTGGTTCCAAAACACTATTCTCCAATGCAAGGAACCCGGACTCCTAGGAGAAATGGCTGACTACAGGACTGGGGAAAGGAAAGAACAAGACGAGTATCTTTTTGTGCCAGATAGTTAGGAAGGGCTCAAAGACTGATGAAGACATGTCAAAAGACAGGACATGGGTGATCTGAGCCTAAAAATGAGTAATAATAGCAACAAATCAAAACCTACTGAAGAAAAAAGCCCATGCTGAAAGTAAATAAACAAACAAAATTTACACAAGGGAAAGAAACCTCTTTCTTGTAGTAGAATGCCAAGTAATACAGAGGAATGACAGAGCTAAAACCAGCAAATCCGATGTAGAGTGGTATAGTTACTTATAAAGTTTCAAAAGTATCTCCCCACAGATTAACTATGAAGTAAAAAAAACAAACAAAAAACACAACACAGTAACTTGACAGTGGAGAAGCCTGCAAGATACCACTTTAAACAAATGCTCAAAAGTAAGTTAATGTCTCTAATATTAGGACAAACCTGCATCATACACCTCCTGATCTAATGCAATGACAAGGATACATCACTTCTGTAGTATTACTGCTAAAATAAATGCACAGCCAGCACTTAATCATGAGAAACCATTAACCAAACCCAAAGGAGAGACACTTTTGGTCTGTACACCTCAACGCGTCAAGGTAAATAAAAGTGACGACAGGCTGAGCAACGGTTCTAGGTTAAAGGAAAAAAGAGTGACAATTACAATGCATGACAATCTTTGATACTAGACATTATTTGAACAAATGACTAAATTTGAAAATGAACCGTGGGTTAGACAGAATTAGCTTTTTAAATTATATTGTTTTTACATAAGAGAATATCTTTGTTCTTGGGATATACACCCTAAAGTATAAGAGTAAAGTGGCATGATTCAACTTAATTCTTCAATGCTTTAATAAATCATGTGTGTTTGTGTGTACACATGTACAGAAATGACATTTTCCAAGCAAATATGGCAAAATTGAAGTATCAGTGAATTTTGGTGAAGGATACTTGGAAATTTCTTATACTAATCTTGCAACTTTCTGTAAGTTTGAAGTTACATCAAAAAGCCACAGGAGCCAGCTTAGAGGGGCTCCTACTGGATAAAACTGGAATAATTTGAACATTAAAAAAAGAAAAAAAAAGACTATAATTCACTATCTAACCAAGTTCAATTGATTATTAAACTGAATAAACAGGGAAGCAGCTGTGGCTCCAGCAGTTGGGCTCCCATCTACCATTTGGGAGACCCTGGGTTCACGTCCTGGGGCCTCCTTGTGAAGGCAGGCTCACCTGTGCCCACAGAGAGCTGATGCAGCAAAGGGAGACAAGCAGATACAGAAATAAAATGTGCAGCGAATGGACACAGAGAAGAGACAGCAAAAGAATGGAACAAGCTGCAAGGGGGGGGGGGTAAATAAATAAATCTTTAAAAAAAAAATTTGAATAAACATAATTCCACAGAAATATTTTTTTAAAAAGTAAAAGAACAGCCAGGGAGGGAACTCATTTACACCATTAGCAGTGAGTTATCATACTAATTCCTTACTCAAAAACTGGTAATTGAAGACTTAAATATTTACTTTGCTTTTTCAGGAAGAACTATACTTCAACCCCCATCATGAAAGAAGGTGCTTCTTTACAGAATAATGCCTGCTAATAAACATGGACGGAATAACAGAATTAGAAAATGGTCACTTTGTAAACCCAATGAAATAATTGATAAAACCAAGGATAACCGATGGATGCCTTGAGAAATAGAATACTGGCAAAACACCAAATTCCTCAACCTACTTGCCAACTGCAAAGTGAGTTCTTTCACTTATAATTACATAATATATAATTAATTAAATATATTATAATAATAGTATATAGTATATATAAATCTCTTAATTATAACAATCAAGATACCAAATTCAGCATCACTGGGAGTGATAAACTGACATGGTCCATACGACAAGGTGCACTATGGAGTGCACATCACCTATGAAGTACTGTTATCAAAAAACTACTCAGCGTGAATCTGAATTAGCCTTTAGACCTAATTACTACTTTATAGAAAGCACAAGGAATAGAGGAACAAATTAAAAGGCACTTTATGGTAATGTTCAGACAAAACGAGAAAGGGTCAAGTGAGAGAACTAGTCTTGTCTCTTCAAACAGTGTCATGAAGAAAAAGAAGAGGCTATTCAGCATTAAGAGACAGGCGAGACCTACCAACCAAATGCAAGGCATGAACTCTGAATGGACCGTGACTCAGAACAAAACAAAACCACCACAGAAGAGATTTTTTTGAAAAATGGGGGCACAATTTTTACATAGTCTGAATATGAGATGATATTAGAAAATTATCATTAATTTTCAGGGTGAGAAAATAGAGTTTTATAAGAGCATGTCTTTATTTTTAGATGATACATCTAGGAACTGCCTACGTATTCAATCCTTAGAATTCAATTCTGTCATCAAACATCTATGACTTTTAATCTAGAATTTTAACTTACTCATTAGAATCTAAGTTAAGGAAGAAATGAGGTAAGTACAATTCAAAACTAGGAAAGAAAAGGGGCTTATTCTCCAGAGGAGGAAATGCTCTGAGGTACCAGTGGTCTCCAGTAACTCTGGGCTATTACGGCACTGCCGCTGCACTGGTCACATCTTTCTCCATGTTCTCTCCCTTCCCCTTTCCACTCACATGAAACCACCCGGTATTTTCACTGGAAGTCTTCACTTTCAGTAAGAAGCTAATGTGTAGACCAATCAAGAGAGGTGCTATGCTATTCAACTACTTATTTTGCTGATGCAGGGAATCCATAGTTTGTGGCTGAGTACATAGTCATGAAAATACAAGGTTCCTAGCAGAAAATAAAGGATTCACCTAAAGAGCTGAAGGAAATCAATATTTACAGAAGGGGCACTATACATATATTATCTTATTTATTTGTCCCAATAACCCTCAAAGCAGTCTTTTGGGACAGGCCATTGAGTATAATAGTTACGAACAAAGACTTTGGATCTAGACTCCAGGGATTCAAATCCCAGTTCTACTAGCTTATTTACTGTATGATCTTAGGAAAGTTCCTTAAATTATTTGTGTCTCAATTTTCTAATCCATAAGTGATAATGACAAAAAGTTACCATGGAAACCAAATGAGTTAAGAATGTAAAGGGCATAGAACAACCCCAAGCATATATTAAGTATGTCTCAATTGTTACTAGATAATACTTTTGGTCCCAATTTACAGAGGAAATAAACTCAAAGAGGTAAGAGTAATTTAAACTACATTCATAGTTAAGAAATAAATGGTAAAAGGGAAACGTGAATACGTGCCTATGTAAAATGCAGAGCTCTCACTCTTCTCACCATACCCACCCTCCCTCCTCCCCAAAAGCAAGTTCACCTCAAATAACTCAAAGTATAAAACATGTCCTAGCGCGTTTCATTCTTGGAAGAATGACAGGTAGCAAAGACATAAAATTCTGAGCCACACTTTTCTCATGTGGCAACAGCAGCTCTGAAGAGGAACTTTCTTTTGTAACGTAGCTGAACTAAAGTGAGAATAATTCTAAAATACACTTGGTCCACTTGGCTGAGGAACTGTACTTAAACATTGTTTTTATCTATGGTAAAATTAGTAATGAACACAAAACAACTGACTTTAAAAAGGAACTTTGTAAATCAATCTGCTTGTTAGTTGAAGATTTCCTGCAGAACCATTTTCTTCCAATGCTTGTTATTCCAGTTTGGTAGCTTTACAGAAGGAAGGACAAATTAATAATAACTTAAACTAACTCCTACAATACTTTAATCTAAATGACTGTGCTGAAGACAGTCAAGCTTAGAACCTGCTCATCACTGGTAAGTATCACGATACCCCATTCAGTTCCCCTGCAGTGCTCACTTGTCACGATAAAGGGTTATTGATCCTAAAGTCCCTCACAGCTCCAATACTCTAACGCTAAATTTTTTTTGAACAGAGAAAATGAGAAACAATGGGAATAAATATGATTTGGTCCCCAAAATGGAAGGAGACAGAAGCAAAAAAAAAAAAAAAAAAAGCCTGATTTTGCAAGCACTAGTATTTATAGTTAATTCAAATTATCCCCAAGAAGTGATGAACACACAGCTATGTGATTATAGCAAATACCACTGATTGTACACTTTGGATGAATTGTATGTTTACTAATGTGTATCAATAAAATTGATTTGTTAAAAAGAAAATATACACAAGAAACTTTTAAAGATTTAATGATCCAAATTTTGTTTTTAAAATCACATTTGCCATGCATAGGAAAGACTAAAAGAATATACCCAAAAATGTTACCAATTACCAATAACTAAATAATGGTTTGCAGGTAACTTTCAGTTTCTTATTTAGACTATTGCCTGAAAAAAAAAAAAGCAATATGTCCAGGAGAAAGATTATGGAAATTTAATATAAAGTTAAATTTAAGAATATGATGTCAAAAATGCCAAGAGACCCACAGACACATCACAGTAAAAATGCTAAAAATCAAAGTCAAGAAAACCTTGAAAGCTGCAAAAAAAAAAAAAAATGTTTCACATACAAGAGAGCTCCAGTAAGATTAGCAGCTGACTCTTCAATAGAAACAATGGAGGCCAGAAGCAGTGGGATAACAAATTCAAAGTCCTCAAAGAAAAAAAAATGGGGGAACAGATATAGCTCAAGTGGTTGAGCACCTGCTTCCCATATACAAGGTCCCAGGTTCAATCCCAGGTACCTCCTAAAAACAAATAAGCAAAAAAAACCCAACTCATATTGGAGAGCAGATGTAGCTCAGTAGCTGGGAACCTGCTTCCCATGTATGAGGTCCTGGGTTCAATCCCTAGTACCTTCTTTAAAAAAAAAGAAAAAAAGTATGCTAAGTCCCAGAGCAACCACTAAAAAAAATAAAAATATATATGTTGAAAAAAAATCACAAAAGAAATTAAAAGGCTTTCAGGCTGACAACACCTAAACCTACCCATCCACCATCACAAAAAGAAAGATAGGACATTATGTGCTCCTAATGTGATGTAATAGGAGGTAGAACACCACCTATGAAGTATTTTACCACCACCATCCCCCTCTCAGCTTTAAAAAAGAAAAAACCAAGGAATCTGGGCCATGTGCCTAGATTACCAGTTCACAGAATATACAGGGAACAGGTGAAACATAAAAAGCTATGGAACAACCTGATTTCTTCAACAGAGAAATTGTAATTAAAAGGAGCAGAGGGACACAACCCATACTTGAGAAATAGCAACCAAATGCAATGCATGGACCCAATTATATAAAGCCACAAGAAACAACAGGGGGATTTCAACAAGGACTGGATATTTAACGGCATTGAGAACTTGTATGTGTGTGTGTTATGTAAGCAAAAGGGAGCAGGAAGTAAATGACATTATGGTTGCATTAAAAAAAAAAAGTCCTCATTCTTTGTGCTACAGACTGAAATAGTTAGAGATGAAAAAAAATTTTTAAGTCCACACTTAGATTATAAACAATATAGTCCAGGGCAAAAACCCTAGGTTGACTATAGAAATCTCAGAAACAACTCTCAACTCAGTCACAACATACCGACATACTGCGGATAAGTCTGAAGCAATCTATTTGTCCTTTCCTTATCTATAAAACACAGAATACTACTATCTATAGGCTCATTTCATAGATTTTACAGATACTATTCAGAAAAAAATGAATAAAATGATCTGAAATGTAAAAGGTGATTCTTTACAAATATTGCTACAAAAACATTCTACATAACAGTTGTTTTTGTATTTCTAATAACCAATACACAGTAACCATGCCTTGGTAACTTTTGACAATAAATTTTCTATGAAACTGCTTCCTCCAATTCCTTTTCACTTGATAGGTTTTACATATAAGCTAAAAAAGCAAAGAAAGAGTGTCATAGGTGAAATGGACCCACATTTTGTTTTACAGATTTTTTTTCCTCTGTTATCCATTGGGGAAGGAAAGAAGTGAGGGTATGATCTCGCCCACTTTCCTTTTCCCAATAGATCAAAGGTTCATCTTTTCATTTAACTGTCAGCAAAAATGAGTTCTGTAGGCTGTAAAGGTGATTTTTAACAATGTATACATACCTTTTTTTAGATTTATTTATTTATTTCTCTCCCCTTCCTCCCCTCACCCCGCCCCAGTTGTCTGCCCTCGGTGTCTATTTGCTGTGTGTTCTTCTTTGTCCGATTCTGTTGTCAGTGGCATGGGAATCTGTGTTTCTTTTTGTTGCATCATCTTGTGTCTGCTCTCCATGTGTGCTTTGCCATTCCTGGGCAGGCTGCACTTTCTTTTGCGCTGGGTGGCACTTTTTGCACGTGGCGCTCCCCTACGCGGGGGACACCCCTGGGTGGCACGGCACTCCTTGCGCGCATCCGCAGTGTGCATGGGCCAGCTCCACACGGGTTAAGGAGGCCCTGGGTTTGAACCGCGGACCTCCCATGTGGTAGGCAGACGCCCTAACCACTACACCAAGGGGTCTTTGCCTAAACCAATACAAATCCAATCTATTTAATAAGTTTGGCAAAATGAAGTACGCTAGTACTTTTAATGGGTAAACTCGTATTTATTTCTTTTTACTGCATTTTTTGGAAGATACAGAGATCACAAAAAATGTTACATTAAAAAATATAAGAGGTTCCCATATATCCCACCCCCACTCCTCCCACATCAACAACCTCTTTCATCATTGTGGCACATTCACTGCATTTGGTGAATACTTTGTTAGTTATTTTAATTAACACCTCCTCTCCAAAGCCATTTCCTCTCCTCAGAGAACTTTCATTTTCCTTGAAAGTATCTCTGAAACCTGCAAGCTCCCCTCCCCAATGCTCCCAAAGGCCTTCTCCAGTTGCTCTAGGCTTCACTCCAAATGCCAACCAGTCCTCCAGTTAAAAAACCTACATGGCTTCCCAAATCAAGTGGGTGTCATTATTTACCTCCTTATGTATGTGTCTGGGCTCCTCAACTAGATCGCAAGCCCACTGAGGACAAAGATTGAAACATATACATCTCTGCCTCTCAATTGTCTAGACAGAACCCTACTCAAAGAACCTTCATTGGAACTGACCACCATAAAAATGGACCTAACTGCTCCACTGGTATGTAAGAAATTGCAAATGTGAAAATAGTATTATATAACCAAATCTTTCTATTATGATACTTTGAAGATAACAGAGATTGAAAATGCAGAGTTTTGATCCAGAAAGAAACAATGTAATGACAAAGAAAAATACACATTATATGCTAAGTGAAAAATTCAAGGTGCAAATAAACCTGCCTATTTCTAATTGCGAGGGTAAAAAAATGACACAAACACACAAATACCATCCCTGTATATGTACAAGCAAGGGCTGGTAACATATACACAAAACAGTCTTAATGATTATCTCTGGGGAAAGGGATGCTCCCCTTTTCCTTGCAGGAGATGGATTTTTTTTTTTACTTTTTAAAATATTAAGTGGTTAATTAAAAATATACTCTTTTAGGGAAGTGGCTATGACTCAATGGTTTGGGCTCCCGTCTACCATACGGGAGGCCCTGGGTTCATGTCCCAGGGCCTCCTTGCAAAGGCAAGCTGGCCTGTGCCTGCGGAGAGCTGGTGCAGCAAGATGACACAACAAAGGGAGACAAGCAGACACAGAAGAATGCGCAGCGAAGGGGCAGAGAGCAGACAGCAAGCAAGCCGCAAGGGAGAGGAAATAAATAAATAAATAATAAATCTTTTAAAATATATATATACTCTTTTAAAATGCAGAATTAAAAGAAACTACTATTTCCAAGTTAATCACATGTCAGATTACTCAATACACAGTTAAGCCTGAGTAATTTAGTTCACTAACAAATTCTTCATTTTATAGTTCAAAACAATTCATTAATTACTAAACTACTAAGTACAAAGGTATATCTACACTCCATTTCTAAGAATGACCAAGTTATTATATTTCAGAGTCAGTATTAAATACAGATTGTTCCTAAAAATATCATAATAGAAGGAAAATAAGGTAACATTACCAAACAATGCTCCATGTCTACCAGCTTATGTAATTCTGGAGGCTTTACAAATCTTCTGTTATTAAATTTCATTTCTCAACAGGACCACACATACTCAGTTCAGCCTTCTCTGTATGACACCACTAAGTAATATTTGTAGAGGGCCTTGTTCACTTGGATATCAACCAACAATGTACCCAAATCCTAAGTCTCTTTAATAATCCATTCTAGATTTACCACCTATAAATTTACCTACATCCAAACCCTACTAAGGAAACCTCTGTGATGTACCTTCACTCAATAAAAGGCAGATCCCTATAAAAGTTCCCTGGGAAGGCTGGGAATTACAGCACTCACATTCACCTTCACCCGGTCAGTTAAGGTAACCTAAGTCACAATTAACATAAACTGGCAAGCGCCTCAAGAGAAAGCCAGGTGATGAGCACTGAGATGACAACTCAGTCGCACAAGTGAAAAGGGAAGACAGTAGGCTGTAAAGCAACTGATGTCTGGGGTGGAAAAGCGCAACATACACAGGGGGGAGATGTCACAAGGAAATCAAAACCAGTGCAATGGCATGAGCCCAGATTGCCTGGAAAGGCAACCCGGCAGGCTTAAAAGTATAAAAAAATAGCTCCACAAACTACAGAGAACAAAAGAAGGTGACAGGCTCACTTGTATCATTTAGTTAAGAGCCACAATCTACAATGTCTTCAAACAGGAGAACACCGAGGCCAATATGCAAGTATGATTATCAGGTTATGGTTTGACCTTTACAGGGAAACAAAACTTTTTTTTTTTTTAATTACTGAAACTATTAGTTGCCTCCTTTCAGCTTTCTATTTGCAAAAGTGATCGTTTAAGTATATCTGCTTTTATCAGTCAAAAAACATGGGGATCTTCCTTAAGCTGGGCTCCCTTGGGTGAAAGGTACGCTGCCTCAATTTTTTTTTTAAAGTAATAAAAAACTAAATGAAACTAAGAAGCAAACTAAAGGGACTATTTTTTAAATGTAAACAACCCTTTTAAAGAAACATTCTCAATTAACAACAAGACACACACACACAAAACGTAATAACTGCCAGCAGAATCAACCCAGAGTATTTTTAGT
Source organism: Dasypus novemcinctus (assembly GCF_030445035.2). Lineage (NCBI taxonomy): Eukaryota > Metazoa > Chordata > Mammalia > Cingulata > Dasypodidae > Dasypus > Dasypus novemcinctus. The sequence continues at coordinate 11,869,960 of NC_080687.1, read as the reverse complement.
TTTGATTTTGATCAATTATAACCAATTTTGCACCTCTGATATTTCAAAATTGTTCAAACTTTGCTCACCTTTAAATAAGCGGCCTGGGGAATCATCAGAGTTTCACTCTTAAGCCCACCAAATAACCAAGGGTAGAAACACGTGATTTCTAGTCCTCACCTGCTCATTACTCAATGAACCAAAGGGAACCCACCCAAGCCCACCACTTCTGCAACCCAAACACTGTATCCTGTTTCTGTAGAAAAGAGAACTATTGTCAAAACACATCTTCTTGTGCAAACTTCAAAGTGCCAGTTGCTCCCCTCAAGGTACCACCTTAGGCGTCCTACTTATTAGTAGGTGTTTAATTTAAAGCAAATTCAACACCAGGGAATCTTGCCAACATCAGCAAATTATGGAACAATATTCTAGAAAAAAAGATGAGAATCAGTTCTTCAAAGTTATAATGGCCATATTTTTAGACTGAGATAATCACATACAAAGCATAATAAATGTTCATCTACAGGAAGCCAAACTATAAACATGTTTTCCATTTCAGAGAACAAGAATGCTTTCATTTTATGAATTAATAGCAGATTACTGCCATTCACGGTAAACATATCGGTGCCCAGGATGGGCTTTTTCTAGGACCCTAACTTGAAATTAGAATTACTAAAATTCTTTTCAGGGATCCCTTAAAAGCCCAGGTAGGCCAATACTGTGGAAAGTAACACTCATTATTCACTACAATTTCAGTCCTTTAAAAAAAAAAAATGTTACTAAAAGGGAATTACAGAAAGTTTGTGGACATTGGAAAGTAACTGTTCCCTTACAGCATTTAGCAAAAGTACTGTATGTCAAGAAGAAAATCAAGTCCACAGATGCCTTATTAGAAAATAAGAAAAAAGCTTTATGAAACATAAATTCCTAACACATTGAAAAGCTGTGTTTTCTTAAGGGTGATCCAACACTTTGTGGCTTCATGGATTACCTGAGCACCCTGATGAGACCAGGACCATTAAAACACTGATTTGCAAATTCTGACCTGGCTAGCTTTGTCAAAGGTAACTTGTGAGTCCCGCTGTAACTCCCACAATCCAAGATATCTTCCCTTATGAGGGCAGGGTCTTATCAATAGTGACCACACAACAGTGACTTCACTTTATTTGAATAGTACAAAGGACTTTCACAAGTATCATCTTATTTGATCTCTACAACCCTGTAAGGCAATTACTATTCCATTTCATAACTGAAATCAGCTAAGAGGTACACCTAAGCACAAATAATTAGGAAGTACGTGATATGGAACACTACATACACACGCTAGTAAGTTAGTGGTAAAAAAAAAATCCCAAGTTCTTTTTCATAGAAGAAAGAACAATTATTTTGTCCCAGCCATCAAAACTGCAACATATAGGCTTGTTGATAGAGAAAACAATTTGGAGTCAAGAAATCTGGACCTCATCCTAAGGATACAAAGGGATGACTTTAAGCTTGTTTTCACATTCCGTAAAAATGGGACCAATAGGGCCTAATCTTTCCTAACTCTGAAGGGATCTTTAAGATCACAGATACAAGAGGATGAGAATAGCCAAAAAAAGATGAGGATTTTGAAGTATGTTAAAATATATCAAAAAGGAACCTATATATGGTAGCTTTTTCAGGTGTGATAACAGTATAGCATTATTGTTTTACAGACTTACCCATTTGTTTTACATAGGTTTCCTGTTAAGCAGCGTTGTTTTTTATCCAATCTGACAACCTTCTTTTAACATGATATAGATGAGTTTAATCCACTTAGATTTATTGTAATGAAGGAACTAGAGCTTATTTCTTCTATTTTGGTCTTCTATTAGATTCTTTGTGTGTCTTATTCTTCCTTTTTTCCAGCCTTCAACGTCTCAGTGATAAAAGTTTAAAGTTCTGCTAGTTTGGAAGCAAAAAAATCCACTGTGTGTGTGAATGTGTATTTACCCTTAATTTTTAACATGCCTTTATAACTTTAAATTTTCTTTTTCTTTTTGCTCCTGAACAAGAACAAGATCCTTTAGAGATCTGAACTATCCACTGAATAGTCCTTCCACCCCTCCCCATCTGGTTATTATTGTCTTAGCTTTCAAAAAAAAAGAAGTTATTTTTTAACAATGAATATAATAATTAAGTTTACTGACTTTTTAAAAATCAAGTCCTGTGCCCATCCATGTTTCTTATATTCCCACACTTTTCCTCTGGACTTATATTTCCTTGGACTAAGTACACACTTCAATGATTATTTCAGTGAGTCTATGGCTGGTAAACTCTTGGTATATTTGGTCTGGCCCCTTCTAACTCTCCCACTGTATTTCTTCCAAGACCCCTTCAATGCCAAACCACCTGCAGATCCTGAAAGCAGCATTTTCCATGGTCCTCTACCTTTACTCACATCCAGAATCCCATCTCTTCCTAGCCACACAATAAATGACCACTCCTTGTTCAAGGCTCATGCCCCTTCTATGCAGCTTCTTTCTGCAGCCCTCCACTCTCCCAGGAAAAAGAACCACGTTCTCCTCTATGTGGACCTACCACTGCTTCCTCACACTCACGTGTGTATGTTATCCTTCCCTACACTAGGGAAAACAGAGCTGGTGCCTAGCCTTTTTCTGCCCCAGCCTATATGACAACACAGAGCATGTGCTCCTGCCTACACAGTACCACCTGGCTGTCCAGGGGCCAAGAGGAGCACTGTCTCACACCACTGTAACCCATTCAGGGCACGCCAAATGGGCTTATCTGGGTTATCTCTGCATTCCCAGAACCCAGCACACTCCCTGACCCGACACAGGTCTCCACTAACACCTCCTGAGAGTACCCACTGAAGAAACGGCATTCTCTACCAAGAGGGGGGAGAAGCCACTGTTAGCTTTGAAGAAAAAAAAAAATCCTCCTCCCTGCCCCCATGAAAAACATTCGATCACTATCAAGGCAGAAGGTGATCAGGTCCCTAAAATAAAATTGAAGGCGACAGTACCCGCACTCCCCTAACAGCCTGAATTCCAGAACCACTCACAGGCAGGTGGGCACCTGTGAAAGAGTCCGATGAGGACACCTGTCAGTTCACCACTGAAAGCAGCTTCCACTGCTTTTAAGTTGGACATCAATTTTTATTATATGTAACCTCAGACACGGGGTTCCTACAGATGGAGCTCCTAAGCAAGCTTACGTCCCCTCTTCAGATGTGCCACAATTTTCAGACAAGGCTGGTGGGAAATCAGCGCCAGCAGAGCCCAAGCCTGTGAGTGGGGGGCCGGAGTGGCACCTCCGCCGCCCCCTTCCAGGCAAGCACCTTGCATGTTACACAACTCTAGTCACATTTGGCATTTAAAAAATTCTTCTTCATTGAGTACTTTTGTGAAAGAAGGCAAAGACGATCGTTTTCCTTCCAAAACAAATTATTTATAGATACGGCCTCTCTCACCTCCTCCTAATACAAATGCTGTACAAAGGATTTTTAAATATCACATTCTTAATATACAGCTATTTCCAACAATACTGGATACTCACAGAGTTTTCAACTCAGCACCCACACTCTTCATAATAGCTAGCATTTACACTTCCAGCACCTTCAAGTACTTTACTGATATTTACCTAATCCTCTCCAGGCACAGGAGAAAGCAGAGCGCAGGTTTTAGGGTGTCTAAAAGCTAGCTGGCTAATTATACTGCAGGGCAACAAGAGATGTTATTCCACCAAAAGGTGGGGCTAAGGGAATTCCACAACTAATGGCCCGGTGTTCACTGAGAACCGTCACACACCATTCCAGAACATACTCAGGCAAAACTGGAGAGTAACAAGTCTAAGCTGACTTTCTTTCTTTCTTTTTTTTTTTTTTTAAAGATTTATTTATTTAATCCCCACCCCCCATTGTCTGTTCTCTGTGTCTATTTGCTGCGTCTTGTTTCTTTGTCCACTTCTGCCTTCTCAACCGCAGGGGAAGTGTGGGCGGCGCCATTCCTGGTCAGGCTGCACTTTCTTTCGCGCTGGGTGGCTCTCCTTACAGGTGCACTCCTTGCACATGGGGCTCCCCTACGCGGGGGACACGCCTGCGTGGGGCAGCACTCCTTGCGCGCATCAGCACTGCGCGTGGGCCAGCTCCACGTGGGTCAAGCAGGCCCGGGGTGTGAACCACGGACCTCCCATGTGGTAGACAGATGCCCTAACCATTGGGCCAAGTCCGTTTCCCTAAGCTGACTTTCAAAACACACTCCTTGGCGTAAAGTTGCGCACATTGTTTAGTATAAGATAAGATTTTTCTACTAAAAGTAGTTTTCCCAATTTATCTAAACTTAGAAGATACCTCTAAGAATGTCACAAATTAGACCAGTCATTTTTGTTCCCAGACAAAAGGAATAAAATTTCCTTCTACAAACTAGTTAAAAAAGGGAAAGATAATCTACATTCTTAGTTTGTAATACAATTTAATTTATAATTATAATTTACTTTTATTTTCAAAATAAACATGTGCCTTCTGAGGCATAACTTAATAAACCAATGTTTCTTAAGGTGAAAATTAAATATAAGTATTATAAAAAAATACTTATATTTCATAAAACTAATTCCACTTCCAGTAGTAGTATTTGTTGATCTGACAGGTAAATGAATAGTGCCTGTGAATACATCTCACCATACCAAGGGGCAGAAATCATTTAGATAAGTAATAATATCAGCCAACACTTACAGGGTGACTAGCACGGGCCGGGTACTACTCTACAGCCCTATGAAAGAGTCATCTTCACCACTTCACAGACGAGACCCCATGCTGCAGAGACGAACCTGCTCATGGTTATACTCACAGCTAGGGAAATAAATGTGCGATCTCAAGATTTTTTCAATGATACTGGCATAGAAAAAGCATCAAAAACAAATAACAATGTGGATTAGCCTGTTAATGAATAAATGCTTTTAAAGGAAGACAACTGTATGTAGACTGTAATTTTCCACAAATTCTATCACATTAAAAAAACAGAGAAACTAGGCATAATTAATATATAATTATGTCTAATTTCATGCTCCATATAATATCTGAGACATAATTAGAAGCTCTGATGATGATGATATCAATAATCACAAACTTTCAAAGGATCAGAGAATACAGAATTTTTGGTCTAGAAGGAAACAAACCTAAGAGGAGTATTTTAATTGAAGATTGTTTAGTCCAATTCCTTTAACATACAGATGAGAAAAATCAATGCTCAGAAAGTTTGGTTTTTTTTGTTTGTTATTTTTTTTGAGGTACCAGAATCTGGGATTGAACCTGGGACCGCATATGTAGGATGCTAGCACACAAACCACTGAGCCACACTGGCTCCCATCAGCAAGTTTTATGAGACTTTTACATACCTGCTGACCTAAATGTCAAGCCTAGATGAGAATTTACCCTCTGGTTCAAATGTTCTTTTAATTTACTATACTGCAGAATACATAATAAAACACTATATTAAGTTTCTGAAATACAGCTACTGAAAGAGAAACCGAGACAAAACTATATTATTTAAACCTGAAAAATTTAAGGTTTTAGAAAATAATTACACAAAGTACACAAACGATTAAATAATCTTTCCTGAGACAGTAAAAGTTTCAGGAGAGCTAGAAAAAATAAGGCTTTAAAGGCAGGAAGAAAAGGAACTCGGTGACAAAAGAGGTGGACGTAATCTCTGGTGACTTGGTCAAAAGTCTAGAATCAAGTTAAGACAAGATGTGATAAAGTCTATGTGAAATTGGCTGACATGGAAGGTCAAATAGGGTAGATAATTAACCAGCCTTGAGATGTATTATAAAAAGATTAGCCTAAGAGCAACTAAAGAGATGACAATTAAATGCAATACACAGTCCTGGATAGGATCTAATAATGGAGGAGAAAAGGCTCAAAATGACATTATCGGAACATATGAAAAAAACTGGAACACAGACTAAGCTTTACACCAATGTTAAACGTTTTGAACTTGATAAATGCACTTAAGGTGGTTATATATGAGTCAATACCCTTGATCATAGGAAATGTACATGGAAGTATTATATGTCCAAGAAGAATGATGCATACAGTCTACTCTCAAACTCTTCATACAGACAGGATGGAAAGATAAATAAAATGATACAGCAAATGTGGCAAAATGTTAAAATTGGTGATGGGGTATAGAGGTGGGGGATATGTTGGAGCTCTCTGTATGGATTTTGTATTATTTTTACAACTGTCCTATAAGTTTCAAAATAAAAAGTTGAAGGAAAAAAAAAAAAAGATGAGTCAAAGGTGAGGGATGGGAGAGAAAGCTACCAGAAGGAAGCAAAGGATTATCATATAACATAAGACCATAACCTTTATAGAATTCCATATGGTATTTGAAATGATTACTTTTTAAGTATATTAAAAGTTTCAGATTCCAATGGCCTTATATTAATTACTGAACATGTGCCTAAGATTAGAATAAAGCTATTTCTACCAATGGCTACCATTTCTTCCCCATGATTACAATATTATTTGGTATAATATTAAATATTATGTAGTTACCCTGTGCCAGGTCCTTAAGTCTGAAGCTATTTCATAGGCAAAAGAAACACCCCATGATAATGAAAATGTATTATTTCGTGGACAAATTTTTTAAAAAGTAGGGGCATTTCTAGAAATAGCATTGCAAATTCATTGCAATCAAAATAAAATCACTGCTTTGGGTCAGGCTTTAATATTAACTTCAGAAAAACAAATTTTACTAATTTTCACATGGAAACACAGGACAGTGACCTACAATAAGACATAACTGAGATTTGTTTTAACAGTTAACCCAATTTAGGGATGACAGGTTTGCCCAGGGACCTTATTTTGACAACTGAAACAATCATATAGACTTTGTTATTTTAGAATACAATTCCAATTCATCTTAATACTTTCACAGCAGCTGATCATCCAAGAAGAATCACCCTCCTTACGTCTCTAGGGGCTCCACATATACCCCGCACCCCCCATCGCATGGGTACTTAACCAAACTCCCTTTCCCCAGGTCTGGATAGGAGAAAGGAAGGACTCTGGGAAATCGTTTTACTGTCTGCAGAGGTTAGTGCTCCAGATCAAACTGACCTGGGTACTAGGGATAGAGAAATAAATGATAACCCTTCCCCTAAGGCCTCAAAACAAAGGCACAGAGGAAAACGTCTCTACTCCTTTGTCAATTTTGTATTTCCCAGAAGAATGCGCACAGTTTAGTTTAAAGAATAAGATTGCAAATTACTTCAAAATAGTTAGCACTATTTTGGGAGCACATCAGATATGGATATGGACCCAACCAATTTTAATACTACCTTTGGAACAACCTCATTGGGCCACATGTGGATGTCTCCTATTGGCCAACAATACACACATGCCAATGCAATTAATGGCCCTGGGGGGGGGGGGAAGCCCTAGAAAGGGCTACGGAGCCCGACATTCCTGAGATGAGAATGCCATTTACTCACTGTAGATCCTGGCAAATCTCTGGGCCTCACTTCCTAATCTGACTACAGCATATACTGTAATGAATATGTTTTGCCTCCCTCCACTGGAAAATACACACCATCAGGGGAGGAGCTCTGCCCACGGCTGCAGCCCCAGCACTCAGCACAGTGCCTTACTCTCAGCAGGTGCCAAAGTCATTCCCTTCCTGAGTGAGTGAATGAATGAATGACTAGTCAGTATGGAGAAACTCACCACAAACTCCCTTGAACCCTAGACTCTGCCAATGAACTATGACCTGCAGAGCTCAGCAATCCTGCAAAGTTACCACTTTAAGAGATTTAATTATCACCTTCCTTTTGAAACTGAGTAAGACAATATCTGGCATATCTAAAAATAATTAACCCAAACGATCTGCAAAAGTCGCTTTAATGTAGTCCTTTAATACCAATGCTTTCCGAAATGGTACATGGTGAGAAAGAACAAACATCCACTTGGGGAAATGAGCTCTTCAAGGATTCATTCTTTAATATGATTTCGTTAATGCTGTAGATTTTCATTTTAAACTCGCCTGATTTCGGTCATTTTTTATACTGTTCCTCAGTGTGCAGGAGTGTGTCTAGAAGCTGCCTTTAAAGCATCTTTCCGACCTGATTCTCCACTCCTTAAAGCAAAACACACAAAACTGACCATCTTAGGATTCGAGGATTGCTCAGGGATCTCCTACACGCAATCAGGCGCATTAAAAAAAAAAAAAAAGCTAGCGAGACTTGAAACAGAAGGAAAGATTTCAGAAATCTTCAATAGTATAAGCACTAGGCCCACTTTGCGAAGAATAACTTTTTTCCGGAATGACTCGTAATTATGATCCCTACATGGTATAAGGAGCTAATCAAAGAAGTTCTGCCCCATTGTGTGGAAAACCGTGGTCCTTGCGGTCAAACACAAAAACACCAAGTTTTAAACGCGCCCATCTTTTGCTCAATTCGGGCCATTCAAAGGACATGACCAGTGTTCCCTTAAAGTCTCTTTAAAACCCCTAATAAAACAAATGCAATCACCCTTGCGGTCAAGTCTCTGCACAGAAATACTTGAAACCACACACAGACGTGCCTGGTGTATGAGAGTAAACAAATGACAGGGACGCGAAGGCTCCTGTGCGTTCCCGGGGACGAGACTGCCACCTGGACCCGCGGCCGGCAGCGGGAGGGCTCGGCGCTCTCGGCTAGAGTCGAAAATGGAGAAAATCCCCGCGGCACTTATTTAAACTTTCCACCCTCACACACACCCCCTGCCCCCTCAGCGTCGGCCGGGGGGACTCCAGGTCGCGCGCAGGGAGGAAATCTGCGCCCGACTTCCGTCCTCCGCGCCGGCAGGGACGCGGGCCGCTGCCCAGCCCCGGCCGGACCCTCCGTCCCGCGGACCCCCGCCCCAGCCCGCGGCCGCTCCCGCCCGGCGCGCGGCCCCTCCAAAATGGAGACCCAGCCGTTGGCGCCGCGTCCCCCCGCCGCCCCGGGGTCCGCGCCCCGCACCCTCGTCCCCCCCGAACTCCCGCCGGCCCCGGGCACGAGCCTCGCACGCCGGCCGGGGGCGAACGCCCGGGGCCGCCCACACGCCGCGGCCGGCCCGCGTCCACCCCGCCCGGCCGCCGCGCTAGGCCCCGCGGGCCGCCCCCGCGCCGCGCGCCGCACCTACCATGGTACAGATGGAGGCGAATTTGGAGACTGTCATTAGGATTTCCATCCGCCCAGCGCCATCTTCCACCCAGTCACAGCGGCGGCGGGCGCGGGAGGAGGCAGCCCGGCGCTCGCTCTCGCCGCAGCCCGGGCGGGCCCGAGCCCCGTGTGCCGCCGCTCGGCCGCCGCCGCCGCCGCTCGGGCTCCCGGCCTCGCCTCCGGCCCGGCTCCTCCCCGCGCAGGGAGCCGCCGCCGCCGCCGCCGCCTCCGGCCCGCGCGCCCGCCCGCGCAGCCGCCGCCGCGCACCCCGCCCCGCGCGCCCGGCCGGCGGCTCCGCCGCGGCCCTAATGCCCGGCCGTCCGCAGCCGCGCGGCCCAGCGGCACCGCCCTCTCCCGCGCGCCCCGCGACCCCCGCCGCGCGCGCCCCCTCCCCCCGCGCGCGCGGCCCGCCCACCCGCCGGGGGCCGCCCCGCCCGCGAGGGGCCGGGGGCGGGGTCGCGAGTAGCACCGCCTCCTGAGCTCCGCTGCCCGCGCGGTCCTAGAGCCCGCCGGCAGCCGAGAGGAGGAGTGGGGCCGGAGGCGCGGATTGCGTGGGGCCGGGCCGGCGGGGCGGGAGCGGTCTGGGTCGGTTTCGCAGGAACGTGATCCGCGGCCCGGTCCCAGGGCCCAAAGTCAGCTAGCCACCACTGCCGAAAGAGAAAACGGAGGCGATGAGCCCGACAGCTCCGGGTGGGGTGAGAGAAAACCCCCGGGCGTGGGGGTTAACCCGGTTAGCACGCCATCCCCACACATTCCCAAACGTAAACGGTTTGGGTTTTTGTGGGGTTTTTTTTACCCTATATATTGGAAACGTACCCGGATCGAGACATTATAACTTAGGGAATGAGAAGTTAAGTAAAGATAGAGATAGAAATGATATAGCTATTATCTTTGAGTTTATATATATGTGAAGATATATAGAGATATCTTGAATAATTTATCTCTGAGTAAAGATAAGTGATAGGGGAGCCGACCTTTCTGCCTGCCTGTGGCTGCGAATTTAGACTATGTTTATAAATATAATATCTTAAGCCCCCTCTTGACATGGATGTGGAATGGACACACCAATCCAAGGTCCACTGGATGGAGGAATAGAGTATGGATGAGAGTGGACTTACTGATATTCTGTTCATGAACTATTGTGATAAGTAATCGAAGAAAATGTGGCACTGGTGTGGAGAAAGTGGCCATGGTGGCTGCTGGGTGTGGGGAATGGGAGGAAGAGATGAGATGTGGAGACGTTTTCGGGACTTGGAGTTGTCCTGGGTGGTGCTGCAGGGACAATTACCGGACATTGTGTGTCCTCCCATGGCCCACTGGATGGAACATGGGAGAGTGTGGGCTATGGTGTGGACCATTGACCATGAGGTGCAGCAGTGCTCAGAGATGTATTCACCAAATGCAATGGATGTCTCATGATGATGGAGGAGAATGTTGCTGTGGGGGGAGTAGTGGGGTGAGGGGGGTGGGGGGTATATGGGGACCTCATATTTTTTGAATGTAATATTTAAAAAATGAATAAAGACAAAAAAATAAAAAATTAATTAAAAATTAAATATAATATCTAAATATAATTGCCCTAGACAACAGGACCTGTAAAATAGGGACGCACTTGAGCCAGCAGTGAAATGATGCTCCCAGACCAGAAGTGAAGTCTGGCCAGGAGGGCAGTCCTAAAGCAGCGCTGACGAGCCCATATCCTCTCCACTAGTCTGGTAGAGTTCACGTCCGCACCCTGTGCGCTGAGTCGGACAGCCCAGCTGTATATCTTCCTGTATGACAACCCCTTGAAGTTAGCCTTATAATGTGTTACATTGGAAAGCTTGTGATATTTTTTCAAAATCGCGATCTATGATGACCCGAAGCTGCCCTGGGCGCCTGGGGCTTAAATTAGACGGAGCTCTAAAATCAGAGAAGCCTTGCCTCAGAGGTGAAAAGCCGTCAAAATCTAAACAAAATTGCTTTATTCAAACAAAATTTTGGTGAAAAAATAGATTTCTGTGACATGAATGCTGTTTCCATAGTGATTCCCGTTATAAGCTTGTGCGGGGGGCGATGAATTCAAGTTGAATATAGCCATGTCCGGTGGTAGCCAGCCTGGCTCTCCACGGAAGCCCGGGCCCTCGCTCTTGGCCCTGACACCTGAGCCAGCGACCAGGCCCATCTGAGGGCCACCCGGGCAGGTGTGTGGCAGGCTTGTGCCCTGCTTCCCTACCCAGACTCGCAAGCATCCTTACCTGAATTCTGTTTTACTGTGTTCCATCCACCGTTTGGACATGAGCTATCACGTCTTAAACCGCAAAGGTCCGCCCGGGCCCCGTCTGCCGCGCCCCTGGCCCCCGCTCGTCTCGCCCATCTTGGTAAATGTCCATGGTCATTCAGTCCTTCCAGTGGGTTCCAGAGATTCCAGTGAGCAGCTCGAATGTGCCAGAGTTCAACCCCCGCCTCTTTGTGCATGAGTCCTAAACACAGGCAGCTTCACACTAAGGTTGTAGGAGACCAAGGCCTTTTCAAGTGGTTCCTGATAGGACCATGTGGAGTCCTCTCCCGCAGATAGCCATCTAAATTGGCAGAATGCAGAACCTCCCAATGTCTCATCTCCGCAGCTTGAGGCTGAGTGGAGAAACTCAACTATCAAGAGAGATCCTTCTCTCTGCCAGGTGCGGTACCTGGCCATGTTCCACTCTGCGTTAGTGCAGCTGAGGATAAGATTTGGCTGGAGCCCCGTGCTCTCGCACCTGGGGCATGCAGGGAGTATTCTGGATCTGGAAGCTCTCGTTTACCTACCCCTGTATCGGCTTTAACAAGGACCTCATTGTACGTAGGGAAGGACCCGTTGTGTTTGTGCACAACGAATTCCTCTGTGCCTGCCTGAATCGTTAGCAACAAAATGCCTTCCGGGTAAAGCACGTGAACAAACCAGGGCCAAGCTGAATCCGCTTGCCTGGTGCTTTTATTTAAACATTTTTCAGTGGAATACCTCTACCCACTTCCGCCCTCTCCCGGCCTCCAGCCACTTCACCTTTTCGGGTACTCACCTTGCCTCCAGTTTACAGCTTACAGGCCACTCCACATATTTCTGCTTCCTCTTCTCCCAGAAGGCAATCGAGTTGGCACCAGCTAACAGAAATGGGTGAGGTTCTGCCCAGTGGTGGTGGTGGGACGTCCAACACCCAGTGACTCTTAGGAACACGCGAGGCCTTCTCTGCACCCATCAGCATGTTGCATGTATCAACTCACTGAGTCTTCCTACCAGCCCAGTGCAGTAGGTGCTATTATCATCCCCAGCTTATAGACGAGGAAACCGAGGCACACAGATCCTTCCCCAAGGTTGCACAACTAGTATGTGAAGGAACTGGTTTGACCCCGGCTCCAGGGACCTCACCTATATTCCCTCTGCTGGACCAGCCGTTTTGATTCGGGGAGGATGGGGTTGAAGGTTCTTACGCATTGAATGGTGTCCCTTAAAAATTCATGTCCACGTCAATCTCAGAATGTGACCTGATTTGAAAATGGGGCCTTTGCAGCTGTGCTCAGTTAGGATGAGGTCACACTGCATTGGGGTAGGCCCTAAATCCAATGACTGTTGTCCTTAGAGGAGGAGAGGAGAAGAGACTCAGGCAGGGAAGATGAGCAGGTGGTGGACGGAGGGAGAGACTGGAGCCCCTTTTCAGGGAGTGCCTGGGCCACCAGACGCCGCAAGGGGCAAGGAAGGGCCCACCTCTAGAACCTTCAGAGGGAGCACGGCCCTGCTGACACCCTGATTTCAGCACCCTGATTTCAGATACCTGGCCTCCTCAACCGCCAGGGAATGCATGTCTGTTGTTTGAGGCCACCCAGTTGGTGGCACTTTGTCACAGCAGCCCTGGGAGAGAGTAAGACAGAGAAACTCGTTTGGGACAAAATATACTCAGGCATTTCTACCTGTCACTCTCCTTATCTGGAAAACAAAGGTAATGATTATGCTTATCTCTGATGGGTGTGGTTGTGAGGATAAAACCCAGCACTAGGGGAAACGGACTTTGGCCCAGTGGTTAGGGCGTCCGTCTACCACATGGGAGGTCCACGGTTCAAACCCCGGGCCTCCTTGACCCGTGTGGAGCTGGCCATGCGCAGCGCTGATGCGCACAAGGAGTGCCGTGCCACGCAAGGGTGTCCCCCGCGTGGGGGAGCCCCACGCGCAAGGAGTGCGCCCGTGAGGAAAAGCCGCCCAGCGTGAAAAGAAAGAGCAGCCTGCCCAGGAATGGCGCCGCGCGCCCACACTTCCCCTGCCGCTGACGACAACAGAAACGAACAAAGAAACAAGACGCAGCAAATAGACACCAAGAACAGACAACCAGGGGAGGGGGGGAAATTAAATAAATAAATAAATCTTTAAAAATAAATAAATAAATAAAATAAAATAAAAAATTCAGTATATTGTTAAAAAAAAAAAAAAAAACCCAGCACTAGGAGGAGAGCATTCAACGGACTTTCAGATGTAAAATACTAAAGCTCAGTGTGGGCAAAGACAGCCTTACCTCTCGGGAGCCTCTCGAAGACCAGGCTCCGGATCAGGTAGTTTAGAGACATTTCGGGCTATGGCTCAATCAGCTGTTCTCCCATCTACCACATGGGAGGCCCTGGGTTCGTGTCCCGGGGCCTCCTTGTGAAGGCAGGCTCGTCCGCGCGCTGCAGAGAACCGCCAGCCTGCAAGCGCTGCAGAGTGCCACCCAGCCGGCGAGAACCACGGAGTGTCGACTCAGCAAGGTGACCCAACAAAAAGGGAGGCAAGCAAAAAAACACAGAAGGGCATACAGCGAATGGACACAGAGAGCAGACAGCAAGCAAAAAGTTGCAAGGGGGGGGGGGGGTGAAAAAAAAACAGAGACTTTTCTAGGGTAACCTTACAACGAGCCAGGGACAGATGAGTCAGTGCTCATTTGACTCAAGAGGACACCCAGACTGCAAAGACCCAGCACCACGCTGACGCTGATGACAGCGTTGCCGGGCAGCCACACCCAGCTCCTCTGGCTCTAAACCCCGGGTGGTTCCCTCGTCTACTTTGACCCTGGCAGGGGAATGAACGGACCCTCCTGGTGGCATTACTTCATACCTCCAGCTCGCAGAGCAGACGATGCCAATCAAAAACAGCGATAGTGTGTCCTCCTTCTTAGGAAATATACGTGGAAATGTTAAGTGGTAGCAGAGCATGATGTATGCAACCTACTCTCAAAGGTTTAGAAAACTGGTAGCTAATAGATGATGATAGAGACAGATAGATAGTAGGTAGGTAGGTAGGTAGATAGATAGATAGATAGATAGATAGATAGATAGATAGATAGATAGATAGTAGGTATAAAGAATGATGTAACAAACCTGGCAAAATGTTAAAAATTGGTAAATCTGGGTATCTGGGTAGGGGGTATATTGGAGTTCTCTGCACTATTTTTGTATTATTTCTGCAGCTTTCCTGCAAGTTTGAAATCATTTCAAAATAAGAAGTTAAAAAAATAAAAGCAGTGATACCCTTGTATTGATCTGAAGCAACCAATCAGTGATTTACTTTCAATCAGGGTTGACTTCTAGTTGAAATGAGTAAAGTCGAGGCATCCGCACAATGGAAATATGACTCGGGTGTGCTGGGCAAAAGGCATATAGCCAATTTATCTTAAACTCTCCCATCATTTAACCGTGGGTTTGAAAGAAGAGGGCTAAAGACACAGTCCTGTTTATGCTATTTAAAACTGAAATGTGAGCACACTTAATAATGACTAAGAGAAGTCTGCGCCCTCGGAAGCACACATCCCTTGGCACAAGCAGACGGTTATTATGGAACGCGAGATGAGGAAACAAGGGGCCAAGTACTGTCGGCTCCAAGGAGGGGTGTCGGGCTCTGCCTGCGGGAGGGGCAAGCAGGGGAAGGGCTCAGGATCTGGAAGGATAAGACGAGCCCTTGGGGGAGGGGAAGGTCGTGTCTTCCAGGCGGAGGGACAAAACTCGGAGCCCAGAGGCGTGTGGAAGGCAGGCAAGCTGCGGGGAGGTTGTGGGAATGAGTGCGGAATGTCAAGGGGACAGTCCAACCCGCCAGCCAAAGCCTTGCACGCTCGACTCCTGCCTTCGTACCCAGCCTTAAGAAGGGGTAGAACCAGCTGGCCTGAAAACCTGCTCCCTGTGCCTCATGACGTTCCGTTTGGAATCCCAGGCCTGCGATTTGCTGAGAATAAGCATGGCAGAAAATGTCAAGATTAACCGGATAGGTCTGTTAACAGGAGAAACCCTGCCTTCTTCTGAGCCTGAGGTGAACCAGAATATTTTCTTTGTGTCCTTGGGTCCTCACTGAGCAGGGTCTGACGAGAGCAGGCTGGCAAGATGCTGGTGAGGATAATGCCACCATTTCGGCTGTTCAGAACCAGTTCAAAAGTTGCTGAGCTTAACCTGAGATGGGGATGGCCTTTCCCAGTACTTGCATCCCTCTTTTCTTCTGTGTCAGGAAGGAGGCCCAGGGTGAAAAGGAGTAATAAGGAGACTAGACGGAAACCTTTAGCACAAACCCTATCCCACTCATCTCCCAAACACTCAGAAATTTGTTTCTGGATTGCATTTCCTTCGACAATAAGTGTCGGTCGAGTACCTCCTAATCTAAAGGCTTGGCAGTAGAATCTTCAGGACAATAGATGCTTGCCTTCAAAAAGCTGGCCACCAAGTAGACATGTACACACAATTTTCATGTAGTAAAGTGCCAGTTGTGTGACTGGTGGTTTTACAAGGGTTTGGAGAAGAGAATGCTTTTTCTCCTTTAGATCATCAAAAGTGAGCACATACAAAGCAGTCAGGTCACTGGAGCCAAAGGGAATAGTGAGAAAACCTCAGAATAACAATTACCTCTCTTAAGTAATCATTAAAGAGCAACTGTGGAAGCAGACTTGGCCCAGTGGTTAGGGCGTCCGTCTACCACATGGGAGGTCCGCAGTTCAAACCCCGGGCCTCCTTGACCCGTGTGGAGCTGGCCTACGTGCAGTGCTGATGCGTGCAAGGAGTGTCGTGCCACGGAGGGGTGTCCCCCGCGTAGGGGAGCCCCACGCGCAAGGAGTGCGCCCTGTAAGGAGAGCTGCCCAGTGCGAAAGAAAGTGCAGCCTGCCCAGTAATGGCACCACACACATGGAGAGCTGACGCAGCAAGATGACACAACAAAAAGAAACAGATTCCTGTGCCACTGACAACAACAGAAGCAGACAAAGAAGAAGACACAGCAAACAGACACAGAACAGACAACTGCGGCGGGGGGAGGGGGGAGGGAAGGGGAGAGAAATAAATTAAAAAATTAAAAAAAAAGAGCAACTGTGAAAGAGTGATCGTTTTAAAACTTAAATCACACCCTGCCCACCTCTACCGAAAACCCCGCGTGACCTGGAGCCTGCCAGAGCCCAGGTCTGCCAATTAATGTGTAATTTGAGGCAAGTTGCTTCATCTCTGTGCCTCAGTTTCTTCATCTCTACAATGGTTTTGTAATATTAACCACCTCCTAGAGTTGTTTTGAGGATTAAACTCGTCAGGACTTGTCAAGTGCTTCAACAGCGCCTGCCTGTCTCTGCAGGTTCATCTCGCTTTGTCCTCCCCGCGTTCACTCCGTGCCAGTCACGCTGGCCTCCATTTTGTTCCTCAGATGGCAGCAGGCTCCAGGCCACCTCAGAGCGTTGGCACCAGCCGTTGCTCTCCCTGGAGCATTTCCCTCACTTCTTCACAAGGGAGACTTCTGTCATCAGGTCTCACTTCACACAAACCTTCTCGAGGAGTCCTGCCCTACCCGCAGTCTACAGTAGGCCTCCCCTCCTCGCAGGGTATGCTTGGCTTGTGAGAGGAAGAACCCTGTATCCCCTGAGCCTGGAAAAGAAGAGTAAGTGCGCAGTAAGTGCTTGTTACTGGATGAACTGAACGGATAAACACCTGAACATAAGAATGACCAACTCCAGAGCAAATGAAAATGATCCAGCTGCTTTAGCTTCTCTATCCCATGTGGTAAATGCACTCACAGACCTCGGCCTGCTTCTCAGACTCTTTTCAGGTTGGAGTTCCCCATTTTCTCCTCAGCATTTGCTCAGCTCTCAAGATAAAGTCCGTCAGAAATAAATAAAAAATCCCCAAAATGCAACATCCTCTGCACTCCAAAAGGCCTCAAGCACCTATGCCTAACTTCCTCGCTCACAACTCTGATTTCTTTAGTTGTGCCATTAGGTTACTTCCTAAGGGAGACGCCTTCCTCCTTCGTCCTGGCCTCACCCTACTCCCTGCTTCTCGAATTTCTCAGAGTGGTCTTTCCAACTGGTTGACCAGAGTTTCAACGTGTTTGGAGTTCATATTGTCGAAGTTTGGCTCCAACTTGTGATCATACTAGCACTTGTACGGGCAGATTTGCATCTTAGCATCCACCACGCCTCCTCATTGCTGGGCCTTAGTTAGCCCACCACCTCTGCACCTGGGCAAGCTGTCGACCCCCTGGGGGTTTCCTAAACTGTTCAAGCTGCTCGAGCAGTCAGAGAAAGAGGCGTGACTTCCACTTCTTCTTTTAAGAAACAAAAATCCTCGATTAAAATAGCTAAGCACAGCAATATTAAACAAAAGCAAAAATCTAAAAATCTATTTAGCATTTACTCCTATCAGACACACAGAAAACTGTTACTAGTGATTTCCTGGGGTTGCATGTGGGAATGGGCACATAGTGGGATGGGGTGATGGAGAGACCTTTTACTGTATACTTTTTTGTGTACTTTTGAGTTTTGAACCATGCAAATCTATAACTATTTCCAAAAAAGTGAGTAAATTGAATGTTTTAAAAACATAAACAAAAGACATATTTATATGACAGTATGTTTTTTAAATTACTAGGTACAATTAAGGTATTTTTCTTCTTACAGATAATTTACCAGCGTGAGCCTGGTTCTACTGAGATTCCACTCTCCCAAGTAGAACATGGACTTGAACTCTTTTCCTTCCACAGGGCTGGCACAGGGCTCTTATCTTCTCCCATCATTGGTTTTGACTAGCAAAGAAAGACAATGACCTTTTACTCATGAATTAAATGGCCAGCCTGGATTTAAGAGCTCTTGCATGATATAAGAAGTTGGGGTGGGGGGAAGGGGCAATAAGAGGTGAGGAGGAGGGAGACAAACCCAGAAATTCCTCTCTGGCCTTACATTCCTGGTGCTCCTGCCACTCCATCCACAAGACCGTAGAGGAAACGTGATGCAAGGATCCTGTGGTCTGTTACATGCGTGCAGGGCATGCCTGGTTTTCCCCAGAGAGGAAGAGCACTCATCCTCATCCTCCTAAGCATTGCTCCGTTTTAACCTTTTCCGGTTTTTTTTAAGTCAAATTGCTTTATTTCTCCTTCCCCAGCTTCCTTCTGATCAGCGCTTCTGCAGGCTAGGGTGTGCACTAAACTGTCCTTTTTTTGTTGTTAACAGTTACATGCTAGAACAGATACATCTGCTTTTTGGCACAAACCTTGAGGAAACACAAACAATGGATTATACCAGAATTTTTTTTTTCATTAGTAGGACTTCCAGGTACCAGCGAAATGCAAACTCTCTCTCCACAGCTCAAGCCCTAAACACAATGCCCCAGAGCTATGTCTTCCTCTCCTTTGCCACTTGGTAAGCAGTATGGGTCTTTTCATTTTAAAGATTCCACATGTTAATCATTACTGGAAAATAGGAAACAGACAACAAAAACAGTGCCTATGCAAAAAAAAGCTCTACAGCAATAGTGTTTGACCCCTGAAATATTGGAGAGTTTCAGGTTAAGAATCAAAGGGGAGCTGGTGTAGCTCAGTGGTTGAGTGCCTGCTTTGCATGTACGAGGTTGTGAGTTCAGTTCCCCTTACCCCCTAAAAAAAAATGTTAAGAATTAGGGCATCCAAGAGCTTGAAGGAGTTCCCCCTACACATATACATAGCATGTCCAGTTTGTGGGCTTGAACAAGCTCGTAATCCACTAAGCTCCAAGTTTCCACTTTCTACCGGGGGAAGCCCCCTCATCAGAGCCCGGAGGACTGAGTGAGATACTGCATACCCAGCACCACCCTAGACGAACTCAATAAAAAGAGCACAAGATTACTTACCTAGACTCTTTCCCCATCCCTTCTCAGCAGGA
The DNA here is from genome assembly GCF_030445035.2 of Dasypus novemcinctus. NCBI lineage: Eukaryota > Metazoa > Chordata > Mammalia > Cingulata > Dasypodidae > Dasypus > Dasypus novemcinctus. Next base: position 11,850,680 of record NC_080687.1, on the reverse strand, counting down.
AAGACAATTCAGCCAGAATAGTGTGCATGTCTTTGATTCAAAAAATAATTTGGAAAATTATAAATTAAACTGTTAATGGTGATTATTTCTGGGGAATAGGACTACAGAGGCTTTTGTTTTCTTCTTTGCATATTTCTTGTTCAATGTTCCATATAAAAAAATATTACTCTTATAATCAAAATGCTTTTACAAGTTTACAAGCCACGTGGCTTCTCTCTCTCTCTCTCTCTCTCTCTCTCTCTCTCTCTCTCTCTCTCTCTCTCTCTCTCCAGTAGTACAGTTGCCATTGACTTATGACTGAATGATCTGGAAGAATTGTGGGATCTTCCTTTGTTCCTTATGCTGTGCCATCTTACCGACATAACCAGGTCCCTGGAAATCATGTGGGCATCTCTCTGAGATCCATTCATAGCATTTCCACAAACAACCTTACAAAATGATGAAATATGGTCTAAAGTGCATATTTGAGGATCTATTCCTGGTTCTCCCACTTACTGTCCCTAATGCTCTACTTTCCAACATAAAAGACATAAAAAGTGTGTTAAGCCTCATCAATAAAAACCCCACATAAATTCCTTTGGGGTTGGGGGTGCCACAGCCTTAGAGGAAGGCCCCTTGGGCAAGACTTCACAGGGTGGGGGTGAGTTCCAGAGTCAAAGCCTCAGTCATTGGGCCAGAATCTCAACTGTTTCCAACAGGGAGCACTTTTGGTGCAGTCTTAAATATAAAACAGACAAAACAATTTGTTAATTTATACGGAATCCCTTCGCGACTATGGCTGCCCAGAGCATCATCACTTTCATTATGTTGTGTTGCTTGCTGGAGAGTCTCTTCCCCACTCTAGGAGTCGTGCCTTCAGAATTCTACCAGGCGTCTGTGCAGGAATCCATTGCGGCGTTCTGAATTGTGACCAGTAGGTGCAGAAGACACAAAAGCACAGGGCATGTCTGTGAATCAAAATAAAACCAACCCTTGATGCCTGATTCCCTACCCTTCTGCTCTAATACTTCTCCTTCATGGATTTCTATGACTCTGTCGCCAGGAGGCACCTTGATTCCTTCTTTCCACGTGTACTACCCTCTTGGATTTCGTGACTCAGCTCTTGGACTGGCCACTTGGCTCAGCCTCACACCCAGCTTCCTGTATCTGCTCTCGGTCAACCCTCAGAGCCAGGCAGGCAGCTTAGGTCATTCTCTACTCATCACTCCCTTATGGGGAAGGAGAGCAGAAGCCACCCGCCACCTAAGGCTGGAATCTTTAGCATCACCCATTTCTCCTCCCCACTTCTCCTTGTGCAGCCCTGTTCATTCCACCTCAGAAGTATCTGGTGCATTTGTTTCCTCTGAACCCTCCCACCCCTTTACTACTTGAGATTAAGGGACCATCATCCCCAAATGAACGTCAGTCCCAGCACCCTCCCTGGTTTCCTGTAATCTGTGCCCTTCCAGTTCTTTCTCTATATTCCTGCCAGAGAACTTGTCCCCAAATGCAGTTCTGCTGAGAAACCTTTGCAGGTACCATTGCTAGAGGACCAAGTTGACCTCTCTGCTTCCATCGAAGGTCCTCACCCACCATCCTTCCAGGCTCAGCCCCCTTCCCACCTGTGCCGCACTCCTTCCGGCACAACGGATGTCATGCCTTTCTCCCTGTGCTTCGTCAATACTCTGCCTTTAAAGGCCCACACCATTCCTCCCACCAAGGGTGACTGTGGGTCCTGCCTTGCCCAGAACAGTCCCTGTTTGCACCTGTTTTCTGCTGCAATTATTACTAGCCCATCTTTTATTTCCCCAAGTTTCCCGATTTGGGCAACAAGTGATCACTCTACATTCATCCTAATTCTTCACCTGGCAAATCTCGGCTCATCCTCCAAGATCCACTCAAATGTTAGAAATTCTGGAAGGCTGTACTCCAGTCCTTCAGGGAAAAGTGGTTGCTCCTCCTGGGCTCCCCGCCGTCTTTTACGTATAACGTCACCACAGTGTCTGCCAGGGTGTATAGTCAAGGAATTGCTTACGCATCCGTTTCCCCTACCAGACTTCTTTGAGTCTCACTTCTCTTTACATCCCCAGTGTGTAGAAGAGTCCCTGACACATAGTAGGTGCTCAAGTCATGTTTGCTGAAGAGGAACGAGAAATAAATTCATTAAATATTTATATAAGTAAAAACTGTGTGCCAGGCTCTGTTCATGATTCTTGGTGAAGCAGAGAAACACCTGCATCCTCACAGAGTTGACATTTTAGTGGGGGAAAGAGGCAAAAGTTAATTTCTGAACAAATCCTTGGCTAGCGTACAGGGGTGGGATTTCCTTTTGAATAGGCAGGTCACCCCTGAGATGGGGGTGGGTCAGCTCCCCTGGAGGCACACATTTGGCCAAACGAGCATTCTGCTGAGCAGGAAGAGGCCAGGACACCTGCCTGGTCAAGTGTCCACTCGAGGGAGGGAAACATCTCCTTTCAGTCCTGACAACGTCCCACTGGGATGTGGGTCTAACATCATTTTGAGTGTAATTTGCCATATTATTGGAAAGTCTTGGAGAAATGCTTTCCTTGCTCACACTGTGCTAGGACCTGTTGTTGATAAATGTGGCATGTTTAAGAACATCGAGCTTATCATAAAAACTGTTCTCCCCCACTGCTGCTACCTTACATGTGCTTCAAGTGCCACCAACACTGAATTTTAGCCATACCTTTCAAATCTGTAGAAAAATATATCCAGAGAAATTATACCCTGGGAAGCCTTTCAACTCAAGAATTGAAATAAAGACGGAAATCTATAGACCAAAAAATGGCAATATGGTCTGTTTCTTGGACACAGTTCAGACAAAAGCCAGGCACCGAGTTTTTCTACGTAACGTTTACATGGACATGCATGGATTTTATAGTTATGATGCGTTTTGATAAATGTACATACCTCTCTAACTGCCACCCCCAAATAAGACACACAGAACATCTGCATCAGCCCAGAAAGTTCCTTTGCCATCTACCAGTTTTATCAGTTAATACATGGCCACATTTGCTTCAACTATACCCCTATGCACCATCCCCTAGGATGATTTTGAAGCAAATCGGGATACCATATTATTATATCTGTAACTATTTCCTTATGTTTCTCTAAAAGATAACCAGAACATTATGGTCACACCTGAACAAATAAACAATAATTTCTCAACGTTATCAAATATCCAGTCTTTGTTCACACTTCCCCAATTGTCTGTTTTTTTTCCTACGTTGATTGACTTTGCAAACTGCTGCCATATGAATATTTCCAATCCACCATCAAGGCTCTCTACTAACTCTTATCTGCTAAATTGTGTACCCCTTTGCCTAGCATAACCTGGGCTCAATTTAACTTTCTAATTTAAAATCCTAGTATTTGTCTGCTTGCAATTTATAACTTTGGTATGAACAAATGTTGGTTCCCTGCCTCTCTGCCCTGCCCACAAGTATTCATTACAATAAATATGTTTGTTAAACACCTGCTAGGTCCCAGTGCTAAGCTAGTAGCTATGGGGTCAGTGGCCAAAATGTCACCGTAGTTCCAGCCTCTGGTCAGATGAGGGCATCCCCCCCTCTCTACCAAGTTCCTTAAGATAAAGTTCAAATGCCATCTCCAGGAAATCTGTCCTGATCGCTTCAGACAGAAATATTCTCAATTCTCTAAAACTCCTGCTTTGTTTCATTTGCACTGCTCCTAGAGGACATACTGCATAGGAAATCTGAACATAAGACATGTACAAATAATTCCTTCATCTTTTTTTTTTTAAGATTTATTATATTTATTTCTCTCCCCATCCCCCTCCCACTCCGCATTGTCTGCTCTCTGTGACCATTCACTGTGTGTTCTTCTGTGTCTGCTTGCATTCTTGTCAGGCAGCACCAGGAATCTGTGTCTTTTTTTGGTTGCGTCATCTTGCTGCATCAGCTCTCCCTGTGTATGATACCACTCCTGGGCAGGCTGTGCTTTTTTTGCGCAGGGTGGCTCTCCTTGCAGGGCACACTTCTTGCACGTGGGGCACCCCTACACAGGGGGTGCCTCCCGCGTGGCATGGCACTCCTTGCACATGGCAGCACTGCATGTGGGCCGGCTTACCTCATAGGCCAGGAAGCCCTGGGTTTGAGCCCTGGACCTTCCATATGGTAGGCGGGTGCTCTATCCATTGAGCCACATCTGCTTCCCTCCTTCAGCTTTGTAATACCCTCAGCATCTAATGGGAACATGTGAATGAATGAATGAATGAATGAATGAATGAATGAATGAATGAATATGTTGAGAGCAGTATCAAGGAGAAATATTGCTGAGTGAGTATCAAACCTGGCTGCTTAAAGAAAAGACATATTTGAGACATTTTGGTGATTGCAGTGCCCTGAGCAAACCTAGGGGGAAAGCCCATTTATAAAGCAGTTAGGAAGTGGCCTATCGAGCCAGAGCATAGACATTCTCCTTTTTCAGTTGTCTTGTTCCATCATAATATGTTTCTGAACTTCTTGCAAGGGCTTAAGCACCAGATTTTCTGCAGTGAGAAATCCTTAAAAATACTTCTCTACCATTGTAAAATAGAAAAAGGCATAAAGAAGGAAGTTCAAGGTCAGCTGTAACCCACCCCTGAGAGAATCACCGTTAGCGAGTTGGTGTATTTCCTCCCAGTCTTTTTTCTATGCCTCCGCAAAAGGGGTCTGCTCTGGGGCCCTGGGTGTCCCAGTGGGGTAGAGGATGGATGACCTGGCAGGAGACCATCGGGGCGGGCGTGGTCTCCTTCTCTGTGCCGCCTTCCCTCATGAACGATGCCCTGTCTCTTCTCCTGTTTCGTTCTAGCCCTGATGACCCTAACTAGGGTTTTTACTCAGATCTCTGGCCCCAACACCATTGTCCCTGAGAGGGAGCCCAAAGCTCACCTCACTTGAATCCACCATCTCACCTGCCTTGACTCTGGAACCAAGTTCCCACACTGGACCTGGATCTTTATTGGACTTCTCTTTTTTCATTTATAAGCATTTTCCCATTGCATTAAAAAGCCTTTAAAAATAGAAATTAAATGTTGCATACTACTGTCTTTTATGTGTGTACTATAATTATCTTAATCATTCTCCTAATATTGGCTTTATGTTAGTTTCAATTTGTCACTATTATAAACAGCATTCTGATGAATATCTTTATAAATAAATCTTTATCTATATATCAGATTACTTTCTTAAGTCAGTTACCTAGAAATAAAAGTATTGCTTAAAATAGCATAAAAATATTTGATACATATTGCCAAATTGATTTCTCAAAGCAGGGTACAAATGTACCCTCCTGCAGCAGAGCAGAGCACATCTATCTGGTTGCATTGTTGCCAACATTGTGCATTATTTTTAAAATAGGGAACAAAAGGGAACTTAGGAATAGAAAGTTTTCTCAGTGTGATCAAGAGCATCTGTGAGAAATGTACATCACACATAATGATGAAAGAACAAATTCTTTTCCCCTAAGATCAGGAACAAGGCAAGTATGTCTACGCCCACCTCTTCTATTGAACAGTGTATTCTTTTATTGTATGATTCAAAAAAATTTTTTAATATGTATTCAGTACATTTAATTGAGAAATGTGTGTTTTTATTCAACTGTGTTTTCTTTTTCTTTTTAAATTATTGTTTGTATTTTTGATTATTAAATATACAAAATAATTTTTAAAATATTTGGTAGTGTGATGTATTTGAAATCACACTGCATTTTAATTTGCATTTCTTGGTTTGCTTCTGAGTAGACCTTTTTTCCTTAGGTTGATTAGCAATTTATATTTCATCTTTTGAAATTACACAAAAGATAAATTTGTATTTGTTCCTACTACTGTGGGTGTCCTAATGCTTTTTTTGTTTTGTTTTGTATTTTGTGGTTTTTTTTCATTCTTTATTAAAGCAGTTGTAGGGTTACAGAAAAACTATGCACAAAGTACAGAGTTCCCAAACACCCTCTAACACACACAGTTTACCCATTATTAACATTTTACGTTAGTGTGGTAACTTTGTTACAATTGATGAAACAGTATCATTATAATCATACAGTTAACTATGGTCCATAGTTTACACTAGAGTTCATTCTTTGTATTGTACAGTTTTATGTGTGTGTGTTTATTCTGATGATATATATACAACCTAAAAGTTTCCATTTCAAGCACTTTCAAGGATACAGTTCAATGGTATAATTACATTCACGATGTTACGCTACCAGTACCACCATTCATTCAAAACTTTTCTGTTACCTCAAACATGTTAGTGCTTTTTAAAGCTATTTCTGAGAGCTTCCTATATTTTTGTCATAAATGTTGTAGTTGGTGATTTTATTTTTGCCATGTATTTTCCACAGAGAAGTTTCTTTTTCTTTTCTTTCCATTTTTATTTTTTAGGAGGTACCAGGCAGGGATTGAACCCAGGACCTTGTACAAGCAAAGCAGATGCTCAACCACTGAGCTATACCTGCTCCACTCTTTTAATTTTTGTAATCAAAACTTTTATCTTTTTAAACTTGTGTGCTTAATGTCCTCATCTTGTAGTACTACACAGTACAATGGAACTGCATTACTTTTACATTCAAGAAGCTCATAGCCCCACTACGTGGATAACCAATTTTCCTGTGGAAAGAAGTGCTGATATTCTGCAACTGGTGCTTTTAGTGGCATTATAATGACAAAAATGGCTCCGAGAACCTAATCTGCAATATTAGTTCAAAGTTACAATGCATAGGATTTATACCAGCTTCTGAGTCATGATTTCATCTATAAGATTGAATTAAAAGGATGGTAAGACTGATATTCAAGAGTTACACTGGTACATAAAAATTTTATGATGGAATTTCACAGGGAAGGGAAATCTAATTTGGACTGAAAATTCACCTCATCAATTGTTTGAAATGGAAATGGAATGGCTAAAGACTAAGGAGAACAACAAAAAAGAACTGTTTACATGTGCCATCAATCAATAGTGTTTATTGTGTAAATGTTATGTACCCAGCCCTGTGTTGGTCCATTTGCATTTTCTGATGGTTGTTTGTGTGAAAAGGGGTGACTTGTTAATGTTAGTCTGTTTATAAAAGTGACACTAAAGCAGAGAATCGTTTAATACTTTTACTTTATTTACAGCTTAGTTCATGTATAATGTGTTCAGGTTTGTAGCTGGAGATAAACCACTGTATTTTTATTGCACCCTATATTCTTTTGCCTCATAATGAGTTTGAATGCGGGTCAAGAAGACAAGTTGTGCTTCAGAGTAACTACTTTCCGGAATTGGTACAAACATATGATGAATAAGATTATCATACCAGAAATTCTCAACATAAAACGAATCAAAAATAAATAAATAAAGCCAAATGGAAAGTCCAGATGACACAATCCAAGATACTAATTTAGATCAACTAAGAGTCCTGGATCACTGAACTTCCAAAAGAATTCATCCATCACAACTTCAAAACACATCACCAAAGAGAGAAGAAAGTTGGTGCCCCCAGCAGCTCCTCTGAAAGGGGCTCGGCGTGGCGGCAGCACAAGGCCAAGTCCCGGTTATTTGGTTTCCTCCGCTTCCCCTGTGCCCGCTGCAGGCCAGCCTTCTGCACTGGCCCAGGGCCTGCACATAGTAGGGGCTCACTAAATGGGAGGAGACTCACACCTTTTCGGTTGGTTCCTGGGGAACAGAGCTGGCACTCAGATGAGTGGGACTCCAGGCCCTAGCCACGGCCAGGCTGCCTCCTCCAGTCCCAGATCAGCTCGTCACCAGGGGTGGGGCCTCGAGCAAGGGACTTACCTCCCAAGTAGCAGCCAAGTCTCCTTTAAAGTGGAAATAGGGGAGCAGATGTGGCTCAATGGATAGAGCGTCCGCCTACCACATGGGAAGTCCAGGGTCCAAACCCAGGGTCTCCTCACCCATGTAGTGAGCTGGCCCATGCTCAGTGCTGATGTGCATAAGGAGTGCTGTGTCACGCAGGTGTGTCCCCCGCGTAGGGGAGCCCCACACGCAAGGTGTGCGCCCTGCAAGGACAGCCGCCCTGTGTGAGAAAAGCACAGCCCACCCAGGAGTGGGGCCACACACACGGAGAGCTGATGCAGCAAGATGACGCAACAAAAAGAGACACAGATTCCTGGGCGGCTGACAAGAATGCAAGCAGACACAGAGGAACACACCACAAATGGACACAGAGAGCAGACAACTGGGGTGGGGGTGGAGGGCAGGAAAGGGGAGAAATAAAAAATAAATCTAAAAAAACAATAAAGGGGAAATAATCATAGTATGGCAGTGGCGTGAGCATTCACTGTGGATGTGAAGCCTGGCACATAATAAACGTTGGCTGTACCTTAGCTGTTACTCACAGAAGAAAGAAAAGCACAACCAGCCAGGTATTCCCTAATACTCTAGGCAAGTAAAACAAAATATCATTTTTAAAAATGAAAAATTTAACACTAAGAGCCATTGAATCTGTTACAATTAGGTTGAACTCTAGGAAATAAACAAATAACATCCCTCTCCACTCACACACATACGTACACAAAAACCAGAGCCATTTAGGAAGATAGAAATTAGTTTCTCTCATACATAAAGTAAGTCACAAAGCTGGCAGCCCTGGCTTGCAGCTCCAGGCCCACGCCTGCCTCCTCCTGAGCTCTCTCCTGGTGCGGCCCCTGCCTCCTTGGAGAGCCGCCTCGTGGTCCTGGAAGGTTGCTGAACTCTTACCACCTGGTACCATTTTCCAGGCAGTGGGAAAGAGGAAGGAGCAAAAGGGGCCTGCACCTTCAAGAATCCATCAGACAAGTGGCATCCAGCACTTGCCTTGACATTTCATTGGCTTCTGGTCTCACAGTCACACCCAGTGGCGGGGAAGGCTGGGAAAGAGGCTTTATTCTGAATGGCCATGTGTCCAGCTAATAACTGGGGGTTCTAGTGCAAAGGAGGACAATAGCATTTCCTACCACAGCTTAGTGGATAACAAACATTCCGAGCAAGACACACAGTGATAACTTCCAAGAGAAGTAAGGGCAACTGCTAAATTTATGTATCCTCTAGTTTATTTGTTAGGGCGCGGTTGTCCATGGTTGATTTTATGGTGTTTTAGGTATCAGTCCTAAGAACCACAAAAGGGTCTGTGTTCTCAGCCCTGCTGGAAATGCTCAGTGTGCTCCCCACTCTGCCTTCCACTGCGGGAAGAGAAGGTAAAGCTCTTGGAGAGAGTTCCCGAGAAAAGCAGCCAAGATGACTAAGCGCTCCACACAGGAAGACGGAGAAGGAGAAGGACTCATTAAAGGAAGCAGAATGAGTCAGGCAGGGAAAGAAATGACCAGAGGGTGACCAAGCAGTGAGCCCCTGCCACAGCGAGGGCTCCGGCCCAGAGGAGGAAGGTCCCTGCACGGGCAGCTGTTCATCTCCACAAGCGACTGAAGAGAAGGCAAAGGAAGCAGCGGGGACTCAGGGTGAAGGGGGAGGATAAGCAGGCCGGCTGGGTGGCTGCTGGAACACTGCAGGGAGACCGAGCTCGATACCTCTGAACGCTGACACGTTTGAATGTGGGCCTCCCTGAAGGGGCGCTGAGGGCTCGGAGGAGCAGAGGCCGGTAGAAGGAGGGCTGCTGAAAGCAGATCCCGTGAAATGCGTTGGCCTAACAACGGGAATGTATTAGAATAGGGTTTCGAGGTTGAGAAAAATGTCAAAATCAAGCATCATCAAGGCAACACCCTCTCCCCAAAGACCAGCTGCCGGTGATCCTGGACTCCTCGGCCACGTGGCAAGGCACATGGTGGCTTCTGCTGGTCTCTCCCGTCTCTTCCAGGTCTTGTTGCTTTCAGCTTCTTGCTTCCATGGCTTTCTCCCTCCTCTCTCTGTATTCATCCCAGTTATAAATGATTCCAATAAGAGGATTAAGACCCACCCTGGGACACGCCTTAGCTGAAGTAACCTCATCAAAAGGTCCTACTTAAATAGGTCTACACCACAGTGATCTACTTAAACATTGGGGTTTCCTCCCCCGTGCCTCAGTTTCCCTTATGGCATAACTACGTTCTGGAATTCAGAAAAAAACATATTCTATTAATTTTAAAGACGAGTTCTCATTTGGTATGTGCATAAAAATAATAGCTACACAATACCAACTACTCAAGAGATAACATGTAGGAGGAATGAATTTCCCATATTTTAAAAATCTTAACAGTTAATACAATGGCTTTCCAGCGAAGATGGCACAGGAAGATACTTTTCATCTGCGCCAAACTCTAGGAAATATCAGATAAAATAGGCAAAGAGAAGACAAAAAGATGTAGCCTGGCTCAGAAACCAGATAATTGTCTGTGCAGACCAGAAACCAACAGAACAGGTAAGAGCTGAGTGAAGTGGAGCCCGCGGCTGTGGCGGTGGGTCTCTAACAAGCAGCGGAGCTGAGAGGAGGGATCTTCCAGGGTGACGTGAGTGACCGCAGACCAAAGCCAGACTCACCGCTGAGGCCACTTTCCCTGCTCCAAGCCCACCCACCCCACCCCCATTTTCAGCTTTCCTGAAAGCCACTCTGTAAGGGCTTTGCGGCACCCACCCGTCTTTCCCACACCTCCCCTTTCTCTCTTTCTTGTTCAGTTCTGCAGATGCTCTTACTTCTTCACTGCATTCCAGAACAAAAGTCTTTTGTGCTTTGTCTATAGGTTCATTGCAGAAACAATGAGGCTGAACCCATAGAAAAGAAGTATCCTGTCTTTAAACCTGTGCCAAGGTTAAATAGAATACTTTCCTAAATTCTACTTACAGCTCAGAATCATGTCTTGTTGTAGTTAGCTTCATGTTTGGGCTGTGATTTTCTTATGGCAGTATTTGTTTTCCCCAAAGTTTCTAATTTCCTCGTGTGTGTGTGTTTGCATTTATATGTAGTCATTGAAATGTCCTCACCTTATCGTTAAGTGTTTCCAGGTTCTTAAATGTTCGATGTGTGTTATATCTATTTTCTTCTTTTTTGTTTTTTAATTTAAGATTTATTTTAGTTATTTCTCCCCACCCCCTTGTTGCCTGCATTTGTGGTGTCTGTTTATTGTGTGCTTGTCTTCTTTTTAGGAGGCACTGGGAACCGAACCAAGGATCTCCCATGTGGGAGGGAGGTACCCAATCACCTGAGTCACCTCTGCTCCCTGCTTTGCTATGTCTCTCATTATGTTTTCCTCCTTGTGTCTCTTGTTGTACCATCTTGTTACATCAGCTCACTGTGCCTGCCCATTGTGCTAGCTCGCTGTCTTGCTTTTCTTCTTTAGGTGGCACTGGGACCTCCCATGTGGTAGGCAGGAACTCAATCACTTGAGCCACATCTGCTTCCCAAGGTGTTTTTTTGTTTAAGAAAGTACCAGGGATTGAACCCAGGACCTTATACATAGGAGGCAGGGGCGCACCCACTGAGCTACATCCACTCCCCTATTTTCTTCTTAAAGTTCTTCTTGGAGCCCTTTCACTCCCTGTTTCAATTTGAACTGTCAGCTTTCTAGGCCAGTTACTGAGATGACATCCTGTGAAGTTTTATTTTCATTGATCTCTTAGGTTAGATCCCTTGTTTCTTGGATTCCATGTCTCCCAATTTCTTGGATTCTTGTTCAGTTTGGAAGTAGTACATCCTTAATTAATTTTTTCAGAAGGAGAATATGTAGAGATAAACTTTTGGAGTTCTTGTGTATGCTTAACATTTTTATTATATCCTCGCCTTAGATTTGGGCTGGATGTAGAATTCTAGGTGGAAACAACTTTTCCTTATAAATTTGGAGTCATTACTGTAAAGTCTTGGAGCAACCAATGGTCCTCATTTCCACCTGAGAAACTTCTTCTCTTTCCTCTCTGAAATAAATTTTATTTTTAAACTTGGCATTCTGAAATGTCACCAGGATATGCACAGGTGTGATTCTTCTTTTTTTTTTTCCCATTGTCTTTGGTACCTAGTTGATGCTTCAATTTGAAACTTGAGTTTCTCTTGGTTCAAGAAAATTATCTTCTATTATTTCTTTTTGAAGATTTATTTCTCCCTCCCGCCCCCCCCCCCCCATTGTCTGCTCTCTTGTGTTTATCTGCTGTGTGTCCTTCTGTGTCTACTTGCATTCCTGGTGGCTCCGGGAATCTGTCTCTTTTTTTGTTGCGTCATCTTGCTGCGTCAGCTCTTCGTGTGTGCAGCACCACTCCTGGGTGGGCTGTGCTTTTTTTCACACAGGGCACACTCCTTGCATGGGGCTACCCTACAGGGGACATCCCTGTGTGGCACAGCACTCCTTGTGTGCGGCAGCACTGCATGTGGGCCAGCTTACCACATGGGGCCAGGAGGCCCTGGGTTCGAACCCTGGACCTCCCATATGGTAGGCAGATGATCTATCAGGTGAACCACTTTCCCTTCCCTATTATTTTTTAAATGTCTTCTCCTCATTCACAACTCTCTTCTCCTGCAACTCCTATTATTAATAGGTAGATATTGAATCCTCTATGTTTCTTAACTTCCCTTCATATTTTCCATTATTGCTCCATATTTTGGAATATCTCTTTGGCCACATCTTCTAGATCACTATTAGATCTTTGGCTTCATTCTCTGCTTCAGTCCTGCTGAGTTTTAATTTTGGCAATCATGTTTTTAATTTTTGAGAATTTTTTCCTCTTCTCTGGCCACCTGTTTCTCTTCTTTATTTCAATAGCTAAGTAGGATCTCTTTTGGAACTTAGATTACAAAGGGCTGGGGTTTTATGTTTTTAATCCTACTTTTTGTATTAATCATCTGAAATGATGTGCTCTATTTGTTCACATTGGTTTTCCTGAGTCAAGTGTCTGAAGACCTTTGATTGGCATGCTTATGAAAGATTTTTACAGGCATCTTGCTTGAGTTTTCCTTTGCAGATTTGTGGGCTTATTTACCCAAAAGGCCTCTCCCTCCCTCCACCCCCATCAAAAGAGAAGGCTGATAAAAACCTCTGGTAGCCAGTCCCAGCGCTGGCTTCTCTGAGGCATATTGGCCTGGGAGAGGCTTTCACCACGGAATTGCCAGAATTGGGGTGCGCTTTGCCTGTGGCTCATTGTGGGGCGTCCGAGTCCCTCAGGTGCCTCCCCCCACAGCCCATACCTTCACCGTGGACCTCCCATCAGAGCTTTTACTTCCAAGGACGGGTTCCCAAGATAGCAGCAGGGACAAATGTTTTGGGGAGGTGGTGGGGCTAAGCATCTCGGCCTTCCTGTAGATAGTCCTTCCGTTCATCTCTCCTTTCCAGCCTGGCTGCCCCCAAATCTTGGAGTTTCTCCAGAATTCTGCTAGGAGAGACAGCAACTGCTTCCCTGTTAGCCTGGGGTTCATGGTTTCGTTCTGCTATGTTCTATACACCAGTTCGAGCCCATATACATCCTACCTTCTATAAATGTTTCAAAATGTCTTGACTGGGGATGGAGCCCTTTATTGTTTCCCATGGCTTTTGACTGTTTTACTCTATCTTTTCTCATTTCATTGGGATTTGGCGTGGCTGTGGGGTTACAGCTGAGAACAAGGCAAACACAGGCCCTTTCCTCATGGAGTTTATGTTCTCGAGCAGTAAATAAGTCATTACAATTGAACAGGCAATGACTTGTGGGATTGGTGCAGGAGGGACCCCATAACTAGATTTCACAGGTAAGAAGAGGCTTTTAGGGAAGATGTGGTTCAAGTGGTTGAGCATCTGTTTCCCACATGGGAGGTTCTGGGTTTGGTCCCCAGTGCCTCCTAAAAGCAAAAACAAACAAATGAAAAAACCAACTCATGGGAGCCAGTGTGGCTCAGTGGTTGAGCACCGGCTTTTGACATACGAGGTCCCGGGTTCAATCCCCAGCCCCAGTACCTGAAAAATAAAGAGGAGACTTCTAAAGGAAAGGGTGTCTATGCTGAGATCTGCAGAATAGGTGTTAGGTTGGGTAATAGGAAGGGTGGAGCCAGAATAGAAAGAAGGGAGCCAAAGCATTCAAGAGCAAAGTGTGGACAAATAAAGGATCAGTAAATTTCATTAAGACTCACGTGGCAGGATGAACAAATGGAAGAGATCCAAACAACAAAATGTCTCTGGTAGCTGTTCACTGAAGATGCTCCCTTTTCAGTTATAATTTCAAAGGAAGAAGGAAACCAGCATTTATAAAGGGTCTGTGATGGAGATGCCCACATATATTATCTCCTTTAATTCTCTCCGCAGTCCAGTGAAATGGGCATTAGCGATACCAGATTAGAAGAGAAGAAACTGAAGCTCAGAAAGGTCAAGTAACTTGCCCAAGTCCACATACCTAGGAAGTGGCAAGGCTGGGATTTTAATCCAGTTGGGGCATCTCAAAAGTCCCCATGCTTTCCATGAGGCACCAAGATATTTGACACCCTGTACTTTTTTTTTTAATTATCTTTTTTTTTTAAAGTTAATACATCACACAAAACGTTACATTAAAAAACTTAAGAGGGAAGTGGCCTTGGCCCAGTGGTTAGGGCGTCCGTCTACCACATGGGAGGTCCGCGGTTCGAACCCGGGGCCTCCTTGACCCGTGTGGAGCTGCCCATGCGCAGTGCTGATTCGCGCAAGGAGTGCCCTGCCATGCAGGGGTGTCCCCCGTGTAGGGGAGCCCCACACACAAGGAGTGCGCCCTGTAAGGAGAGCCGCCCACCGCAAAAGAAAGTGCAGCCTGCCTAAGAATGGCACCTCCCACAAGGAGAGCTGACACAGCAAGATGACAACAAAAAGAAACACAGATTGCCGTGCTGCTGACTACAGCAGAAGCAGACAAAGAAGAACTCGCAGCCAATAGACACAGAGAACAGACAACTGGGGCGGGGACGGGGATGGGGGGCAGGAAGAGGAGAGAAATAAATAAATAAATCTTAAAAAAAAAAACAACTCAAAAAAAAAGAGGGTTTATCATTAAAAAAAAATTTACAAAAAAAATACAAATAAAAAACATAAGAGGTTCCCACAACCCCGTACTTTTTGATACTCTCCAAAGAGAAAAGTGGTGCCCTGACCTGAGTAGAAAAGGGGTGGAGTTAGGTCGTGGCAAAGCCCCACATCATTAAAGAGACCTGTTGGAACAATGAGAAATTTTTCAGAAGAAGTGAACACTAGAATTTTCAAATTTTCAACCCACTAGAACCCACTTGAGTGCAATATCTGTGACTTTGTCATATACTAAGTAGTTGGAAAGTGCCTAAGGGGCTGGCGGTAACACTTCAATTAAGCTGATCCAGAGGGCTCTCTGCCCAGTGACAAGTCTCGTAAATTCTCTGCCAGAGAAAGGAACTCTCCCTTAACTTTCTTTTTTTTAAAATTTTTTTTCTCTCCCCTTCCCCCCCACCCCAGTTGTCTGCTCTCTGTACCCGTTTGCGTGTGTTCTTCTGTGTCTGCTTGTATTCTTGTCAGCAGCACCAGGAATCTGTGTCTCTTTTCATTGTGTCATCTTGCTGTGTCATCTCCATGTGTGCGGCGCACTCCTGGGCAGGCTGCCCTTTTTTTGCATGGGGCGGCTCTCCTTACGGGTCTCACTCCTTGTGCGTGGGGCTCCCCTACGCGGGGGACACCCCTGCATGGCATGGCACTCCTTGCGCGCGTCGGCTCTGCGCATGGGCCAGCTCACCACACGGGTCAGGAGGCCCTGGGTTTGAACTCTGCACCCTCCATATGGTAGGTGGATGCTCTATCTGTTGAGCCAGATCTGCTTCCCTCCCTTAACTTTCAATGCTGTGCATAAAACCCTGTCCTGCCACCTCCTGAACACTGGCACAGGGTTCATGTCTTCATCCATCACACATGTACTATGTTGTGTACCAATCTCTACCTTCCCACCCTGCTTCGGGGACCCCCGCTGACCCGTAGGCTGGGCTCTCCACTGGATAGGGCTGACTGGAGGCCCCAGCGGGAGGTGGGAAGGGGCAGCAGAGTGTGGCTGCCCTATTTACTAGCCCGGCTTTCTCTCAGCAGGGCTGCTGTGGGTTGGCTGCTCAGAAAGCAACACCCCCTGGCACCCAGGATGCAGCTAATGAAATGGCTTTCACTTCCGCCTGTCTCTTGGTGAAAATACTTTGGAGCAGTTTGCCTTCTTCCGTCAAAGCAACAATGGACCTTCACTGTCCTGCCTCGGGGTCCAGTCGACTCCTGCTGTCATAATATCACCTTGTTTGTCTTGACATTCTCCAGAAAACCACATTGGTCCATTATCCTGATGGCACTCCACTAATTGCTTCTAGTGAGCAGGAGATAGCCAGACCTCAGAGGAGCTGGTGAAACACATGCATGCCCAAGAGTCGGGTGAGAGCCCCTTTGCAGGTCCAAGGGCTTGCTACATGATGAACTTTCCAAGGGTCCAGGGGTCCGAGTCTAAAAGCAAGAGACAGGTTGCTGCACCTCTCCCCACCTACCCTGTAGGAGATACAACATGGAGTGGGTTTCTGTGCACTTCACAGGTAGCTGAAACCATACTTGGGGGTTGTGCTCTGACCTGACTGTTGGGTAACTTACGCGGCTCCTGGTGCTGAGCGGGGCACAGAGTGGGAAAAGGTCCTGAAACAGGGGCAGGCGACGTGACCAGCAGCCCAAGCAGTGGCCCCAGTGGAGGGGAAGCGTCTGGGCGGAGATGGAATAAGACCTGAGCAAAGCTGGGGCCACCTCTGCTCACGGCTGTTTTCACTCGAAGACTGTTAGGGCGCCCCAGTGGAGCCTGAACTCCTGGCCCTGGCTCACCAGGTAACGATGTAACTCAAACTGCCCGACGTGACGTGGACACACTCAGCCACATTCACAGTGAAGTGGAAACAGCCTAGGTGAGGCCAACTCTGGTATATCTGGAAACCAGAAAGAATCTTCAGGAGTAGGTGGCTTGGGCCCCCAAGGCTCCATTGCTCCTCTCTTGACACCCTCCAATGACCTAATGGGAGGTTCTCTAACAGGAGGAGAAGCGTGAGCCTGCTCTACTTATGGGGTTACATGTGATGCCAGAACCATCCACTCAGTGGTGGCTGGAAAGAGAGGCATGAAAGGCAATCCTCCAGTGGGCAGAGCTTCAGATATTCCATGTGGTTCACAACCATTTAATGCATGGGCAGTGGCTGACAGGTTCACCAGGTTGGTCAGAAACTCATACGAAGTCAATGATAAGGAGGGCTGGGGGAAGTATGCAGAAGGACCTCTCAGAATATGCACAGAATGGGACGCTATTTATGTCCCGTGTAATGCCTGCAGAGCAGGCACTGCGAAGGTGGCTCTCAGTAATCAAGAGGTCAAGAGAATCCGTCCTGTGGACGCCTGTTGGTCTTTTTCGTTGGTCACCCTTGTGTTTCCTCAACAGGCCCGTGCACCAAGTAGACAGGAGGCAGGGATGGAAGCTATGCAGGGGCTCAATTCTTTCTTACACCAAGACTCACCTGGCTTCTGCCACTGCAGAATGTCCACCTGTCAGCAGCAGATCAACAAGACCCTGAAATGGCACCAATGTCCAAGGGACCCAGCAGGAGTCTGGGGTGCAGAGAGGTAACACGGAGACCCTTTCCATCGGTGGGTGGGGCAGCCATTTGGAGCTCCTCTGCTATCAAATGAAAAGGCAGAGAAAGAAGTCTTCATTCAGTTGATCCCATTTGCTAAAGGGAAATTGGGTTGCTGCTGCTACACAACAGAAGAACCCGAGAGACTCACTGAGGTTCCTCTCGTTCTAACAGTTGATGAAAAACTGTGGCAATCCGAAAGGATGGTTTCACCAAGGACTCAGATCCTATAGAAATGAAGCTTTGGGTAACTCCACCAGAAAGCAAATCTCATTCAGCCTGTTAGAAAGTAAGAGGTATGTGGGATGGATGGAGGAAGAAGGAAGCTATTATTATTAACTTGGACTACACATCTTGCTGCAGGAACAGTTTCTGTAGCACGTGTTTGTCAATTATTTTCATTGTTTCCCACCCCTGCTTTCTCCTACTTCTTCCACCCCATACATTTGATGAAGGACACTGGCAATGGCTACCATTTTGGGTTTCAAGATTTCAGGTAGCACTATGACTGAATTGACATCACCATGCCAAAAAAAAAAAGTTACAATAGTTGATAGAATTTCTTTGAGTACCTTTTGCTAGGAACATAATTTTTTTCACCTGGAGACAGGTTGCCGAGCGGGACGGGGATGTCCCAGACTGGAAACCTTCCATTTGCCCCATCCTGCTCTGTCCAGATCCCAGAGGCATGGGCCATACATACCAATGGGCAATGGGCTCTGGTTAGGGTCAGCCAATAGGAGGCAGGAACGGGATGAAACGGTGGGAGAAAACTTAAACTAGAGTCATTCTTCCCTGATTCCTTCCTTGCTGGGTCCCAGTGGGGTGGCTGCGCCCCTCTATTAAAGGCTCCATCCGGCCCTCTCTCTGGGTTTTGGTAACTCTTCCTTCCCTTTGCTCCTTGACAAAGCCGTGTTTTTAACCCTGAAGGACTGCACCGTTCCTTGTTGCTTTCATCAAACCCTGCCCACACCTTTGTCTGGTCCTATTAAAGTGCGCTCAGATACCTAGTTTGTGGGGCTATCTGTTTCCTGCCTCGAGCTTGGCTGATACAATCAGGCAATTACAGGGTACTGGAGTTACAAAAATAAAGAAGACATTGTTCATAATGTAGTTATTTAACATTAAAGAGCAATATATTAGTAAATTTAAAAAAAAATAGAAGACATTGTTCTAATCTCAAAGACCTCACTTGTCTCATAGATAAAACAATTAGGTAGAAAAATACTTAAAATTACAGGTAAGCCAGAAAGGTGAGCTAGAGGTATATGGAAGGTACACAGTTGCCACCAAGGAAAGAGAGATCAACTCTGCTTCCAGATGGGGTGTGGGTGTGTGGGGGTGCAGGGACAGGGGACACTGCCCTGGAGATGGAATAGCTGCACTGGGTCTTCGGGTGAAAAGAGAGTCAGGAATCCCATTTTTACCTCCTCGCCAATTAGGTGGTTCCTTAATTCTCCCAGGTGCCGTAAATATCTCTAGCATGACATGGCTAAGGAGAGCAAGTCCAGAAAAGAGAAACACACCAGGAGACTCACAAGAGCTGGGGATGTCAGGAATAGAGCTGTCTGGAGGTGAGGCAAAGACAGCTTCCATTCCATTTGAGTTTTCTTCTGCACTATCCTGCCCAGCAATTATAAACCACCACTGTTTACTCTACTTCAAGACAGAACTTGGTAATCTACTCAACATGCTGCCTCCTTTTAAGGCCAGCCATTACCAAAGAGGCATAGTACAAAGGGTGTATTAGTCAGCCAAAGGGGTGCCGATGCAAAATATCAGAAACTGGCTGGTTTTTATAAAGGGTATTTATTTGGGGCAGGAGCTTACAGATACCAGGCCATAAAGCATAGGTTACTTCCCCACCAAAGTCGATTTTCATGTGTTGGAGCAAGATGGCTGCTGACGTCTGCGAGGGTTCAGGCTTCCTGGGTTCCTCCGGGCTCAGCTCTCTGTTTTCTCCACAAGGTCAGCTGTAGACTACGAGGCTCTCTAGGCTTTGCCTCTCTCCACAAGGTCAGTTGTAAACAACCAGGCAAACAGCTTTGTCTCTCTCCCTGGGGCTTGCTTCTCTTTCTTCTGTGAGCTCACTTCCCAGGGCTCCAGCTTAAGGCTTCAGCATCAGATTCCAGCATCAAAACTCCAACATCAAAAACCCTCAACTCTGTCCTTTGCCATGCTTTTTATCTTTTAGTCCCCATCCACCAAGGGGTGGGGACTCAATGCCCTAATGACGTGGCCGATCGAAGCCCTAATCATAACTTAATCATGCCCAGGTACAGACCAGATTACTACTTAATTCAATATGTATTTTTGGAATTCATAACTATATCAAACTGCTACAACAGGCTATTTGTAACAATTAGTAATTGTGTTTATTAGATTTTTATCCAGGAAATATAGAGGGACAATATGTTGTTCAATATATGTTTAATAACCCATGGAGGTACAATCAGCAAAGTCTGTGGGAAATTCTATAGAACAAACTGGTTTATTCCACAAATAAACTGCAAGGGGAGCAAAGGGATTGGAAGAGATCTAAAAGACATTAAACTATCAATTGTGATCCTTACTTGAATCCTGTTTTAAACAACCTTTTAAAAATTATAAGACAATTGGGGAAATGCAATCAGTAACTAGGTATCAGATGATATTAAGGGTTTGTTAAATTTTTAAAGTATCAAAATGGCATTTTGGTTTTGTCATTTAGAGATACATATTGAAACATTTTCAAGTGAAATGATCTAATGATTGATTATTCTAATGCTTCAGAATAATTCAGAAGAGGAGGAAATGGGTGCTGGTCTGGCTGAAACAAGGTTAGCCATGAATTGATAACAACTGATGCTGGGCCGTTAGCACATGTTGGCTCATTGTACTAGTCTATTTTATGTTATTTAAATTTTGTATAATAAAAAAATGTTAGGAAAAAACTTCACCAAGAAGAGTAACAGTGTGAAGCATTTGGGCTTGAAGGAGGCTCAGAGGAGAGTTGGCAGAGCAGAGGGACAGGACAATTGCTACATTTCTGCTTGGAGTTAAATAGAAGATACCAACTTTTTCCATTGGAAGGTAGAATATTAATTATTTCTCCATGATTGGATTTTCCAAAATGCTGACTTGAGCTGCTTCCAGGTTAGAGTGGGAACAAGAATTTTACAAAGAAAGATCTGTACCCAATCTTCTGGTCTAAGACAGTGAAATGTCATGCAGTATGGAAAGCAATTCTGAATATCCAGTGTGTCTCAATCTTTAATCATGTATACAAAGCACCTGGGGACTTTGCTAAACTGAAGACTGATTCAGTAGGTCTGGGTAGGGACTGAGATTCTGAATTTCTACCCATGTCCTAGGTGATGTTGTCCTTGGACCACACTTTGAGGTCAATGTCATAGAACTGTGGTTTACAAACCTGTTACAACTCTCATCACCTGGATTTTTAAAAACAAACTAATAATTAAGCTCCTCTCACAGAGATTCTGACTTAACTGGGGCTTGGATATCTTTTTTTTTTTAATTTCCAGATGATTCCTCAGAGGAATATTTTTAGGACTGAGTAAATATTCAATTATTTCCATTTTATTAATGATACATCTGAATTGATCATTCATTTTATCACCCATTCATTTATTCAAATCCAATCTTTAATGACTGACTGTCCTATTTTAGAGAAATGTCTACGAATTCCTCTTTTTTCAATTAAATTTTGCTTCTTCTAGAAATATCTACCTTCCTTTTCCTGAATTTTCATTGGATTGCTACATAATGAAATTAAACTCTGAATAGCATCACTTCCACACATTTCACACTAAGATGCTTCTTTTGGAACTAGACAATAACAAAGGGGAACAAAATTAAATAGTCTAGATGAGGAAGGAAAAAATCTATTTTCAGTTTATACTTTATTAGATGTGCCTTGCCAGTCAGATGATATGTTAAAATTATCCAGAATAAAAAAAAAATGAGTATTTTTGTTTGTTCTTAAGCACTTTCTCAAGGAAGTATTCATATGACTAAAATTCTAGGTGACTTCAGCAATGGGCCAGGAATGTAGAGATTTGCATCCAATACTTTCAGAAAATAAGGTAGAAATTAAAAGTTTCAATTTTCTATGAATTTCCTGAAAGTATTTTTTGTGTACATGAGCAAAAAGTTTTTCTAGCACACATAGGAGTAGAAGGGCTGGGTCACAGGGTATGGGAATCATCAACCATACAAGATAGTACTGCACTGTGTTCCACATGGTTGGGTGTACTTACAGACCCACCAGCAGTGTATGAGAGTTCCTACTGATGAGCATTCTCTCAGAGGCCTGTGATTATGAGTGCTCAATTTTTGCCAATGTAAATGGGTATTACAAGATATATCACTGCAGTCTTGACTTCTGTTTCCTTAATTAAAGAAGATTGAGTGATTCTTCCCACATTTATTCATATTTGGTGCTGCTGCTTCATATTAAATGCCTGCTTTCATGTGTTTGGACAGCGTTTCTATTAGCTGTTTGTCTTCTTGTTTTATAGGAGTTAAGTAATCCAAATACTACTTCCTTTGTTGCCTATATATGTTTCAAATATTTTTTCCCCCTTTGCACTTTCTTGTTGGTGTCTTTTGATGAACAGAAGTTCTTAATTTTAATATAGTCAAATTTATAAATCTTATCTGATTAGTATTTCTTGTGTTGTGTTTTCTTTAAGCACTTCTTTGCACAGAAGTCAAAAAGATAGTCTTCTATTTCCAAATTCTTAAAGATCTTACCTTTTACAGTTAAGGGTTTACTCTTTTTGGAATTAAGTTTCTTAAACCTCCAGTTCTCTTTCTTTTGCTTTTTTTCCTCTACTGTGGTAAAATATATAACATAAAGTTTGTCATTTCAAGCATTTCTTAATTTTTTTTTTCTTAGAGCAGTTACAGGTTCATAGAAAAATCATGTAGGAAGTACAGAGTTCTCATATACCCCCTCTCACACCAACTGATTTCCTGTTATGAACATTTTTGCAGTGGAGTGGGTCTAGCTCAGTGGTTGAGCACATGCTTCACACGTATGAGTTCCCAGGTTCAATCCCTGGTACCTATTAAAACAAAACAAAACAAATCATATTTCTGCAGTAGTGCGGTACTTTGGTTACTATTGATGACAATATTATTATAATCATGCTTTTACTTTAGCCCTCTGTTTACATTGGGGCTCACTCTGTGTTCTACAGTTCTAGGTTTTCTGTGTGTATTTGAGTACCTTAAACTACCCTTTTTATCCCTTTTCAAATATACAATTCTGCAGTGTTAATTACTTCCCCAAAGTTGGGCCTCCATCACTCATTGCCAAAACTTTTCCATCACCCCAGACAGAAACTCTGTCCCAATCAAGCATTAACTCCCCATTCCCCTCCCCCACCCAGCCCCTGTATTCTAGTTCCTGAGTTTGTGAATTTGCATATTCTGCTTATTTCATAAAATTGAGCTTACACAGTATTTGTCCTTTTGTGTTAGGCTTATTTTACTCAACCTGATGTCTTAAAGGTTCATCCATGTTGTAGCATGAATCAGACTTAACTCCTCTTTTTTTTTCATTTTTTAATTTTTAAAGAAGTTTTAGATTACATAAACGTTACTTTAAAAATATAGGGGATTCCCATATGCCTCACCCCCTCCCACACTTTCCCACATTAACAACATCCTTCACTAGTGTGGTACCTTTGTTAAAATTGATGAACCCGTACTGAAGCAGTGTTACTAACCATGGACTATAGTTTACATTATAGTTTACACTCTGTCCCCCATAATTGTATAGATTTTGAAATAAATTTATAATGGCCTGTATCCATCATTGCAATGTCCTGCAGGACAATTCCAATGTCCTAAAAAATGCCCCCATATTACACCTATTCTTCCCTCTCCCTCCTCTCAGAACCTCTGGTGGCCACTGCCTTTGTATCGATGGAAAAGTTCTTCCATTGTTAGAATAATAATAAGTAATAGAATAATAATAAGTTTACTTCAGTCCATTATTCATTCTCCAATCTTGAGGATTTGGGGATGGTGATGCCCACCCCGTTTCTAATTGAGAGGGAGCTTAGATCCCATGGGGCAGATGGATGAAACTATCTTGCTTGCAGTTGTACATACTCTCTGTTCCTTGGGATGGGTGTTGTCCATCATTTCTCCTTGTTAGTTGTCCTGGATGAGTCCAGTGAACTGGAGAGCAGGTGGTGAAACTCTGCTGAGATTCAGGGCTCACCTGGTGTATGGATAGACCAAAGGTTTAAATCTCTGGGACATATATTTAACAAGTATAGTGCTAATTATAGGTTCAAATAAGAGGAGCAGAAGAGCCATGTGTAGGGAAACTATGAATGAGTCTAACTCTTTTACAGTAGGGAGCATAAATTCCAAAGTAAGGCCCACTGACAGCCATTCCTTTTTATGACTGAGTAATACTCCATTGTGTGTGTGTACACGTGTTGGGGGAGATATACACATTTTACTTATTCACTCATTGTTGATGAACATTTGGGTTGTGTCCACCTTTCGGCAATTATGAAAAATGCTGCAGTGAAGAGCAGTGTGCAGGTATCTGTTTGAGTCCCTACTTTCAATTCTTTTGGGTATACACTGAGAAGAGGGATTGCTGGGTAATTCTCTATTTCACTTTCTGAGGAATCATCAAACTGTTTCCACAGTGGCTGTACCATTTTACATTCCCACCAACAAGGTACAAACATTCCTATTTCTCCACATCTTCTCCAACACTTGTTATTTTTCACTTTTTAAACTGTAGTCATTCTAGTAGGTACACATTGGTAAACTATTGTGGTTTGAGTTGTAGTTCCCTGAAGACTAATGATGTTGAGTATCTTTTCATATGTTTACTGGTCATTTGTATATGTTCTTCAGAGAAATTTTCCCCATGTTTTAATTGGGCTGTCTTTTTGTTGTTCAGTTATAGGAGTTCTTTATATAATCTGGATATTAAACTCTTATCAGATATATGGTTTCCAAACATTTTCTCACATTCTTTCAGTTGTCTTTTTACATTCTTGATAAAGCCCCTTAAGTACAAGTTTTAAATTTTGATTGTCTCATTGAACTATTTTTTCTTTTGTTGCTTATGCTTTTGATGTAAAGGCTTAAAACAAACACAACAAACCAAAAAAACAATCAAAAACAAAAACCCACTGCTTTAAAAAAAAGGTCTGGAAGATGTTTCCTTGTGTTTTCTTCTAGGAGCTTGGTAGGTTTAGTTCTTATATTAGGTCTTTGATCCATTTTTTTTTTTAAGATTTATTTATTTCTCTCCCCTTCCCCCCCCCCCACCCCAGTTGTCTGTTCTCTGTGTCTATTTGCCGCGTCTTCTTTGTCCGATTCTGTTGTCAGCGGCATGGGAATCTGTGTTTCTTTTTGTTGTGTCATCTTGCTGCGTCAGCTCTCCATGTGTGCGGCGCCATTCCTGGGCAGGCTGCACTTTCTTTCGCACTGGGCGGCTCTCCTTACGGGGCGCACTCCTTGCGCATGGGGCTCCTCTACACAGGGGACACCCCTGTGTGGCGTGGCACTCCTTGGGAGCATCAGCACTGCGTGTGGGCCAGCTCCACACGGGTCAAGGAGGCCCGGGGTCTGAACTGCGGACCTCCCATGTGGTAGACAGCCTAACCACTGGGCCAAGTCCGCCGCCTTTGATCCATTTTGAGTTAATTTTTTATATGGTATGAGAAGAGGTCCGCCTTCATTCTTTTGCATATGGCTATCCAGTTCTCCCAGCACCATTTGTTGGAGAGACTATTTTTTCCTCCACTGAGTGGACTTGGCACCCGTATCAAAGATAAATTGGCCAACGTTGTGAGGGTTTATTTCTGAACTCTCAGTTTGATTCCATTGGTCCATATGTCTGTCCTTGGGCCATTACCATGCTGGGTTGTTTGTTTGTTTGTTTTTCAGGTATTGGGGCCAGGGATTGAACCCAGGACCTTGTATGTGGGAAGCTGGTGCTCAACCACTGAGCCACATCGGCTCCCCTATGTTGGTTTTTTGTCTGTTTTGCTTGTTTATTTTTTTGTTTGTTTGTTTTTAGGAGGCACAAGGAACTGAACCCCCGACCTCCCATTTGGGAAACAGGTGCTCAATTGCTTGAGCCACAGCCACTTCCCTACCACTGTGTTTTGATTACTATAGCTTTGTAATACATTTTAAAATCAGGATGTGTGAGTCCTCCAACTTTGCTCTTCTTTTTCAAGATGTTTTTGTCTACTTGGGGCCACTTACCTTTTTTTTTTCAAACAGCTTTATTTATTTTTTCTCCCCTCCCCTGCTCCCACCTTGCCGGTTTTTTTGCTGTGTCCATTCTTTGTGTGATCTTCTCTATCTATTTCTCTTTTTGTCTTCTCTTCTCATCTTTCTCCTCTAGGATTCACCAGGATTCAATCCCAGGGACTTCTGATGTGGAGAGAGGTTCCCTGTCAGTGGCACCACCTCAGTTCCTAGTCTCTGCTGTGCCTCGCCTTGACTCTCCCCTTCGTCTCTCTTTTGTTGCGTCACCATCTTGCTGCATGACTCACTTGCACAGGCACTGGCTCACCACGCGGGCACTCGGCTTTGGTGTGTGGGCACTAGGCTCACCACGCGGGCACTGGCTCACCATGTGGGCACTCTGCAGGCACTCAGCTCACTATGCAGTAACTCAGCTCACCATGTGGGCACTCTGCAGGCAGTCGGTTCACCACGTGGGCACTCTGCAGGCAGTTGGTTCACCACGTGGGCACTCGGCTTACCGCACAGGCACTTGACTCACCTAGTGGGCACTGGCTCCCCATGCGGGCACTCATGCAGGCACTCAGCTCACCACACGGGCACTCCACTCACTGCGTGGGCACTTAGTTTACCACGTAGGCACTCGGCTCACTGCTTGGGCACTCAGCTTACTGCATGGGCACTTGGCTCGCTATGCAGGCACTGGCTCACCACGCAGGCACGCTTTCCCTTCTTCTTTTTCACCAGGAGGCCCCAGGGACTGAACCCAGGTCCTCCCGTATGGTAGGTGGAGGTCTTATCACTTGAGCCACATCTACTTCTCCCATTTACCTTTTATAGTAGTCAACCAAAGGGGTGCTGATGCAAAGTGTCAGAAATCTGTTGGCTTTATAAAGGGTATTTATTTGGGGTAAAACTTACAAGAGTCCAACTCAAGGTTGCCTTCTCACCAAAGTCAGTTGCCATGTGTTGAAGCAAGATGGTCCCTGATCTCTGTGAGGGCCAGCCTTCCCTGCTGGGCTTCCTTTCTCTCAGCTGCAGGCTGGCATAGGGCTTGTCTCCCAGGGCTTCTTCTCTCTCCTGACATAGAGCTCCTTTCTTTCCAGGCCTTCTTAGCTGTTCTGGTCTCTTCCCAAGGTTAGCTGTAAACTATCAGGCAAATGGTTCATCTCTTCCCTGGGCCCCAGGATGAAAAATGACAGAGCCCTCTCTCTTCCTGTGTGTCTTCCTGAGTGAGTTTTATATCAGACTGACCAAGGAAGTGGGGACTCAACTTGAGTCACGCCCTATGTCCATGGTCAAATCAAAGAAAGTCCTCAAAGCAACCTTAGCAGTTACTCTAATCAAGGGCCCCTCAACTGAATCCAATATAGTCAAAGGGTATCACACCCAGAAGATTAGTTTATAACCAAAACCTTTCTCTTTTGGGGATTCACAAAAATAATCTCAAACGGTCACAACTTTCTACATGAATTTGATAAGTGGTTTTTCCATTTCCATGAAAAATTCTGCTGGAATTGTGACTGGAATTGTGTTGAATCTGCATATTGCTTTGTGTAGAAGTGACATCCTAACAATATTTACTCTTCCAATCTATGAACATATATTTGTCTTTGTTAATTTCTTTCCATATATTTGTCTTTGTTAATTTCTTTCAGCAATGTTTTGTACTTTTCAGTGCACAAGTCCTTTCCACTCTGACTTAAATTTATCCTTATTTTATTCTTTTAGTTGCTTTTATAATTTTTTTTCTTGATTTCCTCTTCAGATTGTTCATTACTAGTATGTAGAAACACTACTGATTTCTGCATGTTGACCCTCTACCCCACCACTTTGCTGAATTCATTGATTAGCCCTAGTAGCACTTCTATGGAGTTTTCAGGATTCTAGAAGTGGAATATCATGTTATCTGCAAATAGGGAGAATTTTACTTCTTCCTTTTCTATTTAAATGCCTTTAATTTCTTTTTCTGGCTAATTATTCTGGGTAGAACTTCCAGTACAATGTCGAATTTGGTGAGAGTGGCCATCATTGCCTTGTCCCTGATCTTAGTGGGAAAGCTTTTAGTCTTTCAGAATTGAGAATGATGTTAGCTGTGGGCTTTTCATATAAGCCCTTTATCATGTTGAGGCTATTTCCTTCTATTTCTAGTTTTCTAAGTATTTTTTAGCAGGAAGGGGTGCTGAATTTTGTCAAATGCCTACAAAATGGGAGAAAATATTTGCAAATCATATATCCAATAAGGAATATATAAAGAACTCTTACCACTCAACAATAAAGAAAAAATAACCCCAAACTATATACAAATGACCAAAGAGCACATGAAAAAATAATTAAGGAAAGCAGCTGTGGCTCAATCAGTTGGGCTCCTGTCTACCACATGGGAGGCCGTGGGTTCGCATCTCAGGGCCTCCTTGTGAAGGCAGGTTCGCCTGCACACTGCAGAGAGCTGCCTGGCGTGCAAGCTCCGTTGAGAGCCGACTCAGCAAGATAACACAACAAAAAAGGGAGACAAGCAAAAAAAAACCACAGAAGAGCATGCAGCGAATGGACACAGAGGGCAGACAGCAAGCACGCTGCAAGGGGGGAGGAGAAATAAAATAAATAAATACAGACACAGAAGAAGAGCACAGTGAATGGACACAGAGAGCAGACAGCACACAAAAAGCCACAAAGGGGGGGGTTAAAAAAAAAAGATCATCAACATCATTAGTAATTAAGGAAATGCAAATCAAATCCACAATGAGATACCACTCCATACCTTCCATAATGGCCTTAATTTAAAAAGACAGATAATAACAAAAGTTGGCGTGAATGTGGAGAAAATGGAATTCTCATTGATTGCTGGTGAGAAGGTATAGTAGTTTGATATTATTGATGAATTCCAAAAAGAAATATTGGATTATGCTTGTAAACTGGTCTTTTCCTCTGGGTGTATTACAGTGTATTGGATTCAGAGGTTTTACTTTTACTTGATTAAATAATGATTACGGCTTTGATTGGGCCACTTCAGTAGGACATTGAGATCCCACACTAGGAAGAGAGGAACCCAGGAAGCCTGAACTCTTACATATGTCAGCATGCCATCTTGTTCCAAAATGTGGCAATAAACTTTGGTGAGGGAGGTAACTTGTGCTTTATGACCTGGTAACTCTAAGCTGCTACCCCAAATAAATACCCTTTATAAAAACCAACCAATTTATGGTATTTTGCATCAGCACCCTTTTGGCCAACTAATACAGAAGGTAAAATATAAAACTGCAAAGCCACTTTGGAAAATAGTTTGGCAGTACCTAAAAAAGTTAAACAGAGTTACCAAATAACTGAGAAATTCCCCTCTTAGAGAGCTACCCAGGAAAAATAAAAACACATGTTCACACAAATACTTTTATGCAAATGTTCAGAGCAGTATTATTCAAAATAGCTAAAAAGTAAAAACAACCCAAATGTTCATCAACTGGTGAATTGATTAAAAGATGTAGGATATTCATCTAATAGAATACTACTTGACAGTAAAGAAATGGATGAAATACTTACAGAGGCTACAACATGCATGAACCTGAAAAAGTTATGCTCAAGGAAACTAGACACAATAGAACACATATCAAATGATTTATTTGAAATATTCAGAAGAGGCAAACCTATGAAAGAAAGTAGATTAGTGATTGTCTAAAGCTGGGGGCAGGAAGAATGGGGATTCACTGTTAATGGGCACCTTCCTTTTTGGGATGATGGAAAGTTAGATTGTAGACGGCTGCACAACTCTGTGAATATAGAAAAGGCCATTGAGTTTTCCGGTGAAAATGGGTTAACTTTCTGGTAGGTAAGTTATACCTCCACCAACCTGTTTAAAACAAACACAGGGTTGGACAGCCACTCTACAAGAAATTCATCAGGGACCTTCCTTGGACTTTCACCAGAGCCCCTGGTTTGCAGCCTGCCTGCGGAACTTGGCCTTGTGCATCCCCATGGTCATGTGAAAGAATTTTATAAAATCTCATATTATTTACAAATACCCCTGTTGATCCTGTTTCCCTAGTGAACCCTGACTAACACAGCTTGGAACCAGAAGTGGAGTGGTTCTTGAACAGAATCTTAAACATGGAGTGTCTGAGGTGGTTCTGGGAGTTTTGCAATTGGCTCTCTACTCTAATTGGACCCAAGGGTACTAACAACTCCCTTTCCAATAATGAAGAGGCCACTTACAGTCCGTGGTGTGAGTTGGCAATAGGGATATGCAAAATATCATCACTGGATTCTCCTACTTCCATGCTTATAAGAGGCAAAGATCTGGGTGAGTGTTTTCAACACCTTAACAGTTTTGTGGAGTCAAAAGGTACAGTGATATTGGCTGGTTCCTCCTAGATTCTCTGGACACAGTTACAAAAGAAAGAGATGAATTCAAGGCTTCAAATTTGTAACTTAAATGCCGCATGAATGATGTGAAAGTTTCTATGTGTGCTTTGAGAGAAAATCTTGTTTCCTGCAGCCACAGACTTGAGATCTCTGAAAAACAGACTCAGACTCTCATTGCATGAGTAGCAGAGTTACTAGGAAACTAAAATCTCAACCTTGTAAGGTGTCTGTGGTTAAAGTGAAGGAATTGTTAGGAAAGGAATGGAATCCCGAGGATTGGGATGGAGACATGGGATGATGATGTCTGTGGGGACACTGGAACCCTAAATTCTGCTGAGACTTCACCAGATAAGCCTGAGGTGGCCTGCCTTGTGGAGAGCACACAAAGTCAACTTTGTGTCACCCAGCCTCCAGCCTGCCCCAGGGAGTCTGGACCTCCTTCCAGCCCTGAAGTGGGTGCCAGCCAAACTAAAGCCTGCACTGCCCAGCCTCTGGCCTGCCCCAGGGAGTCTGGAGCTCCTCCCAGTCCAGAGGCACGTACCAGCCAAACCGAATCCTGCACTGCCCAGCCTCTGGCCTGCTCTGAGGAATCTGCCTTCCAACAGCTGCCTGAAAAGATTAATCCTGTTTTACCAGATGGAAACTGCAAAGGAATGCCCTGAGGTCAGTAGCTATCTGGCATTTCTAATCCTTCTCCTTACCCACCCCCACCACCCCTATTCTCTTTGAGACCCGTTACTAGACTAAAATCACAACAAGCCCAAAGGTATAA
The DNA here is from genome assembly GCF_030445035.2 of Dasypus novemcinctus. Classification (NCBI taxonomy): domain Eukaryota; kingdom Metazoa; phylum Chordata; class Mammalia; order Cingulata; family Dasypodidae; genus Dasypus; species Dasypus novemcinctus. The sequence goes on along the minus strand of NC_080687.1, from coordinate 11,819,830 downwards.
TAGAAAGTGTGACCCATAAGGAAGTATGCTATACACTGAAAGAACTACATGAGTTCTCCAACTTACATAGACAAAAATCAGGGGAATATGCGTGGGAATGGATACTAAGGGTATGGGATAATGGTGGAAGGAATAAAAAATTAGATAAGGCTAAATTTATTGACATGGGCCCACTAAGCAGAGATTCTGGATTCGACACTGTAGCTGGAGGGGCTAGAAAGGGCTCTAGCAGTTGGTTTGGGTGACTGAAACATGGGCCAAAAGATGGCCTAGCATGTCTGAGGTTGAGATGCCTGACTTGCCCTGGTATAAGGTAGAAGAGGGAATTCAAAGGCTGGGAGAGATTGGAACGCTAGAATGGATTTACCATTTGAGATCTGCCCACCCACTCCAGGAAAGTCCAGAAGACACAACTTTAACCAGGACTGTGAAGAATAAATTTGTAAGAGTAACTCCATCTTCCCTGAAGAGCTCTGTGGTTGCTCTTCTCTGTAGTCCAGATATTACTGTAGGTAAGCAGGCTAGTTAGGGAATAAAGAGAGACAAATCTGCAGCCTGGCAGAAAAGCCACTGCCATTAAACACGTGGCCGTGGATATCCCACAAGATGGCTGCTGGAAGAACCCTGAGAGAATCCCCATTGAGAGCAGGATTTCCTCCAGAATCAAGGAGAAGCCCTGGATATTCTCAAGGGGCCTTATCATTGGACCCTCCCAGGGCATTGAGGAGTGGGGTAATCAATCAAATCAGCAGACAGCTGAGACTCTTCCCCCATCGTTCACAAAGGGGCAGAATAACTAATGATTCAAAAAGCAAGTGTGGAAGCTAACTCAGCCCTTCTTCCTTTTTTTCCCCTTTTTTCCCTTGCCCTGTTCTAGGCCAATTCTTGTCTTTTCTCCCCCCTGCCTGGATCAGCATGCAAGTAAACATGGAGATTTGTGATCTGTAATAGGGAATTGTAGTCTGTAAATTAGCCCTTTTAATTTCTTTTCAGCCCCTTCCTCTCTACCTGGGACTCGTAATCTGTTATTTTCTCCCATTTCTCTTCTCTCAGTTCCTTAATAAATTACTGGCCTAACTAAAAAATAAAATAAAATAAAATGAAAATAATAAAATAAAAATAAACAAACAAACAAATAAAAACATGGGCACTTGTCCTGGGCAGCCTCTGCTCCAAGTGACTGTGGGATGAGGTTCAATACGCCCAGTGGTCCATGGAGGCTGAGCAGCTGTGATGACAGTAGGGAGTGGACTTCAGCATTGCCTTTTTTTCTCAAGCACTTTAATTAATTCTTATGAAAAGCTTTTTTTTAAAAAAGGTGTTATGGATTTTTTATCCACATTCAGCAATAAATTTAAAAAAGGTATTTTTATTTTCTTATCCACATTTCAAAGGACAAAATATTTCCTATTTTAGAATTTTGGGTGGGTGTCATTTTTAAAGGAGTTTTATTGAGATATAGTCGCATACCATATTTTCCATCTAAAGTGTACAATCAATGGCTTTTAGTATAATCACAGTGTGCATTCATCACCACAAAAAAATTTTAGAACAATTTCATTACTCCAAAAAGAAAAACTCCACATCCCTTAGCAGTCACCTCTCAATCCCTCTATCCTTTCCCAGCCCTACATAATGACTAATCTAATTCCATCTTTATAAATTGATTTCTATTTACACTTTATATAAATGAATCATACAATATGTAGTACTTTGTGTCTGGTTTCTTTTTTTTAAGATTTATTTATTTATTTATCCCCCCCACCCACACACACATTGTTTGGACTTGTCGTGTGCTGTGTCTTTGAAAGGCACCAGTCACTAAACCCAGGACCTTTGATGTGGGAGGGTGGCGCCTAATCATTTGAGCCACCTCGGTTTCCTGCTTTGGTGTGTTTCTCATTATGTTTTTCTTCTTGTGTCTCTTGTTGCCTCATCTTCTAGCATCAGCTTGCCACGCCTGCCTGTCCTGTGAGCTTGCTGTCTTCATCGTTTTCTTTAGGAGGCATCGGGAACCTCTGCTCCCTGTTTAGTTGGGTCTCTCATTATGTTTTTCTTCTTGTGTCTCTTGTTGCATCAGCATGCCATGCCTGCCCATCATGCCAGCTTGCTGTCTTCTTTAGGAAGCACTGAGAAGCGAACCACGGGCCTCCCATGGGGTAGGTGGGAGCTCAGTCGCTTGAGTCACATCTGCTTTCCTGGTTTCTTTCACTTACCACAATATTTAGTTTTGTTTGCCTGATATTAACAACTTGTAGCATTAATAAATAATTGTTTAGTTTCAAAGAAAAACGTCTTATATATGCAATATTACCCATATTCATATTTTACATGAAGGTTCACCATGTTACATTTTTTAGCTTTCTTTCTAGTAATATACATGACTTAGACTTTCCCTTTCAATCAGCCATACACATATAAAGCACTGCTAGTTACAAACATTATGTTGTGCTTTCACCTTTTCTATCCATTTCCAAAGATTAACTCACAACCTTTTTTTACCAATTCCATAGAGATAAAACCTCAGCTTTCCATTCTCTAATCTCATTCTACTTTCTGGTGACCTATATTCTAGTTATTAACTCCATGAGTTTACACAAAATATTTAGTTCATACAATATTTGTCTTTTGTGCCTGGCTTGCTTCACTCAGCATAATGTCCTCTAGGTTCATCCATGTTGTCACATGCTTCATGACTTCATTTCTTCTTACAGGTGCATAATATTCCATCATGTGTACACAACAGTTTGTTTATCCATTCATCAGTTATTGGACACCCTGGTTGTTTTCATCTTTTGGCAATTGTGAATGGTGACACTATGAACATCAGTGTGCAGATGTCTGTTTGTGTCACTGTTCTCAGTTCTTCTGGGCATAAACCTAGTAGTGGTATTGCTGGGTCACATGGCAAATCTATATTTAACTTTCTTAGGAACTGCCAAACAGTCCTCCACAGTGGCTGTACCATTCTACATTTCCACCAACAGTGAAAAAGTGTTCCTCTTTCTCCACATCCTCTCCAACACTTGTACTTTTCTGTCTTTTTAATTGTGACCATTCTAGTAGATGTGAAGTGGTATCTCATTGTAGCTTTGATATGCATTATTGTTAGTGGTGTTGAACATTTTTTCATGTGCTTTTTCACCATTTGTAATTCTTCTTTGGACAAATATCTATTCAAGGTTTTTGCCCATTTTTAAAATTGGATCATTTGTCTTTTAATGCTGAGTTGTGGCATTCATTTCTTTATGTATCATGGATTTTAAACCCTTATCAGATATGTGATTGCCAATATTTTCTCCCATTGAATTGGCTGCCTTTTCACCCTTTCGACAAAGTCCTTTGAGGTGCAAAAGTGTTTCATTTTGAGGCGGTCCCATTCATCTATTTTTTCTTTTGTTGTTAATGCTTCGTGTGTATGATCCAAGAAACCACCACCTACCACAAGATCTTGATGATCTTTCATTACGTTTTCTTCTAGTAGTTTTATGGTCCTGGTTTTTATATTTAGGTCTTTGATCCATTTTGAGTTGACTCTTGCATGGAGAGTGAGATAGGGGTCCTCTTTCATTCTTTTCTTTTCTTTTTTTTTTTTTTAACATATATTAGTATGGACTTACTGTTCTTTTTTTTAAAGATTTATTTTTTATTTATTTCTCTCCCCTTTCCCTCCTTGCCCCCATTTGTCTGCTCTCTTGTGTCCATTCGCTGTGTGTTCTTCTGTGTCTGTTTCTATTCTTGTCAGCAGCACCAGGAATCTGTGTCTCTTTTTGTTGCGTCATCTTGCTGCATCAGCTCTCTGTGTGTGCAGCACCACTCCTGGGCAGGCTGCACTTTTTTCATGCAGGGTGGATCTCCTTACAGGGCGCACTCCTTGCACGTGGGGCTCCCCTAGCAGGGGACACCCCTGTGTGGCACAGCACTCCTTGCGTGCATCAGCACTGCACATGAACCCGCTCATCACACAGGTCAGGAGGCCCTGGGTTTGAACCTTGGACCTCCCATGTGGTAGGTGGATGCTCTATCCATTGAGCCAAATCCACTTCCCCTCTTTCATTCTTTTGATTATGGATATCCAGTTCTCCCAGCACCATTTGTTGAAAAGACTGTTTTTTCCTGTTAGCATGGGCTTGGTAGGTTTGTTGAAAACCAGTTGGTCATACAAGTGAGGGTTTATTTCTGGACTCTCAATTCTATTCCATTGATCGATAGTCTATATACCAATACTATGGGGTTTTGGTTACTACAGCTTTGTAATATGTTTCAAGGTCATGCAGTGAAAGTCCTCCTACATGCTCTTCTTTTTTAGGATGCTTTTGGCTATTTGGGTGCACTTTCCCTTCCAAATAAGTTTGTTAATTGCCTTTTTTATTTCTGTAAAGTAGGCTGTTGGAATTTTGATTGATGTTACATTGAATCTATACATCAGTTTCGGTAGGAGTGACATCTTCATGATATTTAGTCTTCCAAGCCATGAACACAGAATGTCTTTCCATTTGTTTAGGTCTTCTTTGTTTTCTTTTAGCACTGTTTTGTAGTTTTCTGAATATAGGTCCTGTACATCTTTGGTTAAATTAATTCCTAGGTATCTGAGTTTTTGTTCCTATCGTAAATGGAATTTCCTCAATTTCCTCCTCAGATTGTTCAATACTAGTATACAGTAATATTGCTGATTTTTACATGTTGATCTTGTATCCTGCCACTTTGCTGGACTTATTTATTAGCCCAAGTAGCTTTGTCATAGACATTTCATAATTCTCTAAATATAGGTTCACGTCAACTGTGAATAGTGAGAGTTTAACTTCCTCTTTTCCTATTTGGATGCCTTTTTTTTTCTTGTCTAATTGCTCTAGCTAGAACTTCTTGCACAATGTTGAATAATAGTGGTGACAGTGGGCATTTTGTCTTATTCCCAATTTTAGAGGGAAAGTTTTCAACCTTTCCCCACTGGGTACAATGTTGGCTGTGGGTTTTTCACATATGCCCTTTATCATACTGAGGAACTTTCTTTCTATTCCTATCTTTTGAAGGTTTTTTATCAAGAAAGGATGCTAGGTTTTGTTGAATGCTTGCCTTTTCTGCATTGATTGAGGTGATCATGTGTGTTTTTTTCATTGAATTCGTTAATGTGGTGAATTACATTAATTGATTGTCTTATGTTGAACCACTCTTGCATACCAGGAATAAATCCCACTTGGTCATGGTGTATAATTATTTTTATATGCTTTTGGGTTTTCTTTGCTAGTATTTTGCTGAGAATTTTTGTGTTTATGTTCATTAGAGGGATTGGTTTGTGATTTTCTTTTCTTGTAGTATCTTTATCTGGCTTTGGTATTGGGGTGATGTTGGCTTCATAAAATGTGTAGAGTAAATTTCTCTCCTCTTTAATTTTTTGAAGAGTTTAAACAGGATTGGTGTTAATTATTCTCAGAATGCTTGGTAGAATTCACCTGTGAAGCCATCTGGTCCTGGACTTTTCTTTGTTGGGAGATTTTTTATGACTGTTTCAATCTCTTTAAATGTGATTGGTTTGTTGATTTCTTAAATTACTTATAGAGTCAATGTAGGCTGTTTGTGTGTTTCTAGGAATTTGTCCATTTCATCTAGGTTGTCTAGTTTGTTGACACACAGTTACTCATAATATCCTCTTATGATCCTTTTTATTTCAACGAAAGTCAGTCCCTTTCATTTCTGATTTTATTTATTTGCATTGTCTCTTTTTCTTTGCTAGTCTAGCTAGAGGTTTGTCAATTTTGTTGATCTTCTCCAAGAACCAGCTTTTGGTTATGTTGATTTTCTCTATTGTTTCTATTGCTGTTGATCTCATTTCATTTATTTTTGCTCTAATTTTTATTATTTCTTTCCTTCTGCTTGCTTTGGGATTGCTGTTCTTTTTCTATTTTCTCCAGTTGTTTCATGAGAACTTGAATTTTAGTTCTTTCTTTTTTATTTTTTTTTTAATTTTTCCCTTCCCCCGCCCCCGCTGTTTTTTGCTGTGTCCATTTGCTGTGTGATCTTCTATATCTATTTCTCTTTTTGTCTTCTCTTCTCATTTTTCTCTTCTAGGATTCACTGGGATTCAATCCTGGGGACCTCTGATGTAGAAAGAGATTCCCTGTCACTTGTGCCACCTCAGTTCCTGGTTTCTGTTGCACCTTGCCTTGATTCTCCCCTTCATGTCTCTTTTGTTGAGTTATCATCTTGCTGCATGGCTCACTTGGGCAGGCCCTTGGCTCACTGCATGGGCATACTTTTTACCAGGAGGCCCCAAGGATCAAACCCAGGTCCTCCCACATGATAGGTAGAAGCCCAATCACTTGAGTTACATGTGTTTCCCTTTTTTAATGTAGGTGCTTAGGGCTATAAATTTTCCATCTCAGCACTGCCTTCACTGTATCCCATAAATTTTGATAATTTGTGTTCTCATTTTCATTTGTCTCAATATATTTACTAATTTCTCTTACAGTTTCTTCTTTGACCCACCGATTGTTTAGGAGTGTATTGTTTAGCCTCCACACATTTGCAAATTTTGCCCTTTCCTGCCTATAATTGATTTCTAGTTTCATTCGCTTATGATCTGAGATGCTTCATAGATTTTCAATCTTTTTAAATTTATTGAGCCCTGCCTTGTGACCCTACATGGGGTCTATCCTGAAGAAAGCTCCATGAACAATTGAGAAAAATATGTAACCTGCTGATTTGGATGTAACATTCTGTATATGTCTGTTAGGTCTAGCTCATTTATCATATTATTCAAGTTTTCTATTTCCTTATTGATCTTCTGTCTAGTTGTTTTAATGATGTGAGTGGTATGTTGAAGTGTCCAACTATTATTATAGAGATGTCTATTTTTCCCTTTAGTTTTGCCAATTTGCCTCATGTATTTTGGGGCACCCTGGTTCAGTGCATAGACATTTATAACTTATTCCCAGTGGATTGTCCCTTTCATTAACATAAAATGGCTTTCTGTATCTCATAACTTTTTTGCATTTAAAGTCTGAGTTGTTTAATACTAGAATAGCCTTCCTTGCTCTTTTTGGTTACTGTTTGCATGGAGTATATTTTTCCAACCTTTCACTTTCAGCCAGTTTGTATCCCTGGGTCTAAGGTGAGTCTCTTGTAGGCAGCATATGGATGACTCATGTTTTTTATTAGCCTATATCTTTTGATTGAGTTTATTCTATTCATATTCAATGATATTACTATAAATGCATTATTTACTTCCACCATTTTATTCTTTGGCTTTTATATGTCATATCTTATTTTCATCTTCATTTTACTCTTTTGGTTATTGTATTAGTCAGCCAAAGGGGTACTGATGCAAAATACCAGAAATTGGTTGGTTTTTATAAAGGGTATTTATTTGGGGTAGGAGCTTACATATACCAGGCCATAAAGCATAAGTTACTTCCCTCACCGAAGTCTATTTTCACATGTTGGGGCAAGATGGCTACTGACGTCTGCAAGGGTTCAAATTTCCTTGTTTCCTCCCTTCCAGGGTCTTGCTTTTCTCTCCTCCGTGTGCTTACTTCCTGGGGCTCCAGCTTAAGGCTTCAGCATCAAACTCCAACATCAATACTCCAACATCAAAAACCCTTAATTATGTCTTTTGTCATGCCTTTTATCTGTGATTCCCCACCCACCAAAGGGTGGGGACTCAATGCCCTCTTGGCACAAGAAGTTTACATAATTACTTAAGTAAACCTATGAATCCAATATAATCTAATATGCCCAGAGAAAAATACCAGTTTACAAACATAATCCAATATTTCTTTTTGGAATTTATCAACAATATCAAATGCTATAGTTATACTTTCTCCTAGTCTTGCTTTCTTCACTCTCCTCCAAGCCTCTCTCTTTTTCCTTCAGGCTGTAAGGCTCCCTTTATTATTTCCTGCAAAGGCATTTATTTTTTGCAAACTCTCTTAGTTTATGTTTGGCAGTATTTTAAAATCACCTTCATATGTGAGGACAATTTTGCTGGATAAAGAATGCTTGCCTGGAAATTTTTCTTTTTCAATATCTTAATTATATCATAGCACTGTCTTCTCAACTCCATAGTGTCTGATGAAAAATCTGCAGAAAGTCTTACTGGGCATCCATTGTATGTGATAGTTTGATTCTCCCTCACTGTTCCCAGAATTTTCTCTTTATCTTTGATGTTTGATATTATGAGTACTATGTGTCTTGGAGTATGTCTGTTTGGATTTATTCTGAATGGCATACGTTATGTTTCTTGGACATGTAAATTCATTTCTTTCATGAGATTTGGGAAATTTTCAGCCATTATTTCTTCAAATACTCTTTCTGTCCATTTTCTCTTCTCTTCCCCTCCTGGAACTCCCCTATCATGTATGTTGTTGTGCTTTGTGTTAACATTTAACTCCCTGAGGCCCTGTTCAATTTTTTCCATTCTTTTCTCTCTCTTTGTTCTTCTCTTTCTCAATTTCACCTGTTGTGTATCAGTTACTCTTTCTTCTATCATTTTGAATCTATGGTTGTATGTTTCTAACGTGGTTTTTATCTCATCTATTGTGTCTTTCATGCACATAACCTGTTATTTTTTTATTCAGGGTTTCAAATTCTTCTTTGTGCTTGCCCAATGTCTTCTTTTCTTTTCTTTCTTTCTTTTTTTTTGAGGTACCAGGGCTGGGGATTCAACCTGGGACCTCATATGCAGGAAGCTAGTGCTCAACCACTAAGCCACATCAGTTCCCCTAATGTCTTCTTGATGTTATCTCTTTAGCCATATTGTATTTCCCTTTTTTTTTTTTTACTTATTTCTCCCCACCCCCCACCCCCCCACATTGTCTACTGTGTCCATTTGCTGTGTGTTTTTCTGTGTCCACTTGCATTTTTGTCACTGAACCGGGAATTTGTGTCTCTTTTTGATGCGTCATCTTGCTGTGTGAGCTCTGTGTGTGTGTGGCGCCACTCCTGGGCAGGTTGCGCTTTTTTCTCTTGGGGCTGATCTCCTTATGGGGTGCACTCCTTCTGTGTGGGAATCCCCTAAGTGGGGGACACCCCTGCATGGCACAGCACTCCTTGTGCACATCAGCACTGCACGTGGGCCAGCTCACCACATGGGTCAGGAGGCCCTGGGTTTGAACCCTGGACCTCCCTTGTGGTAGGTGGATGCTCTATCAGTTGAGCCAAATCCGCTTCCCCATATTGCATTTCAAAATTGATTTTCATTTAGGAGATTTGTATGAACATTGTTGATTAGTTGTCTCAAATCCTGTGTCTCATCTGGGGCTTTGATATATCCCTGTGCTTGGGCCATTTCTTCCATTTCCTTAGTATGGCTTGTAATTTTTTGCTGATATCTAGACATCTGATTTTAATAGTAAGTTTACTCTGTTGCTCAATTTCTCTGTTTCATAGGTATTTGGTGGCAGGAGGCAGTGTGCTGCTGTTTGATTTTTGGTTCAACTTGTTCTAGGTCTTTAGGATTGTCCCTGTTAGTTGCTGAAATCTGGGCCATGGACCCAGTAATGTGTTGTAGATCCACTTCCAAGGGCCTTGGGGAAGAAGGCTGTAAAGGGGGAAAAGCGTTTCTTTCTTACTTACTTTTAATTTCTTCACTTCCTTGGCCTGCCAGCAGATGGCACTCTTCAACAGCCTGATCCAAGTGTATTAGCTGCAACACCAAGCACAACAATGTGACAAAGGATCCTGTCTCGAGGCTATTCAGGCTATTCAGAACCTTGCAATTCAAACTTTCTCAGAGGGTGTTCTCCAACCTTTGCTGGCCCCTCCCTCCCTTTCCTCAGGTAAGAAATAATTCCATTCCCTTCTACATCATCAATAATCAGTCCTGGTCAGTAGGGAGAGTGATGGAAGGAGTTGGGTCTCTCTAGTCCCTGTGTGGGCTTCCAGGGCAAACAATGGTGTGGCCCCACCCAGCCTGGAAGAGCTCGTGGGACACAGCAGACCAAACTTGTTCACTAAAAGCTGAATCACTTCCTGGGGAGGCGGATCCCTGAGGCCACCTCTGTCCATAGCTGTCAGCCATAGGTCAGAGAATGTCTTCTCCAAGTAGGGTGGAAGAGGGCGTGGGTGGCTGCAGCTGCAGCTTCCACTCAGTCTTTTGTTCAAGATTCTTTTCCTGTGCCCCTATCTTCTGGGTGGTGTCCAGCCTTCCTTGGGTGTCCTAAACCATAGGACGTTATTTTTCCAGGCTGTTTCTGCCTGTCCTTAACTATGCTTTTGGGAGAAAAGGGAGTTCTGTATCTTTCTAATCCCAGTATTAAAAAAAAAAAATGAACAAAGAATTGTGTCTTCAGCCCCCTTCTGAAGAATTTAAGGATTTCACTACTAAGCACCATAAGGTGTGGGGGGAAGGACTCTGGCCGCGGGGTCTGGAGGCTACCATTGACCAGGAGTATGCCCACAGGCAGATTCTGCTTTTCTCCACTATTCTCCCTTTTTCCCAGCTGGAACTCTAGGGATTAGCTCTCCATGTTTCCTTCTGGCTCTACAATTATATGCAATAAGTGGCATCCTTTCTGTATTCAATAGCTGAAGTAACTAATATTTCTAGAAGGAAGTTGAGAGCCAATGCAAGTTTCTAATGGGTGTGCTCTTCCTTCATTAGTGTATTTGCTCTCTTGGGGTGTATTTAGGGAAACACCCCAACCTCATAAGCTTTGGGAGCTTTCTTCTGTGAAACAGCTCCCTTGCTCTCTAAATTAAAAATATTTTATTGACTTTTTTCTTTTTCTTTTTTGTTTCTTTAACTTATTATTTTGAAATATTATTGATTTATGATAAACCACAAAAATAGTACAAAGAGATCCTGTGTGCCTTTCACCCAGTTCTCCCTAATAGCTACATCTTACCTAGCAATATTGATCCCAGATGGTACAACAGCAAAACCAGAACACTGACATTAGGACATTGGACGCTGATAGTTCTATGCCATTTTATCACACGTGGAGGTTCTTGTAACCACTACTGCAATCGAGATACAGAACTGGTTTATAGCCAAAAAAACCCCTCATGCCCTCCTTTATAATCTGACCTACCTGTCCTCCCACCATCCTTCATAACCACTGATTTATTCCCTACCTCTATGATTTATCTATCAAGAATGTTTGTAAATGGAATCACACAGTAGATGGACTCTTTCACTATTATAATGCCCTTGAGATGCAGCCAAGTTTTCGTGTTGCTCAATAGTCCATTTATTTTTATTGCTTATTAGTATTCCATGGTAAGGATATACCACAGTTTGTTTAAACATACACTTATTGAAGGCCATTTGGGGTTATTTTATCAGCATTGTACTTATGAAAGAAGTATTATCTTTAATGTTTTCAAAACCCAGGACTCCAAAATGAGAAACTAATATGATTGTATGGAAGGAAACATAAAGTTGGTTCGACTGAGGAAAGGCCATTCAGTTTACAAGAAGCTAGGAGGAAATATAAACAAAAAAATATATTAAAAATGAAGAAAGAGGGAGTGGATGTGGCTCAAGTGGTTGGGCATCTGCTTCCCACATGAAAGGTCCCAGGTTCAGTTCCCAGTGCCTTCTTGAAAAAAAACAAACAACAGACAGCAAGTGAACTAGTGAAGGAACCAACTCAGGGGAGCCAAAGTGGCTCAGTGGTTGAGTGTCGGCTTCCTAAAAAATAAATAAAACTAAAACCACAAAAGAAATAAAAAGTAACAAAAAACAAAAATTAATAAAACAAATAGAACAAAAACAAAAAAGAAACAAAAGGGAAAAAAAAAAGCTGGGAGGAAATCAAGCCTTCAAATGCCAGCTCCTCACCGTCCCCCATGCCCTTCTTCATAGCACACACCCCTCTATACTTCCTTCTCTACACAGACCAGAAAAAGGAACATTCAAGTGAATATAAATATTGTAGGGCCCTTTCTTTACAAAAACCTCTGGCTATGACATATTTGTTGTCGAACCTTTTATTAAGCAATGCATTCTGTGCCTCCTTGATCCCAGACCTGCTTCTGAGATGGAACAAAGTCCATGCCTTTAGGGAAGCTGCACATCATGTGGGGAGACAGAGACTGCTCACGACACTAGAGGGTTATTTAACTCTAATTTTCACATGAGCCATGAAGGACTGGATGAGGCTACGGGACTCTCAACAGGATAATTCTTGATTTGGGGATCAGGAAAGGCTTCCCAGAGAAGGAAGTGGAAAGCAGCTCAGGGCACACGCATTCCACACACTGAGAATCATCCATCACCTGATTCATCTGATGGCACCCCTGCTCTTGAGAAGCCTTCATTTTACCCCAGGGATCATATGAATTATTTGACTCAGCATTATGTAGTCTAGCAAAAAAGATCTACAAACTATGATGGTTGCCTAATACAGGCAGATTTTTTAAAAAATTTGCTATAAACATTAAATGAATTTTTCAGTTTTAGTGATGAAAATATTGTCTAGTGTGTCAACCATTTATCCATTATTGCTATTTAAGAAATTTTTAAATGTATACCTATTCACATTTATTTTCTATGTTTGATTATATCTAGAATGAGATTCAGAACTACAAATTAACAGCAATCTATTTTCCTTTAATGTCCTGTATTTCATCTTGCGTGAATTTTTTCTCACATTGTTAATTCCACTGTGGTCTCAGAACATATTTTGTATGCTTCAATTCCTTTAAATTTGGGACTTGTTTTATGGCCTAGTATACAGTCTGTCCTGGGGAATGTTCCGTGCGCTCTCATGAAGAAATGTCTATTCTGCTATTGTTGGGTGGTGCGTTCTAGAGATGCCAGCTAGGCATGATGGGTTGCTAGTGTTGTTCAAGCCTGCCATAGTCTTGCTAACTTTTTGTCTAGTTGTTCTATCCATTATCGAACGTGGGTTACTGAAGTTTCCAACTACTGCTGGATTTTCTACTTCTCCCCTCAATTGCCTTCTGTTTACTATTAACATTAAACCCAGAATAATCTTTTATAAAAATAAGTCAGATTATGTCACTTGTGTGGTCACCCCTCGGGCTGAAGCGTGGTTTGCTGGCCTGGCGGGGGAGCAGCCGCGGCAGGCCAAGCCGCTGCCCCCATAATAGGGTGGCTGGTCGGACTCACCGCCACCCCTGAAGGAAGCTCGGCATGGGCGCAGAGTGCCCTCGGGTCTCCCCTTCTCGGCAGCCATGCTTCCGCGGCCGCCCCTCCTCCTGGATGGCGCCACACGATGCCTGTGGGGCGGCACCCTTCTTCTTCTTTCTCCCTGCTTAGGCGCAGGGCGGAAAATTCCAGTCTGCCCTTTTCCCCTCCCCCGACAGCAGCAACAGCCAGGCGTGGGCGGAAAAATCCAGTCTGCCCTTTTCCCTTCCCCCGACAGCAGCAACAGCCAGGCGTGGGCGGGAAACTCAAGTCTGCCCTCCACCCCAGCAACAGCAGCCACCAATCCCTAAACCCTGCCCCTTCCCCCAGCAACAGCGACAGCCAATCCCTAACCACCACCCCTCCCCCGTCCAGTACCGCCCACTGACCTTTCGCTGGCAACCAATCAGAACAGGGCGTGGCTTCGACCAATCAGCCTTCCCCAGCCCCTATAAAACTGTTGCCTCTCCCTCAATAAAGTGGACTTGCGTGTTTACCTTGTCTCCGCGGTAGTTCTTCTGCCGTGCGCCCTCCAGTCCTGAGAGCCCCCGACAAGGGCCTGGCCTCCCTTGTCCCCAGTTCGTCGCCGGCTTCTCGCCGGCTTCTCCGGGCGACCCCTTCGTCGCCGGCTTCTCCGGGCGACCCCTTCGTCGCTGGCTTCGCCGGGTGACCCCGTCAGCCGAACCGCGCAACCCCTTGTGAGACCGATCCCTCGTCTGCTCCCGGACCGACACCTCGTCCCAAGTGGGACCGACCCCTCGTCCCAAGCGGGACCGACCCCTCGTCCAGAGCTGGACCGACCCCTCGTCCGCAGCCAGACCCCACCTCTACCGACCGAGCAAGCCGCTGCAACTTGTCTGTTCAAAACCCTCTAGTGCCCTTCCACTTCACTCAGAGTAAAAACCGGTGTGTACAATGCCTAAAGTCCAACAAAATATACCCCCGCCCATGCCTCTGGCTGTGTCTCCTCCGTCACCTCCTGCTCCCTTCTGCACCCCGCTGGCAACCCGCCTGGCTGCGGCACACCAGGCGCTCTGCTCCTCATGATCTTTGCAAGGCTTCTCTTTGCTTGACACGCTCTTCCCTCCGACACCCACACGGCTCCCTTCCTCACCTTCTTCAGGCCTTCGCTCAAGTGTTTTCACCTCAGCCCTGTCTTCTCCGACTGCTCTATTTTGAATTCCATTTCCTCTTTCTGGCTTGCTGGTTTCCTCCACAGCCCTCTCCATCTGCCATAATGTGTATTTTAATTATTCATTATCTGTCTTTCCCCACTGGGATGTGTCAAGAGCGCAGAGATTTGTGTGCGTTTTATTTCCCTGTAGCTCCAGCACTAGATCAGTGCCTGTTAAATAGGAGGTATTCAATATACACGCGTGCTCCATGAGGAAATTAGTGCCCTGAGCATGCCTGGGAAAGGAGCCAGCTGGGCACAGCCGCAGTCAGTCTCTGCTTCCGCTCTCAAGTGGACCCTGAGCACCATTTCCTTCTGTCGCTGTAAGACTCTGCACCTGGGAAAGATCATTTTCTTTTTTTTTTTTTTTAATTCATTTTTTAAAAAAATATTACATTAAAAAAATATGAGGTCCCATTCAACCCAACCGCCCCCACCCCCCACTCCGCCCACAGCAACACTCTCTCCCATCTTCATGACACATCCATTGCACCTGGTAAGTACATCTCTGGGCATCGATGCACCCCATAGTCAATGGTCCACACCATAGCCCACACTCTCCCACGTTCCAGATCATTTTCTTAAAAGTCCATTCTGGGCATGATAATTACCTCGTACCAACACTGATTCAACTGGGCCAACTTGTTGCTCCCTTCCGTTACTATACCTTCTCCCTCTTTCCAAATATTCTGTGAGCATTTACTAAATGTGGGGCACTATGCTAAGTACCAGCTACAAAGTGGGAAGCATCCAGTGACAAATTTGCTACCCTTCTGTCCAGTACCCCTACATTATAATTTTGAGATTCACTTGTGTAGAAGCAATCAGACAACTACCCCCAGGTGCTCACTACCTAGTTTACTCCCCAGCCCCAAGAATCTTCTAGATCAAGTGAAATTAAATAGAATTCTAACAAATAATCTAAACTGAACATTAACAATTTCATGCACACAGTCCAAATTTCAAATACTATAGAAATCAAGTTTTAAGTGCCACAAGTATTTGACAACTAGTTTGAAAAGAATGTTTGTCAGAGGAATTCCATCTATACAATTTGAAAGTTTTGTGCAAATTAGCAGCAGTAAACCAATGTCTGACACAGGTTCTTCATATTACATTTGATGGCTGAAGCTCCAAATCCCAGTGCTAAGATTTTAAAAGCACTTTGTATCAATTGTTTTGCAGAAATATTTTGATGTCATTGTGGTTGATTATAATGGTTAAAATTATTGTCGGTTCACCAAAAAAGTCTATTTCAAAAATTCCTGGCATATATGAAACATTAGCCAGCGTAATTTTTTCTACTGGTTAAAAAGCTTTTAGTCTTTTCTAGCAAGTATTGTCATCAAAATATTTCAACCAGAGATTCTTCTTATTTCATCAGAATACAGCAAATCTTTAAATCTATTCAGAGGACAGAAACCTTACTGCTCACCTACATCATTTCATTGCCAGGAAACACTGTTTTGAGAAAAAAAAAAGTGTACGTTTCTTTTTAAAGTGTCCCTGGAATAAATTTTAATAAGTATAACCAAGTGCTAGTTCACTATTGATTTTCTCATAAAATTTTACCTGATTGACTTTTAAGTGGTTTCCCTGAAAGTCTAAGGACATCAGGGAATATAAGTTAAGCAAAATCAGCCTAAGTACAGAAGAAATTAAAAATCCAAGGCCTTCATTTTAAGGCAAATCAGCAAAATTGTACCATGACTTGTCCTACATTCACAAAACAAAGTGGAAATAATCCCATGAAGCCATGTTCCTGGCAAACTCTGCAGAAGCAAGATCACTATGGGAATAGTACATATTTTGGCTGGCCCTTGCCCAAAAAGTCTAATAGTCAAAGTTTGCTAAAAATGGAAATTACTTCAGGACTTCTGGTGACCTCCCTGGTTTTTCCTTTGGAAGGATCAACACTGTACCCAGCAGTAGCAGAAGTTGAGGACAAGGACTTAAAAGTTTCAGGTGTTCTTAAACGTTTTGTTTTCAGGGTGGGCCCCTTTACCTCTTAAAATTGAGGGGGAAAAAGTGTTTTCTCATTAAATTTTTTTTTCTATCTGGTTGCATTGTCTTTTTGGTGCATCACTTCGATGCATGGGGCCTGCACCTCTCCATGCAGGTCTGGGATGCCTTTTTTCTTTTTCCACCAGGAGGTCCCAGGGATCAAACCCAGGTCCTCCATATGGTAAAAAGGAGCTCAATTGCTTGAGCCACAGCTTCTTCCCCATTCTTTTTTAATATCCCAATTTTTAAAAATAATTTTTACTTCTTATGTATAAAACTATCATTATAATTTCATTTTCTTATAAATTGTGGGTGGCTATTTGATTGGTTTTGTTTTTGAGAAGATTTTAGGACACAGAAGGGTTACAACTGTGGCAGGGGAGGATCACTGGTGTGGGGTGTCACTGAGGGGGGATACATGCGAGGGAGCACACCTGGGTATACATATAAGGCATAAAAAGGTGTTCAAATGTTCACGGGGCATTGTCATGGTGGGTGGAGATTCACGCAAGAACCAAAAGAATACCAAATTCCCATCCAGGGGCGCCCTGCCTCATTCTCTAATGGAAAAACAAGAATGCCCCAAGTATACAGGGACAATGACTTGTGAAGGAGAATGGTCCATTTAAGGACCCTTAATATTGATGATTATACTTATGAGCCTTTGCTCTTGAAATTGAAACTTAGCCTACTGATGTAGGGTGCCTAAGAGTTACCTTCTGGGATCCTCCTTATTGCTCAAATGTGGCCTCTCTCTACGTTGAACTCAGCCTATAAAAGCAATAACTTTCCCCCAGCACAGGATATGACTCCTGGGGATGAGCCTCCCTGGCACCAAGGGATTGTTACCTAGTACCAACAAGCAATGCATCTGAAGAAAAAAAAAGACCTTGACCAAAAGGGGGAAAAGCTAAAGACAAATGAGTTTGTATGGCTAAGAGACTTCAAAGTGAGTCAGAAGGCCATCCCAGAGGTAGCACTTATGCACATCTCAACAGGATCTCATTGATAGCCAAAGGAGATACTACCCCAAATAGCAAAGCTCCTCAGGGACATGGAGATACCCAGACACTGGAGGTTAGGGCAGACAGCTCAGGAATTTGGCCCCCTTGCCACTGGATCCTAATCTGGTATTAATGCTTCCCAGTGGTTTCCCTATGCATGACTCTTCTGTCCTTCTATTTGAACCTTTAAATACTATTAAAATTGGTAGATGTACACCCAAGACACTTAAATCTTTGGGCTGTCCATGTGCCAATTGAGCCCTGAATATCAATGGACTTGCAACACCTACTCTCCAGTTCAATGGACTCATCCAGACAACTAACGGGGAGGAGATGATGGACAAACACCATACCAAGGAACCAAGAATGCCTACAAATGCAAGCAAGAGAGTCCCATCAATTGGCTATATGGGATCGAAGCACCCCTCAATTAATAGTGGAGTGGGCATCACCATCCCAGAGTCCTCAGGACTGGGAAACAAACTGTGGACTACTATTGGCTTACTGTAATTCTAGCAATGGAAGAAGTACCATTGTTGTGGAGCCAGTGATCCATGGATGTTCTGGGGTTAGGGAAAGGAAAAAAAAAGGTGTCATGGGGGGCATTTTTGGGACTTGGGAATCATCCTGAATGACGTTATGAGGACAGATACAGACCATTATATATTCAGCCATTACCTACAGAGTCAAATGGGAGGGAGTGTGTAAACTACAATGTAAACTATAATCCATGCTTAGTGGTAACGCTCTAAAATGTATTTATCAATTGCAAAGAATGTACCACACTGATGAAAGATATGTGGGAAAATGTGGGAGGCATGGGGAGTAGGGCATATGGGAATCCCAGATACATTCTCTGTAACAACATTTATGTAATCAAAGAATCTTTTAAAAAACAAAAAAAAAGCTAAAAAAAATTGAGGACTCAAAGAACTTTTGTTTATAGGGGTTTTACCTATCAATATTTACTATATTAGAAATTAAAATGGAGACTTTTAAAATATATTAATTTTAAAATAATAAACCCCACTATATTAACATAATGTATTTTTATGGAAAATAACTATATTTCCCAAATAAGAATTAGTGGAATGCATGGCATTGTGTTAGGTTTTTGTAAATCTCCTTAATGTCTATAGAAGATGGGTAAATACTCCTATCTGCTTCTGCATGGAACCTATTGTCAAATCCTACTTGGTTGAAATATGTGAAGAAAATCTAGCTTTATAGAGATATGTTGTAATTAGAAATATTTTAATAAGCTTTTCTGATCATTGTGGCTATTCTTATTTGATACTACACTGTGGTAGATTGATTTCTGTACACAATTTAGGCATGTTCTTAATCTGCATTCCTGTATGAACCTTTTGTAAATGGGACCTCTTGAAGATGCTATTTTTAGTTAAGGTGTGGCCAACTGACACAGGGTGGACCTTAATCCAGATTCCTGGAGGCCTTATAAAAAGAAAAAAATGGAAACCAGTGTCAGAGAAAGCCACAGGGAGAAGCCAGAGGTTAGCAGGAACCCTGAGGAGAAAGGAGAGGACATCATGCTGTGCCAGAAAAGCCAAGGAACCATACCTAGCAGCCAGCACCAGAACAGAAGAAAGCAAGCCTTGCCAATATCAAGATTTTGGATTTCATCTAGCCTCAAAACCATAAGACAATAAATTTCTATTGTTTAAGCCAATCCATTGTGTGGTATTTTTCATAGCAGCTCTGGCAAACCAAGACATATACCAACACTCATTAAGTGGTGGGTTTTTGTAAAGTTAAGTTGCAATGTGAAATCTGAAACCCTATCAATGAAGTTTTCATACCATTACATTAAAATCTTGGTCTATCTTGCACTTCAAATGGATCTTTTCCCAATTATTTTGTAAACATCATGGATTGGCCATTTGGAAAATATGGTTAACTTGGTCATGCAGATCATCCAAATGTTGACACATTTCATTATACAATATAAAACAAATTGCTTTTTATATATTACCACTGATCTCAAAAGAAGTCTATAGGTTGGGGAAACTGTTAAGCTAGGATGGATACAAGTTTCCCAAAATTCTAATTATCACCGTGAAACCTCAAGTCTTTCACTGGCAACAAATATTGTCATTTGTTTTCCTTGAAGTGGCAGTCTCATTCAGTTCATTTTCCAGAAAAATATCTGCTAAGTGTCCAAGTGAGAATAACCATAGCTTGTTTGCCAGTTGTTCTTTCGAGTAAAAAGTAGCATTCAGTGAAAAAAGTTGAGCCAACAATTCAAACTGAATCACAACTACTTTTTCTGCAGACAATCATCATACTGGCATGTAGCAGACAATCATCGTACTGGCATGTAGCAGAAGTTATCATATGCCTACTTCCCATTTAATGATTTTTACGATTTTTACTGCCCTCACCAAGCATTCTTGAGTAAACTGGCTTTTGGTGCTGTTTTATTTTTATATTATGAGTGCGTGGTGCTTGGTAAAGAACACAATAATGACGAGTATAGTTAGTTGCCACTGCCTTGACTAGTGCTTAGCCATTAGGCTGTTCCTCCCTCCCTCCCTCCCTCCCTCCCTCCCTCCCTCCCTTCTTTCTTTCTTTCTTTCTTTCCACCCCCTCCAGTTGTCTGCTCTCTGTGTCCATTCGCTGTGTGTTCTTCTGTGACCACTTCTATCCTTTTCAGCGGCACTGGGAATCTGTGTTTCATTTTTGTTGCGTCATCTTGCCGTGTCAGCTCTTCGTGTGTGGGGCGCCATTCCTGGGCAGGCTGCACTTTCTTTCGTGCTGGGCGGCTCTCCTTACGGGGCGCACTCCTTGTGTGTGGGGCTCCCCTACGCAGGGGACACCCCTGCATGGCACGGCACTCCTTGCACGCATCAGCACTGCGCATGGGCCAGCTCCACACGGGTCAAGGAGGCCCGGGGTTTGAACCGCAGACCTCCCATGTGGTAGACGGACGCCCTCACCACTGGGCCAAGTCCGCCACCATTGCTTTTTGTACCACTGGAGAGGTCAATGCAGTGAAAAGACAATGTCTTAGTATTATTATAAACATCGTTTTGACCTCACAGATCCCTTTTAAGGGTCTAAGAGACACCCAGGGATCCACAGACCAGATGTTGAGAGTCCCTGGAGGTTGTAAAGGAGATCATGTGCCCTGTGCCTACCAGGTGCCAGGTATTACACAAAAGGAAAAGGCATTTTCCATTCATTATCTCACATGATATTATAAATGAAAGCTCCTCTTAAAATGAGCGTTTGTGTCTCTACTTTAAAGACAAAGAAACAGAAGCTTAAAGGAAGTGACAGTATAGAGAGTTGGAACCTAGTCTGACTAAAAAAAACTCATGCTTTTGTCTCTATGGTGGAAGAAATCTTTCTTACTGTCTTTGACGTAAGGACTCCTCTTTCAGAATTCCTGCACTACTACCTATGTGCCCCATGCTATGTCCTAGTCAGTTTCCATTATTCTGCAGAACTTTTTCTCAAACAGTAACATGATCTCTTCTGCTACCAGTTACGTTAAGTCAAGAGATGACAAAAATATGGTATGTGGAGGTACTTTTCTTCCCACTGAGCTCATATCAGGCACTAATAAGCTCTAATTTACAGTGAGCCTAGAGTTTGCCTCAGGGACTCCGCAACTCAGGTCCAGGAAGCAGTAAGCAATCAATTAATCAGGGCTAACAAGAGAGGCGAAATTTATATGATGCAAATACAAAAAAGACGGTGAACTTCCTTCCTTCCCCCAAAAATTAACTTTGTTGGGAAGAGATGCACATAGCTCCAGATGACAGTGTTATCTAGAGAAATAATCAGTGTGAGTAGGAATTGCTGACCTCAACCCACCAATGTCTTCTTGAATCTATTACATGTCCCAACAGACTACCAGGAGCTTTTCATCAGCTATAAAACTTCAACCTCATATCTGTTTCCCATTTCCAAATTGTGCCCCATTGCCTAAACACAACTGGGCCTCCATCAGCCACTGCAGTAGCTTCCCCAACTGTCCTCATCACTTGAACACACTTCTTGTCTAAACACTTCTGCTATTCGATTAGGTTCTACCTTGTGTTGCACTGGAGCTATTTTAAAAGCTGGAACAAGTAGCAGGGTCTGGGAGCAGAGATATGCGGATATAGACAGTGAGGCCCTAGGTTGGTAGGCTGGGATCCTATCTGAATGTCAAGTCACATAGTAACAGGCCTGCTCATGCCTCACCATTTTCAGGTAGGGAATATGATTCTGGAAGACATCAGTCTTTGCCTCGGTTGGTTAAAACACAGATTTTACCTTGTTAATTGTGCTGCTGCTCAGGATCTCGGATGAAAAGTTTGATGGGAAAAAGATGAATAGATTTTTTGTGATTATTCTTTGTAATATGCTCTTTAATTATTTATAGTATTTCTATCCCTTGTTATTCTAGCTATCTGCCATTACAGTGACATTCTTGTCTAGGACGAGAATTCTCATTATATACTTTCTATACCAGAAACTCTTAATCAGTCCTTATTTGACATTGTTCTCCTGTCAATCTACCAAGACAAAGGCCAAATCATGAGTGAGAGGTGTAAGATTCAAACTGTGGGTTCTCAACAGCAGCCTCACACCTAGAGGACAGAACTATGCTTTGTTCAATCTTAGAAAATTTGCCCTCCTGGTGTTAAGCTCCCAATGCCTTCTAAAAACAAGATAAACCAAAACACATACTTAGTTAAAATCTCTTCACAGGGAAAAACCCCACAAAAATAGTAATGTGGAGATACTCGTACACTGGAACTAACAAGGCGATCCTATTTCAAAAGACTTTGTAAAAATAAATAACCTCTTCAGAGAATAATGCTAAATAAATAAATTGGGGTTCACTTTGGAAAACCATCTGGCAATTTACTATGTAGTTAGACAAAAGCCTACCTAATGATTCAGGAATTCTACTGCCAGGTATTTACCCCAAAGAAATGAAAACATTTTGACTCAAATTTCCATTAAACTGTGGCATATTCACACAGTGGAATACTGCTTAGCAATTAAAAGGAATTGTACTATAGATACAGGCAAAAACATGGTTGACTCTCAAAAACATTAAGTTAAACAAAAGAAACCAGACCAAAAAAAGAGTAGATACTGTATGGTACCATTTACATGAAATTAAAGCATAGGCAAAACTAATCTACAATGACAACAATCAGAATATTGGACAGTTCTGGTAGGGGAGGGAATTGATTGCAAAAGAGTAGCAGGGAACTTTTTCCAGGGGGTTGGTAATGCTCTATACCTTGACTGGGTGGGGGCAGGGGGCAGGGGGGGGTACTGATTACAAGGATCAAGGGTATGTACATTTGTCAAAAATACTCCAGCTGTACACTTATGTTCTGTGCATTTTAGTGTTTTTAAAAATCCCTTACTCTGCATGTGTATATAAACAAACATGTATACACATATGTATGTATACACAAAGATACATACACACAGACTGTATCTCAAGAGCAATATACAAAGTCCAAAATACCAGGCCATAGCAAGAACGTATTTAATTTTGGAATTCATTTGGGTATACTACTATTTTTATTTTCTTATGTTTTTCTTAGGATAATAGTAGTATTTTTATTACACTTAGCCCAGATCAACTGATTAGATATATAACAGTATGTTTTTAAAAAAAAAAACATAAAAACTGACTTGGAATTTAAATTTTGCTATGGCAAGTAAAGATTAAAAATAATTAACTAAAATTAGGGAAACGGACTTTGGCCCAGTGGTTAGGGCGTCCGTCTACCACATGGGAGGCCCACGGTTCAAGCCCCGGGCCTCCTTGACCCATGTGGAGCTGGCCCATGCGCAGTGCTGATGTGCGCAAGGAGTGCCGTGCCACACAGGGGTGTCCCCCGCGTAGGGGTGTCCCCCGCGTAGGGGAGCCCCACGCGCAAGGAGTGCGCCCATCAGGAGAGCCGCCCAGCGCGAAGGAGGGAGCAGCCTGCCGAGGAATGGCGCCGCCCACACTTCCCGAGCCGCTGACGACAACAGAAGCGGACAAAGAAACAAGACGCAGCAAATAGACACAGAAAACAGACAACCGGGGGAGGGGAGGGGAATTAAATAAATAAAAATAAATCTTTAAAAAAAAAAAAAAAATTAACTAAAATTAAAATGCCTTGTTAACAGTCATCTATAATATATCTTATTCTTGCTAATGTAGATCAGTGCGTTTTAACCCACTGTGCAATAAACCTGCAATGTCATTCTAGAGGCTTCGAGTTGAAAGGTCTATGAATGGGGATTATGTGTTTCAAGTATCAGAACCCTATCTTGGCTGACTTCAGTAATTTATTGGGTTTTATTTTATTCTTGCAATTTATCAGAAGGATACTGGCACCTTTCAGAATTCATATGCAATCAAGAGAGAATTAGGCCAAAGGAACTGAGACAGTGTCTGGTAGCAGGAACAGTCAGGTAAGTAGGACCCTGCAACAGTCACCCACCTCCAACCATGACTTCCGTACTTTCTTGATTCACTCAAGAATTTACCAATGAAACCAGTTAACTGAATTTAGGTCTGCCTCATGGTTATACTGGAGCAGGAAGAGGAAGAGGGAGGGTCTGGGCAGGTTTCCTAAGAGTTTACACATGGCACAACATTGTAATTATACTAAAAGCCATTCCTTATACACTTTGGCTAGATCATATGGTATATGAATATATTAACACTGCTTAACAAATAATTAATTGTGCAAGAATAGCTATAAATAGCAGCTATGTACCGCAGGGGAAGCATAGAAAGACTTGAGAGCTGAAGAATTTTGTATGTTTTTTATTACTGAAATAATGAAAATGCTCTAATAATGATGAAAGTGATGAATGCACAAATATGTGATTATATAAAAAACAGTGATTGTAAACTCTGCATGAATTGTATGCTTTATTAATACGTATCAATAAAATTGGTTTTAAAAAAATGTAAGAGTATACACCTGGGATGAGGAGTTAATGCCTCCAAAGTAGGTACAGGAGTAATAGGAAGGGGGAAGGGATCTGGGTAGCTACAACACAATGACCACTTGATAATCCAGCTCCTCATCTAGCACTGAAACTCCTTCTTCAACCTCCAGTTCAGCTAAAACAATAAATGGTTTAACCTAATTATTAGGTATATTACTTCTAAACAATTAATTTCTGGGGCTTCCAGGTTAAAATGGCAGATTAAATACTCTCATTGAATTTTTTCCCTCTCATTGAATTCTGTATCCTCCTGAAACCCCACTAACACCAGCATAAAAATGTGTATGTGTTTGTGTGTAAAGACTTAAATCACAAGTTCGGGGCGAATTCAAAATGGCAACCCAATTCTGAAAGCTGGAAAGCAGATGGATAAGTGCCAGTTCCAGTGGACTTAGATGGCTTGAAAAGGCAGACTCCCAAACCAACACTGGAGGAATTGGAAAACCAACTGTTTTTATAATGTAGAATCTTTTAAAGGTATAGAAACAGATAACACCAGAACTCACTGGATTGTTGTGAGGATTTAATGAGATAATATTTGCAAAGTGCTTACTGGCACATAGACTAAGCCTTTAGTAAATATTGACTATCACTATCATCATCATTCCTCTTGCTAATACTACTGACTGATTATCAATTTGTCTATAGAATAAGGCTCAGCATTCTTAAGTGCCACACTAAGAACTTTCAGAAAATACCTTTCCAGCTTTATTCATCATTCTTGGATTGCACAGCAACACCATACTGCTCCAGTTCTTACGTGCATACATCATATTGTTTTTACATAGGAATCTTCTTTCTCTTTTTTTTTTTTTTAAGATTTTTATTTATTTCTCTCCCGTTCCCTCCCCCACCCCAGTTGTCTGTTCTCTGTGTCTATCTGCTGCATTTCCTTTGTCTGCTTCTGTTGTTGTCAGCGGCACGGGAATCTGTTTCTTTTTGTTGCGTCATCTTGTTGTGTCAGCTCTCCACGTGTGTGGCGCCATTCCTGGGCAGGCTGCACTTTCTTTTGCACTGGGCAGCTCTCCTTACGGGGTGCACTCCTTGCGCGTGGGGCTCCCCTACGCGGGGGACACCCCTGCGTAGCAGGGCACTCCTCGCGCGCGCATTAGCACCGCGCATGAGTCAGCTTCACACGGATCAAAAGGAGGCCCGGGATTTGAACCGTGGACCTCCCATGTGGTAGACGGACACCCTAACCACTGGGCCAAGTCCACCTTCTTTCTCTTTCAATCTTCTCTCTCTTACTCATTTTTCAATCTCTTAGGTATTACTTCTTCCAGGAAGCAAGCAGATGAGAAAAAAATGAGCTCTTTGAAGGGCAAAAAAAAACCCCAGCATGCAAGAGACCCTGAGGCTGGTAAGAGCTTGATGTGTTCATGGAACTGGAAAAGGCAGTGGGAGGTACTAAGAAGTAAGGAGAGGGGGAGGCTGGTCAATAGGCAGGAGCTAGTTTATGCAAGTTCTTGCAAGCCAAGGTAAGGCATTTAGGTTTTACCTTAGAGCCATGGAAAGCCTTTGGAGAGTTTTAAGCAAGGGTGTGATACAATCAGGTTTACATTCTAAAAGGATTACTCCAGTTACTAAATTGAAAATGGATAGGACAGGGCCCAGAGAGAAAAGAGTGACTGTGTAGGCCAGTACCATCCAGGTGAGAGATGTGGCATGGTGGCCACAGAAATGGAAAAGGTGGACCAACTTGGAGATGTTTTGTAAGTGAAACTGGGACAAAACTTGATAATGGATTGGATATGAAGGGGGTAAGAGAATTTAAAGGTGAAAACTAGGTTTCTGGCTTATGTTCTTTACTGACAGGGAAAATACTGGAGCAGAAATCAAAAGTTTTATTTTTGACGAGAAATCAAAAATTTTATTATGGACATGTTAACTTTGAGAAGCTAAAGGGTAGCCAAGAATAGATGTCACGTCAGGTTAAACCGAAGTTTTGAGGAAAGGTCTGAATGAAAGAAATAAATCTGGTAGTAAGCAGCACAGAAATGAAATTTTAAATTATGGAAGTAAATTGAATTACCCAGGAAGAGAGTGTAGAAAGAGAAGAGCAGGCCTTAGTCCTATGTTCTGAGCTGGTCTCTTATTTAAGGGACAGCAAAATATACTGTGGCATGGTCAGAAGGGAAGTGTTGAAGGAGGAAGGAGTGGGCAACAGAGTCCGTGCTTCTGAGAGATCAAGTAAGATAAGAACACAGAATGTCTTGGTTTTGGTTAACATGGAAGTAGGTGATGGCCTTGACAAGCAGTTTCAGCAGCATAACTGGAGCAGAAGTTAGATTAGACTAAATTGAAAACAGAATGGGAGATGAGGAAGAGGTAACAATTTCCATGCATTTGGTTAAACCATATTAAATCACTGCCGCAGTTTTCAATATACAAAAACAGTGATTTCATGATTCTTAAAAAGAAAAAACTTGACAGCAGAATGAAAATACTGGGCAGTAGCTGAGAGGGAATATAAGGTCAAGGTGGGCTAGGAAGGAGAAGATTGTAGGTTTTAGGTGGAAAGACCAGAGCATGTCTCTACCCTGATAAAATAGGGACACTCTTCAGCTAAAATAGTGGAGAGAAAGGAGAGGAGACTTGAAAATCAAAGAAAAGATGTGAAATAGTATTGCAGAGAGGGTAAGCAAACTAACTCTAGAACTGCAGTGGATGCTAGGCACAATTGAGCACCTATGTGAGAATGGATGAACTTGAGTTCATTGCAGGGGCTGAAAATTCAAATGCCTTCAGGGACCAGACAGTTAACAACTGAAGAAAGCTGAATGGAACTCAGATATACATGCCCTATCTAAAGACAGAAGCCACTGCTCATCTCCAGGAGACTGCTACCACCGAGACCGTCAGTTGTCCTACGTTGTCAGATCTTCTGATTTTTCAAGAGAAACAAGAAATCTTGGATTTTTGTCATAAAGCTTAATAAACATTCTGTGGATTTAAGAAAACATGTTATGTGCAAAATGCAGCCCAAGTGTGACAACTTTGTGATTTACAGTCAACCACTTGGCCTACTTGCAAGATCTTCTTCTAATGCGCAGTTATGGAGGTACTGTCATGGAGAAGATAGACAGCTGTATGTATATTTGCTAGAGGAGTCATATGAAAGGGAGAGTGCCTGGAAGTAGTCGAAAGACAACTACTGAAAACTAAACTGGTAAGGAAAAATATAGACGCCAAAGAAAGCCAATGGTTACAGTGATGGTAAAGAGGTTAATGTACTGAAGGAATGAATGATGATTAGTTATTCCTGATCAGGTTCCTGAGCAAGAGAGGTTAAGGGCTGAAGACTGGCCACAGAGAGTGATGTGTACATTCAAACATTTGAATTTCCTATGGTTTTTACATATTACAAGTTCCTGAGTCATTAGGGGAGGAAGGCAATGCAAATTTCAAACAATGAGACAACAATATTTATATCCAACCAGATAGTTTAAAAAAATTTTATGTTGCTGAGCTGATTATTTTGGGGAGAAAAAAAATACTATAGAAAAAATACACAAAATCAAGAAAAGCAAATCGCAGTAGTGGGGCATCCTACAAAATTGTGAAGGTCATAAAAAATAAGGAAAGTCTGAGAAACAACCACAGCCAAGACTAGTTTATGGAAACATGACATCTAAAAGTAATGTGGTATCCTACATGGGTCCTGGAACAGAAAAGACATTAGGTGAAAACCAAGCAAATCTGAATGTACAGACTTCACGTAATAATAATGCATTAATATTGGTTCATTAACTGTAACAAATGTACCATAGTAATGTGAGATGTTAAGAGAGGAGACCAGATTCAGAGTATTTGAATCTAAAGTTGTTCTAAAAAATTCAATCTATTTAAAAATAATACATAAAAAGTATTATGAATAAACAATGGCCATCTTTATATATATATATACACACACACACCTAAGCAAACTATAGTTTTACATAAAATGTGTATGTCATGCTATCCTAAGAAAATGCTTTAAGTTATGAAATTTTATGTATTTATTTTGCTACATATATTCTATCTTGTTTTGCCTCGTTATTTTTGAGTTCCCTCTGTTTTACTAGTTTAAAATGCTCCATTGCCTGAATATTCCTTAGTGATAACTCCTTAATTGCTACTCTTGATAGACGTTTCTCATTTTTTGCTTCTACCCATAGCGCCGTTACGTAGTCTTGCCCACGTTTCTCTGCGTCACGTGTTTAGGAGTGGAACACTGGAATTTAGTTGAAAAGTCTTGAATTTACTAATTTCACCAAATTGCTTCCCAAAGTGGTTGTAACAATTTACACATCTACAAGCAGATGTGGAAGATAATACGTAAATAGGGGCAGAAAAGGTGAAAAAAACAACAAAAACTCTTGTACACACAAACTGGATAATTTGATTGCTTCGTTACGATTTGACTTCTGCGCCCCATAATCATTTTTGCAAACAAAATATACTGAAGAGAACACTCAACGGCGCACGAACCGCGGAATTACCTCTGCGACCCAACGCGAGGGGCAGGAGCTTCCGACGTAACCTCTGTCGCAAGGCCTGACGGCGGGACGCTCGGACGTCGGCATCTAGTGTGATGCGCTTGAAGGCCCCCTTCCGGGCTGCCTGGCAAGAGCCAAGTGTCAGCCAAGTGTGTCGACTGATTGTCTCCTCTTCGCAAGAAAGGGAAAATAACCTCACAGACTCTTTTTGTTCACAGGGACGATTCCTTTTCCCAGAAAAACTCGATTTCGCTGGGGCGTTTCTTGCAGGCAGCGCCGTGGGCAGCCCGCAGGCCCTTGTAAGGCAAGCGCAGCGGCACCGCCTCCTTCCTTTCGGCCGGAACCGCCATCTTGCAGGTAGGCATCGCGTGCGTCTCCTGGTACCCGTGGTTCGACAGACTTGATTCCCGGCTCTGTGATCACTTAAGGCCGTGCACTGGGGCCCTAGAGAGAATGTCTAGCCTGTGTGAGGTCCACTGGCGTGGCCGAGAGGAGCCGTCTCCTGCCAAATCGGGAGCGGCGTGCGCCGAGCCGGGCCTGGTGCTGAGGCCGAGGACCGGACTGCGATGCTGCGGCCCTGCAGGGGTTCAGTCGAGAAATAAGACGAGACCGAGTCACTGGGGAGAGGCGCTTCGGGTCAGTCTGGAAAGGATTTATCTTTCGCATGTCCTACAACTTCAGCCCCTGTATCCTGTACCAGAGCCTCTCGGACGGGCTGTGTGCGGCCACCGGGCCTGACCCTTCCGAACTCCATTGATTGCAGCATATTTGCTCCTAAGTTAAAACTTAAACCCGCAGTGCTCCTTCGGGCAGGGACTTCGGGATAGTGGGAACGGGTTTTAGGCAGATGTTGGCTTTATCCTCCGGTGAATCTTAGGTTTATGGAAGCCAGGGCTTGTGGTCGGAGAGGGGTGGGTGCCCAACGAATCGATCCCGGTAATGAATCCCAGACCATTCTGTAAATAGTCGAAATGATTTGCGATCCCCGAAGGTATTCTCCCCCGAATAACTGTATATCTGGTCTAGAATCTCTTATTCGCAGGTTTCTTGTCTTTTTATCTGCTGTATGGATATTAACAATCCGCTATTAGAGTTAAGCGTCCTTTCGTTCTTGGAAAATGTATCTAGTGGGAGGAGCATAAATTCTGGAGTCCAAAATGACTTCCATTCCTGTTGGCCACTTTGTGTAACTCCACAAAGCGACTTGAACCTATAGAGTATCTCTCTTTATGAACTTAAGGACAGTTCCCCACCCTCCCCCTTTCCCGCCTTAAAGGGAAGGATGCATTGTAGCGATGATTAGGCTTTGGGGTATTAGGTGAAAGATGCTTGTGTCTCCTTTCCAGCATATTGTGTGGAAACGGTACTGATGTATGTTAGAACATTGTGAAATCAAGTTAAGCCTGACTTAGGTGTATTTGCCTTGTGGTATGTTTAGTTGCCAGAGATGGCATTTCTGCCCCAAATGACCAGATGGGAAACAAGGAAGGGTTTAATTCCATTTACTTATAATTGAATTCTTAGATATAGATAAATAGCTATCAGTTACTGTTAAGCAATTTACTTCTGCTGTGAGCTTTGTAGACATACTCTCAGTTAATTGTTAACCCCATTTTTCTTATTTTTTTGTCTTTATTTTTTTAATATTACATTAAGAAAATATGAGGTCCCATATACCCCCTACCCCCCTCACCCCAATCCTCCCCCCATAACAACAATCTCTATCATCATGAGTGACCCCGTTTTTCTGATGAAAGTGAGCGCTTAACACATGTAGGTCTCCCAACAGGTAAGACATAGAGGGAAGCGGACTTGACCCAATGGATAGGGAGTCTGCCTACCACATGGGAGGTCTGCGGTTCAAACCCCCCGGCTTCCTTGACCCGTGTGGAGCTGGCCCATGTGCAGTGCTGATGCGCACAAGGAGTGTCGTGCCACACAGGGGTGCCCCCCTCATAGGGGAGCCCTATGCACAAGGAGTGGGCCCTGTAAGGAGAGCCACCCAGCGCGAAGGAAAGTTCAACCTGCCCAAGAATGGCGCTGCACGTATGGAGCGCTGACACAACAAGACAGTGCAACAAAAACACAGATTCCTGGTGCCGCTGATAAGGATAGAAGCGGTCACAGAAGAACACACAGCAAATGGACAGAGAGCAGACAACGGGGAGGGGGGGAAGGGGGGAGAAATAAACCTTTTTTAAAAAGGTAAGACAGAGTCTATGTCTTATTTAGGGTAGTGTTTATAAACCCTGTTTTTTTTTCCTGTTACACTATATACATTTCCTCATAAACTAGTAAGAAGAAATGGGAGGAGAGTTGGAAATAATTTTTGACAGTTAAAATAGGTGCTGTATCAGAAATTAAAGTTGATAAAAAGGGTTTAATCTACTGTGTAAATTCAAGCCTTAGTTTTGTTGCTGTCTATAAATTATTTCATTTATAATTCCAGTGCCTTTTGTATTCTAGACCAAGTTCTAGGATAGTGTTGCAGGAGTCTTGTGCTTTTTATATTCTAGTAGGAAAAGAGTTTTTCCCATTTCAAGTTCTGCTACTTAGGAGTTTGCCATAAATCAGTTAACATTTATGTGCCCATGTTCTTCTTGCTTTCACAGATCAAATAGCCTCAGCTTAAAAGTGATTTTTTTCCCAGTAGGAAACAAGGAATGGAGAAAAGAATAAATTTATTGTAGAACTTAGGCAGTTTAGACAAAAACCTTACTTTTACTTGCTAAAATGATGTACATTTTACCCTTTAAAAGATATGTGGTGATGCAGTTTTTTATTTTGTTCCCTAATTGTTTAATTCTGATATCAATATTAAGATGTTAACATTTAAAATTATAAGTTTTTAGGGTAAATGTGTGAATCTCAAGTTTGAGGTTGAATTTATCTGCTTTTTTTTTTTTTTTTCTAGTAATTCGCCAAAATGACAAACACAAAGGGAAAGAGGAGAGGGACCCGCTATATGTTTTCTAGGCCTTTTAGAAAACATGGTAAGTAGTTTACTTTCTTTGAGAGCAAATATGACATATATTTGTATTTAATACATTTCTACTGTGCTGTGGCTCTTAGATTTTTTTTTTGAGGTACGGGTCCCAGGGATTATACCTGAGGCCTTGTATGTGCGAAGCTGGTACCCAACCCCTGAACCACATGGTGGCTCCTCTGAGTTGGTTCTTTTTAGGGGGCACTGGATACTGAACCTGAGACCTCCCGTGTGGGAAGCAAATGGCATTAAATAACCAGCATCTACCTAAGTTATTTTGTAATAAAGCATGATTTTTATGTAGTGGTGGTGTTTGTTTTTTTTTTTCTATCTGGTTGCCTCCTCGTCTTTTTGGTATGTCACTTCACCGAGTGGGGTCCAGCACCTCTTCGCACCGTGAGGGTCTGGGACGCCTTTTTTCTTTTTCTTTTTCTTTTTTTTTTAAGGAGGGAGTCCCTGGGAACGATCCCGGGTCCTCCATATGGTAAATGGGAGCTCAGTTGCTTGAGCCACAGCTGCTTCCCTTAGTGGTTTCTTAAAACTAAATATTGGTACAGGATTAAACTTCACTTTAGGAGAGAGGTTGTATATTGACTATCAAAAAATTTTGCAGGAGTTGTTCCTTTGGCCACATATATGCGAATCTACAAGAAAGGTGATATCGTAGACATAAAGGTAAATTTCTAAGTTGTGCAACTAACAGCAAAATAGCAAGTTAGAATTATTGGATTCAATTTAGTATTAGAATTCAAAACTTGTGTATATTGTATCTTTTTATCCTCCTAAATAAGGAAAACTTTCCTGAATAAGAGCGAAATGTAGAAAGAATTATTAAAATTTTACTTTAAGGAACCAGACTTTTAAGTGCTATTCTAATGGAAACTTAAAAAATGGCTCATTACCTGCTTGCTATTAAATGTATACTGGCAGTCAAGAGTTTGATGATGATTGTCTTTTTGATTGCTTTAAAGCAATGTGAAAAACACATTTCACCGGCTCTGAAAGCTCTTGAATTGTCATTTAAAAATAGAGTTGAATATCTAAGTGTAATAAAAGCCCAGGATTTAAAAGAAGGGGGAACAGCTGGTGTAACTTTTTTTTTTCCTTGCAGGGAATGGGCACTGTTCAAAAAGGAATGCCCCACAAATGTTACCATGGCAAAACGGGAAGAGTCTACAATGTTACCCAGCATGCTGTTGGTATAGTGGTAAACAAACAGGTTAAGTAAGTAATGTAATTCATTGTGGCTAGTTAGTATTCCCTCATACCCGCTTTTCACTTTGCCAATTGGACGTATGTCTTTATTGGTCATTCAAGTGGGGCAAAGGAAACATCCTTTTAAAACTCAGGCAAACTAAGTGTTTGTCTTGTATCCTGTCACAGGAAACAAATGGAAATAGATTTACTGGAAAATTTCTGCTTACTGAATTTGGTAGTAAGTACTTGTTTTCAGAGTAAAGAAGAGCATTTTAATATGGTTAATTAGCAGTCTGGCCTTGGTTAAATTGCCTTGTATCTCAAGGTACGCCATGAGAAGAGAGCTTAAAAGTGGAAATGTCCCCCTCAGGGCCCCTCCCAGTAAGATTAGTAATTGATTATAAATAGCCATCATCTCACATAGGCTATCTAGTAAGAATTTTTTTGCTTTCTTCAGGGGCAAGATTCTTGCCAAGAGAATTAATGTACGCATTGAGCATATTAAGCACTCTAAGAGCCGAGATAGCTTCCTAAAACGTGTGAAGGAAAATGATCAAAAAAAGAAGGAAGCTAAAGAGAAAGGTACCTGGGTCCAACTGAAACGCCAGGTCAGTGCTTGACTGAGGATTTCTTTTGGTTTTGGGAAGATTAAAGTTGTTCTTTAGTGGTTGTTTCTTTATGAAAGTTAGTGATTTAAGTATGTGTATGTATCTGATTTTGAGAGCACTTTACATACTTTATTCCTCTGCCTTTTTTTTTTTTTTTAATAGCCTGCTCCACCCAGGGAAGCACACTTTGTGAGAACTAATGGAAAAGAGCCTGAGCTACTGGAACCTATTCCCTATGAATTCATGGCATAAGTGATGTTAAAAAAATAAATAATAAAAGATTTGTGGATTGTAAAAATGTTAGATCTTTGATTTTTTCTTGAGTAGTATTGTGTCTCCTCAGTATTTAAAGCAAACCATGTCCTAATTCATTGAGTAATAAATGTCTTTACTATCAAGTTTAGTAGGGGGTTTTTTTTGGTTGAAAGATGTTGGATGACTTATTCTACAGCAAAGAATCTACCCATTTGGTATTTGTTGGTTAGAAAACTGCAAGCTGGTATTTATGAAATATTTATACTGGTTTGACAATTTTCTCTTTAAATCACCATGGGAAAGCAGTTCCTAAAAATTAATGGAAGGCTACCTATTGCATGACAGTTAAGCTCAAGAAAGGTTGATAACTCGTAATTGCATCATACAGGATCAGGAATTTGCCTTTGAAGCCTACTTTTTAAAAATAGATTGTTGAAAGCATAGTAAATCTAATCCATGAGGAAATTCTATATACTGTAAATTCAAAATCTATCCTAAATCCAGCCATTTCTCACCATCTCCAACTGTTACCACTGCTCCAGTCTGCCATCAACTACTCTGGCACAGTTGCAAAAGTGACTTCTCTGGTATCCCATCTTCCCAGTCTTCTCCACAGAAACCAGTCATCCTTTCAAGATGTAAATATATTACTTAACTATACAAAACTCAGTCGCATCCGTAAGAAATCCAGAATTCTAACCCTGGCCTTTAAAGCTGTTGTCTTTTACTTTTGCCACTGCACTCCAAAGTCAGAATCAATTATATGCTTGTCTCTTATCTATGACTTGAGACACTCTTGTCTCAGTCCTTTTATACTTGATGTTCCCTGTCCAGCTTTTCTCTCAGATCCCCATGTCCTAGTCCTTTTGTTCAGTTTGCTTAAGTGTAACCTTATCAGGGACTGTCCCATGTCATTCTGCATAAAATCGCAAACTCCCCTATTCCCTATCCTTTATCCTGCTTTGTTTTTTTATGGTACTTTATTTGCTGCCCAATATATGTGGTTGGCGACCTGGTTTTCCTATCAACTTGGCATCTATATGTCTACTTTATTGAGTTAGGAAATATTTACTGTATTGGGGAAGGAAAATGTAAGGGGCAGTAAGACCCAAATACCAATATAATGCGAGGAAAGTTAAGGAATCAAGGAGAGTAAAAGAACAGGGAGAGACCTACTGCCGGCAAGTTTCTTTATTCTGCCCTCTGTTTAATGGATTATTCTTGGTCTCATATCAGCCCTTTCCATTTTGCTGCTTCCATGACTGCAGTCTACGCTTGCTAAAAGAAATCAACCAACTAACCTTTCCTGTCTTCCTCATTTCCTGGCTGTGTGCACTGCCATATCTGGCCCTGCCACTGCCAAACTATAAAGTTAGAAAACGTGCAGTTCATTAATTACGTTCACAGTATTGTGCTACAATCTATTGCTAAAGCTTTGTCATCACAAACCTACAGATTTCTTCACCCTGCACTCCCTACATCTACTTTCTATGCCTGTGAATTTCTTTGTTCTAGCTATTTGGTATAAGTGGAGTCATACAATATGTCTTTTTTGTCTGGTGGTTTTCACATTTCTTCAGAGTTCGTGCTGTAGCTAACTTTAAAAAACAGTCTAGGCCAGATGCAGGACCCACTGAATGGACTGGGGGAGAGTGTGAACTGCAATGTAAACTATACTCCATGTGGTGCAGCAGTGCTCCAGAATATATTCACCAAATGCAATGAATGTGCCTTACTGATGAAAGGGGATGATGTGGGAGCAACAGAGGGTGGAGGGGAGTGGGGTATATGGGAACCTTTCATGTTTTTAAATGTAATATTTTGTGTGATCTATCTTTAAAAAAAAAAATTTAACAAAAATAAATGATGGCGTAAACTGAAAAAAAGACTGTTCAAGGTGCAGATGTAGCTTGAGCAGTTGACTGCCTGCCTCCCACATGGGAACCATCCCAGTGCCTCCTAAAAGAAAAAGCAAACAAAAAAACCTGTCCAGGCATATTTACCTTATTTAATCTGAAAACAAGCTCAGTTGTTTCTCCAGTGTTCTGAAAGATGAATAAGTGGGCCCAGATTTGGCTAAATGACAGGACCATGGCCTCATTAATGGAGGAAATGGAAAAAACAAACCTTGATCATATTCACAGCTCATAAAACTAAATCCCATATATTTTTTTACCTTTAGCATTGATACAGTACCTTCTTTGCCTTTGCTGCAAAAATACTACAGTATTATTATTAACTATATAAGTTACATTCGTATTTTTCCCATGTATCACCACATTCTTAACACCTTGTAATAGGGGAACTTTCTTGTTTTTGTATTATTAACCACAATATATATACCATATTTTGTTAACATATTCTTCTGTTGATGGACATTTGGTTTGTTTCCACCTTTTGACTATTATGAATAATGGTGCTATGAAAATTAATGTACACACATAACTGAAACCCTGTGTTTTGGTTGGTTGGGGTATATTAAAAGTCATATGGTCATTCTATGTTTAACTTTCAGAAACTGCAACTGTGGCTGCACCATTTTACATTCCTACCACCATGTCCAAGGGTCCCAATTTCTCCACATCCTTGCCAACATCATTTTATATTTTTAAATAATAGCCATCCTAGTGGGTCTGGAATGATACCATGATGGTTTTGATTTGCATTTCCTTAATGGCTAATGATTTTGAGCATCTTTTCATGTGCTTATTGGATCTTTGATAGTTATCAAAGCCAACATACCTTTTTCTCTTCAGGAAGCTTCTGCCATCATACTGTAATGTTCTGCATCTGTGTCTCTCTTCCTTCTCTTTAACTTCTTCCTGGGTGAGGTAAGCCAGTAGTTACGCCAGCCAGTAGCATCAGCAGCGTCTGGGAACTGGTTAAGTATGCACACCTACCCCAGGCCTGCTGAATCGGAAGTCCTTGGGGTGGGACCCAGCACTCTCTTTTTAACATAAAAGCCCTCTGAGTGATGGTGGTGCTACTCAAGTCTGAGAATCCCAGACATAGCCATTCCTCTGTCTTGAGCCCTTCTTAATTCTCTCAAACTTCAGAGCTCACTTTCTCCGAAGCTCCAGATCTGTATTTTCAACTCCCTCTTGGGCATCTCCATTTGGATGCATTGCAAGTACTGTGCAGATTAATATGTAAGGTTGTATTAGTCAAGAGATGAGCCAAATGATAAAATTATGTGACTGCCTTAAAGGCAGGTCTTTTTATTTTAAAATTATTTGCCCTCCCCCACCCCCAACCCCAACTCTTTTTGCACTCGCTGTCTCTCTCTGTATCTGTTCCTTGTGTGCTTGTCTTCTTTTTAGGAGACACTGGGAACCAAACCCAGGACCTTTCATGTGGGAGGGAAGGCCCAATGACTTGACCCACCTCCGTTCCCACTTGCTGTGTCTCTCATTGTGTTTTCTTGTTGTGTCTCTTCATTGCACCAGCTCCTTACATCAGCTCGCCATGCCAGCCCATCTTTTTTAGGAGGCACGGGGATCGGAACCCAGGATCTCCCATGTGGGAGGTGGGTGCCCAACTGCTTGAGCCACACCCACTTCCCAATGCATGTCTTTAAGTAATGAGCAACCCCCACAGATTATGAATTAATAAATTAATTCCTTACTATACACTTCTCTTTCCTTACACTTGATGAAAGTGAAGAAAAGTATTCTAATATAAAACCATTAACCTGTTCTTAAAGAGCTCTGCCTGTAAATGAGGCTGCTTGGCCTTTTTTACTTCATTCTGTCTCTTGATCTAGCCAGGTAATTTCTAAGACCTTCTGACTTCACTCAGTTGAACACAATCCCAAGGGTTGGATGATTTGTCATACTCCTTTTGAAATTTCCCTGAATGTTGTGGCACAAAACAGGAGCATATCTCTTTCATACTCCTATTAGTAGTAGTAGCATTTTCTCTGTACTTGGGGGGAAAAATGCTAAAATATAAACAATTGCTAAAATTTAGCAATTATAATTGCTAAAATATAAAGGTAGGTCTAGCTCATTCTTTTTTTAATCACAGGAGAAATAATTTACAACTGTATTTTATTCGTTTGGAATATGAATATTTATAGCCTATTTTTTCATTCCCAATTTCCCTTAAAGGGAAAATAAGTGGCATTGTTCATGCAAAAACCTTCACAGAATGTTAGATAAGCTACTAGATTATGAATAATAATAGGCAGCACCTGCAGCTGTTATTGCTGAGGTAGGAAATGTGTACAGAGCAGTGAATAAGCAGCCAGAGGTCCTATATTGTGATTCTTTGCCAACAGCGAAAGCATGTGATTTGGCTTGAATTGACAGGGCTTTTCAAAAAGCCACTAATGGAAGAGGCAGAGAGAAAATATTCTTACTTTTCATCAAGATCGTACTTTTTCATCAAGATTAGAATTTGTGGAAATCGTTGGGATCGACAAAGAAATGCAATGGGTGTTTGTTACTGCCTCCTCTAAAATGAGATGATGGCTTAGGTCAAGTGAGGATGCGATTGGGTTTCTTGCCCCTCCCGAGAAGAAAGGCAGGCCCAGGTTAAATGAATTGCTCAGGGAGGCTGAATAAGTAAACAACTTGAAGGTCCTTGAGAGCAGGGAACATATCCTATTTCTATGCCCCTAACACTGACACTGTTGCTTGTAGTAGGGGCTATCTTCCTCAAAATGTGTTCAATGGCTTTCCATAGCCTCAAGATGAATTCTCTAGCTCGCAATTCACTGCCATCCACATTCTGATTTGTAACCTTTTGGGTCAAGCACCACAACCTTCTTACCTTTGGGACCACTCAGAGTTCCCCAAACCTCTATCTCTCTCCCTGCTGTTGTTTCCTCCACCCCCTTCTCCACCTATCAAATATTAACCTATCAAATATTAACTCATGCTTGGAGACCACCTCCTTTCCCCCTGTAGCTTTCCCTGATACCCCCAGTCACATTTATTTTTATTTTCTTATTTATTTCTCTCACCTTCCAATCCCCACCCCACTCCCCCCACTCCCCCATTGTATGCCCTCTATGTCCATTCACTGTGTGGTCTGTGTCCGCTTACATTCTTGGCAGCACCAGGAATTTGTGTTTCTTTTTCATTGCATCATCTTGCTGCATCAGCTCTTGGTGTGTGCGGTGCCACTCCTGGGCGGGCTGTACTTTTTTCGCGCAGGTGGCTCTCTTTGCAGGGTGCACTCCTTGCGTGTGGGGCTCCCCTATGCGGGGAACACCCCTACATGGCATGGCACTCCTTGCACATGGCAGCACTGAGTGTGGGCCAGCTCACCACATGGGCCAGGAAGCCCTGGGTTCAAACCTTGGACTTCCTATATGGTAGGTGGACACTCTTATCAGTTGAGCCACATCTGCTTCCTACCCCCAGTCACATTTTTTTTTAAGATTTATTTATTTTATTTTTCTCCCATTCCCCTTGCCCTCCCCTTCCTACCCCCACTCCCAGTTTTCTGTGTTCTGTGTCTATTTGCTGCGTGTTCTTCTTTGTCTGCTTCTGTTGTCAGCAGCATGGGAATCTGTGTTTCTTTTTGTTGCAAGTCATCATATTGTGTGAGCTCTCCATGTGTGCGGCACCATTCCTGGGCAGGCTGCACTTTCTTTTGCGCTGGGCGGCTCTCCTTACAGGGAGCACTCCTTGCAGCCCCACGTGGGGGACACCCCTGCGTGGCAGGGCACTCCTTGCGCACATCAGCACTGCACATGGGCCAGCTGCACACGGGTCAAGGAGGCCCGGGGTTTGAACCGCGGACCTCCCATGTGGTAGACGGACATCCTAACCACTGGGCCAAGTCTGCTTCCCCCCAGTCACATTTAAATGTCTCTTGTTGCAGCTCTTTTGGTGCTGGCACCCCAACCTGCTTGGCACTTCATTTACATGGGAGGGCGCTCTCCATTCAGCGTTCTGTCCTGGTGGGAAGTGCCCAGGATTTGAAATCAGGGGGCTTGGCGACTCCACTACTGAAGAAAACTGTGATGCTTTGGATAAACCACAAAACTTGTCTGAACCTCACTTCAGAAGACATTTACTTATTTCACAGGCTGGGTTAAGAATTAAGATTAAATAAGAATGAAAAAGAACATTTGAGATTTTAAAAAACTTCTCCACTAGATAGGAAGGTTTCTCCAGGCAGCCAGGCACGTCTTATACTTTCTTCATATACTCAGTCCTCAGTATGTGCCTGGCACTTCAAAGACACTAAATGTTTGAGACTAGATGGTTAGCTGTTCTTTGTGTTCTGTGCTAGCACTTAACACAGAGTCTTACAGAAAATAGATTTTCAATCATTTTGTCTGTTATATTGAAATAAAGTAGGGAGCTGGTAGAGGACAGAGCATGATGCCTGCTCTGGGGAGAGAGAACCTCTGAGACAGTTTTGGAGGCTCCAGTAGGCCTATTCAAGGATTTAGGGTATACAAAAGGTGTCTGATATTGGGCAAGGGGTGGTGATGGAGACATTCATGACCGTTGACACTTTTGCCTGAAGGCTAGAATCCAAATTATCCGAATTCTAATCATTCTAAGACTGGTAAAGGGTTAATACCTTCCCAAGTCTAATATTATTTGCATTTTCCCAAATCCTGCCCTTCACATTCAATTTAAACACCCACGGATTTGTGCATCTACATCTGTGCCTCCGCATTTCTATTATCTGTTTGAAGCCATTTCTGTATGCCTGTCTTATATTGGTTGCACTACAGTTTTACATAACTCTGGACACAAAGAAATCCAAAATGAAATAGCGGAACACAAACAGCAACGCATTTAGGCAAGGCTATTTATAATTCTACAGTTCAGTGGCTGATAATCTGCATTAAAAGGTCATGGATTATCTTGGGCATTTGTTAATGCACAAAACCTTACCAAGGACAATGGAATCACATTTTGGGCTTTTCTGAGCAAAGGTGCAATGTAAATGCAAAGTGAAACAAACATAATTATCACTGGGCAGAGAACAGCCTCAGGAATCTTCCCAATTGGATGCTCTAAATAAACTAGAATGATCTTATTCCTGTTGGGGAATGAGGCGAAGAGATAAGCTCAAGATTCAACCAAGAAAGGGCTCTCTTTTCACTGAAAGTTCTACATTTTAACCACAGGAAAGTGAAGGGTATTTGTGGCAGATCCCATTGGTTTCTGCTCAGTTGTCATACTCACTTATGTTTTTTGATTTGGAGTGAGGTAGCAATGTGTCCAGTCCCAGGGAGGAACCCTCATTGTCGAAACAAGCCATGGCAATTCCATCCTTTTTGCTAGGTACTTGGACAATCCTTGAAACAACTTCTGGGGGCTGAACAATGGGAAGTAAGGAAAAGTCTGCTGAGTTCTTCTGAAAATTATTTTAGTTCACAATAAAAGAAACAAAGGAAGGAAGAGAGCCCTTTCCTTCCCTTCCCGCTTGGGTGAGGACTTGATGTCTGGGGCCACAGCAACCACCTTGTATCCAAGGAGAGGCCAAGAGAGTCTGAGAGACATCATCCCAGACCCCCCCACACCACCAGCTGTGCAGTGATCCCCAGAACCAGCATTTGTGCCTTTTCCCCTGTAGGGAACGGAGGCACCCTGAGTCAAGTCTTTTCAATTTAACCAACGGGTATTGCCTTGTGAATGACAAAAAGTCAGTATAGCTTAAATATGGCAATTGTCTCAGGCACTTCCTGGAACACTTTCTCCGGAGAGCAGTTTGCTCTCAAAACCAAGGTGCTGGGACAATGGCCACACCCAAGACTTCTCTCTTTCCCAGGTTACACCGGAAGGCATCCTTCATTTATTCAATGAGAAAGTCAGTGAACATTCACGAAGGGCCTTGTGTGTCCCAGGTCCGCCTCTGTGCTGGGTCCTAGCGGCACAAGATAGAGTGCCTGCCTCGTGGAGACAGACAGGAAACAATGCTCCCCCGTGAGGAATGACAGCTGAGATCAGAGCTGCAAGCTGCTCCGCTAGGAATTAGGAGAGGGCGGTGGGCATGGACCACCAGGGTGGTGCTCAGAGGCACCTCAGAGGCAGGAACAGGTAACCTGAGTCACCATCTTTTCCTAACGCACTTCAGGATTACTCAGGGTTACTCAACAGAGAAAGGAGGAGAGCAGTAGGCATGGAGAGCAGACCCCGAGAAATTTAGGAAGTAGGAATGATAGAACTTGTCGATTAATTGATGTGGAAGCAAGAGTGGTTAGAGTCAGGCCGTCTCCCAGGTCCCTGGCTTGGGCTGCTGCTTTGGAGACAAAAGCAGCCGGGCTCCTCTGCCCCTCGCTGTCCCCAGCCCTTTCACCTGGGCCCCTGAAGCTCCACCCCGCACCCCTTGAATTGGGGCTGGCCCGGTGACTGGCTTTGGCCCCTAGGAGGCAGCAGGAGTGATGGGTGCCAGGTCAGAGCTCGGGTCTCAAGAGGTCTGCTTCACCCACGGGCTTGGCACCCAGCTCAGCCACCAGGAGAGCAAACCCAGCCAGCCCGCTGCTAGGAAGGGAGGCTCGGCGCCCACTCCCACGTGCGACCGGCCCCCCACCGCCGTTGCCAGCCAGCTGCAGAGGTGAGCGAGAGCACCCGAGGCAGCGGGCTCCCTGCAGAGGCAGGGAGGAGCCCGCAGGAGCCCGGCCGCCCTAGGGAGGCCCAGCGCCCCGAGGATAGACCTGTGTGCAGACAGAAGCGATGGTTGCTTTAAACCCTTCATCTCTTGCGGGTGGTCTTTCAGAAAGGGGTGAGAACGGTGGAGCCCTTGAACAGGGACAGCACCCGGCTGGCACACGGATCGGAAGCACGAAGGCCCGTGACAGCGCAAGGAAAACACCCAAGGGCTACGGTGCGCCCCTGAAACCGCAGGCCAGACCCCTCTTTTGGGTCCTCTCCCCTCTCCCCGCAGCTCCACCAGGGCGCCTTGAACTTCAGGGGAGCACAGGGCATTGTGAATGAGGCCCGAGCCGGCCTGCGGCAGGGAAGGCCCCTTGAGTGTCCTACCGTGTAAGGACCACTGAGTGTCCTACGCGTCAGTTCAGGCCCGAAGCCGCTGCGTTAGGATCGCTCGGCTGAAAGCAGTAAGGGCGCGCGGAGCGGGTCCCCACCAGGACAGAGGCCCTGCACGCTCGGCCCTCGGCGGACAGCGCGTCGGGGCCTCCGTCCCCGGCCTCCCTTTTTCCGTATAGATGTCACCTCTCAACACCTTTTGAAACCACAAAGGAACCCTTCCACAAGAATCCTCCCCTGCCCTCCTGGCAAAGCGTTGGACGGCGCGCCCCCTGCCCTCTCTTCCAGGCCAGCCCCCCCGGGGTCACGGGCCCACCCTCTGCTCCAGCGGCCCGGGCCCCCCGCGCCTCCCCACGTGGCCTGTTCCCACTCGGGCCCCCCCCTCCAACCGCCGCGCGCGCCGCGGCCAGAAGGCAGAGCGCGTCAGGCGGCCAGGCGGGGCGCACGCACGCGGTGACTGTCCCCTCGCCCCGCACCCTGCCACCGGAAGGAGGCGGGGCCGAGGAGGAGCTCGGAGGCGGCCGCGGCGCTCCCCCGCGCGCAGAGCCCTTCAAAAGCCGTGGACGCGGACAGCTCCGCTCGCCGCCGCCGCCGCCGCCGTCCCCGCGTCCCGCGCGCTCTCCGTCTCCTGCGGGCCCCCGGGGGCCCCCTGCCGCCCCCCGCCGGGCCCGCGCGCCCCATGCGTCCGCCCAGCATGTCGGGGAACTTTCTGCTCGCGCCCATCCCGGAGGCCTCCTCCGACTGTCTCCTGCCCAAGAGCATCAAACTGGCCGTGCTGGGCTCCGGCCGCGTGGGCAAGAGCGGTGGGTGCGCAGGGTCGCGGCGGGCGGGCGGCTGCCAGCCCCGCGTCCCGGGGAGGGGAGGGGCTTCAGGTGTCCGCGCTGGAGAGAGCCCCCCAAGCGCGCCTCTGTCCGCCCGCCCGGGGTCCTGGGGCTGCTTCGTCCAAGCACGCGTCCCAGGGGGGGCCCCGCTGGGCTCGAGCCGGGGCAAGGCGCGGGCGTGGACCCCGCGCAGACGCCACCGCCAGCCCTGGGCACAGCATGCAACCCCCGCGTCCTGGCACCCACCCGCTCGCTGCAGTTCCGCCGGGGTGGAAGTCGTTGCCTGCTCTGACCGTCGGACGAAAGCCCTTGGCGCTCCCCATTCAGGTGATCTGCCTCTTTCATTTCAGCGATGATCGTGCGCTTCTTGACCAAGAGGTTCATCGGCGACTATGAGCCTAATACAGGTCAGACGAAGCCCCTTCGTCCTGCTTTTCTGGCTTGCATGTTCCGTTTTGTCTTTTTTTTTTTTTTTTCTGATTAGAGGGTCAGAGTTTAAAAGCAGGCTCTGCTTCACTCTCCAGACAAACTGTATTCGCGCCTCGTCTCTG
Organism: Dasypus novemcinctus; assembly: GCF_030445035.2. Taxonomy (NCBI): domain Eukaryota; kingdom Metazoa; phylum Chordata; class Mammalia; order Cingulata; family Dasypodidae; genus Dasypus; species Dasypus novemcinctus. The sequence goes on along the minus strand of NC_080687.1, from coordinate 11,775,715 downwards.
TCGAGGGAGACCAGCTGTCCCTACAGATCCAGGACACTGCAGGAGGCGTTCAGGTGAGGGCGGCCAGGCCTGCCAGCAAGCAGCTGAGGCCACCCAGACGCCCCCGCGGCGGGCGCATGGCGGGGCGCACAGCGGGACTTGGTGGGGCAGGAGATGGCCCAGGGCTGGCTGTTACGGGTTTATAGGCAGGAGGGGACTGTCTGCCGGTGGGTCCAATAATGCGGGGTGCCAGAACCCCCCAGAAGGGGCGGGTAGACACAGCTGCCTCCAGCCTGCCACCCTAGCCAGGGCGAGGAGGCTTCATTTCTCTCGGCACCCCTGGAGGGCCATTACCCATTAGGCCGGGCTTCCCCGCTTCCTTCCAAGCCGGCCACCCTGGTACCTGCCAGAAGTCTCCCGCTGGCTCTTCCCTCCAGGGAGGAATTGCCGTCAGATCACCCTTCGGCCAGCATTCGGGAATGTCCCTTGATTAACAAGTTGCTAATCACTGTGCCTTCTAGGGAGTGAGGTCCTGGGGAGGAACCCGAAGGAGGAATTTGTGCCTGTGATGTTCTCAAGAAGTGCATGCCAAAAATATTTCCCTGGGTTTGGAAATAGATGTTTATCTTGGCTTCTTTTCAAAGTTGTGTTTATTATGAGTTGTTTCCCTAAAAATCGAGCCCTTCTGGTTGGAAAGGTCTCGGACTAATTTACAAGGAACCAGAGTTCAACAGCCTGCCTGTCAAGCCTGGGGATTAAAAATAACTGCTCCCATAAAACACGCAGGAAAATGGCCTGAGAACTTGTTCTCTCCATATCAAAGGCCGCCCTCCGCAGAAGCGGCCCCGGGCGGTAAAGCCCTAGTTGAGTGATTTCTGTTTCAAAAGTTTCTACGAGGGTCCTCTGATGATATTTTGAGCTCGGCTTCCTGGAGCAGGTCCTTTTGGTCCCGGCAGGTCCCCGACAGCCTCCTGCAGGCGGCCGACCCCCTGGCCAGGTGCGTGCAGTGGGCAGAAGGTTTTCTGCTCGTCTACTCCATCACAGACCACAGCAGCTACCAGTCCATCCGGCCCCTGTACCAACACATCCGGAAGGTCCACCCCGACGCCAAGACCCCCGTCGTCATCGTGGGCAACAAGGGGGACCTCCTGCACGCGCGGCAGGTGCCCACGCAGGACGGCCTGCAGCTGGCCCACGAGCTGGGCAGCCTGTTCCTGGAGATTTCCACTAGTGAAAGCTACGAAGACGTCTGCGATGTGTTTCAGCATCTCTGCAAAGAAGTGAGCAAGCTGCACAGCCACAGCGGGGAGAGGAGGAGGGCCTCTGCCATCCCCCGGCCTCGCTCTCCCAACATGCAGGACCTTAAGAGGCGCTTCAAGCAGGCGCTGTCGTCCAAAGTCAAGTCCCCGTCTGCCCTGGGGTGAACCCGTGTCGGACAGGCTCGGTCTGCCTCGGACTACACGTTTGTGCAGCTAAAAAAGACTGGGGTTCCCCCTTTTTAAGCCACACATTCAGAGTTTATTTTTATAAAGATCCTTGGTTTTCCAGTGTATGTGGATTTCTGAAAAGGCAAGCAGTGATTGCCGAGAAGTTGGGTGGAGATGGTTTTTGTTTTTTTTTAATTGAAAGAACTTTTTATTTTCTTTACTCTGCTAGCCACTTTTCCATTAAAGGCAAAATGGCAACATTGCTCATTGTTTTTTTTTTTATGTCTTTTTATAGAAATCATACTTGCACCAGAGCCCAGAACAGCTCAATGCTTGCTCTTGGTCTGGACGCTGATTGGTGTCTTACGTGGAGAAGGGTTTATGTAGGGGGATTCCTTTGTGGGAGAAAGGAAAGAATGTGGAGGAAGAGGATTTGAGTAGCGCCAGCATGTCTTTAATTGGGGTGCCTTACCACAGGCATGAACCTGACATCCTGTCATTTTTAAGGGAAGGGGTACAGTGTGAGCTGATGCACATCAGAAGTAACATTATTATTCACTGGTACAAATTTATTTAAGTTTATCCTCCCAACCCATGTTTTATTTTATTTTTTCCAACCCATATTTTAAAGAAAAACAACCCCCCTTTTCCTGTGATCCCTACGCCAGGAGGTGGTCCTGCCATCCAGAAGCTGCCTGAAACGTCCTCCTGTCCGCCTCCCCTCCCTGACCCCATGTCCGACAGGGCAGCACTGTCTCTAAAGTGCCACTTCCCCCTCAGCCCAGAGTTTACCACCTCTGCCAAGGCTCCAGCAAGACCACCCTCCCCACCCTCACAGGTTTCCTGGCTTCTGGAAAAATATCCCGCTAATCCTTTCTTCACGTCCGAACAACCTTACTAAAACCAAGCCTAATCCTCATTTCCCAGATTGAAAAAGCTCAGCTAGTTCCCCCTTATCTCCTGGATAAGATACATCTGAGGAATGGCATTCCAGGTTATTCACCATCCCAGGGCATGCACACGGAGTGGTAGGTTTCCAGTAAATCTCTGATGAATAATTGAATGGATGCATCCTTTTTCGGTGTACAAGAACAAGGATGGGAGATGGCAATGAAATAGTTTGTCACTGCTGCAGAACAGCCAGAAGGTGTTCTGCGTAGTTTCCTTAGCAGTGACACAGAGGAACTGACACAGACGCAGCTTCAGGCAACTGCAGAGCCCTCTGTCCACACCTGTGACGGTCACACCCCTTTCCCACTTATGTGAGGGACGGGTACCCATGCAAAATGGCATGAAGGGAAGAATGGCATGAAAATTAGTCAATTCGTCAATCTAAAGGAATATCCCCAGAATTAAGGAGAACTATTGTTTTATCTTCCATCATTGTTTTCGTTTCCTAGCTGCTAAAACAAATACTATACCAGAGGTCAGCTTAACAGCAGGAATTCGTAGGCTCATGGTTGCAGAGGCTAGAAGGCTTGCTTGCTCCTGGGGTTGCTATCTTCCGACTGGCAGGCAAACTATGGGGGTCCTCGGCTTTCCCCCCACATGGCAATGCACATGGTGGTGTCTTCTGTCTCCTCTGGGTTCCATTGACTTCCAACTCTTGGCTGCTCCAATTTTATTTGCTTTTGAGGACCTCAGCCAACTTAGGTTAAGGCCTCATGTAGTTGGGCCACCCCTTCACTGAAGTAACAGCTTGAAGAGTTCTTATTTCCAAGGGTGAACGCAGGTCAAGACCAAAATTACATCCAAACTAGGGTACACAATTCGATCCACCACAATCATCTTTTTAAAAAAGTGCCTCACTTCTCCTTGCTATTTGCATAGCCTCAGAACAAAGGTTCTTTCTATCACCACCCATGCTTCTGCTCGGGTTCAAACCGTACACCTTAACTCTGTAGGTGAGGCCGTGGGAACAACTGAGTCATCTAATGAGTTTTGCTGTGCCTACAGCACGCCCAGAATGCCACCAGGTACCAGGGGGCACCCCTGCCCCCAAGGAACAGAGGAGATCTAACATCCCCTGGGGAAAAGTACAACAGCAATACAAAAGCTGAAGAACAATAAAGTCATGTTCCAAGGTAGCCTATGATCAAGTTCCAAGCCAGCAAAAAGGCAGGGACAGAAAGTACAGCTGAGCTCTCCAGGGTAGAGCTCTCTGGAACCAGTTGGGTCAAAAGATGAGTCAAGGGCAGTTCCGAAGGGAGCAGAGCCTCCACGGGCTCAGGCAGGCTAAGCGGAAAGCACTTCAAACTCTATTTTCCCTGTTGCACAGAACTGGCCTGCAGAGCCTGAGGACTTCCTGTATTCTTGGCCCCAGAGGTAATGAGCACTTGGAGGGACAGTGTGGCTTCTCTTCTCAGGCCCCTGCTGATGGGCAGTGAGATCTCTTAGGGGTCTTGGTGCTCAGGGAACATCCGGAAGGCTCCTGGGACACTGGCCCTGGAGACGGAAGAGGTAAGCAGGAAGTTGTCATGAGAAGATGAGGGCAGGAAGCTCCTGCAGACGTGGGCCTGCCTGGACGCTGAGGACACCGCCCTTCACGGGCAAGCTCAGCTCTTGGCCTACCTCCCTCACCAATCAGGAGGGCAGACCCCCAGAGCCCCGGGGCATCTGTATTCTGCTGGGGGGCAGAGCTCCTGGGTCCTGGTGGTGCTTGGTGCTTGTATTTGTTTTTTTCAGGAGGCACCGGGAATGGAAACTGGGGCCTCCCATGTGGGAAGTGGGAGCTCAAGCCCTCAAGCCACATCTGCTCCCCTACCTGTTTTTATCTGGTAGTTTTGCTGGACCTCTGAGGTGTCATCTGTAGTGTGAGATTTTCTCTCCAGCTTCACAAGGGAGGAGGATTTACAGCTTTCCCTCATCCTTCTTCAGTGAAGTCAGGGAAGTTGAGGGATGATGGATTCCTCTAGGTTCTTGACTATGCTATGTAAAAGAATTTAAGGGGAAGCAGACTTGGCTCAATGGATAGGGCGTCTGCCTACCACATGGGAGGTCCAGGGTTCAAACCCAGGGCCTCCTGACCCATGTGATGAGCTGGCCCACTCGCAGTGCTGATGCACGCAACGAGTGCCATGCAGGGGTGTTGTCCGCATAGGGGAGCCCCACGTGAAAGGAGTGCACTCTGTAAGGAGAGCCACCCCATGTGAAAAAAGTGCAGCCTGCCCAGGAGTGGCGCCGCACACATGCACAGCTGACGCAGCAAGATGACACAACAAAAAGAGATACAGATTCCCGGTGCCACTGACAAGAATACAACAGACACAGAGGAACACACAGTGAATGGACACAGGGAGCCGACAACCGGGGGGGGTGGAGGGAAAGGGAAGAGACATAAATAAATAAATAAATCTTTAAAAAAAAAAAAAAAGAGAGAAGTTAAGAACATGCCAGTTTAGTTAGCCCAGGAGTTTACTGAGAATATGGGGAAAAGAACAGGAGAAAATAAAAGATTGTGCATCACCAGATGTAGGTGTGGGCACCTCCAGGCAGAGAGAGAGATTTGGCTTGTGGGGTTACCTCTTAAGCTGTTCGTTACTCCTCCCCTTGCTGTCGTCCCAGCTGTTTGCTGTTCTGGCTGATGACCCCACCTGTCAGTTCCCCAGGGGGCCAATGGTGAGGCCCTTGAGGGTATCGGGGGGCTTTTCCTTGACCCTGAATGAGATCTCTGTCCCCATGGGCTTCTCATGGGGTTCTTCCAGCAGACTTCTGGTGGGGTCTTTCCCTCGGGGGCTTTCCAGGCGGGATTCCACGGCCATGTGTTTCCCTGCCAGGGCTTAGACTCAGCTTCCCTTTTCCTCAACCAGCCTGCCTCTCGCAGGGTTCCCCACCCCTGCCTTTGTTGTAAGTTCGGCCTGTAAAATCCCACTGCCTTCACTGCCATCACTAGTCTTCCCAGTCAAGGTCACCATCCTCCTGGTTAAGGTCGCTCTTCTCTTGGTCAAGGTCGACTTGCTAATTCTCTTCCTAGAGCTCTGCAGAACTATTTCATTCTCAGGGCTGGTAGTGTGGTCTTGGAGAAGAAATGGAGGAAATCCAAATGGCTAAATTACACACCTCACAAACAAACTGTACCCATATGTGTCTCATGAAACAACTCAAATAATGGAAAAATAAATCAAGTACGATGGGAGAAAATCCATTCGTTTTGCTTGTGTTGAGGGGAAGGGCACAGGGGCAGTTCTAAAGTTTATGACTCTCTCTTTGAGAAATGGATTGAAATGAATGGCTGTGGAAGGCAGTGGTGAACAACAGAGCAAGCAGGACGCACACGCATGAGCTGAGACATGAATCCCGGGCTGGAGTAGCTATACCTTTCCTCAGATATATTGTGATTTCAACGTCTCTATATGCAAAGCCACCAGTTCAAATTTACATTGCAAAGATACTTTGTGCGCTTAAGAATCTATTCTTGCCATTGGATCTGTCTCCAAAAGGTGGACTATTTTGAAAGACTTTGTTAAAATTCATCTCAAGCTACTCTGACACTCAACAAGAGAGATGTGATATAGGAAAAAAGACAAAACAGCCACGATTATTTTTCAGATGCCATTGAGTTTGTTAAGGCTCCAGGAAAAACCACTGGAAGGGAGTGACGATTTGTTTGCAATAACAGGACGGTTTTCCCCATGACAGGGTAGAACTTTTTTTTTTTTTTTTACTTATTTAAAATTTTATTCTTTAATCAACAACTTTGAAAACAAAATACATCAGGATTCAGAGAGACAACAGTAGAAGCCCCCAAATGGTTGTTTTCCCCCCTGTTTTGTCAGGCTGGCACAGCATTTAAACCAGGCCAGACCCACTCCACAACCTACTCTACTTCCTGGTACCAGTCACTTCGGCTGGAAATTGGCCTCACTGTGTCCACGGGCCTAGTTCAAGGGCACTGACTGAGGCTTCCTCAAGCCTGAGCGTCCCTCGTTTCTGCCGCCGGCGGTCCATTCGGCCAGGGACTGGAGCATCCCCTTGGTCCGGAGCTTGTACATGTAGTTGCTGTGAACCACCACCTCAGTGAGATCGGAGGATTCCAGAACCTTCAGCTCGCGCGTGGCCTTGCTCGCTCGCTCAGTGTACGGGATCCGAGATCCACGGGGACCAAACATGGCTTCCAGAAGCTGCGTCTGGACCTGAAATACCTCGGGGTCTTTCAGGTCTTCGGGAATTTTCAGCCACGGTGGGGTAACTTTCTGTTCTCGAGTTGCTCAGAGCCACGCTCGGGCCTTAGCGAGGCCTAACTGCCAACAGGGTAGAACTTTGCATCTCTCAGAGGAAAGTACAGCCAGTTTGTGATCGGAGACAGTGTCTAGGTTCTTGGCTTCATCGTGAGAAAGACCTCAAGGAGAAGCCACAAATTAACTACACAACAGCCGATTTATTGGGGGGAAAAGTAAGGAAAAGAGGGTCCACTTTCAGAGAGAAAGGCGGGCATTCAACAGGGGGAGAAATGCAAAGTTCTGCCCTGGGGTCCCCCTGTTTTATGGGGTACAGGACTCCAGGGTCTGTGTGATAGGCCAGGGCTCAGGGTGCAGGGACCCAGGGGTGTGGGGTGCCTAGGGGTGTGGGGGGTGCTGTCCGGGGGTGACTGGCCGCTGGCTGCTGTCCGTGACCTCAGGAGGGCGTGGTGATCGGCAGTGATCAGCCTCTCGTCACTGTCCACCAGGCGTGAAGGATAATGCTTGCCTGATTGGGTTGGGGAAAGAGGATACAGCTGCCCTTTTAAAGACTCTCACCCACTTATCACGCTTTCTGCTCTGCCTTATATATTTTTTTAAAAAATTTTTAACAAATCAATTTTATTGATAGATATTAATAAAACATAAATCCTTCTGAAAGTATATAATCAATGGTATTAAACATAATCACATTGTTTTGCATTCATCACTTCTATAATTTTTAGAGCATTTTCATTATTTCAGTAACAACAACAACAATAATAATAATAAACAAAAACCAAGCAAACAAACAAAACTCATCACCTCTCAATCTCCCTATTCTTCCCCTACAGAATAGCTGCTATTCTGTTTCCTTCTAACTAGTTTATTTATATTTTATAAAAAACCATCTTATATTTGCAATATATCACCCATATTTGTATTTTACATGAATTTCCACTATGTTATACAGTCCCTTGTTACATTTCCTTCTAGGAATATAAATGTCCTTAGGCTTTCGCTTTAAATCACTGTCATACCCATATACAAGCTCTGCTAGTTACAAACACCATGATGTGTTCTCACCATTTCCATTCATTTCCAAAGATTTACAAACAATCTTTTTACCAATTCTGCACAAATTAACCATCAGTTTTCCAATCTCTACCTTCATTCTGTTTTCTGGTGATCTATATTCTAATTATTAATTCCATGAGTTTACATAATATATTTAGTTCATAATAGCACAATCATGAAGTATTTGTATTTTTCCGTCTGGCTTGCTTCATTCAACATAATGTCCTCCAAGTTCATCCACGTTGTCATATGCTTCATGATTTCATTTCTTCTTACTGCTGTATAATATTCCATCATGTGTATACACCAAAATTTGTTTATCCATTCATCAGTTGATGGACACCTAGTTTGTTTCCAACTTTTGACTATCATGAATAATGCGACTATGAACATCAGGTACAGATGTCTATGCATGTCACTGCTTGCAGTTCTTCTGGGCATATACCTAGCAATAGTATTGCTGGGTCACATGGCAAGTCTATATTCAACTTCCTTATTCCAGACAGTCCTCCACAGTGGCTGTACCATTCTACATTCCTACCAAGAATGAATAAAGCATTCCTATCTCCCCACAACCTCTCCAACATTTACAGTTTTCCGACTTTTTAATATTGAATAGTCTAATAGGTGTGAGATGATTTCTCATTGTAGCTTTGATCTGCATTTCCCTAATTGCTAGTGATGTTGAACATTTTTTCATGTATTTCTTTGCCATTTGTATTTCTCTGTGGACAACCATCTTTTCAAGTCTTTTGCCCATTTTTTAATAGGGTAGTTTGTTTTTTTACTGTTAAGTTATATGATTTATTTATACATTATGGATATTAAATCCTTATCGGATACGTGATTACCAAATATTTTCCCCTATTGAATTGGCTGCCTTTTCACCCTTTTGACAAAGTCCTTTGAGGTATACAAAAGTATTTAATTTTGAGGAGGTCCCATTTATCTATTTTTTGTTGTTGTTTGTGCTTTGGGTGTAAGGTTTAAGAACTACAACCTACTACAAGATCTTTTTTTTTTTTACTTTATTTTTTTTGTCTCTATTTATTTTTTAATGTTACATTAAAAAATATGAAGTCCCCTTATACCCCCCAACCCCCTCACCCCACTCCTCTGCCCATAACAACAACTTCCTCCATCACCATGAGACATTCGTTGCATTTGGTGAATACATCTCTGAGCACTGCTGCACCTAATGGTCATTGGTCCACACCATAGCCCACACTCTCCCACAGTCCACCCAGTGGGCCATGGGAGGACATACAATGTCCAGTAACTGTCCCCGCAGTACCACCCAGGACAACTCCAACCCCTGAAAATGCCCCCACATCACGTCTCTTCCTCCCACTCCCTACCCCCAGCAGCCAACATGGCCACTTTCTCCACACCAATGCCACATTTTCTTCGATTACTAATCACGATAATTCATGAATAGAATATCAGTAAGTCCACTCTAATCCATACTCTATTTCTCCCTCCTGTGGACCTTAGAATGGTTGTGTCCACTCCACATCTATATCAAGAGGGGGCTTAGATTCCACATGGATGCTGGATGCAATCCTCCTGCTTTCAGTTGTAGGCACTCTTGGCTCCCTAGTGTGGTGGTTGATCTTCTTTACCTTCATGTTAGCTGAGTGGGGTAAGTCCAATAAACCAGAGTATAGGAGTTGCAAATCTATTGAGGCCCAGGACCTGGCTATCACATGGTCAGTCCAGAGATTCAGGTCCCCTGGGTATACATTAAACCCCAGCATCAACTACAGTTCCGGTAAAAGTAACAGGAGAGGCTTGTGGACAAAGATCACATCTGAGACCAGCTCCATCACACAGAAACACAAACTCCAAAGTAGGGCCATGACCATAGAACCTGTGGGTCTCTGTAGCCCTCAGAAGAACCAATACCTGGGGTTGTATCTACTTTCATCTGTCTCTGGGACTCTGCTCAGGTGTGCATAAGGGCAACCCCTCTGATAACCTTCCAGCTCTTTTTGAAGACTCATAGCCGTATAAACTCATTTGTCCTTTCCATTTTACCACAAGATCTTGACGATGTTTTCCTACATTTTCTTCTAGGAGTTTTATGGTTGTTGCTTTTATATTTAGGTCTTTGATCCATTTTGAGTTATTTTTTGTTTAAAATGTGAGATAGGAGTCTTCTTTCTTTCTTTTGGATACAGATATCCAGTTCTCCCAGCACTGTTTGTTGAATAGACTGTTCTGGCCCAGCTGGGTGGACTTAACAGCCTTGTTAAAAATCTCTTGACTGTAGATGTGAAGGTCTATATCTGAGTTCTCAATTTGGTCCCATAGGTCAATCTGTTTGTCTTTATGCCAGTACCATGTAGCTAAGTAATATGCTTTAAAGTCAGGAAGTAAGAGTCCTCCAACTTTGTTCTTCTTTTAAAAGACATTTTTGGCTATTCAGAGATGCTTACCCTTCTAAATAAATTTGACGATTGGCTTTTCCATTTCTGCAAAAAAAAAAAAAAAAGCTGTTGGGTTGTTTATTGGGATTACCTTGAGTCTGTAAATCATTTTGGGTAGAATTGAAACTTAACGATATTTAGTCTTCCTATCCATGAACATGGAATGTCCATCCATTTATTTAAGTCTTTTTTGGTTTCTTTTTTTTTTTTAAGATTTCTTTTTTTTATTTCTCTCCCCTTCCCCTCCATTTTCTGCTCTCTGTGTCCATTCGCTGTGTGTTCTGCATCCTCTTGCATTATCAAGTGACAGTGGAAAACTATGTCTCTTTTTTGTTGTGTCATCTTGCTGTATCAGCTCTCCGTGTGTGCGGTGCTGCTCCTGGATGGACTGTGCTTTTTTTTTCATGCAGGGCTGCTCTCCTTGTGGGGCGCACTCCTTGCATATGGGGCGCCCCTGCGTGCCATGACACTCCTTGCATGCGGCAGCACTGTGCATGGACCAACTTACCACACAGGTCACAAGGCCCTGGGGATTGAACCCTGGACCCTCCATATGGTAGGTGAATGCTCTATCAGTTGAGTCACATCCTCTTCCCTTCTTTGTTTTTTTTAAACAACATTTTGTAGTTTTCTGAATACAGGTCCTTTATGTCCTTCATTATGTTTATTCCTAAGGATTTTATTGTTTTAGTTGCTATTATAAATATGTTATTTTCCTGATTTCCTCCTCAGATTGCACATTGGTAGTGTATAGAAATGCTATTGATTTTTGTATATTAATCTTGTGTCCTGCCACTTTGCTGAATTCGTCTGTTAATCCAGTAGCTTTGTTGTGGATTTTTTCAGAATTTTCTAAATATAGGATCATGTCATCAGTGAATTGTGAAAGCTTTACGTCTTCCTTTCTTATTTGGGTGCCTTTTATTTCTTTATCTAGCCTAATTGCTCTAACTAGAACTTCCAGCATAATATTGAATAATGGTGAGAGTGGGCATCCTTGTCTTGTTCCTGATTTCAGCAGGGAAGTTTTCAGTCTTTCACCATTGAGTACAATGCTAGCTGTCGGTTTTTCATATATGCACTTTATCATATTGAGAAAGCATCCTTCTATTCCTATCTTTTGGAGTGTTTTTATTGAGAGAGGGTACTGTATTTTGTCAAATGCTTTTTCATCAATTGAGAGGCTCTTATGATTTTTCTTCTTCAATTTATCAATGTAGTTTATTATATTAATTGATTTTCTTGTATTGACCCACCCTTGCATGCCTGGGATAAAAACCCACTTGATCTTGGTGAATAATTCTTTTAATATGTTTTTTTTTTTTTAAGATTTATTTATTTCTCTCCTCCCACCCCACTCCCCAGCCCCCCAGCCGTCTGCTCTCTGTGTCTATCCGCTGCATGTTCTTCCTCGTCAGCTTCTGTTGTTGTTAGCGGCACTGGAATCTGTGTTTCTTTTTGTTGCGTCATCTTGTTGTGTCAGCTCTCCGTGTGGGTGGCACCATTCCTGGACAGGCTGTACTTTCTTTCACGCTGGGCGGCTCTCCTTACAGGGCACACTCCTTGCGCGTGGGGCTCCACTACGCGAGGGACACCCCTGCATGGCACAGCACTCCTTACATGCATCAGCAGTGTGCATGGGCCAGCTCCACACAGGTCAAGGAGGCCCGGGATATGAACCGTGGACCTCCCGTGTGGTAGACGGATGCCCTAACCACTGGGCCAAGTCCGCTTCCCTAATATGTTTTTTAATTCAATTTGCAAGTATTTTATTGAGGATTTTTGCATCTATATTCATTAGAGATATTGGTCTGTAATTTTCTTTTTTCATTATATATCTGGTTTTGTTTTTAGGGTGATGGTGGCTTCCCAGAATGAGTTTGGTAGCATTCCTTACTGTTCAATTTTTTGGAAGAGCTTGAGCAAGATCAGTGTTAGGTCATCTTTGGATGATTGGTAGAATTCACCTGTGAAGCTTTCTGGTCCCAGGCTTTTTATCTTTGGGAGGTTTTTGATGATTGTTCCAATCTCATCACTTGTGATTGGTTTGTTGAGGTCTTCAGTTTCTTCTAGTGTAAGTGTAGGTGGTTCATGTCTTTCTAGGAACTTGTCCATCTTGTCTACATTGTCTAGTTTTTTGGCATACGGTTGTTCATAGTATTCTTTTATGATCTCTCTTATTTCTGTGGCATCAGTGGGAATGTCCCCCCTCTCATTTCTGATTTTATTGTGTCTTCTTTCTTTGCCAGTCTAGCTAACGTTTTGTCGATTTTGTTGATCTCCGAGAACTGACTTTTGGTTTTGTTGATTCTCTTTCTCTCTCTCTTTTTGTTCTCAATTTCATTTATTTCTGTCCTGATTTTTACTATTTCTTTCCTTTGGCTTTGTTCAGAATTAGTTTACTGTTCTTTCACTAGGTCCTCCAGGTGTGCAGTCAGATCTTCAACTTTAGCTCTTCCTTCTTTTTTAATGTAAGCATTGATGGTATAAATTTCCCTCTCAGCACTGCCTTTGTGGTGGTGTCCCACAGGTTTTTTTGTTCTTTTTTTTTTTTTTTGGTCCCAAGGTTTTGGTATGTTGTGTTCTCATTTTCACTCATCTCAAGATATTTGCTGAGTTATCTTGAAATTTCTTCTTTGACCCACTGATTATTTAAGAGTATTTTTTAATCTCCACATATTTATGAATTTCCCCTTTTCCCATTCATTATTGATTTCCAGCTTCATTCCATTATGATCAGAGAAAGTATTTTATATAATTTCAACCTTTTAAAAATTTTTGAGACTTCTCTCATATGATCTATCTTGGAGAAGGATTCATGAGCACTTGAAAAGAATGCATATCCTGATGTTTTGGGGCGCTATGCTCTATAGATATCTGTCAGTTTTAATTCATTTATCATTTTATTCAAGCTCTCTTTCTACATTTATCCTCTGTTCAGATGTTCTATCCAGTACTGAGACTGGTATAGTGAAATCTCCAACTATTATTATAGAAATACGTATTTCTCCCTTCAGCTTTGCCAGTGTGTGCCTCATGTATCTTGGGGTACTCAGGTTAGGTGCATAAATATTTAGTATAGCTATTTCTTATTTGTGAATTGCCCCTTTTATTAATATATGATGACCTTCATCATCCCTTGTAATAGTTTTGCATTTAAAATCTATTTTTTCTGATATTTGTATTGCTATTCTGGTTCTTTTTTTGTTAGTCTTTGCATGGGATCTTTTTCCAACCTTTCACATTTAAACTGGTTACATCTGAGGTGAGTCTCTGTAGACAGCATATAGGTGGCTCATTAAAAAAAAATCCATTCCATCAGTCTATGTCTTTTGATTGGAGAGTTCAAGCTTTTAACATTCAATGTTATTGCTGTAAAGGCATTACTTACTTCATCCATTTTGTACTTTGGCTTTCTGTTGTCATATTGTACTATTGTCTATCTTTTTACCCTTTAATTTACCCTTCCTAATAATCTTCATTTCTACACTCTTCTTCAAGTCTCTCACTCTTGTTTTTTCCTTTCAGGCTGCAGCACTCCCTTTAGTATCTCTTGTAATTCTAGTCTCTTGGTAACATATTCTATCAGTTTTTGTTTGTCTGTGAAGACTTTGAACTCATCCTCATTTTTGAAGGACAGTTTTGCCAGATACAAAATTCTTGGCTGACAGTTTTTCTCTTTCAGTACTGTAAATATATCATACCACTTTCTTCTCTCTCCATGGTTTCTGATGAGAGGTTGGCATTTAATCTTATTGAGTTCCCTTTGTATGTGATGCTTTTCTTTTCTTTTCCTGCTTTCAGAATCCTCTCTTTATATCTGATATTTGTCATTCTGAATAATAGGTGTTGGGGTAGGTCTATTTGGATTTATTCTGCTTGGGGTGTGTTGTCCTTCTTAGGTAGTGATATTTATGTCTTTCATAAGGGATGGGAAGTTTTCAGTCATTATTTCCTGAAAGATTCTTTCTGGCCTTTTTCCATTCTCTTTTTCTGGGACACCAATGCATATGTTTGTGTGTCTCACTTTGTCATTCAATTCCCTGAGACCCTGTTTCATGTTTTCCATTCTCTTCTCTTTCTGTTCTCCTTTTCTAGTTTGGATACTCTGTCTTTGAAATCCCTAATTCTGTCTTTGAGCAATTCAAATCTGCTCTTACGTGATCTTAAGTATTTTTAATCTCATCTATCATATCTTTCATTCTCATAAGGTCTGTTGCTTTTCTTTACAGGCTTTCAAACTGTTCTTCATGTTCACTTAGTATCTTCTTAATATACTTTATCTCTTTAGTCATATTTTCTTTCAATTATTTGAAATGATTTAAGAGAGTTGTGTGATTATCATTGATTAATTATCTTAAATCCTGTATCTCCTCAGGATATTTGGTTTGTTCCTTTGGCTGGGCCATCCATTCCTGTTTCCTAGTAAGGCTTATAATTTTTTACTGATGTCTAGGCTTCTGAATATGTTGGTGCATTTACTCTGGTGGCCAAATTCTCTCTCTTGTCTCTTTTTTGGTTCAACTTATTCTAAGTCTTTAAAATTTCCCCACTTAAATTATCAAGATTGTACCAGGAACTCACTAATGGGGTGCAGATTTTCTCCAAAGAGTTAGATAAAGAGAGCCCTAAAAGCAGTTTTTATCCATGCAATTTCCAGACAGGCCAGCAGATGGCACTCATCAGTGTATCTTTCCATGGGAGGAAATCTCCATTTTCCTGTGTTTTGGTCTGGCCAGAGCTGAGATTCAAAGCAGGCTCTGCTGGCCAAATTCACTGAAGAAAAGCCTCCTGACTCTCCCTCCCTTTTCCCTTGTAACAGCTGACAGGGAGGAAGGTATCTGTTCCTCTCTCAGTCAGCTGCAGTGAGCCAGGGATTTTACCCAGCTTAATATCTTGGGGGTCGGGGAGAGGAGCTCTTCCCAGCCTCCACGGGGCCTTGGTGATTCACATTTGTTGTTTAGGTTCTTCATGTCTCTGTCACTCATCCTTCTGGGAGTTGTGTAGCACTATCCTGGGCTGTTGACCCCTAATGCTGGTCCTTTAGACAGGTTTTAGTTCTTTAGCCATTGTTTTTGTGAGAGAGTTGAACTCTGCCTGACTAGTCCAAGAACATCTTTCCATAATTCCCTAGTGGTGAAATTTGCAATCCATGATATAGCTTAGCCCATACCCTGTAGAACTCCCTCACCTTCTACCTTAACATGGTATTGATACAATTCTCGCAAAACAAGTAGTGACACATGAAAACAGATACCACAAGCAATTTAAGATGATTTTTGTGCATCAGAAGACTTGATCTTGAAAGTAAAGAGACAACCTGCAGAATGGGGGAAAAATATTTGGAAATGCCATATCTGATAAGGGTTTAATATCCAGAGTTTACAAAGAAATTTTACAACTCAACAACAAAAAGACAAACAGCCCAATAAAAAAAATGGGCACAAGACTTGAATAAACATTCTCCAAAGAAGATATATACATGGCCAAAAAGTGTATGAAAAGATGCTCAACATCATTAGCCATCAGGGAAATGCAAATCAAAACCACACTGAGATAACTGCTCACACCCACTAGAATGGCTACTACTAAAAAAAAAAAAAAAATGAAAGAAAAATAACAGGTGTTGGAAAGGACATGCAGAAATAGGAACACTTGTTCATAGTAGATGGAAATGTAAAATAGTTCAGCCACTGTGGAAAACAGTTTGGAGGCTCCTCAGAAAGTTAAGTATGGAATCACCATATGACCCAGCAATCCCACTTCTAGGTATACACCCAAAAAAGAACAGAGACTTGAACAGATATTTGCACCCTGATGTTCAAAGCAGCATTATGCACAATTACCAGAAGATGGAATCAACTCAAGTGTCCATCAACTGATGATTGGATAAACAAAGTGTAGAATATATATACAAAGGAATATTATGCAGCCAAGAAAAGGAATGAAGTTCTGGTCCATGTGACAACATGGATGAACCTTGAAGAATGAAGAAAGCAAGACAAAAAAGGACAAATACTGTATGAGCTCACTGATATGAAATAATTAGAATAAGTAAATTCGTAGAGTCAGAAACTAGAATACAGTTTACCAGGGGCTGGGGAGGAGTAAGGTTGGAGAGTTAATGCTTAATTTGTATAGAATTTCTGTTTGGGGTGATGATAAACTTTGGTAATGGATTTTGGTGATGTAGGACAACATTGTGAATGTAATTAACATCACTGAATTACAGGTATAAATATGGCTAAAAGGGGGAAATTTTAGGTTGTATATATAATACTAAAATTTTAAAAAATTACCATTTAAAAAATGACTTGATTCTCATTGGGATTCCCTTGACTCAGTTGTTTTTACGTTTAGTAGGATTCTTTCTTTCTTTCTTTCTTTTTGTTAAGATGGTGACTTATCACTCATTTGTGATAAATAAGAATGTATATGGGGGGAAAAAGGAGATGACCCTGTTGAAGGAATTTCTTTTATTATAGAAGATGAATTTAATGAGATCTGAGGAGTGGTTACAGTTGCATTTGGGATGGGAAAAAAACCATATTCTCATATTCCATGTAAAAACCCCATTCCCAGGACAGAGTTTCTGTTAGGGGTGATGAAAAGAACTTGGTAATAGATGGTGCTGATAGTAGCACAACATTGCGGACATAATAAATGCCACTAAATTGTATATTTGGAGATGGTTAAAAGGAGAAATTTTGTGTTATATGTGTATCTTACCACAGCAAAATTAAAAGAAAAACAACAACAACAAAATCCCATTCCCATTTTAGGTCATATATATGTTACTAGAATAAAAATTAAAAGATAAAACAAAGGACTGTACAATACACAACACACTTTTGCAAAGGAGGGACTTTAGTTAAAAGGACGGTATAAAAATGTTCTTTCATGAACATTTTATAACAAATGCACCACACTAATGCAAGGTGTTAATAATAGGGGTATGTGGGAAAAAATCCACCTAATGTAAACTATGAACTATAATTAATGGTACAATTATAATACTCTTTCATGGGTTGTAATAAAGGTACCAAACTAAGGCAAAGTGTTAATAACTGGGGGGAGTATATGGGGACACTGTATTGTTTATATAATTTTTCTGTACACCTACAACTTCTCTAATTTAAAAAATTCCATTCTTCTTTGTTATACATTTAGAAATAGGGGTTCCCAGGAAATCTTTTTTTTCAACAAATTACTTTTTTTAAAAAAAATTTTAAAATTTTATTTATTTCTGCCACCTTCCCCAGTTGTCTGTTCTCTGTGTCCATTTGCTGCATGTTCTTCTTTATCCACTTCTGTTGCTGTCAGCAGCACGGGAATCTGTGTCTCTTTTTGTTGCGTCATCTTGTTGTGTCAGCTCTCCGTGTGTGCAGTGCCACTCCTGGGCAGGCTAAACTTTCTTTCACGCTGGGCGACTCTCCTTACGGGGTGCACTCCTTGTGCATGGGGCTCCCCTACGCAGGGATCACCCCTGGGTGGCATGGCACTCCTTGCACGCATCAGCACTGCACGTGGGCCAGCTTCACACGGGTCAAGCAGGCCCGGGGTTTGAACTGCGGACCTCCCATGTGGTAGGCGGACGCCCTATCCCCTGGGCCAAGTCTGCTTCCTGCAAATCATTTTCTAACAGGTTATTTTGAAACCCTTTTCAAGGAAGCACTAAAGGGAAGTAGGTGTGGCTCAAGTGATAGAACTTCTGCCTATCATATGGGAGAAGCTGGATTCGATCGCTGGGGCCTTCTGGTGAAAAAGAAGAGAAAGCATGCCCATGCACCAAGCCGTTACCGGTGTGATGAGCCAGTACCCAGGCAAGTGCCCGCATGAGCAAGTGCCTGCACAAGTGAATCCTGCAGCAAGATGATGACGCATCAAAAGAGAGACAAGGGGAGAGTCAAGGTGAAGCACAGCAGAAACCAGGAACTGAGGTGGCGCAATTGACAGGGAACCTCTCTCCAGTCAGAGGTCTCCAGGATCAAATCCCAGTGAATCCTAGAGGAGAGAAAATGAGAAAAAAAGACAACACAGACAGTAAAAACAGCAGGGGGTGGGGGGAGGAGAGAAAGGGAGGGAAACAAATAAATAAATAAATCTTAAAAAAAAAAAAAAAGAAGCACTAAAACAGGTTAAACTCTGATGTATGACAGAACGTTTCCCTCCAGGAGTCTCCCCATGTCAGGAATTTTCTCTCTTCCCGGGATCTCCTGACCCCATTTGCACAGCCACCTCTCTTCCTTCATTTGGATTTTATAAGCTGAGGGATCCTGAACGAGTTACTAAATTTTCCACCAAGTGCAAACAAGGGGGTAGGGAGAAATAAATAAATAAAATAAACCCTTAAGAGAAAAAAATTCTCCATGCCTCACTTTCTTCATGTGTAAAATGCCTCAGAGTTTTGGGATGAGGTTAAACAAGCAATTTAAGTAAATAACTTAGAACAGTGTCCAGTAAGTATAAAGTACTATAGAAGCACTTGTGCCTAATTATTACAATCATCTTGTTGTTGAGTTAATTACTAATGATCTTCTTCACTAGTTCTATTTGTTACTTGCATTAATTGTTAATTAGTTGCTAATTATTATGTGTAACAAGGTAGGATTTAAATAGGGTTTGTTTTTTTTTAAAGTCAAATGGAAGCTGACCTCAACATCAGAGTTCACCGGCAGTGTTGCTAAGACAAGACTTTAAAGTTTCTTAGGTTTACAGTTTCTATTCAGGTAAAATGAATAAAATCCTTAAAAATAATCAACATGTTTAAATTCAAATGTCTAAAAGTTATCTCAGAACACTTGGATATATCTGAGCAGAGAAAGTAACAACACATTTAGCTCTGTCTTTTCTTTTATAAACTTTTGTATTGGTGAATATCGAGTTACTTTGTGCTATGTGTGATGGTTTGGAGCTGTATGGACCCCAGAAAAGTATGTTCTAAAAGTTAATCCATTCCTGGGGGTGTGACCAACTCTAAGTAGGCTCTTTTTTTTTTTTTTTTCATTTTTAAAAAAAATATTACGTTCGGAAAATATGAGGTCCCATTCAACCCCACCACCCCCGCCCCCCACTCCCTCCACAGCAACACTCTCCCCCATCATCATGACACATCCATTGCACCTGGTAAGTACATCTCTGGGCATCGCTGCACCCCATAGTCAATGGTCGACATCATAGCCCACACTCTCCCACGTTCCATCCAGTGGGCCCTGGGGGGATCTACAATGTCCCGTAGTTGTCCGTGAAGCACCACCCAGGACAACTCCACATCTCGAAAATGCCTCCCCATCTCATCTCTTCCTCCCATTCCCCGCACCCAGCAGCCACCATGGCCACCCTTCCCACACCAATGCCACATTTTCTCTGTGGACATTGGATTGGTTGTGTCCATTGCACATCTATGTCAAGTGGGCGCTTAGATTCCACATGGATACTGGATGTACTCCTCCTGCTTTCAGTTGTAGTAAGTAGGCTCTTTTGTTGAGTAGGATCTTAAGATGTGACCCACCTCTCTCAGGGTAAGTCTTAATCCTCTTACTGGAGTCCTTTATAAACAGGATGAAGGAGGAGAGAAAAAGAGAAAGCCACGGAAGCCAGAAGCTGGAAGCAATGAAACCCAGAAGAGAAGGGAGAGAGCAGCGGATGCTGGCACGTGCCTTGCCAGGTGACAGAGCAGTCCCGAATCCGGCAGCTGGTCTTCAGGAAGAAGGTATCGTCCTGATCATGCCTTGCTTTGGACATTGCCACTGCCTCAGAACTGTAAGCTTGTAAGCTAATAAACTCCCACTGTAAAAGCCAACCCATTTTGTGGTATCTGCTTTGAGCTGCTTAGCAAACAATTACTAGAACAATAAGCTAGAGCAGAGGTTGTCAGGGAAGGCTGGCCAAGCATGCTGCCTTCTGTTTCGCCTGTTTGCCCATCTCTTTATTTTCCTTCTTTATCGGGCTCCATGTCGGCAGCTCTTGCAGAGGGTCTGTAAGCTTTTCAGGTCCAAGAAAACCCTCGCATGTGGTGGTGGGGGGACAGCACCTCTCAAGTTCCGAGCCAACTGGTGTGGGAGAAGGAGGAGGGAAGTTCTGGTCTTCAGTGTTGGATTCACCAGCATCTTCTGGGCAGCTTCTAACAAGTGCAGAATTTGTGTGTGTGTGCGGCGGCTGCGGAGGGGCCAGAATCTCCCTCTGGGAAGCCCCCAGGTGATTCTGATGCCAGCAGGTTTTGAGCTGTTTTTTGAGTAACACTGAAATGCACAAGAGGATTGGCATCAGACTTGGGACTAGGGAAAAATATGGAGCAGTAAATAAAATGCACTGAGGGGAAAGAATTTTTAATTGGATAAAAGGAGTTATTTTCCTTCTGATAAAAGGAAGCTGTTTAGGCTGCCAGAGTCTCTAGCTTGTTGGAGTTAAAAAAGAAATCCATCAATCACTCTCATATCAATGCCAAAGGTTGAATTTTTAGCGAGCTTTCCAAAAAAAGATAAAGCCTGGCTCAACAGAGGCAGGATTATAAACAGAAAGCGCTCTGGCCTAGAAAACTAGGAAACAGACTCTAGTTCCTGTTTTGCTACTAACTGACTGTGTGACCACGCAGTTACTTAACGTCTCTGCACTGGAATTGCTTTATTTGTAAAAAAGAGAAGGCTAGGATTAGATCACATTAACGGCCTTTGTTGTGCTAATATTTTTATTTTTAGTTATGAATAATTTCCAACTTAGAGCCAAGTTCCCAGAATAATAAAAATAACATCCACCAAAGAACACGCCTTACCCAGATTTATCTATTCTTGATGTTTTTTCCTATATGATTTATCATTTCTTGCTGTTTCTTTTTATACATACATATTATTGGTTTTTTCCAGAGTCATTTAAGAATAAGTTGCAAGGACAAGTATTGAATGATCTCACTGATGTGGAATAATTAGAAGAAGCAAACTCAAAGTTGGAACCTAGAATATAGGTTACCTGGAGATGGGGTGGGAATAGGGAACAGGCAGTTAAGGCTTAAAATATACTGGGCTCCTATTTGGAACTATGGACATTTAAAAAAAATTCCTCCCCGCTCATCACCCTTCTTACTGAAGGCTCCTTCATCTGTCTGCTTGTCTTCTTCAGGAGGCACTAGGACTTGAACCCGGATCTCCCATGTGGAGCAGCTCATTGCGGCTCTTTGTGGTCCATCTTCTTAGGATGCACCAGGAACCAAACCCGGGACCTCCCGTGTGGGAGGCAGGCACCCAATTGCTCGAGCCACATCTGCTCCCTTGGAAATGTTTTGGTAATAGATGGTAGCACAACACTGTGAACAAAATTAACAGCCCTGAAATGAATATATGACCATGGTTAAAAGAGGAACTGTTAGGTTTTATATATGGTAACAGAATAAAACATTTTTAAAAATCCATGGAACTGGGAAGTGAATTTGGCTCAACAGATAGAGCGTCCGCCTACCCAGGGCCTCCTGACCCATGTGGTGAGCTGACCCACACACAGTGCTGGTGCGTGCAAGGAGTGCCGTGCCATGCAAGGGTGTCCTCTGCGTAGGGGAGCCCCACGTGCAAGGGTGTGCCCTGCCAGGAGAGCTGCCCAGCGCGAAAGAAAGTGCAGCCTGCCCAGGAGTGGTGCTGCACACACAGAGAGCTGACACAGCAAGACGACGCAACAAAAAGAGACACAAATTCTTGGTGCCACTGACAAGAATGCAGGCGGACACAGAACACACAGCGAATGGACACAGAGAGAACACAACAGGGGGTGGGGGAAGGGAAGGGGAGAGAAATAAATAATAAATAAATTTTTAAAAAAATCCATGGAACTACATTACACTAACAGTGAAACCTAAGTTAAGCCATGGATTATAATTAATAGTACAATTATAAAAATGTGCTTTCATCAATTGTAACAAATGTTCCACACCAATGCAAGATGTTACTAATTGGGTGGTATATGGGAATCCTGTATTTTATGCATGATTGCTCTGTGAACCCACAACTTCTTTCATAAAGGAAAAAAAGAGAGAAAATTGCGTACTTCATAGCTCTTTATTCCAAAATACTTCAGTATGCATTTTAAGAATAAGTATGTTCTTTCTCCTACCAACAGGACAAAATCAACTTCAGAAAATTTAACATTGATACAATACTTTTATCTAAACAACCACCTGTATTCCACTTTTATCAGTGATCCCAGTAATGTTCTTTTTTTCCCCCCCCCGAAGATTTATTTATTTATTTAACCCCTCCCCCCGCCTCATTATTTGCCTTCCCTGTCTGCTCTCTGTGTCTGTTGTATGCTCTCTGTGTCTGCTCATCTTTTTTTAGGAGGCACCAGGAACTGAACCTGGGACCTCCCATGTGGGAAGGAGGCATCCAGTTGCTTGAGCCACATCTTCTCCCTGCTTATTGTGTCTCCTCATTGTGTCATCTTGTTGCATCAGCTCATCACATCAGCTTGCTATGCCATCCCATCGTGTCAGCTGGCTGTCTTGCTCATCTTCTTTAGGAGGCACTGGGAACTAAACCTGGGACCTCCCATGGGGAGGCAGGTGCCCAGCTGTTTGAGCCACATCCGCTCCCCCCAGTAATCTTCTTTTTTATAAAAAAAGTTTTATTTATTTATTTATTTCTCTTCCCTCCCTCTATTGTGTGCTTTCTATGTCCATTTGCTGTGTGTTTTTCTGTGTCTGCTTGTATTCTCATTAGGCAGCTCTGGGAACCGATCCTGGGACCTTCCAGTGTGGGAGAGGCAATCATTCTCCTGCACCACCTCAGCTCCCTGGTCTACTGCATCTTTTGTTATCTCTCCTCTGTGTCTCTTTTTGTTGCGTCACCTTGCTGCACCAGCTCTCTGCGTGGGCCAGCACTCCTGCACCAGGCAGTACTCCTGTGCAGGGCAGTACTCCGTGCAGGCCAGCACTCTGCACAGGCTAGCACTCTAAGAGGGCCAGCTCGCCACATGGGCCAGCTCGCCTTCACCAGGAGGCCCTGGGCATCGAACCCTGGACCTCCTATATGGTAGCTGGGAGCCCAATTGCTTGAGCCACATCTGCTCTCCCCAGTAATGTTCTTTATAGTAGATTTTTCCTCCCTCTATATGAGGATTCGGTGTAGGATCACATATTGTATTTATCACGTCTTTTTGGTCTCCATTGTTTAGCTCTAATATTTTTAGATTCCTTTCCCCAAAAGCTACTTCAGCAAAGGCACTTTTAGGAAATAATATCCTTCAGGGAGTGGTTCATATTCCCACCACAACCGTTCCAAACAGCACTAGATATTTCCAATCAGGTAGTGCCTCCCCTATTCCCTTGGCATAAAGCACACTTTTATCCCCCAAGACTCCTTGAGGGAAATAACATTTTACAAGTGCCCCTTACTGTTTCTTAGGGGCACTGGCAACTCAGAATCCCACAAACAAGCAAGAAGGATGCTTGAGTGACAAGATGGGACAGGAAGGCCCTGGTTATGTCAATGATCCAGCTGCATTGGGATCGTTCTGCTGGCTGTCCCAGAACCCAGTCGTTCCTCTCCAATCTCGAGGGACAGAGCCCTCTCTTCACGGCCCCCCTCCGCCCCCAGCACGCATTAGGTTTGCTTCCGATTCCATTTAGGGAGCATTTACCCCACCGGCTGTGCTGTTAGTTTTCCACAACTCCCACCACATCAGCGCTTTAAAAGGAAGTGTTTGCATGAGCAGTAATACTCATCCTGCGCATGGGACACACAAAATTTATTCAACCAGGGACAGATTTAGATGCGCAAATATGGTCCGTGAAGGCTCTCTCCCCACACTAACAAGCGAGTGAAGACACGCACTGGAATGGTCTGAATCTGGGGCCACAGCACCTTCCAACGAGAAGAAGACTTGTGCACCACAGCACCTTCCAACGAGAAGACTTGTGCGTGAATAGTCCGAGCGTCTGGCCGTCTTCCCCCTGGAAGGAGCCTCTTCCTCCCGTTTCTGCCCCTTCTCCTTGCTCTGTGCTTGTTGGCTTCTAGCCTGTCCTGAGGCCAAGGGCAGAGGGAGGGTGGCACCCTCAGGAGGGCACGGGAGAGCATCTGCCTACGCTTCTGGCCTGGCACCCCACTCTTCCCCGACACCCCCTAAGAACCTAACTGCTTATCATCCCTAAATATGGCTCGTGTTTCCTCTTTCATGGCCTTTCCTTGTGCCATTCCTTCCAGCTGGAACTCCTTCTGCCCATGAAAATCTCAGCCTGCAAGGGTGAACTCAGATGGCACTTTCTCCATGAAGCCACTCTGGTCTCCTCACCCCACTATGCACCACTCACATAGATGACGAACGTTTGTTCCATGAGTGGAGGAAGCAAGGAAAGAATGACACACTCCTTGCCTCTGTGGTTCTCATGGAACTTCTTAGAGCACAGAAGGGCTGAGAGCACCTCCCGTCCAGGGGAGGTGAAGCTCCTTGGAGAGTCAGGACCCACGGCTGATGGCTGGCAGGGACTGATCCAATCAATTTAAATCCCGCAGCTTCTTCCACACGCGGTGCAGGCCTGCGGTCCTGCCTCTGCTGTTTTATCCAGACGAGGATGTGGTCTTGCTGATGTTGGATTTGTTCAGGAACCAGGAGTCTGATGTTTATAGATATTCCTTTAATGGAAGCATTAAGTGCCAAGGCTGTTTGTCCGAGGTCCTCTGGAAGAGCACTGAAAGCCTGTGTGTAACAGTTTGGGCAGAGGGCAAAATCAAGCTTCTCCAATCCAATCAGACCCTCCTTTGCATGGTCACCTTCCCTGGCAGCTATGCCCACCTACTGCCACCATCCTCCCGCCCCTGCCCCAGCCACCACACTGCTTTTGAGCCCAGAGAAGCTGCACTGAGATGTGCCAATGATGTTGCTAAATCTCTGGGGCTGCGGCTAATTATATTGGGCACTTCCACGGGGTGTAATCCCCCCCCCCGGGGCAGATGTCCTCGGTCACACTGCAAACCAGTCATGTCATCGTCCCCTGCCTGCAGGTCGTGATGGGCAAGGCGTCTCATGTGTAAAACAGTCTACAAACTGGAAGGGGCTGTACAACCCCAGGCTGCCTACCTGTGGAGCTCAGGGTCCGTGCTTTATGCTCCTTGGTGATGCCCTATCATCTCTTAGAATGGGAGGTTCACAGTTGGTGCCTACTAAATCCTAGTTGGTCAACTGAAGAGCGAGACCAGCCAGTGGGTTGTTCACCAGTACTTTCCTGTCAATGGGAGCTTTGGGGTGTGCGGGACAATCGACCTCCTCTCTGGGTGTGGCAGCTGGCATGGTCAGTTGGGTGTTGGTCCTGACTCCAGTCTAGCTGGGCGGGGAATTCCGTCTTCCAGTCATTTCTGCCATAGCTCCAGTGGCGGCAATGGGGGGGATGAGTGCTGCCACTCAGCAGCCGTGCTTCTGTGGGCAAAACACCTGACCCGGCCAAGCCCCGGTTTCCTCCTCTGCAAAATGAGGATGTTAAAGGAGGTGATTCCTAAAATTCCTTCCAGCTCAAGAATTTAAGATTCTTTCCTTGCATCAATTAGCAAGCATTTGGCTAAAATCCTGACCCCAAGGCCCTTGACCACACCAACACGGATAATCTCGCATAATAGCCAGGTCCTCCTTCTCTCTTTTTCCTGTCCTCTGCGTCAACGTGGTTTTAAGGGTGGCCCCCTTCTTGGGTGCAAAATGGTGGCCCAAGCTTATTGTCTGCCAAGAAAGAGTGAAAATCTTTCTCCAGCTACAGGTTACAAGTCCTCTCAGTCCGACTGGCCAACTGAGGACACAGCTCCCCCGATCCGTGCTGAATGCTGGGGGGATGTCACGTGCTGACGGGGTGCGAGTCGGCCACGTTGAAGTGTCAACCACACGCCCAGCTTGCTTTTCCTGCCTCCCTTGGCACAGGCACCAGAGCCTCAGTTTGGAGTGTGAGGAAGAAGGGTTGACTGTCCCTGAACCAGGGAGCCTGAGGCTGAAAGGAGGAGCCTCTGGCTCAGAGCTGGCATCTTCTCCCGCAGCTCGTGGCTCCAGCACGGAGCAGTGGGCCCGTGAGAGACACCCCCCTCTCTCCAAGCAGCCAGTACCTGCAGGACCCCTGAGCCCAGG
The DNA here is from genome assembly GCF_030445035.2 of Dasypus novemcinctus. Taxonomy (NCBI): domain Eukaryota; kingdom Metazoa; phylum Chordata; class Mammalia; order Cingulata; family Dasypodidae; genus Dasypus; species Dasypus novemcinctus. The sequence goes on along the minus strand of NC_080687.1, from coordinate 11,749,564 downwards.
CCTGGGGGCTCCACAGCTCACCAGGGTCCATCGTGGCCCTGTGGTGCCATCCCAGGCTGCCACCTCGCCCATCTCGTCTCCACCACTGTCCTCTTCCCTCCCTCTGCACCTGCAGACACACCTGCCTCAGGGCCTTTGCACGAGCTGTTTCCCCCACTGAACGCTCTTCCTGGAAATCCCACTCAGTTCTTTCTTGAATCTCCCCTTCTTGACAAGGCCCACCCTGACCACTCTACTTCCTGCACACCCTCCCTCAGCAGGCACCCCTGGTATCCCTTACCTTTTCTTTTTTTTTTAAGATTTATTTTATTTTTCTTCCCCTCCCCACCTACCTGCCCCCGGTTGTCTGCACTCTTGTGTCCATTCGCTGTGTGTTCTTCTGTGTCCGCTTGCATTCTCGGTGGCACCAGGAAACTGTATCTCTTGTTGTAGCATCATCTTGCTGCGTCAGCTCTCTGTGTGTGCGGTGCCACTCCTGGGCGGGTTGCTGCTTTTTTTTTGCGCGGGGTAGCTCTCCTTGCGGGGTGCACTCCTTGTACATGGGGCTTCCCTACACAGGGGACACCCCTGTGTGGTATGGCACTCTTTGTGCGTGGCAGTACTGTGCATGGGCCAGCTCCATATGGGTCAAGGAGGCCCTGGGTTTGAACCGCGGACCTCCTATATAGTAGGTGGATGCTCTATCAGTTGAGCCACATTCGCTTCTCCCTCTACTTTCCTTTTATTTTTCCCATGGCATTTTTCATCTTCTCTCATACTCTAGAATTTATTTATTACATTCATTGTCCATGACACCCCCAATAGAAACCTGGTCTGTTCATTCACGGCCATCCTCCAGATGCCCAAAGCAGCACCTGAGGTAGAGTAGGTGGTGATTAAATATTTGGTGAAGGAATGAATGAAAGGGATGCAGGGTGAGACCCAAAGGCTGCATTCTTTTCTTATGGAAAGGGCCCGGATGCTCATTCCCCCAGGACTGTCTCTGCTTTGAAAGAGGAGCTGGAAGCCTTCCCCATGCCACGTTTGCTAATGCTCCTGTATCCTCCTTCTGCGTGCTATTTGCATATACCTTTGTTCAGCTGACAATTCCCAATGCATGCTCCACCCACTCAGCTCCCACGTTTGCAGCTGATTAAATGCTCTGTGCTCACTCGTCTGATCACCCCAACCTGCGTACTCAGGCGCCCACACTTTGCCACATCCCGGGGGCACAAATGAGGCAGGGCACGAGACCAAAGGCGCTGGCTCCCCATCTGCCCCGCCACGGCACGGGTGAGCCCTAGGAGTAAAGGAGTTTCCCATCGCCGACTGCCCTTTGCATTTCCATAGCATTCTAGAGTTTTCTAACATTTTTTGTGGATACTCCCACATTCAGAGATCAAAAGAATCCTGTGAATTAGAATGAGGCTCATGTTTCCAGTTTTATGAGGAAACTGAGGCTCAGAAAGATGCCACATAGGGCGCAGGATCAGTCAAGAGCTTTGTACGGCTGGTGGTTCCTCAGCATGAAATTGGCTTATGCAGTGATCAATACCACGATCATGGTACCACCCGCGCACCAGGCAAAGTAATAATTCACCTGCAGTAACATCTCACACCCTCAGGGGTAAGTTTGGTTGTTGTCACCCCCATTTTGTAGATGAGAACACTGAGTGAGGTCATTTGCCCTGAGCTGCACAGCTGATGAGAAGCCGACTCAGGATTTGAACCCAGGACACTGGCTCTGGTGTCCACACTCATGACTGCCCTCTGCCGTTCACACCGAGGCCCTGTCCGTGCTCAGGACTGCCATCCGGCTCCTGGGAGTGGCGGGGCCTCCGGTCCCCTCCAGGGTCCCCCGGTGTTGAGCAGGGATCCCCACCCTAAACACCCAAGGTGGCTGAGCCCAGGGCACCCACGCTGGACGAATGAGAGCCCAGCAGTTTATCCATCAGAGCCTGGGGAGGAGGCTGCTGCCCGCCTCGAAGGGGTGGCCTGGGGGCAGAGTGGACCTGCGGGGGCGGCTGCACCGGCTTCTCGGAAGCAAGAAGGCGGGTGCCCCTGGCTCCCAGGGGAGGGGGTGGGCCTGTGTGGATGACTCTGTGGGTGGGCAGGGACCCCACCCCTTTAGGCTGAGGACCTGGAGGCTGACAGGGAAGAGCCGTTCCCCCTGGGTGGGGCCTGCCCCTGGGTGGGAGCCTTTCCCTGGGGGTCCTCCCCTGGGTGGGGTCCTTCTCCCCTGGGCGGGGTCCTTCCCCCTGGGCAGAGGGCCTTCCCCCCGGGTGGGGGTCCTTCCCCCCGGGAGGGGTCCTTCCCCTGGGTAGGGGTCCTTCCCTACTAGGTGGGGTCCTTCCCCCTGGGTGGGGGCCTTCCCCTGGGCGGGGTCCTTCCCCCTAGGTGGGGGTCCTACCCCCAGGTGGGGGCCTTGCCCTGAGTGGTCCTTCCCCACTAGGGGGGGACCTTCCCCCTGGGTGGGGGCCTTCCCCCCGGCAGGGTCCTTCCCCCTGGGTAGGGGCCTTTTCCTGGGCGGGGTCCTTCCCCATTAGGTGGGGGCCTTGCCCCTGGGCCGGCGCCTATCTGGCCAGAGCAGGAGAGCTCCAGGCCAGGTCTGGGGCCCCGTGCGTGCGCGGCGTTTCTCGGTCTCCCAGCAGCAGGCGCCTGGAGGAGGGGGTTGCCCTCGGCCCCTCCTGCCGCCCCCCCACCTGGCTTGGCTGCGGGTGCGGCCTGAGCTTCCCGTTTCCTCGGGCCCCAGCAGCCTGGTCCGCTGGTGAGAGCATCCTCTTCCAGGGGCTGCGAGGCCCTGCCGCCCGGCGGGTGACTCAGGCGGGCTTCCTAGAGGTGGAGAACAGGCCGAGCACATTCCAGGGGCCCACCTGCTCCTTCTTTACTGTGTCAGGGACTGTTGATGTGCTGGTCTCATCCAGCTCTCAGCCACCGGCCGCCTGGCGCTTGTTCCTCTGTGCCCGGCACAGGACTCACCTCTCTGGGGGCTCTTTTTTTTTAAAGATGTATTTCCCCCTCCCTCCATTGTCTGCTCTCTGTGTCCATTCACTGTGTCCACTTGCATTCTTGTCAGTGGCACCAGGAATCTGTGTTTCTTTTTGTTGCATCATCTTGCTGCGTCAGCTCTCCGTGTGTGCAGCACCGTACCTGGGCAGGCTGCGCTTTTTTCACGTGGGACGGCTCTCCATACGGGGCACACTCCTTGCACGTGGGGCGCCCCTATGCGGGGGCACCCCTGTGTGGCTCGGCACTCCTTGTGCGCATCAGCACTGCGCGTGGGCCAGCTCACCACATGGGTCAGGAGACCCTGGGTTTGAACCCTGGACCTCCCATGTGGTAGGCGGACGCTCTATCAGTTGAGCCAAGTCTGCTTCCCCCTGAAGGCTCTTGTATGCCTGGGGACAGCTCTCTGAAGAGGAGAGCAGGAACGTGGGGTACCCCAGGGAGCTTCGGTGAAGCAGATGCCCTCGGGGAAGCAACAGCAGAGAGAAGGAGCTTGGCTGGAGAGCGCAACAGGCGCCGCCTCCCGCCTCGGCTGCTCGAGCTGCGTGGCCTTCTCCACCACCACCACAGCAGCCCTTGTGGGTGCTTGCTAGGGCCAGGCCCTGTGCTAAGTATTTTACATGCATTATCTCATTCGAGCCTCAGGACAACCCTGGGAGGGGACCTTTGTTTCACAGATGAGGACAGGAGGCTTAGGGGCTGGAGGTGGAGTTATTCACCGGAGGTCATGCATTTAGTAAACAGCTGGGATTTTTTTAAACAACATCTATTTTTATTATTTATTTATTGCCATTTTCACCACTGTTAAGTGTATAATTTAGTGTTATTAACTATGTTCACAATATTGTGCTCCTATAACCACCATCTGTTACAAAAACTTTTCCTTTACCCCAAATAGAAGCTCTGGACCCAAGAAGCAGTAACTTCCCATACTTTCCCCCAGCCGTTTTGGTAACCTCTAGTCTACTTTCTGAATTTGCCTATTCTAGATATTTCACATACGTGGAATCAGACAGTATTTGCCTTTTTGTGTCTGACTTATTTTACTCAGCACGTTTTCAAGGTTCATCCGTGTTGTAGTGTGTGTTGGAACTTTATCCCCTTTTGTGGCTGAACAATATTCCATCGTGGGAATACACACATTGTGTTTATCCATCCCTCGAGGGGTGGACATGTGCTGTTTTCCGCTTCGGGCTGTTGTGAAGAATGCTGCTCTGAACATTGGTGGACAAGCATGTTTGAGTTTCTGCTTTCAGCCCTTTGAGGTAAACCCCGAAGAGGGGAATTGTTTAACTTTTTGACCATTTTACATTCCCACCAGCAATTCATGAGGGTTCCAGTTTTCCACATCCTCACCAACACTTATTCTTTTCCATGTATTTCATAATCGCTTTCTAGTGGTTGTGAAATGTATCTCACTATGGTTTCGATTTGTATTTCCCTAATGACAATAGCTGAGATTTGAAAGTAGGTCATTTTTCTGTTGCCTCCCCCTCTCTTTACCTTCCTCCTAGTTCTTCTTCTCAACAAATATTTATGGCATCTAACGTGTACATTGGTGGATAAAACAGAGGTTGCTTGCATTGTAAGGTCCCACGTTAAGATGCAACATGAAAGTGCTGCCTTGACCACCTTGAGCCTCGCAGGGCTAAAAAAGCACCAGCTGTGAGTTCTCCTGCTCTTGCCAGATGTGCTCCACCCAGCAGGTAAGGCTCCTGTGGTGGTTTGGAGCTCTGTACCCCCCAAAAAACATGTTCTTACATGATCCATTTTTGTAGGTGTGACCCCATTGTAAGTAGGGTCTTCTGATGAGGCTGCTTCAGCTAAGGTGTGGCCCACCTCAGTCAGGATGGCTCTTAATCCTAGTACTGGAGTCCTTTATAAGTGGAATGAAACACAGACAGGAAGAGGAAAAGCCACTGAGGGAGCCAGAAGCTGAAACAGAACCCAGAAGAGAAGGGAGCAAGAAGCCAGGAGAGGCCACCACGTACATAGCCATGTGACAGAGGAGCCAAGGACCAAGGATCACAGGCAGCCAGTCTTGAAACACTAGTCTTTGGGGAGAAAGCATTGCCTTGGTGATGCCTTGATTTGGATTTCTCCTAGCTTCAACTGTGAGCCAGTAAACTCTCATTGTATAAGCCAACCTATTGCATGGTATTTGCTTAACAATGAGGATACTAAAACACCTCCCCACCTTGCCACTTTCCCCATCAGCTGGACCAGCTTCACCTACCTGGTCTTCAACCTAAAGAGATATGAACTGCTGTGGTCTCATCTGTCCAGTGCTGGTGTCCCGAGTTCAGCCACCTCATGCTGCTTATGTATTTGCAAGTCCTGGATGTAAGAAATGGGGTACATGTTCTTTTACCTGCTGTGGGAGGCAAGTTAAGTGATATCCATAGAAATGCCCTTCAGTATAACAAGGAAATGAAGCATAGGACCTCTGCAGGAGTCCTAGCCACACTAAGGAATTACGACTACTATGCAAGTCGAGTTCCAGAATCTGTTAAGAACGCACTTGTTCCTTAAAGGAGAGTTCATTTTCTTAACTAGGAGGACTTGATTCTCAGGTTAGTACATATAAAAATTAATTGGATGGAACGGAGTGTGTAAAAGACAACCAGCAAGATGGTAGCAGAGTAAGGAGCTCCTAGAGCCAGCTCGTATTACAGGGCAGTTAGTAATCACCTAGAACTATCTAAAGCACCTGTTTGGGGGTTCCAGGAGACCAGAAGAGCACCCTGCAACATCCTCGAAGGAATGGAAGGAGGAGACTTCCCATCTGCAGAAAAGATTCTTGAGTAGAATACTCCTGGAGGCTGGTGTCTATACTCTACTGGTGGCACAAGCCACCTTGGGAGCTATTTCGTGGCTGGAATTGGAAGCTCTGCTTCCCAAAAACAGGGAAGGAAGAGACAACTGGGCACCAACTTCAGCTACTCATTAGTAAATTCGACTGGCTAAAGTATAATCCTAAGAACAGCTAGAGTTTGAAACTGTCCAAGTCAGAAAGAGACCAGCAGTTGCCATCTTAACTCTACCCCAGCATGAGGGGAAGCGGGGCAGACTGAAAATCACAGTGCTGGTAGGAACCTGCTTCTTTCCATCCAAATGGAATTGCAGCTCTAACCTAAGCCCCAGCCCCACCTCAGGCAGGGAGGAAGCTGGAAGAACCTGAGCCAGGCTCTCCGGGAAACTACAGATCCTGCCACAGAGGTCGATGATTGTCCTACTCTGGTGGTGCAAGCTGCCCCAGGAGCTATTCTGTGGCTGGAATTGGAAGCTCCGTTTCCCCAAAACAGGGGAGGAAGAGACAGTTGGCCACCAATTTCAGCTACTGATCAGTAAATTCGGCTGGCTAAAGTACAACTCTAAGAGCAGCTAAAGTCTGGACCCATCCAAGTCGGGAAGAAGCTGGTAGCCGCCTTTTGACTCTGCCCCAGCAAGAGGGGAAGCAGGGTTGGCCAAAAATCACGGCAAAGGTAGGGTCTAATTTCTTTCACCCAGATAGGCCTGCAGCCCTAGCCTATGCTTCAGCCCTACCTCTAGGAGGGAGGAAACTGGCAGGTCCTGCACCAGCCTCTCTGGGTAACTGCAGGTATATTTGGTTGGCACATACTGAATAATCGGAAGTCTGCTGGGACAACTGTGGTCATCTTGGACCCGCACAGCATAGACTGCTGCTCACACCTGCAGCACCATCCCTGCCCCAGGCAGGGGAGAAAAGGGCTTGAAATTTCATCAGTCTCTCTGGGTAACTACAGTCTAGGCCTGTATGATTTGGATTATTACACACAGCTGTGGCTCTGTCCCTACCCCTGGCAAAGAAGAAAGTTGGGAGAAGCTTCATCGGTCTCTGGGGCAATGAGGGCAGCTTGAGTCTCCACAGCTTATAGCACCAACTACATCCTTGGTTCCTATTATACAACCAGCAAAGGAGAAAGGGCAAGAAAGTCCTAATCTAAAGAGAGAAACTGCACCCAGAAAAAATACTCTAGTAAGCCAGATGCCAAGAAACCAACAAAAAATTATAATCCACACAAAGAAACAGGAAGATACGGCCTAGTTAAAGGAACAAGATAAGCCTCCAGATAACACAAAGGAGTTGAGACAACTAATCATAGATGTTCAAACTAATCTCCTTAATAAATTCAATGAGATGGCTAAAGAGATTAAGGAGATTAAGTAGACTTTGGGTGAGCCAAAGAAGAATTTGAAAGCATACATAGAACAATAGCAGATCTTACGGGAATGAAAGGCACAAGAAATGAAATAAAAAATACACTGGAATCATATAATAGCAGATTTGAGGAGGCAGAAGAAAGGACTGGTGAGCTTGAAGAAATGACCTCTGAAAGCAAACATACAGGAGAACAGATGTAGAAAAGAATGGAAAAAATTGAACAAGGTCTCAGGGAATTAAATGACAGCAAGAGACATGCAAACATATGTATCACAGGCGTCCCAGAAGGAGAAGAGAAGGGAAAAGAGACAGAAGGAATATTTGAAGAAATAATGGTAGAAAATTTCCCAACTATTGAAGATATCTATGTCCAAGAAGCACAACATTCTCCAATCCAAATAAATCTGAATAGACCAACTCCAAGACACATAATAATCAGAACATCAAATATTAAACACAAGGAGAGAATTCTGGGAGCTGTAAGAGAAAGCAATGCATAACATATAAAGGATTCTCAATAAGATTAAGTGCCAATTTCTCATCAGAAACCACAGAGGCAAGAAAAGAGTGGTATGATTTATTTAAGATACTGCAAGAGAAAAACTTTTAGCCAAGAAACTTATATCCTGCAGAACTGTCTTTCAAAAATGAGAGTGAAATTAGAATATTCACAGATAAACAGAAACTGAGAGAGTTTGTAACCAAGAGACTGGCTTTGCAGGAAATATTAAAAGGTGTGCTACAGCCTGAAAAGAAAAGCAGGAGAGAGAGGCCTGGAAGAGAGTCTAGGAATGAATATTATATCAATAAAAGTAATTAAAAATGTCAAAAGAGTGGTGAAAATAAAATATGACAGATAAAACCCAAATAGTCAAGAATAAACTTCACCAAGGATGCAAAGCACTTGTATTCAGAAAACTGCAACTCACTGTTAAAAGAAATTTTTAAAAAGACCTAAATAATTGGAAGAACATTCCATGCTCAGAGATTGGAAGACTAAATATCATTAAGATGTCAGTTCTACTCAAACTGATATACATATTCAATGCAATCCTGATAAAAATTCCACTGGCATTTTTTAAGTAAATGGAAAACACAATTATCAAATTTATTTGGAAGAGTAAATGGTCCTGAATAACCAGAAACATCTTAAAAAGGAAAAGCGTAGTTGGAGGACTCTCATTTCTGGACTTTAAATCATATTTCCTAGGGAAGCAGATGTGGTTCAGGCAACTGAGCTCCTGTCTACCACATGGGAGGTCCATGGTTTGGTTCCTGGTGCCTCCTAAAGAAGACAGTGAGCTGATGTGAAAAGAGGACAAAACAAGATGACAGAACAAGAGACACAAGAAGAAAAACATAATGAGAGACCCAAGAAAGCAAGGAGCAGAGGTTCCCAGTGCCTCCTAAAGAAAACAAGCAAGACAGTGAGCTGATGTGACAGGCAGGTGCAGTAAGATGATGCAACAAGAGATACAAGAAAAAAAAAAAACAATGAGAGACTCAACAAAGTAGGGAATGAAGGTGGCTCAAGTAATTAGGAGCCTCCCTCCCACATCAGAGTTCCCAGGTTCTGTTCCTGGTGCCTCCTAAAGACACAGCACACAACAAAGTGCAAACTATGAGGGGGTGGGGATAAATAAATAAATAAATAAATAAATAAATAAATAAATAAAATCTTTTTTAAAAAAGAGGACAAATATTAAATTGTATTACCTAGCTACAGTGGTAAAAACAGTGTGGTACTGGCATAAAGGCAGACATATAGACCAATGGAACTGAACTGATGGTTCAGAAACAGAACCTCATATCTATGGTCAAGTGATTTTTGACAAGCCTGTTAAACCCACCCAGCTCGGGCAGAACAGTCCATTCAACAAGCGATGCTGAGAGAACTGGACATCCATAGCCAAAAGAAGGAAAGAGGACCCCTATCTCAGACCCTATACAAAAATTAACTCAAAATGGATCAAAAACCTAAATATAAAAGCAAGAACCATAGAGCTTCTAGAAGAAAATGTAGGAAAATATCCTCAAGATCTGGTGGTGTATTTTAAAGGAGATAAGAGGAGGACTGAGATGGACTACAGAAGTTTAATGTATGTAAAACTTTTAAGTAGCTTTACTGTAAAACTGTGGAAATGTACAGAATTTATGGTAACACCTTATAATGAGTTACAGCTGGTTTATAAATGGGGATGTGGCTGAGGATGGTGGTCTAGGGATGTAAATGCCAAGTGACAGAAAGCTAGAGAACAATCTAGGAACTGAATGGCTCATTAAACTCAGAGGTGGATGAGAATTGTGATGATGGTACAGATGCAAAAGTGTCCTTTGGAGATAGAGCAAATGTACATCACTATTGTAGGGTGGTGAGAAGTAATAATGTATATTCTTGTATCTATGCCAAAGATGTACTGTGTTAATAATGGGGGAGGTATGGAAAAAGTGTGCCAAATGTATGCTATACCTGGTAATAATCAGATGATATCACATAATCTGTAACAAATATTCCATCATGATGTGGTGTGTTCATAGTGTTACTATTTTTTATTGTTTATGTATATTTATGTGTGAGAGATATACTTCAGTAAATTTTTTAAAAATCAACTGGATGGGACTAGAGCTTCACATTTACTTTATTCATTGATGATCAACAATTTTATCTAGTTACTTAGGAGTAGAAAGTAGAATTAAAAATTTCATCTTGATTAATCAACCAGACCAATTTTTAAATTTGGAGAATTTATAAAGTTAATATATTTTTTCTCCTTTTATTCATAGAAATGAAAGGTTTAGTTCCAACTGATTATCTAGGACATTTGTTTAATCAACATTCCTATCAAGTTAACCATATATCTTTACTGCACAGAACCATAGGTTCTTATAGGACTATTACTTTGTTTGTCCTAGTTATTTTTAGAAGTTTTTCTACTTCAATTATGTATACACTAAAATGCCATTGTATATTTTGATGCAATAGATTTCTTTAAAATTTTTCTTTATAATAAATTATTTAATTAAAAAAAGGGGGGAGGATCTTGCCTTCACCAAAGGGGTGAATCAGAGGTGGTCAGAGCACACCAACTTTACTTAATCCTTGCTTTGCTGTCTCCCAGGTCATCTAAGCCTTGCCCCACGCCAGCCCCACATGGAGAAAGCTTCCCCCATGCAGCCCCTGAAGTTCTTCTCTTGGCTTTTAGAGTCATTCAAAGGTGGACACATCGAGCAGCCTCAGGACATTGAGGCCCTTGGACTTACCTGTCTGAAACTTGGGGAGAACTAATGGCTGGAGATAGAAATTTGGGAGTCAGCCTTTAGGAGTGAGTACATTTGTCCAGAAAAGGTATGTAGAGGAGGAAAGAAAGGACAAAGCCAAGGACAGAAATGGGTGGTGGTGGAGCTTGGGAATCCATGTGTGGGTGAAGAAGAGATGCTTAATATATGTCGGAAATTTTTCTATATTAAATTTTCCTCATTCTTTTTCTTTTTCCATGTTGAAATATGGAAAACATCTTTGTTTTTTCTTTCTCTTTTCTTTCATCTATGTACCTATTTTATTTATTATATTCCCATGATACCCTACGAGATGCTGTTTTCTATTCACACAGTCCCATTTTGCTGGGCATTTGGGTCGTTTCTGATCTTCAGCTCTCTGAGACATCGCTGCAGTGACCTGGGCATTTTCCTGGCTTCTGCTGAGAAACGCCATCCTGCAGCTTAGGTCAGAGCTCTCTGGAGCTGTTCTTATCATGAGGTGGATCTGTTCTCCAGCTTGGTGATACAACTTTCTACCACCCCCCTCTTCAGCCCTTGGGGTCTGTGGGGCCTCCTCACATCACAGACTTAGCTTGTTGCCCCATCACCAACCCCTGGCCTTGTCAGTTCTCCTTCTTTTTTCTTCCATATCCCATGGGGCTAACAGGGCCCCCTCACCCCAGTCTCCCAGTTTTCCTAGCCATTCCTCACTGCCACCAGATTTGTCTTTCCTGAAACATCATTTCCCTGCTCAAAACCCTTCAGAGGACCTGAGTCTAGATGGGAAATAAAGTTCGAAGGCCTTAGCCTGCCTCCAGCTGCACCAGATCAAAATCACAAATCCTGACTGCACCTCCTACTTTGATTCTGCCCCCAGCCCACCCCCTGCACCCAGGCCCTCACCTCAAATAATGCAGCCTCCATGGATCCTTGTCTAATTCCCCAGATGTCCTCATCACTCCTTTTGCCAGCAAAATGACTTGGGGAGACAGAGAAACGAGTTTTTATTCTAGGGTACTTATATTATTATAGTTGTTTGTTTGCCTGTGTATCTCTAGAGCAGGGGTCTGTAAAATTTTTCTGTACATATTTTGGCTCTCTGGCCAAGAGGCAAAATCAAGGTTTTTCTGTAGGTACTTATGTAACAAGTGCGAACCAGTTTCCTTCCATTTTTTGATGCATGAAATTCAAATGAAAATGACAGGAAGCGGACTTGGCCCAGTGTTTAGGGTGTCTGTCTACCACATGGGAGGTCTGCGGTTCAAACCCCGGGCCTCCTTGACCCGTGTGGAGCCGGCCCACGCACAGTGCTGATGCACGCAATGAATGCCGTGCCACCCAGGGGTGTCCCCCGCATAGGGGAGCCCCACGCACAAGGAGTGCACCCCGTAAGGAGAGCCGCCCAGCGCAAAAGAAAGTGCAGACTGCCCAGGAATGGTGTCGCAAACATGGAGAGCTGATGCAGCAAGATGACATAACAAAAAAAGAGACAGATTCCTGTGCCACCGACAACAACAGAAGTGGACAAAGAAGAACACGCAGCAAATGGACACAGAGAATAGACAACCAGGGCGGGGTGGGGCGGGGGAGGGGGAAGGGGAGAGAAATAAATAAAATAAATCTTTTTAAAAAGTTTAAAAAAATGATAATGATAATAATTGAATACAGTTTTCTTTTTAATGCAAGTCTACTAATGAGAAAAATGGAATTTCTTTATGGACATTGTAATCTGAATTTCCTCTAATTTTATGTGTCACAAGATATTCTTCCTTTATATTTGTTTCAATTATTTTAAAATGTAAAACTTCAGTTTCTGGGCTCTACAAAAACAAGTGGTAGCCTGGATTTGCCCTGCAGGCTGTAGTTGGCTGATTCCTGCTCTTGAGGATGTTATAATCTCCTTGAAAGCAGGGCTTCTGACTTACTTATCTCAGTATCTCCTGTGTTACCTTGAAAAGTCTCAATGTATGTTTTTTAAATGAATGAATCCATTTATCAACCACAAGGGTCTTGCAGAGCAAGTACTAATATAAGCTAATATCTAATGATCTTAATTTTGCCGAAGACCATAGGGTCTTTGTGGGTGTTAATTAAGATTGACCATGAGGTGCAGCAGTGCTCAGAGATGTATTCACCAAGTGCAATGAATGTCTCATGATGGAGGAGGTTGTTGTTATGGGGGGAGGAATGGGGGGAGGGAGGTGGGGGATATATGGGGACCTCATACTCTTTTAATGTAACATTAAAAAAAAAAAAAAGACCAAAAAAAAGATGAGGCCAAACTGGTTCAGGGTGATTCCTAATTCAGTATGACTGGTGTCCTAATATGGAGAGGAAATTTAGACACAGAGAAGACAGCCGTGAGACAGAGCTACATGATGGATTGCCAGCAAGCCACTGGCAGAATCCTACAGATTTCAGAGGAAACACAGCCCTGCTGACACTTTGATTTTGGACTTCTAGCCTCCAGTGTGAGACAATAAATTCCTGTTGTTGAAGCCGACAAGTCACTGTTATAGCAGCCCAGGAAGCTAAGACAAACTCCCACAGTTCAACAGGGGCAAGACCAATGCAATCCAGTTGTTTGACTTAACACTTGAATCAGGACATGGCTGGTCAAAAATTAAATTCCTACTCTATGGTAGGATTGTTGCTAAATGCATTCAAAAGTGTAGTACTTGGGAGCTATTAAAATAATGGTATAGAAGATGATTTAACGATGTGGGGAAATGTTTCTAATATATTGTTAAGGAGAAGTGGTGAATTGAATTGTACCCCACTTCTGGTAACAAAGAATGTTTTAGTTTCCTAGCTGCTAAAACAAATATCCTACAATGGGTTGACTTAATGACAGGATTTATTGGCTCATGGTTTCAGAGGCTAGAAGGCCTGCTTCCTGCTGGTGTCAGTATCTTCTGCTGGCAGACAATCTTTGGGGTTCCTTGACTTTTCTGTCACATAGCCATGCCATGGAGGCATCTCCTCCAGATTCTGTTGACTTCCAGCTTCTAGCTGCCCCCCTGGCTTCTTTCTGTATTTGAAATTCACTTTGTTTATAAAGGACTCCAGTAATCTGGATTGAAGCCCAAACTAAGTCAACTGGGCCACACTGGTTCAGAAAACAGTCTGAATACCATGATCCCGTTTCTGTAAGAAAGCACATATTAATATTTATAGAAGGAAAGATAGAGAATGACTACCAGAATGTTGATAGTGTTTATCTCTGGGTGGTAGGATTTTGGTGTTATTTTCTTTGTTGTACTTATGTGCATTTCTATATCCTTTCTGCAAAGAACTGATTGCTTTTGTAATCAGAAAAAAATGTTTAAAAAAAGAAACCACAAAGAACTAAACATGGTAAAATGATCTCACTGTGGGTCACATGGATTTAAACAGAATGTGCTTGATCTTAGGTACATGTTTGTCAGTGATTTCCAACATCTAACACGTATACCATGCTGGATTTGAACACTAGTACTTTCTGTTTGGAATGTGGATTCATTTGACAAGTGAGAAAAATATACCAATTGAGATTAAAGTTTGACTTTGAATTGCTTTGAATTCAAACCAAAGAAGTTACTGTCAACTCTGTAAGTAGAACTTTTTTTTTGGCATAGTTATAGAATTGGGCTCCTTTTTTCTATTCTGTTGGGAAAGCAGTTCCAAAATGTCCAAATGTTCAGAATGTTCTAAAAGCATTGTGAGCAAATTAAATTCACCCGAGGACTAGTCAGACCTCCTTGAATCAATACCTGGAGGACTTTTAACAAACAGATAATCTTCCCTATGGGTTAAAACTTTGTCTTTTGCCAAAGGACAGTTCATGGTGCATGTTAGGATTCAATAAACGGCAGAATGAAATACCGAGTAAGAAGTTCCCAGCTGTTTGGCGCCACACTGTCACTGTTCTGGTACAAAACTGAAAAAGCGAGACACTGAGTGATTTTAAACCTGGTGGGCAAAATCTTCAGCCTAGATCAGTGTCTATGGAGGACCCCCTCAGGTAATTTAACTCTGGCAATATAGTGTGACATATGAAGCTTTACTCTTAAATTACTGAACTTCTTTTTTTTAAACAAACATTTCAGAACTCCTATAGCTGAGTGAGAAGTGTCCTTCAAAGTAGTTCCTAAGAAATAATTTATACTCTTTTCAAAGACGTTAAAATTCTGAAAAATGCTTTTGGAACTTTTCTTTCATAATTGCTCTCTGAGTTAGTTTATGGACAGAAGTGAGGAAGTCAGTCTTATCACTTTCTATTTATGCCAAATTTATAAATCAAAATGGCATTGTCCTAGCTGGGAAAAAAACATCAAGTTGTGCTCCTATTCATACCTTACACCAAAATAAAAGCCAGATGGATCTAATCTTTTTTAAAAAATGAAATCATAAACATCTGAAAAGGAATTATGGAAGAAATTGTTTTAATCATCTCAGAACAGGGAAGGCCTTTTGTAGTATGACACAACACATAGGAGATGTCAAAGAAAGACTGACAAATCTGACTATAGATACGAAAGAGACAGCATCCTGCCCCACGGAGTGTGAGCCCAATAGAGCATGGGCCCCATGGGGCCGGCACCCACTGTGGAGCGTGGGCCCCCATGGAGCCTGCTCCCCAACGGAGCGTGGGCCCTCACAGAACATGGTCCCTCACAGCGTGTGGTTCCCCCATGGAGCATGGTCCCTCACAGAGTGCAGTCCCCCAGGGAACATGGTCCCTCACGAAGCATGGTTCCCCGCAGAGAGTGGTCCCTTACAGAACGCAGGTCCCCATAGGCTGCGCTCACCCACAGAGTGCGGTTCCTCCAGGGAGCATACCTCTAGGAGCTTTGCTGCCACTGTGTCTGCTGGTACAGCTGTCTGCCTTCTGGATGAACCAAATGTGGAAAGCTGTCACTTTTCTTCCTACAGGGTTTAAACTAAGAATGATTAGACTGTAAATTGATTGTCTTGTTTAGCACATGAAGATACCTCTCGTTACATTTTGCTCCTTGGTAACATTTTTGTTTGTGGAGATTTTCTGCGTGAGAAACTTCTGGTAGAACAGCTATTACTTTGTATTTGATATTAACGTTTCATACTGACTTGACACTGACTTTTTCTTATGAAAATAGGTTTTTTTTCCTTTTTAAATGGCAATTCCATTTAACTGAATTTAAAAGCTTTCAATGAAAAAGCGTCCTGCTTTGTGTGTCTTTCTTTTATAATATTGAAGTATTTGGAAATGTCTATTTATTACTATAATTTTATATTTATATTATGATCTTATTATATAATATTACTATATATAACCTTATGTATTTATTACCATCGATGGTAAAAGAAAGAATAACAAAACAATAAGGAATAAAGAAACAACATGGAAAAAAGTTCAGTATGGTTTTTCTTTATGAAGTTGATTTGCATTAATCTTCTCCAAGAAGTATAAACACTTATGACAGATGCAAGAATAGGATTATCTTAAAAATTTCTAACTTCTCATGAAAGAAGAGGGAACAGTCGATGACTCACATTTGACAGATGGAGAAGGTGTGGGGAAAGGTCACTCTTACTAAAACCAGGCCAACCGATGGTACTGGGCCTTACATTTAGGAGATGGTGATGACCATGCTAATGATATGTTCTCTAGTTCTTAGTTACCACCTGATTGGATGATGGAGTCTTCACGAGTCCCTAATATAGAGCCTTTACAATGATTCATCCCTGGAGGGAGGGAAATAGCCACAGTTTTATTTTTTTAAAGCAGGAAGGACTTTATTATATGGGGGTCTTTCTTCCAGAGAGGAACACTGAACGATTTCGTTCTCTTTGTAAAGTGTGATTTGGTCTTTGATTTGGCCATTTCGTTTCACAAAGGAAGAGTTTCAGAGGTGTGAATAACTACAGGAGAGAGCGTGGCAAAACAAGTAAGAGAAAGTATGACACACAATGCGCCCCAACGGCTGAAAGGAAAACGGATCGTCACTAGTGTCGAGGACACTTCCTTGCTAAGTAAGGCCGGGTTGCAGTCAAGTCTGCGTTTCAGGGGAGAAAATGTTCTGGCCTGCAGAGGGGAAAACCATGCTGGGGGCAACACAAAGGGCTGACGGCGTGCGAGGCCAGCACACCGCAGAGGGAGGCTCCCGCACGGTGCCCGGCAGGTGTGCGTGTGTGCGTGCACCTTCCTCATCTCCCAGGCCCCTGCTGTGGGCTGAAGTGTGTCCCCCCAAAGACACGTTCACCTCCTAAAACCCTGTCCCAGCAATGTGACCAGATTTGGAAATAGGGTCTTTGCAGATATGATAAGGTGACAGTGAAGCCAAACTGACTTAGGGTGGGTGCAAACGCAATTCCTCCGGTGTCCTTGGAAGGTGGGGACAGCTGGCTAAGGACAGGCTCAGGGGAGAAGGCCATGTGAGGGTGGAGGCGGAGACCCGAGGGTGCCAGCTGCAACCCAGGACCCCACGGATGGCTGGCAAACCCCAGAAGCTAGAGGAGCCAGGAAGGACATGCCCCCCAGGGTTCAGACTTCCAGGCCCCAGAATCGGAGGCAAGGCACGTCTGTGTTTTAAGGCACCAGTCTGCCACAGCCCTAGGAAACTAAGGCCACCTCCACCCACATCCGGAGAACGCTGTAAAGCCCTCGCTTCAGGTTCAGTAGCATCACCAGAACCTTCTCCACCCTTCCTCACCATCCTCGGCAGAGCTGAGCCTCACAGCGACTGCTGTGAAAGGCGAGAGGGGAGGTTGTTTTGTCTTGCGTCATTTCGCTTTACATGAAAGCCTGTTTGTTTAGCCCAGGGATAAAAAGGATTTTATGTGAGTCTTTCATCAGCTCTCAGTCTATAATACGTTCAAACCCGTCCTTTGAATTGTCCCCTCTTGGTGTGCTTGAAGCACCAGCCTTTGCAGGCTTGGGTGTCCTTCCCAAAGGGAGAACAGACTTACCATGTACGCCACTCTGAGGTGGCAGGGGAGACACAACCCATGTTCGGGAAAACCGAGGAGAATCAAATTGCCCTGGAAGGAAAGCAGCGGAAGGAAAAGCGACAGGGAGATGAAATCGTTCTTCTTCAATTGCACGAGTCAAGGGTGGCCAGATAAGCTTCAGCTGACAGAGGCACCACTGAAGCTGCGGGCTCAGCATCACGCTCCGCAGTATTTGGGGGGTTTGGACTCTGAATCAGGAAATTCGATGGTCTCTACATGGTCATTACAATCTTCAGAAAAAACGTTTGAAGTTTCCCCATTGTCGGTCTTCAGAAGTTCTCAGTTGGTACCCACAGCCCCAGCGTCAGACATTCTGATTTATTAGCTGTGCTTTGGGATCGCCACTCTGGGCAGTTTTGATGCTAGTGGTCTCCAGATTATACTTAGAGAATGCGACCAGCTGGAGTGGGACTGAACCAGCAGCTGCTAGGAAGTTCCTGCCTTGCTGGGATTAGGAGCACAGATGCTGAGGGACAAATCTGGTTGGCATTCCAGCTCCACCACTTACTGTATCTACTTGCTCAGAGAACTCAAGCTCTCCATGACCCAGTTCCTACGGGATATGGGATGGCACATAAAGTGCATCGGAAGGGGATTGGCATACAGGAAGTGCCCAATATATTTGCATTATTATTATTGTTGTTATTGAGGTTTCACTATCATTGCATATCTTTAACTTATGGCTTTTAATATTACGTTTAGATAAACGTTTTCATAAACTGGTTATCATGCAGGACTTCATCATAGGACAGTCCACTGATAAATCCTGTCCATTAGAACCTCTTCTTGTTTGGGACTGGTTTTGCTCCTTTCTGGGAAGAGCTTTGTCCAGGTCATGCCAATGTTACTTTCCGAAATGTCGGCCTGCCCTCTTTGCTTGCCTGTATTGCTGTGGATCTCTCACACTGACAACCGGGGCACCAGGATGACCCGGGGCAGTGGTCTGAGGCTGGGGGCTTGGGCAGCCAGAGGAGACAGTAGGCTGGAGAGCAGCAGGAAAGCCCCTGGTGCAGTGCTGGGCTCAATCCACAACGTGGAGATGGAGATGTGATATGGCGCAGGCGTGCAGTCTGGAATGGGGCCGTCTCAGTTACGAGAGTTGAGGATAAAGGCAAGGATGGGACCAGGCGGGCCAGGGGTGCAAACGCCAGTGCCAGTGAGCCCTGTGGAGAACAGGGGAGCTGCTGGCAGCCAGCTGGGCTGATGGGGTTCTGGGTTCTGAAGGGAGGAGGTGTGAGCTCAAGAAGGAACAAGGCGCCAGCACCAGAAGGCTCTCAGTGAGGGAGGCAGCCCCTTGCCCTGGCAAGGAAGCCAAGGGACTCTGCCTAATGCTACCTAATAGGAAGCATCCTCTTAGAAAGGGTCAGGCCAGGCCAAGGAGGAAAAGAATGGGAACCCCTGTCTGTTGGGTGCTGCAGGGGACCCAGCTGGCCCCGATGTGCCTGACTCGCAGCTGTGCACTTAGCTCCACCCACTCACCAAGCAATGGACTGGGCAGCAGTGACTGAGTGTCTGCACAGTGAGAAGGGTGGCTCTTCTCGTCAGAGCAAAGCCAGGAACGCGATGGCGCCTCTTTCCCCCTTTGCTCCCTCAAAGGGGCCATAACCTTCCGAACGTCCCCCTCGATGGCCTTTTCAGGACTGGAACTGGCAGGACTCTGACAGAGAACGCCGTGCCCAGAGCACCCTGGCTGGGTGGCTTTCACTGACCTCAAACAGAATTTTCCTTTCCTACGTCATCACCCCAACGCCTCTTGCTGACCAGGTAGGTAGAAGCTCATTTGACAGTATGAACTGGAGCCCGGATAATTAAGGCTGACTATCTTTTTGCTTGTGAAGAAACCACCTTATTTTAGAACCATTATCCATCTGCTGAACTATAAAGTTAATTAGCAGGGAAAGGGTCAGAACCCCGCAGGAGACCACTTCTACCACATCTCAGGCTTTGAAAATAGGAAGGGACTAGAGGCAACTTATCAGGGGGCTGGTTTGTATTTATTTGTAAATATTTAGTGTTTATATGTCAGATGAGAGAAGTAAGCTTAAGGTAATTTGGTAGGAAAGAGTCCATGACAAAAATTCCTGTTATAGATATTTTTTCTCTCCATTCAAAACACACTCATATCACTCAGGATTCTCTAGAGAAACACAAAAGCATGTGTGTCTGTGAGTATGTTTATGTGTAAATTGAGGACTTGGCTCATGATTGCAGGAGCTGGCAAGTCTGAAATGTGTTGGGCAGGTGAACAGGCTGGAAACTTAGGCAGAATTGGTTGATTTTGATGGTAAATTTCATGTGTCAGTTTGGCTGGGTTACGGTGCCCAGTTGTTTGCTCAGGCAAGCACTGGCTTGCTTGTTATGCTGAGGGTGCTTCATAGATATATTAGCATCGATAGTCAGTTGATTGCATCTAAGGTTGATTGCATTTACAATCAACAAAGGAGATTATCCTCAGCAATAAGTGGATTCTCTTCATCCAATCAGTTAGAGGCCTTAAAGCCAGAACTGAGGATTTCAGAAATTAGAACACATTCCTGCCTCTGCTTCACCAGCCAGCTTCTCCTGCAGAAGCCAACCTCTCCTTCATTCGAGCTTCCAACTTGCAGCCTGTCCTATGGAATGTGGGCTTGCCAATTCCCATAGTCTCCTCAGCCAATTCCTGCAATAAATCTCTTACTGTTTACAGACAGACACACTCATATAATCCCCTATTGGTTCTGTTTCTCTGGAGAAACTTGACTAATGCAATGATGCAGTCTTGAGGCAGAATTTCTTCTTCTCTGGGAAACCTCTCTTTTTGCTCTTGTAGGAATTTGATATTGTTTATGAATTCCAAAAATAGATTTTGGGTTGTGTTGGTAAACTGGTCTGTTCCTCTGGGCATATTAGATTGTGTTAAAATTCAGAGATTTCACTTGATTAAATTATGATTAGGGTTTTGATTTGGCCACATCAGTAGGGAGTGGGGACTTACAGAGAAAATGACATGGCAGAGGAGAGAGTTGGAGATTTGATGCTGAAGCCCCAGGAAATAAACACACAGGAGAAGAACACAGAGGAATAGAGACGATCCATAGATTTGGCAGAGACCCTGGGAAGAGAGAAAGCCTGATAGCCTACAGCTGGCCTTGTGAAGAGAGCAGAGCAGCTGAACTGGAAAGAACTGAGCCAGGGAGAGAGACAAAACCTGAAGGAACTGGGACCACAGAGCCTTAGGAGGAAGAGGAAGACTGAATCCTTGCAGAGATTGGCAGCCATCTTGCTCCAACACGTGGCAACAGACTTTGGTGAGGGAAGTAACTTATGCTTTATGGCCTTGTGACTGTAAGCTTCTACCCCAAATAAATACCCTTTATAAAAGCCAACAGATTTCTGGTACTTTGCCTCAGCACTCCTTGGGCTGACTAATACAGCTCTTTTTTTTTTTTTTAAGATTTATTTTTATTTATTTCTCTCCCCTACGCACCCTCCCACCCTGCCCCGTTTGTCTGTTCTCTGTGTCCATTTGCTGCGTTGTTCTTTTGTCTGCCTCTGTTGTCATCAGCGGCATAGGAATCTGTGTCTCTTTTTGTTACGTCTCTTTTTACTGCATCATCTCTCCGTGTGTGTGGTGCCATTCCTGGGCAGGCTGAAATTTCTTTCGTGCTGGGCGGCTCTCCTTAGGGGGCGCACTCCTTGTGTGTGGGGATCCCCTATGTGGGGACACCCCTGTGTGGCATGGCACTCCTTGAGCGCATCAGCACTGCACATGGGCCAGCTCTACACAGGTCAAGGAGGCCCGGGGTTTGAATCATGAACCTCCCATGTGGTAGATGGATGCCCTAACCACTTGACCAAGTCCGCTTCCCTAATACAGCTCTTAAAGCCTTCAACTGATGGAATGAATCCCACTCATATTATCAAGGGTATTCTTCTTTACTTAAAGTCAACTGATTATACGATTGGGACATACTTAAAGTGAAAAGTCATTTGCTGTTTATTTGAATCAAAATACCCAGTTTTAACTGGGTATCCTGAATTTTCTTCGCTAATTCTGGCAGTGGTGTTTGTTTGTTATAACTTTTTATTTTGAAATAATTTCAAATGTAACAGGACAGTTGCAAAATAATACAAACCCTGTACAGAGAATTCCAACATACCCCATCCCCCCAAATATCCAGATCCAACAATTTTAACATTTTGCCACTTTGCCATATTTATCTATCATCCACCCATTTATCTATCTAGGTACCTAGCAAGCTGCTAGCTATCATCTATGTCTATCTATCTACTTATCATCTACCTATCTATTCTCCTTGAACACATAATATTTCCATGTGCACTTCCACAAACAAGGATATTCACTTATGTAATCACCTTAAGTGCAACTATCAAGTTCAAGAAATTTAACATTGATACAAAGCTTTCATTCTATATTTCAAATTTTCTTATGTCCCAATAATGTCCTTTTAAGCCCTTTCTCCTCCATTCTATGATATCATCCAGTATCATGTATTGCACTTAATTGTCATTATAGCTTTAGTTTCTCTTTATTTTTTAAATTGTGGAAACATATATACAACATTAGTCTTCCTATCCCAAACACTCCCAAGCATGCCATCAGTGGAATTAATCACATTCACAATGTTACAGTACCCTCACCAACCATCCATTACTATTCTTTCTTTGCCCATTTTCCTTTCTTCTCTTTCTAGGACTTCACAGTGCATTTTTTGGTATGCTTGATGGTGTCCCACAGGCTCCTCAGACTGTTCACTTTTCCTCATTTATTCCTCATTCTGCTCCTCAAACTGGGAGTTTTTAAGTGTCTTATCTTCAGGTTCACTGATTCTTTCTTCTACCAGCTCCATTCTGCTGTTGAACTCTCTAGGAAATTTTAAATGCCCATTACTGTGGTCTTCAACTTTTCATAATTTCCATCTCTCTATTGATGTTCTCTTTGTGTTGATCTATCATTTTCTTGATTGCCCTTAGTTCTTTGTCTATGTTTTGCTTTAGTTCTTTGAGCATATTTAAGATCATTTTTGAAAAGTCTTTGTCTGGAATGTTGTTGGTCTGATCCTTCTTATTGGTGGTTTCTAATGCTTTTATCTTCTCCTTTGTCTAGGAAACCACTTCCTATTTCTTTGCATGTTTTATAATCTTTTCTTGAAAACTGGACATTTTGATATTTTAATGTGCTGTAGCTAAAATTTAGACTCTGAGGTATCTGTTCCCTAAGCTTGTATCCAGCTTATGACAGAGCTTTCCTTGAATGCTGGGAGCCACAACAATAACAAAAAGAAGAAGAACCTCAATTTCCTCCTCTATAAAATAGGAATAAAATAATTCAGCTCACGGAGTTATTGGAAGACAAATAAGATGACATATATCATCTGTGAATTGCCTGCCATGTGGTAGCTATTTGACAAAAAAGAACCCCTCCCTTTGTCTTCCACCCAAGGCTGAATTCTTTGCCTTCTCCTTCTCTCACTGCTGAGAAGATCTATCATTTGACTCTTTATCTGCAGCCCTGAGCTGGAGGCCAGAGGATTTGTATTTCCATAGTCACCTAAACTCCACTTGCTCAAAATTGATCACCCCTTCTTCTAGTCTCTCTTTCTTGATTCTTTCCTTCTGTCAATCCCAAATCTGTCACCAGCTCTAATTCCCACAGCCACTAAATAGTGCAGGGCCTTAGTACAGCACTCTTAGCTTGTGTTACACCATCCTCATTGACCTCCAGCCCCAGAGTTCTTCCCCAGCTTTTGCTAATACTCCCTGGACATCTTTTCATCATGTCTCTCCCCTGCTCAGGAATCCACAGCATCCCCTGTGGTCTATCATACCAAGTGCATATCAACTTCAACAACTTCTTCCAACAGCTTTGACTGCAAATACTGCAGTAACTCAAGTCAATTCAGTTCTGACTCTAACTACCCCGAGTGAGGATAGACTCCACAATCCTCTACAGGATTGTTCTCCAGGCACAGGTATAAATTTAGGGGCAGATTACCTCCACTTTTGACTAACTGGTACAAATTTGGGGGATTCCCCCATCCCCTGTGTTAAATATACTTGTGTAACAAACATCCACATCAAGAATCAGGACATTACAAGCACTCTGGAAGCTTCTTTCATGATCATTACCAGTCATTGCATTCTAAGGATAACTGCTATCTTGATTATTAGCATTCTAGATTAGTTTTTTCTATTTTTGTACTTTATACAAATGAAAACAAGTTTGTATTTTTTCATGCCTGGCTTCTTTCACTCAAAGTTATGCTTAGGAGATTCAGCCTTGTAGTTGGATGTTGTTAGGAGTTGAGTCATGCCCCCCACAAAGAAGAGTTCAAGTACTAACCCTAATCATTGGGTGGAAGTTATATGGAGTGAATTTCATTTCAATAGGAAGAAGAACTTTCAAAATAAAATTTGATGATGCATGGGTACTCTCATGAAGCCGTGGGCTCCTTGATACTTGATGTACTCAAGCAGATGGGTGTCCATCTGTCAGGAATATCACATTAGCTAGGCATACAGTTACATACACTTTAAAGTCCTTTCTTCTTCTGAAAGTAATTGATTAATTGATTTAGATAGGTCAATCATGGAAGGATGATTTAGATTTAGAATGAAATGAGCCTAAGGAGTCAGTAGAGTAGACAAGGATTGAGCATATGGTTGGAAAGGGTCACTCTGAGGCAGAAAATTGATGTCCAGAGCAAAATTCAATTGTCAGAAATAGAGAATAGAGCTGTGTATGAGGGAAAATTTATTTATTCATTTACCTATCCACTCCATAAATATTTATTTTGTGGTCTGTTCATATAATGGAATAGTATGCATGGAAAGCATAATTTTGAATGAAAACAGTAAGTCATAGAAGTATAGAGAAAATACGATTCCAGTAATATAAAGTAGAAAAATAGGTAAAACAAAAGCAAACTGTTGTGCAAAAATGCATACTATTGTGGAAAACCCTTCACAAAAAACAATAGAAATAATGAACCTAAAATTCAGGTGTGTTGGTACCTCCTGGGGGGAGGGAGAGGGATGTGATCAGCCGAGGGCGTGCAAGGGCTTCTATGATATACGTAAAGGTGGTTGGTGGATACACGGGTGTTTATTACTTTTACAGCTGTCCGTGCACCCTTTTGTATGTAACATGTGTTCACAGAAATAAAAAGAAACTCAAAAGAAAAGAATAAAATGAACATTTACTTTGAATGAACACACTGACCATGAGCAGGATAGACAGAAACACATTCACACCTAGAAGAAAGGTGAAGACAGAGCAAAACCGCAGAACAGCAAAAGCAAAGAGAACACATACCATACTGCTAGAAAGAAAGACGGGTCTCTAAAAAACGATGATGCTTTGTTGACTCATAGCAGACTTTTCCGGATCACTAGATGCCCAGAAGTACCTGAATGATATTTTTAAACTGCTGAGACAGAGCTATCAAGCAGAATTCCATACCTACTAAACTAGACTCAAGATTTAAGGTGCAAAACAACCCATTTTCAGACATAAATAACAAGAGTTGACTCTTGGTTAGGGCTGCCAGATTTAGCATATAAAAATACAGGTCACCCAGTTGTATTGGAATTTCAGATAAATGATCAATAATTTTTAGTAAAATATGTGTCATGCAGTATTTGGGACATAAACTTAAAAATACCATCTGTTGTTTATCTGAAATTCAGAATTTCATTGGGCATCCCTTAATGTGTTTGGCAACCCTCCCTGAGGTATGCCTGTGTTTAGATGACAAGTAGAGAAGGGATGAGGGGCAAAGGACATGTTCCACTTAGTGTGGCTGTGTAACGAGTCCCACCGAATGCAGTGGCACAAAACAGCCATACCTTACACGCATGTTTTCTGTGGTGCTGGCCTCAGCTCCCCACTGACCGGGGCCTCAGGGGGATCCCCCAAAGGCAGGGAGAATGATCCCTCTGAAGGCTCGCTGACCCACAGGCCTGGTGGCCGACGCTGGCTGGGAGCTGCCGGCGCTCTCCCTGTGGCCTGCCCATGTGGCCGGGGCTTCCACAACACTGCGGCCGTGGGGCAGGGCCTGTGAGCCTCCTGAACGAGGGAGAGCGGGAGGAGCCGGGTGAGGGCTGCACCCTTGCGGCGACCCAGCCTCGGAAGTCCCACAGCTCCATCTTTGTGACCGGTCAGCTCGGTGACAAGTGCTCAGGTTCAAGGGGAGGGAAACTAGATCACATCCTTGCTCGCAAGCAGCTCCTGGCAGAGCATCTAGGACCAGAAATATTGCCATGGCCGCTTCTGGAAAACGCAGTCTTTCTTAGGAGAGGTCAGTGGAGTAGGAGGAAAAGCAGGAGAGCGGGAGCTGAGAGGAGACGTTTCCAGAAGGCAAGAAGGGGGGGCAGAGCCCAAGTATGCCCACGGTGTGTGTGAGCACGTGTGCCCGCGAGGTGTGCAGCAACGAGGGGGCCTGGGACAGGGCCGAAGCGCTGGGTACACGTGTGCTTGCCTCGGTGAGAGAGGAAGCTTTCCAAGAGAAATCCATCGAAAAGGGGGACCAGAATCTGTGTTTGAGCGAAGCCTGGTGAGGCAGGCGGATACGTGAGGCAGGGCCAGTGGGCGACCAGGGAGGCAAGGAAAGCAGAGCAGAGCACCGGGCTGAAGAGCCGAGACACACACAGAAGTGGCCTTGAGGAGCTGGCAGGGCTCTGTCTTTCAAGTGTGTTCCGTGGGGCCTTAACACAGATTTTCCAAGGAAACATCTGTAAGAATGAGTAACATCAACATCCGCTGGCACTTAGAGGGACAGGGTCATCCGTGGGTTCCCTCGGCTCTCCGTGACCTCCTTTCCAAACGGTACACGCCTACCCAGCAAAGCCACCCAGAGCGAGGGGTGTCCCGCGGTCCTTGAGAAGCCGTGTCCTGCTTCCGTGGTGGTGACGTGCTCTGCCGCTGAGTCATCCAGGCTCCCCTCAGCGTGAGGCCTTGAATCCCAGGTGCTTTCTGAGGAACAGCCCCTAGAGAAGGGGAAGCCGGGGGCAGGGAGCCGGCCCTGCCCCCAGGAGGGGAGCTGGGGCGAGGCCAGGCTGGGGGAAGACTGGGGGGTGGCTCAGACCCCCGCGGGGGCTCCGGGTAAATGACAACACTGACGCTTCGCTGCTCACCGGACCCCCCCCGCGCTGCCTGCCTGCCCCTGGGCCCCCGCAGCGGGCTGGACCCCCTATTTCCTACCCCAAAGTCAAGTAGGACAGGCCGCAGGAACCGCGGGAGGGGCTCTCTCGCCCCGAGGGCCAGCCTGCGGGGCAGCGTTTCTGATCTGCACAATGCTTTTTGGAAATTTTTACAAAGTGAATCTTTTTTTTTTTAAGATTGATTGATTGATTGATTTCTCTCCCCTTCCCCCCGCCCCCATCCTGAGTTGTCTGTTCTCTGTGTCTATTTGCTGTGTCTTCTTTGTCCGCTTCTGTTGTTGTCAGTGGCATGGGAATCTGTGTCTTTTTTTGTTGTGTCATCTTGCTATGTCAGCTCTCTGTGTTTGCGGTGCCATTCCTGGGCAGGCTGCACTTTCTTTGGTGCTGGGCGGCTCTTCTTATGGGGTACACTCCTTGCGTGTGGGGCTCCCCTACACGGGGAACACCCCTGTGTGGGGGACATCCCTGCATGGGGGACACCCCTGCGTGGCAGGGCACTCCTTATGCACATCAGCACTGCGCATGGGCCAGCTCCACACGGGTCTTGGAGGCCCGGGGTTTGAACCGTGGACCTCCCATGTGGCAGACGGACGCCCTAACCACTGGGCCAAGTCCGCTGCCAAGTGAATCTTATTGTACAATTTTTTCAGTGACGTGACTAGATAAGCAAGTGAAAAGCAGGTTACGATTGTGCACACAGACAAAGGGACAGGCAGCAAAGGGCCTTCCCTGAGGCGACCGGACGGTTCAGGAGACTTTCTAGCTCCAATCTGGTGATGCCAGGTGACTCCGTCCACGGCTAGGGGAAGTGGCCCGCCCTGCGCTCTGACTGCAGGAGGGCGAGGAAGAGAGCAGCGAGTCATTTGCCGAACCTTTAGGGGCCCGGCTCTGTTCAGGGATGGGGATATGGGGTGCTTAGCCCTGGGCCCTGCCCTCCAAGAACTTACAGGACAGACGGACAAGCCCAGGGAGAAGCAGGCCTGGGGAACTGGCTGGATGGGGCTGAGGCCTCCGAGTCAAACCCAGGCCTACCTTTTGGGCAAGAGGAGGCAAAAATGCAAACCGTTTCAGTAAAGCAGGCGATTAAAGGGGTAGAACGGACAACGAGTGCAGGTGGCGTCTGGGAAAGGCTCAATCACTGTGGTTGGACGTTTCTGAGGGAAATGGTTGGAGGAGAACTCAGATGGAGATCTCCTTCCTTGGCAAAAGTCACAGCACAGACATCACCATATTCAACAAAACCCTGACCCTCCACAGTTAGAGTCCTAGGAGCAATGTCAGGTTAGCTGAAGTTTCAGAAAAACCCACACCTTCAAGTATATATTACGTGTTTCCATTCAGCTTTGCTAACTAAGCACTAAAAACTTCTTAACCTGTGCCCATCCTCTCCTTTTCAATGCAGAAATTCAAGTGTTTGTCTTTCATTTTAGTCCCATTTAATTATCTATTCAAGTACCAAAATGATCATTTACCCATATTTTCCCCCTCACGTGTGACCTGGTAGGAGTAAAGGATCGTGGGAGGAGCACCAAGTCCTTCCAGGTCAAAGAGAACCACATAAAAGTTTCCACAAGGATCCACTAGAGCAGAGGTTCTTAACAAGGTGTCAATGAGCTTAAATTTAAATTAAAAAAAAAAAAACCAACATTATCCTTGTGGGGACATGTTGGTGTGGGTGTGATATATTTATTAAATAATACACAGTATAGTGTGCACTTAGTAAGGGAGCCACGGTTTTCAACTGACTGGCAAAGGGGTCCATAGAACAAGCAAGGTCAAGACCCCCTGCACTAGCGCCCTTTCTCCTTCAGAAGAGGCAACATGAAAGACACCTCCACCACGAGGCCGGAATTTCTGGAGGACTCAAAATCATGGGGGCCATTGTCCTGCCATTTGAGATTTTTTTCCCACCTTTTCATTATTAAAAATTTCAAAGGTCAGAACGTTGAAAGACTAGTCAATGGATACCTGTATTTCTTCTACCATGATTCAACAATTGTTAACATTTTGCTATATTTGCTTTATTTTTCCATATATTCATATGTACATTTTTTGCTATAGAAATTATGTCACAGTTTTCATGACTCTGCTCTCCTAAATATTTCAACATGTCCTGCACAATCATAAGAAAATTCATAGCCATTCCTCAAAATGACCCAGTGCCCAGGCCGTGTTTAAATTCCCTTAATTACCCACCAAATGTCATTCTTCATTGTTTACATTTTTGAATCAAGATCTAATGAAGTTTCACTCACTGTGTTTCATTATTATGGCTCTTTACTCTTTGAAAATATAGACCAATTGCCACAGTTTCATTGTGTGATACAGTGATTTCTAAAAAAATGATCTGTATTGAGGCATAATTTAAATATAATAAAATTTAGTTGTTTTAAATGTACTGTTCATAAGTTATTTTTTTTTAAGATTTATTTTATTTATTTAGTTCTTCCCCCTCTTGTTGTTTGTGCTCGCTGCTGCCTGCTCTCTGTGCCCATTCATTGCATACTCGTCTTCTTTTTTTTCAGTAGGCACTGAGAACCAAACTTGGGACCTCCCACGTGGGAGGGAATTGCCCAATTGCTTGAGCCACCTCTACTGCCCGCTTGTTAAATCTCTCATTGTGTTTCCTTGTTGTGTCTCTCCGTTGTGTCATCTCATTGACATCTTGTTGCATCAGCCCACCATGCCAGCCCATCACGTCAGCTCGCTGTCTTACTTGTCTTCTTTAGGAGGAATCTGGAACTGAACCTAGGACCTCCTGTGTGGTAGGCGGGTGCCCAACTGCTTGAGCCATATCCACTTCCCTGTTCATAAGTTTTTGACCTAAGTTCTAACAAATGCGTATGCCAATGTGACCATCTCGCCCCAATCAAGATATGGAAGATTTCTATCACCCTGAATCGTTTCTTGGTGCCCTCTGCAGTTGTTCCCCTCTGCTCCTGTGCCCAGGCAACCATCGAGCTGCTTTCTATTTTCACATTGATTTTCTGAAGAACTAGGTTGGTTTGTCTGGTAAGATGCCCCAGATGTTTCCTGGCAGCATCATTACCTTGATCCTCCAGCTCTTGTATTTGCCATACACTGAAAGTTAGGTCTGAAGGTTGGTGAAATGCAAGTTAAACATATGGGAAAAATACACCGGGGGTGATGTTCTCTACTTCCTGCAGCACCACGTCAGGAGGCACACAGATCAGTTTGACCACTTGGCTAAGCTGCTGGCCACCAGGCCTTACTTTGTAACGGTAAGCCATGCCCCTGGGAATTAGCAAGTCGCCTGTGGGTGACACTGCCTCCCACCACTCTTGCCTAATGCTTGTGGTGTCCATTGATAGTTCTTGCCTGAGTCAGTTCTTTCATTTGGGGTTGCAAAGTTGTGACTTTCTAGTTCTGTCATTTATTCTCCATTTATTAGCTGGCATTCTTTGGTAAAGAAGAACTTTCTCTCATGAACTGGAGAGGAACTGTAGCTCCTCCTCAAAATTTTTTGGAGTATATACCAAGGTATGGGGTTGCCAGGTTACATGGCAACATATTTTCAACTTTCTGATGAACTTCCAAATTCCAGATAGCGGTTGCACTATTTTATAATGCCGCCAGCAATGTGTAAGTATTCCTATTATTTGTCATCTTTGCCAACACTAGTTATTTTCTGTTATTTTTTTTAAAGAATAATAGCCAATTGAGGTGGCTTGCAGTTATGTATCCCCAAAAAACATGTTCTGAATCTTAATCCACTCCTGTGAGTGTGAACCCATTTACAAACAGGACCTTCGAATACATTAATTGAGGTGTGTGCCCAGAATGTGCAAGGGTGGGACTTAATCCTAAGTGACTGCAGTCCTTAAAAACAAAGGAAATTGGACACAGAAGAGAAACCACAAGGATCAGCCAGAAGCTGGAAGTCAACAAAACCCAGAAGAGAAAGGAGAGGACGCTGCCAAGTGCATTATCATGTGATAGAAAAGCCAAGGAACCCCAAGATTGCCGGCCACCGGAAGGTACTGACACCAGGAGGAAGCAACGTTTCTAGCCTCTGAACACATGACCAATAAATTCCTCTTGTTAAGCCAACCCATTGTTTGGAATTTTTTCAGCCTGTGGGAAAACTAAAACACCATCCTAGTGCGTGTGAAGTGGTATCTCTTGGTTTTGATTGCTGATGACCAGTGATACTGAGCATCTTTCATTTGCTTATTTGACATTTGTATACCTTCTTTGGAGCCTATTCAAATCCTTTACCCATTTTTAAATTGGGTTACTTGTGGTTTTTGTTGTTGCTGTTACTAAGTTGTAGTATTACTTTATATAGTTTGGATATTAAACCCTTATCAGATATATGATTAGCAATTATTTTCTCTCATTCGGTAGCTTATCTTTTTACTTTCTTGATAGTATACTCTGATGTACAAAAGTATTAAATTTTAAAGAAGTCCATTTTGTCTATTTTTTCTTTTGTTGCTTGCGCTTTTGGTGTCATATCTAAAAACGCACTCCCAAACCCAAGGTTATGATGGTTCCCTCTATGTTTTCTTCTAGGAGTTTTATACTTTTAGCTCTTATGTTTAGGTCCTTAATCCACTGAGAGTTAATATTTGTATATGATGTCAGGTAGGGGTCCATCTTCATTCTTGTGCAAGTAGATATCTAGTATTCCAAGCACCATTTGTTGAAGAGACCATTCCCCAATTAATGTCCTTGGCACCCTTGTCAAAAATGGCCAAAAATGGCCAACCTACTCTCCAGTTCATTGGCCTTACCCAGGTCAGCTAACAGGGAGGTAAGGATGGTCAACCACCACACCAGGGAACTGAGAGAGTCTACAGGTGCAAGCAGGAAAATCCCATCCATCAGCCATGTGGGATCTAAGCCCCTCTCGATTTAGAGGTGGAGTGGACATTGTCATCCCAGTGTCTTCAGGATGGAGGAATAAAATATGGATTAGAGTGCACTTACTGGTATTCTACTATAGAAATATTGTGACTCTAGCAATGGAAGAAATTGTATCATTGTGCGGAGACAGTGGCTACAGGAGTTGTTGAAAGCAGGGAGAGGGAAAAAGAGGCGTGATATGGGGGCATTTTAGGGACTTAGAGTTGTCCTTGATGATATTGCAGGGACAGACGCAGGACTCTTTATATCCCACCATAACCCACTGAATGGACTGGGAGAGAGTGTAAAGTACAACATAAGGTATAAACCATGCTGTGTAGCAGTGCTCCAAAATGTACTCATCAAATGCAATGAATGTACCACACTAATGAAAGAAGTTGTCGATGTGGGGGGAGTGGGGGTGTGGAGTGGGGGGTATATGGGAACCTCTTATGTTTTTTAATCTAACATTTTGTGTGACCCATGTATCTTTTTTTTAAAAAAGATAATAATAAAAAAATTTTAAATTAAAAAAAAATTATTTGGCCATAGATATGTGGGCTTGGTTCTATTCCATTGATCTATATATTTGTCTTTATACCAATATCATACTGTGACTTTGTAATAAGTTTTTTTTTGAAGATTTATTTTCATTTTATTTATCCTCCCCCCCCCCCCCCCCATTGTTTGTGCTCACTGTCTCAGTTCGTTATGTGCTTCTCTTCTTTTTAGGAGGCACTGGGAACCGAACCCAGGACCTCCCATTTGGGAGGGACACACCCAATGGCTTGAGCTACCTCTGCTTCCACTTGTTGTGTCTCTCATTGTGTTCCTTCGTGGTGTCTCTTTGTTGCATCATCTTGTGTCATCTTGTTATGTCAGCTTACCATGCCAGCCTGTTCCATCAGCTCGCTGTCTTGCTTGTCTTCTATAGGAGGCACCAGGAACCAAACCTGGGACCTCCCATGTGGCAGGTGGGTGACCAACTGTTAGAGCCACATCTGCTTCCCTGTAATAAGTTTTGACACCTTCAACTTTGTTCTTCCTTTGCAGAATTGATTTGCCTCTTTGAGGCCCCTTGCAATTCCATATGAATTTGAGGATCAACTTTTTCATTTCTGAAAAAAATGCCTCTGGGGTTCTGATAGGTACTGCATTGAGCCTGTAGACCAAAAAACATTAAAGATGTTTTAGTGCAAAGTTTTAAGATACCAGTGAGCAATGCCAGCCTGGGAGAGTTGGGGTTTGAAATATTAGCCAAAGAGGGGACTGGCCCAAGTGATGATAGTTTCCCCTTAATTTCAGCTTCTGTCTTGATAAAACATTGTGACTTTTACACTGTTACAGAGGAGACCATCCTATTTATGTATCACAATTTAGATAACTGCTTGTATTTTCCCTTCAAAATGTTGAGATTTAATACCATTATCTCTCTATATGTGGAATTGTAAGCTCATGAAATACATGGGCTCTGAAGTGATGCCTGATAGGATAAAACATAGCAACAGTCCACTAAAAAAATCTGAAAATGGAACAATGCTCCAAGCATCTTGTAGCCTGTAAAGAAAGCCACTCTTCAGAGTGTTACATAAATTACTTTTAAAATTGCACTGTAGATATATTTCAGGGATATTTACAATGGAATTATAATCCACTCGTACCCCGGACATTCTGCCCCCAAAGTCCCATCAACAACCGACTGAGAGCTAGACAGGCAAATGAGCACTCTGACTCCTGGAAGGGCCATCTCGAGCAGGCTAATTTAGGGGTTGTGGCAGTTTGAGATCATTTTATGAATCCCAAAAAAGAGAAAGATTATGTTTGTAAATTAATCTATTCCTCTGGGCGTAATACCCTTCGATTGCATTGAATTCAGTTGAGGGGCCTTTGATTAAATTCCTTGATGAGATTGCATTAGGGCATTCCATTGGACTCTGTTAGTGAGGCACAACTCAGGTTGAGTCTCTGCCCCCTCCCTGGGTTCTGATATAAACGGATGCTCAGACAGTTACAGGAAGAGAGAACGCTGCCATTTTTGGTCCTACCATGTGACAGAAAAGAGAGGCTCAAACAGCTGAGGCCCCGGGGAGAGACGAGCCATTTGCGTGATAGCTTACAGCTGAACTTGAGAAGAGACCAGGATGGCTAAGACCGATGTAGGAGGCCCAGAAAGAAACAAGCCCTGTGCCAGGAGAAATAGGACGACAGGATTGCTTAAGCATGAAGCCTTGAGAGGCTGGGCCCACGGAGCAGCTCAAGAGGAAGGGTGAGCCCAGAGGGGAAGGCCGAAACCCGGGCAAGGGTTGGCGGCCATCTTGCTTCATGACATGGCAACACCCCGGGATCAACAGTAGCTGACTTTGGTGGGAAACGATGATGCCTCAGTTTGGACTTTTCATGGCTTTGGAACTGTAAACCCCCTTTATAAAAGCCAACCGATTTCTGGTACTTTGCATTGGCAGCCTTTTGGCAAATTAAAACAGGGGTCCTCAGAGTGCCGACGGCCCTGGGTGCTCAGTGTTAACCCCTTCTAAGCAGGTTTGGTAGGTCCGAGGGTGGTAACATTTAAAGCTACAAAGTACTGGATGAAGCCGCTGGAGTCAGAGCATTATCTGTGTCTTTGGCACCATCTGCAAGGGAAAAAGGGAAACTATATCTGAAGAACTTCAATTTTTCACATTCTCTTTTCACTCCCTTTAATGAGTACCTAAAAAAAATGGCCAGTCACATTGGGGAAACATCTCAGGAATGATGAACTCATTGTTGGGACAAAGCAAAGAGGAGGGAGAGGACACCGCCCAGAAGGCCTTCCGCTCAATGGCATGTTTTCTTTCTTTGCAATCTCTACTCACTGGTTTATTAAGTTCGAGGTTTCATTCCTCTCCTGGCCTGAGAAAATCCCTGAAAATTAGTTTTATAACCTTCTAGACGTCAATGAAGGGCAAAGTTGGTTGAGGGCTTTTCACTTTCCTCTACTGTGGGGGTCTGAGTACATGTGTGAATTCCCAAAGAAAAGCTTCCTGTCCCAGAGGCCAACGACCCCACTGGAGCCAGCACCCCAAGGCTGCTGCGGCCAGGACACCATGGTGAATCCTCGTGCTCTGGCAGTTCCAACACGTTACTCATGTTTTTTATGATGATTTTTTTCTCCTTCTGAAAATGTACAAGGGTCCAGGTCTCTTCGTTATATTAATATAAGTCACTAATTTAGGTGCTTTGAGGGCAGAATGGTCTGCCTTGGAGGGGCCTGTGGAGTAGGGCAGAGCTCCTCAAACTTAGTGTCACATTGGAATGACCTGGGGACCTTTAAAAACATGTGGATACAAGTTACCCCCGGAGATTCTGATTTAATTCATCCAAGTTACAGCCTGGACGTTGGTTCTAATGTGCATCCAAGGTTGGGAATCATTTCAGTAAAGGCGGAGTCCTCCAAAGTGCACAAGCGAAATAGAAGTAACAGTGTTCAGCCTCTAGGGGTGAGGTCTCCACTAGGCAAACTCCATGGAAGCCTCCAAAGACAATTGGAAGTTACTGTTGTCTTTTATATACATACTAATATTTTTTTCACAAACATGTGTAGGCTTATGTGTATACACACATATACGTATTACCTAAGTAACGCATTCTTCTTGTAATAGATTCACTGATTTAGAAGTAACTGAAGCAAAATCTCATGTCCCTTCTCTTCCCCATCTCCTTACACACCCACTCCTTAGCGTTTCCCACTGTCAATTGTTTGTGCAATTTTCCCAGTTTCCTTTCTATGTGTTTAATGTATTTACGTTTACATATATATGTATCCACATACCTACAAAAGTGAGACCAGTTTATCTAATCTCATTTTCTAAAATGTAACAGTTTTCATGTGCACACTTCTTAATGGTTATTTGGTGTTCCTGGACACACGGTATGACTTTACTCTGGTTTCATGAGCAGCTCCCCTATCCAGAGGCCTAGCTTTTCCTGGTTGCTCTCATTTTAATTAATGTAAACACTCTTTCAAACAGTAACAAGCCAAATTAAAACCACAACTCAGAATCTCATTAAGATTTATTGAACTGTCTTTGATTTCCAGGAAAACCAGAAACATTTTGTTTTTTAAACCTGGAACCACTTCTTACTTAATGAAACTCTCAGTCTTCAGGCAAAGAAAATTGGAGAAAGTGTTCTGGAAAATCAGTATGGTTTCTACTGGAAACTCTGAAAGGAACAAGAGGACGGCCACTTTTGAGTGGGAAGAAAAGAAGGAAGAGCAGTTCAACCAGCTGAAAAGAGAAGACCGGAAAGGGCACGGTAGTAAGCAACAGCAAGGCGCCCCGCGGCAGGAAATTTCGGATCTCTTGTTTTATTCTGTGATGAGGGGCGTTACGTGTCCACCAACCACTTAGGTGACTAAGCTGAAGGTGAGGTGGAAGGCGGCAAGTGGCTCTCCACCATCACTGGCATCCGTGAGCAAGGCTGTTGAAGTGGGACTCAAATCCAAGGGATGCATGAACTTGCCCCTGCCGACGTGGGAGGTGTCGGCCTCCTCTGGGGCCTCTGAGGCTGGTGACGAAACCAGCAGGTAGATTTCCCAGGATGGAATGCACTTGATTAAGCTTTAGGTTAGAGGTTTATTTCATCTGAAATAAAAAACCCACAGTGCCCTGTCACATATTTTACCAGCTGTCTCTGGCATGGTGTGGGAGGGACTGGTTTAGAACTTGACGAGACTGCTGCATTACCCTAGACTTAACAGCAAACGCAAAGCAGCAGGTACTGTGATTACAAGAGGTCACGAGAGACATCCTCTGATGCGCGAGCCTGCCATTTCTCCTCCACACTAGCTGGTCAGGGTCAAAGCTGGAGTTTATTGGCTTATTATGTCAGATGTGCCTCTGCTGAAACATAAGCTGCTTGGGGTTTAGTAACACACTTTTGACTTTTTTTTTTTTTTAAGATTTTTTTCCCTAAGAAACAGAGGAATAGAAAGAAAAACAGTCAGCTTTCCTATTTAGACAGTTTGAATCCCCAGTATTTTTTCTCCTTTAGTAAATAATGATATATGCAGATTTTTAGGGCCATGACTGGGGAGACAGACACAACGCACATCACATGAAGGTTCTCGAGGCTCGTCCCTGGGCAGTGGCCCCTCTGCCCAGCACTGCACTTGCACCAAGGACTGTGGCCAGACACAGATAACTTATCAAGAGATCATTCCAAACCCTCGTGTGAAGCAGATCAGAGGTTTCTTCTTTTTCTCAGCACATCATCGGCATCTCCATAAAAATAAAATCTTCCGTTTTGGGTTTTGTCTCCTTTCTCTGGCTCTTCCTCCCTCTCAGCAAACACACTAGTCAGTGGTGGCGAGGTCGAAAGGGGTTGAGGTGTGTCTTCACAAAAGACAGGTCTGTGGTCGTTTGAGACTGCATGTACTCCAAAAAATCATGCCATGCAGGTGTGTCCCCGAGTAGGGGAGCCCCACGTGCAAGGAGTGCACCCCATAAGGAGAGCCACCCAATGCAAAAGAAAGTGCAGCCTGCCAAGGAATGGTGCCGCACACATGGAGAGCTGACACAACAAGATGATACAACAAAAAGAAACACAGATTCCCATTCCACTGACAACAACAGAAGCAGACAAAGAAGAACACGCAGAAAATAGACACAGAGAACAGACAATTGGGGTGGGGCAAAGGGGAGAGAAATAAATAAAATAAATAAATCTTTTTTAAAAATTGTGGTGGTTTGAATAGTACACCCCAGTTTGGGCATGTTCTTAGCCTTGGTCTGCATTCTGGTGGCTGTGGATTGTAAGTAATGTAAACAATGTTACTTCAGATAAGGTGTGGCCCCACTGAATCAGGTTGGGCATTAATATGGATTACTGGAGTCCTTTACAGGCAGAGTGAAAGTCAGATGGAGGGAAAGAAGCCATGGGGTATGGCTAGAAGCTGGAAGTCAACAGAACTCGTAAGAGAAAGAAGAAGCTGCCATGTGCATTGCCATGTGACAGAAAAGTCAAGGAACCCCAAGACTGCCACCAGCCAGAAGACAGTGACTCAGAAGGAAGCAAGCCTTCTAGCCTCAGAAACTGGAGCCAGTAAATTCCTGTTGTTGCATCAATCCATTGCATGGTATTTGTTTTAGCAGCTAGGAAATTAAAAGTTTTTGGTGCTAGAAAGTGGGGTGCTG
Source organism: Dasypus novemcinctus (assembly GCF_030445035.2). Lineage (NCBI taxonomy): Eukaryota > Metazoa > Chordata > Mammalia > Cingulata > Dasypodidae > Dasypus > Dasypus novemcinctus. Next base: position 11,711,959 of record NC_080687.1, on the reverse strand, counting down.
CTATGACAAGTACCTAAAATGTGGAAACAGCTTTGGAATTGGGTAATGGGTAGAGGCTGGCAGAATTGTGAGACTCTTGATATAAAAAGCCTATATTGCCTTGAAGAGACTGTTGGTAGAAATATGGAAGGTACATCCAATGAGGTCTTAGAAAGAAATAATGGGCGTCTTGTAGGAAATTGGAAGAAAGGTGATTCTTGTTATAAAGTGGCAGAGAACTTCGAGTTCTGATGTCAGGTGCAATGCAATGAACTTGGATATTTAGCTGAGGAGATTTCCAAACTAAGTATATAAGGCGAAGCCTAGTTTCTCCTTGCAATTTATAGTGAAATGAGAAAGGAAAGAGGATTAAACTGTTAAGCACAAGGAAACCAGCAATTAATAATTTGGAAGCTTCTCAGCCTATCCAAGTAGCATGCTCTGAGACTAGGGCCAGAAGTGGCTCTCCCAAGACCTTCCTGAGCTTTTGGGAAGTGAGACCCCAGAGACGGGGTTCTATGTGAGGGCTTAACTGATCAAACCTTTGCTAAAGAAGGCATGGGAACGTGGATCCAGGCGGCCATTTCAGGGCAAGTCAGGATTGGAAATGCAGCTTATCCAGGAAGGATATGTGGAAAGTACTACAATCTGATGCTTTGGACCTGCTTGAATTGCATGCAAAGCTGATGAGGTTTTTGCAAAATTTGTATGAGCAGAACCACTGCCAGCCTGGACTGAAAGGAACAGAGAAGGAATAAATTGTGGGGAGAATGCCCTCAAGGGCAGAACCCTGGAAACCAAGGTCTGGACTGAAAAGACGTCATCAGGCCAAGACATTAAGCCCAGCCACCTGTGTGGATTATTTTTTTTTTTACTGTTTTGTATATAAAGGTACTTATACAATGATTTCAGCTCTTAGTTTCTAGAAAGTTTTTACTTAAAATCAATTTGGACACCTTTATATATTAACTAAGCAATTAAAACAATTTTATTAGTAACAACTTTGTGTAGTTTTTCTGCTTTTCTGGCAATTATATAAATTTCACTTGTGATTTATGCATTAAATCCATGAGCAAGACAGTATTGGCATTTAAAGATTCCTTTTTAGGTTACCTTTCACTGTTATCCAACTTGTAACAGGTGAACCCCAAATCTGATTTCCTAGGCACAAGCAAACTGACAAAGTTAAACACAGATTCCAAAGCTGAACACAAGGTTATGCACAGATTAAAACAGAAGAATTTTGTGTCTTTAGCATTTCTAGGAATTATCTGACCTTAACTGAAGGCACATGAGGTTTCTCCACCTGTGTGGAAAGGCAGGTTCACCCCTGCATTTGGAGGGGGCATGCCATCTGCCCTAGCACTTGGAAGGGGCAGGACTTGTGTCCCGTTTTTAGGGAGAGTTTGGCCACCCCAGTGCTCAGAAAGGGTGGGGACTCTGTCCTGGCATTCTCAGAGAAACTGGCTGCCACCCAGAAGCTTGGGGATAGTGAGACCTTCACTCCAGTATTTCAGGAAAGCCCAGCTGCTGTGCAAACTCCATCAGGCTTGGAGGTCAAAACATCAATCGCTGGATGATTCTCAGACCTTGAAATCTAGCTTACCCTGCTGAGTTTCAAATTTGTTTGGGATCTGTGACCCCTGTTTTGCTTTCAATTTCTCCCTTCTGGAATGCGATTGTTTATTTTATTATATATTGGAAGCAAATAACTTGTTTTCTATAGTTCACAGATCCATCGGACAGAGGAAATTTGCCCCAAGACAGACCACACCCAAAACTGATTTTGATGAGAACTTGTAGCATTGTTACAGAAATTAGTTAAAGCTAAGATCATGAAGTTAAATATAGAAATATGATCCAGCAATCCTGCTACTAGGAATATATTCAGAAGGACTGAAAACAAGGTCTCAAACAGATACTTGCACACCGATGTTCACAGCGGTCTTTCTTATTTACAATTGCTAAAAGATTCTAAAAGATGGAAACAACCTAAGTGCCCATCAACCAATGAATGGATAAACAAAATGTGGGATATACATATGATAGAATACTCTTCAGCTGTAAGAAGAAATGAACTTGGGGTGAATATGACAACATGGATGAACCTTGAGGTCATTATGTTAAGTGAAATAAACCAGACACAAAAGGATGAATATTGCATAGTCTCACTGATATGAACTAAATATGATGTGTAAACTTATGGAGTTAAACTATAGAGTAAAGGTTAGTAGGAGACAGAATGTGGGTTGAGAAGGGGGATCTGATACTGAATATATGTAGAATGTTTAATAAGGTTGATCGTAAATCTGTGGAAATGGATAGAGTTGATGGTAACACATTGTAATGAGTTTAACTAACACTGCTGATGACAAATGGGATTGTGGCTGAAAGGGGTAGTCCAATGTTAATTGAAAGACAACTGGAAGATAATTTAGGGACTGCAAAATAGAGTGATTTTTTTGGTGGTAGATGAAGATTGTGGTTAAAAATACAAACACAAGAATGCTCCCCTATTACAAGATATTAAGAATATGGTGATACATGGGAAAAATACAACTAATGCAACTTTTTATAAAAAAAATTATTTATTTATTATCCCCCAATCCCCCTTGCTGTTTTGCACTCCCTGTCTGCTCTCTGTGTGTCCTTCTGTGTCTGCTTGTCTTCTCTTTAGGAAGTGATCATGCTGTTGTGTCACCTCAGTTCCCTGGTCTGCTGCGTCTCTCATTGTCGCGCCTCTGTGTTTCTTTTTGTTGCACATCTTGCTGTACCAACTCTCTGTGCGGACCAGCACTCCTGAGCAGGCCAGTACTCTGTGTGGGCCAGATTGCCTTCACCAGGAGGCCCCAGGAATTGAACCCTGGGTCTCCTGTATAGTAGACAGAAGCCATTCTCTTGAGTCACATCCATTTCCCCAATTAATGTAACTTATAGACTACAGTTAAAAGTAATATTGTAATTTATATTTTAAAACATAATTTGTATTTTTATTTTAAGAAGATACTTAGATTACATAAATGATACATAAGTAATATTTTTGTAGCAAAGGCAAAGGCGTAACTATATCAATATTAAAGGTAAAAAAATATGGGATTTAGTTTTGTGAGATGTGACTGCGCAAACTCTTTTTTTCATTTTCTTCATTAACAAGGAAACCTTGGACATGTCATTTAATGAATCTGTGCTCATTTATTCATCTTTCAGAATACTGGAGAAACAATTAGGATTAAATAAGATAAATATGCCTAGACAGGATTTTTAAAAGTAATGATTCCATAATTTAAGCTGCCTTTTGTCTATCATTTTATTTTATTTTATTATTTTTTAAAGATTTATTTATTTATTTATTTCTCTCCCTTTCCCCCACCCCCAGTTGTCTGTTCTCTGTGTCTATTTGCTGCGTCTTTTGTCCGCTTCTGTTGTTGTCAGTGGCATGGGAATCTGTGTTTCTTTTTGTTGTGTCATCTTGTTGTGTCAGCTCTCCATATGTGTGCAGCACCATTCCCGGGCAGTCTGCACTTTCTTTCACACTGGGCGGCTCTCCTTATGGGGTGCACTCCTTGCACGTGGGGCTCCCGTGCGCAGGGACACCCCTGTGTGGCACAGCACTCCTTGCATGCATCAGCGCTGCGCATGGGCCAGCTGCACACAGGTCAAGGAGGCCTGGGGTTTGAACCGTGGACCTCCCATGTGGCAGATGGACGCCCTAACCACTGGGCCAAGTCCACCGCCTGTTATTTTATTTTTTGAAGTTGAAATAAAATTATAAAAATAGTATTTGAAAAAAAAAAGCCAAGATCTCTTCAAGATGTGACTTCAGCTAAGGTGTGGCCCAATTGAATCAGTTTGGTCTTTAATCTGGATTACTGGGGCCCTTTATAAAAAGAATGAAATTCAGACAGAGAAAGAAAAGCCACAGGGTACAGCCCAAAGCTGAAAGTCAATGGCACTCAGAAGAAAAAGGTAGAAGCTGTGGGGGTGGGAAAAAAAAAAAGGTAGAAGCTACCTCCATGTGCATTGCGATGTGGTGAAAAATCCAAGGAAACCCAAAATTGCCTGCCAAGGCAGGAGGTACTGACCCAAGGAGGAGCAAGCCTTCCAGCCTCTGACCCATCAGCCAATAAATTCCCATTGCTAAGTCAACCCATTGTATGGGATTTGTTTCTGCAGCCTGGATACCAAATCAAAGATGAATAGAAAGACTAGAAAATATTCTTACAAAAGAAGTGCTATGATATAGTGCTGCTTAAAATTTCCATTCAAATAGACCTTTTTTTTCTTGCAGTACCAAGGCCGGGGGTCAAACCTGGGACCTCGTATGTGGGAAGCCAGTGCTCAACCACTGAGCCACATCAGCTCTGCTGAGTTGTTTCTTTGTTTGTTTGTTTTTGTTTTTTTTTAGTTTTTTTAGGAGGCACAGGGGACTGACTGAACCTGGGACCTCCATGAGGGAAGCAGGCGCTCAACTGCTTGAGCCACATCCGCTCCCCTCAAATAGCCTGCTTAGGAGAAGGGTGGGGGAAATGCTCACCCTAGGGAAGCGCAAAGTGGAGTTTTCGGGACAATAAGGCATGTTTAGGAATGTGCAACTGAGAGTCTGTGCATGAAATTTGGCTGCCCTGTGTTTCTTCTGAGGTCACTCCAGTGGTCCCCTCTTGGCCTAAATCCTCAACCACTTCCGTGGGACAGAGGACTTTAGGACTCCTTCCTCCTGGGACCCCTTCAAGCACATTTAGAGCCTTCGAGGTCCACACCCAAGGGACTGTCGCGCTGAGAGGCAGGAGTGGTCTCCACTGCGTGACCGTGATGTCCTTCCGCATTCTTCTTTCCTGCCAGAGGGCTTGGGATTGTCACTTGTCTCCAGCCACAGAGGTGTGCCCTTTCCTGGGGGCAGCAACGGGAAGCACATCAAAACCCAGCACCAGCCCGCTGAGGATGCCGGGAAGCTCGGAGACCACAGGCAGGGCCATGGGGCTCATGACCTGCGGCAGTTAGGATAACATAGGGAGGGAATTCCTCACAAGCTGCTGCCCAGCAGATAAGGTGATGCAAAGTGCAAAGCCTGCCCTGAAGCCCAAGGAAAGGAGACTGCCCCTTCTTCACGTGGCCTAGAAGCAGCAGGTACTTATCTGAAGGCAGGAGGATGGACCAATTGGGTCCATCTTCTTAGGGTTTCTGAGGTTCCTGTGTTTCCACAAGCCGCTTTTCTCATACAGCAATTTCATAATATTATTGTGGCCCAGGTTGAAACAAAAAGCTTGATACTCTTCTTTGATAGCTAAGAAATCTAGGCCACAGCATGTTGGCCATTTCCCCAAAGTCAGCTCAAAGCTAGCCTTTGTCAGCTTTTTATTTTCCTCTGAGGATATTCCAAAATTGGCAGTATGCTGGTTTCAGACTTATAATTAGCCTCTAGAAAAGGATGACAGACCATCTTCCTGAATGGAGGCCAACCCTTTTTCCCCAGGAACCCGACACGAGGTCCCTGGACCAGCAGTCCGTGACCCCGTTTGCTTTTCTCATGCTACTGGAGCTGGGAGGCCACCAGGGGAGCAGACTCCAGTGGACAGCTGCCTGGCGCTCCCGCCCTTTGCTCCTCTTCTAAAGAACGTTCCTCAATCCAGGTTTGCTGCTGAGCAGGGCGGGGCTGCTCCGTTCGGCTGCCAATCACAGGCTCGGAATCTCGGGGGCCACCGAGCGGCGGCTGGCATCCTGGCATTCTGGTGGAGCTCTGAGTTTACCCTGTGGGAGACTTCCTGGTCTCAACTGTCTTCGAGAACCTGCGGGTAGATGGGCCAATTTAAGGGCGCCTGATGATTCCCCTCTGGGCTGTGGGTCCTCGCCCTCATTTCAATGTATGTAACACCATCTAGGAGGCCTCGGCTTTTCTGGGGTGACCCTTGGATTGGGAAAAACCTCAGGTCCCGAAGCAGTTAAGTTCATTCACTGCTCACTCTGGCCCCCACGCTGGGAACTGCTCCCTGGAAAACACACACACCCCCCACCTCTGTATTCTCAAATCCTTCCATGGTCTTTCCAGGGCAAGGCCGCAGCCTGCCTGGCCGTGAGCTGTGGCGGTGCCATCAAGGTCGGCTCCCTGGCTGGAGTGAGGCGTCACCTTGAAGACAGCGTTTGCTCCTTACGCGGACCATTAAGAAAGTGACGTGTCTTTGAAATACCACAAATTGCATTTTCTCTGGTATCCTTTTCTTACATTTATTTACTGTTATGTTAGGATACAGTAGAACACAGAGGAAAGGGCACAGACCTGGGTTGGGTTCCTGGCCCTGCCGCTTACAAGTCAGCTAACATGGGACGCGTAACTCGGTTTCCCTGGAGCCCCATTTTCCTCATCTGAAAAATGGGAATAGCTATACTTGTCTCGAAGGACTGTTACGAAGGTAAGAGCAAGCGTGGACTAGGCACCTGGTTTTTGTCTGGCACTGGTGGGTGTTTGGCCGGTGGTAGCCTGGAGACAGCAGTGAGGGCTGTTTGATAAGTATCCCCAAGTCCCCTGATGGCTCCAGCTCTCCCATTGGAGGGGCTGCTCCTGTTCTCCACTTTCCATTGAACTTGGGGTCCCCAACATCTCCAGGAACCTGGCAGCTGGTGAATCTCAGCACTCCCCTGGATTCCTGACACCTAAGCTTACACTGTCTGGAATCTGAGGCCAAATTGCTTATTCCTCCCTGCACCCCTGAAAGCCTGTGCTGATACTATCCTCCATGTTCCTGGAGCCCAGTCCTCCGCCCCCAGCCCTCCACACTGTATTCACACCTGCCCGCTCCCCACCAGGGCCATTCTTTGCAGGATCCATCCAGAACAATCTGGCAACCTTTTCTGTCCATAATTGTGGCCTACCCTAAGTGATGTTTGGGCACGGTGGTGCTTGTCCTGAGCTTTTAGCATGAAAGATAGGTTGGGGTATTAGTAGTTGCAGCACTAGTTTTAGCAGTGGTAGCATCGAATTAGTTCTTACAAATTATATTGCATTTCTCCAAATGGACTTGATTGATGCCTTTTAACACGACCCGTAACTAGATTTTGGAGTGTCAAATCTTATTTTTCCATTGACTTGCATTATTAAATAGGTGGTGTGCCCTGTGATGGTCATCTCGGCCAGGTATTGGTGTCCCGTTGTCTGGTCAAGCAAGCACTGGGCCACCTGTAATACAAGGGCTCTTCATGGACTTTAATCATCAGGGAGTTGATTGCGTGGATGGCTGGTTACATCTGCAGTCACTGAGCAGACTGCCATCAGCAATGAGTGACCTCTCACCCAATCAGCTGAAGGCCTTCAGAGAGGGATTTCAGTATTCAGAGAGAGAATCCCATCTCTGTTTCCGACAGCCAGTGTCTCCCGTTGGATTCAACCAGGACCTTCATCGGAGCCCCTGGCTTGCAGCCTGCCCTATGGAATTTGGATTTGTGCATCCCCACGGTCACATGAGACAATTTTACAAAGTCACGTACTATTACAGATATCCCCTATAGGGTCTGTTTCCTTATAGGCCCTGACTAATTTTTCTAGACAAAAAAAAAAAAAAAAAAAATTGGATCTTAATAAAATTTCGTGAAGGAATACATCAAGTATTCAGATTATTGCTGTATATGCATAAAAGCCTGATAATGATACTAAAACTCAGTTACAAATATAAATACAAACTTTCTAGGGTTTTCATGTTTAGAAAAGGAAAGGCAACGGCAGCCCAATTGCAGAGAACACTCTGGAACAGAAAGTCAGATTTCATGAACTCTTTTCCCAAACCCATGCAGCAGCATAAAGTGTGTTTCCTACCCTGTTGCTCAGATTCTCTATCCCAGAACTTTGAGAATCTCATCTGTGGCATAACTACTTTTGTTTTTCTTAAATTTGGGGGTTTGATTGGATCTGAAAGGAGAAAAAAAGGACAAAATCCATGAGAAACAGCACCGAGATGACGCCAGGGGCACTGCCTCAGTCAGGACAGCCAAGCGTGGCTGGGACAGCAAACTAGCCCAGTGAACATTTTTCTCGGTCTTACTACATGTGCTTACATCATTGCAAAGTGACAGGGAGCTCTAGCACTGTTCCTTGACGTCATCAGGGACCCAGGCTGGCAGGCAGCTCCCACCTGGAACGTTGCCGGTTGCTAAAAAGGGGAGAAGAGCATTCTAGAGGGCCCACACTGGCAACTGAACATTCAGCCCACAAGAAGCACATGTACATCTTGCTCATTACGCGTTGCTACAACTGACCACGTGGCACCTCACATCCAAATGGACCCAGCATTTGACCCTGTCTGGGCCTGCAAGGGGAGAGAATTGAAAGTGTTTGGGGGGCAGCACTGATGGCATCAAGGCACTTGCTGACACACATTCAACCACACAAGCGGCAGAAGGGGAGCAAACAGAGGACACTCTTCCCAAGGCAGCCCAGCGGGCAGAAGAACCAGTCTATGTGGAACCAGCTTCCAGACTTCCAAGGGGAGAGGGATCCTTGTTCAATCAACAAAGATGGAGCAAGACCATCACCAAGAGACCCTCAGTAAAGTCGAAGGGCTTCACTTCAGGCAGAACGAAAACGGTCCCAGACGGAAGATCTGAGACCCGCTTGGGCATACGTGCTGGATGAGCTTCCTTCTACTGCAGGGAGAAATCACCACAAACATGGACACTTAAGCCCACACGCACTCGTTCTCTCACAGCTTGGAGGTCAGAAGTCTGGAATCAGTCTCGCTGGGCTAATGTCCAGGTGACGGCAGGGCTGGCTCCTGGAGGCTCCAGGGAGAACCTGCTTTCCAGCTTCTAGGGGCCACCCGCTCTCCTTGGCTGGTGGTCCCTTCCTCCACCTCCAGAGCACTCACTCCAGCCTCTGCTTCCGCTGCCACATCTCCCCTCTCTGACTTTGAGTCAAGACCCTTACGATAACATTGGGCCCACCTGGATGATCTAGGAGAATCTTCCCACTTCAAGAGCCTCAATTACATCTGCAAAATCCCTTTTGCCACGTAAGATAACATATTCCTGGGTCCTGGGATTAGGACGCAGACATCTTTGGGGGTAGGGGGCTTTATCGACCTGCGACCCTCACTATTCACCTAAATACACTTGGTGTGGCTATGTCAGACTGAGTCGACTTTAGGGCCAAGAGCATCCCTAGAGATAAAGAGGCGTGACATTTTCTGGTAACATTTTCAATTCCCCAGGAAGATGTAATAATTTGTACCACATAAGACGCACCGTGCAGTTTGTCAATACCCTTCAGCCAGAGGCCACCAGGACCACACATGTGCTTAGCCACGTCCTCCATGCTGACCACACACCAGAGGCCACACTCCACAGGGGCCCGGGCTTGCCTCAGCGGGTGTTAGGAAGCACCAGGGGTTTGCACAGGTGATTTGAGGGGCGGTGCAAATAAAAGCGGGGGCTTGCTGTGATGGAATGGTGTCAGGAAGTGGGCATAATTATAGGATTAGGTCTCTTAATGAGTCTTGTCTAGAAGGGGGGCAGACAAGAGCAAGGCTAAAGCTGAAATCAGGGAAGAAGCAGCCATCATTTGAATTAGTTGGGAAAGTCAGGATTCTGTGTTTCACATGGTGATCTGGTTTCCCTCTGTGCTTAGACAAAATTAGAAGAGGTCTTGGTTCGTCTCAGTTCATCAAGCTCACGGAGCAGACGTGCCTCGTGCTCTGTGCAGCCGTTGAAATCCAGCAGCACTGCACCGCGCCTTCCTGCTGCGAGCGCCAGGCCACCCCTGACAGCACAGAGGCCTCGCTCTTAAATGCCTGGCCAGCTCCCAGATGCCAGGCGGTGCTTTCCCCTTCTCAAGCTTCAGAAGACGTCAAGCGAAACTGACAGCATTGCGAGCCGAAATGAACTAATGGGCCACCACTGTGGCGATGGCCAAGTGAGCCATCCTTCAATGCACACACAGAAATATTTATGTAGAGGGACCTTGGCTGGCACTTGAAGCTGACCTCATCAAATTCCAAAGGATTAGTTCATAAGGACCATGTTTTCTCACCACAATGAAGGTAGAAAAAAATAACCAAGAGATAGGAACACAGCTTCACAGAGCTGTTGAAACAGAGAGGAAGGTAATTTGCCGGGATGTGACGCTGTGCTGCCCTAGTCCCTCGTGTGGGCTCAGGACAGCACTTCCTTAAGGGCTGCATGTCTGCAGGGTCTAGAGAGCGCCAGGCACATCATTAACCCGCAGGTGGTTGACGTCAGGAGGCCCTTGGCATCTGTCCCACCTCCTTCTAGGTAGCTCTCCCACATCCCAGGGTCAAGGAAGCTAAAATCCACATCTCTCAGATTCCCTCAAGCCAGGATTCTGTATTTGAAGACGTTCAAATCCTTCTTCTGCTTTTGGTTCTTTTCTGGTGACAAATAACGTTGTGGACATTTTTCCCCCAACCTCCTGTTTGGTGCTTTGTGAGTGTGAGATGCAGAGGGCGCACAAGTGCAAAGGCCCTGTGGCGGAAGCCAGCCTGGCCTGTCGGAGAACAGGGAGAAGGTCGGTGTGGCTTGAACGCAGTGAGCATGGGGAGATGGAGGGAGCTGAGTGGGCTGGGCCAGCTTGCCTTTGGGCCTTCTGGGTCGTGAAAAGGAGTTTGTATTTTCACCTGACCCCAATGAGGAGCTGGGGAGGTTCTGAGCAGGCAATTCACAGTCATTCATCTCTGGCACTAAACCGGGGAAGAGTGGTGTCACTGGGCCTGAAGAAAAGCAGAGACATAGCTTTGGAATCTGCAGCGTGGCTAGAAAAATGTAGCCAACACGCCCACGTGCACACACGCAGTTATCGAAGCTGGGGGTACCAGTTGGGAGTGCCCGCTGGTGTGCACATCACTTTGCTCTCCCTTGATGGGTGGCATATAATTCTTTGCAGAACCAGTGCGACAGCGTCCCTGGAGGGGGCTTTCTCCTCCAGGCAGACCAGGCGGCTCAGGGCACATCCCTGGATGTTCCCTCTCCTTCTCAAGGTCAAGTCTCTGCCAAACCCACCCTTCAAGCCCGGAACCACCTTTTCTTCAAGGCAGAGTGCCCCAGGAGTGTGCGGCTCCACCCCCGCGACCGTCAGCAGGTGCTCCTGGGCTCTGTCACCTTTGCCAAGGTTTGTGGGTTTTTTTCCTTAAAAAGAAAAGAAATCGTATATGTGAATTACTGTGATCTAAAACATTTTTGAAGACATGATTAAAAATTAGAAGAAAAAAAGGATGTAGAGACTGAGGAAGGAATGAAAGAAAGTGCCTTGCCACTGTACATACAGGCAACACCTAGAGTAGTGATGAAAGGCAAAACGTTGCAAAGCTTTATAATATTTTCATTCTTTTAATACACTAATTTATTTTTACTTTATTTTAGTATTTCAAATTAGTATGTATTCTATTTCTAAACTTTAAACCTATCGCTATATTTCAATTTCCTATTAATTGAATCTGGCAATATATTAGGCTTCATTGTTGAAGAAGTTTTGGACCACAGAGAGGTTAAACTATGGCAGGGGAGGAACACTGGTGTGGGGTGTTATTGATGCGGGGGCACATGGGTGGGAGGGAGTTCTTCAGGGCATGTATACAGGGGACATAAGAATGTTCTGATATATGTTGGATATTTTCATAGCAGTTGCAGTTACTAACGTCAACTGAGGAAGTGCTGAGTTCCTACCCAGGGGAGCTCTGTCACATTCCCCAGTGGAACAGCAATAATCCCCCAAGTGCAACAGCAAAAACCAGCAAGGAAGGATGATCCAATAATGAGCCCTTAATACTGATGACTATGCTTATGAGCCTGTGTCCCTGAAATATGAACTAGGCCTAGAGCTGCAGGGTGCCTAAGAGTTACCTCCTGAGAGCCTCCATGTTACTCAAATGTGGCCACTCTCTAAGCCAAACTCAGTATGTAAATGCATTACCTTCCCCCCAGTGTAGGACATGACTCTGGGGATGAGCCTCCCAGGTGCCGAAGGATTACTATTCATCGCTAACTGGTGATGTGCGGCGGCTTGCTCGGTCGGTAGAGGTGGGGTCTGGCTGCGGACGAGGGGTCGGTCCAGCTTTGGACGAGGGGTCGGTCCCGCTTGGGACGAGGGGTCGGTCCCACTTGGGACGAGGGGTCGGTCCGGCAGCAGACGAGGGGTCGGTCTCACAGGGGTTGCGCGGTTCGGCTGACGGGGTCGCCCGGCAAAGCCGGCGACGAAGGGGTCGCCCGGAGAAGCAGGCGACGAACTGGGGAAAAGGGAGGCCAGGCCCTTGTCGGGGGCTCTCAGGACTGGAGGGCGCACGGCAGAAGAACTACCTCGGAGACAAGGTAAACACGCAAGTCCACTTTATTGAGGGAGAGGCAACAGTTTTATAGGGGCTGGGGAAGGCTGATTGGTCGAAGCCATGCCCTGTTCTGATTGGTTGCTGGCGAAAGGTCAGTGGGCGGTACTGGATGGGGGAGGGGTGGTGGTTAGGGATTGGCTGTCGCTATTGCTGGGGGAAGGGGCAGGGTTTAGGGATTGGTGGCTGCTGTTGCTGGGGTGGAGGGCAGACTTGAGTTTCCCGCCCACGCCTGGCTGTTGCTGCTGTCGGGGGAAGAGAAAAGGGCAGACTGGATTTTTCCGCCCATGCCTGGCTGTTGCTGCTGTTGGGGGAGGGGAAAAGGGCAGACTAGAATTTTCCGCCCTGCGCCTGCGCAGGGAGAAAGAAGAAGAAGGGTGCCGCCCCACAGGCATCGGTGGCGCCATCCGGGAGGAGGGGCGGCCACGGAAGCATGGCTGCCGAGAAGGGGAGACCCGAGGGCACTCTGCGCCCATGCCGAGCTTCCTTCAGGGGTGGCGGTGAGTCCGACCAGCCACCCTATTATGGGGGCAGCGGCTTGGCCTGCCACGGCTGCTCCCCCGCCAGGCCAGCAAACCACACTTCAGCCCGAGGGGTGACCGCAGTGATGCACCTAGAAAGAGACCTTGAATAAAAGAGTCAACTCAGACCAGCAGAATATCTCAGCCTACATGTAGGATCATGTGTTAAAAACTGCTTTTGACCTTGAATAAAAGGGGGAAATGGCAAAGACAAATGAGATTTTATGGCTAAGAGTCTTCAAAAAAGAGTTGGGAGGTCATCAGAGGGGTTTGCTTACTCACACCTCAGCAGGACCCCAGAAAAAGCCAAAGTATATATAACCCTAGGTACTAGTTCTCCTAAGGGCCATGGAGAGCCACAGAGTATATGGTCATGACAGATGGATTTGGACTTCTGTGCCATGTCAGAGGGCCCTACTTTGGAATTTGTGCTCCTGAGCATGATAGAACTGGACTCAGATGTGACTTTTCTACACATGCCTCTTCTGTCACTTTTACTGAACCTGTGGTTGGCACTAGGGTTGGTGTATACTCAGGAGACTTGAATCTCTGGACTGTCCATGTGCCAACTGGGCCCTGAGCCTCAGCAGAGTTGCAACTCCTACCCTCTGGTTCATTGGACTTACCCAGGTCAGCTAACAGGTGAAGATGGTCAACCAACACACCAGGGAATCAAGAGTGCCTACAACTGCAAGCAGAAGAATTACATCGATCATCCATGTGGAATCTAAGCCCCCTCTTGATATAGAGGTAGAGTGGACATCTTCATCCCAGGGTCCACAGAATGGAGGAATAAAATGTGGATTAGAGTGAACTTACCGATATTCTAATATAGCACTATTGTGACTGGTAATAGAAAAAATTGTAGCATTGAGGTGGAGAAAGTGCCCATGGGAGTTGCTGAGGGCAGGGAGAGGGAAGAAGAGATGTGATGTGGGGGCATTTTTGGGACTTTGAGTTGTCCTAAATGATATTTCAGGGTCAGATGCTGGATGTTATATATCCTGCCATAACCCACTGAATGTACTGGGGGAGAGTGTGAACTACAGGGCAAACTACTATGCATGTGGTGCAGCAGTGCTCCAAAATGTGTTCACCGAGTGTGAAGAGTGTGCCACACTGATGGGGGAGGTTGTTGGTGTGTGAGGAGTGGGGTGGGGAGGTGGGGTTATACGGGAACCTCATATGCTTTCTAATGTGACATTTTTTGTGATGTACATATCCTAAAAAAAAAAAACAATTTACAAAAATGATAGGGGTGGGGGGTGGGGAGTGGGTTATATGGGAACCTCTTATGGTTTTTTGTTTGTTTTTTTAAAGATTTTTTCTCTCCCCCCCCCACCCCCACAGTTGTCTGCTCTCTGTGTCCATTTGCTGTGTGTTCTTCTGTGTCTACTCGTATTCTTGTCAGCAGCACTGGGAATCTGTGTCTCTTTTGTTGTGTCATCTTGCTGCATCAGCTGTCTATGTGTGCGGCGCTACTCCTGGGCAGGCTGCACTTTTTCACCCTGGGCGGCTCTCTTTATGGGGCGCACTCCTTGCGCATGGGGCTCCCCTATGTGGGGGACACCCCTGCGCAGCAGGGCGCTCCTTTCGGGAATCAGCACTGTGCATGGGCCAGCTCCATGTGTTTGAACCCTGGACCTCCCATGTGGTAGGCAGACGCTCTATCCTTTGAGCCAAATCTGCTTCCCATCTTATGTTTTTTAATGTAATGTTCTTTGAGATTTATTAATTTAAATTTGAAAAAGTGTAAAAAAAAAAAAAAAGAAAAGCACTCCAAAGGAGGAAGTCACCAAGAACTCCCACCTCCCTTTCACTCTGCGGCACAGCAGGGGGTGTCCGCACTTCAACTCGGACGCCTCCGAGAGCCCAGGTGAGGTCAAAAGACCAGGAGGAAGAGAAGTGAGGACAGGCCCCCTGACGGAGGGCAACGGAGCCCGCAGCGGGCAAGGACACAGCCCTGCCTTAGCCACACGGAGGGGTGCGCGTGGGGGCTCGAGCCCAGGAGCGCTCCCTGAATTAAAGGGACCACTGAGCAACGGCTTTTGAAGTGCCAGCAGTCTGGGTTCATTTATTTCCTGTTGGGAAAGAGACTAGATAATCACTGGATTACAACGCAATTACCAAACACTAGGCCAGGGAGCTCACGGCAGGGGTGCAGGCGAGGCGGGAATCAGCTAAGGGCTCTCCCTCTCCCGCCACCCCCTCTGTGTCTCCCTCCCTCCTCCTCTCCCTTTGTCCCCCCTCCCCCTTCTGGGTGTCCAGTGCTGTTCCCAGCGCTCTGAGGGTGTCATCTCCGCTGACCCTCACCGCCACTCCATCAGGCAGGCCCTGCCCTCTGAGGGTAAAGGGCCCCCCCACTGCCCCATGGCCTCTGGCTAGAATCATCTCCAGCCGCGGCAGCTTCGGTCAGTGAACGTGACGAGGGTCCCGCACCCCTGGGGCCCAGCCTCAGCACCCTGGGAGCCTCTGGTCGGGAAGCAGGCAGCACCTCTGACGCGCCCCCAGCTCTCAGCACGGGGCTTCCCCCCCCCCCTCCCCCGTCACCTGGAGGCCCCGGGGACGTGATGCCCGCCCGGGGGCAGGTGCTCCTGCTCACAAGCCTCCAGGGACCCCGTGGGTGTCCTGGGAATGGGTCCCCCTGGAGGCAGAGCCCCCGAGGACCCTCTCCCCGGGGAAGGAGGAGGGGAGGCAGAGGCAGCCCGAGGCTGGAGGGGGGCCACGCAGCGGGAGGAGGACCCCAGACCCCCATGGCCCAGCTCCACGAGGGAGCGGGTGCCCCAAGCACATCCCCAGGGCAGCCGCCAGTGGCGGAGGCACCCTCCTCCCTGGGGGCCCAGGCCCTCCAGCCCCCTCCCCTCCCAGGGAGCTTGTCGGTCACTTCACATAAACTTCAGGAAGATCCAAGCTCTGGTCACGAGCCCGAACCAGGGACCCCTGCCCTCGCAGGCGACATCTGTCTCCAGGGCGACACTGACTCTAATTGCACCTGCCAGGGCCCAGGAGGAGGCTGAGAGCCCACTGGGTGGCCCCCTGCCCTGCGCGGGCAGAGCCAAGGGGTGGTGCGGGCTGGAGCCTCCCTGCAGGGAGCCGGGAGCTGGCCCCTGTCTGAACCTGGGGACGTGCAGGGTGGAGGAGGTGGCTCTGGGGCGCGCTGGCCCCTGGGCCCGGCTGGCAGGGCCCTGTGAGGGGGGTGGACGGCTTTGCCTTCGGCAGGTCAGGGTGCAGCTAGGGTCAGCTCCCCTTCCTGGAACAGCTGGGGTGCTCTGGCAGCGAACCCACTCTCCATAGTCCCTCTGATTGGCTTTTCTCCCTCCCAGGGCCGCCTCCCGCTCCCTGGCTTCTGGTCCCTTGGCCCGTTTCTCTGGCGGCAGCTGTGTCCTCTCTGTGGCCTCATCTCCTGCGGACAGGCCCTGTGGTCGCCTCTGGATCAGCTGCCAGCGCCTCCTCCCTCTGACTTTCAGGCCCAGGGACAGTGACCGTTCCCGATGCTGATAATTCATAGTCCAGTTGCTTCACTGTCCCTCATTTGGTTTCTTCATACTGTCACGTGCTTCACTGTGTGAAAATCCTCTTCTCCCTGGTTGGACCCTGAATTCTACCCCTTGACCTTTCTGTGCCTCCTGGCCGAAGCGTTTCCACCAGAAAGGCCGACCAAGGAGTCACCCAAGGGACAAGCTTGATTGCGTTTGGAGGGCTCCCCTGGGAGGCTGGTTAGGGGGTGTGGGAGGTGGGTCGGGATGGAGGGGGCCGGCCAAGGCGGGGTGGCAGCAGGTGGCCTGTGAAGCCCTAGCCCACCCAGGCCGCAGGACCCGAGGCGTGGCAGCCATGCGGGAGAGCACATGGACAGCGAGATGGGTGCCAGGGGTGCACGTGCGAGGAGCAATGGAGAAGGCACAAGGCCTCGGGGTACAAGGGGTGCACATGCCAGGAGGCAGTGGAGAAGGCGCAAGGCTTCTCAGGGGCGAGTGCTGTGATTCAGGCAGAGAAATAATGGTTCTTCTAACTCGTGTGGAAGGCGTGAGAGCTGGACAGCACCCCCCAGACCACTCTTGTGTCCCCAGAGGACGCGCTTGGAGAGCACCTGCTGCCCCCCTGGCTGTTCTCCCCCACTTGCCCCCAAGGCTGTGTAACCTCTCAGGTGCACTAGGACGGTTTCCTCCACCATAGAACCCTTTAAACATTGAGTAACGCGGATTAATAAAGCAACGCAAGTTTGACAATGCTGCTTCAAAGAGCTGTGTAGATTCTGCAGCTAAATTCAGGGTTTCTGGGCCCACAATCACTATAAAAGCAATTGCAGGAAAGCAGATTTGGCTCAACTGATAGAGCATCCACCTGCCATATGGGAGGTCCAGGGTTCAAACCCAGGGCCTCCTGGCCCGTGTAATGAGCTGGCCCACGCGCAGTGCTGATGAGCGCAAGGAGTGTTGTGCCACACAGGGGTGTCCCCCACATAGGGGAGCCCCACATGCAAGGTGTGCATCCTGTATGGAAAGCCGCCCCGTGCGAAAAAAGTGCAGCCTGCCCAGGAATGGCACCACACACACACAGAGCTGACTCAGCAAGATGACACAACAGAAAGAGACCCAGATTCCTGGTGCTGCTGACAAGAATACAAGTGGACACAGAAGAACACACAGTGAATGGACAGAGAGCGGACAAGGAAGGGGAGAGAAATAAATAGAATAATAAATCCTAAAAAAATAAAAATAAAGTAAAATAAAGCAATTGCATTTCAATATGCCAGCAAGCGAAGATAGCATAGAAATACAAAAGGACTAGAGATAACTATTCACAACTTTCATGTGTTTACCAAGAAAAAACATTTAAGAAGACCCAGCTGAACACATACCATGCAGATGGATGAAAAGACAATATTTTCAGAATGTCAACCTTCTCCAAATTCATCTAGCGATTTAATAAAATCCCAATAATAATAATAATAACCCAGCGGGATATTTTGGTGGAACTCTATAATCCGATTCTAAAATGTGCGTGCAAGTTCCAGAGGCCAAGATGAGTGCAGAAGCCAGGAAGGCAGCGTGGCCCGTGCTGGGGAAAGGGCCAGGCTCAGCCTCCTGCCCTGCGTGCTGGAGCCTCAGCAATGGCTTTACCACGCACACACGCATATTTGACAATTAAGAGAGTCAAAATAAAAGCAGCAGGGAAGAGGGCTGACCCAGGCAGGAGGAGCTAAGAGCCGGAACCCGGGGCCGTGGCAGAGAGCAGAGAGGGGAGGACGGTATCTGAGACCCCGAGGGGCAGGACGAGGGGAGCGAAATGGAATTGTCTAGAACATCTGGTGACTCCCAGGTTCCTGGCTGGGATTCTGGGCAGGGCCCCTGGTGAGTGGGCTGGCAGCATGGTCCGTTCTATTCAGGGCAAGTGGAATTTGAGGTACTTGTTGGAAACCCAGGAAGAGGATGACATAGGACCTGCAGCTCGGCCAGTAGCCAGCTGCACTTTCTACAGATTTTTAGGAGCTCTGAGTAGTTACTTCCTCTCCTCCTTGACTGGAAGGGCTAGAAAATGACCCCTGCTTGCTGGTAATTTTGCATGTTTCATCTGGCTTTACTGAGGCACAGCGTCGAATGATTTTTTTCAGGCTTTTTTCCCTCGGTGATAATGCGGAACTGCTCATCCTGGTACTTAAGCAGCTCATTTCCCATGTAAACCTTATTAGAAATCTCATTCCTTCACTGTAAAATGGCGATGCAATAACTTCAGCTCCCACTGCAAGGTGGGGGAGAGAAGCTTCGAAAGCTGCGCGTACACAGAAGAGGCTGGAACACCAAGGGGCCAGACAGCTTATTTCAGGCCCTGGGGCAGGGCACGGGCCTTCCGGAGCCTTCCGCAGCTCTGGCCAAGGACTGGGGCTCTCAGGTGGTGTATGCCAGCGACGAAAGAAGTGGGGGGTCTTGGCAAGGTCAGTGCCCTCCCATGGCCCCATCCAGTGCTTTCTATGTAAAGAACAGACCAGGAGGTGGGGTGACTTGCCAGGGGAACGGGGCTGGACAGGCGCAGACAGGCTGGGGCTGGGGTGGGGCTGGGGTGCTGTTTAAGAAGCATGGCCCCTCACATTTTACAGCTACATGCTTCCTTCTCCTCTCTGACCCTGGTCGCAAACTCAGGACAAAAGCTCAGGGACCTCAACGCCCGGTTCCGAGCTCTTCCTGCCACACCGTGCTTTCTGGATTATTTCAAACTCATCTTTCACGACTCAACTCAAAATTCCTTCCCCAGTTCTCCCTGGAACCCCAGGCCTCCCTCTCTCTCTTATTGCAGTTCAGGCTTATGTGTCCATCTCTTCTCCTGATTCCTTTCTAGAATACTCTTTATATTCCTAACATCAAGCACAGAGCTTGATCTACGTCAAACACCTAATATTAAATGGGTGCTTGAGTGAATGAACGCGTGGCTGCTTTACAGCGCTGTGCAGTTTGCCCTGCGGAAGAGTGTGGACGAGGACAGAGCCGGTCACAGAAGGGGGTCGGACCACCTCATGCTGCCTCTTGCCCTGTTTCTCCCTCCTTCTGGAAACTTCTAGTGTGGGAGAGGGGGGCTTTGCTGAGTCTCCCGCAGTGACTTTGGCCCCTCCGCTCTCCTCTCCCAGGTGCACGGATAGCTTTCAGGCCCCACGCCCTCAGCAGGCCTTGCCCGCCCACCTGCCTCTGAAACCACTTCCTCTAGCAGGAGTGGATGCTCCCCTGCCCCCCCTCTTCTAGGAGTGCCTGTGACAGTTTGCAGTCCTTTTATGGATCCCAAAAAGAAAAAGATTACGTTCTTGAACTAATCCATCCCTGTGGGTGTGATACTCTTTTTTTTTTAAAAGATTTATTTATTTATTCATTTCTCTCCCCTTCCCCCTCCCCACCCCCGTTGTCTGTTCTCTGTGTCTATTTGCTGTGTCTTCTTTGTCCGCTTCTGTTGTTGTCAGCAGCATGGGAATCTGTGTTTCTTTTTGTTGCGTCATCTTGTATCAACTCTCCATGTGTGCGGCACTATTCCTGAGCAGGCTGCACTTTCTTTCACTCTGGGCGGCTCTCCTTACGGGGTGCACTCCTTGCGCGTGGGGCTCCCCTACGCGGGGACACTCCTGAGTGGCAGGGCACTTCTTGAGCGCATCAGCACTGCGCATGGGCCAGCTGCACACGGGTCAAGGAGGCCTGGGATTTGAACTGTGGGCCTCCCATGTGGTAGACAGACGCCCTATCCACTGGGCCAAGTCCGCCGCCATGTAATACTCTTTTGACTGGACCATGTCGGTGAGGCCTGACTCAGGTTGGGTCTCTGTCCTCTGGCAGGAGCTTTATATAAAGGAGGCACAGCAAGGGGTACAGAGAAAGTCACAGGACTATTTGGAAATTACTAAGTGCTACAGAGAGACATAGAAGTGGGGAAATATGTGTATGTATCCATTGGGTAAGCACTTACCTCTCCTTTTTCTGTGCATATTTAGTCTGTGTGTGCCTAGTCCCTATGTGCACGGTAAAAGCAATAAATGCACCTGTGTGCCTTCATTGTCTTCAGTCTTCATTCTTTGAGAATCCTTATTCAGACAAAAACCTAACTTGATAGCACTGTCTCTGTCAGCTGTCCCAGATGCCCGCAAATATATAATAGAAGACTCCTGGCCCAGCCGAACCGGAGAAGCCAGGCTCTGGACTTCAAGACCTTCAGTGGAGGACCTCATTGAAGTCCAGCGGCTGTGGCACTTCCCAAACCCAGCCTTTGATTCTCAGCCAAAGCCCTGCCACCCTCCTCGGCTCCACCTTTGATTCATGCTGTAACTATTAAATCCTCATCTGCTGGTGTACTGAGTCACCATTGTTCTCCCCTAGTGATGCTTTTATCTACGGGCCCTGGTGACAGCTTCACCCTTCAAATGCAATGCGCTGATGGAGATTCCAGGTCCAAAGCCCCACAGGGGCAATCCAGAGTCCAGCTGGCTGCCCCCTCTGAGCTGAACGGGTGCCTGGAGGAGGGAGGCGATGTGAAGCCCACTTTCCTTGGTGTTTGGTGTTTTCACTGCAAAGGGAAGGCTAGAAAGGGGGTAGGAGAAGGTGCTGCCTCCCTCGGGATATGACGTCTTACCTTGCTGGCTCTCTCTGGTCAGGGGACCATTTGTTTTTTTTTCCTTTTTATTTTTTTTTGTCTTTATTTTTTTAATGTTACATTAAAAAAACATGAGGTCCCCATATACCTCCCACCCCCCTCACCCCCCCACCCCCCTCACCCCCCCCCACCCCCCCCACGACAACCTCCTCCATCATCATGAGACACCTGATGAATACATCTCTGAGCACCGCTGCACCTCATGGTCAATGGTCCATACCATAGCTCACACTCTACCACAATCCACCCAGTGGGCCATGGGAGGACATACAATGTCTGGTAACTGTCCCTGCAGTACCACCCAGGACAACTCCAAGTCCCAAAAATGCCCCCATATCACATCTCTTCCTCCCATTCCCTACCCCCAGCAGCCACCATGGCCACTTTCTCCACACCAATGCCACATTTTCTTCAATTACTAATCACAATAGTTCATGAATAGAATATCAGTAAGTCCACTCTAATCCACACTCTATTCCTCCATCCTGTGGACCTTAGAATGGTTGTGTCCACTCCACATCTGTATCAAGAATTGCTGGATGCAATTCTCCTGCTTTCAGTTGTAGGCACTCTTGGCTCCCTGGTGTGGTGGTTGATCTTCTTCACCTCCATGTTAGCTGAGTGGGGTAAGTCCAATAAACCAGAGTGTAGGAGTTGCAAGTCTGTTGAGGCTCAGGGCCTGGCTATCACATGGTCAGTCCAGAGATTCAGGTACCCTGGGTATATATTAAACTCCAGCACCAACTACAGTTCCGGTAAAAGTAACAGGAGAGACCCATGGACAAAGATCACATCTGAGTCCAGCTCCATTACACAGAAACACAAACTCCAAAGTAGGGCCAACTGGCATGGCACTGAGCTCCATCTACCATGACCACAGAATCTATGGGTCTCTGTAGCCCTCAGAAGAACCAATACCTGGGGCCGTATCCACTTTATCTGTCTCTGGGACTCTGCTCAGGTGTGCACAAGGGCAACCCCTCTGATAACCTTCTGGCTCCTTTTGGAGACTCATAGCCAAACAAACTCACCTGTCTTTTCCATTTCCCCCCTCCATTCAGGTCAAAAAGCATTTCCAACTCCCAGTACTACATGTAGACTGAGATACTCTGCTGGCCTGAGTTGACCCTTTTATTCAAGGTCACCCTCCAGTTACACCATCAGCTGGCACCCGGTAGCAATCCCTTGGTGCCAGGGAGGCTCATCCCTGGGAGTCATGCCCCATGCTGAGGGGAAGGCAACTCATCTACATGATGAGTTTGACTTCAAGACCGGCCACACTTGAGCAACACGGAGGCTCCCAGGAAGCAACTCCTAGGCATCCTGCAGCTCCAGGCCTTGTCCCCATTCCAGGTGCATAGGCTCACAAGCATAGTCACCAGCACCAAGGGCTCATTGCTGGACATTCCTTCTTTTTCGGTCTTTGCCGTTGCACTTGGGGGACTGTAGCTGTTCCTCTAGGGACTGTGATAGAGCTCCCCCAGCCAGGAACTCAGCACTCCCTCAGCTATTGTTTTCAACTGTAACCACCATGAAAATATCCAAACATCTCCATGTACCCTGGATACACGCCCTGCAGAACTCCCTGCCAACCATGTGCTCCCCGTCAACAACATCCCACACCAGTATTCCTCCCCTGCCACTGCCGAACCTCTCTGTGATCCAAAACCTCGGCAAAAGTGAAGCCCAATATATTGCCAGGTTCCATCAACAGTAAAATGGAACATAGTGATGAGTTCAAAGGCCAGATATAGAATACATACTAACCTAGAAAAATTAAGGCAAAAATAAATTGGGGTATCAAAAAACCAAAAAATGCAAAAGGTTTGTTTTCGATGTTTTGCCTTCCAACACCGCAATAAGTGTTGCCCTGTATGCAAATTGGCAAGGCAACTACTTCCGTCTTTTCCTCAGTGTGTACATCCTTTCTTTATCTTTTTTTTCCCTAGTCATTAAGCTGATCTTCACAAAAGTCTTAGATCACAGTAATTCATATATACAACATACAGTATTCCCACATGTCCAACATAAAACCCTTTTCCCTTCCACAGCAATAGTCTTTTTACATATTCATACTATACTTACTGAAACTGATGTACAGATACTGAGACAATAGCCCCCAAACAAGGTAACATTTGGGTCTACACTGTGGTTTATATTTTAAACTATACAACCCTCCAAATCTTTAGCCATCTGCTGTTTTACATTATGATTTACACTTTAGCCTATCAGCCCCTATATATTTTTGGTGTATTTTAACAAGTCTTACATCCATCCTTGCACAATCTTGTGGAATACTTCTATTGCCCACACAGTTACACTGGTTCCATCTATTCAATACCTCTTTCCCCCTCCCCTCAGACCCACAGTGACAGTCAATCTTCATTGCTTAAAGGGCCATATTCTGAGATACTTGCAACAATGTTGAGGGCTTGACATGCTCAACTGCCCTAATGCTCTGGGAGCCACCATTTCTCTCGAGAGACACAACTCCCTCTCTTTGAGAACATCAGTCCTCCCCAGGATGTGGGCACACCCTCACTCTCATTATATGGGTCTCCATCCAATGACATAACCCACCATGGCAAAATGAGCATTCACACACTCCCCAGGAGCCTGTCCTGTTATTATATTTTTGAAAAAGTTTTCTCAGCATTATACTCTCAACCAAATACCTGACAATCTCCCACGTTCGCACATTCCCCCACCCTCCCACCAACTTCCTGGGCAACACCACCCATCCTCCCATCCCCAGCCCCCCTCAAGCCCGCAAAGCCCCACCCAAAGGTAACCCCGTTCCCCCATTTTATCCGCCCCCTGCACAAATGCCCACCTCCAGCTTATCATAAATTTCACCCATGTAGGTGTCAGCTCGCATCCCTCCTCTACCCGCCAACCTCCTCCAAGTCTATATCCCATCTCCAGCTCTCCGAGGCAGCCCGGCCCACTTGTTTCATATCACTGAGGGCACCATCTTGTTGAACGAGGCTTCTCCATCTGCCTGCTTGCTGGGCACCTGCAGCCCCAGAATCGCCTGGGGCGCTGCTTGAGTTTGCTGCAGGGCTGCCGATGCAAAGGACCAGAAATGGATTGCCTTTTACGCTGGGGATTTTCTGTAGGGTAAAAGCTTACAGTTTGGAGGCCACAAATGTCCAAATCAAAGCACCATCAGAGGTGCTTTCTCACCCAAGCCAGCTCCTGGTGATCCTGGGCTCCTGCCACGCGGTGACGATGGCGGCCCATCTCTGCTGAGGTCCCCCCGCCGTCCCCTCCGGAAGCGACTGTGGCCAGGAGCTCAGCTGCGGGCAGCCAGGCGTGGGGCTTGGCTCTTTCCCGGCCTCCTTGCTCAGTCTCGGCTGCTCCGCTTTCTTCCCGAGTTCAGCTGTGAGCAAGAAGGCGGATGGCTCATCGTGGCCCAGCCCTGGGAGCTTCAAAGCCTTGGCTGCTAGTGACCCTCAAGTCCTCTCTCACTCGGCAGGGTCAAAAATAGACTCAGTGTCCCCCGAGTCCACCCGCGATAATCTAGGGTCATGAATGAATGAATGTCAGTGAAGCAGCTGCTGCTGTGGTCATCGTTGAGGGCCCTGTCACTGGGGCTTTACTCTGGCGATCTGGGGCGGGGTGGACGGGGAGGCGTTTACGCTCCAAGGAGGGGGCGTCCCCAGCTCCTTCCCTCCTGGAGTCAGAAGGGAGGTGGCAGTCAACCATGGCTCCCAGGCTTGTCGCCGGGAGAATGGGCAGCAGGAGGCAGAGCCCAGGAGGAGGAGCAGGTCGTGGTGGGGCAGATTCTCGACGCGCCTTGGACAGGGCGAACTTGGGGTGACCCTCGGGCAGCACGGAGGAATGCCGGGAAGGCGATCGTACCCACAGGCCTGAGGCTTGGGACAGGTCTGCATGCGAGCCTCTGAGCCGGGCCACCCCCGCCGAGGTTCTGGTTTTTGAAAAATGGGGAAGAGCGTCATTTACCAAGGCCGGGCAGGCCGGGCAGGCCGGGCTCCTGTTGTGGGGGGGGTCGTGGGCAAGCCTGTGGCTGCCGTTAGATCTGCTCTCTAGGGACCCGAGTTCCCAGCCTGGCTTTGCCACTTGAGCAAGGCCTTGGCCTCCCAGTCTGTCCCTCATCTGTAAAACGTACGTGAAACCATACTGCAAACTGTCCAGAGGCTGCGCAGACACGAGGCCTTACTGCCGTCACTGATGACTCTGAATTTGTTATAGCTCCACTTAACACCAGCTGAACTCCAGGTGGGTGGCAAGCGTTAAATATAAACGGCTAAGGTGAGAACACCCGCCTTCGCGGGGCGATGACTCGGTGCGGCCATCCTGTTCCTTCGGCGTCGCTGCCCCTCCAGACGCGGCCCGGCCACACTTCCCGCACACGTGCCGTCAAAATTCAGTGACGCCAAAAAATTCTGAAAAGTAAAGCTGAGTCATTGCAGGCGGCATCTAGAGAAAAAAACCACTCGTGCAGTGATTTTTTTTCAGGATGGGGAAGAGAAAAAGGAAATGAATGATTAAGAGGAACTGTAGAGATGTAAATTTCCCCTTGCTCAAAGCTGTGCCTCAAGAGGCCTCTTTAATCAAGAGGATTCTCGGGCCATTGAATTTACTTTACTTTTGAATGCCTAAAAGAGGGAGAGTGTGCTGGGGACAGGAAAAATAAAGTGGGAACAAGAAAGATAAGAGGGAAAGGCAGAACACTTCTTTCTGTAGGAAAGGCAAGTTACTGCTAATCTATCAGGAAAATAAGATGGTCGGAAATGACTGCGGTTAACACCTTAGGAACGTGGAGGCAGGGGCGCAGGACTTTATGGCCTCCAGTGGTTTCGGGAAGCATTCCCTGAGCTAGGGGTCCCCCAGGACTTGCAAAGCGCCCTAGAGCCCCTGGCAGAGGACTCCCACGTGGGGCTATGACCACCCCCCACTAGCCCGTGGGCTCCAGGAGGCCAGAGCCTGCCTGGACTTTGCTCCACGTTGAATCCCCAGCGCCGAGCAGGACGCGGTGAAGAGGCGCTGAATATAAAGCGCTTGGATGAAGGAAGGAAGGGGCTGGCGTTGGGGCAGGAGGGGCCTCCTGACAACTCCTGGGACCCTCCCCTCTCGTGACCCTCCTGCCCACCCTGAGCTCAGCCTGAGCGGCGCAGGCACACGGAAAGAGCCAAGGACAGTGGACAGAGCCGCTGCCCTCCCCTCTGGGAGGACAGCGCCACGCGCTCCACGGCAGTCAGCGGTCCCCGCAGCCACGGGAGAGCGGGTGTCCTCAACCGCACTGGGTCTGCGGGCTTCTCCCAGGGCTTCCGTTCCAGGGGTCCTGGAGGCTTTGGGGCAAACATCGATCACCTCACCTCCTCCCACCCCACCGAAGGAGGCAAGGGGGGGCGGCATGGCACACTGCGGGCACCAGCCAAGCACCAGCCGGGCACCCAGCCTGCTCTACAAGGAGCTGGGGAATGAATGAACGGCCACGCGGGCTTGCCTCCTGGAAGCATGCACCTCTGACGTCAGAGCCTTTGTCCCTGTCCTCTAAGATGAAGGCACCTTGTCCTTTAATTGTTATATGTAGTTTTAAACTAGTTTTAATGAGCAGAGAAAACTGGGAAAAGAATTGGGTGGAGACGGGGAGAGGGAAGGGCCACAGAGATGACGAGGAAAGAGCCAAGGAAAGCTGCAGGTTGTCTGTTTGGGGGATTTTGTTTATTTTTAATTTATTTCTCTTCCTTCTTCCCCTCCCCCAGTTGTCTGCTCTCTGTGTTCATTCGCTGTGTGTTCTTCTGTGACTGCTTCTATCCTTACCAGCGGCACCAGGAATCTGTGTTTCTTTTTGTTGCGTTATCTTGTTGTCCAGCTCTCCATGTGTGCAGCACCATTCTTGGGCAGGCTGCACTTTCTTTCGCGCTGGGCGGCTCTCCTTACGGGGTGCACTCCTTGCGCGTGGGGTTCCCCTACACGGGGACACCCCTGCGTGGCAGGGCACTCCTTGCACGCATCAGCACTGCACATGGGCCAGCTCCATGTGGGTCAAGGAGGCCTAGGATTTGAACCAGGGACCTCCCATGTGGTAGACGGACGCCCTAACCACTGGGCCAAGTCCGCTTCGCCTGCGTCATTCTCATGACACCACTCCCTGCCGACCCGGGTCCGTGCCCAGCGACCCCCCCAAAACATCCCTGCAGCCCTCCCAGTGGGAACCGAGAGGGTGGCCCTCACTGGACCTGCCCGGCCCTCCATGACCTTGAGCTCTTGGGGCGCCGAGTTGGGG
Source organism: Dasypus novemcinctus (assembly GCF_030445035.2). Lineage (NCBI taxonomy): Eukaryota > Metazoa > Chordata > Mammalia > Cingulata > Dasypodidae > Dasypus > Dasypus novemcinctus. Next base: position 11,684,768 of record NC_080687.1, on the reverse strand, counting down.
GACCGCAGGCGGGGGCAGCAGGGGGCTGGAGGCCAAAGCACGCCTCGTGAACATGTGCGATGGCAGCCTGGAAGCGACGACCCTGCCCTGCAGGAACGAGGATGACAAGGGCACCAGGCGCCACCGAGGCCTTTTGGGACCGTGCCCCAGTTTTTGAGGTGACAGCGCCACCTGGTGGTGTCCTGTGTACCCGGTCCCCTCTCTTGCAGTAGCCCCAATTTTCCCTGTCCTCTTACTAACAGGAATTTTTCCATCATTTCAAAATTAAATACCATATCCAATTTACTTCCTCTACAGTAAACCATTACCCCTGGAGAAATTATGCTCATTGCTGTTCTTTTTTTTTTTTTTTTAGGAGGTACTGGGGATGGAGCCCCGGACCGCATACATGCAAGGCAGGCGCTCAACCACCGAGCTACAACCTCTCCCCTCATTCCTGTTTTGATGAAATTTTCATCTTCAGGAAAGCATTCCTTGGCTGAAGAGGAAGAACTTGTTTTGAAATTCCATTTCCACGATATCATCCGGGTTCTCCCTGCATTGTACTGCAGTGCCCATTTCTCCACGGCTGCAGACACATTCCAGGATGGCAGCCACAGGCAGCTCTGCTCTCAACCGCCGCCTGCTACCTCGCCCTCAGACAAGCCACCCGGCTCCAGCTCAGGCTCTGGGCATGCTGGGCCTTTCCCCCGAGGCTCCTGGACATTCCGAGCTGCACTCAAACAGCCCCTGCTTGCAAGGGCTCCAGGAGCACCCCCGCTTAACACGTTTCACCTCCTTCACGACAGCTACAACCACCAGAAACAGTCTTGTCCGCTTACTCGTTGTCTGTCTGCTTTCCTGCTAAAGTGTGAGCACCATTTACATTTTTTTAAAGATTTATTTTAAGATTTTTATTTAAGATTTTTATTTATATTTAAGATTTTATTTTTAAGATTTTTTTAAAGATTTATTTATTGCGTGGGGCGGCTCTCCTACGGGACGCACTCCTTGCGTGTGGGGCTCCTCTACGCAGGGGACACCCCTGTGTGGCAGGGCACTCCTTGCGCGCATCAGCACTGCTCATGGGCCAGCTCCACACGGGTCAAGGAGGCCCTATCTGTTGGTCCAAATCCGCTTCCCACCATTTACATTTGACATTGACCCTGTTCGTCTTGCTTTCTGCTTTAACTGCAGCATCTAACGCCTGGGACGGAGAGGCACTCCAGACATATGTGTTGAAGGAAGGAACTAATCTCATTTTTTAACATTTGGTTACTTAGAGAAGAAGAGAGGTTAGCAGTTGGATTCAGATGTAATTGTCTAATTTCTAGGAGCTGGTTCATGGACTTCCTACTGGAAAAAGGCGAAGTGTGGCCGTGACTTGGGCTAGGAAGACCAAGAAGCTCCCCAACCTGCCCGCGCTCCAGCTTCTGAGGGCACTTCTGGGGGTTCTGCAGCCCCCACCCCCTGTGCTGGCCCCAAGAACAGACTGAGAGGGGCGATAGTGACGAACGAGCCCTTCTCTAAGCAGTGACTTTGCAGGAAGCAATTAGGTCACAGCATCTGTGGATGTCCCTAAGGAACCACTGGCTTCGTTGTTAGCTGGTCAAGCAAATCCGCCTGGGCCAGTGGGGCTGGCTGGGAGGAGAGTCATACCTTCTCCCACAACCTGTTCAGGGCTCGTCGGTCCCTACGGAGCCCTTCTCGTTTCTAATATGAAGCTGTGTGTTGGTGTAATTGTACCCCTCTCCCTGCTTCCCCTGCTCTGGGTGAGGGAAGGACGGATCTATATTTTTAAATGTTTATTGTGGTAAAAAGTTTTCTACTTTGGGTCAACGGATAGAGCATCTGCCTACTATATGGGAGGTCCAGGGTTCAAACCCCGGGCTTCCTGACCCGTGTGGAGCTGGCCCATGCGCAGTGCTGATGCACACAAGGAGTGCTGTGACATGCAGGGGTGTCCCTGGCATAGGGGAGCCCCTCACTCAAGGAGTGCACCCCACATGGAGAGCCGCCCAGCGCGAAAAAAGTGCAGCCTGCCCAGGAATGGCACTGCACACACGGAGAGCTGACGCAGCAAGATGACACAACAAAAAGGGACACAGATTCCTGGGCCACTGACAAGAATACAAGCAGACACAGAAGAACACACAGCAAATGGACACAGAGAGCAGACAACTGGGGAGGGGGAAGGGGAGGGAAATAAATAAAAAAATAAATCTTAAAAAAAAAGTTTTCTGTGTATAGCACAAAAAGTGCCTTTGTAACCATTTTCAAGCCTATAGCTCAGTGGCATTCATGCATTCAGTGTCGTGCTCCCGTCACCACCAACCATCACCAGAACTTTCTCTTCGCCCGAAACAGAAAGTCTGAGCCCACCGGGCATTAACGCCCGCTGCCCACCCCCGCCAGCCCGTGATCACCTGTAATCTACTTTCTGTTCCTATGAATTTGTTTTCTCTGGAGGTCTCAGGTAGGTGGAATCAGACACTATTTAGAGGAAGGGTACTTTGGTGTGGGCGTTTCTTAGGACACTTGTGCTGGACTGGAGGCCTCCAGTAACCCGGGAGGGCGGGAGCCGATGGCCTCAAGCCGGGAATGCGTCCCTCTCCACGGCTGGGCACGGGGGTCGCTAGCAGCGGCCGCCACCAGAGGGCGCCCTCGCCCAGGGCATGGAGTTCACCGCCACCTGCGCGCCTGGGAGGGGAGGGGGTGGGGTGCTCGGAAAGAGGCGGCCCCTTCTGCTTTGGGTCTCGCATATCCTGGGCTTCACTGAAGGAAGTCCCCACGCGTCTGGTCTCCTCACCTAGGAGGCGCTCGCTGCCCTGCACCCACCTTCCAGTTTGATTAGCTGACTTCATTTGTTGCATGATTGGAGTTGCTCGATGGGGCCCCGGGGCCGTTAGGTTTCTTCTTCATTTATTTATTTATTTATCCCCCCTGCCCCCATTTCTGCTCTCTGTGTCCATTCACTGTGTGTCCTTCTGTGTCTGTTTGTCTTCTCATTGGGCGGCTCTGGGAACTGATCCTGGGAGATCCTGGAGTGGGAGAGAGGCGATCATTCTCTTGTGCCACTTCAGCTCCCTGATGTGCCGGGTCTCTGATTATCTCTCCTCTGTGTCTCATTTATTTTTAAAAATATTATTTATTTATTTCTCTCCCCTTCCACCTCCCCCAGTTGTCTGCTCTCTGTGTCCACTTGATGTGTGTTCTTCTGTGTCTGCTTGTCTTCTTGTCAGTGGCACCGGGAATCTGTGTCCCTTTTGGTTGCGTCATCTTGCTGCATCAGCTCTCTGTGAATGTGGTGCCACTCCTGAGCAGGCTGCGCTTTTCTCACATGGGGCAACTCCATGCGGGGTGCACTCCTTGCGCGTGGGGCTCCCCTACGCCAGAGACACCCCTGTGTGGAATGGCACTCCTTGTGTACGTCGGCACTGCGCGTGGGCCAGCTCACCACACGGGTCAAGAGGTCCTGGGTTTGAACCCTGGACCTCCCATGTGGTAGGTGGATGCTCTGTCCATTGATCCAAATCTGCTTCCCTCTGTGTCTCTTTTTGTTGCGTCATCTTGCTGCACCAGCTCTCTGCGTGGGCCAGCACTCCTGTGCAGGGCAGCACACCACATGGGCCAGCTTGTCTTCACCAGGAGGTCCTAGGAATCGAACCCTGGACCACCTACATGGTAGACAGGAGCCCAATTGTTTGAGCCACATCCGTTTCCCAGGTTTCTTCTTTAAATGGTGGCATTGCCACTCTTGGAGCTTGGGGGCCGAGGGGGCTGGGTGCCTCCTCCACAGCCCGTACAGGTGAGCTCTGCTCTGTGCTCAAGGCCATTGGTCCTGGAGCCCAGGGCGTGGACTCTCCTCCAAGTCTTCCTCCAAGCACTGCTTCCCGTCTTCCCCAGGAGCAGGTTTGTCCGCAGAGCTGTTTCCTCGGGCTCCAGGGCACAGCTTCGCTGGGCAGCCTGGCTGGGCTCCAGGCCTCGTGGTGGGCAGTTTGGCCCTGGCTTGTTGGTTGACGGTGAATCCACTCACTCCCTGATAAAACGGCCCAGAGGCTGGATTTGCCGCGCAGACACAGGAGTGGATGCTGGAGGAGGTGGCCCGAGGGAGCTGCCGCCCGGCCCGAAGGCATCCCTGCGACCAGGGCAGGGAGGGTGGACGGCCGTGCCCACCCCTCCTCCTTCAGAGAACCCTGTCGGGATCTAATAAATGCCCCCCACCCCGCCCTGGTGGCTGTCCTGGCTTCCCCACCAACCCTGAGCAGTAGAACTGACACCTCCTCCCTCCATTTTCACCTTTGGGGCAGCAAAGGTGACACCTGAGACCTGGGGGAGGTGGGGGGTCGCCCTGACCTCCGACCTGAAATGCCACGTCTCCCATTCCTCGCTAAGCTGGACGTCCTGGGTGATGCTGCCTTTCAGTTCTCCCCGGTCAGCAGCCCCCAGGGGTGGCTCAGCACCTGTGTTCTTGCTACAGATGCTAGTCACACCAGGTGGGCCAGGTCAGCCAGGTGTGCTAGGTGAGCCAAGTGTGCTAGATCAGCCAGGTGGGCCAGGTCAGTCAGGTGGGGCTAAGTCCGCCAGGTGGGCCAGGTCAGCCAGGTGGGGCTAAGTCAGCCAGGTGGTCCAGGTCACCGAGGTGCACTAGGTGAGCCAAGTACCCTAGAACAGCCAGGTGGGCCGGGTCAGTCAGGTGGGCCATTCAGCCAGGTGGGCTAGGTCAGCCAGGTAAGCTAGGCCAGCCAGGTGGGCCAGGCCAGCCAAGTGGGCCAGGTCAGGTTTGCAAAGAGCAGCCCTGGGTCTCCTCCAGGAGCCATTGCTGCTGATTGTGGTTGTGGTGAGAGCAGCTCGAGAAGAATTGCTCCCCGCCTGCCCCTCCATCTCCCCTAACAGCGATGAACGACTTCAGGAGAAGCATTTCCCAGAGGCCAGATCTTCACTAGAGCCCAAGTCCAAGTGTCTAACTTATGTTTCTGGAGTTAACTTTAAAATAGAACAGAAAATAGGTTTTAAGTATGCACCGTGACTGGCCACCAACCTTACACGCAGGACAATGAAAGCTTAACTACATCTGCTCGGGATCGTGGCATCAACGATATCTAAGACTGGAGCTGGTTCCTCAAGCTTCTTGGTAGAGCAAGGGAGGAAAGTCATCTTTCCCAGCTCAGACTACTTAAAATGGCCTGGGGGGCGGGGGCAGAGGGGCTGATTGGGGCTGTTTGCCTGGCAGATAGGGGCAGTGAAGCTGCACTCTTATTTTGTGAACCAAGGCCGTTGCAGGCCATCCTGGCAGGTGTATTCCTTACCCGCATTTCAGTACTCTCCATCTCTTCCTCTTTGTCCCATTCTAGCCCTGTGGCACCCAGTCCACAAATCCAATAACATGGGATGGCATCTTACGGCTCACCCAAAGGGAATTAAGACTGTGTGTTCTGGAAAAGACGGTTGGTATTTCTGATTCATCAAGAATAAATGTCCCTAAGTGGAAAAATTATTTTTGCTCGGCACAAAGTCCCATCTGATGGGTGGATGGGAAAAGGAAGGGAAAAGGGAGGGAGGGAATGGAGGGCAGGGAGAGCTAATTCTCTGCTCACTTTCTTCCAGCTTAGAAAGCAACACTTGTTAAGGAAGATTGTGTTCATTTTTCATATCAAATTCTAGAAATTTAGAATTCAAATTTCTAGTACAGAAAAAGAAATTGAACTCCTGAGGGGAGAAGTGATATCTAAAGTTCCCATAGTTTACCTGGAAATTTATCACATATGTTAACTTTTGTTCTTTTAACAAAAAGTAAAGATGAATTTGAGTCGTTTTAAACTATTTTGGCCAATAGGGTGAACAGGACGTAACAAGTGTGAAGTGATACTCCATGTCCTAAAAACAGGCAAAGCTTTTAGGGGTTCCCTGTTAACAGTTGTTAAAATTAAGTGTAAAAAGTATTTTAACAGTGTAACAGCAGCCTAAGGTTCCTTCCATTCCATTATCCCAGGCCAGTGGGATTTGACTGGATAGTGGTCGTGGTGGGCTGTTGGTAGAGAGTGCTAGTGGGAAGCTGGGATGGGGGACAAGTGCCTTCTGCGTAGACATCATGGCCCACGGAGGACAGAATCCTTTCTCGCGTTGCGCCACGACCTGCCAGTTGGCGATCTTATCAGTCCTTCGGGGGTCCCCATAGGACGTCCCTTAAATACCTGAAGATGGTGGTCTTGCCCGCCCACCTCCCACCCGGCCCCTCTGCACAAGCACATCCAGGGTCTGACCCCCTGGCAGCAAGGTGTCCAGCTGCTTTGACTCGTGGCGTTGTCCTTCCGGCAAGTCCTGGCAGAGCGCCTCCTCCGAGCCAGGCCTGGGCCCGCAGGGGGGCTGCAGGGCCAGGGCCTGCTCTCAGCCGGGGTTTCTGCCTGCAGTGGGGGATTCCAGTGAAACACAGAAGGGCTGGGGCTTCCATGTAAACTTCCATCAACGTGTGGAGCTGGCGCGTGCGCAGTGCTGATGTGCGCAAGGAGTGCCCTGCCACGCAGGGTTGTCGCCGTGTAGGGGAGCCCCACACGCAAGGAGTGCACCCCGTAAAGAGAGCCTCCCGGCGCGAGAGAAAGTTCAGCCTGCCCAGGAATGGCACCACGCACACAGAGAGCTGAGGCAGCAAGATGACACAACAAAAAGAAACACAGATTCCCATGCCGCTGACGACAATAGAAGCGGACAAAGAAGAACACACAGCAAATAGACACAGAGAACAGACAACTGGGGTGCGGGGGGAAGGGGAGAGAAATCAATATCAATCAACCAATCAATTAATCAATCTTTAAAAACAAAAACAAAAAAATTTCGATCAAGGAGGTCACAAGTCGGCTCTCCTTCATGCCATGTTTCCGAAGTTAAAACTTGATGTCTTCCTTCTCCAGTTTCACCCTGAAATTTAGCTAGTTTCGTGGTCGTGCCCTCTACCCCGTTAGCTGTTTCTGTCGGGGAATGCCGTTAATAAACCCACTTCCGTTTCTTGTCTCATCCATCTTAAGAACACAGGACCCCACGGCATACTGCTAGAGACTCTTCCAGTCTTTTTTCTTTAAAACTTCTTGTTGTATAATACACATGCAACTCTCTGTCTCTCTCTCTCTCTCTCTCTCTCTCTCCCTTAACCGTTTGTGGAAGGTCATCTGGCAGTGAGCGGCAGGGTGTGTGGATCTGGGTACCTGCTTCTGAAGCATGCCTGGTTCTCCACGGGCTCCCCCACCCTGGATCTCCACCGGCAGCCGGGCAGTTGCAGGCTCCCCCAGGCCGGCTGTGAGGAGACTTGGCACAGGAGCATCTGTTTGGTACCCCCACCCCACCCCTCTCTTCAGAGCCGCTCAGCCTGGCAAGCAAACCGCAGGGGAGCCACACTGGCCCGGCGGTGGCCAGGAGCTCACTCTGTGGCAACCCCCTCCGGGGCTTTCATTTCCCTCCAAGAAATGTGACATTTTCAAGAATCCAAAAATCAATGGGAACGGAGCCGGCTCTGCCCCGCGGATTACTGATGACCTTGCCACCGGTTTGCGTAGGCTTTCAATAAACAGCTTCAGCAGCAACGAGGGTGGCCAAAGAAAGCAGGCAGGCAGCCAGTCAGGACGACTGGTGCCTGCAAACCTTCAGGACTGCCTTTGCCACCTCCTTCCCCCAGACCCCCCCTCTGGAAACAGGTTTAGAGCAGCCCCCCAGGGTGACGGATCCTTGCCAACTCCCACCTTACCAGGTTCCCACGTGTTTTGCTGAAATTGCCGGTTTCTGAAATCACTTCTCCAAGATTTCCGGAGGCCAGAGGCATAAACAGCTGGCCCCTGGGAATGGGCTGTGATGAAAGGGAACACCTGGCTGGGCCCCCAGGTACTCCAGGTAGCTCTTCCTGATTGATCACTTCTCGGCCCTCGAAGAAGGCACCGCAGCCATAAACCTCAAAGGAGCGCGGCCCCACGGCCCCTAAGCAGCCACATTCCTGGGCTCCACATCTTCATTCCACTCCGCTGGTGGAAAAAGGCAAACAGGACGGTGGGTGCCACTTCAGGGGAGCCCCATCTTCGCAGCCTCCGCCCGTTGGCTCGGTGCGCTGCTGACTTGAAAATGCCCTGTGCTTCATTGTATCATAACCGGTTCTGACACCAACTAGCCAGGTGACTGCTCCACACCTGTCCACCCTCTCACCTGCGTTGGCCATGAATAAAATCCAATTTGCTTATTCTTTTCCTCATCCAGGTAGTTCTGTCCCCTATCTGACTAGATCGTCACCCTTGGTGATTGGGACCAAGAATATTTTCTAAGATCCACCTAACACCTTCCAGGCTGTGGCACAAGCGGCGAAGAGTGGACGTTGTAGACAGGCGGCCGTGAGTTTATCTATCCATTTATTTGTTCGCTCATTCTAGAAACGTTCACGGAGAGCCTGCGGAATGCCCAGTGTTGTGCCACTTGGATACCCGCCTGCCCATCTCTCCCGGGTGAATTTGGACCACCTCCTTACACGCCTGAGGCCCGGCATTCCAGGGGATGATGCTGCAGACGGTGCAAGGCAGTGCCCCCTCCCTGACCCCAAGCCCAAGTTTTTGTTTCTTTCTTCCTTTGGGCCAAACACAGGGGGGTTGGTTTGGTAGTATAATGTAGAGCCCGAAACCTCACTTTGTTAGTCAAATGAAGCCGGTGGGGACATAGCTGCGAGCTTCGCTGATCGCTGTGTAGAAAGGAAGGCTTCTGACCCGCTCGATGCCTATCTGGAAAAAGTTTACTTTACCTGGACAAACACTAGGTATCAAAGAAACAAATACGAAAGACACAAAAGCTCAGTTATCCAGGTGGAAGCTAATTAGACTTAACTAATGTCGTCAGATGGAGTGCAGCTGTCAAATATCAGTATAATGGCATAGCCGTCTGGGCTTAGGAACCGGGCCTGACTGTGACCCCAGGGCGCCACTTACAGATGAAAGCATGTGACCTTGAACGTAATCTTTCTGGCTTGGCCCTACCCTAACTTTATCTGAAAGAGAAGGAGGGAGGCTCTGGGCGGCCTTGAGGCATCCCTCCCCTTCCTTCCCCTCCCTCCCCTTCCCTCCCCTCCCTCCCCTCCCTCCTCTTTCCTCCCCCTCCCCCCTCCCTCCTTCGTCCTCCCCTTCTCCCTCCTACTCCTCCCAACCTTCCTCCCCTCCCTCCTCCCTCCTCCATCCTCCCTTTTCACTCCTTCCCTGAGCACCTTCTATATTCCAGGCCCTGTGCTGTCGGCAGGGGAGACAGGTAAATAAGAAACAACTGTCCCCTTGTCGTGGGGGAAGACAAAGCTGGAAACGGGCTCGCGTTTCTCTTCTGGTGGGAGCAAACCAAAATGATACCGATGCCCCATGAGCTCAAACCCACCACGTTTTCTAGTATTTTTCCCATCACTTTCAACGCTGGTCTAGACAGGCAGACAAGGAAGAGCGAGATTTCGCTCCCCAAAGAGGGGACAAACTTGGGAGAGGACTCTCGCGGCAGCTCCGAAGTCCAAGTGGTGGTCAGCACACCGTGACCTCAGCGGGGCAGGCTGTCGCCAGCTCGCTGGCGCTGGATGGCGCCTTAGAACACGGGTTCCGTAGCGCCACCCGCGACGTTGTGGCCCAGAACCCAGCACCGGGCTGACATGGAGGCAGGAGCCCGATCCTCTCCCCCGGGGGCGGGAGGGGGTGAGCGGCGCACAGGGACTCCCAGGGCACGCCCGTCCTCAAGGAAGGGCCCTCCTGTGCCGAGGCCTCGGCCGTCCCCACAGCACCCGCCCAAGGGCGGGGCGGGGGGCTGTTGCCATGGCGACACACAGGGTCCTCCGTTGGGTCCAGGGAAGGAGAGGATGGGGTGAGAACTCTGCCGCCCCCCAGCCTTTCCCCCTCGCTATCGCCGCCTGCACCTCCTTCACCACCGTTGGCCTGCCTGGGGCCTCCTCACTCCCCCAAGTCCTGGCCCAGGGCCCCCTCCTCCTGGAAGCCTTCCCTGCCGTGGGGACTCCCAGGAGCGGCCACGCCACCCGGAGCGACTGCTCTGGAATGACCACGGTGCCCAGGTGATCTGTCCATCTCCTCCAAGAGCAGATGCTTGTCCAGGGCGGGTTCCCCGGAGGCAGAGCCTGAGAGGAGGATCCTGCAGGGAGCACGCACAATCTGTAAGGCTCGCTAAGCCGGAAGGCGCTAAGGAAAGCGTGGCCTGAGTTGAAGTCTAACCGCAGCCTGGTCCTCCACATCCCTGGGCGCTTCTGGAACACGAATGGCACTACAGAGCTGGCCCACCTGGGGCAAGGGGGCCAGGCTTTCGGATCCGTGTGAGTCCGTCATTGGCCGACCAAGTGGGTACAACATTCCAGGCACTTCCAGGGGCTGCAGTGCTGCTCAGCAGAGGCAGCTTCTGCAGCAGTGTGCAGCTGTGTCACCGCCAGCGCAGACAGCACCAGGCCGGGGTGCGCCGGGCCGAGGACCGACAGAGCCTGCCTCGGCCCTGGGCGAGTAAAGTTTTGTTGCGTGAATACGTGTTGATAATAACACAAAGGCAGCTGCCCTTCGTGAACCTTCCCTAGATGCCAGGCACTGAGCTCGGCCCTCTGCTTGCCCAGGACCCCCAGCCAGGCCAAAGCTCCCATCCAGATCGACTTGCCTTTGTCCCCCGGTTGGCATGCATGCACTGTCAAGTTTGAGAAGCGCTAGCCTAGAAAGAGTGCACCAGAGCTTCCTTTTTTAAAAAAAGAAAAACAAAAACAGTTTTGTAAGATTCGGACCTGTGCTAACCCGCAAGGTGGTTCTACTGGTAAAAGCGTTTAAACAACGCCTTGGCCAAACACCACCTCCTCCCAGGGAGCTCTCGCCGTCCCTTTCACAGCACTCTCTCCTTTACTGAACGCGTGCCCGGCGACTGCAGGGTTATTTTCCTCTCCGCTTGTAGCAAGTGAAGTCCCTGGCGGTGGTGAGTTTAGGATCGAGGAGAGAACCAACTGTTCTCTGGCTCACAGCAGCTCCCCACACTCTTTCCCTACGTCACCCATGGAAACATCCAGGTCGACACTTCCTTGCCACTCTCGAAGGTCCCAGGCCACAGTGGTATTTGCCCAAACTAGAGTCCGTTTACTTTGCCAAACACACTCCAGCTTTCTTAGACACTGAACAGCTGCTGCCCTGCCGTCCCCGCCAGAGGCCTTGTTTGCACAGCAAACAGCCGGCCTTGAGCAAGCCCCTCGGGGGCCCGGGCAGCAGGCGCTCGGAACACTCTCCTGCTTCTTCTCCAGAGACGGTTACCTTGGCTCATGGGTCCAAAAAGAGATTATATCGAGAAATAAAGCAGTCCCACCAATGTGTATAAAAACACATGTGCATATTGTTATAATATTTTGCTTGCTTTGCATCTATTTCTTTCTGTCTTCTATTACCGTGAATTTTGTTATTTCTTTTTCTCTTTTTCCCCACCCCATTGGTTTTCTCAGCTGGGCTTCTTTTCTGAACCACAGAATACAAAAAAATTATTGGAGAGACTGTTTTCTGAATTTCTTCAAGGCAAGTTCATAACTAGTAATAAATAGATGCCGAGGAGAAACATGAACTCGTTACGTATAATGGATACCTTTGGTCTCCTAACTCAGTTCCGTCCTGGAACCCTGGTTAAGAAAGACTTTGCATTTGTCAACGCAGGGTGCACTGAATTGTACCTAGAAGGAACTCAGTAAGTGGTTGGTTGTTTTCTTTTAATAAACTGATAAATGAATAACTGTAAAAAAACAAAACAAAACAAAAAAGCTCGTATGCAGTGTGAAGAGCGGTCACGCACGGCGCGAGTCAGCCCTGCTCTCCCAGACCTTCGTCTCTTTCTCGGGAGGACCAAGTTTAGCCGGGTGCCATCCACGGAGCCTGGGGTGAAATTGCCGTCTCCCTGCTAGTGATGTAGCCTCACCTGTGAAGTGGGGGGATAATCCTCTTGGGAGGACAGAGTAAACGGATAAACCCAGGGCCCCCAGGACCGGGTCTGGGGCACAGTGACCCTCACTCCCTCTCGGCACAGACTTGTCTTCCTGCTGAAAGCGTTCGGCGAGGAGGCGGCTGGTGGAAGCGGCCAAGTCCTGCTGCCTCGGGCCCGTGGAAGGGCCGCTGCTGACACGAAGCCGGGGGAGATGCCTCGACTTAGCAGACGCGGTGGAGTCTGGCTGGCACAAGGGCCTCACCCGTGGGGGGCACTGGGTGCCCGGCATTCTGGTTCCAGCTCCTTTCTATTGCATTTACACCTGCCGAGCAGCCTCCACGCCCAGCCATCCTGGGCACTGTCTGATTTTTCTGAGTAGACACATTGTGGAAACCTGGTGTTTCCCAGCCCAGTAAAGATGACATTTACGTACATGTCCCATTATCCTTACATTTGCATAGCTCTTTGGGGGCTTACAATGGCGTTTCTTCTTTGTTATTTTATCCCAGCTTGAGAGTACCAGATGTATTCCGGGGTAAGTTGAGCGCCACTGGACCCTTCCGTGGTGGCCTCCAGATGTCCGGCAGCCGGACGCCAGGCAGTGCCTTCCACGGCGACGTAGCTTTCATGGACGGCGACCTAAAGTGGAGTCAACTGAAGAAGGCCAGCAAGGGCGGGAGCTCCTTCTCAGGCCTGCAGGGCTGACGAGCTGCGACAAGGACAGACGGCGTCAGACCCCCGGGCATCTTGCCCCCCTGCCCCAAAGGTCTTCTCTGAGCTGCCCCACCCACCCTCAGGAGTGCCCAGCAAATCCCTGACTTGGCCACAGGGCGGCCTGGGGAAGGGACTTAGAACAATCCCCAGCGGTTCTTCTTTGGAAAGACGTGGAAGACTGGCGGATTTGCCTGTGATCGATGGACCGGTCACACCCCAGTTCCCAGACAGCCTGGTGCCTCCGAGTGCCATTTCCTGGCAGAGGTGAAGAGAGGGTTAGCCTGGACCTGCCGTTCCTGATTCAGTCAGCTGCCGGAACCGGCGAGCAAACAAATGACCGGGCTCTCCAGCGCCAGTCAGGGTGTAGCCCCCTGATCCGCCCTGGCCGCAACGACGCGTTCTGCTGGAATCAGCACTCCCCCCCACCCCCACCCCCGGGCCTCCCGTTTTGTTTGATGACTTAAGGGATTATTACCCTCGTACACACCCCACCCGCTTCTGCTGTCCCGGGTTCAGGAACCAGCACGTTCCCTTCCCGATTTTCCGCCAGGTTTCCTCATGACTGGCAGGAGCGGTAGGGGTCGCTATGTGGCCACAAACCATCCTCCCAGGGACTCTGTGGCCGGGGCTTCCTTTACCTGCAGGGGGTCGGTGCCAGCTGTCAGCACAGGTAGGCAAGCTCCGCCTTCCCTTACCTGGGCAGGAACACCTGGACAGAAACTGCTGTGGGACAGCACCGCCCTCACAGAGTCAGGGCCACACATATAGCAATATCTTTTCTGATCATCGATGGCTATTTCTTTGGTGCTGATGTGACAATTGAGTATTTTGATTTGTGTCAAATTCACTAAGAGATTTTGCCACCGACTCTTTAGACTCCTGCCTTTCCTGAATTAGTCTGAAAATTGGTCTGTTTCTCCTTCAAAACAAGTTTAGAACATAAAATTTTCATTGTGTGTTTGTGTCTTTAGTTACTGTTAAGAAAAAAATCGAAATCATTGTCTTATCAAGTATCTCATGAATCTATTGTTTTAACCTACATTTAATGAAACAAAATTAAAAGACAATGCTTTTACATTGGTCTCCCATGGAACAGATATCAATAACATTCAAATGTTGGCACCAACAACAAAAGGAAAAGTTAAACATTAGGAAAAATCTGTCCAAACAAGAGGAACAGAAGCATCCAGTGGTGTAGAAAAAATATTAGCAGAAATGAAATAAAAACAGATAAGATATGGGAGACAGATGTGGCTCAAGCAGTTGGGCTCCCATCTACCATAGAGGAGGTCCAGGGCTCGATGCTGAGGGTCTCCTGGTGAAGGCAAGCTGGCCCACACGACAAGCTTGCCCACGTGGGAATGCCGCCCCGCGTGGGAATGCCGCCCCTCACGGGAGTGCTGCCCCGTGCAGCAGTGCCAGCCGATGCAGAGAACTGGCACTGTGAGATGACGCAACAAGAGACACAGAGGAGAAACAATAAGAGACGTAGCAGAACAGGGAGCTGGGGTGGCTCAAGAGAATGACCACCTCTCTCCCACTCTGGAAGGTCCGAGGATCAATTCCTGGAACCGCCTAATAAGAATACAACGGACACAGAAGAACATACAGTGAATGGACACAGAGAGCAGACAACGGGGGTGGGAGTGGGGAGAAATAACAAAATCTTAAAAAAGAACAAAAACAAAACAGATAAGATGTGGAAAAGAGCTTTGTAAATTATACACTGGTGTCGTGGGGCTGGGAGAGGGGAGTGGTAGTTGAAACACTTTCTAAGTTAAAGGATGGCCTTGACAACTCATGCTCTTCCAGGGTTCCCAGGTGCTCGCTGTGAACCAGCTAATGGGACGTGGCCTCCAGCTGGCCGCCCTACCTTCCCTCGGCACCAGGGGGCGCCATGCTTCTGCTTCAATTCTCATACCCACTCCCTCTCCCTTCACTTGTAAATTCCTCTCCTTCCTCTCCCCACAAAAGGATTCCTCATCTTTGTTCCCAACCTAGACTCTGATCTCGCCATCAAGGCTTTGGGGCAACTGCAGGCAAAAAGAACAGCCCACCAAGCATTCCATTGAAACTGCCTCCTGTCAGCCGGCCCAATTTATTTGTTTATCCCCATCGCCAGGCACAGGCTGGAGAATGGGAGGCGCTCAACAAATATTGTGGAGCTCTACAAAGCGTGATGCAAGCAGCACCGAGCACTACGTTGAGAATCCACTGCTGACGGATTTGGATGATTTAAAACTCTCATGAAAGGGGCTCCATCATCACGTGTGATAATTACCTTCCCTTTTTATTTATCATGACAAAAAAAGAATACTTGGCAATAAGTCATACCTCTCAAGAAATAATCTAAACCTAGTTTATATTTTAAACCTCTCTATAATACATCTCTTATTGTTCATTATTTTATAGATGTAAACTCATTTAATGCTCTCACTAACTCTGTAAGTTATATATTATTGACCACATTTTCAGAGAAGGAAACTGAGTTTCACATAAATAATCAAGGACATTGAAAACCACGAGGCGCAAAAGTGAACATTTATTTAGAATAAGAGAAGAAATCACAACATCTCACGTTTTAAAAAGCTGAAGACTATTATAAATATGTTATACTCCAGGAAAAAGCCATGCTATTTTGATTAGCAATCTAACAAACTTCTACAAGACCCTTTTCTCCATTGTTTGACATCATGCTTTTTATCTCTTTTTCATATGCCAAATTGTAATATCATTTTTTTATAGACAGATGGTTCAGTCTTTCCTCTAGCATGGTGGTTGGGATCTATGAAGTATGTGACTTCACACAGACCTATTCACCATGTAGCATAACTGTTCCAGGTCTATGTCCTGCAGACACAGAAATACTGACAGACACTGGATTCCCATCAAAGAGCAAAAATTCATGTGCTGCACTCATACGTATAGTCTTTGCATTGTTGTATATATTTTGACAGGGGAAAACTTGCATTTTGACTCAGCATCCTTGAGAACCATTCTCCACTGAAAATTTTACCTGTCCAATGACCAGAAGAATTTTCCACAATTGTGTCATGATGCCATGAGAATCAGAGCAGTGGGCAATGAAAATGTCCCTGGAAGTCGTTCTTACACTGGCACACTACCATCACTACACTGTACTCAGAAGTCAGTGCCAACCACAAATGTATCTCTCGCCCATGCACATGAAATGCACCTTTACTCAGTTTCCCTTCAGCAGGATTCCCCAAATGTCTGTGACAAGTTCCACTGACACTGGGGCAATGTGAGTGGACTCTTCCTTATTGATCTGTGGGAGTTCTTCACATGCTGTGGATTCAAGTCCTTTACCAGTTACATGTATTGCAAATATTGAAATATTGTCTTGTACCCTGTGGCTTGCTTTTTCACCCCCTTGTGGGGTTTTTTGGTTGTTGTTGATGATGATGCACAGAAGTTCTTAATGTTAATATAGCTTGATTTGTCTATTTCCTTTATGATTAGTGATTTTGGTGTCTTGTCTAAGGAAAAATTTCCCTTCCTTAAGGTTATGAAGATATTTTCCTTTGTTTTCTCTTAGAATCGTTATTGTTTTATCTTTCACATTTAGAGCATTGATCAAACTGGAATTGACTTTTGTGTATAGTGTGAGAATGGGCCCAAGGGTAATTTTTTTTTTTAATGTGAATAATTCATTGTCCTGACAATGTTATTGAAAAGACAATCCTTGGGAAGCGGATTTGGCTCAACTAATAGAGCATCTGCCTACCATATAGGACGTCCAGGGTTCAAACCCAGGGCCTCCTGGCCCGTGTGGTAAGCTCTGACCCATGTGCAGTGCTAATGCACTCAAGGAGTGCTGTACCACACAGAGGTGTCCCCCGCGTAGGGGAGCCCCATGCGTAAGGAGTGTGCCCGCGCAAGGAGAGCCACCCCACGTGAAGAAAGTGCAGCCTGCCCAGGAGTGGCGCCACACACATGGAGAGCTGATGCGGCAAGATGATGCAACAAAAAGAGACACAGATTCCTGGAGCCGCTGACAAGAATGCAAGCAGACACAGAAGAACACACAGCAAATAGACACAGAGAGCAGACAACGGGGGCGGGGGTGAAGGGGAGAGAAATAAATAATGTATCTTTAAGTAAAAAGAAAAGAAAGGACAATCCTTGCCCCTCTCCTCTGTACTGGACTTTTTGTCATCAATCATATGTCCATGTATGCATGGATACATTTCTGAACTCTTGGTTCTTTCTGCTGGCTATTTTCCTATGATTGCATCAAGTACACATCAACATAATTACTTACTGCACCTTTAAAATAAGTGTTGATATGTAGAGAAACCCTGATTTTGTTCCTCTTCAAGATTGTCTTGGCTGTTATTGGGCCTTTGTATTTCTACATATATTTTAGAAGCAGATAGTTAATTTCTACAAAAAAAAAAAAAAAAAAAAAAAAAGCTGCTGGTGTTTTGATTTGGATTGTCCTGAATTTAAAGGTCAGTTTTGGAAATGAGTCATTTTAGCCTCTCTAAATCCTAATCTCCTCATCTGAAAGAATAGGACAAAAATAATTTACAAGGCTATCATGAGCACTGCATGAAACAATGTATTTGTAGACTTAAAGAAAACCTACCAAAACACTGAATTTTTATTATAAAATCAGAAAGGATGGAAGGAAAACAGGCTGTAAAATGGGCTTGGGAAAGCCGGAGCCGCTTTGGAATGTGGCTGCTCCGTCCTCCACTGAGGCTCTCTTTCCCTCACCCTGACTTTTAACTGAGAGCCTGGAATTCAGCAGAGGGGAAGGGCTGGTGGGACGTTCCTGGCAGCGCTCCCATGGCAAGCTCAGTGGTCGCTCTTTCCTTACAATGCCAGCACCGCCCTTTGCCTTCTCCCATCTTAGCCTGCACGTCCAAGGGGGACTGGGGGGAGGCATTTTTTTTCCCAGCACACCCGCTGCGTGTGGGGCACAGTTCTGGGTAGCTATGGGTCCCTTTGCACTTAGTCTGTGTAGACTGAAACTTGCCTGGAGATGCCAGGCACCCCAACTGGGAAGAGGCATTAGCCAGTCCCAAGAGACCTCCCGACTCTCACTGAAATGCCGTGAACTTTTTGCCGTAGAGGCAGCCACAGGCTGCAAGAAAGGGAAGGAAGTGCCATGCTCCAGCATCTTCTCTCACCGGTCACTGCTTCCCTCCTGCACTGCCCGGTGGGCAGAAATTACAGCAGGGCCGGCGACACCACGCCAGGTGGCCGCATCCGTTCTCCCTGGAGCCAAGCGAACCCCCGAATGAAACCGGGAGGACTTGGATGGTCTCGAGCACCCCCTGCTCCTTTGGCACCTCTCCCGGTGCCAGGGCACCCAGAAAGCAGCAGGGGCTTTCTGAGAAGACTCTGATGCCCTCGCTTTCCACAGCGGGGCCTTAGGAGGAGGCACCCAGGCAAGCTGCCGAGAAGACAATTCAGCTCCAAAACTCTCCCCCAAAGGGGCTCGCCCGGAAAGCTGAACGTCTTTCTTTTCCGGCCAGGCCATTCTGCAGAGATGCTGGCTGGGCAGGTGACCCCTGCGGATATCCCAAGACGCCCCTCTTGTTCCCAGAGAGGGATGTGCTCGAGCCTGACCACCCTGGGATTCCTGGCTCTTGATCCCCCACCTTCCCTTGGCAGCCGCCCCCCGGGGGACCAGATGTCCACCGTTGGAAGCCCCCACCCTCCCTGCTCAGCTGCGGGCGGCAGGGCCTGTCTTAAAAGACTCGGGGTCCCTGGAGGTGGGGGGCGGGAGGAAGGAAGAGAGCCGAGAACAGGAGACAAAGAAGACCTCCATAAACCAGCAGCGTGCCTGTAATAGCCAGGGCCCTTTGTGGCGCGCTGGTTTAAACAAGTCGTGGTCCTTTGCAAGGGGAGGTCATAAACCCTGGGAAAATAAAAGTGTTTACAGCGAGGGAGACGGAGGTTTGGCCAGGATCAGTGGGGGGGCGAGCGGCTGCGGCCTCCTCGCCTTCCCGCGGGGCAGGGCCTTCCTCCGGTGCCAGAGCCGGTCCCCCCCATCACAGACGCGGGGGGAGGGGGCGGGGGCGGGGGCCCTCCCCACCCCCACCCCACATTCCAGCCGCCGGGAGAAGAGAAGGCCGGGCCGCCTGTGTGAGACCTGGAGATAACGGCCGGCGGCTGGGAGATCTTAGCCCAGCTTTTCCTCACCGCAAATTCCTTTATAAGGGAGCGGGGGGATTACACTAATAAGAGGTTTGAGGGCTGTTGTTCCTCAAAGAAGTGCCTCTCGGGCCCAACTTATCTGCCGGGAAGGGTGGAAGGAGGAGGTGTCCGCTTGAGCGGCATTCCTCAGGGAAGCTTCTCGTAGGTCGTGGGTGGCGGGGAGGGAACATCTGGGTCATTCATTCATGTCGTGGGCGCCCGCTGCCCCCCAGGAGCAGGGCGAGGCTGTGGAGGTGGAGAAGACAACTTGGGGATGTCCTGAGACTAGGACAATTTGGGGACGGCGGTCCATCGTCATTTCAGGGTGTGTAGGCGCCTGCGTACTCGTGTGTTTGGAAAGATCAGTTCTCCCCAAGAATACAGGTATCCGGGGAAGGCTACACCTTTGGAAACGACAGTACCAAATCAAGGTGTAAAATGTGATGGGTGCCACAGGCTGATGCCAGAACGGCACGACTTGTTGTGCTCAGAAGGCAAGGTTGGCAGGCTTTGTTGCAAAATGTCACCCCGAGGTCACACCCATACAAATGAGGAAAATAAGCCATCAGAGGCACTCGGGAAATCCATCAGGCACTTTCCCCCTTAAAATACATGCTGGGGCACTTTAGCGCCTTTACCTGCCACTCAGTGGTGACCTCCTGAAGACAAGCGTCCTCTTCTGAGGCCCACGGGCGTTCCCTCGACTCGGTTGGCCTTGCCAGCGAGACATCGCCTCATTCTGTCACACTCGGTGGACTTTCTCCACTAGGACAGCAGGGAAGGAATCCCCCAGGAAGCCTGCTGACAATGCCTTTACTTTCTAGAACGAGTTCTAGGCCAAGCTCCGCCGCTCTGGCAGCCTCCCTGGGATTTCGATTTTTTGTAAAACTGGCTGATGTCCAATATTTCCAAGCAAAATCCCCACAGAACAGGACAAATAAGATTCTGAGTAAGGCAAGGGCCTGGCCCATCGTTCTGGGGTGTCTGATGGGCAGTTTGGGGCGAGAACCCGAGGAGAGGCGAGGCCAGAGGCCTCAGCAGGTGGTCTCTTCCCGTGAGCCCCCGGGAGGGGCCCGCCTGGCAGTGGGTGGGTGAGGAGACGGGCTCCCTGGGAGGGGGAACGGCGAGATGACTGAGCACCGCGCCGGCAGACGCGCCCCGCCGACCCGAGGCCTGGGTGCCCCTCAGGGTCTGCCAGGCGCCCAGGCCACCCCCACAGGGCGGGCTCCGGCCCAGCGTGTCTCAGCTCGTGGCTTCAGGGGCCCTAGGTCCCCCTCCAGGTGTCAGCGAGGCCGGGCTGATCTTGGCCAGAGGCTGCCCCTGGCCCCCCGCTCCATGCTCCCCCTCCTCGGGCCTGCTCTTGGGTTTCCTGGGACTTCTGTCTACTTCCTGTGGGGCTTCCGGCTTCCAGGTTCCTCTCTTTGCCGGGCCTCGAGGGGTAGAGGCTAAGGCCCATCCTGACTGAGCTGGCCGCACCTTGACCGAGGACACTATCGTCACAGGGACCCATTGACGGCTGCGTCCCCTCCCACAGGTTGAGAACGTGTTTCTGGGGCACGCGGTTCAGTCGAGCACTAGTGGGGAAACTGAGGCCGAGAGAGCCCACCCCCAGGCCCTGGCTCTCGGGGCAGCCAGCGGTCAGGCCGGGCGCGTCCTCTGTCCGTGACTTGGGACGCGCACCTGGGGCTGTGCGAGGGCCGGAGAAACTGGACGATGAGCTTCCCAAAGGGCGAATTTCAGTCAAATATTTTAAAATCCAGTTTTGATTCTATTTTCATGATGGCACGTGATGTACATGTAGGTTTTCTACTCAGTCGTAGTAACATGTTCAACATGAAACCACGACACTTTAACTCTGCGTGGACTTCTAACTCCTGCCTCCAAGCTGCCCTGCAGCACGCTGGCTCCCTGGGAACCGAGTCGGAGCGTGCGGCCACTTGACTCCATGTGGCCTGAGCGTCGTGGACATTGGTTGTCTCATCAGTGAACAGACGGGGACCCAGGAAGTACATTTGCCAAGGGCTGACTGGTTCGAGGAATGCGGTAAATAAAATGGGAATTCAGACGGCAAGGGACCTGGAGCGCCAGGGAGGTCAAGGGCACTTCAGGGAGGAGGTAGGGCTGGGCAGTGGGGGGCTGGCAGCAGGCGGGGTGGCATAGGAGGAGGCAGCGGGCATGGTTGAGGAGGGCTTGGGAGGAGGTGAAGCATAATGACAAGATTGGGAAGACGGGCAGGTGGTCTGGATGGGATGAGGGAGGCCATGGGAGGCCCAGGTTGGGAGCACGAGCTTGAGAACAGATTGCCGGGTTCAAAGCTCAGTGCTGCACTTTCTAGCTGTGTGATCTCAGCATGTCACTTGGCCTGTCTGTGCTTTAATTTCTTTATTCATAAAACAGAATCCGACACATAGGTTGGCTGTGAGGCCAATGAGTTACTGTGCATAAGAAGTAAGGGAAGCACTGCCGGGACCCAAAGAGGACAGGGCAGGGGTCAGAGGCGGCCAGGTGGGTGTGGAGATGGCACCTCAAGTTTTAGACACTTTACAAAAAGTTGCCTAAATTACCTGACGGGCCGCTTGCTTGCTGGCTTCACCGCAGCGTCTAAGGCAGCTTTGCTTGCTAACTGGAGCTTCGCTGGCTGGTGGGAAGCAAGGCCCGGGTCTGGTTCTGGGGCCCCACCCATTCCAGACGTTCCAAGGAGTCTGGGGAGGGGAGGGGGGTGGGCGGCATGGCAGGTCATTCGCCGTCTCGTGCTCCCCTGGGCCCTGCCCTGCCTCACTCTGTCCCTACAGGGTGGCAGCCCTTGGGTAGTGTGGGGTGGGGGCAAGAACATGTGCTTCCTGGTAGACCCGGCAGGGCACCTAGCACGGAGGACATTCGGAGGACATGCCCCTGCAGGGTGGGCCCCCGGCCTGCGGGATGTGCCCCCCCCCAGCCAGCGGGACGTGCCCCCGGCCTGTGGGGACGTGCCCCCGGCCTGCGGGGATGTGCCCCTGGCCTGCGGGACGTGCCCCCCCCAGCCAGCGGGATGGGCCCCCAGCCTGCAGGACGTGCCCCTGGCCTGCGGGATGTGCCCCCCCCAGCCAGCGGGATGGGCCCCCAGCCTGCAGGACGTGCCCCTGGCCTGCGGGACTCCCCGGCCTGCGGGGATGTGCCCCCACCGCCTGCGGGACATGCCCCCCCCCCGGCCTGCGGGACATGTCCCCGGCCTGCGGGACGTGTCCCTGGCCTGTGGGACGTGCCCCCGGCCTGCGGGACATGCCCCCGGCCTGTGGGAATGTGCCCCCGGCCTACGGGGATGTGCCCCTGGCCTGCAGGATGTGCCCCCCCCCAGCCAGCGGGATGGGCCCCCAGCCTGCAGGACGTGCCCCTGGCCTGCGGGACTCCCCGGCCTGCGGGGATGTGCCCCCCCCCGCCTGCGGGACATGCCCCCCCCCCGGCCTGCGGGACATGTCCCCGGCCTGCAGGATGTGTCCCCAGCCTACGGGGATGTGTCCCCGGCCTGCGGGATGTGCCCCCGGCCTGCGGGGATGTGCCCCCGGCCTGCAGGATGTGCCCCCGGCCTGCGGGATGTGCCCCCGGCCTGCGGGGCGCTGGGCCAGGCCGACCCCTGGGACATGCCCCCTGGTGGGCGCTGCCCGCAGCGCAGGTCTGAGCACTTGCAGCTGGTCAGAGCATCTTGGAAGAGTCCGCTTTTCAGAAAATCTGGAGCGTCCCTGTCTCGGCGATAGGAGCACCAGCTCCCTCTCTCTCTCCTTTTTTAGAAAGGAAGAGAAAAGGGGGAAAAGGAAAAGAAAAGGAGACATGCTTTGGCTCCCTGGCTGGAGCTTCCTGTCACCTGAGATACACCCGACAACAGACGCAGAGGCGGGAGGCGGGCACATTTCTCAAATCCTGGGAGGAAAGTCTTTTCTCTGAGGAAACGGGGCAGAGAGAGAAAAGGCCAGAAGACCCGCCGGCAGCTCGAGGGCCGCGCAGCTCGTTGCCGGCCCGGGCCCTGGGCCCCCCTCCGCACTTGCCCTAGGGAGCGGGGGCGGCAGGCGGGAGCAGGCGGGACGTTGGCTGGCCTCCTGGGGGAGGGTGTCCTCCCTCTGCCAGGTGCATCAGGGTGCGTGGGGCCAGGGGTGGTGGCGACCAGAGCAAGGCAGGGAGGAAGGGGCAGAGAGGCCCAGCGCCGCTCTCCTTCTGTCCACCTCTGGCACCGACTCTGTGAGTGTGAGTGAGTGTGTGAGAGAGAGAGGTGGGAGGTGGGGGGGTGGGGGTGGGAAACACAGCAGGCAGCCCAGGGAGACTAAAAGCCGTTTCTAGCAGAAAAAAAATAAAACAAAGCTCAACAGTTGCTCTGGTTTGGAGTGTCTCTTCTCCTTTGCCACATCTGTAAGCTACTCTGGCATCTAAATAACATCCCAATTTTGTGTGATCTATGTATCATTTTTAAAAAAGACAATAATAAATGTTACTGTTAAAAAAAGAAAAATAACACCTTAACAATAAGCCTGCATCACTGCCTTGTTACTTAAAGGTCTGTGATCTCCCGATTGGACGGTGCTAATGGGCTTCCCCTCCCACGGCACACACCTGAGCTCTCAACACACCTGGCCCAGCCCTGGGAGGCCCCAGGGACGGTGCTGGGTAGCCACAGAGCTCACCTTTTCCAGGGGACAGGACCAGGTCACCTGCTGATCATCTGAACTGTCGTCTGTGGACCTGCTGTCTGCCTTGGTGGAGTCCTGGAGAGCCCCGAGTGGGAGGGCACATGGCATCCTCTTGTGCAACTAGAATAATCTTAAACCCAGAGCACAGCAGGGTGAACCCATGCCTCCATCCCCCGCCTCGACAGTCCACAGCACAGCCGATCGTGTATCAGATTCTCTCGCACCCACTCCCTCCATCCCCACCACCCGAAGCATTATGAAACAAATCCCAGGCGTCTCTTAATCTGTAAATATTTCAGTAAGTATTCTAAATGATACCATTTCTTAAAAATTATAAAAATACCATTAACTCGCCTAAAAAATGAACAATTCCTTAATATCATTCAAACACCCAGTCAATGTCACCTTTCTCTGATTGCCTAATAAATGTTTTACCCTTTCCTTGTTTGAATTGGGATCCGAATAAGGTCTGCGCATTGGAATCTTTCTTTTGAATGTTTTTTAATCTATAGACTCCCCTACTGTCAGTCTCCCTCTCTTGAAGAAACGGAATCACTTTCCTTTACAGTTTAGTAATCCAGTACAGGCTGGATTTTGCTGTGGTATCTTTTAATATGTTCTTCTGTCCTTTATATTTCCAGATCCAGAGTCTCGGCCACGTGTGTGCAAATTTGTGCATGTGCAAAGGTGTAAACGCATATTTTTGAACATGTATGCACACATGTGTGCATGTGTGCATATGTGTGCACGTGTGTATGTGTGCATATGTGTGTATATGTGTGGGCATGAGTGTAGTGGGTGTGGGTATGGGTGTACGTGGGTAGACAGACTGCCTCACAGGAAATACCTAACATCTCTTTGCTCTCTGCGTGTGAGTTTACTAGCCATCGATGACCACTGCCTGGATTCATTAATTTACTTGGGGTTGCAAAGTGGTTATATTCAAATTCTATCATTTCTTCACCATCCATCAGCTGGAATACATGGAGAAAAACTCTCCTCATCAACCCTTTGGTGAGCCTGACGTTCAGATTATATAGGAAATGAAAGACAAATGCTTGATTCTTTCCCATGACTTACCAGTTCTCAAAATTCCATGAACACTTGGTTCCTTAGCACCATCCAAAGGTATTCAGGGAGCTGTTGTGATGGTGGATTTTTGTGTCGCTGTGAACTCACGGCCTTAAACATATTTGACATGTTTCAATCCATAGCAGTTTACATGCTCATTTTTTTTCTTTTTTTTTTAGGCAGTACCAGGTATTGACCCCAGGACCCTGTACATGGGAAGCAGGCACTCAACCACTGAGCTACATCCGCTCCCAGTTTTCATCCTCATGAATGCTCAAACTTCCCCATCTTTGGCCAGGGAGAGGCTCTTCAGGCTCGACTCCAGAGTCCTGTGGTACCACCGAGGAGACGCTGAGAGCTTCTTTGCTTTTCAGCAGAAAACATACCACCATCAGCTACTTCTCCGAGGAGCCCTGATTCCGTTCCATGGGCGAAATCACCGTTTTGTGTGCTGGGAGTGCCAGTTACCGCTAGATGGGCCATATTTTCTAGGCCCTTTCAGTGGACAGTGCTGGGAAACATTAAATGCTCATATATTGATACTGACCCTTCAAGCCGAACCCAGGATTACAGGGTGTACTTAACTCCATCCATCGCCCACTGTAGCTCTTTTCAACCACACTGAGCAGACACCAGCCTGATGACACCCTTGATTTTTTCCCACACAATACAGATAACAGCCTCAGAGTAAAGATACCATCAAGACCCGTCAACAATATGATTCCTGAGAGCGGTTTAAGACGTTTCTATTTGTCAGTTCTTTTTGCTCTTAGGGGATAGCCCACTGGGAATGTGCAATCAAATGACAGTGTTTTAAAGCTGCATGGGTTACTTCCTTTCTGTATGGGTACACACTTGTGTTCATTTGTTTCATTTTACTTTCAATTTTTAGGAATTACTTTTTTATTGAATTTTGTTTTGTAATGATGTAAAATATTTATTGGCTCTTTCTTTGGCTCAGTAGGAATTTGCACCTCCCTGGTTATTTTCAAAACTTAGAAGACTGAATATGGAAAAAACAAAACAAAGCAGATGGAAGTGGGTAGGTGGGGATAGGGGAAAAGGAAAGCAAACTTTTAACTATACTCTTTGATTCCTTTTAAATTCGACACTGGTTATGTGCAGTACCTGTTAAACATTTGTAGATAGAGCTACTTTGTAAAATAGCTCTGTTATCAACCAAAGGTAAAGACAGATAGATAGATAGATAGATAGATAGATAGATAGATAGATAGATAGATAAATAGATAGATACTACTTCTGCAGCAGCTTACTCTCGTTCCTCTAACCTAGCACGGTGCTGTGAGACATGCCTCTTTTGTAATGATCCCACATGCAGAGACTATGTTCTATTTTAGTAAATGCTAAACATCTAGAAACGCATCCTACCCTGAGCAGGTATACGTGCATGACTCAGAAAGCCCGCTCGTGAGTTGCACCCCAGAGAACTGTCTGCACACATCCACCTGCACACAAGAACACGAGCGTGTGCTCCAAGGCTGCTCCCAAAGCCATACACAGGAAACGAGACAAAATGTTCATCTTCCCCTAAGCAGATCAACACATCGTCGAATACCAATGTTTTGATAGCCACAAAGCAATGAACCATAACTACATGCAGGGACACAGATGAATATTACAAAAGTCATATTGGTGGAAGAAGCACGGCAAACAAGAATATTTAAACTATGTTGCTTAAGGATGCACTCTTAGATGTCAAAATAAAGATAACTACCCTAGGAATAGTGAAAAATACAAACGTACTAAACTCTACAATCACCTCAAAGGATCTGAGTATCATAGAAAACAAGATAGCAGTTTACTTTGGTGGGGAGGAAGAAATAAATGGAAAGGGACTCACAGGGAGAAGCAGACTTGGCTCAACAGATAGAGCATCCGCCTACCACATGGGAGGTCCACGGTTCAAACCCCGGGCCTCCTTGACCTGTGTGGAGCTGGCCCATGCGCAGTGCTGATGCACACAAGGAGTGCCCTGCCATTCAGGGGTGTCCCTCGCATAGGGGAACCGCACATGTAAGGAGTGTGCCCCACAAGGAGTGCTGCCCAGTGCAAAAGAAAGTTCAACCTGCCCAGGAGTGGCGCCGCACACATGGAGAGGTGACGCAGCAAGATGACGCAACAAAAAGAGACACAGATTCCCAGTGCCGCTGACAAGAATAGAAATGGACACAAAAGAACACACAGCAAATGGACACAGAGAACAGACAACTGGGGCGGTGGGGGGGGGGGTTAGGAGAGAGAAATAAATAAAAATAAATCTTTAAAAAAATAAAATAGGGAAGCAGACTTGGTCCAATGGTTAGGGCGTCCGTCTACTCCATGGAAGGTCCATGGTTCAAAACCCGGGCCTCCTTGACCTGTGTGGAGCTGGCCCATGTGCAGTGCTGAGGTGTGCAAGGAGTGCCGAGCCATGCAGGGGTGTCCCCCATGTAGGGGAGCCCCACGCGCAAGGAGTTAGCCCCGTAAGGAGAGCTGCCCAGCACGAAAGAAAGTGCAGCCTGCCCAGGAATGGTGCTGCACACACGGAGAGCTGACACAACAAGATGATGCAACAAAAAGAAACACAGATTCCCGTGCCACTGACAAGAACAGAAGCGGACAAAGAAGAAGACGCAGCAAATAGACAGAGAACAGACAACGGGGGTGGGGGTAAAGGGGAGAAAAATAAATAAATAAATAAATCTTTTAAAAAAACAACAACAAAAACGGGGGATGAGAGTGGGGGGATAAATGAAAAAAATAAAGTAAAAGGGACTCACAGGGACATATGGAGTGCTAGATGTTCTATTTATTGGCCTGGTTGGTGAATGCACAGATATGCAATGTAAAATTATTTATTGGTCTTTACATTTGTTTATAGGTACTTTCCTGGATATATTTTTTATTTCTCAATTTATAAGGTTTAAATTAAAAAGTCAATTACCAGCAGGACCCCAGAGACAGCCAAAGTAGATACAACCCCAGGTACTGGTTCTCCTGAGGGTTACGGAGACCCACAGGTTCTATGGTCATGGCAGATGGCTCTGGAGGTCAGTGCCATGTCAGTGGGCCCTACTTTGGAATTTGTGCTCCTGAGTGCGATGGAGTTGGACTCAGATGTGACCTTTCTACACATGCCTCTTCTGTCACTTTTACTGAACCTGTGGTTGGCACTAGGGTTGGTGTATACTCAGGAGACTTGAATCTCTGGACTGTCCATGTGCCAGCTGGGCCCTGAGCCTCAGAAGAGTTGCAACTCCTACTCTCTGGTTCGTTGGACTTGCCCAGGTCAGCTAACAGGAAGGTGAAGATGGTCAACCACCACACCGGGGAACCGAGAGTGCCTACAGCTGCAAGCAGGAGAATCACATCCATCAACCATGTGGTATCTAAGCCCCCTCTCAATATAGAGGTGGAGTGGACATCACCATCCCAAGGTCCACAGGATGGAGGGATAAAATATGGATTAGAGTGGACTTACTGATATTCTACTATAGAATTATTATGATTAGTAATGGAAGAAATCGTAGCATTGAGGCGGAGAAAGTGGCCATGGGAGTTGCTGAGGGCAGGGAAAGGGAAGAAGAGATATGATGTGGGAACATTTTCTGGACTTGGAGTTGTCCTAAATGATATTGCAGGGACAGACGGTGGACATTAAATATCCTGCCATAACCCACTGAATGGACTGGGGGAGAGTGTAAACTACAGTGTAAATATTATCCATGTGGTGCAGCAGTGCTCCAAAATGCGTTCACCAAATGCAATGAATGCACCACAATGATGAAAGAGGTTGTTGATGTGGGAGGAGTGGGGTGGGGGGATGGGGGGTATATGGAAACCTCTTATGTTTTTTAATGTAACATTTTTGTGATCTAGGTATCTTTTAAAAATACAATTAAAAAAATAATGGGGGTGGGGTGGGGGGAGTAGGGTATATGGGAACTTCATGTTTTATTTTTTTGGTCTGTATTTTTATTTATTCCACACACACACACACACACACACATTGTGCTTTGCTTGTTGTCTGCTCTTTGTGTCCATTCGCTGCATGCTCTTCTGGGCTTTTACTTGTCTCCCTTTTTGTTGCGTCACCTTGCTGAGTCGGCTCTCTGCGGCATGCAGACAAGCCTTCACAAGGAGACCTGGGGATGCGTACCCAGGGCCTCCCTTATGGTAGATGGGAGCCCAACTGATTGAGCCACAGCTGCTTCCCCTCTTATGTTTTTTTAATGTAATGTTTTGTGCGATCTATTAACTTTAGAAATAGATAATTAAAAAATCAAATTAAATTTTTTTAAAAAGTCAGTTACTGGGAAGTGGATGTGTGGCTCAAGTGGTTGAGCTCCTGCTTACCACATGGGAGGTCCCAGGTTTGGTTTCTGGTACCTCCTAAAGAAGACATGGCCAACTGACACAACAAGAGACACAAGCAGGAAAACACAATGAGAGATTCAACAAAGCAGGGAGTGGAGATGGCTCAAGCAATTAGGCACCTCGCTCCTACAAGAAATGTCCCAGGTTTGGTTCCTGGTGCCTCCTAAAAAGAAGATGAGCCCACAATGAACAGACACAACAAGTGCAAACAACAAGGGGGTGGGGAGAAATAAACAAATAAATAAATAAATAAATTACTGAGTTTTAAAAAAATTTGTATGGAAAACATAATTTCCTTCACCTTGTCTATAGGTAAAAATATATAACTTGTAAAACAGCTGCCATGGACATAATTGTAAAGCCACTATCTGCTGAACAGTAGGTGAGGACATTGGGGAAGCTAGAGATATATGAGAAGTAAAACGTCTAAACGTGTATACAGCAGTGCTTTTTTTTGCTGAATTGCCAGTTTGGCAATGTACATCTATGTGTCTAGGTTTCATAATTATTTGTGAAGGGAGTACATAAAATGGAGAAAATAGTACCACATGGAGGGGGGAAGATTGAGACAGATTTTTTTTAAAAACAAACTATATTGCCCTTTTTAAAAAAGACACTTAGAATAAAACTCCTCTTTTACACTTGGATGTGTGTATGTAGGGCAAGGGAGAGGGGACTGTTTTGAGTGATGAAATGATGGAGCCATCATTGCAAGCACTGCCTCTAGAGGCCACTGTGGATTTTCCTTGCTTTAAACATTGAGAGGAGCCCTTTAAAGAAGGATTATTTCAACCATCAGCCAGTTAAAAAGTCGGTTTAGGGGAGCCGATGTGGCTCAAGTGGTTGAGTGCCTACTTCCCACATGAGAGGTCCCAGGTTCAGTTCCTGGTGCCTCCTAGAAACAAACAAAGATAAAACAAACAACAAGCAAAAAGGTCAACTCGGGGGATCCAATGTAGCTCAGTGGTTGAGTGGTGGCTTCCCACATGCAAGGTCTGGGGTTCAATCCCTGGCCCCGATACCTCAAAATAAACAAGAGACCTCAGTTTAGGATGCATTTCTAGGTTTTTAACATTTATTAAAAATGCATGTTGGATCCTTACAAAAGAGGTATGCACCGCTCAACATGGTGCTGGGTTTGAGGAACGAGAGCAAGTTGCAGAAATATAATGGCACAATCCCACGCATTAGCAGCTTAAGTAACAGAATGACACTGAGGAGTGAGAAATAAAGGTGGGAGCACTGAGCCTCCACTGCATGCCTGATACTGTGCTACTTGCTTTATAGAGAATCTCCCATCAGCTCCCAGACCCTCCTGGAGAGTAGGTATTAAGGCAAACTGCAAAGAATGGGCCATTCTTTCCCATATCAAAGCCAAAGACAGATTCAGAGAGGTAAAGCAACCCACACAAAGAGGCAGAACCAGGAGAAAAGTATGGATACAAGAAAAAACAAAAAGTGCAATAATGGAAAACATGTCAAGAACATGTACATGTTTTAACTAATCTGACTAGGCTCTTGGCTTCAGTAAATAAATACTCACAAGGTAATCATTGTCCCCATTTCAAATTTCATTTTATAAACTCCTGTGTGGTATAGGTGAAGGGAAAGACTCAGAGATCAGTGTAACAGAAGTGAGATCAGTGTAACAGAAATAGATCCACACAAAGAAGCACAACTAATTTTTGACAAAGGTACAAAAGCAATTCAATGGAGGAAGGACTGTTTTTTCAACAAATGGTCCTGAAGCAATTGGACATTTTATACTTTATGTAAAAATTAACTCAAAATGGATGGTAGACTTTGTGGCAGTTTGAAGCTTTTGTGGACCGCAGGAAACTATGTCCTTAGCGTTAATCTAATCCTATGCATGTAAACCTATTATACGGGGACCTTCTGATTAAGTTACTTCAGTGAAGGGCCTCTGATTAGATTGTGTGAACCAGGGTGGGTCTTAATCCTCTTAGCGAAGTCCTTTCTAAATAAAGGAATAAAAAGCTGCAGACACAGAAAAAAGCTGCAGAGACAGAGAGGAACCCGGAAGCTGAATGAGAAGACCCCAGGAACACAGAAGCTGAGAGCAAGCCACTGTAGCTAGAAGCTGCCAGCAGCAAGGCCCAGAGGAGAAGGGAGAGATGAGCAGACGCTGCCATGTGCCTGATGGCCCACAGCTTCGATTCAGGGAGACAGGATCTCCTATTGATTCTTTGATTTGGATTCTTTCACAGCCTCAGAACTCTAAGCTTCTAACACAATACATTCCCATTGTAAAAGACAATCCATTTCTGGTATATTGCTCCCAGTAGCTTTTAGCAAACTAAAACAGACTTAAATGCAAAATGTAAAACTATAGAACTGCTAGGAAAAAAAAAGAGAGAAAATCTTTGTGGTCTAGGGCTAGGCAAAGACTTCTTAGATGACACCAAAAGCATGATCCATAAAAGCAAAAATTGACAAGTTGAACTTCATCAAAATTAAAAGCTAGTTCTGTGAAAGACCCCATTAAGAGGATGAAAAGACAAGGTACAGATAGAGAGAAAATATTCACAAACCACATATCTGACAAAGAAATAGTACCCAGAATATATGAAGAACTCTCAAATCTCAGCAGTAAAAGAGCAAACAATCCAATTAGAAAATTAGAAAAGAAGATGAACGGACATTTCACTGAAAAGGATATAGAAGTGGCAAGTAAGCACATGAAGAGGTATTCAACATCATTAGCCATTAGGGAAATGTGAATTAAAATCACAATGAGACACCACTTCACAATTCTCAGAAAGGCTGGAAGAAAAAATAGTGACAACCTCCAAAGCTGGCAAGGATGTGGAGAAACTGGATCACTCGTGCATTGCCTGTGGGAATGTAAAATGGTACCTCCACTCTGGAAAACAGTTTGGCAGTTTGTTTTTTTTAAAAACTGAGCATATAGCTACCATATGACCCAGAGACTGTATTCCTTGGCATTTGTCCCAGAGAAATGAAAACTTTTGTTCATAGAAAACCCCATATACAAATGCTGCAGCAGCTTTATCTATTAGAGAAAAACGTGGAAACAACCCAGATGTCCTTTAGTGGATGAATGGTTAAACAAACTGGTACATCCAAACCATGG
This sequence comes from Dasypus novemcinctus, assembly GCF_030445035.2. Classification (NCBI taxonomy): domain Eukaryota; kingdom Metazoa; phylum Chordata; class Mammalia; order Cingulata; family Dasypodidae; genus Dasypus; species Dasypus novemcinctus. Next base: position 11,652,752 of record NC_080687.1, on the reverse strand, counting down.
AATATGACTCAGCAATAAAAAGGAACAAATTATTGATACGTGCAACCACCTGGACAGATTTCCAGAGAATGATGCTGAGTGAAAAAAATCAATCCCCAACGATTACACACTATATGATTCCATTTCCTCAACACTCTTGAAATGACAACATTTTAGAAGTGGAGGACAGATCAGTGGTTGCCAGGGGTTGAGGAGGTGTTGGGGTCTGGAGGGAAGGGGGTGTGTCCGTGGAAGGTCCTTCTTCGGCAAATGACTTCTCTTGTCTGTGCCATTTTTCTGGCCTCTCTGGGGTTCTACAGAGCTTTATTCTTCAAGTGTCTTTGATCAAAGGCTAAGTTAAGGCTTTGGTCTGCAAGGGCTTTAGGAGCAGTTTGAAGGAAATTCCTATTGTTATCCAAACATTCTAATCAGCCCTCCATCTTCAAAATTAGGTTTAGAGCAATGAACTATGTTTGCAGTGAAATTTTTTTCAGTCTGCCTAGTGCAGCAGGTCTAAAAGTTTTCGGTCTCAGGACCCCTTTACGTTCTTAGAAATTATGGTGGACCCCCAAAAAACTTTTGTTTGTGTGGGTTATATCTACCCATATTTACCGCATTGGAAACTGAGAACTTTTTAAAATATGAATTTAAAAATAATAAACCCTTTACATGTCAACCTAACTAACATTTTGATCAAAAATAACTATTGTTTTCAAAACAACAAAACAGTAAAAAGAGCATTGCTTTCCTCTTTTTTTTTTTTTTTTGTTGCCTATCTCTTTAATATCTTGCTTTCTTTTTTGACAATCTATTTAATAGCTGGGTTCTCATGTCTGTTTACCAGGTGTTATTTGGGTTGAAGTATGCAAGAAAATCCAGCTTCACCCAGATATGTAGCTGGAAAAAGGAGGACCTCAGGCCCCCTTGGCATCCCCAGGACCACACTTTGAGAACTGCTGAGCTAGTGATTTCCTCAGATTTAGTGTAAGTTCTTCTGTCCTCAAAGCTAAAGGAGACCTGCAAAAGTTGACTTTTTGTTCAAATCTTTGGAAGACTTACTTCTTTCAGAAAAATTTTGGAGCAGTAAAATGAAGAGACCTTTTTTTTTTTTTAAGGAATGGGGAATCATGTCTATTTTCTCTTAAAAAGAATGCTCTAAAGGTCTGGTGGGGCTTCCATGGCTCTGGAATATGCAGGGGCCCAAGACAACTGCTCAGGAAGCCAGCCGGTCGCGGCGGCTGCACAGGTGACCCCAGGCCTGGGAAAACAGGCGTGTTTTAAGCCGCTATGTAAAAGTAGCGTCTCTCTGTGCTTTCCTTGTAACGAGATTAGTCTTGCTTTTCCCCTCCTCTTTATTTCACTGTCTGAGGCCCACCTCTTGGCGCTCTCAGTCACGTGATTAGCTGGCCTGCGGCCCGCACCGGCCGCTGGTGTCACACAGATGTCGGCCTGCTTGAGTGCACCTCTCCTGAATGCAGCAGGGTGTGTTTAGAGTCACAGGGGGCATTGTTAGCTCCCGGAGCCAGGGAGAATGGGATATTTACGACACCCTCCCACCTCCCCCACCCCCATAAAAGTTGATTCAGGGAGACATTCAGGGAAGAAATAGACAGAAGACAGATGTGTTTCCTTCCCCAGATGCCGGAGAACTTCCATTGTTCTGCATATGTAATGACTTTTTATGGTTGCCTGCAAATGCCTCTTTTGACTTTTAAAAAGGTGCCAAAGTCAAATATAGGTAGCTACGGAGAAGGTTTTAGTAATCTGCCCTCCCCCGCCCCCCCTCCCCCCTCCGCCTGCAATCTTCTACCAGAGGACATCTAATAAGCCGGCCTCCCTTTACCGTGTCACTGTCGCTTCCTCTTCCTTGTTTCTGTTGAACTCCGTGGATGCACATACGAAAAGCAATAGTCTCTTGTTTTGACAACAGATGCCGTCCCGTACACATCTGTAAAATAATTGTTTTAAAGTCAATTTATGTAATTATGGCAAGGAGAAATAAAATGAACAGAGAATGGTGACCCCACCTTTTTTTAATGCAAATTAATAAATCTAGTTACCTCTGAAGAACACATTTGAATTTGATTTCAGTGATTTTGATCATTTAGGTTAAGTTGAAGAGGAAAATGAGCTAGTGAGGTTGTATTCCATGTGCTTGTATTTTTATGAACTTTTAAGGGTGCTACTGTCACTGAAAAGACAGTCTGCTCATAATTGTACTCCCTGGATTTGATTTCAGCACACAGGGTCATCAATTTGCACTTAAGACCTGATTTCAGAGAGATGAAGAGAGCAGTGGGTGGTCTGCAGGCCTGCTCCAACTGTCATTTCTCCTTCTGAGTCCGGTGCTCAGAAATGAATCCACATTTGATGGTAAAATGGCAAGAAAGGGCAGAGCGCATTAGTCGATGCTTCCCATGGATAGAAATCATTCTCAGCCCACAAGGCCAGTTACATGCCAGCTCGTCTGATCTGGAGCGTCTGCTATTTTCTTTGCGTGAACACTCCCACCGAGGACTGGCGATTTCCAGCTACTACTCTGACATCTTGGAACCCACAGCCGGGGGGATGGAACAGCCACACCTGTCCTTCCATGTGCCACTGCACGTGGCTCTGCGCTTTCCACGTAAATGATGAGTTAGAGGCCCGCGTACTTGTTTCTGCTGGAAACTGTACGCATAACGAAGGCAAAGAGAGTATCCTGCTGGTCCGTGGCACAGTGCCCCATGACAGAAAGTCCTCCAGGAATGGCCACTGGATTATTTTTACTGTCGTTGTTGTTACGTTAGTTAACACTGAGTTAAAATGGACTCCTACAAGAACTTTACTCCACTGTCTTAGTGACGAGGAACGTAAGAATGTATTAGTAGGCATATATTTGTTGAAAGATTTTTTAAAACGTTGGCATCAGAGGATCTCTGCCTCCCGCTCCCCACATGGTCGTCCTCTTTGCGCTTAGCCGGTATGTGCAGACATAACCATTTGCAAATAATTCTCAATCATTACAGGGATAAAATTCTTCTTTATCTCACCTACAATGATCAAAAACAAGTCTTTTCTGTGCCCCTCTTTTCAAGGAGTTAGGGGAATACAAATAACTGTCTCCAAACCTCCTCACCCTCCTCACCTCAGATTCCTCCACTGAGGCAGAGAGGAGGGTCAGGAGGTTGGGCCATGCTCCTTCCGGGCCTGCCTGCCTGTGGACGGCGCTCAGAGCAGTGCTGTTGACCGTCTCCAAGGGCCCTGAGGGGGCAGAGGGGCAGTTCCGGAACTGAGGACTCAGAGATTTAGGTTCTTCTTTCAGCTCAACCACAGAATTCTGTAACTTCATTTCCCCTATATTCAACACTCTAAAAATGTCCCTGTCCTAATTTATCTATCTATAAATTGGGAACATGAATACATTTATATATGTATTTATATATATATGTTCAAATGTATGAGGTTATGCTTTAAAAACCCGAAACGTAGCAAGAGGAAGGGTCCTCTGTTCTGTATTACAAACATATGCACTGATATGAAGGTTTATTTTTCTTTGGCTCTCAGGCCAATTATCAAACCTATAGATATGTTATCAAACTCATCATATTGCTGTGAAATACTTATTATCATTCATATCCATGTTTATTAAATACTAATTAAATTTCCTTTTTTGTTGTATGCCCAGTCATCTGGGGGAGTATTTGTCCTTGAGAATAACAAGGAGCAGGAGCCATTTACCAGGAATCACAGCCATATTTGCCTAAACCTATTACTAGCATCCTAAAAATGCTTGCCACATGGAGAGAAAGAAGTCAGACAGAAAAGGACAAATACTGTCTGATTCCACTGAAATGAAATATCTGGAATAGGCAAATTCATAGAGACAGAGAGTAGATTAGAGGTGACAGGGCTGGGAATGGGGGGAACGGAGAGTTATGACTTAATGGGTACAGAGTCTCTGGGGTGATGACAAAGCTTTCGTAATGGGTGGTGGTGAAGGTAGCACAGCACAGAGATGGTGATGGTAGCACAGCATGGAGATGGTGAAGGTAGCACAGCACGGAGATGGTGATGGTAGCGCAGCACGGAGATGGTGATGGTAGCGCAGCGCGGAGATGGTGAAGATAGCACAGCACGGAGATGGTGATGGTAGCACAGCACGGAGATGGTGATGGTAGCACAGCACGGAGATGGTGATGGTAGCACAGCACGGAGATGGTGATGGTAGCACAGCACGGAGATGGTGATGGTAGCACAGCACGGAGATGGTGATGGTAGCGCAGCACGGAGATGGTGATGGTAGCGCAGCATGGTGATAGTGATGGTGATGGTAGCACAGCATGGAGATGGTGGTCAACTGCACTGAGCTGTACACATGGAAGTGATTCAAATAGCAAATATTATGTTATATATGTGTGTGTGTGTGTGTGTGTATACATGCGTTACCCCAATAAAAAGGTGAAAAGAAAAATAAAAAGGAAGTGCTCTCAATTCCAGATGATCAGACTAGGTGGATAATTCATCCATCATCTCCCCAAATCACAGGATTGGGAAGGGTTACAGAAATTTCCAGTTTCTTTCTAAATATCTTCCTGTGCTTTTACTAATTTATGCTGCTGCTATACTATGTAACTTTATTCTCAGAGATGAAATCTGGTTAAAATATAGATGGAAGTTTTTCAATAGGAATTTTATTTCAACTGCTTCCATCATCTAGACATTTCCGGCATGCACTCAGAGGACTGTTTTGAACTTCAGGTTAAATATTATTTGGTCAGTAATTTCTAGCTGAATGAATGATGTGCTGTAGTATTCACAGCTAGTGTCCCTGCTAATAAAACCCGAGGTTTTAGTCAGTGCTACGTTCTGGGAAGGAGGTCCAACTTCACCCTGCCCCCTCCTCAGCTACCAAGCCCAGAAGGGAAATGGGCTGCTCCTGTTTAAAGAAAAACCTCCTGACTGTGGTTGAACACAAGACACCTGCATAAGCTCATAAAAGAGTCTCGGGTTCAAACATCGCATTTTATATGTGTGGCTTGGGATGGAGGTGGGGGAAATAGGAGTAAGCAGTAGAAGGTTTCATGGTCTTAGGACTTACAACTTCCTCGGAAACAGGAGAGAAGGGACTGCTAGGGTACGGTGGCAGGACAAGCGTGGAGATGGTGGTCAGAGGGAGTGAGGACACAACTCAGGTGGGTTGGTTCCCTGAGCCAGTGGGGGACATGGGCACTCTTGGCCCTGGGCGCAGGCACCCTAAACCTAACCTTTTACAAGATGAGCTGAGTGCTAGATTATTGGAAACAAGGCGGCATTTAAAACTCATCAATTAAGCCCAACACAGAATGCTTCCTCCTTCAAAATCTGAAATGCATGTGTCGTCAAAAGAGCTTACCAGCAAAGCAGTTATGTCAACACACCACCTGGGCACAAAGAGCAGAGTCAACTAGAATGTACATATGCTGTTAGCATTGAAGTTATTCCAACTGCAGCTGACAGCTCTGTTTCAGCCAGGGCCGCCTGCATTCTCACTTCTCCAGGTCCCTCTTGGGAAACAGATGGTTGTATCTGAAGACTGATATTTCCCCTGCCAAAAGAAAAGAGATTGTGAGTCTACCCACTTTTGTCAGGCCTCTTAAGACCACACAGTTTCTGGTAGAATTGTTTTTTTTTTTTTCTTGTTCATCCTATTATTAAGTATCTATCCCGAATGGAAGATGTTTATTTAAACACATTTTTTTTCTTGTGGTATCTTTCAAAGAGCAGGTTTCAGTGGTCAAAACTCTAGGATGGCTTCAAGTTAATTCATTTTTTTAAAAACTTTTTCTCCAAAGAGATTACAGGCGAGGGCTCTTCTGAGAAGAGAATAGTTTCAGTCTATGATATTTCCTTTCTGGGCTAGCCCTTGCAGAACTGGAAGGTGGGAGCAGGGCCAGTACAATCCTAAAAGGAAATGGGGCTTGTGGTTTAACCGAAAAGTAGACAAGCAAATAAGCGGGAGATGGAAACAATGTTTTTGTCTTGTTACATTTCTAAACCAATGGGCCCTCTTGAATGTTAAGACCTTTTAAGACCTGTTACTGTCATTAACAATCAGATCCCATGAATTTTAAAAAATGCACACTTGACCAACCAAAGGACTAATGCCGTTACTCACACAGGGAAACTGACATTTTTAGTCACTTGAGAGAACATTATTACAACATGCAGAAATCATTAGTACATGTCCTTGGCTATGTCCTTGGAAATTCGAATTAGAGTTTTATGATCTGTCGGTAATTCAAGGTTTTGGCTAGCGTTTTGAGAGAGAGAGAATGAAACACTTTTAAAGGTGACGCCTTGTTTGTCTAGGTGTATCCCGGCGGCTGGCCCTCTCCTCCCAAGCCTCCCACGGCTGCCAGCCCGTCGCCGTCACGGCGGCGCTCGGCTTCCCGCCCGCGGCGGCCTCGGAGTCTGCGCAGGCGCGCTGGGCTCTGCGGTGAGCCGCGCAGGCGCAGCGCAGGCGGGGCGCGGACGTGGGACCCAGGGCGGGGTGGGGGTGGCTGATGCTGAGAAATGGAGCCGCGGCCTCTCGGAAAGCGTGAGGGAAGAACCCGCTTTTCTTAAGTCACAGCCACCGTCTCAGTCAGCCGCTCAGTGACGTGCCGTGGCTGCCTCCCAGAGGTAAAAGTTCGGGGAGCTTCCGAGCTGGACACTAAGCATAGTCATTAAGAACTAAATTATATAATGTAACAAATAAATTACAAGGTCGTAAATACGCAAAACGTATCCCTTCCTTGTTTTAAAACTCCATTTTACTGATATATATGTTCTTCAGGCTATTTAGACTAAAGTAGCTGTAGGGTGGATACTTTCTAATGTCTGTGGCCGTGGCATCAAGTTAATAGCTTGAAATAGACAGTGGTGGGTATTCACACCACAGAAATCAGCAAACACTACACATCAGGGCTGGGTTTATTGTTTCGTTGACTATCTAGTAGACTTAAGAGTGTGATGGGGAAAAAATGTTAATGATGCAAATTAATATGAAGTGTATCATATGCATAGTCGTTAAATAGTGAATAGCTTGAAAATTGAAGATATATTCTTCCAGCGTTTAAAAAGAAATCACTCACGGCACTGATAAAGTTCTGACGTAAGTTTTGGTTGTTTCACTTTCGTGTTACTCTTAAACAGAAATGCCAACAACATATGTTGGAAGTACACTTGCTATTGTTAGGCTATAGAGGCAAGAGTTCAGCAATCAGGGGCTGGAGGCATTCTGTGAGAATCGGTTGGCTATGTGGAATTTAGTTGATTCATATTTGTAAATCTTGTGTCACCTACCTTCTATATCAGAAAATTTATAATGAGCACATGTATTACATCACAAATTCTCCCTCCTAGAGCCCACAGCAAACGAAACTGACAGTAAAGAAGCTAAACCCACAGTAAATGATCATCTAGAAGCCATCGCAAAGCCTGACCAACGTGGACAGCAAAAGCGTGCCTCCCCCCAACTGCAGGAATTCCAGCTCTCCTGGAGCAAACACCACATGCCAGGTCAGACCTTTGGGAAAAAACAGAATTAAAACCCTCAGTCAATTCTAGTCCTGAGCTAATTTTAGCTAGCGGATAACAAACTGTACGGGCTGCTAAGGACTAACTTCTTAGTGCACAAATAAATCCGCATTAGTCCCAAGTAAAAACAAGTCTGCAGGGACCTGCCTGTCATTTGCTTGGCAGGAGGCGGGCTGGGGGTGAGGTTTTTGGCGCTGCTCAGGGCCCTGGGTTGCCTCCCTGACGTCTCACACTTCATTGCTCTCTTCTTCCTGGCAGTCGTTGGGTTTCTGGTTTTCTTCCTTCACTGAGTGCTTTTCTGAGCATTACCAAGCTGGACAAGGCGTTGGAGCCCGCCAGCCCTTGAGCTGCCATCCCTCAGGCCCACCAATTAGTCAGCTACTGCGAGGCCTAATAAATCAGAGCCTTTCTGCAGTTAGCTCGAGGCAAGGCCACCAGGCTGCGGAAGACTTTACTTCCCACCAGTTACTACAAAGGCCCAGCCAGAGAGCCGCATATCGCTCAGATCTCCGCTTTGGAAATCCTGGGTCTGCTTCATCATGTGCTTTAAAGAGCTTATCTCTCTGTTTACTTATTTCCCCGGATGGAAAGACAGGCACAGGATTGGCACAGGGACACAGCTGCACCCGGAACTCACCCAGGAGCTGTCCCTCCTTGGCCTCGGTTTGAGTTTGTTTGGGGGTTAAAGGTTACACTTTTTGAGAAAGGTAGTAAAACATTAATGATGGGTAGAGTTCTTTCCCTCTCACTCCAGAAGTGGACTGGGTGATCCTGTTTGCTCTATGAAGTGAACTGTGTTTGCTAAGGGTAATTTGGAATTGTCAGAGCAAATGCCCTCCTTGGTTTCCTCCTGCCACGGGGGCCACAGTTGTTGCGGTAAGTGTGGCCAAGCATATCAGGTGGCTGGAAGCAGCCTCAGCATCCCCAAGACCCACTTTTAAATCCAGGCCCCCCAGTGGGGACACATGATACATATTTTAGGAGATTAAAGATGGATTACCTAAGAGGTTACTTGCCAAACAGACTTCCCCAGAGCCTGTACTTATCTGCAAACATGGTGTCTAATGTATGTGTGCAAATGCATAGTTGAAAGCTGGCAAGTCTGACAGAGGTTGATCATTGAAGATTCTGATTTTCTTTCTGTCACTGGCCCCCGGACTCCTGGGGGATCTTGGACCAGGCTTCAGATCCTACATCTAAAAGTGATATATTCATTTGGTTTATGTCCATCTTCTCCTGCTAGAAGAGAAACTCCATGCAAGCAGGGCTTCCTGCTGTTTTGTTCAATGCTGTCTTGTGACTGCTCATAGCAATGCCTGATACATAGCATGAATTAAGTATTTGTTGAAAGAAGGAACGAATCCTACCTACCCAGTACTTTCTACCCACTTGCCTTCTTGGCACATGTGGCCTCGCTGGAGAGACCTGGATGTTACATAGCATACCTGAAACAATTAGACAACAGGCCAAGACAAGCAGAACCTGGGGTTAACACATGTGGAAGGCTAGCAAGCCGTGGCAGGAAGTCAGACGGCTCAGTGGTCCCTGGAGTTGGTGACTGGAGTTGGGCAGGTGCCTCTGTGTCCCCTGGGGAAAGATGGGGTTGGCGTGGGAATGGGGACTGGACAAGTGTGGAGGGTGGGGACATACTAGGTGAAGGACAGTTTTAAAAGTGAAACTGGGGAAACGGACTTTGGCCCAGTGGTTAGGGCGTCCGTCTACCACATGGGAGGTCTGCGGTTCAAACCCCGGGCCTCCTTGACCCGTGTGGAGCTGGCCACGCGCAGTGCTGATGCGCGCAAGGAGTGCCATGCCACACAAGGGTGTCTCTCGCGTGGGGGAGCCCCACGCGCAAGGAGTGCGCCCGTGAGGAAAGCCGCCCAGCGTGAAAAGAAAGTGCAGCCTGCCCAGGAATGGCGCCGCCCACACTTCCTGTGCCGCTGACGACAACAGAAGCGGACAAAGAAACAAGACGCAGCAAATAGACACCAAGAACAGACAACCAGGGGAGGGGGGGAAATTAAATAAATAAATAAATCTTTAAAAAAAAAAAAAAAAGTGAAACTGAATTCTGCCCTAGCAGACTCCAGGGGCATGCCCAAAGCCATTCGTAGCAGAATACCCTACCCTGGGCTGGATTTGGGGCCATCACTTAGAACCTGGAAATGTCTACACCATGCTGAGACTCATCAGTACATTGGTTTGAGGCCTTGAGCTTGGCTTTCATTAATATAGGCCACTAAAGGGCTCATTCTCCAAATGCTAGGCAGGCTGCTGCTGAGGCATTACTCAAATCAGTGGAAGTTCCTAGAGGATGCTGACAGATGTCTGGTGGAGTGATTAAAAAACAAACAAAACCTTAAAAACCATCACATTTTTGACACATATCTCTTACAATGAGTGTTCAAGAGGGGAGGTTCCACTGAGCTCAGGTAGAAGGCAATTTGTTCATTCGAAGGCTGAAGTGTGTATCCAGAGAAGGTACATTTGCATCACCAGTTACACCTGATGCAACTCAACAGAGCTTTTCATTGCTGTTCAAGCTGTTTGTCACAAGTCCTGTGTAATGCAGGTGACAATAGCACTCGGAGGAGTAGACAATCCATACCGAGGGAGGGGCTCTCGGCAATCTTGGGAAGTCTTGGGAAGTTTCTCCTGGACCCCTGGAGGTAAGGCTCTATGTGGTCTTATAGTGCTCAGTCGTTGCTGTTGCCATTTGCAATGTGATAGGAGGCTCGCATGAAATGACTCATTTTTCCAGGAGAAGCAACACATACACTGTGAGTATGCACACTGCCATCCTAAAGCCTTGTGTTATCTTGATGAATTAGGTTTACCTTGATATAGAGAGTGTGGCTGCACAGCAATTGACAGCATCCAAGTGTGGTCTGACTCATTTCCTATTATTTTCTAACAATATAAAAATCCAAACCAAATAACTGAGGCAAATAATAAATCCATTCAGGGTCCTGATTATCTAATCTGGTCATTTGCTTTAATCAAGTCACAAAATGTTGATCAAATTTGGATATGATTATATGCCTATAAAGATAACCAAGAAGCTGATGTAATTGTCAGCCAAAGTATTTTCAGACAATAGCTAGCATTACAACACGCCAATTACATTTTTATCAGGCAGTTAAGTTAATTACCTGTGGTAAATGTGTTAGTGGAACAAGTGTAGATTGCTGTAAACATTTGCTGACCACTTTAGAATGCTGCCCGACCATATGGGAGGAATTAAGGGTACAATAGTATGCAGATGTATTTACACCTGCTAATGATGTCTGATAAAATCCAATAAAGTATTTATGTTGAAAGATGTGCGACTTCTTTCCACCACAAGGTGGCTCTGTGTGGTTTCTTTTCAAGAGCAACACGGGCTTCAGAGCACATTCACACTTGTGAGGCAGGGCAATGGTTCCATCAAAATTGGACAGTCAACTTGAAGCCTCCCTTCCTTCTGAGTGAAACTCTCTCCTCCTCTCCTCTCCCCCAAGCATCCAGCGCCCTACAGTTCCCCCATCCAAGATTAACTACGTCTAGATCCTGGCCCTGAGGCAGGAAGAGCTTCCAGGCAGGAGGCTGGGTCCGTGGAAGTCAGTGAGAAAGCACGCGATGAATTATGGCGATGATATCAACTCCACACTGCTTCCGCTTCTCCTCAAGGGTGCCCCGCCTGAAATCCTGTCCAGCATTGAATGGTGGTCAAGCTTCATATAGCTTTAACACGACTTCTTTGCTTTGGTTCTTTATGTTAAGATAATCCCTCTTCCAACTCTCCCAAATTTGCTTTCAGTTAGGACTAAATTAGTCTTATTCACATTCCTCCACATACCATTCCTACCTGTTACCAACTTCTATCTGTCCTTTTGAGGAAATCTGTGGATTTAGGTCATTTTCTCCCTTTTCTTTTTCTACCAGCCTATAAGTCTCCAAAATAGTTTCACCGCCTTTGTCCCCTCCAATTGCTTACCTGTATTAACTCATTTAGGTCTCTTCTTGTCTCCTTGATACCGCAGAATCAGTTACCATTCCAACACTGCACTTTCCAGAGTCCAGATTTTTGTTGCTTCACTCTCATCTTGTGTTCTGTCTTTCTGGGTTGTGCCTTTTGAAAAACATCTTTACCGTCATTTCACTGGGGTTTCAGAAGGAAGCAGAAGTAAATGCTTGTGTTCAATCCACCCTCTTCAGAAAGAAGCCAAATGAGCCCTATGCATGCAATACGTCACTCTTCACAATATGTACTGTTATGTCCTCATTTTTTTTATGAGAAAAAAATTTGCTCAGAGTCACACTGGCGGCAGTATGGTGGACTGAGAGCAAACTTCCAGCCTGTCCAGCTCCAGCATTTATCCTGCCTTCCTCTAGAAAAGTGTAAAAACTGCAGACAGTTACTTGGTAAGGAGGGACTTTATTCAAGAGTTACTGAGAGGAGGGCAGGGAGCATTGCAATAAGGGAGAGAGGTCAGAATGAAAGAGGCAAGAGCAGGTTAGTGAAGAAGTAGGGGAGGATGTTAGGAGTGGTCAAGCCCTAGGGTGGGCCGATCCCGTGGTGTGATCTCGTGAGCTGGATGGAAGGTCTGAGGAACACGTTCCATCTGGCTTCTATAAGGGCGGGTGCCTAGGGTGAGGAAGCACCCTGTCTAAGGGCTGAGCAGGTCAAGGGGACGGCAAAGCCGTGCCAGTAGTAAGTGGTTCTCTCCAACACAAAAGGAAGGGGAATTTCTTTGACCTTTACTGTTTTCCAAGAATGGGGCTCAGGTAATGTCCGACATTGTCAGTTCCTCCTATTGATCAAGACAAATGATATTCATTCATCGCTGAGCGATTCAGAGGCATCCTAGATGTGACTGGGGTGAAGCAGGGTCTAAGAAGTCATCTCCGAAGGTTCTTGTTGTCATTGTTCCTACAAAATCTGTTGAACCAAATGTTGAACATATTGTTGGAGGGACTGAGAGACCAGGTGCCTGACAAGAGAAAATATAATGCAGAGAATAATTAGTAAATGCTAAATAAGGAAAGCAAACCAAGACGTAAGGCCTGAAGGAAGCCAACTGAGAGGCACGTGGGACACTGGTGCTGATGCATCTTTAGATGGTGGAATGAGGACAGCAGTGGTGATAACACAAATTGCTCGGTTTGCAGTCTGAATATTTTTTGTGATGGCATAGACATCAGAGAACTTTCGGGGAAAATATGGCCCAAAGCCACATCTGGCCACTGCATAATTTCCCCTGAGAAGACAGAATCACGTTCAATGCCAGACAGCTGTGAAGAAGCGTTCACTGGAACACCTGTCATTCTCTGGTGATGACGCTGGTGGTTTGGGTGATAACTGTTCACAGTCCAAGTTACCTCTTAGAGCAAAGCATGGAGAATTTGGGGGTTTCTGTGAACTTCCTGAGTGCCCCACACATAGGCAGCTCCAGGCAAGAAAGTTGCCCATGTATCGTGCACAGAGATGGTTACTCCTCCAGTTTAATTCCCAATCATTTGACTTCATGTTTCAGAGCTCTTCTGAACCAGGAGAGAAGAGAGAGTCACAAACTTCTTTAGAAGCTGGAATCTGACTCTTGAGCTTTCCACTAAAATACACAGTGGTTTTTGTAGATTGCTTAAGTCATTTCAGACTAGAAAAACCTAAGTCAGAGGAAACAGAAAAATGAAGATGAGAGAAAAAGGCAGCCTGGGTAAAGATGTGGTAAGGACCAATAAGGTTAGAAAGCAGGATTCAGTCCAATTAGCAGAGAGACCCCAATAAGCCTGGTGTCCACAGACAAGTCGGTGTTATTGGGAGCTGTCCAGGGAACATGGGAATAATTCTTGAATGATTCAGTCTGTTCAACCTCTGGAGAAGCAGCTTAGGGTACCGTTACTTCCAAGGATGGATCTGCAGATGTAGATTCTGAGAAAAAGGGTGTCCAACTATCAACAAGTCTAGAAATGGAGGGGAAGGGGTTTGCTGCTCTTTGGGGAATGGTGCCAGAATTCTGATGGGTCATTAAAATTGGAAAGCCAGGAGATACTAAGATTTGATAACTGAGTAAGTGGTAATCCCAGTCTATGAAAGACCATTAGTGAAATCATGATTGAAACAGGTTTCCACGAACTGAGAGACAGGGATGTTTAAAAGAGCCAGTCCCTCTTGGAGTTTGCGGGTGTGATCATGGACTGGTTGATCTAAGAACAGTGTGAAGGCAGAATACCAGGTCTACAGAGTCTTTTTTTGCAGACAGGGGAATGGGTACTTGCGGAAAGCTGGACAATTCCAATGGGAAAAGAGGTCACAATCAACAATTGGAGGTAAGACTTTGGGCCCTTAACTCCCAGTCTCTTTCTCCACAAAGCTTCTGGAATAATAGTAGCCAAAGCATGCTGTCTGCAGAAACCTGGGGAATGTGACCAGGCAAAAAGGAAAGACCTAAAGACACTGGGGCTCCCCAGTGCAGTGGCCCAGCTTCCAGTCCCCACGCAAGTGCACAGGGCTCCAATGGGTGTTTAATCTTAAATCTGAGACTCTTCAATATGAGAAGGCTGGTGTGTGTGTGTGTGTGTGTGTGTGTGTGTGTGTGTGTGTGACAGAGAGAGAGAGAGAGAGAGAGAGAGAGAGAGAGAGAGAGAGAGAGAGAGAGAGAGAGAGAGAACTGAATTCTCCTACTCCACAACAGAAAACCAATACAAAATGCCTAAAACAGAAGTATCAGAAGCAGCACTAGAAGAATCTATTTAGAAATGTAAAGGAAAATACCAAAAGAAAAAAATAAGCTAAAATGAATGTAAAATGGTAGCTTCTGGAGAAAAAGAAATTGGAAGGGGCTGGAAGAGGTAGAGGAATATTGGTTTTCATAATAAACCTTATTAAGTAATTTGACTCTGGGTTCCTTAGAAGCAGAATCTAAGCCCAGGATTTGTGTGCAGGCAGTTTACTAAGGAAGTGAGTGCTCCCTGGAGGGAACTGCTCAGGAGTGGGGGGCTCAGGACCCGGGCGGGAGCAAAGCTCCTGGCAGAGTTGCTGGGGACTCCCACCTCAGCCTCTGGCTAAGGGCTGAGGAGGGGGCCAACTCTAGGCACCCAAGACCCTTTCACCCGCCTAGGGGGAGGCGCCTGTAGCCTGAGGGGACACCTCTGCTAGAGTCATAGGTGTGGGCCATAGAGCAGGGGCTCCCAGAAGGGAGGTGGCAGTGATAAGCGTCAGAAATGTAAACGGATCTGAGGAGAGCTGGCTGTGTCTTTAAGTATCACCTGGAGTTCCAAACTCAAGTTCTCAAATTTCTGTCTCAACCAGACTCTTCCAGACTTGCACATCAGCCACAATGGATAAGAAGCCCACCTTGCACACCACAGGTGGGCTCCTAGAGGTCTGTGGTGGAAGGTTTTGACAACACTTTGTGGGAATATTTGTGCTCCCCCTCCCCCAGGTATCAAAGCAATGCAGTGTGTATCTTCCAACAGCCAGAGGAATCATTTTGGGGGAGAGGAAACTTTGAATGAAACCCCAAATTTTTTTCCACATTTGGTAGAGGAAATATCCATTGAAATTTGTTCCAATGGAGAACAGCATGAGAAAAGGTCTGGAAAAGAGAGAAGCCTACTGGAATATTTCATCCCATTCCAGCTGCAAGTGGGTGAAGGCATTTTCCATTTCCAGATCCTTTCTCTGCCTGGAAGTAGGGAGGAGACAGGACACGTAGACAGAGGAGTCAGCAGCTGTTTTCTCCATCTGCTCAAACCCTATTTTAGGAGACTAACAAGATAAGCTGTTTTCTCCTCTTTATTGGTAAGTGGATGTTAACAGAGGTCCTTTTAGACTCTGGGGGTGGCTTGTTTCATAACATAAATTAGAAAAATGGGTTTCCAGGATACATCCAGCAAGTTCTCAAACACTGTCCTAGTTGTCCCAAGAACCCTTCCATTCTCCATCCCCTTTCCACACAGCTCTCCACCATGAAGGAAGCTGGTCCCAAAGACCAGCAGAAAGGAATGAACGGAATGGACTGCCTTTGTCTTGCACGGCCAGTCAGATCAACATAGAGCCTGGGGATCTTCTGGACATGGGCTTTGGGGTAAGACAAACCCATATCTGGGAAGCTCTAAGGGAGAAAGAACCTACCTCAAGTTTAAAATATTTGGGAAGCAGACTTGGCCCAATGGATAGGGCATCCACCTACCACATGGGAGGTCTGCAGTTCAAACCTTGGGCCTCCTTGACCTGTGTGGAGCTGGCCCATGCACAGTGCTGATGTGCGCAAGGAGTGCCATGCCACACAGCGGTGTCCCCCGCGTAGGGGAGCCCCACGCGCGAGGCTGTAGGGAGAGCCGCCCAGGGTGAAAGAAAGTGCAGCCTGCCCAAGAATGATGACACAACAAAAAGAAACACAGATTCCTGGTGCCACTGATAAGAATAGAAGTGGTCACAAAAGAACATACAACGAGTGGACAGAGAGCAGACAGGGGTGGGGGGGGAGGGGAAGGGGAGAGAAAAAAACTGATTTTTTCCTCTGGGTATATTAGATTATATTGGATTCATACGTTTACTTGATTAAGTAATTATGTAAACCTCTAGTGCCATAGGGCATCCCCACCAAAGGGTGGGGACTCACAGATAAAAGGCATGGCAAAGGACAGAGTTAAGGGTTTTTGATATTGGAGTTTTGATGTTGGACTTTGATGCTGAAGCCTTAAGCTGGAGCCCAGGAAGTAAGCTCACAGAGGAAACAGAAGCCAGCCCCAGGAATAGAGAAACTCTGAGCCCAGGAAAAAGAAGCCTGAGGAATGGAGGAACCCAGGAAGCCTGAACCCTCACAGACATTGGCAGCCATCTTGGTCCAACATGTGGAAATAGACTTTGGTGAGGGAAGTAAATTATGCTTTATAGTCTGGTATTTGTAAGCTCCTTCCCCAAATAAACACCCTTTATAAAAACCAACTAATTTCTGATATTTTGCATCAGCACCCATTTGGCTGACTAATACATCCTGTTCGGAGTTCATAGATCATATTGGATGAGTATGTTCTTGTCTTTTGTTAAATTTGGGAAAATTTCAGCCATTATTTCTTTGAATATTCTCTCTGCACCTTCCTATCTTCTCCTCTGGGACTCCCACAGTGTGTCTATTGCTATGCTTGACGGTGTCCCACAAGATCCCCAGGCTCCATTCACTTCTCTTCATTCTTTTTTCTTTCTGCTCCTCAGACTCAATGATTTCAATTGTCTTATCTTCAAATTCACTGGTCCTTTCTTCTGCCAGTTTCAGTCTGCAGTTGAACCCTTCCTTCTAGGGAAATTTTTACTTCTGTTAATTGAGGCTTTCAGCTCTGTTTGATTCCTTTTCAAGATTTCTTTTTATTGATATTTTCTTTGTGTTCATCTATAAGTTTCCTAATGCCCTTTAGTTCTTTGCCCATATTTTCCTTTAGTTCTTTGAGCATATTTAGCACCATTTTAAAAAGTCTTTGTGTGATATGTCCCAAGTCTGGTCCCACTCACCAATGGTCTCTAATGCTTTAATCTTCTTATTGACATGGGCCACTGCTTCCTGTTTCTTTGTGTGCTTTGTTTTCTTTTGTCAAACCTGGACATTTTGATATTTTAACATGTTATGACTGGAATTTAGACTCTGAGGTGTCTGTTCCTTAAGCTTGTATCCAACTAGTGTTATGACAGAGCTTACCTTGAATTCCAGAAGCTAACAACAACAAAAAATGAAAAAAGAAAATGCCTTTCCCAGTCATTGCTGGATTTGCCTGTGTGGGTTCTCTCCTTTATAGCTTTACTATACAGTGAGTTTATAGAATAGCTCAAGGCAAAAGCTCAGGGTCCTCCCTGGTCCTTTCTGCACATGCCTCTTGACCTGGGCATGCACACATGGCCCTAGGAATTCCCCAATTTACATGAATCCAAATGTCCCCTCTTTCCTAGGAAATGGTATTTCCTTATGGACCCAGGCATTGCACTATATGTCCCACAGCCAGCAATCCTTTGCCCCAGGTAGCTACTATGTTCTCCAGCTATGTTCCGGAGGAGAACACTGTGAGCTGCATCTAAATGCAGGGCAAGTTCTGGAGGGGTGAGCCCATGATGAGTATCTTGGTTTAGTTCCTTAGGCTACCACCAGACAGACTGGCCCAGCCATACATGTACCCTAGAAAGCACACAAAGTTTGCTCTGACCTCATTGGGAGCAGGGACTCATTCTGGTTCCACACCAACCAAGTGAAGAGATCAGAGATGGGACAGAAAGGATGCTAGAGATATTACCATTTTTGTGTGTGTGTTTTTTAAGTTGTTTTTTTCTTGATCCCATGCTCACCTTACTGCAATCCTTTATTGTTTTCTGGTGATTTGAGAAAGACCTTTCTGCCAGTCCTTGCTGGTTTGTTCAAATGTTCTGTGAGTTGATGAGGCCTGGAGCATCTCACTCTACCATCTTGATCTGGGTGGTCAGAATTTCATTTTTTTATGACTGAATAATATTCCGTTGTATGGATATATCATTTTGTTTATCCATCCAGCTGTTGATGGTCACTTGGATTGTTTTCACCTTTTGGCTATTATAAATAAGGTTACCATGAACATTGGTGTACACATATCTGTTTCAATTCTTTGAGGGAACATACCTAGAAGTGGGATTGTTGGGTCATATGGTAGTTTCATGTTTATGCTTTTGTGGCATAAATGTTTTCTGATATCATCAAGAAGATTTAAAAACTGACATGCTGCTGCACTGTGCTATAAAGAAAGCAGCAAAAATGATTCTCTAGCCTTCAGAACAGTGGAGATTTCACTCTAAAATGGAATGATGTAGTTAAGAAATAAACACCTCCATTTATATTAGTAAGGGGAACACTTAACACATTCACATAAAACCCACATATGTGGAGACAAAATGAGGGCATAAGAGGGTTGGGGCCTTGGGGATGATGGACAGGTAGTGAGGTCCATTAGACAGAGTCAACAGAAGCATCAGCCCTGCCCTGGCACCAGTCAGCAGCCAGTCTGTAGGAGATGCTTCCTCCTCATCTATGGGTAGGGACAGTAATATCCACTTCACAAACTTCGAGGGAGTGCGGGCAGCGGCGGGCCTCCGGGAGGGTCGGCGGTTGGCCGGGCGGGCTCTCCGGACAGGGGCTGCCTCGCAGTCGAAGGAGAGGAGGGGGTTCGGCACGAAGCCGTTGGGCCCTCGCTCTCTCCGCTCAGGCACGGGGGACGCGCGGTGCAAGCAAGAACACCACGGAGACAAGGTCTAGGCACAAGTCTACTTTATTGTTGAAGGGGACATAGTTTTATAGGGTCTAGGGATACGTAAAGGGACTTGATTGGTGCCGGCGGGTGCTGTTGCTTGTGTAGGCGGTTACTGGACAGTAAGCTGGCTAAGAGGTTAGGAGCAAGGAAGGGGAAGGGGAAAGTGTGGGCTGTCTAGATAACGGCTAGGCGGAAGACAGAGAAGGGGAGAAGGAGGGGCAGCGCCGGCTGCCAATACTGGGCGGGAAGGAGACAGGGACAAGGGAGGACCAAATGAGAAGATATATTTCAAGAATTGGGCAAAAATGGACAAAAATGACTGGGGAGCAAAGGGGATTCTTGTACTTCAAGGCCAAGTCATACAAAACTGGGGACTGGTGAAGCATGTGAGAGAATTAAACAAAAGATCACTGGTGTGCTAGGAAATAATAAAGTCTTTTGTTGACTTCCAAGATTAATGTTTCCTAAAAGATCTTATCAGGACCAATAAATGTTTGTTCAAGGAAAATGCCCCCAACCTGCCACTACTACTCCTGCTGCTTCATAACAGTAAAATGTTATGGTAAAAAATGTATTGATTCAGTCAGGAAATATTTCTTGTCACTGACTGCATGCCAGATAGTATGCTAGATGCTGAGAAATCAGTGGTGAGGGAGATACACTGTGGTCCTGTCCCTTAAGAGCTGGGCACTATCAGGAAAGAGTAATCCAACAACTGCAAAGTGCCTTAAGAGAAGAGCAGGGTAGGCAGGGAGCCTGGCTTGCTGGGGCCGTCCAAGAAAGGGAGCCCCCTAGGCTGTCACCTAGGAGTTGACACAAGCCAAGAAAAATCTACGGAAGGTCTGAAGGTGAATGAGAGATGGGAATAGCTGAGTACTTGAAAGATTTAGCATGGTCACACAGAAGGGAGCGGACTTGGCCGGAAATGACGAAAACAGAGCAGGAAGTGGTGAGAAGCGGGCAGGAAGAAGTAAGAAACAGGGCTGGGAATGATACCAGCTCTTCTGAGTCCTTGCAGGGGTGAGAAAGGAATTGGTACCCTATCGGAAGGGACATGGGACGCCAGAGACGACTGACATTTCCAAGGATCCCGTAGGGGACTGGATTGGAAGACGGTTAGCCTGGATACACCGCACCAGGTAGACCCAAGAGGACGATGGCGGTTGGGACCGAGATGGAGGCAGCAGAAGGGAAGAGAAATGAAAGGATTCTATCTGTGAAGTGAACCAAGAAGCCCTTCAGAAACAGGGCAAGGACTCCCTAAAGGAGTCATGCCCCTTCTGCCTGGGTATTTCTGATGGCTCCACAAAAAAAGCTGGCAGAAAGAAATGATCAATATAAAAAATCTTGTCTGTGCTGTAGATGAAAATGCTGTGCACATTCCAGCGTCTGACCCTGTGGGTAATCAGAGAGCAATTAGGCCTCGCAAACTAGATGGAATCTGGCTAATCCAGGCAGAAATGGACTTGAAGTGGATGGGAGTGATTATGCACAGGCCCCTGGTGGTACCGTGCCCGGGCAATTACAGCTGTAGGGAAATGTGATGAGCAGACCAAGTCAGAGCAGGGCTAATTAGAGCCAGGTTGGAATTGCATGAAGAGCTGAAAACAAGAAGGCAATTGGTAACCATGTATAAACGCTGTCCAGATGAACGAACATCTAGGGGAACATTCAAAGAACAGATGCTGAGAGGATGAGGAAACTGCTGGCAAAGTGCTGCTGGGAGTGAGGACAAGGACAGAGGTGCTAGTCTGGGGGACCTGTCCTTCCTGGGTGATCAGGCAGTGATTCCTAAGGGCTTCCTGAGGAACTGCAGCAATACTGAGAAAGTGACTCAGGCCTGAGAATCAAGGGATACCCTCTTTCTTGCTCAATCCAGAAGCAAAGTAGAGGGAATTTTTCTTACCTGTGCGGCCTTCCAGTTTGTTCTGGGCTGACCTTGGTCAAAGTAATAGTCCTCATCCATTCATTCTCCTTTCATGTGGGCCAATATTTGAGAACCTGGTGTAATAGCTTAGAGATGTAGGGCACTTCCCAGTGGACAAAGGTGTGCGCACAGATCATGATAAGGTTGGTGAGGAGCGAGACCAGACCCTTCCTCTGGGCCAGTACTGTGCTATGTGCATCATTACATGAGTTTTCTCATTTAATCCTCACCACCTGTGAGGTAGGAACTATTATCCTCAATTGACCGATGAGGAAACTGAGGTACAGTGAGGTTAAATAACTTACCAGGAACTCATCTGGTGTCCACAACAACTCTGAGAAGAAGGCAGGCAGGGTCTCCTTTCTTCTACAGATGAGGCAACTCATATGGAGAAGAGCTGCCTAAAGTCATACTCAAGTAATTAGAGGGAAGTGGGGCCCAATTCAAAGATCTTTCTACCAAACATACCGTCTATAAAAGTAGAAACAGAGTCGGTGGATCTGCTTCTTTCAGTTAAAGGCAATTTCAAAAATGATGCCCTGGTTGTTTGACCTATAAGGACAATGGTCCTCGCTAACCACTGTGACTGTGCTGGACCAATCAGGAGGAAGTTAACATTGGAGGAGAAGAATAAAATTTGGATAAAAGGGACCATGCAGTGAAGATGTTCCAGAGAAGTCCACATTTGAGATATCTTGTCCACTTACTACCACAACCACATTCATTCCTGTCACACTATGTATCTGATTTTTGATTAGGAAAAAAAACTTGTAAAATGACTGGAATCATGGCAGACCATGGGAATTAGAAGAGCAGAACTTTCTTTGGATGTGCTGAAGATGGGGAACTTCAACAGTGACCCCCTAATTCAATAAAGGAAAGGAAGTAAGAGAAGGGAAGAAGTCAGAGGTGCAGTCAGATCTGTGTCCTGAGCAGCTGGGCAGATGGAGGCACAACTCACAGAAGCTGGAGTAGAGGTTGGGGATGAGTATGCTGAGGATGAGGGTGTGTGAGTACTAAATGAGTACTCACACCGGGTATGATAATAGAATTAGAATAATAGTAAGAGAAATGTATATACCTATGTATATGTAGGTATGTATTTATATGTATATGGATTTGTGTAATCACATAATTAATGTCAAATATTCTCAGCAAATGAGATGATGTGTAGAACTGCTTTAAAATATTTCAGAAAAGAAAGGACAGGAGCAGTTGGGAACGGAGGCAGTAGGATGAAACAAGAATGGCAAAAAATAGATAACGATTGAAGATGGGTAATGGGTCCACAGGAGTTCATTACACTTTTTGCGCTATTTTTGTATGTGCTTAAAATTTTAATCTAATACTGCTGCTGCTAATGATAAAGTGTGAACAGGCAGACGGGAAGGAGAACCAGCACAGACTTCTTTTCAGTAACTTCCTGTGAAGGTAAAGGAGGGAGATCAAGCAATGGATAGGAGAGTTGCAAAGATAGAAAAGGGAGTTTGTGTATATATATATATATATATATTTTTAAGATGGGAGAAACTTGAGCATGTTTCTTGGTTGTGGGGAAGTTCCAGCAAAAAGGGTGTATCAGCTGCTACTGCCACAAAATTGTCAAATAATAAATTACCCTAAAACTCAATGGCTTAAAATCATTTATTGTCATGGATCTGCAAATTGGCTGATGGTCAGCTGATACTCAACTGATATATGCTGAGTTCAGTTGGGATGATTCAGCTTTGCTCATGTCCCCCCTCTTCCTGGGACAGGTTCATCTAGAAATGTCCTCCTTGTGGCAATTAAAGAGGCACAAGGGAGCAACATACAAGATCTCTTGTGGTATAACCTTAGGATTGTCACTTCCAACTCATTATTTTGGCCAAATCAAGTCACATGGCTGAACTCAGAGACAAGGGGTGACAAAATATATGTCTTCCTCCTTTATGGGAGGAACAGTCACATGGCAAAGGGTGGATGAAACACCAATCAGTGTCAATGCAATTTACTAGCGAGAACAAGCACCCTGAAGCTCTGTGTATGATTCCCTTTTGGCTTGACCTAAGTGACCCACAGTCTTGACCCCTCCAGGTTGAAGCTCTTTGGGCCTGAGGAAGAGCTTGAACCCCAGGCAGGCCAAAGATTCTCTTCCAGGAGTCATTAGCTAGGGGGAGCCTAGGGGACAGATGATGTAGAGTCTGGGATGTTTGGATTGAACCAAAGCCCTGGGAAAACCAGTCACAAGGGCAGAAACTATATAGAAGCTGATCTTCAGAGCAAAGAATGGAAGGACAGCAGAACTGGGACAATGAAGACCTAAGTGACACACACACATGCATGCACATACGCATGCACACACGCAGAGGCAATGAACAAAATGGTCTGAGATGCCTAGAGTGTGGCTAAGGAGGACAGCAGATGCAAACAGTGATAGACTGAGAAGAATCCTCCCCAGAGTTGTCCCCTCCCCCCAGGCAAGTCACCGTTTCTTTGGAAATTTCTACCACTGGCTCTGTGAGGTTCCAGTCTCTTTTCACTTGGATTTGGCTGACCAGGTTTATGCTCCTTGTACACTAAAGACTCTTTGACAAAGACATTCATATGAAATTGTTAAGATTTCACACAATGGATTCATGGTTATGTCCATTTGATTAACAAATAGTAATGTGAGCCCCTGGTATAAAAGAATGCTCAGTTCCTGCCCTTATGGAGATTAAGACAGTTAGGGAAATAGGATATTATATGTCTGAGTATCTAAAGATAACCCAACACAGATGAGAATGGTCTACTCAGTGCTACAGAGGAAGGGCTACAAAAGCTCAAAAGCAGAGGAGATGGCTGGGGCTGCAGCAGTCAGGAAACACCTATCCAGAAGAAGTAGGCCTTGACCTGAACCTGGAATTGTGCCTAGGGTAGGAAGGGGCCTGAGTCCTGGACCCTATAATGGCTTCCCAAAATTCCCCTTCATCTGGAACCTCAGAATGTGACCTTATCTGGAAATAGGGTTTGGCAGATGGAATTAGTTAAGATGAGGCCACACTGGATTAGGATGGGCCCTAATCCAATATGAAATATCCTTGAGAGAAGAGGACACAGAGGGAAGAGGGTTACGTGAAGATAGAGGCAGAAGTTGGAGTGATGCTCCTATAAGCCAAGGAACACTATTGCTGGCAACAGCAGAAGCGAGGAGAAAGGCTTCGAGCAGATCTTCTCTCAGAGCCTCCAGGAAGAAGCGACTTTGCCAACACCTTGATTTTGGATTTCTGGCCACGTGAATTGTGAGAGAATAAATTTCTGGTAAGTCATCCAGTTTGTGGTCATTTCTCCCAGCAGTTGGAGGAAACCAAGACACCTCCTAATCGCTGTAACCTGAATTGTCAGGTGAATCTGTCAACCATTAAGACTGAGTTAACAGGTATGGTGGGGGTCCAGGCACCATTTTTTCTAAAACAAAACAATTTCAACTCCAAAAATAAGTAACAAAGGGCAGCTTAAAAAATTATGGAAGCATTACTTCCAGGCACATTTATCTTATTTAATCCTAAAAACAAACAATTGTTTTCCAGTGTTCCAAAAGATGAATAAGTGAGCACAGATTGGTTAATGACCTAACCAAGGTTTCCTTGTTAATGAAAAAAATGAAAAAGAATGTTTGATAATATCCCTATCTCACAAAATTAAGTCCCTATATATTTTTTACCTTTAGCATTGATACAGTACTTTCTTTGCCTTTGCTACATTACATTACTGTTAACTATAGTCTGTAATTACCATTTTTTGTATTTATCCCATGTATCACCATGTTCCTAACACCTTGTAATAAAGGAACATTCCTGTATTTGTATCATTAACCACAATCCTCATCTACCACCAAAATCACTAAATTATAATCCCTGGAGTATCCTCTATGATAAACTTTACAGAAAGAAAACAGAAGGTTCTAGAAGGCCACATTCACTGAAGCCCTAAAGAATGCCTCTCAAGGTTTAACGTGCACCAAATCACCCGGAGTTCTAATCCGTAGAGGTCTGGGCGGGACCTGCAATTCTGGTTTCCAGCAACTCCCAGCTGCTACTGCCGCTGCTGGCTGCAGACCACCGAGCAGTGGTGCCCAAGCAGTTCTGCGCACGGGAATTACTGGGGAATTTCCAAAGCTACCATTACCGGTGTCCCACCCCGAGATTGTGATTCAAGGGGTCCCGGGTGTGTCCCGGGCTTTGCCTTTGTAAAAGGTGACCCCGAAGCGCAGCCAAGGTCCGGAAGCACTGTCCTGGGACTTACTGGGGTAGCATTCAAAGGGCGTGCGAGGACTCGCAGCCACAGACGGCAGACCCGCGTGGTAAGAGGCTAGCTTAATTATGCCCGGTGGCTCCTCCGAGGACCGTGGTGGCGAATGGGAACCACGCCACATTTAAGCTGCGCCTCAGGCACGGAACCTCCAGGTGCTGGGCGCCGCGCGCACCTTCCGCCCTGCGTCTGCAGAGGGAGGCGCGGGCCGGCGAGGGCGTGTTCGAGCATGCGCGGCCGGGAGGGGGACGGAACCGGCTTTCCGCGTGCCGGCTCCCGGAAGTGCGCGGGGCCGCGGTTGGGCCCGGCCCGACTTCTAGGCCGCGCGCTCCCGCCGCCCACAGGTGGCTGCGCGTCCCGCTCGGGGCGCGGTGACAGGCCGCCCTGGAGCCGCCGGCTTCGGTCGCCGCGGCCGTGTCGTCCCTGACCATCGCCGACGCGTTCACGGAGGCGGGCGAGGGCCCCGCCCTGCCCCCGGCGGTCCCCGTGCTCCCCCGGAGATTCATCTGCTCCTTCCCGGACTGCAGCGCCAACTACAACAAGGCCTGGAAGCTGGACGCGCACCTGTGCAAGCACACCGGGGAGGTAACGGGCCGCAGGTGGGCGGGGCCCGGAGCGTCCTCCCGCCCGCGGAGCCCGGCGGGCGGGGGCGTGGCCGGGGCGTAGCGCGACGTGGCCGGGGGCGTGGCCGAGGCGTAGCGCGACCTCGTAGGGGGCGTGGCCGGGGCGTAGCGCGACTTCGTCGGGGGCGTGGCCGGGGCGGGGCGGAGCTTCGTCCGGGGCAGGCCCTCATCCGGGCGTGGCCGTGGTCCAGCGCCAGAGAGCCCAGGTGCGCTGCGGGCTGGCGGGGTGGGCGGTGGGCGCGGTCGCGGGCGCCGCTGGACGAGGCGTGTTGGGTTTGGGACCCTGGGCCGCTGAAGCGAGCCCGCTGTGCCTTAGGGGGGGAAGGAGCTCAGGGGCTGAGATCCTTGGGGCTTACCAAGCTTCACTTTCCCCTAATTTGATCTGGAGTCTCGGTCAGGCAGCATCGCCCCTTCATCCGCAAACACGTGTGAGGTGTGACGACCGGTGCAGGGGGTGACTTCCTTGAGAGAGGCATGCGCTCATTCTTTCAGCTCTGTAACTCTGTATTGAGGCCCCCTGGGTGCCAGGCTCCCCCCCCCCCTTTTTTTTTTAACAAATCAGTTTTATTGATACATATTACTAAAGCATACAATTAATCCAAAGTGTACAGTCAGTGGTATTTGGTATAATCACATACTTGTGCATTCATCACTTCAATCATTAGAGCATTTTCATTATTTCAATAATAATACTAAACAAAAAACAAGAAAATTCTTCACCTCTTAATCTCTGTTTCCCCTGCTGTACATAGCTGCTATTTCTGGCTATTTTTGCACAATTATTTATTTATTAAAGAGTTTTACCGAGATATATTCACAAATCATACAATCTATCTAAGCTGTATTACCGATTGGCTTTTAGTATAATCACAGTGTTGTGCATTCATCATCACAATGGGCTCGTTCTTACCCTGGAGATAGAGCAGGGAAGAAAGTGGGTGGTAGATAAGTAGGTCCAAATTAGAACTTGCCTGTCCTTTTAGATCTGTATGCTGTATTTTGTACCTTGACACTACTCACTTCCTTCAGACAGACTGAAAAACTGGGAGGTCGTGGACATCCCAAACTTCACACCTTGTCTTGATAAATGTTTATTGAGCCTTGTCCGTGCCAGGTGCTGCGGATGCTTCCCTGGTACTACAGGGGGTCTCTTTATTCCCGCCCACCTTCTTTGCTACTCATCCTTTCATCCCAGGCCTTTGTCACCGTCCCCCTGGGCCATTGTGGTTGAATGCTTTTCATAGTTAGGGATGCAAAACTGTTATTTGGGGACATGCTTTGACTTTTCCTGTCGGTTCAGAATGGGCCCCCTTTCCCCTCTTCTGGGTCCCACGTGGTGGGTGCAGTTCGGGGTGGAGCTGCTTGCTTTGCCCTGGTACCAGTGAGCTTTGCAGACGTGAGGATGTATTCCTGTCTTCCGCCTCTGTGCCTGGCTTTCTCTTAGCACAGACGCTGGGCTGGTTCAGGATGAGTCAGAGCCTGCAGCCTCCTCCACACTGGGCTCTGGACAGAGAAAATCATGCTGAGGATGTTGCTTTGTGGAGAAAGGCATGTGATCACACACAGGGAGTCTTTAGGAGGGGCTGAGCCATGAAGCCTGTTGCCAGGCCAGGTAAATGCTTGGCCCCATGATGGGAAGGCGGCCGGCTTATTTCAGATGGAATTCAGAGAACAAACTCTGCTGCCTTGGAATTCACAGCAGGATTCACCTGCAGTGACTTTGTGAGAAGTTGCGGCATTTGTGTTCCTGTGTAACTTTACGCAGGGAAGCCTTGCCTTGGCACACTTACTGGTTGGAAACTAGAGATGATCATCCATGGATTTGCTTCCTTGGCATTTTAGGCCTTAAATAAAACCAGGTTTACTCACTAACCAGGGCAGGATTTACCTATTTCCCTTCTCTCCCTGCTAGAGACCCTTTGTTTGTGACTATGAAGGGTGTGGCAAAGCCTTCATCAGGGACTACCACCGGAGCCGCCACAGCCTGATCCACACTGGGGAGAAGCCGTTCGTGTAAGTGAGAACTGCGTTTAGGCCGAAGGGGTGGGGGTTGGCTTGTAGACCTGGTAAGAAAATCGATTGACTGCTAGCTCGCTAGACAAAGAACGTACAGCTGCTTTCCTTCTTGCCTGATGTAAGATGGGGACAGGTTTGAACATGTGGGGGGTGGGGGGTGGAGCTTTGCGGCTCATTCATGTGTAATAACTTCAAGAAAGTATTCACCTCGGGTCCTCTTGGGTTTGCTTCCTCTCTCTCCCATTAAGGTACCTGCTAAAGGGGATACCAGCCTTGAAAAGCACACAGATCAGACTAGATGGAAATACTTGTCTCAGCATCATCAGGGTCTCTGAACGGATAAGCTGCTGGGAAAACAAAAAGCATGAGGAAGTAGAACTTTTAATAGTTTATCATGCATTTCTTAGAATTAAGCGTGTACCATTCAAGGTTTAATTTTATCCTAGGAGTTCCTGAGTATTTCTAAAAGGCTGGAGGTATTGCTTTTCTTTAAAATCAGCTACTTCTCTAAAAAAGTGGATCTCAATCTTAACAGTGTACCAGAATCACCTGCAGTGCTGGTTAAAACACAGATGGCTGAATGGCAGCCCCAGCGTTTGATTCAGTAGGTCTGGGGTGGGCCTGAGAATCTGCATTTCCAGCAAGTTCCCAGGGGATGGTGATGCTGTTGGTTCATGACCACACTTTGAGAACCACTGACCAAAACAAAATAAGCTTCATAATGGATGGTCCCCTGCAGACAGCTCTGGACCTAATCAGGAAATAGCTGTATACAGTTTTTTCAGGTTAAGACAGACCATAATGTTGTTCTTTAAGACAGTTCCTTGAGCAGTAAGGTTTTCTATGACCCAAGTTGATTTCTCTTGGCTTTGAGATGGTGAAGAATGTGAAGTAGCTTCTGTCTCACTGGATGTTCAGTCTGCGGAAGGAGCCTTGGCTCACGATGACCCTCACTGTCAGTGTACCCGTGCAGAGCCATCCCCTCAGGGGTGGGGGGATCTACCCCAGCCCTACCTTACCAGCATGTTAGCTGGTGGGAACGAGGGCAGAGGGAGTGCTGATGCAAAGTGCCAGAACACTGTTGGATTTATACAGGGTATTTATTTAGGGTAGAAGCTTATAGTCACAAGGCCCTAAAGAGTCCAGCTCAAGGTACTGTAAGAGGCACTTTCTTTCCCAAAGTCATTTGCCATGTGTTGAGGCAAGATGGCGGGCCATGTCTGCAAGGGTTCAGCCTTCTTCTTCCTCTTCAGGCTCCGTGGTCCCAGCTTCTTGTGACTCAGCTGTAGGCTGGCATAGACTCGTCCTTATCCCTGGGGCTCATTTCTTTCCCGGCTCAGCTGCTCTGTTCTCTTCACAAGGTCATCTGTAGATAGTCAGGCTCTCTCTCTTCCCGGGGCCTCTGCCCATGTCTAATGAACTGTCTCTGTTCCTCTTTGTTCTTCTCCTCTGTGTCTACTTCTGGTTGAGAGTCTCCTTTATCAGCCCAAGGATGCCAGGACTCAATGCTAAGTTGTACTCTAATGACGTGGTTGAATCAAAGCCCTAATCTTAACATAATTTAGTCAGATGTCTCAACTGAATCTAATACAGTCAAAGGGTATCATGCCCAGAGAAACAGACCAGTTTACAAACATAATTTTCTTCTTTTGGAATTCATAAATACTTTCAAACTGCCATAGCAGATGTCTTTATTTCAGTCCATTCAAGTGTTGTCACATGTTTTGTCAAAGTAAATGACCCTAAATGAGGCTTAATTTATTTAAAATTATATTTGAGTTGAGTGGCCTAGAAAATAGGGCTGAGATTCTAGCCTTTGGGCAGGTTCCAGTTTGGGGAATTTATTCTACAGATACCTTTGGGCCTGTATTCAGTGCCATGTACAGGTCTATTTGCAACATTCTTCATAGGAGGAAAAGCCTGGCCTCAATCCAAATGCCCACCAACAGGGACTGGCTCAAGTATAGCAGCACCACGTAGAGTGAGACGTAGAGTGAGATGGCTAGGAAACAAGCAGACGCTCCCTGCTTGGCTGAGGCCATCCCCAAGGCAGTGTGAAGAAGCTGTTTGTATTTGCTTATATTTGCATAAGAAAACCCTAAAAGTGCCTCAGGAAACTAAAAGCTGTTGGTACCTAGATTGGGTGGGGTCGGGTTGGGAGGGAGCTGCGGCTGTGGGTCTCCTTGGCTGTGGGTCTCCTTGGCTGTGGGTCTCGTTGGGCGTCTTGGTTTCTGAACGAGTGACTGTGCATGTAACATTAAAAACAAAGCCCAGTGGAAACCCGGGCTGGGCCGGTGCACAGGCTGAAAGGGAAGGGTCGGGGCTATTCTAGCTGAAACAGGGCGGCCAGTCGTGTCCACCTGCTGGCCGGACGGCATTACTGGGCCGTCCCTGTGGCTTCCTGAAGTCCACGTGGCCAGAGTTCCTCACAGCCCACGCTGAGCTCAGCTCCTGGTCTCATTTTGGCTCTGTGCCTGTCTGGATGGGTGTATCCCCTTACACCCCGAAACCCACCCCAGAGGTAAGGCAGCTCTCCGGGACCATGACAGCTCTCTCGCCAGCGTCAGGGCCGTTTGTTCCACCCCACACCCCTCTCCTTTGCTTCTGCTACCGCTGTCGGCCGTTCTTCTTCCCTGGAATCGCTGAGGTTCTCTCTCTACCCGCAGACTGGCCCTTTTCCCTGTTCTCCTGCGTCACACCCTCCTTAACGTGGCAGTGGTGCTGAGCACTGACATGGTAAAGCCCAGGTTCTCGCGGACCTTGGTGATGTGGCTGGTTCCTGTGCATCTTGCCCTTCTGCTTGGCTCCCAGACACGAAGCTGTGGCCAGGTCTGCGGACCCGAGCAGGTGCCCTGCTGCCCGCTGCCGGGGTCCCTCGTGTCCCCGCACCTGCTCTCTGCTTACTCGGACTCTTCCAGCCATTCTGCTCACATCTGTGCTGGGTTTGGTGCCTGACCCAGAACTGGAGTCTAATGACAGCAAGGCCAGCACAGGAGGTTTGACCATGGTGGACAGGCTCTCCACGGTGCAGACGTGCAGGGGTGGGCTGCCCAGGGCCACCCCGCAGCTCCTGCCCACCCCTGCCCCTGCCGCTCTGCTCGGGCCTTCCGCGGCCGCGGGTCCTGCCACAGCTCAGCTGCTGCTTGAGCCTCCCCACCAGTGGGGGAGGACGGGCGCTTTGCGGCCAAACCAAAACCTAGCCCCCACACCTCTGCTGCCAGAGGCGGGAAAAGCTGTTTCTGCTGGCCACGCGCCCAGCCCACGCAGGGGCTATGATGGATGCTGGGGCCACTGGTGGCCTCAGTCACAGGGCCTTCCCCGTGTGCTTCTGGGGGACCCTGGGCAAGCCCCACTGGCACTGCGGACTGTTGGTCCCATCGTCTCCTCCAGCCCCCACGGGCAGCCTGGGCCTCGTGTCTGTACCGTTTAGTGTTTCAGCGAGTGACAGTGACGATTAGGGCTCATGAAGGACGTGTCACTTCATCCTCAGGTGTATGGAAACATCGCAGAAAAGTCTCCCCATGCATTTTGATGATGCAAGGCCCAGGTACAGAGACGCTCACGCAGGACGAGCGTGGCGTGGCGATATTCCTCACCCGTGCGGCGCCTGGGCCCACTATGTGGTTCTGCACCTGATACGTTTTCACCTCCAGCGAGGTGCCCAGGCCAGTGTTCCTGAGGTCTTTTTGGCAATGCAGTTGACAGTGACAGGTCAAGAAAAATTAAGGTCATCAGCTCCTAAGCCGAGCATACGTAGGCAGGGCATGCTCTGGGGACTCGGTTCCTTGGCTTCCCGTCTGCCTGGCCTGAAGGCTGGCTGGGGTGGCACGTCGAGCTGGAGGGGCCTCACCTGGAAACGTGTCCCTCCAGGACAGTCACGTCAGCGCTGAGGCTGCGCCGTGAGGATTAACGCTCTGGGGAATTTGTTAAAGGCTATTTTATACCGTACTTTGGAAAAACTAGCTTTTATAAAGTAGGAAGATATACACCTTAGACCTTCCCTTCCCTTGGCTTATTCATATTTTGCAGTTGTGAAGCTAGGGGCTGTGATCAAAAATTCAACACAAAATCAAACTTGAAGAAACATTTTGAGTGCAAACATGAAAATCAGCAAAAACAGTATGTTGTAAGTATGAATTATTTTATAGACAAATTTTCTGAATATTTTTATGTTTATTGCCTATCTTTCTAAAATTTTCATCAACGAAATGGTCTCTCAAATATCTGAATTTAGTCTGGCATTGGCAATCCCAAGGATAATGGTTTCATTCTGGAAGTAAACACGATTGCCCTAATTAAAGTGTATTATTGATATACTACCCCAACTAAATATTTTTGTTTTCTCAATTAGTGTTACTTTTTAAAGTTTCTTGACATAAAGTAGAATTTCATGGCCACTAAATGGGTGAAGGTAGCAAGTATATAATCTCCAAAAATGGTTTTATCTTGAGAGGGCTCTGATATAAACTGTTGATTCTTAGATTTTTCTCAAGACTCCCAACCTTTCCTCAACAGTGCAATTTTGAAGGTTGTAAGAAGACCTTTAAGAAACACCAGCAGCTGAAAGTCCACCAGTGCCAGCACACCAGTGAGCCACTGTTCAAGTAGGTATTTTAAATGGTTGAATAGCTCTAAAATTTCAGGTGAGGAAGATTGAAATACACAGATTGGGCGCAGAAGTCTTCTGAAACAGTTTCTTGGTCAATGTTTTTTTTCTCTTAATGGGTACAGGGTATACCTATTTATATATTGGGACTTTTTTTTTAAGTTTGTTTTGCTTTTGTTTCTCTAAGACAAATACTTAATGCATTTCCAAACAGTTTGTAAGATTGGTGGAATAGTGGCTGAGCTTGAAGAGGAGACAAAACTATTCAAATAGAAAACCTTGTTCAACAATATAAACATTACTATGAAGACATTATTCTTTTTCTACAGAACAAAACAAAAGTAATTGAGCTTAAGCTAGTTAAGCTAGAGAGGGTTTCCAGCAGGGACTTGAAAGGATGATTATATAGGTCGCGATGGGCTTGCAAAGGGGGTGGGGAAATCGTGACCTGCTGCTTACGATGCGCAGTGCTTGAAGCTGTGGCTGCTGCTGTGGCCAGGTGGGGCCTGCCTTCCGTCTGCACGCTGTGGTCTCTGGCTGGGAGCTGCTGCTGCTACAGTGCCTGGCCTTGCGCACAGCTCTGCCTTCTCCTGGGTGTGGGTGGCTTGAGTAGAGGTGGCACATGCTTTATTGCTCCCCTGAGGCCGATGCATCTGCTGCTGGGTTTTCCTCCATACCTGAGGCATCATTAGGACTACAGCAGCTCAGGTGCACCTGAGCCAAGCTAGATAATCCGAACTATCTTCCAGTGGCCATAAAAGCAGAGTGAGTATATATTCAGAGGTGTAAAAATGAAAACTGTTCAATTTGCTCATGTAAGCCAAATAAAAAGTGACTTTTTTCTTTTCCAACAGTGAGATCCAACCCAAGGCCCATCAAATAATTTGAATTTCACCTATGATTAGGTTTAAATTTTAAATCTTTTTACCTGACTTGTTTGGGTTATGAGAAGAGGGGAGACCCTAGAGGCAGAAATGGGACAAAGTAACACTGACCCTAGATTGAGCTCTAGGTTAAAGGGGTTGGCTAATACCTAATGTCTTGATACCCAGGTGTCACCACGAAGGATGTGGAAAACCCTTTGCTTCACCCAGCAGGTTGAAGCGACACGAGAAGGTACATGAGGGTACGTATAGGGGGTCCACTGAGGCAGTCACTCTGGGTAAAACACCAGTAGTAGAGTGTACTCGTTTAATTCTTTGAATATTTGGTACATTCTAGTCTGTGTTATTGTCATGCAGAGGAAACCTGTTACATAAGGGCAGCAGGTTAAAATTAGGCAAAGGGGTGGCTCCATACTGTGCTGTTTATGAGACCTTTTTCTCCTGACCCGAGTCCCTGTAGCTTGTGTCTGTTCTTCCACTCTTGTGTCACTGCTGTTCAAATTTACTGTCTTACTGTTGGTGGCAGTTGCCTGGCTATGTTTTTTAGTAATGAAAGCACCAGTGCTCCAGGTCAGTGTTGCATCCTTTTTTATAATTGTTTTTTTAAAAAAGATTTTTATTTATTTATTTATCTTCCCTCCCCCACCCCCGCCCTGGTTGTCTTTCCTCTGTGTCTGCTGCGTCTTCTTTGTCCGCTTCTGTTGTCAGTGGCATAGGAATCTGTGTTTCTCTTTGTTGCGTCATCTTGTTGTGTCAGCTCTCCGTGTGTGCAGCAACATTCCTGGGCAGGCTGCACTTCCTTTCGTGCTGGGCGGCTCTCCTTACGGGGCACACTCCTTGCACATGGGGCTTCCCTACGCAGGGGACACCCCTGCGTGGCACGGCACTCCTTGCGCGCATCAGCACTACACGTGGGCCAGCTCCACATGGGTCAAGGAGGCCCAGGGTTTGAACCGCGGACCTCCCACGTGGTAGGCGGACACCCTAATCGCTGGGCAAGTCCGCTTCCCTATAACTGCTTTTAATTTCTTTTATTTACTATCTATGCCATTATCTTCCTCGTTAGCCAAAAAAGGGCTTGGATAATAATTTGAAGTTTTTGGAGCAATTAGATTGTAACTTTTTTCAAAAGGACGTGATTTACATTACTTAATCTGTTATCTGTTTCCATGAGAGATTTTTGTTATGTGTTCCCAAGCCTTAGAATTTATGGTTTTGTTTTTTTAAACAACAGAAAATCAAGAGACAAGCAGCTGAAAGGGTAAGGCAGCTTGTTCCTTTTAGTTACTCCTCGGCAGTTAGGTGAGACTCAGCTTGGCTCTGAACTGGTCAATCATTGTAGTGCCTTGCATAATGAGCACAGGTGCCTTTTCAAAGTCCAGTTTTGTTCTCAGTCTTTCTACCTTATTTTCTTTCTCAGCTGTACCCTACTACTTTTTTTGAAGTATGAAACTTAAATGATGGCAAGATGCAAAGCAGGCAGGTGGTGGGCACTGGAACTACTGAGACTTGGCGTTGGTTGCCTGCCAAGGCAAAAGCCAGAAAATGCTTTTGCTGAGGAATAAGAGCAGCAAGCATGAAGCCGGCAGGGAGGGGGAAGTGAGATGGGGGGCAGCGGGGAAGAAGCTGGGGAGTCTGTAGCTGGCTGAGAACTACAGAGGGGAAGGCATCTTGTGAAGACTGCGGAGACCAAATCCTCCTTTGAGGCACTTAGCTGTGCAATGGTTGGTTTTACTGTAACATACTTTTCTTAGTTTTTATTCTCACCTCTTGAGACTAACAGAATAGCACTGGGAGTTAGAACAATTTCATATGCAGGTAAGTTTCCTTGTATGATCAGTGTTACACTGAATATTCATTAGGCAATGCACCAGTCCTTTTTTTTTTTTTTTTAAACAGGCTACGGATGTCAAAAGGGATGTTCCTTTGTGGCAAAAACATGGACAGAGCTTCAGAAACATGTGAGAGAAACCCATAAAGGTAAGGCAGATAATGGATGGCATGGAATAAATACTTGCCCCTATCGAACTTGGTACTTTAAAAAGAGTAAAATATTATATATGTGCTGTTATGTGAGAAGGCTTCTAGAGGATGTTTTGTGAGGTGCTGGGTACTGGAGTCAACGGGGCCTAAGACTGACTGAAACACGAGCTGGCTGACAAATGAGCAAGAGGGAGCTGCAGCCCCTTAAGGAGGGAAGGAGCCCTGCCAGGTCCTAGGAGGCACAGGGCACACTCGCACTACGAAAGGCTCTTGCAAGACTCCTGGGAGGCACTCATGTTCTGGATGGTTTGGGAAGCAGGGCTGTGAGGATTATGGGGAAAGGAAGGAAACTGGGCTTCCGTTTAATTGTCTGCACTTGCCCACGGCGAGCAGCTGAGAACCGCAGCTGCTCAGCGATGAGCAGTGACTTCGTGTGACATATCAACCTGGGGGAACAGAGCCAACAGGCTTCCAGTAAAGGGCCAGGCTA
This sequence comes from Dasypus novemcinctus, assembly GCF_030445035.2. Taxonomy (NCBI): domain Eukaryota; kingdom Metazoa; phylum Chordata; class Mammalia; order Cingulata; family Dasypodidae; genus Dasypus; species Dasypus novemcinctus. Next base: position 11,617,186 of record NC_080687.1, on the reverse strand, counting down.
AGGTTTCCTCTACAGTTTCTGATTTGTGTCTGGTAATAAGGTTTTAGGCACTGGAGATGTTACTTTTTCTAGTCAGCATTCATTTTTTTTTTCCTGTATGAGATCTGGAGAAATTGGTTAAATTTGCCTGTCTGCTTCACTAGAGGAAACAACTTGTGAAGTATGCGGGAAAAAGTTCAAACGCAAAGATTACCTGAAGCAACATATGAAAACCCATGCCCCAGAAAGGGAGGTGTTTCGCTGTCCCCGGGAAGGCTGTGGTAGGACCTACACGACTGTGTTCAATCTCCAGAGCCACATTCTCTCTTTCCATGAGGAAAAGCGCCCGTTTGTGTGTGAGCACGCCGGCTGTGGCAGAAGCTTTGCCATGAAGGTAAGTATATGTCTTCACACACACGCTGTTGGGTTTGTGCCTTTCAAGCTGGGTTCCTGGGAGCCGTGGATTCCAGGAGGCACCCCAGGGTCTACAGGCGGGGCGCTGGCCGAGCATCATCCTAAGCCTCCCTCTCTTGCTTCAGACTGAGCCTTTAAAATGCCCGAATCTGCCCATGCCAGCGGTTCTAAGTGTGGCTGAGGACCAGCAGTGTTGGCACCACTGGGATCCTATCAGAAACAGACTTACAGGCCCCAGCGTGGGCTTCCTGCATCAGGAACTCAGGGGTCCAGTAACCTGTGTTTGACTGTGCGTGCCACATTTGCAAACCCTGGCCCATGGTATCATATATTTACTGTTCCTAAGAGTATGCTTTTAGACTGCTGTCGCTGAGGGATCGAGAAGGGAAGTGGAGTGCACGGAACTGTGGGTCCCTCGTTTAGGTCTCAGTGTGGTTCAGTAGGTCAATGCAGGACACTGCGGAGGGTGGTGGGGGGGCCTGTGCAGTGTTCAGACACTCGCTCTCTGGCAGGTGGTCCTACAGATGCTTTCCACAGGGCAGCTCAGCATGGGGCCAAACCATGAGAAGACCACCTGGAGTGGCAGTGGGTCAGCCTCATCAAGGACAGCAAGGATTTTGGTTAGATTTCCCACAGGTGTTAGGTTTAGGTAGATCCAGTTAAAACAGTGTTCTTGAGTATGGAATGATTTGGTCAGAACCTGTGGTTTTCCTGTTACTTATGAAAGAAATAAGCCACAGGCAGTTGGGATTAGATAAATCTTAATCTGGGTCCATGGGAATTTTTTTTCCCCCCGTACATGCAAAGCAGGCACCCAACCACTGAGCTACACCCACTCCCTGGTCCTTGGGAATTTTGAAGGATAGTGATTTAAGTCCAAGAGGAACAATTCTTTCCTTAGCTCTGATGGGGGAATCAAATCCCTCAACAGCACGTAGCAGAAGACTGCCAGTTTATTTAAGTAATTCATGGAGACCTCATATTAAAAAGCACCAATTGTAGGCATTTTAGAAATAAAGCCTTTTCTCTTTTTCCCTCCTTGTAGCAAAGTCTCACTAGGCATGCTGTTGTACACGATCCTGACAAGAAGAAAATGAAGATCAAAGTAAGTTGAAACTACTTAGGCAAGCTGTTAAATTCCACTAAAACAAACTGCTCAAGCCACATGTAAACTGTTTTTGAATATTTTCAATTCCTTATTATTGTGTGAGTCTACATGGCTGTTGAAGGCAGCCTTGTGGACTTTACTCTCAGGACATACAACTGAATTGTAAATTAGTTAAATTGAACTTTGAATTTGAATCCTAATTGTCTATCATTTTCCTTCTTCCCAAAGGTAAAAGCAGCTCGTGAAAAACGAAGTTTGGCCTCTCATCTCAGTGGATATATCCCTCCTAAAAAGAAACCAGAACAGGACTTATCCTTGCCAAAAAACAGAGAGTCACTGAACTGTATTGAAGAAAACATGTTCTCGACAGTTGCAGTACTTACCCGCAGCTAATTATCAGGCTGCTTGGTTTAGAGGGCTACAGACCAAAGAGCTTAGTTATTTTCTCTCAGAAGCACATTTTTTTTTATTAAAATTATGGCTGTAGAACCTCTGATTTCCCATGAGGTCCACTTTCCTTGGACAGAACGTCTCCTTTCTGGGTCTCCTGAGTTCTTCTATACTCATTCTCCTCCTTTTTGCTCAAGCAACGAAGAACACACACTGCAGCTCTTCCGCCTTTGATGGTATGCGGCCTGGCTAAGAAGGTGGCCATTCCAGGCATTGTCTGGAGTATCTGATTAAACAGCTCTTCCTAAAAAAGGAAAGTGGCCAAAAGAGTAATTTAAAAGTCAACGTCTTTTACCCTTTCTACCGTTAAAGCTCTAACACTCTTAAAACAATAACAATATTCTTGAATTGCTGCTATTGAAGCGGTTAGCTAATCAATTCAGTCGTATCTGGTTAAGGTGATTGAAACCTATGCAATAACCAAGCAGTTATATAAATTCCATGTAGCTGAACAAACGCACTAAAGCTGTGCAAGTTTTAAATCCTTCCATCATGTCACTGAATGGACTCGGGCTACATTTTGGCCCTAGACTATCTCCTCTTGCAAAAAACAAAACAGTGGGTTTAGGCACTGGCCACTTGCCTCCTCATCCCCAAAACTGTTAGCCCAGGGCAGTGTTTCCCAACCCTCACTCTGTTAGGATCACTTGGGATGGTTCTTTAAATCCAGATACCTGGGTTCCAAAGGTTCAGCATGCACCGGCTGGGATCTAGGCCTAAGGGATACTAATGTGGAGCTAGAGGTGAAAACTGCTGACCGAATCCTATCTTTTAGTTGGAGACAAATTATCTAACTCTAAAAGCAAAAGGATATTTCATAAACATATCCTGGGACCATAAAAAGACACACACTTTCTAGAAGACAATATAACTTTGTATGCTGCCTCTCACAGGCATTTATAAAAAGGAAGCAACCTTAAAAGAAGAATCTAAAGTTTTCAGTTTTCCTATTTAAATGTTAGATGTTCTATGATTTATAAAAAATAGAATAGTATATAGTCTTCAAATTATGAAAGAATTGTTTACACATGGAAAAATACTTTTTATAGTGAAAAGGTAATGTAAATATAGTATGCCTGTACTTTCAAAACCAAATTGGAAAGCCAGTTTTATGATTGGGTAGAAGTGCAAGTCACCCTTCTTGCCTTTAAATTTTCTGGATTTTTTACAATTGTATTTTTAGATCAGAAAAATAAAACCAATAAAAAAAATAAGCAAACAGAAAACTCAAGCAGTTACTTACACCTAATTTTACTTACCATTTTATTCTCTGGCTCTTGTACATTCTTCCCTTTTTTTATAGTAATTTGAACTTGGTATTTTTTCTCAATCCATTGCTGAATCTGTTTACTCTTTGTGTCCAAATCATGTGGTCCAATATTTGAAGAAAAAGTTAGTTCCTTTACCTGGGTGGGTCCTAGTTTGAAACAGAAAGGATTGGTGCCAGGACCAGTCACTAATCTACATGGCCACACAGACTGCATAAAACTAGGTTGCAGCCGGGTGCCTAATAGTGCTGTCATCTGATGTTTAGTTGCAGAGACCAATGAACACTTTAAAGCGGGGAGAGAGAAATAAAGGTCCTGATTTTTTTTAACTGCCAGGTAAGGGTATTTTAAGAATCTGAACTGTTTCCATGTATTGTTATCATTTAAGAACACCCAACGACTGGTCCTCTAAAGGGAATAGGATTGGCTTTATGATCAACTTAGTTATCCTCACTGCTTTCTGACATGTATCAGCATCTGGGAAACACGCTCCCACTCCAGCTCCTCCCCTGGTCTCTCCTCACCTCTGAAGAGTCATGCAGGCTGTGTCTAACAGGTTCCCTGCATCTGGCATTCACTCCTGCTGTCTTTTGGGACCACTGGGAGTTTTAATATGGGAAGAAAAAGATCTTGACTCATACAAAAATCTCCCCAGATGGGAAAAAGACAACTTTAAAATGAAGAAAAGGCAGAATATGCTTGTGATCTTGGCTGATTGATACTCATCCTTTATCAAAACTAACACTACTGAGTATTTATAAAAAGGGCAAAAACAAAGTGAAAAGTCTAACTGTGATAGTTTTTGCATCCTACAGAACATAATTATATAAATCACAAAGAAAAATGATCTAAATGGAAAAATAAAGGATGAATAGGTAACTTATAAGAGAGTAAACAAATGGTGAAAGGAAATACAAACTAAAACAGTAAGAGGACTTCTGTGGCAGCTTCAAATTATTTTACTAAACCCAAAAAGAGAAAGACTTTTTTTGGCTGGTCCATTCCTGTGGATGTGAGACGTTCTTTCAATTGGATTAAAACACTGAGGTAGGACTCCTGTTGAGCTCTGCCCTCTTGCTGGGTCCGATAAACAGAGCCACACCTGAGAAGAGAGCACTACCATTTTTGATCCTGCCGTGTGAACAGAAAGGAGAGGCTCCAGGCTGAGGCCCAGGGGAGAGAGGAGCCATTGGCCTGAAGCTTGTCGCTGAAATCGGGAAGAAAGCACAACAGTGGAGCCTGAGAGAAGAGGCCAGTAAGAGACAAGCCTGGTGCCCTCAGCTGAGCTCCAGGAGACGGTACACCAGGAGGGGAAGGCAGAGTCCAGGCAGAGATCACTTGCTTCAGCACGTGGCAGCTGACGGGTGAGAAAGCATCTCTTATGGTGCTTTTGAGCTGGACTTTTCATGGCCTTGGAACTATAAACTTTTACCCCAAATAAATCCCCTTTATATACACCAACACATTTCTGGTACTTTGCTTCGGCAGCCCTTTGGCAAATTAAGACAACTTCTCTCCCATTTGCATGACCAAACCTAGAGTCTGGCAGTACCTAGAGTGGGTGAGGATGCAGGAAAGACACTTTGAACTGCTGATGGGAGGAAGAGGACCTGGCTATTCCAGCGTGGGTTCACGGGACCTAGAGTGTGCGCCAGGAGACGCCGACAGCTCTGCTCCCTGTTCGTGAAAAATGGAAACCCCAGAGTCCATGAAAAAGGATAAACAAAGTATGGTCTATTTGTATAATGGTAATTATAAATTAATTACAGCTATTATGTCAACTTCAAATCTTGAAAACATCTGATAGTATCACATTTTTTCACATACAAAATATACTGCTTAAGCATACATATATATAATAACTGGAATTTAAAGATGTGGATTGGATGTACACACCAAATTCACATGACAGCTGGGACAATGGGATTGGAGAAGGCACAGGGGGCTTCAACTTCTCTAATGTTTTATTTTGTTTAAAAAATCAGAAGTATGACCATGTTAACATTTGTTCGCTCTGGGTGTTGGGTAACAAGTGTTGGTTATATTGCAATATTTTTCTGTATGCCTTTTAATTCCCAAAATAAAAGCATTTTATAAAGTTCTCAGTGAACACTGTCTTACTTCCCTAGAGCTCTCACCAGTTGGTCTTATTTCTGCGAGGGGAGGCGAGGAGAGGCGAGGGGAGGCGAGGGGAGGCGAGGGGAGGCGAGGGGAGGCGAGGGGAGGCGAGGGGAGGCGAGGGGAGGCGAGGGGTGGCGAGGGGTGGCGAGGGGAGGCGAGGGGAGGCGAGGGGAGGCGAGGGGTGGAGAGGGGTGGCGAGGGGAGGCGAGGGGTGGCGAGGGGAGGCGAGGGGAGGCGAGGGGTGGCGAGGGGAGGCGAGGGGAGGCGAGGGGTGGCGAGGGGTGGCGAGGGGTGGCGAGGGGAGGCGAGGGGAGGCGAGGGGAGGTGAGGGGTGGCGAGGGGTGGCGAGGGGAGGCGAGGGGAGGCGAGGGGAGGCGAGGGGAGGCGAGGGGAGGCGAGCCTCAGCTCTGAATCGTGTCACTGCACCTGTCACTGCTCTGCCCATCACGAGCTAGAGGACAAAGTAGGAACAGAGTTTGTGTCCCTTTAGTTGTGTTCCCTTAGTTTTCCCTCATTTTATACTGGTTTAAAGGAAGAAATGATGGACACAGGGTATCAGGGGAAACAAAGAAGAGAAGAGGAAATAAGTGAGGGATAAAGGAGGAAAAAAAAAAAGGGCAGTGGAAATGGTGGTGGAACCACAGATTTTCTGAAAATATTCCAGCTTCTCACTTTTCCACTGTCACAAAGCACCCTGGCAAATGCTAGAATTTACCCGGCTGGTGTGTCATCTAAAGAACCCGGGGAGCGCAGAGCAAGACACTTACCGGCTTTGGGTGTCGCTTTCTCCCTCTCTCTGAGCCTGAGGCGTTCCTCGTGAATCTGGAGCCCCGTCAGGAGCTGGTACTCCGGAGGGTCGGCGCTGCTGTTCCTTCTAACAAGCCGCAGGTCTCGCTGGTCCAGGAGCTTGATCACGTCTGCCCGGTGCATGCTGCCCAAGTCACTGCCCTGCTCGTCAAGGACGCGAATAACTCGCTCACTAATTTTTCTTCCAACATTACTAAAAACTGTTTCACTCTTTCTTTTCTTTTTTCTTTCATCCTGCCTGCCTTCAACAGTACAAAAAGCTTTTGCCTGAACTAGGCAGGAGAGTCTGGGGGTGGAGGCGATAATGGACAACCGGGCCGGTGCGGTCCTGCGCACGACGTGTTCCCCAGAACATCTCAAGCAGCTCGTTTCAGTCCTGATGGTGTGCAGGGCTAACCTCTTTAGAAACAGCGCAGTCATGCTGAGAAGCTGGGCGAACAGCTCATTGGAATCCAATCGTCTGTCCCCGTAGGTGGCTGCGGGCACGATACAGTCTGTGAATGTTACCCAAGTGCTGTTCTCTGGACCCCAAGATCCCCAGTGGGAAAGCTGCAGTGATGTGTGCTGTCAGGTGCCCTGGCCAGGATAACTCATGGCAGTCCTCTCCGTTTATTAGGAGACTATAAGCCATCCTTGCACAGTGCTCCCCCATGCACTATCTCATTTAATTCTATTTCCTACAGCTCCTATAGTGTGCCACTTATGAGAATGTAGTACATAAAAGCCTTAGCAATTCATAAACATCAATCCATAGACTTTTAATATAATCAACTGCTAGTAATTTATCAATATATTTGATGGTTTAGAAAAGATAAGAGCACTGTTAGGGGAAAGGAGACAACCCAGGCAGGAGGCCGGCCCACTGGAAGTATGAACTGAGACCACTGGAAAAGAAATCCCTGACAAACCAGACAGCTGCCTCATAAACTACAAAGACCACCCACAGGCCAGAAAGGCTGCTGGCCATGCACGGTGACGCTGGGTGACTTCTTGGTTGTGACGCCGCAGTTACACATGGCACGTTGATGTTTTGATTGCTTCTCTACCACATTAAGTGTCTCTCTCTTGCAGGGACGTGTTTGGTAAATCGTAGGAGCACAGGCTGAGGAGTGAAAAGAGGACCCACCTTTCACCTGGTGGTTTGCTGAGACACAGCAGAGAATCAAGAACCCAGGGAGGTGGGACTTGTCAAAGATGAGAGAGGAAAGGACCAGAGGCCATCTGCATGCAAATCCCCCGGGTCGTTTGTTAAACATGGAAGTTCCCCGACTAGTCCCAGACTGAATGAATCAGAACCTGGGGTCTGAGAAACCACGCTCCAGGCAGTAGCTGGAGATCACAGATGCAGTCTGCAGTGGGCTAATTCAAGGGTTCTGGAGGTAGGGAAGCACATGGCATAAAGATCTGGAGCCAGAGACCCCTGGGTCAAACCACAGCTCCGTGGGTTTGGGGAGGTCACTCAACCCCTCTGATCCTGAAAAACTGGGGCTAGTAGTACCTCTCCTAGCAGGGTTGTTGTGAGACTTAAAGACAAGGAATGAGAAGTGCTACCCACTGTGCCTGGTACTTTGTGGACACTCAAGAAATGGAATTTATTTTTTCTTTTAGCAAATATTTCTTCTGGTGCACATGCGAGGCGACACAATCATGGGAGGTAAGGGGCCACAGAAAGCAGGGACCAGGCAGGGATCTTGCAAAATGATCCTGCCAGTCCTCGTTATGGACATTTCTGGACCTCTCAGCCACTCTCCTGATTCCTGAGAATATTGCTCTCCCCACTCCCTGTCTCTCTGGTGTGTCTCCCACCAGAATTCCTGGTGATTTCCATATCCTCACTTACCTACCCTGCCTCGGAGTTCCTGGAGCTTCTCCCTCCAATGAGCTGTCCTCCAACCCCCCTCAGCTACCCACTGCCAAGGTCACACCCCTCTGAGACCTTGGCATTACCAAGAAGTATGTCCCTATCACACACAATGCAGATTTCCAGCACTGCCATCCCCTATCCACACCTGTCTGTCCAGCTCACTCTCCCAGCCCTAGCTTTGACCCATTGGGGTCTACAACTCATCGATCCTACCACGTTCACCACCCCTCAACCCCTCATGTTGACATGTGACATGAAAATAAGAAAAGCATGATAGGTGATTAGAAAGTGATGGGATGTGCATGTTCTCACTGCCCCCCTTACCTAGCTTGATAATACCCAAATATGCACATCTGGCTCCAACCTCTCCCCTGAACTCCAAACTTGGGGACCTAATGGCCTATCCAGCATCCTCACTTTGAAGTCATCCGAGAATTGATACGTCCAAAGCTGGATTTTTGACCTTGTACCCAAACCTGCTCCTCCTGCAGTCTTTGCTCGATAGGCAACACAACCTTCCAGTCGCTCAGGACCTGGCCCTTCTATTTCCCTCAGTGATCCATCAGCAGAGCCTCTTGTGCAATCTCCAGAATATCTCCAGGATCCAACCTCTCCGACCTTCTCCACTGCAATCAGCCTGCTCTCAAAACACCGTCACCTCTCACCTGGATTACAGTACAGCCTCCTCTTTGACTGGTCTCCCTGCTTCTGCCCTTGTCCCCCTCCCTGTTTTACCCACACAGAATGCAGAGCAATCCTTTAAAACCGTATAAGTCGGATCTCAGCCCCCACACCCTTCCACCGGCCGCCCACCTTCACGCAGGGTAGAAGCCCTGGACGAGCCTCCACTGCTCTGTCATCTGGCTTCCACCTACTCTCTGCCCACGTGGCCCACCACACCCTTTGGCTCACGCTGTTCCAGCAGGGTGGTCACCTTGCTGTTCCTGCAAGTACTAGCCATGCCTCTCCTTGCGCCACTCTCCCTCAGCTATCTGCACGTCTCTCAAATGTCACCTACTCGGCGAGGGCCTCCCTGCCTGCCCGCTGTAAGACAACATACCCCATCATTTCAAACTCACTTACCCTGACTTTGTAGAAAGCCACTGCATCTGCCTCGACCTGGCCCATTCACTATACATTTATTTGTGTATCTGTTCGCTGCCTCTCCTTACTAGAAGGTGAGCTTCATAAGCAAATAGAAGTGGCCCTTATTGTCCCCTGCTGTGTTCCCAAGACTAGAGCCCAGAGCCTGGCCTGATGTACACTGGCTGGACGAATGTGTGAGCAAAGGAAACAGGTGAGGAGGCATGGCAGAATCTGCTGGCATCTAGCTTCCAGGCCTTCAGGAGTGTCCCCCCCATCTACACAAATCACAAATGCTGGGAAACTGCACTCTTCCCAGTCCTAGCTGGCATTCCAAATCTCCACTGGCCCTGGTGAGGGACCCATGGCCGATGTTTCAACTCAGAATGAATGAGGTGAATTGTTACCTAGTCACTGAGGACTCCAGCTGTGGATGCTCTAAAGGCTCTATGATGGGAGAGGGGGTGGATTTTAAATAGCTGAGGTACTGTTTAATACAAAATTAGATATTTGCTGGTAGAGGAAACCCCCAAACCAAAAATTCAGAAATCTCTGAGGAGACTAGAGAAGACTTTTTTCCATTTATCATTAGATAAGTATCAGCAGCATCAAGTCCCAAATGTCACTAGGTATTCTCTAAGTATCAAAGTGCTAGATGCTATAGGGAATTTAAGTTCCTGCTCTATTAACGTGGTAAGCTTCATGTCTAAAGTAATAGTTTTATTTCTTTCCAAAGTCCATGTCAATAACAAGGCACAGAAGTTGTTACATGCAAAGTCATAGTACTAAATAGATAATAATTGTTAAAATGTGATCTATTCTTTTTTTCTTAGCAGTTCAGGATGAAAGCTAGTGTATCCTGTTTAGTAACTTAGCAACAAATTAAAATAGAAAATACTATTTTTAAATGTAGGATTATTTTCAAACAAATAAACAAACAAAAAACTAGGTACAAAAAAGGTGGAAATTTATAAAGAGCCCTGGTTAATTGAGGATGATGACACAAGTGATTCCTACCCCCACCCCCAGTCTTTCTAATTATTGTTTATAATTTTTTATAAGGAACAGTATTAGTCTTTTATACTAATAAATATATTTTATATAAAATAAAAGTTATTTTTTAAAAAATGCTACAGGACTTTTTAGAGCTTTAAAAACACTTTCCAAGAAGAGGAAGAGGTAAAGGGTAAGAAGAGAAAAACACTGTTACTATGTTTTGTTTTGTTTTTTAAGTTCTTTACCATATTTTGAGTAAAGCTTAAAATTTTCTTAAATAGCAAAGTAATTCACTGCAATTATGCTTTCATACTAGCTAAATTTTGGCTTTAGATCACCAAAGTTGAAGATGTACATGTTTCTTCAAAATATGCCCCGCCTAGAATGAAGCATCCATCACTGTCAACAAGTAACAACACATGGCTAATCTAGTTTCACCTCTTCCACCCGCACCCCCACACATCCTTGGATTATTTAGAAGTAAATCCCATTTTCCCATTTCCCCATTTCATGAGTAAATACTTCTGTATTATCTCTAAGAGGTAAGGATTCTCATCTTTTTTATAACTACTACTACATTTGTCCCAATTAATATAGTCAAATATCTGGTTTTCAGATTTCCCAGATAGTAGTATAGTTTTTTTGGTTTGCTTGCTCATTTATATTTCATTTACAGTTTGGTAGCTTGAAGAGACTCCCACTGGCCAAATCTGGGATAATTTAAGCATTAAGGACTAGGAGTTGTAATGCGTTTCAAGACAGTGAATGTGTAAAACCTAGGAGGGAAAAAGCTCCTTCGCCACCCCTGGACATGACCCATACCCTGTCTCCGTATTTTGACAACTGGTACTTAAAGGGAAAGAACGGAGCACATATCCTACCTTTACAGGAACCGTAATCATCCCCTGTAAATGAGGAAAGGCTCTTCTTTAGAGGAGAATGTCAGCTAATAAATGCAGAAGGAGAGTAAACATAACTAAAAAGGCACCATGTTGCCAACCCCGGGAAATCACGATTCAGGCAAGGGTGGGTGCAGAAATCATCAGGTAGAAAGCTGATAAGGAAACAAGGCATTCATGGGATGCCAAAGTGTCACCCCACGGACAACTTTCAAACAAAAAAGGGAAAAGCACATTTTACCAGGAGGGAGCTGGCCATCACCATGGTAACAAAGGCCACAGTGAGCAGCATCCACAGGGGGCAGCACGCCCTGCCTGCCCATGCCTGTGACGTGAGCCCAGCACCCAGTGGAAGGTGCCATCTTCTAGGAAGCATTCTTGCCGAAGAGGTTTAACCAGAACCTAAGAGTGTGCAGACCTCGCTTCCAATTTATAGGGAATACAGGGCCAGATCTGGAGAGGAACCAAGCAGACGGCATCATGAGGAAACTAGCGGACAAGTCCAGCGTGTGGGACAAGATAACTAGCTTGGGCTTTTTAAAAAGCCAGTCATTGGGAACAAAAAGGAGGGGGGAAGCTATTCCAGAATAAAAAGGGCTCAGGAAACATCATTGTAAAATGCAATGTGTTTGAAAAAGGCAGCTAAAGACACACGGGATGGAAGGGAAAATGTGAACACGGACTAGGTAGTAGAAAGCCTAGGGGGGACTGTCAGTTTTCCTGGGTGTGAAATGGAATTCTTAGGAGATGAATGCTGAAGAATTTAGGGAAGTTTCATGATGTCTGCCACTGATGATGACTGAAACGCACAGTAAAAATGTAAAGTCAGATGAGCAATTATGGGAAAATGTTACTTAATATCTGTTAAATCTAAGTCATAGGTATATGGGTGTTCACTTAAAAAAAAATAAAAAAATAAAAAGCCCACATGGATGCAAAAATTCACTAGTCATGCCCACACGATTATTCCAGGCTGCATTTCGCTGTAATTTAATAAACTGGCATTCTTGCTGTATACAACTTAAAACACATAGTCCCTTCATGTTTCCAGTCTATATCCAAGTCACTTTATGAACTTACAATTCTGATTTTTTTGGGTAATGCATATCGCCATCAAGCCCTATCAACTTGACTCCCTAACTCTGCAGCCCACCCACTTCTTTCCATGTTCACTGACACAACCCCAGTTCACAGCACCCACTCGTTTAAACTAGGCCCTGTCACCCACACCGCAATCCTCCCATCACTCCTCCCCCCAGAGCCTGATATCCCGCACCCACCGCCTCCCTGCAGGTCAAAGACCAGCATCTCCGCGGAGGCCGGAAGCCGTGACGACCTCCAGCTCAGTCCCTGGCACGCTGCCCGGCTGCCTGGAAGCGCTCCATTTCGTGCGTCTGCGCTTTCTCGGGCACCCTCTGCTCTCCCCCACGCTGAGCCCTTATGCTCCACGTTAAATGCACTAAATCGGTCACTTCCAGCACTTATCATCGCCGTAACTCCGGGGTTAACTTGTTACTATTTCTCACCTTCACAAGATGGTAAACTCTACCACTCGGAAAGCAAATTCGATTTATTCACTACCTACTGCGCCCGGCACAAACAGTTGTTAATTCTCCAGACCCTCCCGGCACCCTCTGCTTCTCCGGGGCTGAGGTCTTTCCTAACAAGTTCTGGGAGCCCGGCTTCTCAGAAAACTTATTTTACTTCTTCCAGGAAGAGCGTGGCGCCCAGGGTCCACTTAGGGACCGCTGGGATTCCGTGGCTGCGGTCCCGCCAGCTCCCTGGTCGGCACCCGCCCACCCCGGCAGGGCCCAGCAGGGGGCGGGGCTGCGTGCGTACGTGCGTGCGTACGCGCGCGCGCAGGGGGAGCCGGGATGGCGGGCGGGACGTTGAGGGCGCTGGGAGTGTCGCCGCGGGCGCTAGGCCCTGCGGCTCTGGAAAGCCGAGACAACGTTGCGGCCAGGCTCGTGGTCCCGTGCGAGGTCCCCTGGCACCTCGCGCGCTCCGCTCGGAGGGACGGAAGTGGCACTGACCTTCCGGGGACGTGGCCGGCACCGGGCCGCTTCCTCCGCAGGCACGACCCCTAAGATAACGTCCTGCCGCGCGGATCCCCGCCTTCGCGCGTCGCCTTTAGCGTTTCTTCCCAGGCGCGGCGTTGATAAGACCTGGCGGAAAGAGGCGGTAAAGGGTTATGGGGCCTCAGCTGCTTGAGCCTCGCCTTCCTGTCACATGGCAGGGCCAAAAAATGGCAGAGCGCTCTCTTCCGGCCTGTGGAGGTCTCTCTTTTTATCCGACCCAGCAAGAGGGCGGGGACTCAACCTGAAGCACGCCTGGCTGAGGTCCAGTTGAAAAGGCTGCTCACGCCCACCCGCGTGGATCAGCTCTCAAACTTAATCTTTCTCTTTTGGGGATTCATAAATAATTTCAGACTGCCACAGTTATTAGCGCTAGACATGTCTTCATGCTGCCACAATGACTACAGTACTAATTTAAAAAGCTAATTTTAGGCTAATCAAAAGAATGTTTATTTTACTGTTATGTAGGTGCCTCGAAGTTTAATGGACCATGATTTATATATTCCCTCTCCGTTAAATCATAAGCTCTTTTAAAGGCGGTTTTGTCAAAATAGGAAATTGAAGTCTACAATGTGTGAGACCTTATATAGAATCAACTAAACATAGTTGAAAGCAGTTATCTACAATGATAGTGGCTTTCGCACTACAGTACCAGCTTAATAACTGAGAGGACCCCTCCCCATGTTCTCCTTAGTGTTTACAAAGGTGTCAACAGGGACGAAGAAAGCAAGGGACGCCAGCTACTTCACAAACCTGAAGATACTCTCAGCCCAATACCATGTTTCTAATCTCATAAAATATTAAAGTTGGAATCATTCTCATTTCAGACAAGACTGTGATTAATCTGTTTTTAAAAACATCAGGAAAGGAGGTGTACCCTCCGCCAAAAGCCCTTTTCGATGTTTTAAAGGACTTGGGGACTTCTTTAAGTAACCCAAATCCAGCATGTTGCCACTTAAGCCTTTTCCCCCAGTAGAGCTAGAGAACATCTGGTAACTACACCTGTTATAACCCTTCATGTGCTCTCCAACTATTGTGAGATTCTGAATAAATTTCGTAAGCATTTTTAAGAGTTTTCATAACATTAAACTCCAGATTGATCACTTCTCATGTCAAAAAATATGGCACCAAAAAAATAGAAGCAACCCAAGTGTCTATCAACGGATGAATGGATAAATAAATAAAATGGGGCATATACATACAATGGACTATTATTCAGCTGTAGAAAGAAATGAAATTTTGATACATGGGACAATATGGATGGACCTTGAATACATCATGTTGAGTGAAATAAGTCAGAAAGAAAAGGACAAATATTGTATGATCAGTGATAGGAAATAATTAGAATAAACAAACTCATAGAGTCAGAAACTGGATTATAGGTTACCAGGGGCCACTTAGTGATCAGAGAGTTAATGCTTGAGATGTTCAGAGTTTCTGTTTGAGTAAAGTTCTGGCAAGGGAGGGTAGTGATAGTAGCACAATATTGTGTATGTAGTTAACAGCACCAAATCATGTATGTGAATGTGGTTTATAAGGGGAAATTTTAGGTTGCATATATGTTACTAGAAAAACATTTTTTAAAATGGGCATATGATTTGGTTGAAAACGTTTTTAGAAAGCATGTGATTAGCATAATTTTGTTAAACTAAGTATGCTTAGGTACTTTTGTGATAAATGTTTATGGTTTTTGTGATTGTGGTCTAGTTTTGCAAATTTGCTGTATATTATAAACACTTCTCACTTTTACAAATTTAGGCTTTATTATCAGTTTTTCTGTACTATCTGTAATGACAAGCCGATTAAGTCCCTAAATGTCTGTTGATATTGTATTGATTAAATAAATGATGGTAAGTTACAAAAAAAAAAGGCAAAAAAATGGCATCAGTAATTAAAACACGGTGGCTGTGAATGAGCAAGATAAATTTGTCTAAAGAAAGTGATATATTGTAATGATTTTTTTAAAAGAGTATTTTGCTATGTAAAAGAGTATTTGTATATGGAAATTCCATTTGTGTTCTGTGAAAATTCCGTTGTACAACTGAATGAAGTAGAAAATAGGTTCAAGAAGTCTCCTTTGGAAATGGGACCATTTGTTTCTACTTCAATGGTATTGAGTTTTGAGGGGTTTTGGTTAACATTGGTCATTTTGAAACATTTTTAATGAAAATAATCCCCATTGCCATTGTTGGACGTAATGCAGAAAAAGAAGGAGCTAGTCCATGAAACTTTTCAACCCATGCTGATAATTACTACCATGTAAATCAAAGCAAAACACGACCAATTTTTGACACAGCATTTTACATTTTAAATAAAACCCCTTAACGTTTTAAAACACCCACACAGGACGTTCTAGTTACAAAATCCAGGCCATTTAAGGAAGGCAAGACTACAGCAAAGGTAACATTAACAATAAATTGGTACTCTCTCTGTCTTCCATCTTGGAAGGGAAAAGTTGCTCAAATGGGGAGTTTCCCATGTTTACTGTAGAGGGAAGACTTCCCACTGTACACTGGAGCCATTGTGCTGCCCCTGAAAGTTGCTAAGTCCTGCTGCAAAGATTTTAAAGCTGCATTGCTGGCAGCCTAGGACACATCCGTGACCTTACAAAAGTGGACATGAAAGCTCTTAGTTTTGTCAGTTTTCTTTCTTTCTTTCTTCTTCTTTTTTTTTTTTTTGCAACAGTAAATCTACTAATTTTACAGTCAGTTGAACAGCAATGGATTAATTTGTTTAAAGTCTGCATTCACAAAGAAAATCTGAACTTCAGTGGCTTGAATGCCTGCCACTGCAGTGCGCTATTTGAAGGGTAGACGCTCACACAACTTGTCCTGGAAGGAGAGAGGCCGTCTACTGTCACCTGCTTCTCAGCACAGGTGCTGACCCCGCCGTCTATTCTGGGCCTCCTGACAGGGTAGCAGTAAGGCTGGGCCTTTGTGTGCTACAGAGAACACTGTTCCAATGGTGGGGCCAGTTTGCTCCAGCAGCCACAGGAAGCAGAAGAAAGAAGAGGTTAAGGGCCATCACGAGGGTCAGAATAGGTTAAATTTAGTTAACATCAGGGCTTATAGCTTTTAACAAGAGCCTCAAGAAAACTTAGTCGAAGATGCATTTGTTTCTTCTTTGTCAACTTTTTTTTTTTTACTCTATTGATAGTGACAGCTTAACAAAGTTTTTATATACTAGAGGTTTTCATCCTTTAGAGGATAAAGAACTGTGTTCCTAAAAAGAGCTGCAGGTGGAGGACTTTATAAAGCTTCCATGATTTTCAAATTGGAAACTTAAAATAGGCTCCCTGCTTGGCTAAGTCAAAAATAATCTGTGAGAGATGTTAACAAAAAATCCACATTAGAAATGGAAGCACTTCAGCAATAAGATTCAGAGGCTCAAACAACTAGAAGTTTCTCCTATGTATTTTAGCCAACAATTCCAGCTGTTCTGAATTACCACAGAGGCCTCCTCTTAAGTTTCCAGAGGTGTATTTCTTTAAATTCAAAGGATAGTACTGGGAAGAACTAGTTTATTTCTATGAAAAGGTGGCCATGGATTTCTCTATCTGTCCTTTCTGCTCTATCATTCTGTTACTCCATGTTTTCTCTTCAAGGACCAAATGTTATGGAAATTGGCCGTTCCAAGAGGGTCATGTAAGCTCCCTCCTTTCAGTTGGAAATGGTTGATTGTTGAGCACTGGCGCTGAGTGTGCTGCATCATAAGGAGGCTTCAGATGTTATTTAGCTGCTTGACTTTTGGGAATGAGTTTTATACTTTCATTGAGCTGCGGTTTTAGAAACCTGAACCTTGGTTTCCAGAGCCGTGTTTTCGAGCTGCTGGTCAGCCAGGTAAATATAATCCACACTTCTAAGTACTGTACCATAACAGCCATTTGGAAACATGTTTATTCCAGGTAAAGACTCATTTCATTAATATTTAGAAACTAAGAATAAAAGTTCTTATTTTCCAGACACTTAAGCTTACCTGTCTAATAAACACAAAACTTCTTTATTCTAACCATTTTGAATAAAATTATTTTATATAATGTTTTACAAACTTTATTGCTCTCTGAAATGCAATGTGATGAACATTTTTTAGGAGCAGAGTATCATGACCATACATTATTCTATGATAGTATATAATGCAGTGTCACCTGTATTAATTGCTATTTAATTGCTATACACTACATGGCCCCAACTGCCATGTTGTTTGAAATCATAATTCTACTTTTTAATAGCAAGTCCCTCACTATTATACTGTTAACTGCTCCTTCTTGCTGCTCTAATTGCCTAACTAGCTTTATTAGTGATCCTGCCTGTATTAGTCAGCCAAAGAGGTGCTGATGAAAAGTACCAGAAATCTATTGGCTTTTTTTTTTAATTATTTATTTATTTTTAAAAATTACATTAAAAAAATATGAGGTCCCATTCAACCCCACCGCCCCCACCCCTCACTCCCCCCACAGCAACACTCTCTCCCATCATCGTGACACATCCATTGCACCTGGCAAGTACATCTCTTATAAAGGGTATTTATTTGGGGTAGAAGCTTACAGTCACAACGCCCTAAAGAGTCCAGCTCAAGGTACCATAAGAGATACTTCCTCACCAAACTCTGTTGCCACGTGTTGAAGCAAGATGGCAGGCGATGTCTGCGAGGGTTCAGCCTTTTTTTTCTCTTAAGGCTCTGTGGGCCCAGCTTCTTCCAATCTTAGCTGTAGGCTGGAGGGCTCGTTCCTTTCTAGGCTCAGCAGCTCCGGTCTCTTCACAAGGTCAACTGTAGTCTATCAGGCTCATCTCTCTTCCCAGGGCCTCTGCCATGTCTATGGAGCTGCTTCTCTTCCTCTGTGTATCTTTTCCGTATATCTACATCTGTTTTTTGATTGAGCATCCTTTTATGTAGCCCAGGGGCGAGGACTCAAACTGAGTCATCCTAATGACTGGTCAAATCAAAGCCCAAATCTTGATTTAATAAACTAAAAGTGGAATCTCTGACTTGAATACAATCAAAGGAGTATCATGCCCAGAGGAACAGACCAGTTTACAAACATAATATCTCTTTTTGGAATTCATAAATACTATCAAACTTCCACACTCCCCTTCTAACGTTCTGCTCAGAGTTAAGTTCAGTCTACCCTGGTCTAAAGTGGGGGTGGCCTAAGGTGTCTTTAAATTCTGGGTCCCCCTACTCCAAATCATCCATGCCCTGCTGCCAGGATAACCTTGTTTGAGTATAGATTCACTCACACGTTTTCCCTGGTAAAATCTTTTGTTGCCTTTTCCCAGCCTGCCTGCTGAATTGGATTATAACTTTACCCTAGGGTTGATCGCTCTTTGCACGTTACCCCTGGCATCTTGCAGGAGATGAGGCCTCTTTCCCAGTCTCTGCTCCTGTTTACACCTGCTGGAAGGGGGACCCCACAGTCCAAATGTCCTGCCTCCTACACCCCCACCCCACCCTGACTCTGCTTCCCATTCACAGCTGATTGGACCAAGGCAGAAGTGTGGCCTACATACTGCAAATCAGTACACAGAGTGTGACACCCTGAGAATTTGAACTGGGAGACTATGTGAGTGGCAAAGACTATTTGTGGTAGAGCTATTAATCAGATATCCACACTCCTGTTCTTTCCCAAGTGTGAGCTGAGCTCATGGCTGCCCAGAATAAAGATCGTATGCTCAGTCTCCTTTACAAAATGTTCTGGCCAATAGAATATATGAAGCACAATAACCAACAGTCCTGGGACAGTTCTAGCTTGTGCCTGTTATCCTGATATTAACACCGTCCACCTTTACTCTCACAAGGTTTACACTAAATAAGCAGATATGGTACATGCAAATTCCAGGGAATGCTCTTAAAAGGAGTGTGTGTGTTTCTTCCCTTCCTCCTTCCTGCTGGCTGGAAGGTGGGCATGATGGGTGGAGCTTTGATGGTGCCCTGCAGCATGAAGCTACAGTTGGTAGAGCAATGAGATAGAAGGAACCAGGGTCCTGGTAAATTTACCTCTGGGTTTCTCAAATGAGAGCAAGAAATAAGCCTTTATTTTGCAGCTGTACATACTCCTACCAACACAGTTCTTGAACTAAAAAGTCCTATGACGTTTCTTTCATGACACAAGACAAGGCCATGTGTACACTAGAGTTATTCAGGCAGATGAAGCTGGTGTGCAGTGAGAAGCAGGGGAATGAAATAGACACATGGAAAGAACCGTGCAGAAAGACAAGTGACTGTGGGGCCCTGGGAGAGATGGAGGAAGTAGCCTTCATTCCCAGCTTCCTCATTCTAGTTCTCTCACGATGTCCATGGTCTTCATCCCCTCCCTGCCTTAGGTAACTCTTACGTGGAGGTTTTTTAGTGTAGCTTTCCATTTGCTGCAACCAGACATCTTTCCAGCTTTGGCTCTCCACCCAACAGTGCCCAGCAGCCACACTGAACTTCTTGCTTTCCCTGGCCATGTCTGGGACTTCTCTGCCTCTGTGCCTTTGTTCATGCCATACCTTCTGCTCAGAACACAGAGCCATCTTTCAAGCATGATCCCAAGTACCACCTCTTCCAGGAAGCCTTCCCCTAGCCCAACTGGATGCATTTCTCCCTTCTTCACACCCCTTCCTGTGGCATTGATTTTTCTCTATCTTTTAATATAGTGATTTGTATCCTTGGCATATCCCACTTCCTACTTCATCAACTCCTGAAAGGCAGGAACAGGTTCCTGTCCTAGTTTTTGGGTGTCTCTGGCAGCCAGCCTATTGACTGTGCATCTTTCATAGATGGTAAGTATTCACTGAACAGCTGTGGGCTGGAAAATACACAACTAAGCCTTTTCTGAACGGACTCTGAAATGGGAGAACTAAGAGAAAGCAGGCCTTCTTTTGAGTAAAGTGTATCAGCTTTGGTGCAAGACTTGGTGCTCTTTAGAGGCATCCCTTTCTTTTTTCCAGCTTCCAGTTGTGTTCCAGATAACATAGGGTACTCACTAAGTATTTCATTACAGTTTTAGGAGGAACTTTTCTAATCACTGTGGGAAGCTCTGATGAGATAGGCATCTTTTGTTGAAACAAACTTCTACACTAAGCATCACATTTATTTAACTCTTACAGCAATTTACAGTTACTGAATTAGAAACACAGAAAGTCTAAACAGTTTATGGAAAGTCCCAGAGAGAGTCTGTGACTCATAGAGGAGTAACACCTACATCTTAAGTTCTCCTTGCATCAATTATCCCATTTTGGACTTGATAATCTGCAACCTTTGCAGCCAAAGGGGTTCGTTCAATGTACTCATCGTCATTATAGTCAGAAGGGTTGTTAAATGCTCATTTGTTCAACAGCAGGTTGACCTTGCTATACCCAAGTCAAACAAATAAGGTCTGGTTCCCAGTGCAGGGGAATAGCCAGTCTAGACACTTCTTTATTTTTCTGAACATAGCTGTCAGATTTTATGACTGACCTGGTCAAATGTTTTGGTATCAATGGTCACCATCAAAAACAGATATCATAAAATGGATACAGTTTTCATTACAGTGGCAACTTGAAAATATTATAAGAGAATGCACCAGAATAATGTGGGCTAAAAAAAAAAGCATGCTTACCTCCCATTTATCATGCATCATTTCTCATCTATAATTGAGAGCTGCTGGCAATTCGTAGTACTCCCTTTTCACGGTCAACCATCCTGTCATGATCCTCTGGCATGTATAAGTCATTCTTATTAATAACACATTTGTATAAATAATAGCGTGTCATAGAAGTTGCCGCTGATTTTACTTATTTAATTTTTAAAAAATAAATTAGAATGGCTTTGCAGCTATTCCTTGTGAAATCATCCTGAAGCTCACCTGCATACCAATTGGCCTTGAGGTATGGGAGAGCAAATTGCAGAGTTACAGGTGGAATGACCAATTACCCCAAACCTGTTTTGCCACAGCCCAGCCAACTTCCAGGACCCCCTTAGGTTGGCTGGAGACCTTGCATGACCTTCTTCATCTGCTGGGGCAAAGGGAACTGATCCCCAAGGTGAGAAATGCTTTTCTAGGCTGTAGCAGTTTGATATTATTTATGAATTCCAAAAAAGACATTTGATCATGTTTGTAAACTTGTCAGTTTCTCTGGGCATGACAACCTTTGATTATATTAGATTCCCCTGAGGTATCTAATTAAATTATGTTACAATTAGGGCTTTGATTCAGCCATGTCATTACAATGCTCAGCCTTGAGCATTCCTCAGACTCTCACAGGAAATAGACACACAGGGAAGGTACACAGAGGATCCTGCAACCCAGGAAGAGAGATGAGCGTGGCCTCAGCTCCTATTTTCTCCACAAGGTCAGCTGTAGACTATGGGGCTCTCTAGGCTTTGCCTCTCTCCACAAGGTCAGCTGTAGACTATCAGGTGAATGGCTCTGTCTCTCTCTCCCTGGGACTCCAGCTTCAGCATCAAGCTCCAACATTAAAAGCCCTTAACTCTGTCCTTTGCCATGCCTTTTATCTGTGAGTCCCCACCCACCAAAGGGTGGGAACTCAACACCCTACCGGCATAAGAGGTTTACATAATTATTTAATCCAGTAAACACTTGAATCCAATATAATCTAATATGCCCAGAGGAAAAGACCGGTTTACAAACATAATCCAGTATTTCTTTTTGGAATTCACAAATAATATCAAACTGCTACACCCAACATTTTCATCATGTCAAATAGAAACCCTGTTCCCATTAAGCAAGAACTCCCCCTCCCCCTCACCCCGCACCCTGTAATCTACTCTCTGCCTCTTTTTCTTATTCTAAGTATTTCACAGGAAAGAAAACACACAATATTCTTCCTTACATATCTGGTTTATTTCACTTAGCATGACGTCTTCAAGGTTCATCCGTGTTGTTGCATGTATTGGCACTTCATTCCTTTTTACTCCTGAATAATGTTCCATCATATAGATAGACCACATTTTGTTATCCAATCATCGATTGATGGACATTTGGGCCACGTCCACCTTCTGACTACTGTGAATAGCTAATGGCTTCAGGGCACATATTAATAATAACAATTAATATTAATGAGGATATAGACACATACTTTCATATGCATGCATGTATATATGGCTTACCAGGTGGCAGGACCTCTCCTAAGCACTTCCTATATGTCAACTCATTTAGTTCTCAAAAATTGTATGATTAGGTACTATTATTGTCCTTCTTAGCTATCCTTTCATAGATAAGGAAACTGGAGCAAGAGAGGTTAAGTAAATTGTCCACAGTCACGCAATGAATAAGTGGGAGAGCTGGGATTAAAACCTAGAAAAGTCTATCTCCAGACTCCATGCTCGTAGCTACTGTACTATAGTGCTAGCTAAAATAATACGGTGGCACCTTCAAATGCACCTCTCAGGTTGTACAGTAAAATTTCTCATGTTCCCCCTCAACTAGAGCCCTACATTTTTTACTTTTACATCTTCAGGGCATGATGCTTTCATAGGGGCACCTACACGTTTGTTGAGACCAGCTCAACATCAGGAACAGGCTCGAATGGGAAGTGGCACAGAATTTAAGGAAAAGACACAAGAAGTAGGAAAAGATGGGAGCAGGGGACTCAGAGTCTCCAGGACTCAGAGCCTCGACCCAAGCTTCCACGTCATGTTTATTGAATACCTCAGGGATGGGAGTCGAGTTACTTTTTATTCTTTTAGATAACATTTGGCCAGAGTAACCTCATCCACACTTTTCCCATGTATGCCGTGCAAGGTTTAAATGTTTCTTTCTGCAAACAATTATGGGTTGCTCAGAACAGGGTTCCGTCCTGAAAGGCCCTGATATTCTAAGGCCCGTACCCTCATTCGCATTATGGATACATTTTAACCTCCGGCCATATCTCCACATTTCCCCCTTTTGGTTTTTGCAAAGTAATGAATACTGCTCCGGTGGGTTCTTATATTAATCCCTGAAGGGTTTGTAGCATGCATCTGAGGGCTAAACACAGACAGGAACAGATAACACACCTCCTAGAAGACCCCCTCCCCAACTCTTAATCATGCCATAGGGTTCAGGGATCTTAATCCATCCGCAATTCCTGCCATAGTTTGTGAGGCAGGAAGCGATTGCAAATGAGCATGTTGAATGCTTGTTATTTGGGCTTGTGATTGAGAAATATCTAAGCTTAAATTGTCTCTGTGGCCACGCAAATTGACGTTTCACTGATTCCTAAGTCATATCACTGCTATTATATACATAGGGGGTCACACAAAAACTAGGTATATTCCAATCACATTGTAGGTACAAACGCATATTTACAGTTTGTAATTCTCCTAAGCTTAGAACAGCATTTTATACATAATCTATAACTGCAGTAGATTATACAACAACAAACAATAAGACTTCCAACTAGCAGACATTTAATGAATAGACTTCCATTTCTCATGGGCTTAAGAGTCCCAATTTTCAGGAACTTTATACACTCTTTAAGTATTCATATGAACTTTTACTCACACAATTTTAATTAACAAAGGGTTAAAGGATCCTTTTAATTTTATAATACTTTTAAACACTTTCCATTCAACTTATAACATATTAAAGGAACTTAACTATTTTATTACTTGAATTTTTTCAAGGTAAAAGAACAAATCTTTTGCAAAAGTTTGAAATAAAAAGATACTTTTCAGGATTTGACTTTCAGAAAGCAGGTTTGAACATTATGTTCCTTTACAAAAACAAGAACAAGGAAACAGTAAGGTTAAAGTACAAGAAGCTATTTTGATAAACAGACTTTTTTTGTATACTGATTATTCAGGAGAAAAACTTTATAAACTTTTACTAAAACAGACTAATGACTTGAGAAACTTTGAGAAAGAACAAAATTTTAACTTTGTATTAGTATACTATTTGCTATTAAAGTTTTTAAATCTTAATAGACCATCAAATTTTACTGAACTTTAACCATAAAAATTCCTTTTCTGCACACTTTCTGCGTTTTCTGTATTCAGGTTTTGTCTCAAATTTACTCTTTTTAAAATAAACAATCATTTTATCTTAGGACAAAATTATTTTCTGTTTCCATAATAATAAAAACACATTCTATACACCCTTCATACATAAGGTACCAAAATGATTTTGGAAACTGTCTCCAATCAAACCTTTTATGATATACAATTACCATTAACACTAAACAAACTGTTAAAATAATGATTCAGTTTGGTTATATGCAAATATAACTTTTCTTTATTTCAAATACCTAGTAGCATGCAATACTAGAAAGTCTTTTAGAAACAAGTTGTCAGGGGAGGCTGGCTGCCAACAAGTTTTCCTGTTATAAAATTACTTTTTGTTGTTATTATCGGTTCAATTTTTGTTTAATAATGACTTCTTGGAATTAGTCATTTAAATACTTTAATTCAAACAATGCTTCCACAAACTTCTTATAATTTTTTATAACCATACAGACTATAATTATTTTATTTTAAGACAAATTTCACCTTCACAGAACACATTTCCTTACTTAAAGTTACCATAATATCTTCTATAACTTGCCATATGCATTCAAGTTTTGTCCTGCATATTTCCATTTTGATTTTATGAAAACTAGCCATCTTATTTTAGGACAAAACACACTTTTTTGAACAAACTTACTGAGTTTCAGTCAGCACTCCCACAAACTTTTTACCTTTTTAAATATTCATTTAAGTTTTACATCTTCATTTTATCCTGTGAAGAAAAATAAACTATTTCAATTTAGGCAAGACCTATTTTTTATGAAGAGACTTATAGTAATCTCATTAATCAAGACTTGTGCTAATTTAATTTTTGGCCATTTGAACAGAGCTCTTTTAGAAATTTTTATTTATCAATTTATATTACCATCTGGAGGTATGAAAATATACACTGACATTGAACAAACAGACAAACACAAAAATAATTACAACTCACTAACAGAAACATAAAGCTTGCTAATTTGACCCATAATTCTTGCTTTTTGGTATCACTGTTTCCAAGCCCTCCAGCATTTCACTTCTTTAATTTTACAGCTTTTAAGATTTCTTCTGGAATCCATGTTGCCTGTAACATGAGAGCTTGTTCTTGGAAACACTTTTATTAGTAATCAGCAACCAGTTAGGATAACTTGAGCAGCATAAATACAGTTAAGCTCTTATTGAACAGTTTGGACAGTTAACACACATTTTTTGGGTTACTACTCTCTAAGACTACACTGAGACTTGAAGTTCAGGAGTAAGCTATTGATTCAAAACCAAAAATTCCTTTTGACACCGTGATAAAAATTTTGTACTAATTTTATTAATTTGGCCAAATAGGCCCAATCAGATTCAGCACAGAAACAAAACAGAACACCAGTGTTGCCATGTTTTCCTCCTCTTCCAGCGGCTTAATTCTATCAGCCCTCACTAGCCCACAGCCACATTATCATGTAGGCAGCAGGGGGTTTGCTTTGCACAGTTGCTGCCAGAATATTTTTCTTATCTTAGTCAACACTTCGACAGAGCATTTTCTTAGAAGCAAGATTTCACTAATAAAGGCCTTATTTAGCACTCTTGCCTGTGTGGGAAGTTGTATTTGTGAGTTAACCTTTCCTTGCACAAGCAGCTCAACATGATTTCCCTCCATTCTAGCCTGCAAGATGCCCTTCTGTAAAGAGGCTAATGTAGGCTGGGTATTTCCAGGCACAGGTGTAAGGGGTAGAAGTCAAGAAGGTAGATCAGCTTCCTCGAAATTAATTAATGGAGGGGCCGTAGGCAAAGATAGTTTAGAATCAAAACCTTTAGAAAATTTTATAGGGGAAGGGTCATCATGGACCTTTTCTTCATCTTCTTCTTCATCCTCTGTTTGTAAAGGTTCTAGGATGGACTTAATAATAGTAATTTTTAAAATTCCTTACCAACTCATTCCCTATCAGTTACTTCTACACTGCCCCGTGCTGGGAACCGTGAACAGTGAGCCTCAACAACCAGTAAAAGTTCCATAATAGGGGACTCACTAGCTTTAGCTCCCCCTGCTTTGAGGAGCTGTTTCAGGAGACAGACGTAAGGACGATACTTGGTTGTACTCTCTCCATTTCCCATTGTAACCCTCTATAAGATACACGAGAGTGTCCCTACCAGTTGAAGGCTTCAGGACCGAAGGCTTCAGAGCCACTCGGGGCTCTGCAACGATATACCAATTTCAGTTTTGCTCTGGCGATCCTTCTCCTATTCGAGCCGCCCCATATTGGGCGCCAGATGTTGAAACCAGCTCAACATTAGGAATGGCTCGAACGGGAGGCATCACAGAACTTAGGAAAGAGACACAAGAAGTAGGAAAAAATGGGAGCAGGGACTCAGAGTCTCCAGGACTCAGAGCCTCAACCCAAGCTTCCACGTCAGATTTATTGAATATCTTGGATGGGAGTAGAGTTACTTTTCCATTCTTTAGATAACATTTTGCCAGAGTAACCTCATCCACACTTTTCCCATGGATGCTGTGCAAGGTTTAAATGTTTCTTTCTGCAAACAATTACAGGTTGCTCAGGGCAGGGTTCTGTCCTGAAAGGACCTGATGTCTGTACCCACATTTGCATTATGGAAACATTTTAACCTCCAACCACATCTCCACACATGTTCACTGATGGAAGGTTGGGGTGAAGGAGGGGGCAAGGGGGGGAGAGAGCAAAGGAGGCAAGAGAAGGAGGGCGGGTGGGCAGGGTCTCATAAAATATTACAGGGAGCTAACATTTGCATTTTTTCCCTCTTTATTTTTTTTTTTAAGATTTATTTATTTATTTAATTCCCTTCCCTCCCTCGGTTGTCGGTTCTCTGTGTCTATTTGCTGCATCTTGTTTCTTTGTCCGCTTCTGTTGTCGTCAGCGGCATGGGAAGTGTGGGCGGCGCCATTCCTGGGCAGGCTACACTTTCTTTGGCGCTGGGCGACTCTCCTTACGGGGTGCACTCCTTGCGCGTGGGGCTCCCCTAGGCGGGGGACACCCCTGCATGGCAGGGCACTCCTTGTGCGTATCAGCACTGCACATGGGCCAGCTCCACACGGGTCAAGGAGGCCCGGGGCTTGAACCGCGGACCTCCCATGTGGTAGACGGACGCCCTAACCACTGGGCCAAGTCCGTTTCCCTTTTTTCCCTCTTTAAACCTTCAGCTACAGTCACCTGTTAAGGTGCAAATGGGATGATTTTATCTTTTGGGTGGGAGAGACTTTTCAAAGCAGGACTATGGAAATGAATAATTCACTTCAGTAAATAAATATTTATTTAGCACCTACTGCATATAAGGCACATACTAGAGGCAGCGAACAACACCCCTCTCCTCCTTCAATCAGCTCCCAACCTCGAAAAGAGAAAGAGGCACACCAGCTTGCCACGACTGAGTTGACCGCTGTGGCCACACTCCAAATAGACACAGCACAATAGATCAGCAGGGTCAAGGGGAGGGGCCCGGAAGAGGGGCAACGGAAGGTGGGTGCGGAAGGGGAAGGAGGAGACAAGCCAAGTAGGGACGATTCTCTGAGTGTGTGTAGCTAAGGGTTTTCTCCAGAAGAGAAATGAAAGTGAACGGCAAAACTCACTTCACTATAATGTGTATAAAATTATATTTAAGAAACCAATATAGTAAATGGTATACAATTCTCCATCCATAGTACAGATTCAATCATGTTCAAATAACCCTCTCGTTATGCTAGCAAAGGGTGAGGGTTTGTGGCCCTGCCGAGTATTAATAGTTGATAGAAATGGATGCCCCTATTTCTGATGATTATTGAGCACAGAGTGAGGAAAATGATGTAAACAACATTGCTTCTATAGGTAAGTAATTTATTTTTAAAGGAGGCACCAGGAATTGAACCCGGCACCTCATATTATGAGAAGCAGGTACCCAACCACTGAGCTACATCTGCTCCAACAACATTGCTTCTAGCATGTTGCTCCAAGAGCTCGGCTGCGACTGAGAGGGCTTGTGTGGTACCTGCTGGGACTCCAGCCTGCCCAGTCTCTGCTGCTCCTCCCTGAGGACACAGAAAAACAACCAAGAGTGTGTGCTCCTGCCCTTCCTGGAAAGGCAGATGCCTTGAGCTGTTTTCATGGACCGATGAGTTCTCCTGGATTTGTGTTTCCTGAGCAGAGGCTGCTGGGCGAACCTTGGGCTTTGTCTTGGGATAAAACTGGACTTAAATCCTGCCCTTGCCATTTGTTCATTGTTAGCCTTGGGGCAAATTACTTAACTTCTCTGTCTTGGCTTACTCCTCTGCTAAGCGACAATAATTTAAATCTATAGCTGGAATGTGCATAAATATTAGATACAATACAATGTTTGTTGTTATTGTTTTATGATATACACATTATATTAGGTGCTGTGGGAAGGGCAAGTGCAGGGTTTGTATAAACTGCTGACGTCAGGACGACTACAAAGGGGCCATAATCTTGGGTCTGACCAATAAGAAAGGCTCGGGGAAAACAGCAGACAAGGCCGGACTGAGTGAAATGGACAATGGGTGAAGTTCACACTGACTGCCCCTGAAATGGCCTCACCACCCTGGGCTACCATTACGTTCCCCTATCTTACTCCTCTTTTCCCACCTATAAGCTGACGCCACCATCTTCTCTTCTGCTTCCTGTGAGAATTTCAGGCCCGCCTGGGGTGGGGGTAGGCGGTGGTTTTTTGTCGTGTCAACTTGGCCAACCTACTGGACCCAGCTGTCCAAGCAAACACCAATTCAGGAGTTGCTCTGCAGTTTGGGAGCTGTGATGAACATCTACAATCAGGTGACCTTGAGTGAAGGAGCGTCTCCTCACCACATCCGCTAAAAGGCCTTAAGAGAAAAACGGAGGCTACCCTGGGGAAGAGGGAAGTCCACCTGTTGAACTTCAGCTCCTGCTTCCAGCTTGCTGGTCTGCCCTGGAGTTTTGGACTTGCCAGTCCCCAGAACTGGGTAAACCAGTTCCTTGTAGTACATCTCTTTAGATGTGATCCGTATTCATCATATAATCTGTCCTAGTGGTTCTGTTTCCTGGGAGAACCCTGAGTGATGGGGGAGGTGGATTTTGGCGTGGTTGATCCTTTGGAACTCTTCCAATGAGTTCCAATGAACTCCTCCCCCAAGCTCCCTGTTTCCTGAAGTTCTCAGCTGAGAGCCATGACCTTATTCAACTCTATTTGAGGTTTTCGGTCCTGTTCTTTTCTGGGGAGGTGGGAAGAGGGGAGGAAGCTCTGAGGAGGAGGCATGGAGTGAGGAGGGAACAGTGATGGGGGAGACAGGGCTGGGTGATTAGATAGAATTAGGCTCCCTGAAGCCTGGGGCTCCTTTGAAACAGGGCTTCCTCTGGGGAGGGGGCAGCCCAGTCTTTGTTGAGCCTTCAGAGGGGCTATTTATACGTTCGGTTTTCAATTCAGAGTTGCCTCCTGCACTGGTGACACTCCAGCTTTGCTGAAGTAGTGTTTAAGAAAGAAAGTAGTAATTATTAATGGCACACCCAGATGTGGGGATCAAAATTATTCCACAACAAAAGCTTTCACATAAGCCTTCTACTCCCACTGCTTCAAGGGGAATCTGGGATCATCTTCATTTCTAGCTAAAGCAAGGTCCTTTGGGGAATAAATTAAATAAGTCTTTCTTGCCCTTGAAATCCATCCCTCTCTTGGGCTTTCAAGTCCATATTCTGACTTGTGCACCGTGAGGCTCTTATCCCTCATCCTTCATGCCTCACTGGGGTGGATAGTGAGGTGAGAGGGGAGCAGGTATAGGCTGGAATATCTTATCTGAAACAAAATCTTTCTCACACTCCAGCATTGTCTGTCTCCCTCCCCGTTCCTAGCCTGGCTACTTATTTGCCCAGTGTAGTGTCAGAAGCCTGGCAATTTAATGCCCAAGCCTCAGGGCATGCCCAGCTGCTCCCTGACCACAGCTGGTTGAGAGACCCCAAGTGGTGCCAGTAGAAGAAACACCCAGTTAATTCCTGGTCGCCCCCACCTCCCTGGGAAATAGGCTTGGTGGTCATTT
This sequence comes from Dasypus novemcinctus, assembly GCF_030445035.2. Lineage (NCBI taxonomy): Eukaryota > Metazoa > Chordata > Mammalia > Cingulata > Dasypodidae > Dasypus > Dasypus novemcinctus. The sequence continues at coordinate 11,587,159 of NC_080687.1, read as the reverse complement.
GAAGCCACTAAGTTATGGGGCGGTTTGTTATGTAGTAACAGACAATCACAGCCCATTAGACTAATATTCAGGAAATGAAAATATTGCTCTTTCGGAAAGCAAAGAGGTAATAATTTTTATTAGCAAAATCTAGAAAGGTATTTACATCTTTCGAAGCAGAAACCCTGCTCTTCTAGTAGTACCCAAAAGAAATTATTCAAAAAGCAAAAACCATACGCATGAAAAATGTCATTATAACATTATTTTGAAAAAGCCTGCAAATAATCTAATGGGGCTAAAATTAATGACAAGCATACTAAATTGTGATACATCAATGCATTAGAATGTTAATCTTCTTTTTAAAATGATATGGTAGAATTCCTCTTGGGCAACTCATTTGAAACCAGTGGTGGAATGTTGGTTCCATTTAAAATGCTTGTTTTAATATTTTCAAAGCATACACATTTATATGATTTGCCTACCTTCTGATGTCGAGTCTGAGCCTTTTATTGGGCATAAACTGAGAACCTTTAGTCCCATATTGTCTTGTGCATTGTCATACACTTAACTACATTGTGGTATGAGATATTAAAGGCATATAGAGGAAGCAATATGATGGCCAAATAATCTAGATCCCCCCCACACACCATGTTTTCAGTTATTGCCCTACACTCTATTTCTGAAGCATTCATTTTTAATGCCTGACTTTTATTGAGATTTTCAACTTAGTTTTTAAAATTTTATTTTATTTTTTAATTTTTAAAATATCTTTTTTTAAAGTTAATAGATCACACAAAACGTTACATTTAAAAACATAAGAGGTTCCCATATACCCCACTCCCCACCCCACCTTCATCAGTCTTTTTAATTGTATATATTTTTTAAGATACATAGGTCACAAAAAATGTTACATTCAAAAAATAAAAGAGCTTACCTTATACTCCCCACCTCCTCAACTTAGTTTTCATAGTAACACTTGCTCTTCCTGCACTGGCATGGTTCATGTAATACTTAAACTGTGAATTCATGATATCAGCCATGACTGGCAAGAAGAGACTTGGGCACAAACACAACTGAGTCCTGGTGAGAGGACAATTCAACAGGTGGGCGCAGAAGTGTGGAGGGGTGTAGCCACAGGGAGCCTCTGATCTCAGGTTTTGGGAGAACTTCAGACCTCAGCGAGTTTGCTCGCAGAGACCGTGGAGGTCCATCAGTGGAGGGCAGTGAGAAGCCTTCAGCTCTGTGAGCACTATGCAGAAATTAGTTTTAATATTAAGTGAAGAAATACAAAACGGCATATATACAATGGCAAAAATAAGTGAAAATGTAACCTAGAGGACAAAGACTGGCGGTATATCACAACAAACCAATTCCAATAATCGACAAAGTAAGAACTGTTTCTGATAGCAGTATAAGTAAATGCTAAAACCTAAACTATGTTATCCCTCTGTGTTAAATTCATTTTATGGTCAAGGCCATTGAAGACTTCACCAAGCCTGTTAGAAACATTTTTAAAATGCCATGCAGGTCATGGAAATAATTTCCTTAATGAATCATTATTTTAATGCAGTGGGGTTTATTTATGTCACTATGTCTGTAGTCCAAAGGATGAGCTAAGTGATTTTTTTTTTCAGTTTTCTGCATTTACAAAATGGTAATTATTACGTATCCTCTACACAAAGTTTACATCTCTCTGAAATTTAATTAACCACAGCAATTGTTCCTGGTGACACACGTGTACCTATCTCTTTGGTAGATGAGAGAAATGAGTAGAGTCCAAAATTATCTATGCAAGAATGGTCATGAAGAAATTTATAGTTTGGCTTTGGCAGTATTTTTATATTTCAATATGAAATTCTTTAACGTTTGGATAGATTGCTACCAGTAAGCAAATAATGAAAACGAAATTCATTTCACATTTATTTCACAAAGCACCTGCCATGTTCCTAACCCTGTCCTGGGAGCTGGATACAATATAGGAGAAAGTCACATGTCCTGCCTTCAAGGGACTTCAGATTCAAACTAATTTATATGAACTTGAGTGTTGAGGTACCTCGGAATTAAGCTGTTCCACTCCACTCATTTTACAAATGAGGAAACTGAAGCATGCAGAAGACGAGTAACTCACACTGATGTCAGGCCCCCACTTTGTCATAGTTCCAGGCTTGCATTAGCAAGGGAAATTCATTAGCAAACAGCATGGCGTTCAGGCGCAAATAACTACTTTAATCTCTTTCCATGGTGGGTTGGGATCTTCTGTGTTTACTATTTCTGTTTATAAACATGTACATTACATATGAATTGGGGCGATAGGACAAGTCTCCAGATCTTAACTCAGTTGGCAGGGCTGTGCCGCCGTCCAGGGCAGCCTTGCTGCCCTCTGACCGCTGCTCTTCGCCCCTGGTGCACTGGCCTTCTCTCCTTCCTCCAGGGGCTGACAGGTCTCCGCACAAGGCCCCTGTCTGGGGAGTCGTTCCCGCTGCCCTTTATCTGCAGGGCTAGGCTGAGTGCCGCTGCCTCTTGGGTCCAGTCCAAACTAGGACCCCAGGGATTCCTCCCCAACACTTGTGGGCTTCCCTACGCGCTGCACCCCTTGATCCCAGCGCATCTGAGAAGGTGTGTAAGCTCCGTTCTGTCACTGACCCCCTGGCATCCACCTGAACTCCCGCCAGGTGTCCACTACCTGCGGTCAACAGAGGTGAAGGCAACGAGAGGGGGAGGATCAGAGCCTTAGTGCAGGGTGATTGACGAGGGTCTAGTCTCTCCTGAGCTTGACTTTCCCCATCTGAATCAAAGGCTTCTTGTCTCAAGGAGACAGAGGGATGGGGAGAATCAAGGACACACAGCCCAGCAGAGTGCCGAGCCCAGAGCAGGTCTTTTCTCACCACAAATCCAGACTGATGCGGCCTGAAGCTCCGAATGCCCATGCCCCCACAAGCACCCCAATCGGACTGGCTCCTTGTAAGGAGCATTTCCCGCAGACAGGGAGGCGGAACAGCTCCGAGGCCCTGCGGGCTTCATATAAAGTCCGCAGGTTCTTTGCAACACCTGACCCCCGCCCCAAAACGCGTCTCCATCAGCATCATCACAACTGTCTGCCTGATCCGGGGCCAGATGCCACCTTAGCAGGAGGGGGTGGCGAACACCCTTCCTGGAACTGGACCCCTTGGCTGTTGGACGCCTGCCCCCGAGATGATGGTGGTATAGTAAATAACCGGCGGTTTGGGAAGTGGGTTCTTTCCTCCTCTGCGCTGTCCTCAGCTGGGCGCTGCACCTGTTGAAGGGTTTCCACTGAGGAGCCAGCCCCCGGGGGTGTGATTGCGCCCCGGTGACAGCAAACCTTGGTATAAAGCCACAGACCGTTGCAGAACGATTGCCCTGATGGGAAACGCTGCTCTAGACCCTTGCAAGTGTTCGCAGGCCCGGGAAGCTGAGAGCTGGTTTTTCTAACTAAGACACCGATTCAGATTCAGGGTTGACCAAGGAAGGCCCCTTATAAGGGCCCCTCCACAGGGACCACCTGCTCAAGGGTCAGCTGAGTCAGGGTCCCTCTATGCAAATCTGCTTTTCTTGAAGATAACATCTCCCTGCTGTCCTCCTCCCTTCTCTCTCGGAGCCAAAGACAGCGCTTTCTGGGGGCGCAGATACTATATCTTTGTTAGGGAGCTGGGGCCTTTCTTCACTTCTCTGGGTGCTATGTATTATTGTATGCGACTTCTACATCCAAAATGTGTTTTTCATTTCAAAAAAGAACAAAATAAAGCTGAGGTTAACTCTTGCATTGGGAAGCCCCAAAATCGCAAGGGAGTTTCTGAATCCTACCTGTAAGCAAACTCTCCACAAAAAGAGAACCTGGTGGGAAGCAAATTTGGCCCAACTGATAGAGCGTCCGACTACCACATGGGAGGTCCAGGGCTCAAACCCCGGGCCTCCTTGACCCGTGTGGAGCTGGCCCATGCGAAGAGCTGATGCGCTCAAGGAGTGCTGTGTCATGCAGGGGTGTCCCCCACGTAGGGGAGCCCCATGTGCAAGGAGTGTGCCCCGTAAGGAGAGCCGCCCAGTGCAAAAAAAGTGCAGCCTGCCCAGGTGTGGCGTTGCACACACGGAGAGCTGATGTAGCAAGATAACACAACAAAAAGAGACAGATTCTGGGTGCTGCTGACAAGAATGCAAGTGGACACAGAAGAACACACAGCGAATGGATACAGAGAGCAGACAATGGGGGGAAGGGGAGAAAAATAAATAAAAAATAAATCTAAAAAAATAAAAAAAGAGAACCTGCAGTACATTGTGCAGGAGATGCATTCATTGCAAAAGACTCTTACCAGCTTCCCATGAGGAGAGCGCTTCTCTCTTCATGGGTGGCAGATTCCTGCTGTTTAGGAACAGACAGTGGGGAGATTTCCACCTCCATATTTTCTTCTGGGAGAGCATCTCTACCAAGTAAGGTTGAAGTGGACAGATAGAGGGGTTGACTCTAAGCCCCCTTCTGCTGCTGCCCATTTCTCCCAAATGCCACATATGCATGTCACCTCCATTGCATGTCACGAAGGAACGCTCTTGAGTCCTGCAGATGGTACTTGCCAAACCATCTCCAACTGCAGTCTTCCTTCTAGCAATATAACCCCAGCTCTTGGTACAGACACGCGGTAGATGTGCAGGAGGAGATTCCATCAACATCTGTTACCTTGAATGACATCCATGCTTTGCGTTGGGATGCAGGGATGTTCTGGTTTGAAGAGCCTTTGTTTCTTTGGTGGTAAAAGCAAGGATATAGAACCATGTGCAAGATATAGTCTCAGCTATAAATTTCCTCCCCCCACACACAAGGTTATGCACACATGCATTAAAAAAAAATACTTCCACCAGTACACAAAGTGTAATGTTGTAAGAAGCTGTCTCTTGGTGGTTGGGATTATAACTGTTTTTTAGTTTCATTTTTTGGACCTTTTCAAAATGTCTGTAGGAACCTTATTACTTTTGTAATCAGAGGGAAAAAGATTTTTAATGTCCTTTAGACGAATACCCTTGAAACAAGTTAATGCTTAAGTCGTCCTCGGGCAACATTTTCAGAGGCGTTAATTAACATCTGGGCCTTGGAGAAATGGAGCAGGACTAAGAGCTGCGTTGGGCAGAGGCAGAGTGGCTGCAGGGACGCAGGGAGGGCCTTGGGCCGCGGGGGACAGCGACGCCGGCGCCATAACCTTCCTGCCGCCTGCCTGCGCCTCCACCACTCGCCCCAGCCCCTCCTCCGCCCCGGCTCCCCCGGAGCTCTGAGCAGCCCCGCCGGGAGTTGGAATGTCTCTGGCCTTGCAGGTGACAACTAAATTGCTGTCAGACACTTCTCCAAGCATTTAAAATAGAGGGCATTCCCTGTAGGAACTTGCTTTTCCCGCTGAAGGAAGTGTCAGCTGGGACTGAGAGGGCAGCCCCAATCAGCCCTGGCAGGAAGCAACACCCTCCCCCCCGGCTGGCTGACACCTGCTGAGACCATTCTCCTGGCCTCCCACTCCCCCCACCCCACTCCTGTCCCCACCAGAGCCTCCCACACCAACCCAGCAGGACGCCAGCTGACCCTGCAGCCCCTGGGGTCCAGGCCCCCTCCATGCCCCCATGAACCTGGCCAGCAGGGGACGGGGGAGGAGCGGATGTGAGGGAAGGCAGCCCTCAGACTGGGCCCCTCTCGTCCTGGTGCCCAGGGACTAGCGGCTGTCCGAACTCACCCATCCCCAGGTCCCCACCTGTTAGCAGGACCCACTTGAATCACGACAGGGACGTTTTGTCCCCAGTCTACATAACCTGCAGACTGCAAAGACGAAAATGTCCCTTGGCTCACAGGGCCCTCCTGTGGGCTCAGGAAGCCGCCCCTCCCACCTCCCCGCAGGTCCGAGGTCCTCCCGGCTAAGAAGAGCCGTGGGGGTCAGCAGGGGACGCGCCGGCCCTCTCACGAGGCTGCCGTGCACACGGCCACCCCGCACACAGTGGGGGCTTTCTCCTCCCTTTCCCGAAGTCCCAGCCTGCACCCACCCCCTTGGCAGCGGGCAGAGAAGGGGGGGGTGATCCTTGACCCGGGAGGGAGGTGTGTGGGCTCAGGGGACCAAGGGGCAAAAACAGAGGGACCCCAGGAGCACAGAGGAAGGCAGGGCCTGGTTCAGCCGCACCGCGGGCGGGGACCCATGGAAACAGGCCTCCCAAGGGTGTTCTCTTAGTGAAGGGGCGGCCCGAGTGAGGGAGGCTGGGCCTTGATTAATCCAGATGACTGGGGACTTTATAAGCGGAAGACGTTCAGACAAGGTCAGAGAAAGCCACCCGGAGGAGCCTGGAGTCCACGGGTCCCGGAAGAGAAAGGAGAGGACGTCGCTGTGTGACCTGAGGCAGGGAGAAAGCCGAGGATCCCAAGGGGGCCTGGCAGCCCGCGCCAGTTGTTTCAGACTCAGGGAGAAAGCGTGGCCTTGCGGAAGCCTTGATTTTGAACTTCATCTAGCTTCAAAACCAGGAGCCAATAAATTCCCATTGTTTAAGCCAGTCCACTGGGTGGTATGCGTTGTAGCAGCAACGGCAGAACTAAGTCACCACCTACGCCGTGCAGGCACCCTGGGGTGTGTGGGAGGCTGCCTCAACTCTGACTTTGGGGTCATGGGAGAAGAGAAGGGCAGTGTAGCCGGCATGAGTCTAGTGAGTGAGAGAGCATAAAACCATCCATGTCCCTGTAACTGAGAGATCAGCTCTAACTGACCTCTTGTTTACATTTAATTCTAGTTCTACATATGATCCTATTTTTGATGGATAAATATAATAATTAGGGATCGTATATATGTACAGTCTTATATTCTGCTTTTTAAAATTAATGTTATAAATGTTTTTTATCTTTCAATGTTCTTCTAAAACGTTATATTAATAGGTTTATAGAAGTCCCTCTTCTGATTGTTTAAGAATTTAAATGTAAACTGTAAGGCTTGCTTTACAAAACAGTCATAGCTCTTCTGTATTCATTTCCAGTTCATTATGGGAACACCCAATGCCCTTTAAACAGTGTCTTAATATACCAGAGGTACTTTTACAAATACTGCACAGTGGGTTGGCTTAAGCAATAAGCATTTATTGTCTCCTGGCTTTGGAGGGTAGAAGTACAAAACCCAGGTGTCGGTCAGCAAGGCCGTGCGTTCTCCCCGCGGTCTGCAGCATTCTGGTGCTGGCTTGACGCCATCCTGGGGCTCCCATCTCGGCCTCTGTTCCATGGCTCTCTCTCCTCTCTGGCTTCTATGTCTTCTGGCTTTTACTGGGCTTTCTCTCTTTTATAAAGCCTCCAGACATGTGGATTAAGACCACATATGGCACATATGGCTGCCCCACAACTAATAGTTACATCTTCCAAAGGTCATATTTATAAATGGGTTTATACCCACAGGAATGTGGATTAAGATTAAGAACATGTCTTTTGTGGGGCACATGTTAAACCCTATAAACTAACAGTCCAATGCGTCCATTTCAGGACTCCCTGCCTCCTACGTCCCACCCACGTTGTTCAAGAGCAGTTGATCTGTCCTCAGTCTCTCGGACGCCAAATACCAGGCTAATGACACCAGGGCCCCAGCAGTCCAGCCCTGCAGTTGCTCCTGGCTGCCACATGGTGTCACTGTTGAAGAGTGGTCCAGTACACTCCCCATCCATCCATCCTAGGATGTCCTTCCTAGCACAGCCCCTTTGAGTTTACATTTCCAGGATCAGTCATTGTTTCCTAAGATGTAAGATTTGTGGAAACTTCAGGCATGTCCAAGATCAGCCACATATTGTTCTGAAATCAATTCCTTCACCAATTCTCAGGGGCCTTTATGAACCTGTTGACTCTCTATTTCCGGGATCTAGCTAACATCCCTTGTACTAGATTTGAGCTACCCTGTTGTACCTGGTAGACATTTCTCATTTCAAATTTGCGAGAGCAGTGGCTGGACTACGGATCCATTCAGGGAACCCTGAGCTTCTCAGGCAAATCAGCTTACATCTTCCCAGCTAACAGATCAGCAAACCAAGGAGTAAGCACCTTTGCTAAACCATATATTTATAGGAAAACATTGAAACAATTCTCAGCAGATTGAAGAAGATCTACTTCAGCATGATTTTCTTAACCTGTCTTGAAATATTTTTCTAAATAGAAATCTCATCCTCCAAGCACCCCATGACCTAATTGTGGTCCCATTGCTTGGATGTCTGGTCCTACCGGAGACCCTTGAGTTACCTAACATCCCTTAATAAATTCCTTCTGTTTAAACACCACTGCTGTTTACAATGCCTAATTCCCACCAACATAATCATGTTCTGTACAGGATTAGGTTGCAGAATGCCTGACGATAGCGATTTAAACACAGAATGGTTTATTTGCTCCTATACCAGGACATTCTGAATATGGTAGCCCAGGATGGGTTGGATGGTTTTATGAAGGATTCTGAACTCTTTTTCCAGCCTGCCCTGCTCTCCTTCATGGGTGGCCTTTGTCCCCATGGCCTTCTAGATCTTCTACATTAAGGGTCAGCCAACTTTTTCATAAGGGATCAGAGAGCAGCTGGTTGGTTCTATGGCCTTCATGGCAACTGTCATTGGAGGGCAACAGCAATCACAGGCATACATGAACAAATGGGCATTGTCGTGTTCCAAAAAAACTTTATTTACAAAAACAGTCTGCAGGTTGGATTTGGCCTGCAGGCCGCATTTTCTATGCTCCAGGAAGATGAAAGAAGCACAAGAGCCAGTGTTGGCAGCCTTCTGCTCATCTCATTTGTCAGAGCTGTGTCACATGACTACCCCAGCAGCACTGGAGGTTGGAAGACTGAGCATTTATTAGCACCCTCAGCCCCCAGAGTGGAGCTTCTCAAACGTTTTCATGTCATGTTATGCACAGGAAGTGATAAATCTGTGTGCATGTGGGGCAAATAGTAAGCCCCCAGCCCACCCAGCTACCCTCAGAACTGAAGGAATGATCTTCCCATTTGCAGATACTCATTGGAAGGCCAAGATGTGGAGAAATGAAGTCCAGGAAGCAGGCTGCAGGACAGAACCAGGGCCCACCCGCCCACCCACCGTGTTCACAGACCCAGGGACTGCCGATTTAATACCCTGTGGGAGGAAAACTCTCCTCCACAATACAAACCTGCCTTTAGTCAAAGGAGGCTTGATAATCGAGTTATCTGAGGTAATGAAAATAGTAGTATCTGTTCTAAATTTTGACCGTGAAACTTTTCATAGGCAGTGTGATCTTAAAATATATTTTAAAATGTGGTGAGACCCTTATTCTTGGGCTTACCAGGAGTTGGGAATTGACACTTCAAGTTGGAGTTTATCCACCAGAAATAAGGACTTCTTTCAGCATCCTGTGAGTAGCTGGGACATGATGACAAGCACTGGCCAAAACCATAAAGCCTCCTATTTTAGGATCAGTCTGGATATTTTTAAAAGACTCCCAAACCTCAAAAGCCTCCCCACTGTCCAGATCCAGCTCCTGATTTCCGTGGCCCCTCTGGGACCTCTCTCTGCTTTGAACTTCCTTCTTATAAATGAGTCGCAGCTGCGGTGGGGGACAGATGGCCCTAGAGCTGACCTTGCTGTTACTAGAGATGTGTCCCAGTACCACCTTTGAATTGTTCTGTGTCCCTAGCCACTCTTTGCCTGCAAATAATAGAATATTTGGTTAAATGATCCCAAAGCCAGAAGGCTGTGAGCATTGTTTATTTAACGAAAAGCCTGCAGATGGGCAGCCCACAAGCTCTTTTGGTAACTCAGTGATGTCATCAAGGGCCAGAACCTTTTCTGCCATCTTCCATGGATCAGATTTATTTTTCTTCACGGGCACAGCATCGGCTTGTCATGACAACATCCAAAGCATGAAGGAAGGTGTAGCAGTTTGATATTGATGAATTCCAAAAAGAAATACTGGATTATGTTCGTAAACTGATTTTTAACTCTGGGCATATTAGATTATATCGGATTCATAGGTTTACTTGATTAAGTAATTATGTAAACCTCTTGTGCCAGGGTGTTGAGTCTCCACTCTTAGTGGGTGGGGACTCACAGATAAAAGGCATGGCAAAAGACAGAGTTAGGGTTTTCCGTGTTGGAGTTTTGATGTTGGAATCTGATGCTGAAACCTTAAGCTGGAGCCGCAGAAAGTAAGCACACAGAGGAAAGAGAAGCAAGCCTCTTGGGCTTAAGGGGAGTAACTTATGCCTTATGGCCCAGTATCTGTAAGCTCTTACCCCAAATAAATACCCTTTATAAAAACCAACCGAGTTCTGGTATTTTGCACCAGCAGCCCTTTGGCTGGCTAATACAGAAGGGGATAAGCTTCAAAGTCTTTCTCTTCTTCCACGTCTCCTTGACAGAGAAGAAGCCTCCACCTTATTTCCCCAAGTCTCATTGCCAGAATAGGGTCACTTGCCCAACCTGAGAGTAAACAATGACAAAAAGCGATGAGATTGGCATGACTGTCTCAGATCAATCACAAGTCAGCCCTTGCAGCTGAGCATACTAGTGACCACACAAAAAGGGTTCCATGCACAAACCAGAAGGGGGGATGGTTATCCTGCAGGCAGTCAATGGCATCGGTCATTGTCCCTCCAGCTCTGCTGGTCACTTTCCTTTATCTTTATTCCTTACAGTTATAGGGCAGAGGCCATGCCTTCTGTGTGTTTTTTTTTTAAAGATTTATTTATTTATTTCCCCTTCCCCCTCACCCCGGTTGTCTGTTCTCTATGTCTATTTGCTGCGTCTTCTTTGTTCGCCTCTGTTGTTGCCAGTGGCATGGGAATCTGTGTTTCTTTTTTTGTTGTTGTTGCTTCATCTTGTGTCAGCTCTCTGTGTGTGTGGCACCATTCCTGGGCAGGCTGCACTTTCTTTTGCGCTGGGCGGCTCTCTTTATGGGGCACACTCCCTGCGCATGGGGCTCCCCTACGCGGGGACACCCCTGCATGGCATGGCACTCCTTGCGCGCATCAGCACTGTGCATGGGCCAGCTGGACACGGGCCAAAGAGGCCCGGGGTTTGAACCGCGGACCTCCCATGTGGTAGACGGACGCCCTAACCACTGGGCCAACTCCACCGCCAACCTTCTGTGTTTTTATTATCCCCAATAGAGTGGTCTGTCCAAAGGGAAACCCAAATACGTGCTCCCGTGGAATACTACTTGGCAATAAACAAGGTACATGATGGATATATGGATCAACATGGATGAAAACCAGAGATGTTTGGCCAAGCAAAAGAAGCCAGACACAGAAGAGTTTGTGCTGGTGTATGATTCCACTTATAGGAATACATAGAACGGGCAAAAATAGTCCAAGGTGGGAAAAATCTGAACAGTGGTTGCCTCTGAGGGATTACCTAGGAAGGGATATGGGGATGCTTCCTGGGGGGCGGGACATGTTCTATCTTGTGATTAAGTGTGGGCTACAAGGGAGTATCTGTTTGCCAAAATTTTACTTCTGAGGTGTGCACATTTCCATAAGTGAGTTGAGGTGGGAAGTGGGTGGAGGTATACAGATGAAACAAGAATGGCAAATGTTGCTAGTAGTTGGAGTCTTGGGTGATGGGTACATGGGGTTCATTATTACCTGTATTAGTCAGCTAAAGGGGTGCTGATGCAAAATACCAGAAGCCTGCTGGTTTTTATAAAGGGTATTTATTTGGGGTAGGAGCTTGCAGATACCAGGCCATAAAGCATAAGTTACTTCCCTCACCAAAGTCTATTTCCACATATTGAAGCAAGGTGGCTGCCGACATCTGCCAGGGTTCAGACTTCCTGAGTTCCTCTCTTCCATGGTCTTGCTTTTCTCCAGGCTCAGTGTTTCTCTCTTCCCAGGGCTTGCTTCTCTTTCCTTTGTGTGCTTACTTCCCAGGGCTCCAGCATCAAACTCCAACATCAAAAACCCCAACATCAAAATCTCCAACTCTGTCATTTGCCAGGCCTTTTATCCATGAGTCCCCATCTGCCAAGGGGTGGGGACTCAGTGCCCTAGCAATGTGGCCCAATCAAAGCCCTGATAATAATTTAATCACATCTAGGTTTACAAACATAATCCATATCTATTTTTGGAATTCATAACTATATCAAACTGCTGCATTACCATTCTGTTGATTTTCTATGTTTGAAGTTTTCCAAAATTAAGGAAAGTTAAGTATTTCTCCCATTTCCCTCATGCCAATGGGGTCTTTATTGTGTATCTCCTCTGCCTGAGGCTTTTCTCAAGTAAAGACCCTGGTTCAGCAACACTTTGCTGCCTCCTGGCATCATGAAGCAGGGCCTGGTGTTCTGTGAGCATCTTGGTCACCTGGCAGGGGCCCCGGTGCAGACCCTGTGGACTCTGCTGCCACAATTGGCAACCTTTGGAATGCTTGTGGGCAGAGATGGTCACCTAATCTTTATGTCCAGCACCTAGTGCAAAGCTTTCTTGAGACTTGGTGTTCACCAAATGTTTGTTGAATGAATAAATGAATGGAAGCTTTAAGCCAATAAGTTGCAGTTGTCATAGGCTGGAAACTTTTTAAAAAATGAATGCATCATTGGCAGGACCCAATGTATCAATGGATTGTACTCCAAAGATTCATTTGGATGTGCTGATGAGTTTCTCCTTGTGGTGAAGAGCTCAGAGCAACCCACAAACGATGGTGATCTAATCACCACATCGTAACCTTGTTCAATGAAAACACCCATTCTGAGACCCAGCTCTGGAAAACCAGACTTCAGACAGAAGCTGTCAGCATGTAAAGAGGTGGTCTGGATTTACCGAGGAGCCATGACCCCAAGCAAGGCAGACACGAAGTCCCCTTGGAGCCTCTTCTATTCCAGCCTGGGTAGATGTTTTCCATGAGCTCCTCAGTGTCTGGTTCTTCTCATCGCCAAGGACAGCTTCAGGATTTCCACCCAGGAAGGGGGCTAGGAGGCCATGCCTAGAACCAGTACTGGATCTTACTTAGATTGCAGGTATATGTGGGGTTGCTTACAGGGGGCTACAGAAGACAATGATCAGGAGCAAAAAGCCTAACCCCCCTGCACCACTCCTTGGCGCCGTCACTCCTCATCACACGGCAGTTTGTGTTGCTTTTAAAACTACCTACCTTCCCCATGGAGGGCAGGCACCACAATCGCCTTGTTGTCCAAGGTAGCCCCAGCACCCAGGAGCTTCTGTTGGATGTGGCATGGCGGAGATGCCCAGCACAATACCCCAAGTTGTGCCAGGCTGGGGCGACAGAAAGAAGGCTTTCCAGGAGACAGAGACAGTGTACCCCACGGGCTGTGTGCTGGAGGTCGACTTACAGGATCTCATCTTATATCTCCCAGTGAGAATTCCCATTGTACAGGTGGGGAAACTGAGGCTTGGAGTGGTTCTGCTTGGAGAGAGTAAAGTGCACACACTTGCATACAATACCTACTACCTACTACCTAAATACACAGGGCCAAAGCCCTCATCACGGCTGACTGGCTCCTGTCCCCAAGCACAGTTACTATGACACTGCAGCCAGGACCATCGAAGCCAAGAAATCCTACACCTTAGCCAGCCAGTGTCTTTCAGGCTTGGCATGCATCCAACTGAAAATGCTTGGCTTCCCACTTCTTCTCAAGGAGACCAGTGTATTAGTTTCTTCTGGCTGCTATAACAAATTATAACAAACCTGGTGGCCTAAAATAACAAAGATTTATTCTCACAGTTTAAGAGGCCAGAAGTCCAAAATCAGTCCCACCATGATCAAATCCAGGTGTTGGCAGAGGTGTGTTCCTTCTAGAGGTGTCAGAGGAACTGCCTCTTCCAGTTTCTGGAAGCTGCTGGCATTCCTTGGCTTGTGGCGTTGTCCTCACATCATTCCACCCTCTTGCTTCTGCTGTCACAGCTCTTCTGCTTCTTTAGACTTAGTCTCTTTCCTTCCCCCTCTTTTAAGGACACTTGTGATGACATTTAGGGCCCACCTGAATACTTCGGGATCATCTCCCCATCTTGGAGTCATTAACTTAATCTCATCTTCCAAGATTCCCTTGCCATCTAAGGGAATATCCACAGTTTCTAGGCATTAGGGTATGGACATCTTGGTGTGGGGGCCACATCACTAGCCCACCCCACCCCGCATCAACCCCATGCTCCAGCGGGAGGACCTACAGAGCGGAGTCAACAAACCAGGTAAACAATTCACCTGGACATGCAAGCTTCAAACTACAGTTTGTAGGAGTAGAGAAGAGCAAACTCAATCCCAGGGCTCCTTGTGCAAATCCACATCTTTCCTGTCCTTGGTGAAACACGGGCATCATTTTATGTAACTGCAATCTGAGGACTGATGCCATCTGCTGCTTTCCCACCTAGTACAGCGTGAATCTTAGCTTACTCTTCACTGTCACTGAGAACTTCTTTTAAATGATTCTTTGATGTAAAAGAGGACTGGTGGTAAGAGGTAAGAGGTTACCGAGGGAACAGGGGATGGTTCACATCAGCCAGATGTGTTCCTCCCCTCAAAGTTAGCCTGGGCACCCTGCCCCCCCGGCCCCAGATACCTTGCTCCAGGACAGCTTAAAATGCTGTCAACTGAAAGCTTAGAATGCTGTCACCCCTTTTTCACTGCTGAATGAAAAGGATGTACAGGAGATACACCGAGGGCTGGGAAGAGGAAAAGAACGAATGAAGGGATGAGAGGACATGTTACACAGATACAGTCCTGTGTAGCAGTCCACATGTATGTCCTAGCACGTCCAAGCTCAGCAGCTGAGCTGTGAGAAGACGTTTGCTTAAGTTCTCCAATCCTGAGGCGATGTCTGGCTGAAGCAGCAGCTGCATCTACGTCCCACAGAGAAAGAAAAGATGGCCAGCACGAAGCGGCATGTGAGAGTGCATCCGAAGATTATTCTGACTCTGTCATTTTCTCTTTTTAAATCTTACTGTAAAGGAAAACTGGAGAGAATTTTATCATAATAGGAAGAAAAAAAAAACACCCAACAATACCCTTTGGGCCTGTAGTTTCCGTAATTAGCTCAATGTGCTAATGAGAGCCTGCAGGAGAACAGCATTAATTAATGGGTGAATTTCACTTTAATAATGTATAGGCAATTTTCTAAATGCAGATGGCAGGGTCCGGCAGGGCGGCTCTACCCAGACCTACTCAATATGGTAAGTGTCTGAGGAAAGTGGCTAATTTGTCAAATGCGTCATGATCCTGATTAGAAGAGAAGTAGAGCCGGTTTGCTCCCCGAGGTAGCATTCATCTCCGGCAGCCCGAGAACCCTGACCTTCTTCCCCACGGCCTAGGTTCCCCAGGCTTTGTGTCCCTCCTATTGTCCTGAAACGAGTCTTCCCCCTTTGTGGCTTTCTTTCTCCCCCTTTCTAATCCCAAGGGAAGAAGCCCAATGGGTGACCCGAAAGGGACAGAATGTGACTCGGGCACAATGGCACTGTTTTAGAGAAAGTCCTTCCAGGCAGTGGGACACTCTAAAGTCATCGTTGCTTTAAGAAATAATTTGCAGGAAGCGGACTTGGTGCAAGGGATAGGGTGTCTGTCTACCACATGGGAGGTCCGCGGTTCAAACCCTGGGCCTCCTTGACCCGTGTGGAGCTGGCCCAGGCGCAGTGCTGATGCGCGCAAGGAATGCCGCCCCACGCAGGGGTGTCCCCTGCGTAGGGGAGCCCCATGTGCAAGGAGTGCGCCCCGTAAGGAGAGCTGCCCAGCGTGAAGGAAAGTGCAGCCTCCCTAGGAATTGTGCTGCCCACACTTCCCGTGCCGCTGACAACAACAGAAGCGGACAAAAAAACAAGACGCAGCAAATAGACACAGAGAACAGACAACGGGGGAAGGAGGGGAATTAAATAAATAAATAAATCTTTTTTTAAAAAAAGAAATAATTTGCTAGTAGCCATTTATATGCATTAAAAAACACCTGTAATGCTGATGGTAGCGAGACACTGTGAATGCAATTAATGCCACTGACATGTTTAAAAATGGCCCACATGGGCAAGTTTGTGGTAAATACATGTTACCATGACTAAAATCAACAACAACCCAGCAAACCCCCAAACACCAGGGATAGTCTGAAGCTGAGAGAAGAGAGGAATTCTTCACTTCTTTCATCTTTCTATTTTATAGCCTGGTGAATAAAGGGCTCTGATTTGGGAAAATGTCCAGGCATCAGAACAAGCTTTCTCCTCCAGGATGCATTAAGCACTCCCTTGTGCTTACATGTTGCAAAGCCACAACTACAATAACTTCAAATTGCTCTTGGTCCATAACACCACAACAATTCAAAATTCTTTAAAACTATCATCTTGACAATAAAATCTCAACTCAATACATCCTCTGTTAGCTGGACCCAACCCAACTGGAAAATCCACTTAAATGGACATGGATTTAAGAATCAAAATGGGAAAATGTTTCAAGACTATGGCGCTCACTTAGGAAAAAAAAAAGAATGACAGGATCACTGGTTTATACCTAGTTAAGCCCCTACTTCATGGGGTGTTCCCCATACTCCTGAGAAACTCTCAGTCACTCTGTGGACTTCATAATTCTGCAGTGACATTCACAGTATACTCTGAGGAACTGCAAGGTCTTTAAAAGAAGACCCCACCTACTCATCATTGTGTTACGTCTCCTGAGGCGGAAGTTAAACCATCTCACTTTCTAGGAGCACTTTTATGTGCAGGAGCTGGAATTTCTTCTCTCAAACTCATAAGGATTTGCAAACTATGTTAATCATACATACATTCCTCCTCATAAATAAATTCTGAACCCCACACAGTGCTAAAATCCAGGGTGTGGTAGATGGAATCAACTACCCCAACAAGAGACTTGTTGCTAATCTTAATCTGCATTCCTATGGGTGTGAACCCATTTGTAAATGGGACCATTTGAAGATGTATTATCAGTGAGTTAAGGTGAGGACTCGCTGGTGAATGGGGTCCTCTCAGTTTCCTTTTGGGTTTGGCCCAACCGAATCAGGGTGGGCTTTAATCCACATTGCTGGAGGCCTTATAGAGGGAGGGCAGACCAGAGAAAGTCACAGGAGACCAGGGACATCATGGTGTGATGGAAGACAGCCATCACCAGAATGCTACAGACTTGAGGGAGAAAGCATGGTCTTGTTGACATCTTGATTGGGACTTCTAACCTTCAAAGCCATGAGACAAGAAATGCTTATTGTTAAAGCCAACCTACTGTGTACTCTTTGTCATAGCAGCTCTGGCAAACTAAGACACAGTATAACCACAGAATCTATATATTCGGGAATGTTTCGAGGGCCGCATGGTTGATTTTGAAAGGCCCCCTGGGCCACACAAGGATATAGAGGGGGCCCAGTTATGATCCACCCTGGGTGATGTTCACAGGTACCAGGGAAATTGTGCAAACCTATGTACGACTCCATTGACGGGCCCAGTCAGTGACTTTGAACTTGTAAGTAATCTATTCATTTATCCAACAAACATACAACTTATTACCCCCTCCTTTCTGCCAGATACTAGTGCCGAGGAGTGGCAAGAAGAATGGATAGAGTTCCTGTCCTCATGGAGCATACAAAGTAGAGGCGGAGAGTGATTAAAACAATGATATACATGGTAAGTCAGTTAGGTAACAATGACCCTTTACCATGCCTAGCCAATACATCCATGTGGTTTGGGGTTGTGGGTCTTGGGTGCTAAGGGGATAGGACAGTCTAGTTGAAGCCAAGACCAGAATCCAGCCAGGCCAGAGGCTGTGGGCTGCAGAGAGAGCTGCTTCAGGAGGCAGACCACCTGGACTCCTGGCCCATCGCTGCCACTCACCAGTGAGTAAGAGTGGGCAAGTAACTGAGCCTGTTTTCTCACTTGCAGGATTCGGTGGAGCACCTACCTCGTAGGGCTACTGCGGGCATCCAGGAAAACGACGTAGGTGTGGGGCTTGTGTCCGGCACCTGGAAGATGCTAGTTGTTAGCTTACTAAGAGTCCTTGGCCAGAAATCCAACTTGTTGAGGGCAGTGGGCTTTGGGAGTCTCTCTGGGGAATGTGGAAGAAGAGTTCAAGAGGGAAGGCTGCTCCAGGGCAGAAGGGTCACTGGGTCAGTGGCGGGGTGGCCCCTGGCCCTGGGGCTGCCCTGAGGCTCTGCTTTGCATTTCCAGTGCCAATGAGGTGGGGGTGGCAGGTAGGGAGCTAGGAAGTACGTGGGTGTCCAGGCGGGACAGGCCTGGGAGCCCCTGCGTTTGAAGCTAATATAAGTTCTGAACTTGGAAAGGCTTTCCTAAATCTTCATTGCTCGCCTTTAGGCAGAGGGTCCCGCAGCCATTCAGAGGAGGACGGGACCACGTTTTATCCCCTCCGTCTTAACTTTCCCTGGAAGCCTGAGACATGAGGATGCTGTCCTGGGCTTGTCTGTAGGGGAATTTAAGTTCGTAGTTTGGGTTTTAAAACTGCAATTTGAGCCCATTAGAGACAGATTGGGCTATTGGCATACAGGGGAAAGCAGTGCATTAGCTTCATTCCCGCCTGTAGAGATCTGTAAAAGCCACCGTGATTTTTGCAGAGTGAGGTTGCTGAGGCTGCTAATGAGTCAGGGCAGCACCGGAAGCCCCGAAATCAACACCATAGGGTCAGAAAAAGACAGGAAGGTAAGCAGCAGGACTCTGTGCGTCCCACCGCACAGCCGCTGTGCGCCGGTGCGGGATGCCCGCGCATTCAGCTGAATATTCGCCGTGATGGAAGGATGTCATGATTAGCCCCCATTTCACTGATGCGGAAGCAGAGGCACAGCGATGTACACATCCTGCCCGGGTCAAACGGGCGGCAGGTGGTGGGGCCTGCCTCGGTTAGCACATGCACCCAGCGCAGCCGCAGGCTCCGGGCAGGGGAGACAGGCGCCGTGGAGAGCCTCCGTGCGGGCGCCTGGCCTCCCCCCTCCCTGCACCCACTTGCCATCTGCACTTGGGTGACTTTCCTGACCTGGGTGAGCCTCAGTTTCCCATGTAAATAATTTGCCTCCATTGTGCCTGGCCTTGGACTAGCTAAGAGATGCAACGAGGCCACCCGAGGGGCCCCGCCCGCTGGCCGAAAGGACCCTGGGAGGCTGCGGGCGCATGGGACACCGCGGAACCCAGAGAGGTCCGCAGGACACACCGCCTCCGCCCCCTGCCCTCTCTTGGGCATCGGCCCTGACTTTTGGGGCTAAGACACAAGTGCCCATCTGCCCATGGCCACCCCTTCTGCTGCCTCCCCAACCCGGGGCCAACACCGCGCGGGGACGCGTCCCAAACCCTGGCCTCCCTGGGTGCTGGGAGGTGTGCGGGCGTCCCAGCCCTTTTCTTCCTAACCACCCCTGCTCGACTCCCCAGCGCCACCCCTCCCCCAAGCGGCGCGTCGGTTCCCCGCCCCGGATCCCCAGGGCCCGCTTCCGGTCCGCTCTCTGACACTGACATTGGATTCCTCATCTGCAAGCAGAGGCGGCGAGTGGTCCAGCCCTGGGGGAAACTTTGAAAATGATTAATGTAATTATTTAGAGTGCTTTGAACTCTCTGAGGTTAAGGTTTATTAATAGTGTGATCATCATTTGGATGGCAAGTATAATTAGCACAGATATATCATATATTTTGCCCAGAAAGCGGAGTCTTTAGAAGCCGTTATTTGTAATTTTACGGATTGGCTGGCCCCAGCGGGGCAGCGCGCAGGCAGGAGGCTTTGGCAGGAAGCCCGGGAGGTTGCTGGGATTGAGGAGCAGCCTGAAGGCACGGTGGGGACAAACGGGGCTCCTTGGGGTCCACTGCCCAAGTCAGTGAACACGACGGCGACAAGGACGTGGCTCCAGAGGCACCCTCTTCCGAACGTTTGGCACCCAGCTTCTCGGGAAGCCCGCCACGCGCTCCTCCTTCCGGCTCCTGGGCTGAGCAGTGAGGACTTAACCTTCCCAAAGCGAGGCGTGGCGGGGCCCCTGGCAGGGGAGCTCCAAGCTCTCGGGTTGTTCTGCCTGAGCAAAGCGCCCTCGCCCTGCTAACACGATCAGCGGGAGGCTCTGGGCCCCACCAACGATGCGCTTTAGGGGGTGGCTTTTGGGTGAGGCAGAGTCAGCTCCACCTCGGGGGGCCTGGGCGCAGATGAGCCAGGGGGGCGGCAACCATGCGCGTGCCAGGGAGCTTGGATTCCAGGGCTCAGCGACCCCCCTCGGTTGGCAATTCTTCACACCTGCCGTCACCCCGGATGCCGGAGAGGAACCCTGCCCAACGCAACGCGCGGGCTCCTGGCCTCCGCCCGTGTCTCTCGGTGGCTTTCATCTGTGTCCTTTCCCTGCCGTAAACTGTACCCCTGAGGATACCAGCTCTCCACGCCTTCTGAGAAGCCTTCCAGCAAATGATCGGAACGGAGGAGGGTGGTTGCAGGAAACCCTCGAGCTTCCCAGTCGGTGTCGGAAGAGAGGGTGGTTGCACGGACTCTGCTTCCTCAAATGCCAAGGGCCCGCCTGGAGTTTGCCTCTTCCCAAATCACTGCAGCCCCCACGCCCACCCCCGGCCTTTGGATTGGCGCGCCCACCCTGCTCTGGCCTGCGGCTGCCGCCCCTGCCTCCCCTGCCGGGGATCGGGCTGTTGTTGCACAGGGGGCAGGAGCAGGGCACCTGCGTTGGGAGACGGGGGCGAGGAGTGTGCAGGAAGGGCAGGGAATCGTCATAACTGTGGTGTGGCTCTGGGGGCCGTGCTGAGGGCCCTGGCCTTTCTTTCGGGGCCCGCTGGCCTCCCGAGGCATGGAGTTGCCTTCCTTAGAGCCCAGCTTTTGCAGTCCAGATGCGAATGAGCTGCCACCACTGTGTCTGCAGGCAGACGGCAGAGCGGCAGGAGAGCCGCGCCAGGAGAGGGAGCGGGGTTTACACGTGCACACACACGTGCATATACGTGCACGCACGCAAATAAACACATGCGTGCAGACACATGCACAGAGACACATGCACATGCAGACACACGAACACAGACTTGCACACGTGTGCACGCATACATACTCACATGCATGTACACACATCACACCTACACACGCACACACACCTGCACACGTGTGTACACCTGAGCGTGCACCACACACGCAGAGATGTATGTAAGTACACATGCACACACGCGCACACACATTACTGACCAGTGAGGAGGAGACAGGTGGGTGAGTTGGGCAGCGGGGTTCAGGGTTCCCCTCTGCCTCTTTGTCGTCTGTTTCCTAATCGGCCAGGAGAGAGCCTTGAAAGACTTCGCCTCAGAGGTCCCATATTTCAGCCCCTTGGTGGACCCCGCGGCCGCGGCTGGCGCGTGTCTGAGGTCCGGTCCACCGTGGTTTCCGAGAAGGTCAGCACCGGCCTCTGCTCGGCCGCCCCTGCTAGTTCTGTTACCTGAACCCAGGCGTGCTCCGAGTTCCTCGCACCTTCCAAGCCTGAGGTGCGTGGCTCGTGTCTACGGAGAATCCTTGGCCTCCCGAGGCGGTGTCAACACCCTCATCTCAGCGGCAAGAGGCGAAGGGTGAGCGGGAAGGGGCAGCGAGCCCTGCTTTCCAGGGGCACCCACGGGGCTGGCTCAGGGCCGCAGTGCCCGCCAACCGCCCGGGGCCAGGAGAGCGGGTCACCCTGGGAGCCTGATGAGCTGCCCCTCTATTACGCGAACGTCGGCAGCCCTGGCTGGGTGCCCCATGCGCGGTCTACAACATAAGCTCCAGAGGGTGGTGGTGTGGCTATTTCCACAACTCACTCCCTGGAGGGGCAGGGGCACTTCTTTCCAGTGATGTCTGCTTTGGGCCAAGCCGTCCTCTGCAGGGGATAACCTCTGAGTAATTTGGTCCCAGGCACTGGCTCGGAAGCAGTAGATAGCACAGCCTTGCTGCAAGGCCGGGCCTTCCATGGTGCAGCTCTGGACCACCTGGAAATCAGTGATATGAGCAGTGAAAGAAGAATTTCCAGGTTCGGACCCCCAGAGTCTTATCAAGACTGCTGGATGGCACTGCCTCCGCCCAAAGCTGCTGCTGCTGTAGAACGTGGCGGGCGTGGCGTCCGGGGGAGACACCGGGCGAGGGGCCCTGCGCCGTGCAGTGACTGGTCTCCACTTCGTCCGAGGGGTGCTGTGCAGAGCCTTCCACCTGTACACTCGTTATCCTGGTGGGTCCCTTTAAATTAAAACAATATGTGCCAGCACGGTGCTCTCACTGGTGCCTCAGCTCCATCCAGCCGGCTCCCGTGGGGAGGAGAAGGCTGGAAACTGCATCCTAATGGCCCAATTAGGCCTAATGCTGTGTACTGTTGACTGTTTAGTCACCACCATACTGTGTACAGAACTAATTGTGGTGAAAGCAAATGAATGGTCAGGAAACAAACAGGCTACTAGAAAATAATTACTTGGAGTGTTTCTCTTTAGTACCTGTGCAGCGGATTTCATTATAGTCAACAGCCTCTAAGCTGCTTGAAATAGTGGTATTTGTCATTTTCATAGAAACTTGATAATGACATTAATTTATCTTAATGGCCTGTTCTATTGTTATAAATAGTAAAATTAGCTTAAATTGTCTTGCTTTTGCTGGTTTTGGATGGCTGCGGAGGGCCCCGCAGCAGCCGATGAGTAGATAATTTGGTGTGCTTGACAGATTTCCAATAATTTGTTATGTGGAGCGTGAGTAAATGCTAGCGCCATTAATGTTCCTTTTCCTCTAAATTCATTACTGCCCTTTTCCCTTTTATCTTTTTTCATGTCTGGGCCATTTTTCTATGTTTCAAGTGGAGCCACAGAGCCTATTCATATTCAGCTGGCTCTTAACATTCTGCACATAGCGAACATCCTGTGGAAAAACAACCCTTGATGAAATGATGAGCCTCGTCGCATTTATGACTGAGGAGCGGGCAAGGTGGGGGCTCCCCGGTATCAGGGCCTGGGTATAATTAAGTCAAATGTAATTTTAAAGAAATTTAAATGTTTTCATTTTATGGCAGAGGTAAAAACACACTCCAGGGAGACTCTAAGAAGGTGTAAATGCATTAATAACCTTCGTTCTTCCCTTTCCATGCCACCCCCATGTCAACTCCACGTGGCATTTTACCAAAGGTTATTGCGCAACATTCCCTCCAAATTCGATTCTAATTAATCCCTAAAAATTGTTACAACTCATTTCATTTCTGTAAGCAGATATGTTGACATAATATCTGGAAGGAACGTGAAGGCTAGTCGTCACTAGAAATCCTCCTACAATTTAGTTTATTCACTCTCAGTTCTAAAGCTTGGTCTTTATTTCCCCATCGATTGACAGTGGTCTCAAAATCAGCATTTTTGAGGGTCAGCTCCCTTACTTTCCTGCTGTGGCATGAAGGATAACAAATATTAAAGAGACCCACTGGAGCTGTTTGCCATTTTAATCATGTGTACATTCTGGCTAACAAATATGAAATAGTTATCCTATCCAAGGGATTGAACATTGCAACTCAAAATCAATCTCCTTTTATGATTTTGGCAAAAAAATGTGGAATGCTCGGTGCTCATAGACACGGATTCTTAGCCTGAGCTCCACCACCCATCCCACTTCCACCCAGGGTGGAACACCCATCTGGGGTGTTGTGAGAACATACGTATATTTGGTGAGAAGGAGGCTTTCAAATTATAAACTGCATCTTTTTAAAAAAGCGAAGTTAGCACAAGAGAAAGATTGGCTTTCTTATGATGCTTTATTCTCAAGATATGCAGCATCCTCCTATCTGCAGAACTCTCCCCAGTCCTGTGTGGTCTTGTTGGGAGTGCCAAGAAAAGAAGACACACTGAATTATTTTAAGGAGACCCTGGACACTTCTGTCAACCCAGAAGTCCCCAAATGACAACTTTCATACCGAAACAGAAAATCAAAATGTGAAGAACTTTTCCTTTTCAGGGGCAAAATTATTTCTCTTCTCCACTGATGAAAAGAACAGGTTTTAAAAGCAGCCTTGTTCAATAAAATCACCAAAATGTACTCCTGAGTGTATGACCAGGCTCTTTAAACCTCAGGCAGGAAAGAAGGATAATGTTCTAATAATGTGCTTTATGGGAGAGACGATTCATAAAATATTTTTCCTAAAACAGAAAATGTGTCTGTCTGCCTTGTTCATTTATAAAATAATAGTTTAGCGGAATTAGGTGCCAGCTAAATCCCTTAGTCAGTTTGGTTGGTTTCACCCAGAGTCCATTAGACTAGGTTATGTATCTGCTAAGGAGGCTGCAGCCTGTCAGTGGTGCATAATGGATCATGCAATTGAATAATTAGGATGGTGCCCACCAGAGTGGCTCTAAGTAGAGGGCTGCAGGGATTTCCATTAGAAACCTCCATTTCCGTGGTTAGAAATCCATCTGGGAAGATTTGGCTGAGGCTGAAAGTTAGTGCCAGGTGGGGAACTATGCGGAAAGAATCTCTCCAGGGGAGTGCCCTGGTACCCAAAGGTGAATGTTAGGTGAATTAGAGCTGCGATGTTGGAAGGGCTTGAGCCCTGCCCCTTTCCCTATCTAAGACAAATTTCCCAAGCACCAGATTAGATGGAATCAGCTAATTCCCCGAGGGAAATGCCTGATCTGCTCCTCTTCCCACAGGCTGGAGCCAGCAGAGGTGCTTTAGGGAGTGGTGGCCCCAACCATGCCTGGCCACCCTCCGAGGCCACATCCTCAACTCTAGCACAGAGCCTGGCTTGTCGGGGCTGCTCAGCAATATTTGATGAGCAATCAGTTGCATAGACCTCTGCTCAATTCAGCGAGAAGCAGGAGAAGACAAGGTGCAAACGAAGGGGATAAGGTTAGAAGAAGGACAGGTGTGGCTTCCTGCAGATGCGTTGTAAGAAGAGAATGAAGTCTCTGGGCCATTTTTTAAGCAATCCAGAACCCTCAGCAAGTATTTATTGAGCAGCCACCACGTGCCAGCTGCGCTAGGTGCTGGGAATATGAAGGTGACCACAAAAGGTTCCTGCCTTGAAAAGCTTTGCAGCTCCTGGGGGAGACCAGGCTGAACAGGGGATGGCCCATGTGCAGGGGGCACCTTGGCACGGTGTTGAGCGCAAGCGTTCAAGCACCTGTCTTGATAGGATCTGGGTCTATGGAAACTGCTGCTGGAAGGACAGAAGGTTTTCATTAGAGGCATGACTACAGTAGTTGGACGAGATTAAAACCACCTGACCCCCTCTTATTAGCTGGAGGACAGTGGGCAAGTCCCAGGACGCCTCTTAAGCCCAGTTTACTCCGCGTTGGTTGGGGTTGGTAAGACCCGCCTGACGGAGTTCTGGGGTTTCAGGGAGAGACGTTATGCCTCAGGGCACTGTGAATCCCCAGTATCCGAGTCTTAGTTGTGGTCCTCATCATTCACTGGGAATCCATGCAGGTCCAGGTGACTTCCGTTCCTGGAACACGTACGTACCTCAGCATGCACCCAAACACGTGAATCAGGTCGTGCCAGCCTTACCTCAGAGAGGAAACCTTTAGGAGGCTGTGGCGGGTTGAATCATGGTCCCGGTTTGGACGTGTTCGTGGTCTTGGCCCCCATTCTGGAGGGTGGACCTCCTGTAAATAAAACCTCTGCAAGAAGTTACCCCAGTCAAGGTGTGGCCCAACTGAATCTGGGTTTTAATCCAGTTTACTGGAGTCCCGTATTAGCAGAGCGAATGTCAGGCAGAGCGAGAAGCCAAGAGTGACAGCCAGAAGCTGGAAGTCCGAGGAACCCAGAGGAGAAGGAAGACACTGCCGTGGGCATCGCCATGTGGTGGAAAGCCAAGGGGCCCCCAAGGTCGCCAGCCGGCCAGGAGACGCCACCCCCGGGAGGAAGCAAGCCTTCCAGCTATGAAACCGTGAGCCAATACATTCCCATTGTTAAGCCAGCCACAGTCTGGTGTTTGTTGTAGCAGCCGGGGAAACGAAAACCAAGGTTCAGGGAGGCAGATGTGGCTGAAGCGACTGAGCTTCCGCCTACCACATGGGAGGTCCCAGGTTTGGTTTCTGGTGCCTCCTGGAGAAGACGAGCAAGACAGTGAGCTGATGTGACACATAGGCACAGTGAGCTGACACAACAAGGTGATGCAACAAGCCAACACAAAGAGGAAAGACAATGAGAGACACAACAAAGCAGGAGCTGAGGTGGCTAAAGTGATTGGGTGTCTCTCTCCCATGTGGGAGGTCCCAGGTTCAGTTCCCAGTGCCTCCTGAAGAGAAGATGAGCACACAGTGAATGGACACAGAGAGCAGACAGTGAGCGCAAACAATGGGGTGGGGGTAGTAAATAAATAAAATAAATCTGTAAAAACAGAACGAAGGTTCAGTAATGTGCTCTCCCACGATGGCTGGTATCTAGTAAAATGGCAGGATCCACACCAGGATGAGTCTGTCTCAGCGCCCTTGGGTTCAGTCTGCTTGGTGGGGAGCCCCTGGACCTACTGGAAATGTGCACCCCCACGCGACCTGCACCCCCAGCAGAGAGGAACCCCTGCCCAGGTGAGGGTCACTGAGGGACAGAGGCTACAAGGGACACCACTAGGGGCCGGTGCACCTTCGCCCAAAATATCCCAAAAATGGCTCAACGCCCTTTAAGGTCCCATTCAAAACAAAGACATGCTACAAGCCGTGTCACCTCCCTGGTCCTTCCCCCTCAGCGCCTGCGCTCGCTGTCTCCCCAGCCGCCCCCTTCACCTCACACTGGTTCCTAGCCAGACCCATCACCTCCGTATCTGGGTGCTATCAACCGTCTCTGATTCCCCCTCTCCCACTGCCTCTGCCCCGGACCCTTCACGCTGGCTCAAGTCTCCCCAATCCTAAAGAGGAGCCAGTTACTTAAAAACAACCCTGCAGCCACTCCATCGGTCCCTCAGCTGTGGCCCTCGCTGTGCCATCTCCTCAAGGCTGTGGCTGGCCGGTGAGAATCCAGAAGGGCCCTGCCCTGCCTTCCTCTCGCTCTTCAACCCATAGCAGGCCAAGCCCAGGCAGGGGCTCATGGCCATTCCCTGCTGCCCCCGGCTCCCGCGTCCTCGCGCTGCTGGACGTCTCCACGCCCTGGCACTGGTGGCCCGGCCTCTCCTCCACACTCTCCTCTTCTCCGCTCCCCACCACACGCCCTGAGTCCTCTCCATGTGCCAGGCCACTCCTGCACTCCTGCTGCTGGTGTTTCCCAGGCTCCTCACAGGCCATCTCGCCCACCTCCACGGCCGGTGAGAGCAGCCCGAGAACGGGCTCCCGTGCCCGCTGCCTCTCCCTGCCTGCACGGTTTCCTCCGTCCCTTCTTCCCTCAACCTCTCTCTTCCTTTCAGCATTTATGGGCATCATGCCTGGTCCTGCGCTTGGCCCCTGGGGGCCCGCTTGCGTCCCTCGCACTCTGCTGGCCCCCTTCTCTGGGATGTCCCTCCGACAAAGACCTCTTGAAACTAGCCAGGTGCCCTGTTTCAGGTTCTTGTGGCGGATGTCACACATCAGCACAAAGTCTCAGTGTCTTCAAAGAAAGGGAATTTATTCTCACAAAGTTCTGGAGGCCAACATCCAAAATCAAGGCTCCTGCTGAGGCTCGGGAGAAGAACCTGTTCCACGCCTCTCTCCTCGTTCAGGGGCTGCCAGCGACTCTGGCATTTCTTGCCTCCCGGCTACAAAACCCTCATCCCTGCTTCCATCTTCACATGGCCCTTTGCCCTGTGTGTCCTTGTGTCATCTTCTTCTGTATCTTAGAAGGATGCTCGTCATTGGATTTAGGGCCCTCCTGAAACCAGGTGATCTCACCTTGAGCTCTGTACCTTAATTGCATCTGAGAAGACCATTATTCCAAATAAATAGCATTCTGAGGTTCTGGAAAACATCTTTTGCAGCGTGACACTATTCAACCCACCACGCAGCCCAATCTGAAACCTAGATACGTCCACTCTCCACCCAGCCCTCATGCTCCCCATCGAGTCCACCACAACCATGTCAACCTTGTCTCAACAGTATGCACAGTTCCCACTGTGCCTGCCTTCTGCCTTGCAATGGGGCGCCTGTCCTCATGGAGCTTACAATCTAGCAGCGGGAGCGAGGTCATCGTGGCAGTGGGTGTTGTAAGGGAAAGTGCTTTATGCCGTACTCCTGTCTGGAGACTGTTGGTGGTGCCTACCAGTTCAAGCCAAAGCCCCGTAAAGAATAGTGCAGGCGTGTCTCAATCCAACTCCTGCCTGCATTGCCAGACCATCCCCTGACACCACTGGCTTGCATCCTTTTCACTAACCTCACTTGACTCTCGACATTCCCACACTTAGGGGAGCCCTTAGGTGCCAGGAAGCTCTTAGCATCTGACTTCATCCACTCAACCACATACCTTGGCGGTTCATCTATGCCGTTGCATGGTTAGTGGTTCACTCCTTTTTATTGTTCAGTATACCATTGTATGAACCTGCCACTGTTTTTTTTTTACAATGTATTTATTTCTCCCCACCCCCTTGTTGTTTGAGCTAGCTGTCTGCTCTCTGCATCTGTTTGTTGTGTGCTTTTTGTGTCTGCTTGTCTTCTTTTTTAGGAGGCACTGGGAACCGAACCTGGGACCTCCCATGTGGGAGGGAGGCCCCCAATAGCTTGAGCCACCTCTGCTCCCTGCTTGTTGTGTCTCTCGCTCTGTTTCCTCATTATGTCTCCTTGTTGTGTCACCCTGTTGCATCATCTTTTTGTGCCATCTCACCACACCAGCCTGTCACTTCGACTTGCTGTCTTGCTTGTCTTCTTTTAGGAGGCACCAGGAACTGAATCTGGGACTTCCTATGTGGTAGGCAGGCACCCAAATTCTTGAGCACATCTGCTTCCCTGGACCTGGCACTATTAATTTATCCATTCTTTTGTTGATGAACATTTGGGTTGTTTCCAGGTTTTAGCTACTGTGAATAATGCTGCTACAAACCTTCTTGTCCATTCTGAATAATGCTGCTGTAAGTATCTTGTGCATGTCTTTGGTGGATATATCAACTCCTCTGTCTTAGGTGTGTTCCTTAGAGGGGAACTGCTGGGTCATAGCCTATGAATATGTATGGTTTTAGTAGGGATTGCCAACAGTTTTGCAAAGTGTCTGAACACATTTACATTCCCACCAACAAAGTACACCCTAACCTTGACAACATTTGGTATTGTAAGTCTTCTGAATTTCACCCATTCTGGTGGTGGCGCATACTTTTTCCAGGACCTTTTATCTAATTTAATTTTTTTCTTTGTAGCAAAATTTTCGTTTTTATATTGGTGTTTTAAAAATGACCTGCCATGATAATTTCTTCCAATTCTTTAATGTCAGCATATTTACCTCCTTCTACCTTTGAGATAGATATGAAAATACTTTTTTACAAGTTTTTTTAATAGGGCTTTTTGAGCCTAACTATTTCAACAATTGGGTTAAAGCTGTCTCCTCACAGGAGCATGAAAGGGGCAGCAGCAGAGGGGGCAAGGCAGGGCCTGAAGTCACTCTGGTGTGACCCTCAGCTCTGTCACTTAACCTCGTTGGCTTGGCGAGTTTACACGAGCTCTTGGTGACTCAGTTTCTTTCTCCACAAAACTGGGATAATAATAGAACATGATTTATGGGGCTGTTATTAGGATGAAATAAGTTATTGCACAGAGTTAATACTCATTAAATATTAGCTCTTATTGTCACCTGGTTTCCCCAATGATTTTATTAAAAAATAATTTCCTTCCATATTGTTTTCTTATTCCTTGTTAGTCCTAGTACTAGCTCCAGGAAGTTAATGCATATATCTGGACTCTAGGCTTTATTTTATTTTATTTTTTTCTGCTACTTAGCAAGTATTATTCAATTTTATTGATAGTTATTTTGATAATATATTTTATAATGATCTGAGAATTTAAGCTCTCCTGATTCAGCTTTATTTTCCTTCCCTAATGCAGTACTCTTGTCTATTTATTTTCCACATGGATATTTTAGCAAAATTCCTGTGGGGTTTTTAACTGCTTTTGAATTCTATCTATAATTAGCCACAGGAGCTTTCTGATCTTCCCAGCCAGAAAGGCCCAATACCCAATTTTCCAATAATCCCTTTGTTTCTCTCACAGGAATATTTACTCTTCTTTCAATGGATTTGGAAATTACCACACCATAATAATTTCCAAATATAACCTTTAAAACTTCTGTGACTGAGATTTCCTCATTCACTATGTTTTCTGCATATCCCTAGTATATTATTACAACGTGATTGATTTGGGGAGATTTATTTTACAGCACGTCAGTTTTGTGCACTCAATTTTTCTTTACTAGTTTCCTGTTTGAGGAGGGAAGACAGCCAAGCACAGTGGGGAGAATGTGCGCTTTGGAGCAGCAGAACTGGCTGTAAAGCCCACTCTTTCCTCTCACGGCCTGTGTGTGAGACTTTGGGCAAGTGGCCCACCTGCCATGAGCCTTTGGGGTCTGCATGGTGAGGGCAGGGTCACAAGAGCTGGGCTCTTTTTATCAGACTTTGAGCTAGAGCTCCAGACCTTCTTTCTTAAAAATTACACAAGCCAGATTGGCATTCTGGAAACATGTCGTTAGCAAATGTGATTAATCAACATAATAAACCATTCATTACACATCAATACAGTGTAATGCTCAAAGCCACTCATAAATGTCTAGTTACACACATTTACATCCCCTGATATGTCATAAAGAAAATCATATTTACTCATTTCACATGTTAGAGAGTCACCCCACATACACTTCTTGGGTTGGAGAGAAGGTCAGCCTTTCACAATCTGTGCTGCTGGGAAAAGAGCAGGTGAGAGAAATGAGAGGCCAAAGCTCCAGTGTAGAATCATCTTATTTATAACATAGCAAAATCAACAGGCCGTCCTTGCAATCATTATTTGATTTAGTATTCATAGCAGCCTGTGAAGTAAGAATTATTCCCATTTCCCTGGTAGGAAAACTGAGGTTTAGTGAGGCCAGAGAGAGAGAAGCACGGCTTTGTTCGCTGTTGATGAGCAAGGCTCTCTCTCTGAGGCAGAATGGCTGCTAGACACCTTCTCTATCCCTTTTCCCTAAAAAATCTGCAGAACCTTGTATTCTGGGAGAGTGTCGCTGGACTTTCAGCACAGAGGGGCGGCACGATTCCAGGCTGCCCTGTACACCTGTGCTTCAGTTTGCCAGCCTGTGACTGCAAATGCCACAGACTGGTTTAGCATAAATAACAAGCATTTGTTGGCTCGCAGTTTTGCGGCTACAGAAGTCCAACTCAGGGTGTGGACAAGACCTTTCCCCTGAAGACTGGCGCTCGTGCTGCCCGGCTGCCGGCCTCGGGGTCCCTCGGCGTGCCTCAGCCCCCCGCCCGCGTGGCGAGCTCCCTCTCCTCGCTTCTGCTCTTTGGGTTTCCTCTGATTTCTGGCTTCTCCCCGTGGCCTTTCCCAACTTCTGGCTTCTGCTTTTTCTTTTTTTGTTTCTAAGGCTTCTGGTAATGTGGGTTAAGACCCACCCTCGTTCAGCTGGGCCACATCTTATCTAAAGACAACTTCCGGAAGTCTTATTTACATGGGGCCACACCCACAAGAAGGTGCTTTAAGATTAAGAACATCTTGGGAAATGGACGTGTAGCTCAAGTTGTTGAGCGCCTGCTTCCCATGCACGAGGTCCTGGGTTCAATCTCTGGCACCTCTGAAGAAACAAAACAAAGACCGTTCCTGTGTTGGGGTATGGGATTCACCCACCACAACCCACCATGAGAAAAACAAAAAAGTGCTTACTGCAGAGGAGCTGCTCAGATCACGGCAAGCGGGTGGAGGTCAAGGTGTGGAGTTTCTTGTTAGTAATATTTCTGTATTTTAGCTCTATGTTGTTGACACATCCAACAGTTACATAGGGTAAACCCATTAAAAGCTGTTACCTGCTATTCAATAAAATGGTTATAATTCATTAGGCTTCTAAACTTAAAAATCAAACCTCTGACAAAGCTTAAAATTCGAGGGCGGCATTCTGGAGGCTTTTTAGGAATGAGTAAGTGGGTGCTGCATGGAGCTGTGGGGAAGCCTCTGCCCGACTTGCTCACTGCAGCGTCCTGAGCCCCAGCACAATGCTGGCACGAGGTATGTGCTCAGTTAGCATCTGTTGAAAAACCACCCATAAAGAACTAACCCCAAAATGTGCAAGGACCAAGGACCTTCCCTGCTGCTGCCTCCCAACCCTCGTCCTGCAAGGGCATCTATGAAACACAGCAACATTATACTCAATGGTGAAAGCTAAAAGCTTTCCCCTAAAATCAGGAACAAGACAAGGATGTCTACTCTAGCCACTTCTATTCAACATTGTCCCGGAGATTCTAGCCAGGTAAATGAGACAAGAAAAAGAAATAAAAGGCATCCAATGGAAAGCAAGAAGTAAAACTCTTTTTTCAGGTGACATGATCTTGTATCTAGAAAAACTTAAGGAATCCGCAGCAAAACAAAACAAACCATAAGTGCTAGTAGCTGGGTTCGGCAGGTTTCTGGATGAAAGAGCACTAAAAAAATGAATTGTTTCTCTATACTCGTTAAATGAATAATCCAAAAATGAAATTAATGAAAAAGTTCCATTTAGAATAGCATCAAAGAATAAAATAGTTAGGAATCAATTTAGTCAGTAATGTGAAAGACTTGAACACTGAAAACTACAAAATATATGCACAAGGAATTAAAGAAGACCTAAATCCATGGAAAGAGATCTTCATGGATTGGAAGATATAATATTGTTAGGATGGCAATACTCCCCAGGCTGATGTACAGATTTAATACAATCCATACCAAAATCTCAACTTCTTTTGTTCCAGAAATTAATACACTGACCTTCAATTCAAATGGAATGGAGTGGGTGTAGCTCAGTGGTTGAACACCTACTTCACATGTATGAGGTCCTGGGTTCAATCTTGGAAAAGAAGAATAGAGTTTAAAGACTATTACTTCTTAATTTCAAAACTTAACTTCAAAGCTATAGTTATCCAGACAGTGGGGTGCTGGCATTGGATAGATATATAGATCAAAGGAATAGAATGGGAAGTCTAGAAATAAATTCCTACATTCATGGTCAGTTGATTTTTGACAAGGGTGCCAAGATAATTCATTAAGGAAAAGAATAGTCTTTTCAACAAATGGTGCTGAGACAGATGGATATCCACATGAAAAGGAATGAAGGTGAACCCCTACCTCATACCATATACATTGACCCAAAATGGGCCAATGACCTAAATGTAAGAGATAAAACAATAAAACTCTTAGCAGAAAACACAAGAGTAACTCTACATGACCCTGGGTTAGGTAGGCAATGGCTTTTTAAATATGACATCCAAAGAAAAAGTCACAAAAGAAAAAAGATAAATTTGGACATCATCGAAATTAAAAATGGTTTCACTTCAAACCATGCCATCAAGAAAGTGAACAGGGGAAATGGACTTTGGCCCAGTGGTTAGGGCGTCCGTCTACCATATGGGAGGTCCGCGGTTCAAACCCCAGGCCTCCTTGACCCGTGTGGAGCTGGCCATGCGCAGTGCTGATGCGCGCAAGGAGTGCCGTGCCACGCAAGGGTGTCCCCCGCGTGGGGGAGCCCCACACGCAAGGAGTGCGCCTGTGAGGAAAGCCGCCCAGCGTGAAAAGAAAGTACAGCCTGCCCAGGAATGGCGCCGCCCACACTTCCCGTGCCGCTGACGACAACAGAAGCGGACAAAAAAGCAGACAAAGAAACAAGATGCAGCAAATAGACACCAAGAACAGACAACCAGGGGAGGGGGGGAAATTAAATAAATAAATAAAAATCTTTAAAAAAAAAAAAAGAAAGTGAACAGATGGGAAGCGGATGTGACTCAAGTGATAGAGCTTCTGCCTACCATATGGGATAACCTGGGTTTGGTCCCTGGAACCTCTTGGTGAAAAAAAAAGAAGAGAAAGCATGCCCGCGTGGCAAGCCAGTGCCCATGTGAGTCCTGTGTGGTGAGCCAGTGCCCACATGAGTGCCTGCATGAGTGAGTCACACAGCAAGATGATGACACATCAGAAGAGAGACAAGGGGAGAGTCAAGGTGAAGCACAGCAGAAACGAGGAACTGAGGTGGCACAATTGACAGAGAACCTCTCTCCCCATCAGAGGTCTCCAGGATCAAATCCTGGTGAATCCTAGAGGAGAGAAAATGAGAAGAGAAGACAACACAGACAGCAAAACACAGCAGGGTGGGAGGATGGGAAGGAAGGAAGGAAGGAAGGAAGGAAGGAAGGAAGGGAGGGAGGGAGGGAGGGAGGAAGGAAGGGAGGGAGGGAGGGAGGGAGGGAGGGAGGGAGGGAACAGAAAATATACAAAGTAGAATACAATATTTGCTAATTATGTATCTTTTAAAGGATTTGTTTCTAGAATATGTTAAGAACTCCTACAACTCAACAATAAAAAGTCAAATTACTCTCTTTAAAAATGGGCAAATGATCTAAATAGATATTTATCAAAAGGAAATATACAAATGGTTAAAAGCAAATGAAAATATCCTCAATTTCTTCAGTCCTTAGGGAAATGCAAATTGAATCAGAATGAGATTTGACTTCACACAACCAGGATGGCTATAATTAAAAAGATAGAAAATAACAAATATGGGTGAGAATGTAGAGAAAATGGAACCTTCATACACTGCTAGTAGAAATGTAAAATGTAAAACAGGGGAAGAGAGTTTAGAGAGAGACTATAGTAGGTATGGGGCTTCTTTTGGGAGACACAGAAATATCCTGGAATTAGACAGTGGTAATCGTTGCCCATCCTTGTGAATATACTAAAAACCACTGAATTGTATACTTTAAAAGGGTGATTCTTATGCTATGAGAATTATAGCTCAAATTAAAAATAAAAAAGCTATCGAATTTTTATACATCAGATATATACTGATTTATATATATATATATATATATCAGATTTATACTGATAGAAAATCTATATTGTTTACAATAACAGGAAAAACAAATGTATAAGAATAAATCTAACAAAAGATATGCAACGTATTTTTAGAAAAAAGCTTTTAAATTATTGAAACACATGAAAAATTACCTAAATAATGGATAGAAGCATAAAGTTCGTGCATAGAAAATGTCAATATTGTAAATATGATATTGTAAAGATGCTAATTTCTCTGAATTGATCTACAAATACTCAATGCCATTCCAATCAAAATCCCAACACGCTTTTTCAAGGCATTTAACAAGCTGATTCTACCATTTTATGTAAGAGAAAAGAGCTAATAATATCCAAATAATTTCTAAAGAAAAAAAATGCGTAAGGTCTGTCATATCAAATCCACAGGGAAAAAATGAAATTGGACCCCTATCTAACACAAAGACCAATTTCTGATGAATTAAAGACTTAAATGTAAAGGGAAAATTTTACTACTCATCGGAGAAAATATAGGACAATATCTTTATGCCCTAAGTGTAAGGAAGAATTTCTTAAACAAGTTTCTCAAAGTACTAATTACAAATGAACAGATTGGTAAATGCAACCACATTAAATGACAAACCCTTCCTTTGCTCACTGACCATACAAGGCAGCATCCTGGATTGGAGCTTGAGGCCAAAAAAGGACATTGGGGAAAAGCTGGTGAAACCGGTTCTTGTTAAGGTGCCTGTGTCGCCTTCCTGACTTTGGCAAATGCACTGCGGTAGTGTAAGGCGTCAGTATTAGAGGAACTGAGGAGTGTGCAGGACACCCAGGGATTCTCTTTATTATCTTTGCAACTTTTCTGTAATTCTAATTATTCCAAAATAAAAAGTTTATTTAAAAAAAAAAGACAATTCCCAAACTGGGAAAATATTTTGACAACATGTAATCAGCGAAGGATTGATTTCCAGAACGCCTCTGCTTCTAAGGACTCAGGCCCGCCCTGACTCAGCGTGGCCTCCCTTAGCTCATGGCTGGTTGATGGTCCTGTGGACAGGTGAGTGGGGGCCAGGACTTGAACACGGCCTTTGGGGGACCTCGTTCTCCGCAGCCCGCTGTTCACTCAGCTGCAGGGCGAGGAGCCTCCCTTCCGAGGCCAGCGGTGCCTGCCAGGTGTGCAGCCTCAGGCGTGGTTTAGAGGCTGAGGCCCTCGGTTGAGAAGGTGTGTGTGTGAAAAATGAACAAATGCAAGATGCTCAGAATCTGCAAGAGTGAGAGATCAGCCGTGACATGGGCCTGCCCTTAGCTGAGACAGGGCGTGCCCTTGGGGTCAGCACTGAGCCCCCTCCCTGGGAGCGGGACCAGCCCCCCCACTTCTGCTGAATGGGCTGCCTGCTAACACCCCAAATCTCCTTTCCTTGAGAGGACACCATTCTCCCCCAAGCAAATGGTTTTTATTTTTTGTAATTTCTTGTAATGTTGGATATAATCAGTTTATACGATAAAGAAAACAATGAAACAAAAAATTGAAATAAAGGAAACAATGTTATAAAACAAGTGAGGGATGCTTTGAAACTCTAGGAGATTTCTGCAGGAAGTAGCAGCGTCTCAAATTGGGGCCACCTGAGTTGCTGACGGGCACAGGGCCGTTGGAGGGGAGCCAGGGCTCGGGAGGAAGGGGGTTCAGTGTGAGATGAGTGGAGTCTGGGGGGAGAGGAGGATGTTCAAGGGGCCGGGTGGGGGGCAGCCCGAGACAGGCGGGCGGCTGCGGGTGCAGACACACTAAGCCACAGAGAGGCCCTGGTGCTCTCCTGGGTCCCCCAAGGACTGTTGCCCTTCACACGGGGGAACCTCTCGGACGTGAGCAAGTGAGCCCACGCACCCCAGTTGGCGCCGGAGCCCCAGGATTTCAGCCAGGTCATCCCCACGTCCAACCTCTAGCATGTATTTTCAGTTAAGGTTAAAACACCTGGAAGTCAGAAATGGGATTGATCTTATGATATGTAAAAAACGGAAAAATTAATTCAGGTATACCACATAACGTTAAACCGCCCAAGTGGTGAACCCAAGTCATGGCGCCGCCATCCAGGCCTGGGAGCAAAATACTAACAGGGCCCCAGGAGCCCTTTCCCGTAGGGCCCCTCCAGTCTCCACTTCTTGACGTTTTAGAAAATGGTTAGTGCAAAACAGAGTGAGTCGGGAGGCTCCCAGGACACACGTTCGCTCGTCTCTGTGATGGTTGTTTGGTTTCCCACCATCCAGGAGCAGACATGCCTGAGCTAGGCCCCGAGACCTAGAGCCGCCAGGAGCCTCACTGCGTTTTCCAGGGGCGGCACCTGCCGTGGAGATGTGCATTAGTGACGACGAGGCTTCCTGTGTATCTGTTTCAAGACTTGCCGCGCTGAAAGTATGAATGAATGAAGTCTGTGAAAGAAAGCTCTGAGTTCTAATGTTTTTTCTTATTAATGTATTGCTCCTTTTTTCCTATTTCGTCGTTAACTAGGGGCCTGGAATGGGCTGCGCTCTCTTGCCATCATTCCAAGAATAAGGTCCTGGGAAAAGTTGTGGCTTGATGTTGTCTATGTCATTTGCTTAAGCATCTCCACTGGGTCAGCGATCATCTGCTAGAAACATTTTGGAATCTGCTTTCTCCAGTTTCTGCAAGATCCATGTGAATTTGTCTTGCTCTGTGGCGGGTGTGGATCATAGAGGCATTTTCCCCTCTCTGGCCCTCCGAGCAAATCTCAGTGCTCTTTTGATTTTATGAGTAGAGCTTGAAGACCATCTGGCTCCAAAAGTCTCCAAACGTGAAACTCCAAAGCCCTGGCCAGTTGTCCTGGTTGCACATTGCCGCCTCACAGTGCACAGCCTTGGGGTTGCGTGGTGAGTGGGGTTTCTTTCCTCCGGTGCCACTACCTCCCTGAGAGCTTCATGCCCCAAACCTCTACCACGTCATCCTACCTGGTTTGCCTTCTCTTTCTATTCCTGGAGTTTTATCTTACCCAAGAGTCCCCAGCCAGGCTGACTCACTGCTACGATAACTGAAATTCTCATGATTGCCAGAAAGGAATGTAGGAACTGGCTCAAGTCTCACCCACATATGGGAGTGACGGTCCTAACTGATATATCTGGGTCCCTCTCTGGGATGGGTGGGACCGAGCTGTATTTACTCTTCTACCTTCCTGCCATTCCCAGTCGAGGGCTCGGACCTGTCAGTTTGGAGTTGGCCAAGCGCCTCGCCTCCGACCCCTCTGACAGGCGAAACCTGCTGTGCGCAGAGCAGCTGTGCCCACGGTCCACAGCCCGAGCTGCCAAGGCAGGGCTGAGCTGTTGACCGTCATCACCAGGGCAAGGCTGCCAGCACGACCGCGGAGCTGTGGGTGGGGTGACACACCAGGCCTCCCCTTGCCTCTGGCTTAGCATCGTGGCAGGGCTGCCTGATGCGGACACGTGTGTGGGACGATGTGGGCAAGGAACTAGGGAGTCCGGCCCTGGAGAGAAGCCCCTGTGTGGTTGGTCAGGCTGGGCCAGAGGCAGTTCCAAAGGCTTGAACTGGCAGGGTTCACGGCGGAGCAGTGCCCTCCCACCAGTCGGGGCGCACCGCCAGGGCACTGCAGCCTCTGGAGGGAGTTGCAGTCACGGACTCAGGCCCCGGCCACCCACGCTCTTGCCCATCTCTGCGTACACAACGCGAGACCTTCCGCAGGTGCCTCTGCTGAGACCTCTTCATGGGGGGGGGGGTCTACCCCGAAGACACTTTCCCCACCCTGACTCAGTCCACAGTACCTGACTCAGGACCTTTCCACTAGACCCCAATTCCCAACCCCCAGGTCCCAAGGCCAAAAGCCTGCAGGAGCCTTTTGTTTAGGGCTCTCTGGGCAGGGGGACGTACCCCACCTCTGTGCTGACCCTTACCCGGTGGTCTTGGTCCATGGCAAAATGGAAGAAGGGGCTTTCGCACCTTTGCTCGTTTACCCTCTTATACTCCTGCAGCAGGTGACTAAAACGCTCCACTGTTCCTGCTCTTTTGGCTTTGGTCGTCTCAATAGGCTACGTCAACACCCGGCAGCTCAGTTTAGCTCCTTCAGCTCAGCTCAGCTCAGTTCTTGACAAGAACAAGCACAGATTACAATAAAAGTAATTCCTTAAATCTCTATACTTCTTTTTCGTTTGCAGAGTAAGTTCGCCTTTGTATTAGCAACCCAGCTGCTAAAACAAATACCCTGCAGTGGGTTGACGTCAAGATAGGAATGCACTGGCTCACGGTTTCCGAGGCCTGGAAGGCTGCTTCCCCCAGGTTGCCCTATCTCCTGGCTGGCTGGCCGTCTTTGGAGTTTCTGGCTTTTCTATCACACGGCAGTGCCCAAGGGGCATCTTCCTTCTCTTCCAGGCTCCACTGACTTCCTGGCTTCTGGCTGCCCCCTGGGGCTTTTCTTTCCATGTCTGATTTCCTTTGTTTGTAAAGACTTAGCCCTGTGGGATGAAGGCCGGGTTCAGTGTGGGCACACCTTGACCTAGAACACCTCCCCAGGCCTATTTACAAATGGGTTCACGTGCCCAGGGCCAGGGCTGGGACCTGAGCAGACCTCGTTCAATCCCCAACAACATTCATCATCTCCTGTTAATTTTCCATTTTACTTTGTGAGGTTGGAAAGGCTGCTAGTATTATCCCATTGTACAGACCAAGACACTGAGGTTCAGAGAGGTCAGCAGCTTTGCCCAAGGTCCACAGCTCGTAAGGGCTAACCCTGAAATGTATTAAAGTGTCTGAGTCCAAGTTCAGTGCTCCCTGAACTCTACCAGGGACCCAGTGGGGAGGAGGCCAAGGAAATCTGAATTCCCTCAGGTGAAATGAACGGTTCCCTTGGTGTCTGACCTCAAGCGAACCCTCAGCCTCATCTCTGGGGAACAGCTGCTCCCCGTGTTGCCGTGTCTTTGAAAGGTGCTCCCACGTGGCCAGGATGCAAACGTGTCTCAGGGATGGGCCCCCGCTTGGGCACCTCTCTCATCCAGGACTTTTGTGGTTCCTGATACCTTTGCAGGGACACTCGGGACTTGAGTGTTGGGGAAGTCTCGGGGAAGGCCTTGAATTTCCCCCCTCCTGTGGAGGCCTGGCAGAGTGGGTGCTCCACGGAGGTCTCAGGCGTGGGCTGGGGGGCCCTCCTGGTAGCCCGTGTGCACGTCTCTTACCAATGCCAACTTGGTAGCTTGAAGTGGGCCATGGCGGAAGCATTTACACCACGAGAGCTGACAGCACACGAGGCCGGGCGTCCCCTCTCCCCACTGCAGCCAGAGGAATGCAAACAGGGGGACTGACAGGAGGCCAGGAAGCTGCACCTCGGCTTGCTTTTTTAAGTAAGGTGTGGACATGGAAGCGGTCCACGGGGAGATGCGTCGTGTTCAGAAGGCGGGGTTCTGCCAAGTAACAGAAGGCACGTCGGCTTGAGAGAGGAGGCTCATTGGCAGGCTGCGACAAGACACCCACTGCCTGTGTGGCCGCCCCGAGCCCTGGACCGGGGAGTTGGGGCCGCAGGCGGTGCGAAAGCAGGGCAGGCTCGCGGTGGACTCCCGAGACAACGCCACA
Organism: Dasypus novemcinctus; assembly: GCF_030445035.2. Classification (NCBI taxonomy): domain Eukaryota; kingdom Metazoa; phylum Chordata; class Mammalia; order Cingulata; family Dasypodidae; genus Dasypus; species Dasypus novemcinctus. Next base: position 11,546,821 of record NC_080687.1, on the reverse strand, counting down.
GGCAGGCCAGGCAGCTGACGCTCCACCCAAAGGAGATCCTGTTGCATCTGCGGCTCACCACGCTCTGCAGTCTTTGGCTCATGGGTGCCATTAGCTGGTCAGGCTCAGTGTGTAGGGAACGAGGCCACGCAAGGTGCAGCGTAGCTCCACGTTCTGTTCTTTCTCATCTCTGCTCCATGCTTCCGCTTGGTTCACATGGACCTTCTTCTTGGGTTCCCTCCTGAGCAACAGCAACCCATGATGCCAATCCAAGAGCAGGAAGGAGGCTCCTGTGACCAGCCCACCTGGGAAGGGCATGACGAGAGCCATGGCGGCTTTCCCTCGGGGGAACGTTCCAAGGCTCTGCTGATCCCACAAGCCACTCTGTGAAGGCACTGATGGATCTCAGATGGGAGAGGTTAAGTAAGTCCCCAAGCTCACCCAGGTAGTAAGGGGCAGGTAAGGTTTCAAACCCAGGTCAGCCCAGCTCCAAGGCTCCACTCCATGGGCCAGAGCCAGCAGGCTCAGCAACAGGCACCAGACACCCAGAGGCCGGGGTCCCTGGCCTGGCAGAAGCCTCATCTTTAGTGCCCTTAGTTTCTTTTACCACTTGTGCCTTGTCTAATCTAATTTTGAAATTACGCCTTTACGCCTAGACCCCATCACAATGAAATTCTGGAAACATGTGTAGTTTGGATTTGGCAAGAATTGGAGTCAAAACGGTGTGACTGCGGGCAAAGTGTTTCTAAGGTCCCTTCCCAGCATCCACGCTAGGGGACCAGATGGCCAGGCAGGGACGTAGGAGCAGGGGTGGGAGGTGTCACGCGATGGGGAAAAGGACAAGACACCCTATCCTGAGCCGAGGCTCCGTTCCTGGCATCTACACAGAGCTGGGCCTTGGAATGAGAGCCACTCATCTTGCTCAACTTCACACTGTCTACATTGGACAAATTACTTTACCTTAATTTCTACATCACAAAATGGGGAGGATAGTACTTTGTAGCATTGCTTGTCGTGAGGATTGAATGACACAATTCGTTTTAATTTCCACAAGTTCCCTTTCACATCCTTCTTGGGCACAGTGTGACTTGCTTTGGCATTTTTGCCCTCTTTGAGTATACCCTGTACATTTCTTTCAGTTTGACTTTACTTTTGAGACACATGTAATTCATGTTCCCTGAAAAACTGATAAAACATCCAGAAGTCAACCAAAATCGCCCATGAGATTAATGACCAGAAGTAACCTCTGTTAACACTTTGAAACATCCTTCCAGACTTTTTTTAAACATGCATCTGCACATATACTCACATGCACACTGTTTTTAAAAACATTTTTACAATTGGCACAATGTTTGTAACCTAGTTTTTCCTCACTAAGTTCTTTCCATATCAGTGAATATACTTCTATGATAGTGTTTTTTAGACTTCACTTTTTTAAACTGAAATGAGGGTCCCTGAGAACACTCTGGGCCACCCATCCCTTACTTGGTGCCATAGCCCGCTCTCCCAGCCTTTTCTCATCCACTAGGCGGCCACACTTGGTCAGGGGGCTGCAGGGCCACGTGGCAAGGGCACCTTTGCCCCTGTCCTTGACCTCCTCACGGGGCCCTCAGCAGGCTTCGCTTTGCTCTGGAGTCAGGAGACCGGGTTCCACTTTAACCTCTGCCCCTTAGCAGCTCAGTATCTGCGGGAACGCTCCACCTCCCCGAGCTTGAGTTTCGTCATTGTCCTATAAGGAGGCGGCCTTTGGACGGCCTTTACCTGAGTCCAGTCTTCTCAGGGCACACGCTGATGGAGGTATGGTTAACCATTTGTGAAATAGTTCAGTTTTTATTCCAGAGAAAGCACCTACAGTATAATGTGCATCCGAGAAAGGTTTGCATCGTCTGAATTATTTTCCCATTTGAAACCCAGAATCTCACTCAAATGGCTTTCCAACCCATATTGTACTGAAGTATCCTGTTTGTTCCATTAACTATTCACAGAGTCAACTGGGGAACTGTTGTTATTAATTTCAATGGAAAGCTAAAATGCAGTTCATTTTCTATAATTGCAGGCCCACAGTCTAAAGAGCCCGCAAAAGCTTTTAATCTGAGGCATTTTTAGAGGAGTATGATCAGAATTACATTGAACATCTTTTGAAGGCACATAATTATCAAAAGCTCCACAACATTGACATTCAAAGAGCCCATACCATCGACGCTAAACTCACACGCAGCGCACAAGCCAAATGGCCGGCTCGGCACTCGCCCACGGGGAGGGCCCACGGTGTTTGCACAACTTGCTTTTCTGTTTTATTCCAACTGTGTAAGGTCTTTTTTTTTTTTTAAGATTTATTTTTTATTTCTCTCTCTCCCCTTCCCCGCCCCCCAAGTTGTCTGCTCTCTGTGTCCATTCGTTGTGTGTTCTTCTGTGACTACTTCTATCCTTATCAGTGGCACTGGGAATCTGTGTTTCTTTTTGTTGCATCATCTTGTTGCATCAGCTCTCTGCGTGTGCGGTGCCACTCCTGGGCAGGCTGCACTTTCTTTCATGCTGGGTGGCTCTCCTTACAGGGCGCACTCCTTGAGCGTGGGGCTCCCCTACGCAGGGACCCCCCTGCAAGGCACAGCACTCCTTGCGCTCATCAGCACTGCATGTGGGCCAACTCCACACGGGTCAAAGAGGCCCTGGGTTTGAACTCTGGACCTCCCATGTGGTAGGCAGATGCTCTATCCGTTGAGCCAATCCGCTTCCCTGCGTATAACTTATAAATGAGCACTCCTCTTTTGGGGGAGGAGTGTTCACCATTCTTTCCGAAGGGGCGTGCCATCTTACAGGTCTGAAGAGACCTGCTAGGACAAACAGGTGCGCTAGTGTCCTCTCTGGCCTCCCCTCTGGGCACACTTGCAGGATGTGTGGGTGCTGGCAGCCCTGCGCCCCTGGCCTTCCGTCCTGCCCCCTCCTTTGTGCTCTTGACAGGAGGGATAATTGGGTGCCTCCCTGGCATAAGTGCAGAATTCTCTCTGCAGTAGGGGAGGCTGGACATGTTAGAAGGGAGGAGGCTATTGGGGTCACAGATTTGAGCCTGGAGGAGGCAGAACCTGGAGGGTCCCAGGATGCGGTGTGTGTGTGGGGGGAGGACGGATCGGGGGAGGCATGGGAAGGGCAGGGCGGCCTCCCTGAGTCATTCTCAGTTGTCCCCACCACCAGCAAGGGCATGGCACCTTGGGAAACTATGAGGCGTGAGCCCTGGCTCTTGTTTTCAAGGAGCAGAGTCTGGTTGCAAAGGCAAGACTTCACGTGGGAAGAGGTTCAGAAAAATAAGAATAAAACAAAAACCCAACCTCAGAGGGCTTGGGTGGGCCTTCCCTGAGGCTGAGGAGGGAGCGCTCTCCAGCTGGGCGCGGGGGTGGGGGCTCGGGGAACGTCTGGGCGTGGTGAGGCTAGAGTGGCAGGGTCACAAACGGACAGAGAAGGGAGGATGGAAGTGAAGGTTTGGTTCTGGGCAACCAGGGGTGCCTATATCACTGGGAAAACACAGCCAGCCACTTGAACTTCAGCCCCGAACACCAGGTCCTCTGAAACCCCAGGCAAAACGCAACAGAAAAGAGCCATGGGGAAGGGATAAAAGAGACGAAGATGTGGTTAGAGGCAGTGGGTTTACAGGCTGGTAGAAGCAAGCTACAGAAAGAGCAAGATATGGTGAGGAAGAATGTGAAGGCACCGAGAAGAGCGAGATGGAGCCTGGAGAGGAGAAGTATCGGGGAGGGGACAGGCGGGTAGGAGAGCAGGCAGCGAAAACCAGAGTCAGGACTTCCCATGACGTCAGGGCGTTGTAGACCCTAACTGCACAAAACCCACTGGCTCCTGCAGTCTCTCATCATTCCTCCTTCGGCCACAGGGAGCGGGACTTGCGCGCCAAGCAGTGACTTAGATTCATGCCTGAGCGCGTGGAGTTTCCAGGCAGGGGCAGGGCAGAGGGTCTGCTCCTACTCTTGGCAGAATCCTCCCGACTCTGGCCAAGCACGCCAGCTTCCTTCAAGTCCTGTTGGTGCCATTCCCAGCCTCATTTGACCTGCTGGAGGGCCGCAGGGCCTGCCATGGCTGGGCGTTATTAGAAGGGGTACGCCTGTCAATGAGACATGGTATTTCTAAGAAGCCCTTTCCCGTCTGTACTTCTTGAAAATATAAAACCCCGTCTAGAAGATCATGTGAAAATAATTGTGCATTGGGGACAAGGCTGATCATGAAGTGTCAGGAAACAAACCTGCACGGGGGCAGAAATGACCTTCTTTCCAGGTGGCAGGAGCAGCTGGAGAGGTGCAGGCTCAGGCAGGATCTGGCCACTGGGGCAGTGTGTCCAGCTGTGCCTCGCTGCCTATCCATGGAAGATGGTGAGGGGAGAAGTACAACAAACGGGGGCACGGGCCAGATGGTGGAACAGAAGTGAAGGCAGGAGTAGAATTCAGAGTTGTGACTCCCCGGCCAGTGCTCACACACAACATCAAAGGAATTGAGTGCTCACCTAGCACGGGATCTGGTGTGGGCCCTCAGTTTGAATGTGGCACAGAATATAGCACAGTGGGGTCCCGGTCCTCGGACCTTGGGACATTACCTAACCTCTCTGTGTGACTGTCTTCAGAACTAGGGCAATGCCAGCACTTAGTTGGAAGCTTGTTGTGAGGAATAAACGAGTAAACATATCCCAAGTGCTTAGAGCAATGCTCGGTACATCGTCGGCATTCAGTAAATGCCACCGCAAATTCACATAAGCACCGAGCCAAAGGAATCACTGTCAGGTTGAGAGGCTGCATTTCTGGAGTTCTCCCCATCTTTTCCTGAATTTCAAGGTCAAGTTCTCAATGTATGCAGTCTCCAAACCTTGAAATGCACTTGAGGTTTTCTGTCAAACATGTAACTTCAGAGCTGAGAGTAGCAACTGAGAAGAGGTCTCCGATGAAGGTCCTCTGTTGAGAAATTAAAATGGAAAAATAATAGCTCAGATAAAAGGGTGGGCTGAAATGAGCTTGCTTTGACACATCAACCCAAGAATGCGTGTCCCTTTCAAAGTCCAGGGTGAGAGTAAATCAGAACACCGATTTAGCGTAGTTTGTAATCTTGAAAGATTCCTACTCATGATTGGAACTTTTTAAAAAAATTTCTTTCTCTCCCCTCCTCCACCCCCCAGTTGTCTGCTCTCTGTCTGTTTGCTCGTGTTCTTCTGTGTCTGCTTGTGTTCTTGTCAGTGGTATGGGGAATCTGTGTCTCTTTTTGTTGTGTCATCCTGTTGTGTCAGCTCTCCATGTGTGCGGTGCCACTCCTAGGTGGGCTGCACATTTTTCGTGCTGGGGGGCTCTCCTTATGGGGCGCACTCCTTGTGCATGGGGCTCCCCTACGCGGGGTATACCCCTGCGTGGCATGGCACTCATTGTGCGCATCAGCTGCGCGTGGGCCAGCTCCACACGGGTCAGGAGGCCCCAGGTTTGAACCCTGAACCTCCCATGTGGTAGGCGGATGCTCTATCTGTTGAGCCAAATCCGTTTCCCAGGATTAGAACTTTAACTCCTGGCCTCTGCAAAGGTCTAAGAGAATACAGGAAAACTTACTTTTCATCTACTTGGTCACACACATTGTGAACTCCCCAAAGAAAAGGGCTGGCTCACTCATTTCTATGTTTGTTGAATGAATACTGAACGTGGCAAAGTAATCCTTGGTGAGGAAGGCAGATGCGAGAACTGGTGGAAAGCAGTTCTCACCTCATCTTCGGAAAGTGCAGTGCCATCAGAAAGCTCCTGATGAGATGTGCAGTCCCGCAGCGGGCATCCCATAGGGAAAGGGGCTGGGGGGTTCAGGTTTCTGCTGGCCATTTTTTCACTTGCCAGTGGTGTGCAAATGAATAAGTCACTTAACTTAAACCTCAGTTTTCTTCATTTATCAAATGACTGTAATCTGCACTAAACCATACTGCCTAAGGTTACTGTGAGAATGACAACTTCGTAAACAATGCAAAAAGCACAAAAGCAGAACTGCTCAGTGTTAAACAAATGTATGAGGTCATTATGTTAGCCTTTTGTTACCTGCACTTCTTGATCATGTACAGCAGCTAAAATAAGGAAATCAGCCTAGAAAATTATGCCAAAATAGGAAAGCAGAAATAAACGACATTCTTGCATAGACTCACAGACTGATTCTATCAATTTCAAACTAGAGGGGTCTGGTCTGGCTTGAGATGGCCTTTTGTCTCACTTCCAGACTTTTTGGTTTCTTTTGTTTCTATTAGGAAAAATTTCAAATATTCCCTTACCCCTTGCTGTTCCCTTACTCCCATTTTTTTTTGCTTTGTTCGCAGGAGTATTTGATGGCACATCCCAGACAGCATGTGCTTTCATCCACAAATACTTCAACCTTCTGCCCGCCTGCTTGAAAGCGGGCTTCTCTTCGGCATCTGCTCCTTAGCCCTTTGCCAGCCTACGTCCCAGCTCTGCCTCTCTGCTGCAGCCGTCCTCTTCAAACTCACCAAGGAGGTAAAGCCAGTTTGTAGTTCTCACCCCCAACTTCTCTGCAGCTTCTGACACTGTTTGCTGTCCCCTCCTTTAAAGGCAGTGCGCGGCGGGGGAACATCACGTGGTAGGCACAGCTCAGTGCGTGTGGGTGGCTCAGTACCGAGTGCCTGGAGGAGCTTCCAGCTCTGAGGGGGGCAGATTGCACCAGAGGGAGACACGACGGGAGTGAAGGCAGATGGAAGGGCAGGCGGGGGGTGAGAGGAGGCAAGCATGGGGCCAGGAGTCTGGGCAGCCGTGGCGCAGCCGGCACTTGGCTGGGCGTGGAGGGATGGGCAGGACGTGGCAGGGAGGGATCGGGCCAGAGAATCAGCAGGAAGGGCCTTCCGGGAAGAGCGGGCAGCAAGGCATGCCGGGAGGTCGAGATGCATGGCGTGAGGTCTGGGGACTGGAAGGCTCTCTTGTGTGATTCAGGTGCCTGAAGGAATTTGCTGATGAATGTGTCACATTTAGGAAGACACATCGTTTTGAGAATAAACCGAATTTTGAGTTCAGAGAGACTTCTAAAAGTGGTTTTAATAATTCACTTGCCGTGACATTTGGCCATTCCTCGGGGTGGGCGATTCTAGCCTTATCTCTTTGGGTCTACACAGAACTAGAGCTACTTCCCATGGAGCAGGATGCGTCAGCCACTTCATATGCAGTCTCTGAAACTTACAATGACTTGGCAAAGCATTGTTTTTCTCATTATACAGATGATAAAATGGAGGGCCAGGGAGGTTAAGTGAATTGCCCAAGGCCTTCTAGGCTAGTAAGTGGCAGGAGTCAAAGCTAGGTCTGTCTGGCCCATTCCACTGTGCTGTAAAGCTGGCCCTCCTCTACACGGGCCCCCTGCTTGTGCCAGCATACGTCAGTGCTTGTCTGTTACAGATTACAGGGGACAAAGGAGCGGAGGTGCAGCTGGCCTGCCTCAGCCCAGAGCCCCTCCTATCCACAGTCAGCCCACAGGGAGGGACCCCGACTGAAGGCACCGAAGATTAGCCTGCTGGCCGTGCCGCGCTCAGCACAGGCCCATTCGCCCTCTAGCGCATGTTCTGCCCCGCTGTCCCTCCTCTAAGAAGCTGCCCCTGACCTTCCCTCTCACACCATTCCTGGTTCCACTGCTTGTTCTTCATCTACCTGGCTTTACTTTCTTCCCAGCATTTATCACCACCTGAAATTACGGTATTTCTTTTCTTTGTTGTTTACCACGTACCCGCTGTAGAATGTAAGCTTGGAGATTGCAATGATTTTATCTGTCCTGGTAACCGATGGGTTGTGAGCCTCTAAAGAATGGCTGGCATCATACTAGTACTAAATATTTGTTGAATGAAAGAAAATGATCCATCAGGAAGTGTTCTGTGCCTTATGCATACCTGACATTCAGTTAATATTAAAGGTAACAGATGAAGAGGTATCCCCTCTCCCTGTTTCTACCTTATAATCTAGCTGGGATGAGGCAGAGATCAGAGCCAAAAGATTAATAAACAAGCAATCATGTATTAGCATTGGATGATCAATGGATGGAAGACAGAGGGAATGTGATTTTGGCCCAGAGAAAAGAACTTACGATTAGACTCCCCAACAGTGGAAAAGGCTGAAATGAAGTAGTGAGGTCCCTGTCAAAGGGAGCACTCATGCAAGAGTAAGATCATCGTATTAAGAAGTGAGTCCTATGTCAGAGAAACGGGAGAGGTCTTCCAAGGCTAAGGTCCTAGGATTTTAGTTCAATGGGGGAGAGACTGTACAAGGTTTGGAGGCCTGGATGATACTAGCACATCATAAATCCCTTTGGAATGAGAGCAGACAAGAGCTCATTTTCCTTAAACATTTACTAAATATCCACAGGGCGAGCTTTATATGCACAATCTCATATAGTGAGACACCTTAAGCGTCCACCACTCTCTGCAGGGCACCCACACATCTCAATGCAGGCTGGGACCCCAGGAGCAGGAGTCCGGGCCAAGGCCATCCAGAGGCCAGGCAAGGATCCTGCACTGTGACCTCCGAGGCCTGACAGGCCAGAGAGGGAAACAGGCACCGAGAGGAACTAATCTGCAAAACTGCTCTGTGAGCCCCTTCCCTGCAATGTTTGCGGCAGGAGCGGCTCGGGGTCTAAGCTTGCAAAGGAACACACCTCATGACCTTCTCTGCTTGTTCTAGAGTGGTTGGGTGTAAGAAGGCATCCCCCCAAACATCTAGGACAGGTAAAGAAAAATTTTACTTTTAACAGCTTCCCCTACCCCCACAACCTTGACAATGGACAACTGTTCTCTTCCACGAGAGTCTAAGCAATAGGTATGTCTCACTCACCTTTCTTGTGCTAGTGGGAGTCAGTTTTCAGGGATGACTGGAATAGCCCAACTTCCAAGCGCTATTCCAGGAGAAACAAAATCTGTACTGCAGGTGAGTGAGTTAATGGGGCTCAGATGGAAATCTCTAGGTGCCCCCCATAGGCAGCCGACGGGGGCTGCAGCCACCCTCTCCCCAGGGGAGGCGAGCTCTCTCCCATCTGCAGAGATGGCGTGGGAGCTCCAATGCTAGTCTTTCATTCCTGTACTTGATTAAAGATTTAGCATCTCTTACCCTAGGCACTTTATAGCTATTAGGCACTGTGCTTACATGTACAACTTCACTTCTAAAGAGCTTTTGTGTTGCCATAGAAATTAATTGGTGGTATAATTAAATGGAATAGATTTACAGTGTAAAACTGCAAGAGCTTTCTAATGAGGACCCTGAGGAGCTGAAACCTTTTCTTCAGCAGGCAGAGGAGAGACAAGAGAAAATGCTCAGTACAAGAATGCCTGTGGCCTGGGCAGCATTTGAATCTGCCCGTGTCATGTATACGTTTATCACTAATTGTGGATGAATGGAACAAAGTCTGAGTTATGAAGGATGAAATCAGGTGTTAGATAAAAGTGATCGAGGGCCTACCTCAGTACCTTGCACACACTCAGTGGGTGCTAGGTAAACTCTTAAGTGACTATATGAGAAAGAAACATATCAGTTGCTTTAACGTGCATGGCTATTTCTTAAGTACTTAAGTAAACTTGCTAAGTCTTATTTTAACATGCAGCTTAAAGACCCCACTTTCCATGCTTTTAATATGTTAAGGTACCCATTCTTAACATTAAGGGCCAAGTTAACTTTAATCCCATCTGTTTTAGCTTTCGAATTCCAAATCAGTTAAGTCTGCAGGAATGGAGCTTTCCTAACCTTTAGGCATAGATGAGTTGTATTACATATCCTTAGAAGCTGAAACCCAGGTTGTTCCTTTCAAATTTAATTTTAACCATCCATTTATCTGACTAAAGCTTCAAACATTTGAGGAATCAGAAAGCTACAGCCACTTTTAATGTACAAAAGAATGGAAACCAACCTCTGAAGTTACAGCAATAAAACCAGCAGACCCCGTGGTCTTTTAGACAGGAAAGAGCAATAGGGGAGACAGGAGAAGGAGTTAGTGGCTGGAAAACCTGCTCAAGTTGCAAAGGATCTTGAGAAAACAAACCCCTCTAAATTTGTTTTGCAAGACCCTTGGAAGAAGTGTCCAACTGGGGGATAATTTTCCTCTGAAAACATCTCTGGATTTAAAATATAAATTACATTTGCTCTAAAAAGGTTGCATTCAATGAATTTGGCAGGACTGCCTTTTTCCCACCGGAAAATGAAAAATTGCTTTAGTGACTCCCAAACAACTTGAAAACTGGCACCATGACGGTAATGCTATTGCTACATCTCAAGATTTTATGAATGCTTTGATTACAACTGGACTGCAACTTCAATTTCCAGATTGTCTGGGTCAAATGTTGCCACTAATCCTACTCTGCCTTCTGTTTTCCACGTGGTCTTTGTGGAATGTTCCTGCAATGTTCAGAACGATCACGAAATATACTTGTGTAGATTTTTCAGTATTTTACATAGTCCAGAAACTAAATCTAAAAAAAAAAACCTTGACTAAATGAAACAATTATAAGAAACCTGGGTGGAGCTAAAATACTGGTCACCATTTAGGGGATGGTTAGAGTTAAAGCAGTCTAAGATCCTTGTACTTTTCAAAGGACAACAGAGCTAATGAGCAACTTGAGACAGGAAGTTAAATATGCACAAAGGAAAATTTAAGGAACATTTAAGGATAATTAATAAATGGACCAAAATTGATCTATAATTCTAAAAACCAGTGGAAAAAAAAATAAAATGCAGAAAAGCAGGGTAAATTGAAAGGATAACATAAGATAGGGGACAAAAAATCCCAATAACCAAAACAATGTAATTGACTAAACTGACAGAGAAGAAATTACAAAAGTGCATAAAAAAGAATTTGCTTAAGTGTTATTTATATAGTGATCCACATTATAATGATAAACTTCAGTTGATCACATCATTACAGCTGAAAAGTAACAAATTGGGAGTACCTATTTGCTGCACATATAATCCACATCAAAATCTGAAAGACAGAATTTCTACAAATTCTTTAGCTGTAAAGAAACACAGTCCATTGAAAACGGGCTCTTCACCAGTAAAGATATCCGAAAGGCTAGTAAACACATTGCCAGGCTTCACCAGGAATTAGGGGAATGAGAAAAGAAACCATAATGAGGTACCATTTCACCACCTTAGCTTGATAAAACCAAATGTCAGCAAGAATGTGGACACCACAATCCTAGGGGAAATGTACCTGGGATACAACCACTTGGGGCATTAATTACCTTGCAAAGATGTACCAACCCTAAAACCTTGAAATGCTCCCCTTAGCATTTGCCTAGTCAGGTACCCCTGACACTATTATTTCTATTCTTCCTCTGATTTGATCCTACTGCTAGTGGTTTCTAACTGTGGCTGCACATTAAAATTACTGAAGGGCATGCTAAAGCAAACAAAAAAACAAGAAACAAACTTGGTCTCCAAGGCCTATCCCAGACCAATGAAATCGGCTTTCGTATTTTTAAACAGCTCCCCAACTGACTTTTAGTCGCAGAGAGGATTGGCTAAGAATCACTGCCTTGGAGAAGCTCTCCCTTGTGTACAAGGAGATTTGCTTCTGAATGGTCACAGTAGCATAACTTAAAATGGCGAGAAATGGCAATAACCTTAAACGCTCATTGACTGGGAATTAGATGTGGCTCAAGCAGTTGGGTGCCCTCCTACCACAGAGGAGGTTTTGGGTTCGATTTCTAGTGCCTCCTGAAGAAGAAGAGCAAGACAAAGAGCTGACACAACAAGATGATGCAGCGAGATGACACCAGGAGATAACATAAGAAGGAAACACAATGAGAGACACAACAAGCAAGGGTGGAGGTGGCTCAAGTGATTAGGTGCCTCCCTTCCACATGGGAAGTCCCAGGTTTTGTTCCCAGTGCCTTCTAAAAAGAAAACCAGCAAACACAGCAGACAGTGAGTGCAAACAACGGGAAGGGAGCTGGGGGGAGGGAAAGGGAAGGGAAAATAAATTAATCTTAAAAAAATGCCCACCAACTAATGCATGGATATAAAATTGTCATTGAGTATATAGCAGTGAAAATGCGTCCACTAGAGCTGCATTAATAAACATGAATGAATCTTGTTGGAGCAAAAGTTACAGAACAATACATTCATACAATAGCATTTGCATAACATTTAAAAAACATGCTGTTGGGAACTGAATCATGTCTCCTACAAAAGGCATGTTCCAGGTTCCAACCCCTGGTCTTGTGCACACGAACCCATTTGTAAATAGGACCTTGGAAGATGTGATTAGTTAAGGTACCTAAACTGAATGAGGATGGCTGAAGTCCTTACAAGCAAAGGAAATTGGACACAGAAAGAAAAGCCACAGGGAGCAGCCAGAAGCTAGAAGTCAGTGGACCACAGAAGAGAAAGATGTCGACATGTGCTCTGCCATGTGATGGAGGAACCCCAGACTGATGGCCAGCTGGAAGATACCGACCCCGTGAAGCAACGAGCCCTCCAGCCTCTGAAGCCATGAGCGAATAAATTCCGGTTGTTAAACTGACCCATTGTATGGTGTTTGTTTTAGCAGCTGGGAAACTATAAAACACATGCACAGCAATCTATATTTGAAGGATGTATAAATATGTAATATAAGTATCACAAGATGCATGGGAAGGCCAGAAAGAAGTAGATGTAGATGGAGACTGACCTTCTATTCAAGCTGTGTGGTGGGTATACAAGTATGCATTGTATTATATATCCTTTTTTTGCCTGAAAATTTTTCTTATAAACAAAGAGTGAAAAAGCCTAAAATGGAGACAATTTGTGGAGACAACTCTTTGAGGGAAATTTTACTATGAAATGGCAGAGTCAAAGGAGTTTTTCTTTTTTTTTTAAAAGAAATATGCTTGCCCAAAGAGGTCAGTATCAATTTTCCGAAGATGAAATTTGAGCCCTTGGTCCACGTAGGGATTCTAGGCAGAGAAACAGCACAACAGTAACATGTACGGTGACTGCCAAAATGTTTCTGTCTGGCGAAGCACCAAGCAAGCATTCGGTGTGGCTGTGTACGGAGTGGTAGTTTCTATATGGAACTAAGGAAGGATAGGAAATAAGGTGAGTGGGGTAGATGGGGCCAGATCATGAAGAGGCTTTTACACAATTTTGTGCTTATCCTGCAGACAATGTGGAACCATTGGAAATTTAAAGCAGGGCAAGAATATGATCAGAGTGATCACTGGGGTCAGGATTTAGGACAGTTACTCTGATGAAAGAATTTTATCAGAAATTCTTTTCTGTAGAATTGTGACTGAAAGATGGAGAGAAAAATATACAAAAGTAGGCAAATGTTGGGGAAAACGTATTTTGGTTTCGGATATGCTGAGCTTTAGGAAGCTTAAAGCAACAGGGCATTCTGTATATAGCCTGTGGGCACCACAGGCTTAGGGGTGGTTGGTAGGCAAAATTGCAAAATAGCAGTCAAAGAAAGCAAACTATAATAATATTTAGGTAGAAAGTGATCAGGGCTATAATGCAGATATAAAGGCCAATGAGATCTGTAATTCTCTTTAAAGTGGGGAGGAGGGAAGAGGCAGACAGAAATGATCTGTGAAGGGACAGTACTCAGATTACACCTGTACGTATGGGAAAATGTGAACTGCAGGGAAGGGAATTCATTGCAGTTAAAGTAAACAGACGAATACACGTGGAAGCAGGAAACAGCTGGGGAATCTGCTGGAGTAATGGATGGTAAATGGGACTGTGAAATCATTTAGAAAACTGAGCTGGGATCAGATTGTGGAAGACTTGGTTTGAACTTAATTTATTAGGAAATGGGGGAAATGACTTTGTTTCTTTTAACTAAATATTATTATTTGTATGCAGACTAAGTATCCAAGCCATAGGAAGAAGAGAAACAGCAAAGTCAGGACTGCCTGAATTGGTAAATGCTGTGATGCTGAAGTGGTGAGGAGAGGTTCTAGAGCAGCACTATCCTATAGAAATGTAACGGGAACCACACATGTAGTTTAACATTTCCTAGTAACCGCATTAAAAAAAGTAGAACGAAACTGGTAAAACAAATTCTAATAATATATTTTATATAACTCAGTATATTCAAAAGATCATTATTTCAACATGGTGTACTGGTCACAACATTGGACAGACCGCGCCAGTCAGAGGTGTGCTGAGGTAACAATCCCAAGAGTCAGGAGAGATCCTATGTATTCTGTCTATAGGACTGTGAATTAGAGGGTGGACAGGAAAAAAAAATCAGGATCACAGGATGAGTGAACTTCTGCTGTTCAAGAAAAGAGACAACACTGCTATTATGGAAATGATGACTTTTATTTCCATCCTGAATGATTATCACATCATTATTTAAACATATCTGAAAAATCCTGAAATAATTTAAAGGCACAGAACAAATCAAAATATTTAACCAGAGAGTTTAAAATGAGAAAATCCAAATATTTCCATAGTAACAATAAATTATGAACAAGTTTCCATCACCAAACATCATTCTGACCAGTAACTACAGTCTTTTGTAAGAAAAGCTGTAGTTTATGCTGAGTCCATGACTGCCATGATAAAAATAACATGGAAAAATTTTTTCCCTCCAAAAATACTCATTATACCATGGGGTTCAATGTAAGTACTTCATATATAACAAACCAGTAATTATGATATTTGTTGACAGATGGTTACTCCCCAAGAAAAATGATGTACTCTTATAAAATGCTTTAAAAAATAGCAAAGTAGGTTACAAAATTCTATCTGGGAAGCAGGAAAAAAACTTGTTCCATATCAATTAGAATATCAAAGCATTCGAATATCAACTTGCTTCAAAAGCCAATCATCACATAACAGTAATATACTGTAGGGGGCATTTCACTGTATCCTGGTTATATGTTGTCCATACAGTGTAGCGAAGGGGTTGAACATATCAGTAAGCATTACGGTTGCCATTTCTTGTTTATTCAAAAGAGATGTTTTTAAAAAATCACTATAAAACTAACTGAAATCATCAGTGACATGCAGATACACTAAATCCCAGCAAAAAAACTGCTAAGTTGGAAAATAAAGTGGTCATGCTTCACAACAGATGATAGTGTTTTGAAATACATTCTCTCATCATCAAGACCATTTATTCCAGGGGACATTTGTAAATTAGCTCAGATTCTTAACTAGGTTTCTAAATGAAACTTTTTTCAAGTATGCATAATATTAATAAGGTAAAGATACTTTTTTCTTATTCACTTCTTTATGTGTTCTTCCAAAGGAGAACCATGTTGAATAAAGGACAAACAAAATAGGAAGCTCATAGCTTTCAAAAATATTTCAAAAATATGAAATAGTCTAGTGACCAAGAACTGACTGAAAGATAACATGTAAAACTTACTGTTTCAGATAAAAAAAACCAAAACAACTTTTCAGTCTCTTACTTGAAATAATTAAGTTCATTAGTAAAGAAATAATGGGGAAAACAAGGGCTTCTAAAACATTCAAGACTCTTATCAGAATAAAATAAAAAGGTCTCCTATTTGGCTGTGATATATGAGTGTATATCTAACAGCAGTATGGTTTTATCTTTATCATCCATTTTAATTGCATAAATCACAAAAACATTTCCAGTCAAGATTGCTGGTAAGTACAATACAAACTTCAGAAATGATTTTTAGCAAAAACTGCTTCAGAATTTTCCTATGCAACAAAACATTCGTTTGGAAATGAATCTTCAATGCTACAGGACTATTCAAGTAAATGCGGCTTTTACCATCTTCAGAACTAAACTATAATTCCTTCCAAATTCCTCTTTTCACTAGATAACATTATCTTTTATTCTCTACTATTCTAATAATGGTACATTATTTTTAATAAAAACTTCTTGGTGTCCAGCCTATGTCTTCATTATCTATGAATACTGAACGATTAAAGTAGAAATATAATAAACAAGAAAGATAACTTTATAAATAGGATGAATTTTTGAAATGTTGGTACCGATGAAAAACGGGAATCGGTTCTCACCCAAATGAAAATGTATCCATTCATGGCACCGGCTGAGACAGTGGCAGTTAATGCTATTGGTTTCGTTGACAACAGTCTTGGAGGATATATGATGCATTTTATGATTCCATTTTTGAAAACAAAGAACGACCAGAAGTCCTATAATCCAGCTGGTTCTGCCAGTTTGGGTAGCCTTTGTTACGTATTATAGATAACATTCTGATAACTCAGAGTCTAAATTCTGTAAATATAGACTCTGTAAATATAGCAGGAGACTGTTTTCAGGCCAAAAGAAATGTGGCTAACTTGAGAAAACATTTCAGGATAATACCAGGACAATCTTAGTGGTTTTTGGCCCTGCCTATACCAGCTGTGTCAGTAGTGCCTAACAACCAGAAACACAATGAAACCAAAAAGGATTTCTTTCACAAACCTAAAAAAGAAAGATGCTTGATTCAAAACTAATTTCAAAAATCTATATGAGGCTTCCAGGCCAACAAATAACGGTCAGGGTGACTTTGCTCCTCTGCTCCTTCAGCATGGGCACGAGTGCGGAATGGCTCATTCCCACGGTGGACAGGCCGTTCACCGCTACAATCATATCGCCACATCTGGACAAAGACAAACAGAAACATACTTTTGCTATTTTTATGGTACTGAAAACATTATCCTGTTTGAAATTTGTTTAGCTTGAAAATTACAATTTTACTTAACAATTAACTGTCAATTAGTAGGGTATATCATCTACTTTGAGCAACATGTGGGGCAATTCTTAAGCCTGTTTTGGCATCCCCATGCCAATCAAGGATACCCTTGTGCCAAATGTTCTGGTAACTATGGGTGATTTTCAAGGACAAGCAGATCAGCTTAAGCAAGATATGATTAGGGGAGTAAATCTGTTTCCTCTTTAAAAAATATGAAGTAATGCATTTTGAGGGGTTAGTTGCTATTTTGACTTATTTCTATTTTTACTCTTAAGAGTTCAGACATTGAAGAACTGAATTAAAAAGAAAATAAGAACCTTACTTCCTCTTAAGTTACTGATACTGTTCTCCAATCAGAATTATCACAAATGGATGATTAATCTGAGGACTTTCTATCCTTAATGACTTTGGATCTTTAGTTTGTAATTCAATGACCTTAATAATTAAGCTATTTTAGTGTTAGCTATATCAATTTCTTTTTTAGAAGTAAATGGATGCAAATTATAAACTGAGGTCCAGCATAGTTGAGAAGTAACTGAGCTAAAAGAATGGTTATTTTCATTCTACTCTTTTCCTCTTAAAATATTCTTTTTCCATATTTATCAACATAAAGGTGATATGGAACACACTATAGTTGATCAACTTTTCACAGTATCATTTAGATGTCACTTTACCTTTTGAAACAGAACACATTTGCATTTGTAACATTCTTTTAATTTTTAAGAACTAGTTTTTCATTCAAAAACTAGGCATTAGGGGTGTAGCTCATTGATTGAGCACCTGCTTCCCATGTATGAGATTCTGGGTTCAATCCCCGGTACCTCCTTAAAAAAACAAACACAAAGTCAAACCTCAAATCTAGGCACTAGGAACTTACAATCAACCATCTCCTCTCTGTTGTGTGATATCTTTTTTTTTCTTTTTTTAAAGGAGGTAGTAGGGATTGAACCTGGGACCTCATACGTGAGAAGCAGGCACTCAACCAATGAGCTATATCTGCTCCCTTGTGTGATATTTCTTGACTTAATAGTGCTTCCTTTCTTCTACCAGTTCCTGAGTTTGGAAAAGGGCAAAAAAAAAGGTTGTACCTTGAATGAGCAAGTACTTCCTGCCCAGTGTTGGCCGTTAGCAGAGGCTCTGCAGGCAAAGGCTCTGAGCCAGATAGCCCTGCGTTTAAATGCAGCTGAGCCACTTTCAGCTACCTGATCTCGGGACAAATTTCTTTAACCTCTCCAAGCCTCATTTATCTCATTTGTGAAACCAGAATAATAATAGCACTTACCTCAAAGGGTTGTTAAGAAGATGAAATAACATGCACAGCACTTGGCACAGTCTACAAACTGTAGGCTATGATTCATTCATCTGATATTTGTTGAGACCTTACTTTATATGAAGCACTATTATGGCTGCTAGGGATGTAATAATAAATTCAACAAAATCCCTCCCTCAAGAAGCTTGCATAATATAATACCATGAGTAATAGGCATGGTGGAGAAAAATAGAGCACAGTAATCTAATGACAGGGTGGGACCTGAGTCGGTTATTTGGAACACTGCTCAGAGTGAGCAGCGATGTCACAAAATGCCCAGTCAAAAGACTTAGGTTCAGTGCCTGTCATTAGATTAACAAAATCTAGCTGCGAGTGACAAGGTGGTAAAGGTATTGCTTTAATCTAGGTCAGGGGTTGGCAAGTTTTTACTGTAAAGGACCAGAGAGTATTTTAGGCTCTGTAGTCCATGCTGTCTCTGCGCAATGACTCAGTGCTGCCATTGTAGCACAAAAGCACCTACAGACACAATTATCAACAAGTATGCATGGTTGTGTTCCCGTAAAACTTTATTTACAAACACAGAGAGCAGGCTGGGTTCAGTGCTGACCCTAGTGTAGTTCATATCTATCAAATGAACATGAATCACGTGATTAAATATAACAAGACTCACTTTAATCTTCCATCATAATAAGCAGGAGTTCCCAGAACAATAGTTTTAATGAAGAAAGGCTGATTGGTGTGGTTCTCTTCATATCCACCAACAATACTAAAGCCCCAACTTCCCAAAGAGCTTCTTCGTAAAACTATATCATGGCAGCTATGCAGGGCACTATAAATGAACACAAAAATAAATAAAAATGAACACGGAAGCTTTTCTAGCTTGCTAATCTTTGCTGTAACTCCACACCATGTTATACCTGACAGTCTTGAAAAAAGAAAAAGGGCTACTTTAGCTTTTTCTGAACATATAGTTTTCACAACCCATTTTCTAGCTCAAATGCAGTCCTAGGTAGACTTTTCAGTCTTTTCTTCCCAAGTGAAGCCATATCTATACAGATAAATGCCTACACACACACACACACACACAGAGAACACTTAAATAAACTTGGTTTCGGATCACATCTCGGCTTTTTGTATGGAATGGTTTTATGCCCATATTTGTTCACGGCATTGTCAACAACATCTGCAACTCTAAAACTCATCTGTATCTACAAAAATAATGACAAAGTAGAATGAAAATTACTGATTTCAGCATTTAAATGAAAGAAAGAGAAGATTAGTAGTGTAGCTTCCAAAAACAAAAAAAAACCAACTATCGGCATACTCCAATGTTCTACTTTTAATCTATATGAGGAGTTATTTGTTGTCCTTTCTCCTTCATTCAAAATGCTTTCATATTAAGGCAGATTCTGATTGCAAAATAAGGAATTCAACCTGGAAAAAAGTAAAAAAATAAAATAAATAAATCATCTGTGTTTTTCTTTTTGTATCATGGACATTGAGATGAAACAGTTACAGTGTATTGTCAGTTTGGAGGAAGTGCTACTATTAGGAAGAAAAGATGACTTACACTTCCATAGCTCTATAGATTTGGGAGTAAAAACTTAAAACTAAAAATAATTTTTAAAAAACCTAAATGATATAGAGAAAATGCCTCTTAATAGATATTATCTTTCATTTTTAGGCAAAGCTGGATCTACAGGCATATAAGGGAAGGTTTTCTGTTTTTAATCTATTAAAAAGGTTTTCTTAGTAAAGCTGATTCTGTAAAGAAAGATATAACATATAACATGTTAGACATATAACAGACCAGAACTTTTAATCTGTTCTAGTTTTTTTTTAAGCTCACTGATGAAAAAAAAAGGTGTGGGCAAAGTCCCATGAATTGGTCTGCTTCTTTAGGGACAGCATTGGTTATTTTCATTATTCTGGATCGTCCACAAAAAAACAAACAGTTCTCTGGTGCACCCCTGGTAAACTACAGAGGAAGAGCCTCCCCTGTGAAGGAAAGCTGTGCGCTGCCACCCTGCCCAGCAGGAAACCTGCTCACAGGGGTCACCTGCAATCCCACAGACGAGAGGCCCTCGGACCCACGGTTCAAACATAGGTTTGCCATGATGTTGACAGGCATTCTCTCAGTACAAGTGGTTCCAAAGATAGATTTTACTCTACAGTGTTACTTCTCTCCTAAAATCTTTGTTATTCTTCCCGCACATCAGAAGCTGTTCTGAACACACAGGTATATGTGTTGGCCCTCAAACTAGGCTGGAATAGCAGCTAAGGAAAACTGAAGGAAGCAACAGGGCAAGAGAATTTCTGGAGGACAGGGATGGTCTCTCCAGCTACACAGTCAGTGCTCTGCTCCGCAACTGTAGAGCAGGATGAGACAACTTCTCCCCCGCGATTGTGTGAAGAAAGCATTTCAACCACTCTCCATGTAAAATTGACATGTCAAAGTGTCAGGTTGAGTATCTAGAACGATACATTAGGTTTTCTTGATTGCTAAAGCCTCAATTTAGATAGTACTCTGTAGGAGTTTAATAACAATTGTTAAAATTTATGTTAATTGGAAAAAATAAATCAACTTTGGCAAGTGAAATAAACATATATGAAGTAGTTAAATTCACCTTTATCAAAAAAAAATCTGTTTCTCCATCAAGTCCCTAAAGGCTGCTAAGACATGAATTCTATCTGTTTTAGGACTTTTTATTATTATTTTTTAAATCAAGAGAACAGTAGATAAGTTAGATGATCAACAAATAAAATAATAATAGCCTTTTATTTTCCTGTTACTATTTATGGAAATTATTTTATAAACCTTACAGTACCATACAAATGCTAGCTATTACTATACCTTTGAAATCAGATGGCTCTGAAATCAGCACATGCTTATTTTTATTTTATTTATTTATTTATTTATTTTTTATTTATTTTTTATATTTTTATTTTAAAGAATCAATTTTCATACTTGGCTAAGAAGCAAAACACTTCATGATATTTCAGTTTTAGGATTCTTATTTATAGTAAGAATCTAAACTGACTTGGAGAAAAATAACAGCCAGTCATAGTCTTCCTATCTCAATACAAAATAACAAAACAATCATATAACTCGAGAGAGGGATATAGCCTGTGATGCCACTGGAGGTTCAAAATGCTTTCATTACCCATTCGCTCAGAGTCAGGCTTAAAACAGCAAGCTCCTTGTAAAGGTTGTTAGGAGCAATGATTCTTAAACACCAATGATTTGGCTTCAAGAGCTCTTCGGTCCAATAAAAATTGAGTTTCAAACTCTGTCTTACTAGGAAGAGTTAACAAGATTAGAAAAGGTCTTTCATAAAAGGCTATAGGGATGGGGCTTGGTATTTCTGGTGATAAATGCACGTGACGCCTAAGTATCTATCTGAATGAATGGTGGTAAACAGCAGCTTTTCTAAGCAATAGACTGACATCCAACCTCATGGCTGGCCCATGTAAAGGTTCTTGATAGGAATAGGAAGAATTGCCTTATTCATTTTTTTTTTAACAGAAATCTTTTTAGCATAATTCTTATTAAATTTGCCTTTTAAAATGTAATAACCTGGGAAGCGGATTTGACCCAGTGGTTAGGGCATCGTCTACCACATGGGAGGTCCGCAGTTCAAACCCCGGGCCTCCTTGACCCGTGTGGAGCTGGCCCATGCGCAGTGCTGATGCGCGCAAGGAGTGCCCTGCCACGCAGGGGTGTCCCCCACGGAGGGGAGCCCCACACGCAAGGAGTACGCCCCGTAAGGAGAGCCACCCAGCGCGAAAGTGCAGCCTGCCCAGGAATGGCGCTGCACACACAGAGAACTGACACAACAAGATGACGCAACAAAAAAACCCACAGATTCCTGTGCCACTGACAACAACAGAAGTGGACGAAGAACATGCAGCAAATAGACACAGAGAAGAGACAACGGGGGGGGGGGGGGGGGGAGAGGGGAAAGGGAGAGAAATAAAATAAATAAATCTTTTAAAAAAGGCAAAAAATGTAATAACCTGAGAAAACTACCAATTTCTTTCATAACTTGACTTGATGTTGCTACTTTCATCTAACTAAAGCCTTTGTGTTCTTATGGGTGAATTTACTATGTACCTTGGAAGGCCAAGCCACATGACCCATGATGGGGACCAGCTGGCGTCGTACTCATTCTCACTGAAAGCACTTGGCTGCTCTTCCGTGGCCTGGGCTGGCTCCTCCACAATCTGGACCTCCAGCGCTTTAAGGGCGACAGCGGGGGAAGCAGCACTGGCTTTCAGCATAGCCACCGCCTCACTGTGACTTAAACTGGTCAAGTCTATACCATTGATATTTAGCAACACATCACCTATTCAAATGAAGAGAGGAGAAAAGTGAGCGCAGCTACCAAGCACCCTGTAAATCCTGTTATTTATAAACTAATCAACAAAGGTTAGTTCCAATAACTAAGAAGTAAGGTAAAAGACCATTTCTACTTCTCTGTAATTTTTGTAATACGGAGGAAAATCCAATTCATGGAAAATATCATCAAGCAATTCAAAAATTTAAGATAATTTCATAATATATAGGAAAATGTATGGCCTGAGGTACTGTAACCCAGTGCAAAGTGCAAATTATCAGTCTTAGTTTGGCTGTGCCTAGACCCTGGGCATTTCTCTTTTTTCAGCTTCAGTGATTTCTACAGTTCTTTCCACTTCAAGAATTATTTGAGTCTTTTCTCTCAGGATATGAGTTTTTAACATATTTTATTTTGTATTTATACAGTTTTATATATAAAGATAACCCTACATGTTTCATCCAGTGTAAACATCCCAGTAGATAAAAAGAGAAGATATCAAACTTGTGATTTGAACATTTTCACTTGCTTGAGGAAAAAAAAGTGTTTGTTGCTCTGCCAAGTGATATAGTAAAAAGGGCAAAAAGGATTATAAGAAAGGTTAGGAAGGAAAGGATTTGTGGTGTGGGAAGCATAAGCATATCACAAAAGTCTACAGAAAATCCCCTCTTTGAATTTACCATTTATTTCTTAGATTACTAACACAAAACATTCTTATTGTAGAAAACTTGGAAAACATAATAAAATACTTGAAGGAAATAAAAATTACCCCAATTCCACAACTGGACAAATAACTTAAAAAAAAACCCCAGCTTTCTCAAGATATAATTCACACACCATTCAAATAAAACATATAAAGCACACCATTCTATGGTTTTTAGTGTAGTTACAGAGTTGTATAACCATCAGCACAATCATTTTCAGAACATTTTCATTACCAACCAAAAAACCCTATGCCAACAGCAGTCAACTCCCTTTCTCCTAGCCGTAAGCAATCATTTATCTAATTTTTGTCTCTACTGCCCCTTCTGGACATTTTATATAAATGGAATCATACAATATGTGGTCTTTTGCGACTGCTTCTTTCACTTAGCATAAGGTTTTTCTATGTTCATCCATGTTGTAGCATATATCAGTATGTCATTTCTTTTTATGGCCAAATAATATTCCATTGTATGGCTATACCATACTTTGTCTATCTGTTTATTAGCTGATGGATATTGGGCTGTTTCCACTTTTTGGCTATTATAAAAAATGCAGCTATAAATATTCTTGTACAAGTTTTTATGTGGACACATGTTTTCATCTCTCCAGGAAGGGACTTGCTAGAGCATATGATAATAACTGTAATTAATCATTTGAGGAAGTACCAAACTATTTTCCAAAGCAGCTGCATAATTTTAATGAGGGTTCCCTACATCCTAGCCAACATTTGTTATTATCTTATCTTTTTCTTTTCTTTTTAAAGATTTTTTATTTCTTTCTCTCCCCTTCCCCCCCACCCCCCCAGTTGTCTGGGCTCTGTGTCCATTCACTGTGTGTTCTTCTGTGGCTGCTTCTATCCTTGTCAGCGGCACCAGGAATCTGTGTTTCTTTTTGTTGCATCATCTTGCTGTGTCAGCTCTCCATGTGTGCAGCGCCATTCCTGGGCAGGCTGCACTTTCTTTCGCGCTGGGCGGCTCTCCTTACAGGGCACACTCCTTGCGCATGGGTCTCCCCTACGTGGGGACACCCCTGCGTGGCACAGCACTCCTTGCGCGCATCAGCACTGCACATGGGCCAGTTCCACATGGGTCAAGGAGGCCCAGGGTTTGAACCGCGGACCTCCCATGTGGCAGGCAGATGCCCTAACCACTGGGCCAAATCCGCTTCCCTATCTTATCTTTTTCATTACAGCCATCCTAGTTAGGCAAGAAGTAATATCTCATCCTGTTTTTTTTTTTGAGGGACCAGGACTGGGGATTGAACCAGGGACTTGCATGCAGGAGGCTGACGCTCAGCCAGTGAGCCACATTGGCTCCCCTGAGTTGGCTCCCTTGTCTGTTTGCTCATAGTTTTTGTTTTTTTCTCGCTTGTTGTCTGTTTTGTTTTCTTTAGGAGACACTGGGAACTGAACCTGGGACCTCCCATGTGGAAGGTGGGCACTCAACTGCTTGAGTCACTTCCGCTTCCATCTCATCCTGGTTTTTAATTTTGCATTTCCCTACTGACTAATACTTTGAGCATCTTTTTATGTGCTTATTGATCATCTGTATATCTTCTCTGTAGAAATATCTATTAGATCCTTTGTCCAGATTTAAATTGGTTTGTCTTTGTATTGAGTTTTAAGAGTTCCTTAAATATTCCAGAAACAAGTCCTTTATCACATTTTTTATTTGACAGTATTTTCTCTCATTCTGTGTGTTTTTTTCACTTCCTTGATGGTCTCCTTTGCAGCACAAGTTTGTGATTTTGATGACTTCGACTTTGCTATGTTTTTTCTTTTGTTCCTTATACTTTCGGTGTCATATCTAAGAAACCATTGCTTAAGCCAAGATCACAAAAATGTACACCTATGATTTCTTCTAAGAATTTTACTCTTCTATTTATGTCTTTGATACATTTTGAGTCAATTTTTATATATGGTATGAGGTAGGGGTTCACCTCTGTGCTTCAACAAATAACTTTTAAGATGTACTCTTCCATATGAACAAATCAATGGAGAATGTTATTTTTATCCTGGTCATGGAGGCTATTTACCAACACCCACTACCACCTCTTTCAATTATATAGTTTTGATGGGGAATATGAAATTGTCAAGAAGTTTAACCCTAAACCATGACTTTTTAAATAAAGCTTGTCCTCTGCCCTACCTCCTATTCCAATCCCCTCAACCACAGCACTTTAAAGGTAATATATGCCTCTTCTGGAATTTGGAATACAAAAGAGCAAAATAAATCTTACTACCCAGAAATAAATACTCTTTGGCTTTAACCCAGAAATAAATATTCTTTGGCTTTCAAGAAATTTTGTTTTCTATCTAGTCTCTTTAATTTTGCATCCATGATCCCATACCATATAAACAATTTTGCATTTTTTCCTCCAAATTAACTTTACAAGCAATGTTTGCTTTTTAGTGAGACAACCCTTCAGAGCATCTAATCTGCCTCAGTGATGGAAATGTATCTCTTAGAGGATCTTTTCCACATAAAACAATCCAAAAGACTGGGCAACTATTAGCAAATTCTAGAGCTGTCATCAAGCTTCAATAGTTGTCCTTTTTTTTATTAGCATTTTCTAAATCTCATAGGAAGGCATTATACTTTCATTTGCAAGGGACATCATAAAGGATTTTTTTTTTTTTTTTAAGATTTATTTATTTATTTAATTTCCCCCCCCTACCCTGGTTGTCTGTTCTTGGTGTCTATTTGCTGCGTCTTGTTTCTTTGTCCGCTTCTGTTGTCGTCAGCGGCACGGGCACGGGAAGTGTGGGCGGCGCCATTCCTGGGCAGGCTGCTCTTTCTTTTCACGCTGGGCGGCTCCTCACGGGCGCACTCCTTGCGCGTGGGGCTCCCCCACGCGGGGGACACCCTTGCGTGGCATGGCACTCCTTGCGCGCATCAGCGCTGCACATGGCCAGCTCCACACGGGTCAAGGAGGCCCGGGGTTTGAACCGCGGACCTCCCATATGGTAGACGGACGCCCTAACCACTGGGCCAAAGTCCGTTTCCCCATCATAAAGGATTTTAAAAAATCATGTTTACCAGTAAACTTTGTAGAGACTTGATTTTTAAAAATGTAAGTTTAATTCAGGCAGAAGATGTGGTAGCTCAAAATCCTATCTTACCTCTCTTGATCCTGCCATCTCGTGCAAGACAGCCATGAGGTGGCACACTGGTCACAAAGATGGGCAGCTCGCCACTCTTACTTCCCCTGCCTCCAGCAACTGTCATTCCAAGAGACTCGTGTGGCTCCTTCTTTATAGTAATGTGTTTTTCTTGGCATATAACACATTGGGTAAAATCCTAAAACATAAGAAGAAAAATTATTGGATCATGAAAAATATAGAGAGAAAGATGACATAAACTAAAGTATTAACTTATATGGCATTTATAAACTCATATTTTAAAGTTCCTTACTATATAGAACTGAATATATACAGTTCTTAATTGGTAAAAACTCTATACTGAATGTTGTTTGCAATGTAAATTTTGGACTACTGCGTTTTCATGTGACTAGTTATGGAATTGAAAAAAACTCAGGACTGTTCATATATGGAAGCCAAAGCAAAACAAACAAATCATTTGTATAATTATCTTGAACTCTAAGGTAATTCTACAATTAATTCTATAAAAGTCGCGTATATTTAAGAGTTAAGATTCTGATGACAAACCAATTAATTTTATTTTTTCCCTTTATTCTTTGAAAGAAAAGTTGGCAGAGTAAGTATAAAAGGTATGGATTTGCAAACTGCTAGAAATAAGCTGAAGAATTATCTTCCAATCCTTACTGACTAGGATTAACAGAGTTTTAAATCATGAGAAAGGTGTGAATCTTCCTGTAAAACTTTCATGAAAAGCTAAAAGGATACAAAGAACTGAATTTCTGAAAAAGTTAATGATGGGAAAACAGATTTCCAAAAGTTAATATTCTCAGGGAAAGGTATTTTTACTGACTTTTTTGTCACTGACACTGATTGTTGAAACAACCCCTGCAAATAAGTAAAGGAGAATTTAAAACATCGCTTTTCTTTTTGATGAGAATCCAATAAAAGTGAAGTCTATATACTGAATGTTAACATTAAAACAGCAATACTAACTATGCTCACTATGTGCAATGCTAATGATTTTATATGCATTATTTCATTTAATTCTCACAAGAGTTCTGAAAATAACAGGTTTACAGAGGTGGCATCAATCATACAACATTAATGGAGTATACTGGGATTTGAACCTTAAACTTATAGTATCAGTAACTTCTCATGTAAAATTATTTTTGACACAAATTAATCTTAACAAGGTAATACCACTTGTTTAGAAGTTCTATTATTTGAATAGATACACAGAAGATAATTACACATCTTTGAGTTGAAATCTGAATTTTAAAACTGACAGGGCTGATAATTATTTTACTCCTGGGTTGCACACATCAAGAACCACTTGTACAATTTCATAGGAATACTTTAAAAACTATTTTTTTATTTGAAAAGAAATGACCACACCAGGAACTATTAAGATAGGAAAGAAGAATATTTTGGTGAAAATATAGCTGGTTCAGATATTTTATCCAATATATTAAGTGAGCAGAATAAGGGCAATTTCAATATAATTCTACACCAGATAATATGTGAATTGAAATATATGCATATGAAGAGATAAGTAAATTGTATTTATATAAATTATAGCATTTCCTTTAATGACATTATTTTAAAGAGCTGACATGTTACTTGATTATTCATAATGGTATTTACCTAATCCCCAAATCCCTCCTGGGATTCCAGGCCCATCTGCTCTTCACTAGATCTGGAATCCATATATTCTTGAAATTTTATCAAGAGGATAACTTGTAGTGCTCCTAGAAATTATGACCTAGTAAAAACTTGTGACAATCTTAAAGCGATCTCCTATCTAAAGGATATGTTAGTATCGCTCACATTTGGACAAAACTACTTCATTAAAATGACGCAACTCAGGTAAACTCAGCCTTGAGTGTATTTATGTAGGCATTTCAGCCCTCAGGTGTTTAATCAATTTCAGGTAGTTTTTCTTCTTTTTTTAAACTCCTCTAGCTATCTGAAATGTATACATTTTTTCCTCAGGAATCAAATCAAACATTAAAGATTATAATAAGTACACTTCAAAAACCCTTCTAAGGGTTCAAGAGCATGTAAATATTTATCCAAGCAACTACGTAGTGTGTTAATAGTTGACTAACATAAACTTTAATTTTTAACAGTGATTATAGTTGTCTGAGTATAGGTTGCTTTGGTGAAGTGTTGGTGTGTGTTTTCCTTTGGAGATCTTACCAAACCCTTTATTTTTCCTAAACCAGGATTTGACATAACAAATGCAGTATGTTAGTAGTAAATAGCTAAATTAACATTTAAAAATACATTCCATGAGGTCCTTCTAACCAACAGGTTTGCAAATACCTAAAGTAAGAATAAATTCAGCATTGCTATTTAAAAATAGTCACATGAAATTAAAGAGAATAAGATTTAGCAGAGTTTTAGGAGAAAAATACATGTGCTGAAACAAATAAAATAATGTTCTCTATACGAATGTTAGAATGATTAAGTACAGTTTTTAAAATTGTCTTCAAATGATAATGTTGCCATAGACACCTGTATCTCAAATTATTGTGGACTTCAATGAGGTAAAAAAGATTCAATACAAGTTTTGCCTTATAAATTTTTTAGGAATACATATAATTTGTAATTCAAGGACAAGTTGCATGGAACAACTCCTATTCAAAACAATAACTCCCTTTCCATAGTCATCATTATGATGGTAAAATTATAGGTTTCCTTCATACATTAAGGTTTTTGTTCAGAAATGAGAACATAGTCTGTGGATATAATTTCTTTTAAATATTAACTAAACCAAAGACCAGTGACAAGTCTGTACTTAAGCTCAGAAAACTAGATTAACGTGATGGGCCCAAAATACTGTCCCTTTAAGCCACACTTCTTTGCTTGTATACTCTCAAGGCAAGCATCCTCTTGAATAGTTTACCTACATTAAAAAAGTAACTTTAGTGCATAAGAAACTTCCTATGGTTTTTAAACAGATGGATGAATAAGTTATTGTTTACTGAAGCAATTTCATTTTCTATTTTCACATAATTAGGTAAATATTATCTTTTTAAAAATTCTGTATGCCTCATGGTTCAAATGGCATAAATAATATCAAGAATGTAGTAAAGTACCACTCTTTTTGATTTCTGGAACAAGAATGAGAAGGCACTGGCATTTTCAGTCAGATGAAGGACCTAAGACCAGTTAAATACTGACTGAAGAAGCAGTAAAAAAGCTCAACAAATGGGAATTTTAAATGAGTATAGTATTTCTGTAAATTATAACATAAAAAAAATATGCTATATGTGGCAGTTTGCAATTATTTTATAAATCCCAAAGAGAAAGATTATGTTTATAAACTAATCTACTCCTGTGGGTGTGATGCCCTATCATTGCATTAAATTCTGTTGAGAGTCCTTTGATTAGATTACTTGATAAGATCACTTCAGGGCTGTTGATTGGACTATGTCAGTGAAGCCTGAGCTGGCTTGGGTCTCTGCCCTTTGGTGGGGTCTGATATATATGGAAGGTACAGAAAGACACAGACATTGAACAGGAAAAGGAAGCTGCCATATTTCATCCTCCCATGTGGAAAAAAGGACTTCAGTTTGGCCCAGGGGCTGGGAAGGTGGCTATCTTGCTTCACCATGTGGCAGCTGACTTTTGTGAGAAAGCACCTCTTATGGTATCTTAAGTTGAACTCTTCATGGCTTTGGAATTGTAAGCTTTTACCCCAAATAAATCCCTTTATAAAAAGCCAACCCATTTCCGGTATTTTGCATTGGAAGCCCTTTGGCAAACTAAAACAATACATACCTATCAAAATTTATGATTCATTTATTTTAATATTCACATATCTATTATTGCAGACAACCTGACAAATTGCTAATTATGAACTTGTGGATCATATCTTCATTAGGCTTTTTCAACCATATAATCAACTGTTACATTTAAATTAGCTACCCAAGATAATTTCACTTTGAAGTAGGACTAAACAAACAGGGGATTTCTCTGTAAGATAAATGTTTTT
The DNA here is from genome assembly GCF_030445035.2 of Dasypus novemcinctus. Classification (NCBI taxonomy): domain Eukaryota; kingdom Metazoa; phylum Chordata; class Mammalia; order Cingulata; family Dasypodidae; genus Dasypus; species Dasypus novemcinctus. Next base: position 11,516,773 of record NC_080687.1, on the reverse strand, counting down.
TTTCATCAAATCAGTTGACAGAGAAACCTTCCTACCAAGAAATGATCTCTACTGGGTGAGTAACTAGATGACATACTCTCCAAGGTATCAAAACAGGTATTTCACATTCCAAACACCTATGTTCACTTTTTTCAAAAGGATGACAGCCTTCATTTAAATCTTATCAGTTTGTCACAACAATCCTTTGAAGATGACGGAAATTACAAAAACAAAAGAACAAAAAACCTCACCTTGTGTGAGCTGGGTCTGATGTGATACAGCTGCTGGGAGTGCTGTTGACTGCTAATAGGAGTTCCTGCTTCTCGAACAGTGTTACCAGGCTGTGGTTTCCCTGGTCTTGCAATGGTTAAGCTCACCCTCTCTCCACTAGCCTGGAGAAGACATATATACATTTCCACAAGTCATTAATGAGGTTTCTCATTTAGAAAATTAGAGGCAGTGTAATTCAATGCCTTTCTTAACCACTGTATCAGGGCCTGTCCTGGGCAGTGACAGCCATCACCTAGGGGTGAGCAGGGAGGGATTTCGTCTCATTAGCTAATATTTAATACTTCTGAGGTTGAAATCAACATACACAGCTCTTGGACAGGACCCTGGCTCCTCCCTCTCCCCCCGACAGATAACCAAGGCAAAGCAGTCAAACTGCCCTCATCTCCCTGTAACTTCTAAAAGGGTAACTTTCCTTTTAATATTTGTTTGTTCTTTCAAGGTTGGCCTTGGTCTTTTGAAGGAGAGCAAAATAAAATAAAAAAAAAAAGGAAGAACTGATTCAAAACTTGATTAAAATCCACTGCAAAGGTTGAAATAAATCCTGTGGCTGCTGTTTTGGAAGTAATTATCAATGAAACTCTTTAGAGCTAGGTTTCTGCTGTGTCAAATATAAGATAAGCTCAAATACTCATGAAAAGAATGTTTATAGAAACCCCATAAAACAAGAACACACACAACACATACACCCTTAAGTGTTAAATTATTTTAGAGGTCCATGGCTACTAAAATTTAGAGACTCATATCTATCATATTTTAAACAGAGATTATTTATTATATATTTTAACGCTATTTCATATTTGCTTTTAATATACAGACCTGATTTGTTTGTCATGACCACAATTCCCAATTTTATGATTATTCCTATATGATATGCTACTATTATTCCTATATGATAGTTTGCTTTCAATATACTCTGGTAGAAAGTAGGGACTGCCTTATGATTAGAGTCAGAAATACTATGAAATCACTCTATTTTCAGTTCCTAAGTTGGAAAATAAATGATTGTAGCAGTTTTATATAACTGATAATGACAAAAAGAAACATTGGATTATGCTTGTAATCTGATCTGTACCTGGGCATGATTGAGTTATGATTAGGGCATTGAGTCCCCACCCAGTCCCCAACCCTTGGTGGGTGGGGACTCACAGATAAAAGGCATGGCAAAGGACAGAGTTGAGGGTTTTTAATGTTGGAGTTTTGATTTTGGAGTTTGATGCTGAAGACTTAAACTGAAGCCCTGGGAAGTCAGCACACAGAGGAAAGAGAAGCCAACCCCAGGAAGGAAGGAACCTTGAAGCCAGAGTAAAGCAAGCCCCAGGAACGTAGGAGCCCAGGAGGCCTGAACCCTCGCAGATGTCAGCAGCCATCTTGCTCCAAATAGACTCTGGTGAGGGAAGTAACTTATGCTTTATGGCCTGGTATCTGTAAGCTCCTACCCCAAATAAATACCCTTTATAAAAACCAACCAACCAATTTTTGGTATTTTGCATCAGCACCCCTTTGGCCGACTAATACAATGATAATTAAAATTTTTAAAAAATTAGTGGACTTAACAATTATGCATAAAATACAGGATTACAATATATCATCTCACTACCAACACCTTGCATTGGTGTGAAACATTTGTTAAAACTGATGATAACACATTTTAAAAATAATTGTACTATTAACAAAAGTCCATGGTTTAACATGGGCTTCACTGTTTGTGTAGTGGTTTCCTGGTTTTTAAAAAATTCTTTTATCATACATACAATCTAACATCTCCCCTTTTAATCATATTGAGATATATACCTCAGAGATATATACTCCACCCACAATGTTGTGCTACCATTTATTACCAAAACACTTTCATCATTCCAAACAGGAACTCTGTACATTTTAAGCCTTAACTTTCCATTCCCTGTCCCTAATCCCGTCCCCCCTGGTAACCCATTTCTGGATATTGACTCTATAAGTTTGCTAATTCCAATTGTTTCAAATCAGTAAGATCATATAATATTCATCCTTTAGTGTCTGGATTTGTTCACTTAACATGTCTTTAAGGTTCATCCATGTTGTCACTTGTCTCAGGACTTCACTCCTTTCTAGGCTGAAGAATATTCCATTGTATGTATACATTACATTTCATTTATCCATTCATTGGTTGATGGACACTTGTCTTACTGCCATCTTTTGGCAATTCCAAATAATGCCACTATGAATACAGGTTTGCAAATATCTGGTCGAGTCCTTGCTTTCAATTCTTTTGAGTGTATACCTAGTAATGGGATTGCCAGGTAATATGGTAGTTCTATCCTTAGATTTCTGAGGAACTGCCAAACTGTCTTTCACAGTGGCTACACCATTTGACACTGCCACCAACAATGAGTGTTCCTATTTCTCCACATCCTCTCTAAAACCTGTTATTTTCCATTTTTTAACTAGCAGCCATCCTAATGGGTGTGAAATGGTATCTCTTTTCATTCTCATTTCCCTGATGGAATTTTTAAATGGGGCTGTTTGGCCGTCTGTTGTTGAGTTGAAAGATTTCTTTATATATTCTGGATATTAAACCCTTACCAGATATGTGGTTTCCAAATATTTTCTCCCACTGTATAGGTTGTCCTTTAACTTTCATGATAAAGTCCTTTCTTTGAATACCAAAATTTTTACATTTTGATGAGGTCCCATTTTTCTTTTTTCTTTTTGTTGCTTGTGCTGTGGGTATAGTCTAAGAAACAATTGCCCAACACAAGGTCCTGAAGATGCTTCCCTACTTTTCCTCCCAGGAGTTTGATATTCTAGTTCTTGTATTTAGATCTTTGATCCATTTTGAGTTAATTTTTGTACATGGTGTTAGAGGGGTCCTCTTCCTCCTCCTTTTTTTTCCCCCCAAATGGTGATCCTGTTTTCTCAGCAGCGTGTGTTAAGAGACACTTCTTTCCCACTTAAGTACTTTTGTCAAAAATCACTGGTGAGGGTTGATTTCTGAGCTCTCAATTTGACTCCATTGGTATATATGTCTGTCTTTGTGCCAGCACCATGCTGTGTGTTGTTGCTGTTTTTTTTAGGAGGTACCGAGGATTGACCCAAGTCCTCGTACATGGGAAGCAGGCACCCAACCACTGAGCTACATCTGCTCCCCAATGAGGTACCAGTGATTGAGCCCAGGACCTCATATGTGGGAAGCTGGTACTCAACCACTGACCAACATCAGCTTCCCTGAGTTGGTTTTGTTTGTTTGCTTTTGCTTGTGTGTTTTTGTTTCTTGAGCAGGCACAGGGAACTAAATCCGGGGAGGCAGGCACTCAAATGCTTGAGCCACATCCACTCCCACTATGCTGTTTTGATTACTGTGGCTTTGATTTCTTGCCTCCATGATTTCTGATGAGAAATTGGCACACACTCTTATTGGGGCTCTCTGGTATGTAACACATTGCTTTTATCTTGCAGCTTTCAGAACTCTCTCCTTGTCCTTTGCATTTGATTGTGTGATAAATATATGATGTATTTTTCTTCATGTTCATCCCGTTTGGTGTTCTCTGGGTTTCTTGGATGTGCATATTCACATGTTTTGCTAAGTTTGGGCAGTTCTCTGTCATTATTTCTTTGAATATTCCTTCTGCCCCTTTCTCTTTCTTCTCCTTTTGGGACTCCCATAATGCATATATTGGTGTGCCTGGTGGTGTCCCATAGCTGCCTTAGGCTATTTTTGCTTTCAGTATTTCTTTTTCCTTTCTTCTCCTCAGCCTGACTCATACCAAATGTCTTGTCTTTGAGTTCACAGATTCTTTCTTCTGCCAGTTCCAGTCTGCTCTTGAGGGCATTTTTCATTGCAGTTATTGTGGTCTTCAACTCCTGTATTTGTGTTTGGTTCTTATTTAAAATTTCTATTTCTTTACTAAGAGTCTCATATTGCTCATTCATTGTTTCCCTTATATCCTTTCGTTCTGTTTATTTTCCTTCATCTCCTTGAGTGTTTTTTAAGATTTTATTTTAAAGGTTTTGTTCGGTATGTCTACATTCCCACCTTCTTCATTGGCGTTTTCTGGACTTTTGTCCTCTTCCTTTGGATGGGCCAACTTTTACTATTTCCTTGTCTGTGCTCTTTCGTTGCATACTGTACATTTTTATATTTTAAAACATTAATTTTGGGATTTATTCCCTATGATGTCTGTTTCTTGATTTTTGACCAGTTGGTGATAAAACAGATTTTCTTGAGCTTCAACCCTCTTATTACGAAGATCTTCCCAAGGCAAATGCAGTTTACAGGGTTTTCCCTGACTTTCTGAGCATTTGTCTTGGCCTGGGCTTTAATCTCTTAGTTGTTTTGAAGTTCCCTGTTTACAGGAGTTTGGTTGTCCCACCTGTTTCCTAGGAAAAAGATCTCCCACTCCCAAGTTTTGAAGCCAATAGGCTTTTGTCCCAGAGAGTATGTCTTTGTTAACAGTCTCTTTCTCCCATTCTTCCCTGGATATTTTACAATGTTCTTCTGGCCTCTGGAGTTTCTAAATAATTGTTTTAGAAAGTTCCTGCCTGTTTGATACTTGTTTTGGTAGAAGAACTGAATCCTGAAGCTCCATATTCTGCCATCTTCCCACAGTCTTCAGGATAGCCAATTTTAATGTCCTACTAAAAATCATTTCCTTATTCAAGAATCTTATTGAACTAAATAGTTTCAGACAAGTTCTTCCAAACAATTGAAGGAATAGCATTTAACACAAGCCAGACTCCTAGAGCTTGGAGTCTGGGGACATGAACTAAAAGGTAAATACCAAAGTAGAATGCTTAGAATCCTAATATTTAAAATGCAGATACTTCATATTATTAAATGGCACAGTGTGAAGTAGTGAGACACTCCATTTGTGACTTTATTTCAACATACAAAATCATTTTCATCATTGCTCAACATCTCATTACCACCAAATACTCCAAGGTCAGTATTTTGGCTTTACTGGAAAACTCTTTGTTATGCAAATCTAGTAACAGAAGGAAATCCTCCATCTTTCTAGATTGCATGAATGACAAAATATTGTGAATGTGATGGAAGTGGCATTTAGGATTTAAATGATGGACTAACACTTGGGTTTAGGATAACTTTAAACTGACCAAGTATCTAAAATTTGGGGTTTTAAAAACAGCAATTTTGTTAAAGTAAGAATTTTAAAAATGCAGGATACCCAAATGACAATACCCAGAGTTCCTAACTGAGGGGCATGACCTTCTGTGGAGTATAAATTGGTACGATCTTTCTGCAGGAAAGCTTAGCAAAATATCTTAAACCTGAAGAAATATTAAAGTCTGTCAATAAGTTATGGTCCACGGCTACTATAAAGCTATTAAAAATCATGACGTGAGTCTATATTTACTTTCTTGCTACGATATCTTCCACATATTGTTGACATAAAGAGAAAATGACAAACAGCATTTACAAGATGAGTGCATGTATAAGGATTTGTGTAAATATGTAAATATTTATCTGTGAACACAGACAAAAAATGTTTGGAGTGATGTTCACTAAAACATAGATGTTGATTACTTAGGGTTGAGAGTGTATATAATTTTCAATGCCTTCTTCTTTATTTTCTGTATTTTTTCTTTTTTATTCTTTTTACGTGGAGTATGTTACTTTCATAATCCCAAAACAATAAGACTTAATTATTTTCAAAAAGAAACTTAAATTTGGCAACCTCAGTTTTCAATAGTTTGGGAAAAATTATAGTATAAAATATGGTGCAATTATGAAAATTCAAATACAATATATTATCATGTAAACTTAAAATATATTTTCTATTTGTGTGTCTATATTTTCCATATTTTTGGCTAGATATTTAGTGAAGGCTACCTATTTAGGGGTTATCATATTGAAATAACGCCTAAAATTTGCATAGTCCATCTCTTTCTTTCTTCCTTATTGATCTGACATCTCACATTATAAAGTCTACTTAATTCTCCTATGTTGCCTCAAATAAATCTCTTAACTACTCCTTCCTTACCTTTTCTTCCTTCCTTCTCCCCTCCTCTCCTTCCTCCTTCCCTTCCTTTTTTCCCTTCCTTCTCCCCTCCTCTCTCTCCTTCTTCCTTCCCCTCCTTTCTGTCTCCTATTTCTTTATTTTTTGCCTCCTACTCCCTCCAATCTCTACTCTTACAAAATGAACTATTTTCAGCAGATGCAGCAGCTGGCTGATATCCAGAGGCACATATGCTAATACCGTCTTTGATCTGAGGGAATTTTAAGGCACTCAATTTCTTTAAAAGTCTATGAAATGAGATCAATATCTGAATTGCCTCTCAATGCAATCTGTGTATGTGTGTTTGTTTTCTTAAGGCCATATGGAACCAAGAAAGAAGTTTAAAAAAAGGAAGGAGGGAAAGGAAGAGAGTTGGGCTTGGGTTTTTGTACAGTCTTAAATTTTCATTATGTTATTTGATTCTGTGTATATACACATTTTTCATTGACTATAAATCAATCTTAATTTCTGACGCTTGTTTTCCTTTACAGTGTTTTGTTGTACTTACTTTAAGAAAAACACAGTTTTGTTTATCCCTTAACTCTTTAGAAGATGAACATATCATTAAGTGCCATGGCATGTTATAGAACCTGTAGATCTTCTCTGAATGATTTTTCAACTTCTCTAACTTAATGCTCAAGCACATATTTCCTCAGTGAGGCCTATTCTTGCCTACTTGAGAGGCATACTGTGAAGACAGATGTCTGAAACACTTTGAATTCCTAAAAAAGAAAACTCTTTAGAGATAAGAATTAGTCTTAATAAAAAATATTTTTCCTCCTAATCTTACGGTAAAGAGAGTCAAGAGACCAGCTTTGTTAAAACCTTGGTAAATCACAACTCCTTTGACCCTTATTTTCTTTTCTTGTTAAGTGTGGACACTACCATCTGTTATGTCTGGCTTATTAGGTGGAGCCTAGAAATCTAACGAGAAATGAATGAGAAATTATAGTGCCTATACTCTATAAATAGCCAGCCCAAAAGTTTATGGGTATAGAGTTTTTAGAAAAGCTCCTATCTATAATGAAGATGTACTACTATGGATTTTGAAGAATACAGTCATGCTTGATTTTCCAAGAAAATATCAGATTTCCCCTGAAATTTTATGTTATCTGCCAATAAAAGCAAATACTGATATATGATAATTAAGGCTAAGCATACCGAATGAATGTAAAAAGGAATTTACCTGAATGATCTGGGCAGCAAGCTCAGGTGTTCCATGCTTCAGGTCATGGCCATTGATGGCGAGGACTCGGTCATTGCTGCTGAGCCTCCCGTCCTGTGCAGCCAGTCCTCCTTCTAGCAGGTCGAGAATAAAAACACCTGGCTCATCTGTCCTTCGTACTAATTTTATGCCAAGTTGCTCACCAGAGTCCCGTTTATGAAGAACTACGTGGAAAATCTCTTCTCGTGGAGAGATATTATCAGGATGGCTGCATGCTCGGTTGCCAAAGCGTCTCTCTCTAAGTACAGTGAGGTGCAGTGTGCTACATGGCTGCGAAAGGACAGCTCGGGCATAATTATGGGATACATTGCTGATATCATAGTTGTTGACCTAGAAAAAGAATTATGACCAATTAATGATTTTCCCAATTTGTAGAAATGTTTCTATAACATTCCCAAAGGAAATTAATACAGTTAAAATGTTATAAAGTCATTTATAAAGAAAACCACTCTAAAATACAGTTCCTAACTTATAATGACAAACATCATATAGAAAACAGTGGCTAGAATCACAGATGTTAATGAAAGTCTTGAGTTAGTCGTTGGTTCTGCCTCGTACTAACTGGGTGACCCTGGCAAGTTAGACAACTTGAGTGCATTTCTGCATCTGTAAAATGTGTTTCTATCTACTTCATAGGATCAGTATGAGCATAAAGAGGTAACATTAGCATATGGCAAACATTAATGAAATACTAATGAAGTGGAACGGAAACTAAAGTTCTAGAAGACTACAAATTTGCTTTTCTAAATGAAATATACCTAATCTAGAGAAAATAAACTGAATTTTATTTTAAGGACGGTAGTACATTCCAGGTATATAACCTTATTTTAGATGACTGAATTTTAAAGAAAAGCAGATAATCATAGTTTTTACTCTTCTATTAACACATGTGTTTATATATACATAAATACTTTATAAAACTTTGTAACCTTGAAATAAGTATAGCGACTTTTCCTTGGATAAGTAACATCACTGAGGTCTCCCCCACTGTATTTATCTAGGGTTAAGAATTTTGAACTAGCCTGGATGACATCTTTTAAAATTCAGTCATCAAATTCATAGATATCACACACAAACTTTCTATTCTACATTTTGTGACATCTATGTATTTAGTAACTGTCTAAGTCCTTGATAAGATCATTGAATAACATAGGCTCAAGAAGAGAATTTCATGGCAGTTTCTAAAAAAACAGGCTGACATGGATTCATTAGTCAAAATCATTCATGGTTAGTCATATATAAAACTACTTATCTCTAGCTTCACATTTTTTAATTTCACATTCAGATATATCACAAATGACTTTCCTAAATGTCTGGTTGAAATCTAGTTGTCTTTTTCAGCCAGCAAACATGTATCTTCATACTATCTTGAGAAGCAGGTGGAGGAATATTCTACAACTGGCAAAAAATTTTTCCTCTCAGAATGCATGGTTGCCCATGAAATATGAATAAAGCAGAGACCAAATTAAATACTGTTTCTAGATTTTGTAAAAACAGCACTATTGCACAATAAATTCTTTCACATTTTTGGCTAAATATGTTTCTTTACCAATGCAATAAACTGAGAATGCTAAATTATTGATGACAATAAAATATCTATTCTTAATAATGTTCTAAAAGTTCTATTAATTTTAAGTGACACTGACATAATTTAAAACAGTAATATCTGTTCTTAAAAACTGCTCAAAAGGTTGTACATGAATCTTTGAAGAGTAACCAATGCCCTCAGGCTGTATGAGTCTCCTTCGGAAAGAGACTATTAAATAGAACAGTATATATTTTTAATGCAGGCAAAACAAAGTCACATATTGTTATCGCATAGCCTACGTTTATGATCTGCAAATGAACCATCCTAATGCCTCTGGGATTCTTCACATCAGCTTACTGTATTATTTAACCAGCTTATACCAAACCAGCAAGAGGTCAGAGCCCACAAGAGTAAAGATTACCCTTTGTGACTCCACTCATCAGGTTATATATTTATGGTTTTCTTATCAAGTTGAATCATTAACTGGATTTAAGATGACTATTTAGTGTTATTAATACATATGTGTCCATAAATAATAATATGTTTGTATTTCTACAATGTAGACGCTATAGCTTTGGGTTCTCAAAAGTAGTCAATAATTTTGATAATTATAATTTCATTTGAGGTATAAAGGTTGAGTTATGTTACTAAAAAAGACTTCAAAGTAGAAGAGTAAAAAGTCTACTGATAAATGAAACTTGAAAAAATGCTTTACCTCAATGTATTCAGAGAAATGTAAATAAAAACAAAGTACTTGTTTTTACCATGAAAATTTACAAAGAATTAGGAAGATATAAAATTGTTAATACTTAATGCTGGCACATTGCTGGTAACAAAGAACAAAACACAAAAATCAATGTAACCCTGGGTTAAAAATAAATAAACGTGCACTTCAATTACAGTTATGAAAAGCCAGAAGTGGGAGAAAGAAACACTATGTAGGTGTCAAAAATGGAAATTTGGCTTTCTTGGTCTTGGGTACCAAAGTGTCAATATGTCTGGGAAGATGCTCCTGGAAAACCAGTTATAAGACTTCCTCTGTGCAGAATCGGGTCAGGAGCTCAGTAAGGAATGGAGGTAAGGTGCCCTCAAAGTAGAGCCAGCATATGCAGCCAGAGATTTACCTTAAAGTGGCTGGAAAATAGCAAATAGGCAGGAGTGGAAGAATCAGAAACCTGATTTTATGTAAGCTAGGTTGGTTATGCTTCCTGTATTCTCCTATCCAGTCTGCCTCAGCCATGTTAAAGGCAATCAAAGTAAGGATTCTGGGCCCAAGTGTTAAAGGATAATATATCCTAAGAGGCAGCATAGAGGTGGGAGAGGAAACCAAAGCCCAAAGCCTCAATGGAAAGGTCAATCCTGTCTGCTCTGGAACCTTGTTTTTTTTTTCCCCATTTGGAGATTTCCTTTTAAGAGCTAAAACTCCTAGAGGTTCTAAGTTTTGTTTTATTAAAGGAGATGGTTATTCCTAACAGAATGTCATATCCAAATTCATTCTTTATTGATTCAGCAAATGCTTCCTGAGCATTTATTATATATAAGGGTCAGATGAAATATCTGTATCACAATCCCTACCTTTCAGGTGGCTGCAATCACCAGAGAAAGATAGTTTATTCATATGTAAAACACTTAAATGATTTACTGTTATTATGTGCAAAGTGATGAAGAGAAAAGCAATAAATGCTCTCAGTAATTACAATAAGGAGAGTTCAGCATAGGCTTGAGTGGTTGAACAAAGCTTTAAGAACTGAGGAGGACAAAGGAGCCCAAATGAGGGCAGGCAGAAATGTGAAAACGAGCTGCTTGGAGGGAAGCAAAGGGAACTGTTATGTGGGACTCTTCCAGGAGTTCATAAATTCCATGAGGACAGGGACTGTTTTTTGCTCTAAATCCCCAGCCACTAGTACAAAGCCTAGAACTTGTAAGATTTTAAGTATTCAATACAATTTTTAAAATATATTTTTATTATAGAAGTTATGAACTTACAAAATAATGCACATGTATAGAATTCCCATACAACAGTCTTTCACCAACACACCACACCATCATGGACATTTGTTATAGATTATGAGATACCATCATGAGACTATTACCATTAACTATGGTCCACAGTGTACATTTGGCATTATTTCTTCCATAGTCCCCTATTTTTAACACAGGGCATCTTTGGCACTGATGCAAGAATATTACAGTATTGCTGTTAACTACAGTCCATAGGTTACATTAATTGTATTTTTCCCATGCTTCTCATATTCCTCCCAACCTGAAATAGTGAAATACACTCATTCTAGTTTCCAGAAGGACATTCTTGGCATTTGTACTATCAACCACAATTCTCATCTACCTCTGGGTTCACTGTGTCATTCAGTCACTAGATTATTCTTTAGCTTTCTTTCAACTGACATGTATCCCTAGACTACCCTTTTCAGTCATAATCCCTTTTATAAACCAGCTGTGTTAGTTCTGCTCACTATAATGTGTTATCATCAACTCTATCCATTTCCACACTTTCATAGTCAAGTTAATTAAAACTTCTCAGGCATTAAGCATCAGTACTCCTTCACAACCCTCCTCTTATCTCCTAATAACCTATACTCTAGGTTTTAACTCCATGTGTTTATTCTTCATATTTAGTTCACATTAGTGAGACCATGCCATATTCGTCCTTTTGTGTCTGGTTTATTTCACTTTGCATAATGTCTTCAAGATTCATCCATGCTATCATATGTATCCTGATTTCATTTCTTCTTTCTGCAGTATAGTATTCATTATATGTATATACCACATTTTATTTATCCATTCATTCATTGATGGACACTTGGGATTCTTCCATCTTTTGGCAATTGTGAATAATGCCGCTAGGAATATTGGTGTCCAGATGTCTGTTCGTGTCAGTTTTCAGTTCTGGATATATTCCTAGTAGAGGAATTGCTGGATCATATGGCAGTTCTATATTTAGCTTCCTGAGGACCGCCAAACTATCTTCCGTAAACTACGCACGATTTTACGATCCCATCAAAGTGAAGGAGTGTTCCTATTTCTCCACATCCTCTCCAGCACTTATTATTTTCTGTTTTTAAAAAAATAATGGCCATTCTATGTGGTGTGAGATATCATCTCATTGACGTTTTGATCTGCATTTCCCTAATAACTAGTGATACGGAACATTTTTTCATGTGCTTTTTCGCCATTTGTATTTGCTCTTTGGAGAAATGTCTATTTAAGTCTTTTGTCCATTTCTAAATTGGATTGCTTCCTCTTTTATTGTTGAGTTGTAAGATCTCTTTATATAGAATGGAAATCAAACCCTTATTGGATATGTGGTTTCCAAATATTTTCTCCCATTGAGTGGGCTGCCTGTTCAACTTCTTGATGAAGTCCTTTGAATCACAAAAGTGTTTACATTTGAGGAAATCCCATTTATCAATGTTTTCTTTCATTGTTCATGCTTTTGGTGTAAGAGTTAAGAATGCACCACCTACTACCAGGTCTTGAAGATGTTTTCCTACATTTTCTCTAGGAGCTTGATGATTCTAGCTTTTATTATTTAGGTCTTTGATCCATTTTGAGTTAATTTTTGTGTAAAAGTGTGAGATAGGGGTCCTTTTTCTTTCTTTTGCCTATGGCTATCCATTCCTCCCAGCAACATTTGTTGAAAGACTGTTTTTACCAGCTGAGTGAGTGGGTCTGACGGCTTGTCAAAAATCACTTGACCATAGATGTGAGGGTCTGTTTCTGAACCATCAGTTCAATTTCATTGGTCTATGTGTCTATCTTTATGCTAGTACCATGCTGTTTTTACTACTGTAGCTAAGTAATATGATTTAAAATACAGAAGTAAAAGTCCTATAATTTCACTTTTCCTTTTTAAGATGCTTCTGGCCTTTTGGGGGCCCTTATCTTTCCAAATAATTTTTTTTCCCCTTGAGGTACCCAAGACTGGGGATTGAACCTGGGACCTTGAACACTAGCACTCAACAACTGAGCCAATTGGCTTTCCTGAGTTGGTTTTTCTGTTTGTATTGCTTGCTGTTCATTTTTGTTTTTCCAGGAGGCACTGGGAACTGAACCTGAGTCCTCGTATGTGGGAGGTGGTAGCTCAACCACTTGAGCCACATCTGCTCCCCAAATAAATTTGAAAATTGTGTTTACCGTTTGTTTAAAAAATGCTCATGGAATTTTTATCAGGATTGTATTGAATCTGTATATCAGTTTGGGTAGAACTGACATCTTTATGCTATTTAGTCTTCCAATCCATGAGCATGGGATGTTCTTCCAATTACTTAGGTCTTTTAAACTTTCTTTTAGCAATGCATTGTAGTTTTCTGAATATAATTGCTTTACATCCTTGGTTAAGTTTATTCCTAAATATATGATTCTTTTATTCGCTATTGCAAATGTAATTTGCTTCCTTATCAGATTTTGAATTACTAGTGTACTGAAACACAGCTGAATTTTTTGTATTGATTTTCTATCCTGACATTCTACTGGAATCATTTACTAGCTTTGGCAGCTTTGTTGTAGATACTTTGGGACTTTCTAAGTATAGGATCATATCATCTGTGAATAGTGAAAGTTTTGCTTCTTCCTTTTCAATTTGGATACCTTTTATTTCTTTTTTGTACCTGATTGCTCTAGCTAGAACCTCTAGCACTATATTGAACACCAGTGGTGAGAGTGTGCATCCTTGTCTTGTTCTTGATCTCAATGGGAAACTTTCAATCTTTCACTATTGAGTACAGTGTTAGCTGTGGGTTTTTCATATATGGCCTTTATCATTTTGAGAAAGTTTCCTTCAATTCCTGTCTTTTGTAGTATTTTTATCAAGAAAGGATGTGTATTTTGTCAAATGCCTTTTCTGTGTCAATCGATAGGATGTGATTTTTCTTCATTAATGTTGTGATTTGTGCTGATTTTGTGTTAAACCTTCCTTGAATGCCTGATATAAAGCCCACTTAACATGATGAATAATTCTTTTAATGTGCTGTTGGATTCGATAGCAAGCATTTTGTTGAGGATTTTTGCATCTGTATTTATTAGGGAAATGGGTCTGTAATTTTCTTTTTTTGTAATATCGTTACCTAGATTTTGTACTAGGGTGGTATTGGCTTCATAGAATGAGTTTGGTAGTGTTCTTTCTTGTTCAATTTTTTGGAAGAGCTTGAGCAAGATTGGTACTAAATCTTCTTTGAATGTTTGGTAGAACTTACCTGTGAAACCATCTAGTCCTGGGCTTCTCATTTTTGGGAATTGTTTGATGACTGTTTCAATCTCTTTACTTGTGATTGCTTGTTGAAGTCTTCTATTTCTTCTAGAGTCAGTGTAGGCTATTTGTATTTTTCCTAGGAATTTTTCAATTTCATCTATATTGTCTAGTTTATTGGCATACAGTTGTTCATGGTAACCTCTTATGGTCTCTTTTTTCTGTGAGGTCAGTAGTAATGTCCCCATTTTTATTTTTTATTTATTGATCTCTCTTTTTTTGCAGTCTAGCTAAGGGTTTGTCAATTTTGTTAATCTTGAACCAACTTTTGATTTTGTTAATTCTATTTTTTGTTTGTTTTCAATTTAGTTTATTTCTCCTCTCATCTTATTTCATTCCTTCTACTTGCTTTGGGAATAGTTTGCTGTTCTTTTTCTAGTTCCTCCAGCTGTGTAGTTATGTCATTGATTTTAGCTCTTCTTTTTTAATGTCAGCATTGCAGGCTATAAATTACGCTCTCAGGACTGCTTTCACTGAATCCCATAGGTTCTGATATGTTGTGTTTTAATTTTCATTTGTCTTGAGATATGTACTGATTTCTCTCACAATTTCTTCTTTAACACGATGATTACTTAAGAGAAGAGTGTGCTGTTTAATCTCCATATATTTGTGAATTTCCCTTTTTCTGTCTCTTGTTGGTTTCTAACTTTATTCCATTATGATCAGAGAAAGTGCTTTGTTTAATTTTGATCTTGTTGTATGTAATGAGATCTCCTTTGTGACCCAACATATAGTTTACCCTGGAGAAAAATCTAGGAGCACTTAAGAAGAATGTATATTCTGCTGTTCTGGGATGAAATGTTCTGTTAATGTCTATTAAGTTTAGTCTATTTATCATATTATTCAAGCTCTTTTATTGATCCTCTGCCTGATGTTGCATCCAATGCCGAGAGTGGTGTATTGATGTCTCCAACTATTATTGTAGAGATATCTATTTTTCCCTTAAGTTTTGCCAGTGTTTGCCTCTTGTATCTTGGGGCATCCTGGTTAGGTGTATACACATATATCATTGTTATTTCTTCCTGGTGAATTGCCCCTTTTATTAATATATAATGTCCTTCCTTGTTTCTGATAACAGTTTGCTTTAAAGTCTATTTCAGCCCGTATAAGTATAGCTATTCCAGCTTTTTTTTTTTTTTTTGGTTACTGCATGTGTGGAATATCTTTTTCCAGCCTTTCACTTTCAAAATTGGTATCCTTGGGTCTAAAGTGAGTCTCAGCATATAGATGGCTCATATTTTCTTATCTATTCCACCAGTCTATGTCTTTTGATTGGGGAGTTCAGTCCATTAACATTCAATGTTATTATTGTAAAGGCAGTTCTTATTTTACCCATTTTGACCTTTGGGTTTTATTGCTCATATTTTATTTTCATTGTTTTACATTTTTAGTTACTTTTATTGATATAATTTTCATTTCTAGACTCCTCCAAGCCTCTCTCTCCTGTCTTTTTTTTTCAGGCTGTGGCACTCCCCTTAGTGTTTCCTGTAAAGTTGTCTCTTGGTTACAAACTCTCTCAGTTTCTGTTTATCTGTGAATATTCAAACTCGTCCTTCTTTTTGAAAGACAATCTTGCCAGATATGAATCCTGGCTAGCAGTTTTTCTTTTGCAGTATCTTAAATATATCATAACACTGCCTTCTTGCTTGCTTGGTTTCTGATGAGAAATCAGCATGGAATCTTATTGGGTGTCCCTTATATTTTATACATCACTTTTCTCTTGCTGCTTTCAGAATTCTCTTATTCAAATTCATTTTTATTAAATGAATAAATTAATGAACAAATTGGTATGCCTGGAACAAGTCTGGGCTTGATCCTTGAGTCATATCCATGCAAGGAAAGCAGTGTTACAAATACATTACCCTACAGTCATGTCGGATTTGGGGGAGGAGAGATGGGAGGCAAAAGTATTTGATGGGATATCCTACTAAATTAAATATGAAGCAGTGAAGGCTTAGACTAGAGAGGTTACATGGAAAATCAAAGTAAGGGGAAGGTATCAACAGATCACAGTGAAAGACTGAACAACTAAATCAATAGGGGACGAGGCCTAGAGCTTGGGTTCCTAAAAATCCTTTTTTCTTGTTCACAAACATTTCTTCTCTCTCCAAGAGTCATTTATTCTTTTAGCTTCAACTATCATCTAAGCCTATACAGTAGAATTCTCACCATCCCATCCCCTCAGTCTCCACATGCCCTCTAGTAAAATACTATCTTGTGCCAGGCTAGTTCTTTTTTTGGAATACCTATTTCTTCCTAGAGATCATGAAAGGGAAGAAGTAGGGGTGATATCAAATGAAAATGAGGAAAGCTGCAGTAGGGAGTTGATGAGAGATGACAAAAATTTTTTTCTATCTCATCTTTGGCAGTTTGAGATTATTTTATAAATCCCCAAAAGAGAATGATTATGTTTATAAACTAATCTATTCCTCTATGTGTAACACTCTTGATTGCATTAAATTCGTTTGAGGGGCCTTTGATTAGATTACCTGTTAAGTGTTGCTGTAAGCTTTTATTGGACTACATCACTGATGTGTGACTCAGGCTGAGTCCTGGCCTCCATGCTGGTCTGACATTAATGGACTCACATAGAGAGAGGAGGAAAAAGGGAGCCAGCATATGTGACACTGCAGTGAGCAAGAGAGATGACTGCTTAAGCACAAAGCCTCCAAGAGGCTGGGCATGGAGCAGTTCATGAGGAGACCAGCCCTGTTATACGCCTGATAGCTTACAGCTGAACTTGAGAAGAATATGAAACAACCGAGACTGACACAGGAGGCCTGGAAAAAGACAAGTCCTATGCCAGCTTGCAGCTGAAATCAGGAAGAAAGTGGACCAGCTGATCCTGAGAGAGGAAACCTGAAGGGAAGGCTGAAACCCTGGCAAAAATCGCCCATTTTGATTCAAAATGTGGCAGCTGACTGGTGAGAAAGCACCTCTTATGGTGTCTTGAGTTGGACTTTCCATAGCCTTGGAATTGTACACTTTTACCCCCAAATAAATTCTCTTTATAAAAGCCAGCACATTTTTGGTACTTTGCATTGGCAGCTCTTTGGCAAACTAAAATACCATCTTAAATTCTGTTATATAAATTATAAGCAACTAGTGCTGTATGGTTCCGCCTTTTCTAACTTTAGCAAGTGGTGTGGAGAAGGATATATCAGACAACGAAGGCAGTTGATGGATGGGCAAACGGGGCTTGGGATAAAGCCAATGGGAGGAAAGAATTTCAGGACAGGTGAAGGTAGTACTGAAATAACCCATCATGAAGTCCACAGCAGGGAAGGGTCAGGCTACTCAGAAAAGTCTGAACACCCGGGGCTGAATTATAAATGGGTTTGAAATTAGAGGTAGGGAGAAAAAATATATATCTAATATATATACATAGGAAAATAGAAGAAATGCAGATAATTCTAATCGGTTTTACACATAAAAACAACAAAGCTAATATTTATATTATTCAGTTTCCACAAGCCCACAGTTTTCTAAGTTTTACAATTTATACAGAAGAACAGAAAGATACAAGTTAACAGAATAATTAAAATTGGCACCTGAAGAATCTGGTCTCCAGCAAGGAGTCTTCCATCTCTGGCGATTATCCCATCTCGATAGACTTCCTGGATAACAATGTTAATCAGTGGAGTTTCATTGCCACCCACAATGCTAATTCCTAATTGAATATAAGGATTAGACCGATGGATTTCAATTGTGGTTATTTCTCCTTCTGGCAAACTAAGTGGCTGTTGTGCAGCTGTCAAGTTAAAAATGAGAGAGAAAAAAGAAAAACATTTAAATTCTGATTATCTTCAAGTAAATAAGTTATCTTATTATGCTAATAGACTATTTAAAAATTCAACAATACCACTGGATAAGAAACAGAATTACAGAAAAGATCTATGTGTTAAAATTATCTAAAAATTTCTTCTTTCAGGGCGGATGTAGCTCAAGTGATAAGGCTTCCTCCTACCATTTTGGAGGACCCAGGTTCAATCCCTGGTCTGTCTGGTGAAAAAGAAGAAAAAGCGTGCCTGTGCGGCAAGCCAAGTGCCCATGTGGGTGCCCGCAGGGCAAGGCTGAGTGCCCTCATGGTGACCCGAGTGCACATGCGAGTGCCTGCTTGGTGAGCTGAGTGCCTGCGTGGTGAGCCAGTGTGACAAGCCAGGTGCCCACGCAGCAGGCCGAGTGCCTGAGCAGTGAGTCAGTGCCCGCGCCAAATGAGTCGTGCAGGAAGATGATGCAGCAACAAAAGAGACAAGGGGAGAGTCAAGGTGAAGTGCAGCAGAAACCAGGAACTGAGGTGGCACAATTGACAGGGAACCTCTCTCCACATCAGAGGTCCCCAGGATCAAATTCTGGTGAATCCTAAAGGAGAAAGATGAGAAAACAAACAAACAAAAAAGAGAAACAGATACAGACGATCACACAGTGAATGGACACAGCAAAAACAGCAGGGTCAAAGAGCTGGAGGGGAAGAAAAAAAGAACAAAAAAAGTAATCTTTAAATAATTAAAGTAGCTACTTTGTATCATGCAACTAGGGACACTGTGATCAGATTAAGGAATATTAAGAAAAAGTCACCTCACTCCCAAGTGGTAAGAGAGTGTGGCCCATGAGATAGGTGTAAAACAATGCAAGGCAGTATAAATAAAAGACTGACTCTGTGATATGAAAACACTAGGGGCTTTGGGAAAGTAGGCACATCAAGGTCCAGGGAGGCCAGGGAGCTTGAATTTAGCCTTGAGAGATGAAAAAGGTTTAGGACTGTAGAAGGGGAAATTTAAATTTGTATAGAATTTGTAAAAGAGAATTATTTTTATAAGTAAATGCCTAAGACCAGCTACTGAGATTTATAATCAAGGTTTGACTGTGAGCTATTTATTTCCTAGCAGACCACATGGTTACAGTAATGGCTGGTATCAGAGAAGCACTGTAGCAGGAAGCATGGCTTTGGACCTGATATATATCTAGCCATTTACTGGCTGGATGAGCTTGAGCAAATTATTTAGTTTCTCTAAGCCTCAGTTTTCTCACCCGTTAAAGAAAAGCACAAAAAAACAGCACAGAGTAAGCACTTAATCTGAGCTACTATTTTGGGTGTTCTTAATGTTGTTTATTCCTCATGTCAAGAGGCAAACAAGATACTAAACACATAAACAAAAAAAAAAAGAACAATGCTAATGACTAGTGAGTTCATGGACCATAACGGAAAAGGGATGAAGGACCATCTTCCTCTGGGGCAAAGGACTTTTTCACTTAAAAAATGCAAACTGTTAGAACTGCACACTTGAAACAGTGAATTTTGTAGTATGTAAGTTATATCTCCATAGTTACTTTTTTAAGAGAAAAAAAAGTTTATGTTGGGAGAGTGGGAGGAAGTAGAAGGAAGAAAGGAAAACAGTTTGAAGATACCCAATTTGGAAAAGAGATTAGATATGAAAGGAGGTAAACTCCACCCACTGTCAGCTCCAGCGCTCTCCTCAAAGGCGGGGTTGTCCAGGCCAGGTTCCTCAGCCCATGTCGACAGAGATGCTGATGTAAAGTCCCGATCGGCAGGCACTGCTCCCATCCCCGAACTGTCTGTTTCTGGTGACAGAGTCCCTGGATGATCTACTACAGTGGGTCCATTTTCACTCTCAATCTCTGTCTGAGTTTTACTAGTTTTCCTTTTCTCTAGGGCAACTCTCCGATGAGAAGCTCCAGGACATCTAGAGAGAGAATATCAGGTGGTTTGCAGATTTGAAAGGGGAAAAATGTGTTTACTAGAATAAACATTTGCAGAGCAACAAAAGAATGGTAATGACTTCTATGCAAAAAGCACCTAGAAGTATCCACCATGGTACATAAATCTGGTCTTGAGCTCCAGTCAAACGAAGAAGCACTTCCAACTCCACACAGTAGATGAATTCTTAAAAAAGCATTGGAAAGAGCAATAGTTTGGTACATTTCTCAAAGAATGTTTCAATCAAAATTGTATTCAGGTACATATTTAGATCAGCTAAAGAAGTCACTAACAGAAGAAGAGAATAAAAAAGACATAAGATATATAAAAACAAATAGCAAAATGGCAGGCATAAATCTACTTTATCAGTAATTACATTAAAAATAAATGGGTTAAACACTTGAATCAGAAGATAGTGAAGGACAGAATGGATAAAAAGGACAAGAGAGTCCAGAAGATTTGTGAGTAAAAAGAATTGAGAGTCCAGAAATAAACCCATACATTTATGGTCAACTGATTTTCAACAAGGATGCTAGGATAATCTAATGAGGAAGGAATAGTCTTTTCAACAAATGATACCGGGACAACTGAATAGCCACATGCAAAATAGTGAAATTAGACCCATACCTCAGGCCATATACAAAATTTAACTCAAAATGGATCAATGACCTAAATGGAAGAGCTAAAACTAAAAAATGTTTAAGAAAACATCAGTGTACATATTCATGACCTTGGATTAAGCAATGGTTTCTTAGATATGACATTGAAAATGCAAGCAAAGAAAGAAAAAAATAGATAATTTGCACATCATAAAAACTAGAATTGCTTGTCCTTCAAAGGACACTATCAAGAAAGCGAAAGATAATTCTCAGAAAGGGAGAAAACATATTCAAATCATGTATCTGGAAAAAGTCTAGAACTCTAACAATGCAATGAAAAGGCAAATAATTTGATTTTAAATTAGGCAAATGATTTGATTTAGACATTTCTCTAAAGAAAAAATAGAGAAAGAACCAAAAATCACATAAAAAGATGCTCAAGATCATTCATTAGTCATTGGGGAAATACAAATTCAAACCACAAGGATATATCACTTCGTACCCATGAGGATGACTATTACTGAAAAAAATAGACAATAACAAGGGTTGGTGAAGATGTGGAGAAACTTGAACCTTTGCGCATTGCTGGTAGTACTGTAAAATGGTATAGCCACTGTGGAAAAAAGAGTTGGCTGTCTTCAAAAAGTTAAACATAGATGTACTATATGACCCAGCAATTCTACTCCTAGGTATGTACCCAAGAGAAATGAAAACATGAATGTTCAAGCAGGCTTATTCATTATAGTGCCAAAGTAGAAAAAATCTGAATGTCCATCAATAGATAAAACAGATATGCACATGATGGAATATTAGCCATGAAAGGCAATTTAATACTGATTCATGCTACAACAAAAACCTTGAAAACATTCTATTTAGTGAAAGAAGCCAGACCAAAAAAGACACATATTGTATGATTCCATTTATGTGAAATGTCCATAAAAGTCAGTCTATAGAGAAGGAAAGTAGATTAGTGTTGGCTGGGGGGTTGGGGGTGGGAGTGTAGAGTTCTGATAATGTAGAGGTCTAATATGGGTTTTTTTCTGGAGTAATGCAAATGTTCTGGAATTAAGACAGTGGTGATGGCTGTACAACTTTTATACTAAAAACAACTGAATTATATACTTTAAAAGGGCAAAATACATGGTATGTAATTTACATATCCGTAAGAAAAAATCAATTTAATAACTTTATAGGAATAAAAAACATTCCTATATACAATATATATATAGATTATAAGATGTATTCTGATTCAGAAATATTTTAAATTTTTAATGTGTTTTAGAGTTAAAAAGATATTATCCCTAAGAAAACTGGGTATGCCTTCTTGATTTTTGGGAGAATCATTATTAGTGTTTCTAACCTGTCAATAGTTGGAAATTGACAAGTATGGGTGCATATGTAGTAAGGTCAGCTACTTCAAAGGTTTTTAAAGATATAACTGTGTGTTTGGCTCCTGTAGGACTGTCTGAGACTAACAGGTGAAAGTCTTCCACAGATAAGGATAATAAAAATTATAGTCACAGAGATGGAATTAAGGACTTTTTTCATTAAACTTAAGGAAACTAAGTGTGGGGGAAACTAAGTAATATGCACTAAGACACAGAAATAATTGACAATTTATGTTTCTATACTACCAGTCAATGGAAAATGATTTGCATTTCCCTAATGACTAGTGATGTTGAGCATTTTCTCATGTGCTTACTGGTCATTTGGATATCTTCTTTAGAGAAACAGCTATTCAAATCCTTTGCCTGTTTTTTTTTTTTTAAAGATTTATTTTTATTTATTTAATTCCCCTCCCCTCCCCCGGTTGTCTGTTTTCTGTGTCTTTTTGCTGCGTCTTGTTTCTCTGTCTGCTTCTGTTGTCGTCAGCAGCACGGGAAGTGTGGGCGGCACCATTCCTGGGCAGGCTGCTCCCTCCTTTGCGCTGGGCGGCTCTCCTTATGGGTGCACTCCTTGCGCGTGGGGCTCCCCTACGCGGGGGACACCCCTATGTAGCACCGCACTCCTTGCGCGCATCAGCACTGAGCATGGGCCAGCTCCACACGGGTCAAGGAGGCCCGGGGCTTGAACCGCGGACCTCCCATGTGGTAGACAGACGCCCTAACCACTGGGCCAAAGTCCGTTTCCCTCTTTGCCTGTTTTTAAAATCAGGTCATTTGTCTTTTTATTGTTGAATTGTAGCATCTCCTTATATATTATGGATTTTAAACTCTTATTGGACATGTGATTTCCAAATATTTTCTCCCAATGTATTGTCTGCCTTTTCACCCTTTTGACAAAGTCCTGTGAAGTGCAAAAGTGTTTAATTTTGAGGAAGTCCCATTTATCTATTTTTTCTTCTGCTGCCCGTGCTTTGGCTATATAAGGCCCAAGAAACCAACCACAAGGTCTTTAGAATATTTCCCTACATTTCTTCTAGTAGTTTTATGGTTCTGGCTTTTATATTTAGGTTTTTGCCTACTCTCAAATTGGATTATTTATGTTTTGGTTGAGCTGTAAGAGTTTTTAGTTATTCTGGATACTGGATCCTTATCAGATATATGATCTGCAAATGTATCTGCAAGTACATATATTTGTCACTATATTTCTGCTTTTTTACACTATTCTTGAAAAATGAAAGCAGTCTTACCTTAGCCTACCCAGCCCTCCTCTCCTTCTGCCCTCGAAGGCCATGCCTGAATTAGAAAAGGTCTTATCGTGGAAAAAGAGATCTTCTGATTTATTTAACATTTAATGAAAGGTAACCAATACAGATGTTCCACAGATATTCTACAGGCAAAGTGGAGCATTAGCTCCTTAGTTTATGTATTACTCAGAGCTGCAAAGAGAACCTAATTTCTTAACAAGCTGGACTACCTACTACATATGATGACACTGAAAAAATGTCATTTAAAAAGTCTGAAGACTTTTTAAAAGGATCTCTCTACTGCACAAACTTTTTGTAGTTTGCAGTGTTAAATTTATATTTATAGTAATGTTAAGGTGTAATTTTTTTAAGACAAAAAGAAAAATGGTTCTGATCCTTGCCATAAACTAGGACACAATGCATAATTTAACAAAAAAAATTAATATTTACAATTACCATAAGATTTCAATGTTAAATTGTTAAGGGTGGGGTGGGAATGAAGGATAGAGGAAGGGATGAAAAATGCTTTACAGTTAATCTTACTTGGCAGGATTTCACCAAGTAATTACTAAAATGTTATATGATTGGTACAATATATGGAATATTTCTTAAAGGGTTTATTTCTTCTTTCAAAGACAGGAACTTTCCCAGGTCTTTTAAATTTTTTTCATTGTTTTACTGACATATAATTAGTTAATAGGTAGCAATTTAATTAAAAAACACATTTCATGGATATTTTACATTTATCTATAGGAGAATACATCAACTATTCATAAGCCAAAGTAGATTTTTAAGAGTAAAATTTTATTCAAACAGGGAAAGTGATTTTAAAATATAATAAACTCAAGATTGTTAGATATATGCAAATTCCTACCTGAGCTGTGTTTCTGCTAATAATTAATGGGTTTCCAAACAGTAAGAACAGAGCCACAAGACATCCATATAATTTTTATACAATGAATCGTGTTGCTGATGCTGAGTTTCTACGCATTTCCAGATGAGACATCCATTTCTAACAAAGTGAGAGTGTATACAGAGATGTGCCAAAGAGTTGTAATAATCATTACTCTTTCATAATAATCATCAAGACATTACTCTTTTTGCTAGTTTGTGGTAGCTCTAAAACATGTTGCAAATTTTATTCTTCCTACTGCAAGGAGAGGCCTGAATCCCCCTTGCCTTGAATCTGGGTGGGCTGGGAACTGCTTTAAGCATGATGCTGTGTGAGTTTGGAGGCTAGCCTATGAAAGGTCATGGCAGCTACTGCCTTGCTCACTGAAAATGAGTCTACATGTAAGAAGTTTAAACACCAAGGCTAGGGAGTGGATGTGGCTCAAACAGCTGAGTGCCCGCCTCCTACATGGGAGGTCCCCAGTTCAGTTCCCAGGGCCTCTGAAAGGACAAAAACAAAAGACAAGCAAAACAAACAAGAAAACCAACTCAGGGAAGCCAATGCATCTCAGTGGTTGAGTGCCGGCTTCCCACACAAGCTCCCAGTTTCAATACCTGGTCCCCAGTACCTCAAAAAAAAAACAAAAAACAAAACCAAAACCGAGGCCAAGGGAGTGCACGTAGCTCAAGGTCCTGGGTTCAATCCCTGATATTTCTATAAAAACAAAACAAAACAAAACAAAAATCCAAAAACCAAGGCCATCCTGTTGGAAAGGCCACATATATCAGCTGAGCCCATGCTTTTAGTCATCCTCAAAGTCCCAGACATGTTAAAGAGGAAGTGATCTTGGAAGTAGATTTTCCAGGTCCAACTGTTTAGTCCCTGGATTTGAATTCTTCCCAAGTGAGGCCCAGGTATCATATAGCAGAAACAAGACATCACTACTGAATCTTGTTTGAATTCCTGACTTGGAGTCCGTAAGCACAATAAAATAGTTGTTGTTTTGTGCTACTATATTTGGGGTGGTTAGTTTTTCAGCAATGGATAACTAGAACACAGATCAAAAATTTAATTGAACAGACTTTAGATGAGTGCCAAGGTAGTCCTGGTCCTAAATTTCTAAAGGAATTTACAACCCAGCAGAATATTCAAACTTGCTTCCAGAGACTACTGAGCAGCTAGAACAGTATATGGCACACAGTAGATACTCAATAAACATTCAATAAGTGATGAACGAATGAATTGTATTAATATTACGTAGGATTGACTATTGGAAAATAAACATTCCTACCTGGATTTCTGTATTTTTAATGAGACATTATCAAACTATCAACAATCCTAGGGAAAGGTCAGGCTATTCATCATGTCTGTTAAAATGGAATATAAATGTTGTATAAAATTTTATAATCTTTTTACATTTTTATCTTCAGTAGTAACACGTAATTGTTTATATTTCAAATCATCTACCTTTTTATTGTATCTTTCACATTATAGGCCTAAGATACTTTGAAAATGAATAATAGCTTAAATATTAATAAGAACAGCTGGAAAATGGCACTTTAAAGTACATATAATTGTTTAATTGTTATATCAACCTATAGGTGAAAGGATAGCTTGCAATTGCAACAATTTTTAAACTAACATCATAGTTCGATTAAAACATGCTAGAAATACTTTAAATACATATCAAATTTGTATATTTAGGTTAAGTGAATATTTCTAAAAAAACATGAAATATTTATTATCTCACTATCTAAGGAATTAGTAACTGAACTGAAACTTCTTTCAGTTTGTCTAAATCCTATAACTGATGCTCATAAAAGAGTCACAAAAATGATGTCTATATCCTAAAACAAAGAAAGAACTAAGATAAGCCAAAATTATTCCTCAACTTCAATCAATCATAATTAGGCTTGACTCAGACTAGTATATTCAAAATGGTGCTATCAATTTCCAGGAGCTCCCTGCTATCATTTTCAGATTCTGTGTCTGCTGGTGATGGAAGGCACACAAAAACCTAAGGCCACACAGACTTACAAAAATTTCATACAGTTATCTGACACTTTTTCTTAGCTCCTATTTTTAGACGATACAATTTAAAATTAGGCAGCTGCTCTATAAATCTTCATGTTTCTAACTTTTTAATAACATCTTGATCTTTCTCTTATATTTTAATTATTTCTAATGAGTACAGTGAAACCCTTTAAAAACCTGATATTTAGCAACAAAATGAACATGTGCACTCACGTGTATATGGAACCTGTACTACTACACAGTAGTAGAGGTTATTTGACCTGTGGTAGAGTCAGCATGGTATATTAGAATGGTAAACAAGAATATTGAAGTTTATGTCTAACTTACACCATTGGCTAGCTCTAAATCTTTGGAACTCAGTTTTTTATTTGTAAAGATCATGAGACTAGATGATCTCCTTTAGTTCTATGATATTTTATGTGCATATAATGACAAGCTGTTCTATACCACACTTATTTATATATATATTCTTTTTCACAGCAATCGAGATTTCTGCAGATGTATATTGTACAACTGGATTAAATTAGGGAGTTGAGAAACCAACAGTTACTTCTGTCATTTGTGTGATTCCATCTACTTAAGACATAGAGGTATATTTTAACCCCTTCTAAGATAGTAAATAATTTTAAACATCAAGTATTTTATCAAAATCATATTAAGGGAAGTAGATGTAGCTTAGTGGATGACCGCTTGCTTTCCATGAGTAAGGTACCAGGTTTAATCCCTGGTACCTCCTAAAAAGAAAAAAAGAAAAAAAGAAAAGAAAAAAAATCACATTAAATTCACTAAACAATCAGCTAAATAAACAACTTAGCCTTCTAAAAAGCTTTTTTAAAAAATACACATTTAGTAAAACAAAAATCATCACTAAATGTTTAAAGTTTTCCAACCCATACTTCTTGTCCAATCTAGTCCTAACCACAGAATTGTTACATGATCTTAGCAAAAATCATGTACACTTAATTCCATGCTACATCAAAATTGACATTTTTATTGGCTGCATAATATTCCCATTGAGTTGATGTGCTACAGAATATACTTTTAAGCAATTAGCTGATTCCAATTTGTTGAACTATGTTACAGTGAACATCTTTATAAATAATTTTTCCTTCTTTGGATTATTTCCTTAGAATACATTCCAGTGAGAGGGACGGCTAGGTAAAAGGATATTAACATTTACAATTTTTAAAAAAACTACCCAACTGCCTTGCAAAGAGTCTACCATTTTATTCTGACACCCAGGTGAATAAGTTTCACATCACAGCAAAATAATAATGGGTATTAATTTCTAAACCAGTAAAAATATTACAAGTATGACAGAGTACTTTCTCAATGTAGTTTTTCTATTAGTGTTTATTTTATCTCTTCTGTATTAGATTTGCTCATGTCCTTGTCCATTTTATTGGTGCTTTGACTTTTTTATTCATGTTTTTATTTGTTTGAATAATTTTTTTTTTTATAAAGCAACCTAGAATTACTCCTCTTCTCTTTAATATTTTTTTGCCTACCTGTTTTTAAGATGTGCCTCCAGATCACAGCGCTGCATTACATCTTGGCACACTGAAGAAAAAGGGCATAAAACTAGTAATTTGTCAAGAAGCTTATGAACTAGAATACTAGATTTCTTGCACAACTTGAAATGAAGTCTTTTCCGGTCCAATGGACAGAAGTCTTTCTCTTGTAAAAAGTTTCTGAGGCACTTGTAGCAGAATGTGTGTCCACAGGGTGTATCAAGTGGTTGCAACAGAGGCTGAAGGCAAATATGGCAGACTAGGTCATCATCCACTTCATTCTGGTAATTGTACAAGTGGTTTTCCCTTGTCCAGTGTTGCTGGCCACATTCAAAACACAGAGGATTTAAGGAGGAGGAGGTCTGTTCCACAGAAACAATCTCATCACTTGTCGTTCCCATTTTGAATCAACTGAGGCAAATCTCTCTCCTCATATGTTAGACATCCACTTAAGGTTTTGGTTCCTTTAATAGAAAATGACGTACTTGACTAAAAACAAGGTCCGTTTTCTATATAAACAAAACAAAACAAATCCATTAATGTTAATAAAAATGGGCTAAAAGTATCAACACAGATATTATCAATTAACTTTTTAAATAAAATATTAAAATTAAGATAAGATTATAAATTAGCCATAGAAAACATAAACATGAAATGAACTAATTTGCTAGTTGGCTAGCAGAATTATACTGCCAAATTCTCAAGGAAAAAAGAACTTGTGATTAAAAGCAAAGATCCATGTATTATATAAGGTCACATAAGAATCAGTTTGTTTACTGACTGAAACCCCCAAATACTTCACTGTTCAATAACAGTTTCAAAGTCAGTCAGTCTACATAGTCTGGTAATAATGCAATTTAAGGGAAGCGGATTTGGCTCAACGGACACAGCGTCTGCCTACCACATGGGAGGTCCAGGGTTCAAACCCAGGGCCTCCTGGCCCATGTGGTGAGCTGGCCCACGTGCAGTGCTGATGCACGCAAGGAGTGCCGTGCCACGCAGGGGTGTCACCCGCGTAGGGGAGCCCCACGTGCAAGGACTGCAACCAGTAAGGACAGCTGCCCAGCATGAAAAAAGTACAGCCTGCCCAGGTGTGGCGCCGCACACATGGAGAGCTGACGCAGCAAGATGATGCAACAAAAAGAGATAGATTCCCGGTGCTGCTGACAAGAATACAAGTGGACACAGAAGAACACACAGCGAATAGACACAGACAGCAGACAACTGGGGGGGGGGCAGGGAAGGGGGGAGAAATTTTTAAAAAATGCAATTTAAGATAAATTAAGGAATACATTTGCATTTGTCTTCCCAATTCTGGCTTCTGAATGATTTTATGCAATTGTAATATCATGACAAAGATTGTCTTTGAAATGAATTTTTAAGGATAATCCAGTATTTGTTGATAAAAAATGGCCTTTGCTCTCCACTACACTTGGGGAAAAGTAGGTTTCAAAATATGTATGATTTCAATATTCTCTCTTATGAAGATTATAGATTCATCTGTGTATATAAATAACAACTTGTGCAAACCCCATGAAATACAATACTACTTTATGCCATTAAAAACAAACAGGATGTGGCTTAACCAGTTGAAAAAAAAAAGCAAAACAACAACAACAACAAGCAAAACAAATGAAAAAACCAACTCAGGGGAGCTGATGTGGCTCAGTGGTTGAGTGCTGGCTTCCCACATTTGAGGTCCCGGGTTGTTCAATACCTCAAAAAGAAAGAAAGAAAGAAAGAAACAAACAAACAAAAAATAAGTCAAAACAAACCCTGCTGCAATTCAATTAAACAGAAATGACATGTTAAAAATTTTACTTCCACTTTGTATTATGCTATATTTCCATGTGGTCTTGCTTACTAGGAAGAGCAATTTGTATGTGGGGTGAAAGGAGGGAGGTATCTTTACAGCAAAAGACTCTTAAAACAAAGGAAAAAAATCAACTCAGGGGAGCTGATGTGGCTCAGTGGTTGAGTGCTGGTTTCCCACATATAAGGTCCTGGGTTCAGTCTCTGGCCCCAGTACCACAAAACAAAACAAAACAAAAGAAAAACAAACAAAAAACTGTGGAACTGGCACAAGGACAGACCAATGGAATAGAACTGACAGTGTAGAAATAAACCCACTAATCTAAGGCCAACTGATTTTTCACAAGGGTGCCAGTGGAAAAAGAACAGTCTTTTCAACACATAGTGCTAGAAAACTGGATATCCACATGCAAAAGAACAAAAGTGGACCCCTAAACTCACACTATATACAAAAATTAACTCAAAATGGATCAATAACCTAATATAATAGCTAAAACTATAAAACCCTTAAAAGAAAACACAGGGAAATATCTTTAAACCTTGCATTTGGCAATGGATTCTTAGACTTTAAACTGAAAGCATGAGCAACAATAAAAGAGATAAATTGGACTTCATCAAAATTAAAAACTTTAGTGCATCTAAAGGTAGTATCAAGAATATGAAAAGAAAACCAATAGAATGGGAAAATATATTTGAAACCATATATCTGATAAAGGTTTAATATCCAGAATATATAAAGAACTTTTACAATTCAATAACAAAAAGACAAACAACCCGATTGAAAAATGGGAAGACTTGAATAGACCTAGAAGTCTATATAGAATATATATATATTCTGTATATATAGAAGATATACTAATGGCCAATAAATACATGAAAAGATGCTCAACATCATTACCTATCAGGGAAATGTAAATCGAAATCACAGTAAGATACCAGTTTGTACCCACTAGAACAGTTCCTATTAAAAAAACAGAAAATAAGCGTTGGTGAAGATACCGAGAAATACGACACCTCATAGGGGGTATGTAAAATGGTGTAGTTCTTGTGGAAAAGTTTCTAGTGGCTCCTCAGAAAGTTAAACATAGAACTACCATATGACTCTGCAATCCTACTTATAGGAATACAGCCAAAGGAGTTGAAAGCAAGGACGCAAATAGATATTTTACACCAATGTTCATAACAGCATTATCCAGAATAGCCAAAAGGTAGAAGCAAGTCAAATGTGGTATGTACATACAATGGACTATTACTCAGCCTAAAGAAGGAATGAAGTTATGATACATCCTACTACATGGATGAACCTTGAAGTCATCATGCTGACTGAAATAAGTCAGACACCAAAGAAAAATATTGTATACTACTCACATAAAACAGTTTTATAGAGGCAGAAATCAGAGTACAGGTTACTAGGAGCAGGAGAAGGGGGCAAAGGGGATAGGAAGTTCATGCATAATGGATATATGGTTTCTGTTTGGGATAACAGAAAAGTTCTGGTAAAGGATAGTGGTGATTAATCCATTAATACTGAACAGTGGGAGCAGATGTGGCTCAGGCAGTTGAGCTCCCATCTCCCACATGGGAGATCCCAGGTTTGGTTCCCAGTGCCTCCTGAAAAAAACAAAAACAAACAACAAGCAAAACAAATGAAAAAACAACTAGGGAAGCTGATTTGGCTCGGTGGTTGAGTGCCAGTTTCCCACATACGAGGTCCTAAATTCAATCCCCCAGTTCCCCCCAAAAACAACAAAAATCTGAACGGTTGCTTGGGAGTGTTTGAGATGGGAAAGGTTATGAAGTTATGAAGTTTATGTTGTATATATGTTCATGCAATTAAAAAAAAAAAGAGCAACTAAAGAAACAATGACAATTAAATGCAATATATGATCCTGGATGGGATCCAATAATGACGAGTAAAGGCTCAAAAGGACATTATTGGGACATACGAAAAAACTGGAATATAGACTGTAAGCTTTACATCGATGTTAAATTTCTAGAACTAGATAAATGTACTTAACGTGATTACATAGTGAATATCCTTGTTCTTAGAAAATGTACATGAAAATGTTGTGTTCAAAGAGTATGATATATACAACCTACTCTCAAATGTTCAGAAAACAGGTGGGTGGGTAGTTAGGTGGGTAGATAGATAAGGGGAGGGTGGGAGGAAGTAAATGGTGAACGTAGCAAATGTTAAAATTGGTCAATCAGGGTATCTGGGGGCAGGGAGGTATGTTGGTGTTTTCTGTATGGGTTTTGTATTATTTTTCTTTCTTTTTTTTAAAAAGATTTATTTTCCTTATTTCTCTCTCTTCCGCCCTGCTGTTGTCTGTTCTCTGTGTCCATTCGCTGTGTGTTCGTCTGTGTCCGCTTGCATTTTTGGTGGCACCAGGAATCTGTGTCTCTTTTTATTGCGTCATCTTGCCGCGTCAGCTCTCCATGTGTGCGGTGCCACTCCTGGGTGGGCTGCGCTTTTCTCCCATGGGGCGGCTCTCCTTGTGGGGCACACACTTTGCGTGTAGGGTACACTTATACCGGGGACACTCCAGCATGGCATGGCATTCCTTGCACGCAGCAGCACTCCACGTGGGCCAGCTCATCCCATGGGCCAGGAGGCCCTGGGGTTGAACCCTGGGCCTCCTATATGGTAGGTGGATGCTCTATCAGTTGAGCCACATCTGCTTCCCTATATTACTTTTTAACTGCCCTGTAAGTTTGAAATTATTTCAAGTTAAAAAGCTTGAAGGAAAAATCAGTGTAATAAGTACTCTAAGAGTTCTGCAAAGGATTTTATGTCGATAGAAAAATGAAGAGAACTAGTTTCTAACTCGGTTTAGCTTTATGGCCAGAAATACTTTCAGGAGGGGAATATCTATGCATTGATTTGCGACCGGAAGTATTAGCTGGAGAGAAAGGGGGAAAAATGGTCTCAGGCAAAAGAAAAGCAAAAGTGTAGTCACAGAGCCTTGACAGTGCATGGCACATTCAGGGACTATGAAGAAGGTAAAAATATCTGGAGCAGGGAGAGATGCATTCAAGACATATGAATTATAAAACTTAGTGTCCTTGCCACTGAATGGGAAAAGGACACTATGTTAATGCTACTAGCTTTTGTATTTCAATTATTTGTACCACATATTAAAAGAACATTAACCTTTTTGTTTTTTTAAACAGCGTTATAAGAACTGCCAAGATATCAGTGGGTAGCTAGGATTCATATGGGATGGAAGACCTCGGATAAATGTGGTGTGTTTTTAAAAACCACCTAATGAAGTAACAATAATAACAGCCTATGATCTAAACTCCTATCAGTGCCAACAGCAAGACAACAAACATTTCTTGTATTTTATAACCATAGGGCTTGTTCTTGAACTTCTGAGCATGTTTAACTTTTAAAATGTCAATGCAAGGTATGTCAGACTAAAGAGAGAAACATCATTTATTTAAAGCAGACTACTTCAATCTAGGTAGTTTAATAAAGAAATTCTTAGACCCTAGTTTCCTACTCATTATCAATTAGCAAAAAAATTTACATATTCTTTGCTCTTCTTTATTTGTGGTGGCTTTTATTTGAATATTTATTTTCTTCAAGCAAATATACTGCAATTCTAGCCTCCCACATAATGACTAAGAAAGCATTTATCTTAAGATTATTATGCTTTAGCTATTTTCCAGATCTCTAAATAACTTTTAGTTCTTTATTTTCATTTTATCACAAAATCTTTTCATGAGGAAAAATAATAGGTTCTCATTAAAAATACCATGCAAACTGCATCATCTCCACCCCCAAGATGCCTCCACTTTACCATGAAATAAATATTAAATGAAAAATTATCACGGGAAGCTCAGTAACATGTGGATACAAAAGTATCGATTAAAGATCTGAGAGGCAATAGACTAATTAGTTAAGAGCAAATGCCCTGGCACCAGTCTGTGGGTGTTCAAATCCTTGCTCTGTCACTCCAATAGCTGAGACCTAATTGACGTCTTGGTGCTACTGCCTTTTCATCCATAAAATGGAGGTAGTAACAGTGCCTATCTCATAGGACTGACATTAAGAATAAGTAAATTCATATACATATAAAGTGCTTAAACAGTGCCTGGTGCATAAAAGGCACTATGTAAGTTTTAGCTACTATTACTATTACTACAGATAAAGGAAAGAAAGTTCAGAAGGATTTTATGATCTGCCCAAAGTCACCAAATTTACAAGTACTTAGAGAGAAAGAAGATGAACCCAGTTCTTTTTTTGCTTCAAAATAACCCAATAGTAAATTAAGTTTTTCTAGGAAAGGGCAAAGGCATTTCATGAACGATTTTGTGTGTGACTTTTGTAAGGAGAAAGGCAGCGTAATCCCTTCTCC
The DNA here is from genome assembly GCF_030445035.2 of Dasypus novemcinctus. NCBI lineage: Eukaryota > Metazoa > Chordata > Mammalia > Cingulata > Dasypodidae > Dasypus > Dasypus novemcinctus. The sequence continues at coordinate 11,482,937 of NC_080687.1, read as the reverse complement.
AATCCATCAGTTCACCCCTCTCTCCTAACCTAGGCAGACAATTTTATTTCCACCATAACCCCTTATACTACTTCTCACATTGTTGCCCCTCAGTATGAGCTCTTTAAGCACTAAATCTTCCACAAGGGAGAGGTTCAATAAATGTTGAATCATCAACTGGTGAAAATATTCTCGCTGTTGTCAAGTTGACAGGAGGATATGTGCATGTTTAGATATAATTTTGACTTTACATGTTTCACGAGCACAGGTTGAAATATTAAAATACAAGTTAAATAAATAATAGTCAAACATTTCTCAAAATACAAAGATGAAATGTAGCATAATAAGCATGTTTACAAACCACATTGTCTGTTTAGCTACTATTCCAGGAATGTTAGGGATGGACACTATTAATTGACTGGGAATATTATGACATATTTTAAATAACATTTGAGAAAACAGCAAGTTGTAAGAGAATGGGAGTTATAAGACACTGTTATATCTAACTCCAGGAAAGATTAATATGCTTGTTCTTCCTGGTTTGTGGGACAAAAATATCCTATTGCATCACAAAAACCCTCAGAAAGAACTAAGACTTTTTCAGTTACTCTGCAGACTCCAAAACTATATATTATTCAGATAATTCCTCTTGATGTGATTTTCAGTAGCCCTGACCTAGGAATCCAGCCCACACAAAAAAGATGATAAGCTAAAGACTCCCATCAAAGAATGATTAACTGGGGAAACACCACTCCTTAGAATCACCAGAGGCCAAGAATCTAAGAATAATCTCTCTTCACAATTTCTCCTGGCAAACTCCCACTCACAACTTAATCACAGCTAAACTCTTCATCCTCTGTCCAGGCATATCCGACTCTTCCTGCTTTGGGGTACACTTTCCTTCTTGTATGCTCCTGCTGTTTTTTTAATATATTCCTTCATTTCAGCAATTCCTATGTATTTGCAAGTTTCCTTATCTGTCTCACCTCACCTATGTGAGGTTAGAGACAGTATATTTTTTATTTTCTTGGGTCACACTATGCACTAGAGAAGTATTTATTGCCAGGCTTATATGTGAACCTGAAACATATGAGAGTTCTAAAGCGTATAATATAGGTACGTAAATATATAGGTGAAATCCTGTGCATTTCTTGTGGCATATGCAAAGCAAACAAGATCTTGGTTTCTGCCCTGTGATTAAAAAAAGCAAAGAATATATTATTCCCTTTAATTTTCAAAACGCTGAGAACAAATAAAAAGGTCTATTAGTCAGCCAAAAGGGTGCTGATGCAAAACACCAGAAATTGGTTGGGTTTTGTTTTTTTTTTTAACTCCCCCTTGTTGCTTTTTGCATGCTGTCTGCGCTCTTTGTCCATTTGCGGTGTGTTCTTCTGTGTCTATATTTATTTCCCCTCCCCGGCTTACAGCTTGCTTGCTGTCTGCTGAGTCTGTTGCTCTTCTGCATTTTTTTTTTTTTTGCTTGTCTCCCTTTCTGTTGCGTCACCTTGCTGAGTGGGCTCTCCATGGTGCTTGCAGGCTGGTGGCACTCTGTGGCGCTTGCGGGCCAGGCAGCTCTCCGCAGCGGGCGAGCCCGCCTTCACAAGGAGGCCCCAGGACACAAACCCAGAGCCTCCCATATGGTAGACGGAGCCCAACTCATTGAGCCACAGCTGCTTCCCTGGTTGGTTTTTATAAAGGGGATTTATTTGGGGTAGGAGCTTACAGATACTAGGCCATAACGCATAAGTTACTTCCCTCACCAAAGTCTATTTTCATGTGTTGGAGCAAGATGGCTGCCGACAGCTGCAAAGGTTCAGGCTTCCTGGGTTCCTCCCTTCCAGGGTCTTGCTTCTCTCTGGATTCAAGGTTCCTTCCTTCCCAGGGCTTGCTTCTTCCTGGGCTCAGGGTTCCTCTCTTCCTGGGGCTGGCTTCTCTTTCCTCTGTGAGCTTACTTCCTGGGGCTCCAGCTTAAGGCTTCAGCATCAAACTGCAACATCAAAAACTCTTGCATCAAAAGCTCCAACTGTGTTCTTTGCCATGCCTTATATCTGTGAGTCCCCACCCACCAAAGGGTGAGGACACAAAACACCTTAATGAGGTGGCCCAATCAAGGCCCTAATCATAACTCAATCATGCCCGGTAATAGACCAGATTACAAGCATAATGCAATCTCTTTTTGGAATTCATAACTATATCAAACTGCTATAAAAGGGTTCCCTTACTTGATGATAACAACACAATAAAAAGCTTTCCTTGTATATGCCACACATCAGCTTGGATAGCTGCCTTTGTATAAAATAGCAGTTGTCAAAATTTTGGTCTCAGGATTCCTTTCTCCTCTATGGAAAACAGTTTGGCAGTTTCTTTTAAAAAAAATTATCATGCAACTACTACATGATGCAGCAACTGTACTCTATCTCAGAGAAATGGAAACTTACGTTCACACAAAAACCTATGCATAAATATTTATAGTAGCTTTATTTATAATATCCCCAAACTGGAAACAACTCTGATGTTCTTCAATAGGTGAATGCTAAACAAACTGTGGCACAGTCACACCATGGAATACTACTCAGCATTTAAAAAGAATAAACTATTGATATACATAATCCAATGTTTGGTTAAATCTCCAAAGAATTATGCTGAGTAAAGAAAACCAATCTCAAAAGGTTATATATGGTATGATTCCATTTATATAATATTCTTGAAATGACAACATTACAGAAATGGAGAACAGATTAGTGATTGGAGGAAGGGTGGGGGCTGAAGGATAATAGGGCAACAAGAGGGATCCCTTGTGGTGATGGGAATGATCTATATCTTGACTATACCAATGTCAGTACCTGCTTGTGATACTGTCCTAGGGTTTTCCAAGATATTACTATTGGGGGAAACTGGGATTTGTCAGGAATACGTCTTATAACTGTATGTGAACCTACAGTTACCTCTAAATTAAAAGTTTAATTAAAAAAAAAAAACAACCCAACAAAAAATGACTGAAGAACCCTAACAGCTAGTCTATATAGGTGATATCTTTAAATATTTATCTTAGAAATTTAAAATGTTTAAATGCATATTTAAGTTATCTTAAAAACAATAAAGTCATTATTAATTAACATTTTATTTAAAATGTTACAAACATCTTTAAAAATAAAATATATAGTGAGAAGAGAAGCACTGTTTTTTACATATTGCAAGTGTGGATTCTCATATCTCTGTCTGCATTCAATCTGTGCAGTATCACAAGTCATGTATCTGTTGGAAAACACTCCTGTTACTCAAGAGGGTGAATGACATGCAAATCCCACAAGAAGGATCTGGGAACCCTGGGTCACACATTGTCATGGGAAAAGCCCATGCCATAGGAGTCTTGCCTTTCCTGGAATAAATTTCTTTCTCCAAAGGATTTTTTCTTTTGGAAGAAGAATGTCCAGATAGAAATATTTAGCACACCCTATGCAGTTTTACATGAATTCTATCCTTAAATTAAAACTTATTTCCCATTGTCTATCACACTAAGAAAACTACAAAAGTTATATTTCAACAATTCTACAATTATGGTTCTCTGATTTTTCTAAACAAAACTGTAATCCAGGCACATTTAAGTTATCTGACTCCTGTCCGTTTTAAACAAGCAGGAATATTTGAAAAAATATTTTTGATTTAAACATTTTTAAGATAATACATGTAGTTGGATGTATTACCATTTAATAATCTAGACAATTAGCTAACTAAGCAAGAAATGCTAGAAACTATGCAACTTTGGCTCTGAGCTCTGCCAGCTGGGTAACTGGGTCACCACACAATTCATTTTTTCATTCACCACATTTACTTAATGTCTGCCATGTGCTAGCATATAATATATATTCTGGTGCCTTGATTTCCCATCTATAAACTATCAGCTTTGAAATAGCAATTGATCACACTCGCACACAGTGGAAGTTTATATCTAGCTCTAAAACTCTTACGATTCCATATCCTTTTATATGACAAAACTGATATGTCATTTTTATCTTTTAGTCCCAATATGTTTTTATTTTTAATAAATTAATAATCTCTTAAATGTTCTATTAAAAGGAGGTTAAACTGTACCTACCAGAGAATTTATTCTTTTCAAATATTCTACCTTTAGCTTAATTTTAAACCACTAAATTATGATGTAAAGATAGTTTCGTTTCTTAATGTAAAGGATAAATGCAAAAGCTAAACCGGGTTATCTAATTTCTGCAGACTCAGACAGTTATACTAAAGTTACACTTTTTAATATTATACTAAATTATGACACCTTGAGTAATTTAAAAATGGAATTTATATAAAGCAATTTTGAAAAAGAAATATACCATATGGTATGCAAAATATTCCTATCTACTCTATATCTAGAGATCTGCCAGTAAGAAAAGGCCTCTGGGGAAAGCATTTTATTTCAAGAAAGACAGACTTTTGCAGCATGGCCTCATCCCAACAGTGCTCCTTACCAATTAAGTGGTGGCAATTTCTAACATCTTGGAAAACGTCATAAATTCATGTTGTTCCACAATTACATAAAAGACAGGTGGGGTGGACTGATGAGAACTATAGTTTTAATTAGTTTGATTTTATTGCATATAAGTTTTGCTTAATAAATTTAAATGCTTGTTTACATTACATTCAAAGGCAAGGGTTCTCATTTTAATAAATTAAATGTATCTTCTTTCAATTGAAGAAACATTTGAAATGAAACCTTTCAAATGTTTCCTTTCTGTACAGTAAATTCCAGAAAACATTTGTTTCCAAGTGGCTGATAAAATCTGATTTTCAGTTTTCAATATTTAATTTCCATAATTTTGGATTACAGTACTCCCTCCTGCCCCAATTCTCAATCATCCAAAGGATTAAAAGGTCATCAAACAAGTACTGATTTTGGAGTTAGCGACCTGGGTTCAAACCATGGCTCTGACACTCATTCATTAGCAATGACATACCACTTAAATGTCTGTAAATCTCAATTTCCTCATATATAAAACAGTAATGGTTTCTTGCTTATGACAAAGGATTACTGTGAAGTTTAAAATGTCAGAATCCCAGAAAAAGGTTTCACAAACTACAAAGTGAAGTTATCACACTAATTGATTACTAAGTGAATGATAGTAAAGAATGATGTAGATAGAACACATGAAAGGGATGATGAGCAGTCCATGTTCTTTCTTCTAGGCTAGCAATCAGGAAGCTTGAATTCTATTCTTAGCCCTGCTACTAACAACCTAAGGCACAGCTCACCACTTCACAAAACAAGTGGGACAAACCAGATAAACTCTATAGTCAGTTACTTTATAGATCCAAAATTCTACAATTCTAAAAATGTGTGCTTTCATCAAAACTTCTTTTGATTTTTGGCCTAAAACAGAACATTTACATTTTTCTTCCCCAGAATCCAATTCTGCGTTTACTATACAAAAGGATCAAAACCCCAAGCCTGCCAGGAAGATTTTGTTTTTTACTTTTGTAGTCATTCTAGTACTAGACAGTCTAGATGTCCTGGCCTGAAACTTTCTATTTTCTGAGACAAGTGTGTATGTACAAGAGAGAGAGATAAATGAACACCTTCGGATTTTTATTATGGTAGTATGGCAGAAGATAAAATGCTTCAATTTAAAAAATCAATTGTTAAAGGTTGGTTCCACTAAAAGAAACCACCCTATCCAAACTCAAATGGAAGGGATCAGATTTTCACTTCTTTGGCAAATTCTTTACTCCGGATCATATATATCCTTTTGATAGCGTTTGCCACTATATAATCACCATTCATCTCTTCAACTGACTTTTATAATATTTTATACTTTACAAATGTATAGGTTAGTTTTAATCTATGAGATTTAGGTTACCTATTTTCAGGTACAATATTTACAGAAAAATTACTGGGGAGATAAAGCTATAATATAGAATAGGGCTACTTCTGGGAAAATTTTCTACAGAACATCTGTTCTTTTTGTTTCTTTGTTTTAATCATTCACTTTTATTACAAATTTAATCCTTTTTTAAATAACATTTTACAAATTTACTGTGATTTACAGTTCCAAAGGGCTTTCTTTTGAAATATACATTGATGGTTTATAAAGTTTTTGCAGAAAATTAGTTAAGTATGCAATTAGCTCCATTTTATAATTTGAATATTGTCCAACAAGTTTATTACTTATTCAAAATCAGTTCGAAAGTGAAAGTACAGGCTTTTGTACTGACATCTTCTGATTCATAGTATGATACTCTTTTTATGACTTTTTGCTGCATCTACAGGTATCTAAGAATATTAAATCATGGCAGAAGCAATATATATACATAGCCATTGTTACATCAAAAAATGCATACTGAAAGAACATCTTTTTTTAAAATGTGGGATGTATATTCTTGTCAGGTTTCTCAAAGACTGACAGTTTTTGAACTTGTCTTGAAATAGAGGAATGTATCTATACTAATGAATTTTATGAGAAGTTTAAAAGTGGTAATAATTACTGAAAGGTTCCAATGGTTTTATTCCTAATACTAAGAAACATTTAGAGAGAGACAACCTAAAAAATGAAAGATTTTGCAATTTTTAGCTGTTCCTATATCCTAATCCTACATAAAATCTCCAGAAAAAATCTAAGAGTCTTGTTGAAAGAATACTTCTTAGAATTTAGAATTAAGTCATTAAAAAAAATTAAAAAGCTCCTATTTGACATAGTCAATTTTCTACTCCTCCATTTTTTAAAATTTATTGAAATATATCACTCATACATAAACAATAAGTGTATAATGTTGTGAATCCTCCAACATTTTATATATTGCTGCTTCTTCCTTCAAATTTCTCCATTTATTCAGAGAGCTGGGTTAGGACTTTTTCTTTTAAAATATCCTTAGTAGCACAATATGAGAAACTATCAATGGGGGAAAAGACTTTGTTTTTAGGAACTAAATTCTAATTTAACTTGGATTAAACTATCAAGTGTTAGAGACATAAAAAAGTCTTTAAAAACACTTCAAGAAAAAAATCTATAAATTAACATAAATACTCAACATAAACTATTTATGCTGCAAAATAAATAAAACAATATTTTTTACAACTACTGGAGGCTTATATAATTTCTCTTGATTTACTAAGTATATTCAAAGTTAATCATAACAGTTTAGGGATGCTTCCTCACTCTAAGAACACCTAAAATCTTTAGACCAATAGAAAATCTAGTTCAGGAAACAGGAAAAATATATTTCCTAGGTTTTTATTTATGAAATACAGAAATTTTTAAAATTATACTTCTCTTTAAAAGGTAGAACAATGGATTCACATAAATAATTATTTTATACTACCAACTACCTTATATATATTATAGCATTTCTAGGTATTCAGCATATGCTAATAACATATGGCATAAACAACTCAATACCACATGCTTATAATTCTTCTGAATGTTGATTATGCCCTTCTAGCCATATATTTTATAATGGCTGGAGAAGTAAAAAAAAAATGCACATGGAAAGTGTTGTTATATATGTATGTATGTAGGTAGGTAGGTATGTAGGGGATTGAAGTATACAATATATAAATTAATTATACAATAACTTGCAGTCAGGCTTAGTGCAATTACTTATTTTTAAGGTAGAGGAAATATTAACTACTCAAATGTAAATAGAAAATATTAGCTAAATTTGTATGCTTAATAATCAAAAAGGGTAGTAGATGAGTCAGTCTATATAATTCACAAATGCTTTAGACTATGAATATCAAATTTCAAAGTTAAAGGAGAAATGAAAAAGGTATATAAATATTACTGCATATATCAACTTATGAAAGAAAAGAAGTTAATATAAGTGAATTGTTGAATTTTAAAACATTTTCCTCAAACACCATCCTCTTCTATCATTCTTAAAAAAAACTGAGTAGGGTTATCATTTTAAAATATTTACTTCATTTTTGAAGCCATATATTACGATCAATTATATCAGTTAATTAAAAAAATCACTGGCCACATGATCAAATAAATAAAAATTACCTACTTTAGACTTCAATATATCCTTTCTATAACTTAAATCTTATAACAGTAAAAGCAGTGCTAACTGGTATAGGGGTAACAGGTGACTTTTACTTTCTTCTTATGTTTTACTTCTATTTTCTAAGTTTTCTAAAATGACCATATAAACTTGTACAATAAAAATAGTTCATTTGTTTTTTTAAGAAGCAATGCCCTACTCTTCAAATAAGGAAAAATAGTACAACACAATTTGATAAATAAGGAAGGGAAATAGAGAAAGAAAAGAAAAGAAAACAGCAACTCCATAGGATGGGACCCATGTAGATAGGTGTGCCTAGCTTTCAGCTCGTTTGCAGCTATCTTAGAATCCAATGGTGGGAGCCCAATATGAATGCAGTATAAAGATCTTCATGGTATCTTTACCATGATTATTTTTTTCATATGCCAAATAAAGATCTACACTAAACTTTTTCAAAAGTAGTTATATTTCACAAACACAACCCATGAGGTGTTAAGAGGGGATGAAGGGGTGTTTAGACTAAGAAGATTATTGAGGCTGAGAAACAAAACAGGAAGCTGTTAAATGTGGGATGCTCCCCATCTCTACAAAGGATTTGCTTGAGGAACTGACTAACCACATTCCCAAAAGTCCAGAAGCCACATACTTAAGAGCACAATGCCCCGGTGCAGCCAGGCAAAGTCAATCAGACCAGGGCCTGTCCTTCAATGCTTTCCCCATGAATAACTATGGAGGTCTAGAATTAGGGCAAACATCTAAGATTAGTTCACAAATAGTTTATTCAATCGTACCTAGTCTTTTAACATGAAAGGGACTCAAGCCAGTGGAACTGTACCTGAAAAAAAGTCTCCTACTCTAAGACTGATGGGCCCTATTTTGACCTTTCCATCCCAACAAAGCATAGTAGCCAAGTAAACTTAATTTGACCAATTCAAGATGGTAACCTCAGTGATGTTATATCCTTATGATCTTATACTGTAACCATTAACTTTTTAGCCTCATTTCATCTTAGATATTAATGCAAACATCGGCTGTTAATACTCTTGGACCATTCCAGCCCACCTAGCACTTTTTTCAGTCTGTTCTAACCACCAAGGGCCAATGACCCATAATTACATTGCTCCTTCCCCACAATGTACAGATTTCAAGTAGTTCTGTATGCCTAACTGTTCATGTATCTACCAATCAGTGTCTGTTAAGCATGACAAAGCCAGTCAGATGTAAAAGTATTTTATAAAGTGCCTGGATACTTTGTTCCAAGTTAAATATTTAATTCGACCATCTACAGAAACCAGAAGGAAATTATTTTAGGCTTATGAAGAATTTTTAGTCTTTCAATATATTTTCTCATGATATTGCTTCTGAATGGGTCTCACATTTCACAGACAGAGATATCACAAGGCAGTCAATTAAACTGCATTCAACAAATACTTAGTGACCACTATGTGCTATATCCTGTACTAGGCAAATAAAATTGAGCACCTATTCAGAATTCTATTAATTGAACAGATTTCAGTCTCCATTTCAACCTATATTTGTGTCTTACAAAGGCTGTCAAGAGATGTAACAAATTTGATCAAAATTGGAAATACACATTAAGGTATACATATGTTTACATAAATAATGGTCAATATAGAGCCACAGGGAAATTTTTTATCTTCTGTTGTTAACATCAGAGACACTAGGTTACAAAGGAAACACATATTGCTGTTTACATGTATAATATAGTCAAAATACTTGATGGACCTCATTTCTTAATCTCACCAGAATTTTCCACAATTTCGTATTTTCAGTTTTTGATCTTTACTGTAATAAAATGGAGACTTCAAAATTGGCATTCCTTTTTATATCCATGACATTCAAATACCTTTGTGCACCTATGCTGAGATATCAAAATCAATTTCCATGAACATAAAACTGACTAGTATCTTAATTTTTTAAATATCTATCAACCTCTCTAAAAGCTTCTTGTAAAACATTCATTTACACTTGCCGGGGGCACAAAAATTTCATGAAGTTTCTGAATGCGACCTTAATGCATAAAAGGATCTATAAACCAATATTTTGGCCATGCTTATAGCTTTTTCCTCCTGGGTCTTTAAGATACAGTTCTTAAAAAGAGTCTTTATGTTTCTTTATCGCAACAACACACACAAAAAACATCTGCTACTATCTTGCAAATTCATGCCTCAAGATATAAGATCTCCTGTGTTTTTTCTTGCCAAGGGCACTGGGATATACAACCAACTTTGGGTATAACTGCCTCTGCCCCTAGCTATTAGCTTCCTCAATGCCAAATGAATTTATGGTCCTAATAAGAAAAGTTATGCTACAGACAATATAATTTTGTCTTAACAATGTAAAGATCAATTAATAATCCACATTTACAAAGCAATTGCAAGGAAAATAAATAAATAATAGGCAATAAAAACTAAAACAACAAAGGTTCCTGGTAGAAACAGAATAGCACATACCCTATAGCAATTCTTTTTGCTTTCCAGCAAACTAACTGAGAGAATCTTAAAAAGGTAATGAAAAAAAATGAACAACTTTCTCCCAACTTTTACACTTTGGATTTCAGACTCAAAAAACATTTATCTATTTAAATGTGTGGGTCTTGGTTAACAATGGCAGGTAACATCAAGGAGTATTACAGCAATGCTGATGACATTCTTTTGGATATTGTTTGAAGAAAACTTAAGAGTAAACCACATTATCTTGTTTTCCCCCCTATCAGTTAACTAGCACAATACTTAACCATCAGGTATATGAATTTAGCACCAGGAAATTCATGGATTCATTCAACAAGTACTTGTTGATCACATGCTGTGTGCCAGGCACTGTGCTAAGGGACAGGATAACTAGGGAGAGTTAGCCAGACCCAGTCCCCACCCTCACAGAGCTTAGTCTAGGACAAAGATTTTAATTAGCCAACCACACAAGAAAATGATAAGAGCACATTACACATTATTAGCAAACCATATAACAAGATTCAAAGTAAGCGTCCCTGAGGGTATAATGTTTTAGCTGAGATTCAAGGTATCAGGAAGGTCAAAAAAAAACTGCAAGAAAGCCCATCAGAAAGCATGGGGACAAACTAGGAACTCTGAAGGCTTAAGATCAATTTCACAAAGTGCTATGGACAGCACAGACTAGATATTTCAATGAGGATGAAAAGCATGTAAAACAGGAGTAAAGTAATCCCTTCCCTCAAAGAATATATAATCTAACCAGCAGACAACCAGCATACAAGCGAAGTACATGTGACACAGAGACATGTAAGTACAACTATTGAAAAATATAGCCATCAAAACCCTAGAATTGTACCATACTATCTCTGATGATTTGACTTGGGTCATGTACCTATCCTGAACCAATCGCTGTAGCCAGGGACATGCAGTGCTTTAATGGGCCAGACCTGGATTACTTCTGAAACAAAGTATTGAGTCAACTTCACCAGAAGCACATAGACTAAAGTAGAGAACGGGTGGTGCCCCAAAAAGGAAATCAGAAGCTCTGGATGGAAGGTGAATGGATGGGAAACACCAGACAAACAAACAAACAAACTAACAAAAACAAACAACCCCAAAGGTTACTACTTTAACTTCTCTTTCTCAATGTCCATTTCTCATTTATGTAGCAGTATATTGATCTAATATGTTACAGAGCAGTCCACTGATTTCTCAGGTATTGATCCTAGGTCATAAATGCCTATTTAAAGTTAATCATGCAATTGGCTCATTTTCACCAAAGTGTATTACCTTACTGTTTTATACCTATTTGAACAACCTGGAAGTGTCTTAAAGTTCATTTCCACTGAATTAACTATTTCTTCATCACTTCTCACTATTTCACTATGTTACTGCATGCCAGACATCATACTATTTGCCTTACAAGCATTATTGTTCTAAATTAATTAACTAATTATTTATTTATTTTGAGGTACCAGGGCCGGAGATTGAACCCAGGACCTCTTATGAAGGAAGCTGGTGCTCAACCACTGAGCCATGTCAGCTTACCTAAGGTGGTTTTTTTGTTTGCTTATTGGTTGTTTCTGTTTTTAGGATGCACCAGGGACCAAGTCCAGGACCTCCCACGAGGGAAGCAGGCGTTCAACCACTTGAGCCGTATCAGCTCCACTACAAGCATTATTTTATTTAATCTTGCCAATAAAACCAAAGAAGTAGCTGCCATCACCATTTTACAGATGAGGAAAACAAGATTCAGAAGGTTAAACAATTAGTTTGTAAGTGTCTAAGGTTGGATTCCAACTCTTATCCATCTAATTCCTAAATCCATGTTCAGTGAAATTAGGAAAAGTTTACTGTTTCCTTCCTCTTCTCCATCATTAATGAAAAACATTACATGAGCAACATGCAGCTACAATCCCAGAGAAGCCACATGATTTAAAACAGTCTATCTGAAGACATTGCCATTTAGCACTACTTTTTGTAAAAAAAAAAAAAAAAAGAAAAGAAAAAGAAAAACTGTGATGACAGTTCCAAAGAAAGATAATTGTACAAATGAGCTAGAATGATACTTCTCTGTACTATGACTCCTCAAATAAAGCTATGATTGAGTACAATTCTCAGACAGTCACAAGGTCACATATTAAGTCAGGATAAAGATCACTGAAGCAAAAAGAAACAAAATAAAGGTTTTTTTTTTCTTTAAATTTACTTATTTCTCTCCCCTTCTCTCCCCATCCCCGCCCCTGCCACCGCCCCAGTTGTCTGTTCTCTGTGTCTATTTGCTGCATTTTCTTTTGTCCATTTCTGTTGTTGTCAGCAACATGGGAATCTGTGTTTCTTTTGGTTGCGTCATCTTGTTGTGTCAGCTCTCTGTGTGTAGGGCACCATTTCTGGGCAGGCTGCACTTTCTTTTGCGCTGGCGGCTCTCCTTACGGGGCGCAATCCTTGCGCATGGGGCTCCCCTATGCAGGGGACACCCCTGCGTGGCACGGCACTCCTTGCGCGCATCAGCACTGTGCATGGGCCAGCTCCACACGGGTCAAGGAGGCCCGGGGTTTCAACCGCGGACCTCCCATGTGGTAGACGGACGCCCTAACCACTGGGCCAAGTCCGTATAAAAACAAATGTTTTTGAGATTCATCTATTATGATGTATATTAGTAGCTTGTTTCTTTTCATTGTTTCATAGTATTACATTTGTATCATACACTTACTGATGGACAACTGGGTTGTTTCCAGTTTCTGGCGATTATGAATAAAAGCTGCTATGAGCATTCATGTACAAGTCTTTCTATGAATATATGTTTTCATATCTTTTGGATAAACACCCATGAGTGGAAGGATTGTGTCACAGGGTAGGTATATATTGAGTTTTTTAAGAAATTGCCAGGTAATTCTCAAAGTGGTTATACCATTTTACATCCCAAACAAGAATGTGTAAGTTCTGGTTGCTCCAAATCCTTGCCAATATTTGGTGGTGTTGGTCTTTTTAATTTTAGCCATTATGCCGGATGTACATCAATTACTTTTGAGTTGACTCTATTTATAAGAAAAGTATTATGACACACAAATAACTGAGAGGTACACAAAATAAAGGGCACCAATATGGGAAAATCACAATATTATAAATTTTTATATATAACCTTTATATAAACTGTTTTCTACTTCTAAGTTAAAACTATACTTTCATTTAGTGTCTTAGTAAACACTGTCAAATTTCAGCAACGTTACTTACGAAACTAATGTCATAATACTAACTTCCTGTTTATTTCTTACTATTTGATAGCATCAACAATAAAGGCTCACTTCATCAGCAATTTAGATTAATACATGTGCTGGAAAACATTTGTTAAAGAGAATACTTCAAAGTCTCAGTTTTAAATCTACTTCCTGTTTTCTACACTAAAAGAATTTCGTCACCTTTCTCAACATAATTCTGTTTGGCAATTGCAGGTAATGTTTTTCAACTAAGTTCTGGGGGACAAGAATAGCACCAGATGACTCCTCTTATAATAAAAACAAAATTGCATTATGGTATAATTGTATATTCTGGATTAGTCTGTAAAAGTAGCACAATTGTCCTAGAAGCAAAAGCAAATCACTGTTTGGATATATCATAACCATTTTCAACAGAATACGCTTATATAATCTATGCCATTACAAACTCAGAGGAAGTATACAATTTATTAAACAGCCATTTGCTGATGGCAAAGACATACTAACAATAGTAGCTTACAAAACGCACTAGCAGAGCTTGGATAAAGAATTTCAGAAATGACCAGTCCCTCTTCTTACATACTCTCTTGCTACTTGTTCATAATAGACCGAGAGGCAGACAGTCTTTACATAGCTTTTAAAATTTTCCTTCTCTCCAGAATGCCAGAAAGGAAGCATTTTAAGAAATGCTAGTCCAATGTCATGCTAGCCCAAGGTCATGACACCTTACAATGATAAACTTTAACATAGTGAAAAAATGACTATAACTAAACAATCTACCCATTCAAAAGCAGATGTCTAACAGCCATGCAAGTACCACTCCACAGAGCACTGATTTTTGTTTTCTGAAATGTTTCCCCTATTAAAAATGTATGTTTATGTAAACAAACCATAGGTGCAGACAACACCTGTTTTCCCCACCCGGTGCAGTGGTATAGTCTCAGGAGGAGCAAGCGGCACCTGAGAAGCTGCATCAGGGCAGATGAGCTCAGCCGCCACTCCAGGCAAATGCTCTTCAGCTAATCAGCAGTTCACCAGGCCACATGAAATTGAAAGCATTCTGCAAAAATAACTGTCTTGTCAACTTTGAGCTCTCTTTCTGTCTTTAAGTTCTTGTTCTGGGTAAGAGTTTTGATCCGTAAAGGTTGCAAAAAGTGTGTAATAGTGCTGGAAAAGAAGGCTTAAGTATCTCTCGAATTTCAAATGAAAGCTTTACTATCCAGACTGTTCAAAGAAACAGAGTTGGTAAAGGACAGCAGGTAAGGAAGGGGAGTAAAGTCCTTTGACACTATAAAGGGCATGATAAATTTCAATCATAAATTTTATTACAGATTAGGAAGACTGTCCAACAACCATGAATAGTACCAATGGACAGAGCTATGGTATATAGCTGGTAGAAAGGATTACATATGATTTTTTTCTTTCCCTGGCTTTTCTAATTTCCAGATTTTCTATAAATACCTATTACCAAATATTCTATCATTTAAGTATTTATATAATTAAAAAAATGAAAAATACTTATTCCACAAATTAAACTTAAAAAAAATAGAAAAGAAATGAAATCTAAGGCTCAAAGGGGCAATACAAAGAACACCTCAGCTAAGATGGTAATCACTCTGTAGCAACCCACTTTCTTATGCTTGTTCCTCAATTACCATCTTCTGTTGAAATTTAGTGGGAGGAAAAACACTCCCTTATTCACAAATTATTGTGGAATTATACAAAATAAGTATATAGATCCACGCAGGTAAAAACATCTCACTAGATAAATAGTAGCACAAGAAGAGTTTCAGAAAACAAAGTAAAATCAGAGTCCCTGCTGATAGACCATTACAAAATTAAGGCCTGTTCAGGTGCCAGTCTCTGTAACAAAGAAGCAATGCCCCTTCAACCCCCCTACCCTCTCAAATAGTCTACCACTTGATCTCTAAGACCACTAACCAAAATTAAACATAAAAGAAGGTGAAGCAATATATAAAGAATAAAACTCTTCCTTTTTCTAGATTCAAATGATAGACTAGATGAGAGAGAGAGAAAGAAAGATCACAACAAGCAACCAGCTTTTCCCTCTCAGGTCTTACAGACCGAGACCACGGTTTCTAATAAAATCATCAGCTTCATTAAAATGAAAACAATCTGCATGCCCTATGGATTTTTTTTCCAAGTCCCCTCATTATGAATCCAAGAACATGATTGTGCTCTTCTATGCTTGGAACCTACCTCTTCAATCATCTATGTGGTTTAACCCAAAAGGACCCTTAAAGTCTTTTTCAGCAAGGAAGAAAGTGATTACAATTCTATTAAAACTTAATCTTTTCCTAGAAGCAGACTAGTATAGCAAAAAAGGAAGGATGGTTTTTAGAGCAAGTAAGTCTAACATGTTTTAACTGAATTCAAGGAAAAGACTGTCCTCCCCTTCTTAGAAGAAAAAGATGGATACAACCATGCTTTTCAAAATGAAAGCTATTCCAAAAGTACCTACTACAAATACTAATAGTGTAAAGGTACAATATGCAGAACTGATGAACAATGTAAAATCTCCAAGCCATTACCAACTAGCAAGCAGACTTGATAGGCAAGTAATTTTTAATTCGGCACAATTTGTACTAGCATATTCCCTAATAATCAAGTTTTTAGGCAAAAATAAAGTGGATCCAAATAGATATTCTTCCAATTCTTCCATGGTTGCACTATTATTTGCTAGATCAAAAGAATCTAATATTGGGAAACGGATTTGGCCCAATGGTTAGGGCATCCGCCTACCACATGGGAGGTCCAAGGTTCAAACCCAGGGCCTCCTTGACCCGTGTGGAGCTGGCCCACGTGCAGTGCTGATACGTGCAAGGAGTGTCGTACCACGCAGGGGTGTCCCCCATGTAGGGGAGTCCAAAGCGCAAGGATAGCCGCCCTGTGTGTAAAAAGTGCAGCCTGCTCAGGAATGGTGCCGCACACACAGACAGCTGACGCAGCAAGATGACACAGCAAAAACGAGACACAGATTCCGGGTGCCACGTACAAGAATACAAGTGGACACAGAAGAACAGACAGTGAATGGACACATAGAGCAGACAACTGGGGGGGGGGAGGGGAAATATATAAAAAATAAATCTTAAAAAAAAAAAAAAGAACCTAGTACATGTCCCATTTTCTTGTAAGTTATTATAAAGATCCCTATATATATACTTATACATACATACACACATACATACATACATACATACACACACTTTTGTCCTTAGAATTGACCAAGGACCCCGTACATGGGAAAGCAGGTGCTCAACCACTGAACTACAACTTCTCCCCAATGAGAGTTGGTTTCTTCATTTGATTTGTTTTTTTTTAGGAGGTACCAGAGTTAGAACCCAGGACTTCACCCATGGGAAGCAGGCACTCAAACACTTAAGCTATATCCATTCCCCTAAATATATTTTTATTTTGTTCCACATTTCCTTTAAAAAAGAGTAAGGAACAGGTTCATGATTTAGTTTTTTAAAAAAACACAACTATGTTCAAGTAATCATTTACTTCATAAATAATCATACCTAACAGAGACAACGTCTGCATGGTAATATTAACATTTCCTCCAAGAGGAAAACACTTTTTTCCCCAGGTAATATAATTCACATGAGATTAGCAAACAAAACGTGACAAAGTTAAATTTTAAAAAAGACTAGCAAATTAAAATGAATTCTGAGCTAACATAAATCCGGGCATAAAGCAGTATGTTTGTTTTTTTGTTTTGTTTTGTTTTTATTTCTCTCCCCTTCCCCGCCTCCCCCTCAGTTGTCTGCTCTGTGTCCATTCGCTGTGTGTTCTTCTGTGACTGCTTCTATCCTTATCAGTGGCACCGGGAATCTGTGTCTCTTTTTGTTGCGTCATCTTGTTGTGTCAGCTCTCCGTGTGTGCAGCACCATTCTTGTGCAGGCTGCACTTTCTTTCATGCTGGGCAGCTCTCCTTACAGGGTGCACTCCTTGCATGTGGGGCTCCCCTACGTGAGGGACACCCCTGCGTTGCAGGGCACTCCTTGTGTGCATCAGCACTGCGCATGGGCTAGCTCCACACTGGTCAAGGAGGCCCCGGGTTTGAACCACAGACCTCCCGTGTGGTAGGTGGATGCCCTATCTATTGGGCCAAGTCTGCTTCCCAGCAGCAGTATGTTTTTTAAAAGTTATTTTTAAAATACAGAGATATATGTTGAGTTTATATACACAAAATACATACAGAAGGATATAGATAAAACTTCAAATATTAGTCAACTATGGGGAAAATGGGTGGCCGGGAGAAGGGTGGAAGTGAGACTGTTTTTCATTAAATATATATTTGCACAGATTGATTTTTATGTGTTCAGGAGTATATTCTGTAGGAACAAGGGTACACGCACAAAGGAAATTTATAAAACAAACAAAAAACTGAAGTAGAAAGCAGCCAAGCTTGGTTCTTATATTAAAAGTAAAAACCAAAACAAAAAATCCTAGAGATTTCATGTCATGGTAAGGAATCAAAATGCCAAACTCTTAATCAAGTCACATCTGATATTTATATTATGATTATTCATGGCGGTACTGTTAGAATGACAGTTTTAAAGATTATTCCAAGTAGAAGGTAATGTGATCAAAGCTAATCTATACATTCCTTCCCTTCTAAGGTCTTTAAAATGTTAAAATTTATGAGTGATTTAATAAATCAAGATGTCCATGTTAAAAATAAAAACAACTTTATGGATCACTAACAACGAAGGACAATGACCAAGACAATGCTTTTTCTTCACTGCTATATCTCTGGGTTTCAAAAATGAATAAATAAAACATGAGTCTAAATATTAAGATCATTTTTATCTGTAAAGTTATTTCATACCATAAAAACATAGAAAGGCAGTTATTACTACATGTAGGAAAGTTTTCACCAGACACATACATAGCTTAAAGCAACTCTATTCAAACTCACTGAAATGTCCAGTGTTGTAACACATTTCTGAGAATCAATTTAAAATACAGTTGTAATCACATCATCATAGATATAGACAAATTTGTGTTTTCTTGTATTTATATCTACCACTGAAGCTTCAGGGAAATCTGCTTACACTTTCTTTGTTTCTAAAAATGCACTACAACGTCAACTGATGAGTCATGGGTCACACTCCATATTCTTCTGTACCAAAGAAAGGAGGTCACAGAAGTCTTACACATCGATTGCAAAGACCATCTAAGCTAAACCTCAAACCAAGCCTTCTTTAGAAGGTGGTACAGCTGAGAGCATTTTGAGGAGGTATGAGAAACTTCAAATCAAACTGGAAATCCCACAAGCATTGATAAAAATCATTTTCCCTCTCTCCTCCCTCCCCCTGCCCCCAGTCGCTGGCAGGGTTTTGTTTTTTCCTGATGTAGACCATTTAAATATTAAGTACCCTTGCAAGACTAACAAGTTGATATACTGGCAGGTACAAACTCAAGTATGTAACAAATTTCAACAAATTCCCAGTTTTATGAAAGCCAAAATTATCTGGGATATGGTTTTCTAGACACCTTTCTTCTCTTAATTCCTTCCTACTTTTTGCTATTTAGCTATTTCATTGAGTAGGAGCAACTCTAGGAGATGGTAGGAAAGAACAGGAAGCAAAATTACAGTTATCTGTTTCTTTTGGGCAGTATTAAGTTCTCCTGGTGAGGACGACAAGCTAATAGCTGAAAGGAAATGTGGCTACCAACTATAAATTTTAGTAATCAGTATAACAGATCATTGAGATGGAACCACATTATCTTGTCTTATTTTCATCCTAGAATGTCAGTGTCTGAAATGACCTTTCTCATTAATCTGATAACCTGTCTGTTGTCTATCTCTCCTCCTGCAGGAGCAAGTGTGCATGCATAAGAACAGGAACTCCATAAGAACAGAAACTACCCTTGTGTTACTGCTATATTCTCAACATCTAGAACAGGACAGAGTACATAATAAGAGTCAAGAAATATCCATTGGCGGAGGTGGAGATATATAATCATGTATTTAGCTGTCTTAGGACCTGTACAATCATAAAAATGTTCATATTTGTTTTCACTTGAGACTGTTCTTTACCTCTAATTTATAGTAATTACTAACTTTATCTTGCCTTTCAACGAGACTATGTTCAAGTCTTATCTAAATATACTGGTAGCAAAACACAGTGATTGTAATGAAATTGTAATTTGACTAGACTTAATTTCTGAGAACTTCTATAATTCATTTTCCTGGCCCAAATAGCTAATATAGTACACAGCACAGAGTAAATACTAGAGTATTTGTTGAACAAATGAATCATTTTAAAAGAATTCTAACTAGGGGGTTATTAGTAATTTTCATTTTCTTGGTATATTTTAGCATTCCCTAAGTTTTCTATATTAAGCATTAATTCATCTATGATTTAAAAGTATACAGTATGATTGTAATATTCTTGCATGTTAAAGATGTACTGTGTTAATAGAGGAGTATGGAGAAAAAATATACCAAATGCATGCTATAGTCTACAGTTAGTAGTAACAGTCTGATGATATTATCTCATAATCTGTAACAAATGTTCCACAACAATGTAGTGTGTTAGTGGAGGGATGTTTTCGGGAATTCCATACATGTTCATGATTTGTAAGTTCACAACCTCTATAATAAAAATATATTTTAAAAATTAAATTAAAATATAAAAAATATAAAAGAAAAAGAAAATCACATGCACCCCTACGCCCAAAGGCAAATACAATAGACGTACTTACTGCTTGCTTCCCCGGAGTTATGAATTTAAAAATATGCTTTGAAATGGAGATATTATTACTTTTAAATTGAATCAGAAATGTTTCTTTTAAGAATATTACAATTTAGCTTCCAGGAAGATATCCTTCTACAAATTCTAATATACTTAGAGAGCAATCAATGCCTTTGCTTTTTATTTCAGGATAATTTTTTTTTTTGAAAGACTTAAATAACCAAAAGAGAAATTCCTTATGGAGACATAAAGACTTCTATATTATGAATAAGTGATTTAAGAACTACTGTTGGTCTATTTTGCTTTTTACCTGTCTATAGTAAACCCAAATGATAGAATAAGGAAATTCAGTCACATTTAGAAAGACTGAAGTCAAAACAGAACAATTTGATAACAAGTAAACATTTTGTTAGGAAGAAAGCTAATACTGTATACATTATGTGAAAATTCACATTGATGTTTAAGAGTACTCAGATTTTACCATCCTTCTGTATTTTAAAAAATGGATTAAAAATAGTAATATTCTTTCTGTAATTAGCTATCATACCCCATTTTTAAAAAAATGATAAACTATCTCAGACTCACAAAAAAAATCCTGAAAGCTTTCTCAATGTTATTATATTCCTTCAAAAGCAGAAAAGTCATTCAAATGTGCTAACAAATTTACTCCATATACCTGAGAAAAGAATAGGTCAAAGGTCCAGATGAATTATTTCTATTTTTAACAGAATGTGAAATTAGTCTATTGAAGTATCAATTAATGTATCATCTATAATGAAAGCACAAATCCTAAAGTTAGAGAAATTAATGAGGTTAATAAATATTTCACATGGGAGATAATTGCTGTGGATACTTCTGAAATCTTTAAAGAGTCCTGACTGATCTAAAAAGTCATGCATAAATATGTAATGCATTTGGTCAATAGCTATTGCATTATATATTTAGTAGCAAAAACCTAGGACATAGCTATATTCCACTCTCATATCTGACTTCTTCCCAGGCATTTTATTATTTAACTTCAGCTAAACCTAGAGTACTGATTGTTTCCATATTAGTGTCTTAAAATAGAAACAAAAAGGATAGAGAAAGTCAAACTATTAAGCACCATTTGAGAAATGTGTCCTAACCCAATCACTGACAAATGAAAAATTCTGTATTAGATTTAAAAAACTGTGATATTCTCTTATTTCAACAAGCAAGATTTAATATGTTCAAAATATTTTATGTATAAGTCTTTAATGCAAAATCAAATATTTAACCTTATACCCATGATTTTTAAAACAATAGCGAAGTAAGAAGAATTTGCTTTAACCTCAAGTAGCACTTATGTGATATTTATGAAAATCTAAACTATGGAAGATGGCAACTATTCAGCATGACACATATTTCAATTTTAAAAATCAGAGTTTATCTACTTGAAATAGATCCACAGTTAACCATAATAATGAAAGAAAGAAAAACACTCAATACTTGTATTACTCGCCTATTTAGAGAGATTCTGCTGCAACTTATTTTGATTAAAATCTTTTTAAATCTAAAAAAAAAAAAAAATCAAGAAAGACCTTGGGAAAGAGAATAAAGCAATGGAACCCTAGAACGCATAAAGAAGCATAATGGCAATCAGCCACAAAGGAGACTTTCACCTTCAACCTACACCAGAAAACACAGCAATGGGAATGAGTAAGGTTCATAAAGGTGTTTAAAACTTTTACTAGTCAGTGAGTGGAAATCAATACCAGGAATCAGACAGAATCAAAACACATTTTCAGATACAGAAAGCAAAGTAAATATAGCAATCATATTAAATTTAATCATCCAATTCATGTCAACAATGTCACACCTATATTTACTATATTGCTAGGAAAAAAAATATTCTATGAGTATTAAGCACTCCACTATGACACCTTGATTTTTGGTTTATAAGTGTAAGAAATTATTCCTAAGTTTTTAGTAATGTTCCTACCATGCTCTACCCACTATGACCATGTCTCTATGTACAAATTTCTCTTATTTCCCAAGGAACTTTTTTTAATAATCAAAGACTGCTTTCATTTTCTCTCCATAGTCCCTACTTAAAGAAACTTCCAAGGCCCTTTTCAAATTGTTTGCTCCCACAATTCTAAGTCACAGTGGGAGCTGTGGGCCCCCTGCCCTCCGTCCCTCGCCTGCCTTCTGACAAAATTACTTGGATCAAGAGCAGACCTCTGATCAAACTGAGTCAAGATGCTTCTTCTGAGAATCGGCGTTGGGACCAGTCTCCAGTTTGTTTCTCAGGAGTTCTTCAACTGGAAGGTTACATAAAGCCTATGTAGCCATGTTTTGAATACTGAACTCCAGAAACAGAGAACGCTGGTTTGAAAAAAAGTAGAGTATGGCATGCAGAGAGAAGGAGAGAAATTGCAATCGGATTACAATTTCCCCAGAGAAAGGAATTGTAATGAAATTTATTTCTTGGAAAAAATGTTATTGAAATTGACCGAAGATACAGAAAACCTTAAATAACTAATAACCATGAATGAAACTGAAAAATTGTTCCCCAAATTACCTTACAGAAAGGCACAGGGCCTAAAAAGCTTCTTCCATACCTTTAATGAACAGATAATTCCAGAGTATGGGGTGAAAAAAACCAGAAAGTTCGCAAGTCATTTTATAAAGGCAGTAGAGCCTGCCAGAAAACCTGACAAAGTTATAGTTTACTCTTACTTGATAAAGTGTACACAAAGGTGTTGGTTGGGGTAGGAGGTGGGGTGAGGTATGGAAATTCTGCACAGTATGCCTGATTGTTTTGTAAGCTCACAACTTCTCTAATAAAAAAAAACAAACACATATATATATAAATCTAAATACACACTAGCAAACAAAATCCAGCTATATCATTAAAAGAATTGCAGTGAAAGAGCAGAATTTATACCAGGAATTCAAAGTGTAAAACATTAGGAAATCTATTACTAAAACCCACATCACATTAACACCTAAAAGGAGAAATACCATTATGATAAATGTCCATGAATGATAAAAATTCATTAGATATTATTTATCATATTGAGAAAGTATCCATCTACTACTATCTTGATAGAATTTCTTATAAAGAGTAGTTATTTCATTTTAATCTCAAGCCAATAGTATTTTTTAAAAATCAGGAATACAAACAAACCTGTCTAATATTAGCATTATTACTTTGCCCATGCAATAGAAAGGTCTAAGAGGTAAACCAATAAAAAGGAGAAAATTATTTGTAGGTTATATGATTGCCCTCCTAAAAAACTAAAGAGAATTTGTTGAAACGCATAGAACTAATAATTCTTTAGAGTAGCCATTACAACATCCACCGTAAACTTCCAATTTGTCCTGGATACTGTTCCCATTCTGTTAGCTCAAAAACCTCCTCAACAATGGTGCTTAACCTGGCATGAGGGTATAAGAACGGAAGAAATAGAGGACTTTCTGGAGGGGACAGCAACAAAGCTGACTCTTTAATAACTGCTATAATGGGACTCCTGCAAATGTATAGCCTACAAAAAAGAAAGGCCCTAAAAGGTGGCAGAATTAGTGATGGAGAACAATGGAATCAAGAATGGAGTAATCAAAACAGGAAGAAGAAAACCAGAAGTACTGTGCCATGGAAATCAGAGAAGAAATCTTTTTAAAGGAGGTCAACAGGGTCAAGTTCAATGAAGAAATCCTAAGAATGACAGAAAAGATACTGTTGAATATGTCAATTAGGAGGCCACTTGGCCAAGAGGAAGGGAGAGAAAGCTAGATTGCAGGGACTAAGAAATAAATGAGAAGTGGAAAACTAGAAACAGCAAAATTTAACCCAAAGGTCCCCAGGCTTTTGAAATTTTGCTGGTTCATTAAATCCAAAATATATTTGAGGACACATGGTTTCCAACTTTTAAAATTTGCCATACCTAAGAACAAAACAAATAACTAAAAACCAAAGGAAAAGTTACTATCTCTTCAACATCACTCCATCAAAAAGGACATTTAAACCTGGGGGGAAAAATTCCTTTTCAAGAAAGAATTATTGGCAATGAAAAAGAATATGGTTCTGCCAGATGTTACTGAAAAAAAATTATAAACTAAAATTTTATTTGGCCATATGATGGTATAAATCATTTATTAACATATTAAGAACACAATAGGGAATTTTTATTTGCCAGTACAACAAGAAGTAGAGCCAAAATACAGAATGTCTCCTGACCTGTCAATTCATTGTAAAGTTGGAAACAAAATCCATGATATTTCACTCTATTTGGAATATTCTAGGCCAACTGAGAGCAGGGTGCAGCAAGTCTGTAAGAAAGCAGTCCTGGGTGGTGGCAGGCTACAGGAAGGGCTGTCACCAACCCAGGCAGCCCCAGGTCTGTGATGGAGCCAAGGTTTAGGGACTCCTAATCATTGGAATCAGCAGGTTTGAGAAGGAGTTTAGGAACCTGTATTTTTAGAAGTTCTCCAGATCATCCTGACATTGAGCCACCTTGGAAACCACAGGCCTGTCTTACTTTTTTAGAAGATTAGTTAAAAAGAAAAGGGAAATACAAAACAAAATAGTAACTAGAGGAGAATGTGGGATCAGGGGTGCTCTGTTTGTTTTGTAAGGTTAAAGACTGGAGCGTATTTATAGGCTGATGTGAAATTGCCAGCAGAGGAAAGACCTTAGATATGGAAAAGAGAGTTCTGACAAAGCCATATCCTGAAAAAGCCATATGATATGACAAAGCCATATCCCTTCAGCGGATGGGATCAAGAACAAATGAGTGGAGTAGGTGTAGCTTAGTGGTTCAGTACCTGCTTTGCATGAATGAGTTAAGAGGTCCCAGGTCAATCCCAGGTACCTCCTTTTGAAAAAAAAAAAGAGGAAAAGTTAAACCTCAACAGTTTAAGACTTACAAAGATAAACTGGGAAAGGGAAGGAAAGAAATTTGAGAGAAACGACACCAGATGACCTCAATTTTCTCCATGGGGTGATCAGATTATTTTTGGACTGTTGGAGAGGTGGGGGTTGGATGAAAGGGTTTGTAAACGACAATGGTTTGGAAGGGTCCACGAGGGATGCAGAACAGATTCCTCTATTAGCACTAACACCCCACACAGGATCAGGCCTCTGCCTACTCGCTGGCCTCAACCCAGGCAACGCGGCTCTCCACACCTACCTTCGCCCCTTCCTCAAGCTAGAGTGCATTACCCCTTCTTTACCTATGTGGTATCTACTCATTCAGATCCCTGTCCAAGGACCACTTCCCCAGGAAAGTCTTTCCTGACCCCTCGCTCCCTGCAGACTAGGTAAATTCGCCTTGTTAAAAGCCTAGACCACATCTTCCATTTTGCCCAATGGAAATGTAATGGGAGCTACATGTATAATTTTTCACGTTTTCGTAGGTAGATTTAAAAAAAATAAAAGGAAACAGGTAACTTATTCTTACTAGTTAACCTATGTATCCAAAATACATTTCGACACATAATCAATAAAAAATTGTTAATGAGATATTTTACATTTTTGTACTAAGTCTTCAAAATCTTGTGTGTACCTTGCACTTACTGTAAAGTATATACAATTTACACAAACATTCCAACTGCTCGAAAGCCACACGTGACTCACTGCTGCCACTGGCCAGCACAGCCCTAGGCTATTTCTTCAAAGCACTCACCATAACGGTGTTGATGAATGTCTACCTCCTCTAGGTTGTAAGCTCCATGGGGAAGGAACCATGGTGTTGTTAGCTCAGGAACAGAACACTCAGTAAGTGCCAAATAGGCATTTATTAATGGGCTGTGAGCAACGAGGGGAGGGGGAGGCTTGAGAGGCAATTACCTGCATTTAGAGCCTGGCCATTTAATGGCATTACCAAAGCAGCACAGGAACAGAGGCAGGATTAAGCTGAACGGGAGCTTGTCTGGCAGTAATAGCACAAAAAAAAGTTCACGAGACCTAAGGGTGCTGGGTTCCAAACTGGACAATGAAGACTGCAAGGCCAATGGATAAAGCAGGGTGTGGGAGGTGATTTGGGATGCAGTGATTAGATAGCTGTCTCAGTGAGAAGGAAGATGCTATGATACAAAGAGTAGGCAGGAAAGAGCTAGAATGATTGGCCTGGGGAGTATGATCAGAGAATAGGGAATATGAGTTAAAGATTTCTAATGTGTCCAATCGTGGAAAATGACAGGGTGCCAAATGGATGCTAAAAAGGGGTGGAAGTGAAAGTCACTGGAGTTGAGGAGTCAAGGGTACCTCGGTTACCCTGCTTTGAATGATTAAACCCTAGAATGAATGTCTTGAAAAATTCTAAGTCCAAAAAAGGCAGAAAAAAATTTTATCTTCTACACAGCCTGCTGCTGATCATATAATGTATACTTCAGTATTACAGACGAAATGAAATTTAAAGTCAAAGTTCAAACAGTAAAATGCAGAAAAGAAAAAAGTGGCAATAGTCAATAAAATAATAAAATAAGATATAAGCGAAGGGTTCCGATTTGTTCAATAATTATGTGGTTTAAACAGTATTAGGAGTTTTGATAAAAGGTTAATTTTTAAGTTTAACTTAAAATTGGCATACAAAATTCTGATTTGGGAGCAGGGGGAGGGAGAATAAACATTTCCTGGACTTACTTTGCTTTTATCTATCAGACAGACAGACAAAGCAATAGCAACAGAACCTCTGGAAGTTTTATTACAGAGTATATCTTATTTTACATAATATACAGGTCCTCAAAACTTAGTTGTAAATATATTTTTCAATGGCCCTGATTATACATCTTTGGGCAATCTGCTATTTAAAAGATCTCTAAGATTACTCTTCAGATAAAGAAAATAATTAAAGACTCATTTGTTTTCATTTGAAACCTTTTAAACCTGTTTATAGTATATTACTTGCCTATTGCCTACTTTCCACATTTGTTTCTATTTCTCATTTCTGCTATCCAACGCATTTATAAGAAAAAATAATTTTTCTATTGAGGGATGCAGATTGCAGAATAATCCGAAATCTCGAGGCTGAAAAGAGTAAAAGCATAAACTGAAACCCGGTCTACTATACTGGTTTCTATTTCTTCCACTATTCTTATCAAGTTGAGACTCTGGAGTTTTACTAACCACCAAGAAAGAAAAATTTATGAAGCAACTGCTGTCAGTTTACCTCAGAACAAACTTATATAAATCTGTTCCTCCCTACCACACCCTAGAGCAGTAAAAATAGCTGAATCATAATAGCCATTAATTCTATTACCGCTCCTGTATCTCACTATAAGTACATAGTCCTATGAGACTTTTCCACTGTTTTCTACTTTCTGACAGAAAGTCTAAAACGGATTTTGGTTTTTTATACTTTCAGGCCCTGTATGTAACACGGTTGATTTAGGTCTGGCCAAATCTTCTGGAACTATAATTTTACAAGCAAGACACATATATATATTTTTTTCTTTTTACTACAAACACTGCTTCCTAAGCCTACTGGAGCCTGTGAAATGAGTCTTTTTATTCTTCTAGAAACTTTGTTAGACACAGGATGGTGGGCCTGAAGTGACGTTTGACCATATAAGTGGAGAAATTAAATCGCTCTACATAATAAAATCAAAAGTATAGTAAAATTAAAAAGGGGAAGAGAAGGAAAGAAAGAGGAAGGAGAGTCAGGGAAAGAGCCAACTGGGAATATCCAAGCCTGGAGTTGCTGTGATGAATGTCTAAAATGCATTTTAAGGATAGAAATGTCTACTCAGTTACTCAGTGTTGACACTCTGCCTCCCCCTCCCCCAAATCTTTAAGAAAACTTACTATACTTGCTCCCTTCCCCACCCTACCATCAAATTGCCTTTTTTTTTTTCCAGGAGGTACCTGGGCTTGAACCCAGGACCTAATACATGGAACGGTGGCATTCAACTACTGTGCTACACCTGCTCCCCAATGAGAGTTAGTTTTTTCATTTGTTTTTAGGAGGCACAGGGAATTGAACATGGGACCTTGCATATGGGAAACAGGCACTCAGCCATTTGAGCTACATCCATTCCCCCATCAACTATTCCCCTACCCCCCAGATGGCTCCCTCATCTGTCTGCTTATAGCTTTTGTTTTTTTTTGTCTAGGAGCACCAGAAACCAAACCCTAGACCTCCCATGCGGGAAGCGGGAGCCACTTCTGCTCCCTGCTCTTTTCTTTTTGCACATTATCTTGCTTGATTTTTGTGTTTTTTAAAAGATTTTATTTATGTATTACACACACACACCCCTCCCCTACTGTTTGTGCTTGCTGTCTGCACTTGGTGTCTCTGCATCTACCCAGGATCTCACATGGGGTGGGGGGAGCGCCCAATCATTTTAGCCACCTCTGTTCCCTGCTTATTGTGTCTCCTCCCTGCACTGGCTCACTGTCTGGCTCTTCTTTAAGAGGTACCAGAACTGAAGCCAGGACCTCTCATGTGGGAGGCATGTGCTCAAATGCTTGAGCTACATCCATTCCCCCATTAGCTGTTTTTTTTTTTTCCTATCTGGTTGCATCATCGTCTTTTTGGTGTGCCTCTCCACACCAATCTGGGATACCTTTTTATTTATTTATTTTACCAGGAGGTCCCAAGGATCAAACCTGGGTCCTCCATATGGTAAATAGGAGCTCAACTGCTTGAGCCACAGCTATGTTCCCCATCAACTGTTTTTACCTGCTCCTTCTCATATCCTCCAATGTTCCACTAGCTCACCAATGTTGTCATCACTAAAGGAACAACTAATATTTATTGAGCACTTAGAATGTGCTAAGCACTCAACAACAGCAGTACATAAGTAATTTCGCTTAATCCTCAAACTCTACTAGCCACATACTATGATCATTTCCTAAATTATTAGGAAACCAAAGCTAAATTAGGATAAATCTGGTAGTAAGTGGTAGAATTGGAATTTGAATCCTGTTCTGACTCTACAGCCAGCTTAACAAATACATTCCAATGCCTCAAGCCAAAATAGCCATGAATCCTTCTTTTCTCAATCACATCTAGCCACTTACCAAGTCCAGCCACCTACAACGTCGTAAAGGCCACATCATCCCTACCACCACTGCCTTCATCGAGAATAACAGTGAGCATTTACTAAGTGCCTGCTAGATGCCAAACACTCTTCTAAGCAATGCACATGTTCTATCAAGTTTTATTCCCCAAACCTTATGAGATGAAGAAACTCAGGAACAAAGAAGTTACATGGTTAGTGATAGAGCCAGGATTCAAACCCAGGCAGTCTGAGGCTAGAACCCCTGAGCACTTAACCCCTAGATTATGGCAGCCTCTTTTCTGTCTCCCTCCTGCCCATCTGGACCTTCACCATCCTCCAGACTGCTGCAGCGACATCTTTCTGGAATGTAAATGTTATCATGGCATGCTCCTGCTTAAAGTAATCAGCTCCAAATCACTGACTGGATAAAGTCCAAATTTCTTAATACGGTTGGCAAAACTCTTCATGTTTCTGCTCAAATTGGTTTAATAAATATTTGAGTACTTTCTGCAAGCAAGACAAAGTGCTACATGCTCCTAAATGCATAATACCCCAGCCCCTGACTGCTACTCCAATGCCAGACCTTCAGCCGGACTTATGATAAGCAGATTCTAAAGAGAAGAGCATTTGCAAGTGGCCTACAGGTTGTTGGTCCCTCCACCTAAAACATCTCTAGTAAAATCCCACTCCCAGCGAAGGGTAAGCGATGAGGTGAGGCCTTCCCTGACAAACCACAGGTGGAATTTCCTCCCTCTTTTAAGTTCCTGTAGCACTTAGTTCAAATTATTTTCAGGGACCTAGTGGAATTGTGGTGTATCGCCTTCCAAAGGAGACTAGGAGCAACTTCTGAGCTACAGCCTGGCTTGGCTTCAGTGCCTGATAAGCAGTAGGCGCTCTATTCTTTGACAAATGAATCAACAATGAGAAATTTCAAACTTGAGAAATGGAAAGGAACCAGATACAGAATTAGGAGTGATAGCACACAAGTGGAATGAATTAAAAGTAGTGTTATTCTATTTTGGCCGGATTTGGCCTACATTTTATCTCTATGGGAAAACGCACGTGTGCGACTTGGGCATGGTAAAAAAGCAAAACTTTTTGTTATTCAGGGTCCAACAAATCTTTCACAGGCCAAAAAAGATACAAGATTCCCCCCTCCTTCTTTACCTACTGAAGTATACATTTTTCCAAAAGGGGTTGGGAATGGGAATCAAATCTAGCAAAAATAAGTAATAAAATCAATCTACTGAGATGCGGCTTCATTGGTGCAGCCAAAAGAAAAACCAAAATCTGTTCTGGGAGGAAGGCCAATTTACAAGTAAGTACTGCTGCTGCAAGAATGTGAAATTCAGAAAGTGAAGGCAGTTCCAATAAAGAGCTAACAACTGCTTCCTCCGGCTGCACTGCCTCTCTGCTTTTGACTCAACTTCGTTACTGATTTCTGCGATTTAAAAAGAAAAAAAATCTACACGGTTAAGCTCCGTGCATGAATTTCTTTTCGCTTCCGGCAGGTATAATCTCAAATATAATCCGAGATATCAGAAGAAACACTCCGCGAAAGTCAAAAGTCCTCGGTTTAAACCGTGGCATAAAGCTCTGAAAAAAAAACGAGTGTATGTCCTGACTCCGTGCTTTGTGTACAACTGCTTCCAAATCAAGATCCGTCTTTTGAAATCACCTCGAAGACGTCAAACCTCTCTCCCACCCTCTGCAGCCTTAGGGGGACGGTAAGGGGTCAGGTGACAGGCAACAGGCTGGGCGAGGGTATACTTCTAATAATTCAGTTCTAATAGTCCAGAACACACGATGGGCTGTGGGGGCAGCCGGTGCCACTCTCACTTCCCGACACACACACACACACGAAGTGAAAAACTCGGGCCACCTCCCCGTTCCCCCAAAAAGCAAAGATCAGCAACACCGTGGCCGAAGACCCTGCGCCTGCCCGGCGGCGGCACCGGCGCAGCAAAGCCAGTCTCGCCCCCTTCCTGGAGTGCGCGGGCTCCGCACACCCCGGCCCGAGCGAGACTCGCGGGAGGCGCCGCCGGCGGGGGAGGCTGCGGGGCGCTCCCCGCTCGGCGTCCCGCGCCCCGCCCCCCACACCTGAGGCGGCCCAGGCCCCGCGGGCGGGTCGGTAAAGTTACTCACGGGGAAAGCGCCCGCCCGCCGCGCAGGCTCCCCGCCGAGGGAGCAGGGGGCACCCGGGCTCCGCTCCGCCGCAGTCGCCGCCGCCGATTTCCTGGCGAGCACTAAACTCTGGCCAAGACTTCACTCAACCGCCCCTGCTGCTTTCCCGGGGGCGAGCGGCCAAGCGAGCCGCCCTACCGGACACGCACCTGGGCCAATCGGTGGCGGCGCCGGGCGGGGGAGGGCGGGACCGGCGGCGGCTCCGCCTATCCGGGAGCCCGGGGGGCCGGCTCGGCCCGCCGCACCTCCGGGTTAGAGTGAGCCGCTCGCCGCCGTCCCTCCCCCACCCGCCCCGCAGTCCCCGCCGCCCGCCGGATCTCGCCGCGCCGGGCTCTCCCGGGAAGGTGCACCGGGGAAGGGTCTGCGCGCCCGCGACGCCGGCCCCGGGGCGGGGGGGAACGCGCGGCGCGGGAAGAGGAGCTGGAGGTGTGCTGCGAGAGGGTCAGCCGGGTTAGGACCCGGGCCGCCGGGGTAGCGGGGAGGGCCACGGCAGGTGGCGAAGACGCGCCCCGGAGGGTACGGGTGCGAGCCAGGGGGAGGGCGCGAGCGAGGCCGGTGGCGAAAGGCTGCCGAGGCGGGGCTGGGGCGCCTGGGAACAAAGGTAAGAGGCAGGTTTTGCAGGTGAGGAGGTTTAAGAAGCCCGCAGGGAAGAGAAGGCCAGAGCGGGGGCAGCCGATCTCCAGCAGGAAAGATCCGGGGGGAGAAAGGATAGGGAACAACTGAGCTCTCAAACTCAGGTCCTGCTCCCAAGATAGTGACAGACGCTTGTCCCTTAGCCCTGTCGAGCCCCGGTGATACAAATAAATCCTCGGGTCCTGTGGCGGAATTAACTTCTTCACACACGGCTCCTCCTTTTCTAAGGTGGATGGATCGGTGAGCTTGGCGTGGTCTGTAGAGCCCTTGGGCCCCCTGAGGGCCCTCTTCGGCGTCCCAGGCAAGCCCTGCCGCCCGTCCCCAAGGGCCGGGATTAACCCGCTCCCCCGGGCCTGACCGCGGGCCGCGAGGAGGCCCGACTGGGGGTGGCAGGTAAGGCCCCGCCCCCTTCAGAGCACCTGGGGGAGGGGCCGAGGGCTGAGCTGCGGAGCCCACACCCGCCCGTCCGCGGCTGCCTGCCGCCCCCGCCTCTCAGTGCTCGCCCCCGCCAGCCCCGCGGCCGGGGAGCGTCAGGTGAGCCGCTCCCGCCCGCGCCGTCGCTCGCGCGCGCCGGGGGCGGAGCCTCCTTGCCCCACCCAGCCGCCCGGCCCTGCGGCGCCGCCGCGGCCCCGCCCCCCTCCTTCCGTCCTCGGCTCCTTCCGTCGGCCGTTCCTTCCTTCCTGCCTCGCACGTTGCGAGCTATGGGGCAGAGCCTCCGGGCCGCCAGCGCCACCTGAGGAGTCGGGAAGCCGTCCCCGCAATGGAAGAGGACCAGGAGCTGGAGAGGTAACGGCCGGGGAGGAGGGTGAACAACGGGCGCGCCCCGCGCGGGGCCGGGGCCGGGAAGCAGGGGGTGGGGGGGAGCAGGGCCGGCCCTTGGCGGCGGGCCTGGCGGGGCCGGCCTGACGCGGGGCCGAGAATCGGCAAGGAGGGGTCGAAGCTGACGCCTGGGCGGGGAGGGGGCCGGCTGTGGGGATATGTCTGAGTAGAGACGCGGGTAGGCTAGAAATCAGGGAGGAAAGCCAAAGGTGTAAGACCCGAGGCAAGGCCCGAACTGTCCACCCCCTTAGGACAGCAAGCTTAAAGGAAACGACCATGTGAGATCAGGCACCAGGCCACCGTTCCCTGAGTGGATGGTATTAGTGTCCTCCAGCCCTAAGGCCCTGTACCTAACGTTCACGCTCCTTCTCTCTGCAGATTGTTAATAAAGCCACTGCCTGCTCGACGCTTCTCAGACCTTAACTCCTCCCAGCGCGTCCTTGTTTCTTGCAAGTGAACGCCAGAGCTGGGCCTGCACCTGATAATCTGTAGTCTCTAGTCTGACATTTACACTAAAGCAACCTGTGTTTTCCCATCCCTTTCAACTCTCTCTTAATCCTCCAGCAGGGCCCACCCTATTCTAATCCCTATCCGTTGTGACTCTGCCAGAACTATTTTACCAAATATTTGAGTTTGTGTTTTAAGAAGACTGCCCTTGTGGCCATATGGAAGGAAGGTCAAGTGGAGTAGGGATAAATGAGAGACAATACATGAAATATTGACTGGACGTGGAGGCAGGAAAGTAAGAGGCTAATAGTTCTATGTAATAGGAGTGGACTGGAGTTGTTGCTTTGTGGTATAGTAAATGAAAAACACAAGTTACAAAACAATTTCCAGTATGATCTTATTTTTACAAAAAATGTGTGTGTAGAAAAATAACTGGATTGAAGACCTCAATGGCTGAAGGCGAGAGGAAGACTGCCCTGGAAATGGTCCAGGCGGCTGGAACGGATAGAAACTGTGTGACATTTGTATTGCACGAGGAAGACCATACCCTAGGAAATTCTCTTCGTTATATGATCATGAAGAACCCAGAAGTGGAATTTTGTGGTTATACTACAACCCATCCTTCAGAGAGCAAAATTAATTTGCGTATTCAGACTCGAGGTGATCTGCCAGCTGTTGAGCCATTTCAGAGAGGCCTGAATGAGCTCATGAATGTCTGCCAACATGTGCTTGACAAGTTTGAGGCGAGCATAAAGGACTATAAGGATCAAAAAGCAAGGCGAAATGAGTCTACATTCTAGTCCCTTGTGCAGTATATGCGGGGTGGCAGATATACTGCATCTTACGTGATCATGCAGAGCCCAGAAGTAGAATTTTGTAATCACAGCATGACCTATTCTTCAGAAAACTGCTTCTGTTTACCCAATACGGCTGTTAGATTCCCTGCAAGAAACATTGTATTCCTTTAATAAATTCCCTCTTTTAAAATTTAAACTAGTTTCATTGGTTTCTCTTCATTGCTACCAAAAAATATCCAAGAATAAATGTTTTGATATTTTCCTCTTTTTTCCCTTTTGATTGATCCAATATGGAAAGTATGAGAAAATCAGGGGCTTACACAAAGACTTCGATTATGGGAATGAAAAGGAATATACATTTCATTACTGGTTTGGGGGAGAGGGAGGATGCAATAGAGCATGACCTCAGGCAGATTGGTTAGTTTAAAAAAGAAGGAAAGAAAATGGGGAGGGAAACTTGACTTTTTGCTTCCTAGTTTTTTGTTTTGTTTCAGTGCTTAAGAGAATTTCTTCCTTTGCTAGGTGAGGAATAATTTGAAAGGATTGTGAGAACTCTGATTTTGCGTGGGAGTTTTTGGTTGTATATAGCCCCATCTTTGTGGCAGCATTTATATGATAGATAAAAGTTTACTGACTCAATTTTAGGATCTAATATATTTAATCAGAAATGACCTAAGTAGGTAGAGAGGTTTTCATTGTATTATTGGATAAAATTGAGATGGCTTTTTCTTCTTCCTGAAACACTCTTACTCCATCCATATTCTAGGCCAAAACTGACATGTCAGACTCCCCAGCCATATATGTGGTTTCATTATACCCTGTATTTCTTCATCTTAGCATTTACTGTGCTATTGTTGGTGTATGTATTATCTGTCTTTTCACTGTACTAACTTGCTCATATGATCCCAGTGCTAGTATAATGCCTGACAGGTAGTGGACACTTAGCATAGTAAATACTGGATGAACCATTGCAGGCATGTAGCTTTTCCGTCACTCAAATCAGACCTCTCCTACTTACCTGTGATGGAGCCTGCATTTCCCACAGACCGTCAATTTCTCTAAAGGTATTTCAGTGTTTATTAAGCCCCAGGTATGTACCAGGCCTTGGGGATAAATTAGTAGATGAGATAGATACCGGCTCTGTTTTCATGGAGCATACATTATAATAGGAGTGACATTTTTTTTTTTCAAAGTAATTTTGAGAAAAATATAGGGTCAAGATTGAAAACATGATGGGAATCTGCTTTAGGTATGGAAGTCAGGGAAAGTTGCTTTGAAGTGACCATAAAACTGAAACTACAGGAAGAAGAGGAGCATCCTGGGGCAACAATGTGCAAATGTCCTGAAGTAGGAAACTGGTAGTTTGAAGAATTGAAAGTTTTCAATGTCTAGCATAGTAAGCAAGGAGAAGGGCCTACCCTGTGAATTCGGCAAAAGGAAATGCTGGAATGGTAGGGGATATGGGTTTTAAGTACCTCTGATTACTTTGATTACAATGTGGGGTAATGAATTTTAGAGAGCCCAGAGTAGAATTGGTACAGAATCAGTAGATTTCAGAACAGGATGAGGAAGGTGAGGAAATAGAAAGATGACTCCTACCTACATTTCGGGCTGAATTACTAAATGTGAAAGAATAAAGGTGACATCAGGGTGGGAGGTGGAGAAGGTGAAAAGTTCCTTTTGAAAGTGAAATGCCTGGGCTATCCCAAGTAGAAGGTGTCAGGCAGTTGGGTATGTGCATTTAGAGCTCATGGACAAGATCTAGGCTGGAGATAAAATTTGTGAATCCTCACCATAAAAGTTACTTCAGTCAATAACTATAAAGAGTGACAAAGAAGTTGGCTCAGGGCAACAAAGCCCTGGGCACCCTCAGTTTTTAAAGGGTGGGTAAAAGGCACAACTTAGTGAAGTGGTAGAAGTGGTAGAAAAGTCTAGAGACTTTCAAAGAGGAGAGATAGTGAGTGAGTCCAGTGAAGACACAAACATCAATGGGAGTTAACATCATGGAGATCATTGGGCATGGGCAGCATTAGTTTAGCCCTTAAGAAGAGTAAGCCATGGGAAGCGGACTTGGTGCAAGGGATAGGGTGTCTGTCTACCACATGGGAGGTCCGCGGTTCAAACCCCGGGCCTCCTTGACCCGTGTGGAGCTGGCCCATGCGCAGTGCTGATGCACACAAGGAGTGCCCTGCCACGCAGGGGTGTCCCCCGTGTAGGGGAGCCCCACGTGCAAGGAGTGCGCCCCATAAGGAGAATGATGCAGCACGAAAGAAAGTGCAGCCTGCCCAGAAGTGGCACCGCACACACGGACAGCTGACACAGCAAGATGACGCAACAAAAAGAAACAGATTACCAGTGCCACTGATAAAGATAGAAGCGGTCACAGAAGAACACAAAGCGAATGGACACAGAGCAGACAACTGGTGGGGGGCGGGGGATGGGGAGAGAAAGAAAGAAAGAAATCTTAAAAAAAAGTAAGGCAGCTAACTTTGTACAAAAGAATGGCTTAGTTTGGGTTTCTCAATAAAATACATGAAGGACATTTGGAGAAGTAAGTTTAGATAGGAGCAGGAATGAGGAAAGATCAAAGTAATGGACCAGAGAGGAGGCAGTCAGATTCTGAAAAACCAACAGTCAATTTAAGGAATTTAGCTCTGAAGATGTAAAGAAACCCTAAAGGGGTAGTAAGTTGAGGATCAAACACATCTTCACCTCTTCTAAAATGTTGACTGTGGTTATTTCTGTGGGGATAATTAACAAGATTACTTGCATGGAGTTTAGTACCTCTGAACCCAGTACTGTTAGGAGATGAAAGCCAGGTTCAGTTAGTGGAGATGGAGCTATAGAATGGTGAATGAGAGTAGGCTGAAGCAATTAGTAACAGGTGTGGGAAATGCACCCATTAGTGACTACACTACAGTCACTGCTCTTAGAATGTTTTGTGATCAAATGGTGTGCTGAACTGAACCTGTTTAGGGTGGCCTTTGGAGGAAAATATATAGCTTCAGAAGGGTAAAGGAGGAGAACTGAGGTCATGGCAGACAGGAAAACCACAAGGCCAGTAAATGTGGAAGGAGTGAGTATAAAGTCTTAAGGAACTGAGGGAAAGCTGGATGGGTCTCAGAAAGGGTGAAGGTGATGGATAGTTAGGAACCATACATAATTGGGGGTGGGGAGGTAACTTGATCAGTATCTAATTTCTCCCTAATGATATTTCACTCTAAATGAACTCATACTAATTATTAAGATCAGAAATTCCTTTTGTCTATAAAGTACTATGCCTATTAAAAAACCAATTATTAAATAATATGATTATATACCAAAGGCTTTTGATATGTGATTCTTATGCTTGCCTAGCACTTTCTATTTTCAAAGCACTTAACAATCTATAGATTGCATATTGTTCTAACATCTTAAGTGTTCTAATTATTATAATTCATGGGTTCAAACAAAATCTCTGCAGAGATGAAAAGTTGTCTGTACATAAAAAGTGGTCCATTCAGTAGCATTCTGACCCAAAGTGTATTGCATTTCAGGAACTGTGAAAGCATATCAGGTCCTATGGCCTACTGTTCCCCACCTTTCTTTTTGTTTCCCTTGGAAATGTATTAAGATTGTAGATAGTCCTCAGATACCCAGACAAAAGCTGTCTTATTGGTTAGCATAATTTTATTTATTTATTTATTTTAAAAAGATTTTATTTATTTATTTAATTTCCCCCCCTCCCCTGGTTGTCTGTTCTTGGTGTCTATTTGCTGCGTCTTGTTTCTTTGTCCGCTTCTGTTGTCATCAGCGGCACAGGAAGTGTGGGCGGCGCCATTCCTGGGCAGGCTGCTCTTTCTTTTCACGCTGGGTGGCTTTCCTCACGGGCGCACTCATTGTGCGCGGGGGACACCCTTGCGTGGCACGGCACTCCTTGCGCGCATCAGCGCTGCGCGTGACCAGCTCCACACGGGTCAAGGAGGCCCGGGGTTTGAACCGCGGACCTCCCATATGGTAGACGGACGCCCTAACCACTGGGCCAAAGTCCGTTTCCCTGGTTAGCATAATTTTAGAGTCAGAGTTGATCTTTGTAATTTCTCAAACCAGGCTCCTGGGAAGTTTACCCAAATCCACTAATCACTCTGCCTTCAAGTTCTATTGTAGAACCCCAGCTCAGCCCCTTTGTGTTCATGTTCTCTTAATGTTGGTTTTTCTTTTACTACTTTAAACTTTATAAATTATCCAGGTACAGTCCCTGTGTAGGGCTGTACATTTTTTTTCAGTATTCCAGCCCAGGAACATAACATATTTTCATTTGTTTGAGACTTCTCTTATGCCTGGGGAAAAGTTGAGGATTTCTTCTTACATGAGCTTTGCACATTTCTTCAAGTTACTCCTTGGTGTGGGCAGTTCAGATGGTGATGTTGAAAGAGGTAGTAGATTTGGGTTCAGTCTCTAATCAGATAGGAGGTCCTTGGATAGCAGGTACAACATTATAGTGCTTGAAGGTCTGCATGGTTTGTGGTAGGATCCCAGCAGTAACCGAATAACAGGAATGTGGCGATCATTTGGGAGACTGTCTGGGTCTCAATCAGGAGACTGGGCTTAGGGAGAATCTTCAACCTCAAGAAGGCACAGTTAAGAGTTAAGAGAGGGACTATAATTTAACACTGAGTTAAGAGTGGGTGATACTTTTTTTCCCATAATGGGATTTCTCCCAAACTACTGTTTTAACTCTATTATAGCAAGTATATCTCTAATAGTGGCACTGTTGAGAAATGGTGGATGTAAGAAAAATATAATATAGGTCTGCTGAAAAACTTATCATGCTTATGGAGAGGGCAGACAAGAGTTGTACTGTGAAAAAGAAAACAAATTGAATCTACAATGAAGTGCCCTTCCATGTGATGTAAAGTGCTGAATGCAAAAATGGAGTGGGTGGAAGATACTAGAGAGCCATGACTGTTTAATGAGCAGCCACTGTTCTGGGCTCTATATAGAGCAGATTAGACCGATGGCTTCCACCTTCCAGTAATTCATCTAGTGGAAATGGGCAGACTTGTCAAATCCCGTGGTCTGAGATAAATGGTTTCGCCTTTCCAAATGTAAAGGAGCCATTAAGATTCTTGGACTGGTGAATGCCATACAGTTTTAGTTTTTTAGTCCCATGCCTGTGTGCACAACAGATGAGTGGATGCAAATATGGGAAGACAGCAGTGAGTTAAATGGCATTTGACCAGATGTGACTTACAGAGGACTGGAGTTAAAAGGATGGATACAAAAAAATTGCTAGAAAAAAGAATGAAAGTAGCTTGGAAACAGATTCTATTCAGGGTACAGATGAGAGAAGTGTTGAAAGTGACTCTACAGTTCTGGGGCCCATCTCCATGTTCTTTTACTTTACCCCTTTGTTTCCCTACCACTTCCTCAACCAAAAACCAGTGTGGCAGGATTTACCATCTCCTCTTCTCCCCAGCCTGTCCCTACTCATGGAATCAGTGGGTACAGCCCATGCCTGTCAGAAGAATCAGCAACTTTTTCAAGCGTGTTAGTCCAGGGCTACAGCTGTGAAACTGGGAGCAGAGAGGAGTCGATGGGGCTATCTGCAGACCTGCTCTTGCTGCTGTCTACTCACAAATTTGCTCTCCTCAAAGGGAACATTTCATTCATTCATCTGGGATGCATCTGGCACAGTTGTAGATGTTGGGGACACAGCAGGGAACAAGACTACCCACATGCAGTTTATTTTCCACTGGCAGAGACAAAATAAATATATAAATAGATGATGCACTTGGAGGTATTGATATAAGTGAGAAGTAAAAGAACAGTGGGGTGTGAGAGAAGGCCCTGGGAAGTGGGGTGGCTAAGGAGCAGAGGTGAACTGGGGAAAGAATGAAAGGAAACAGCGATCAAGGATAGATGAAGCCTAGAATTTTTTTTAAAGGATAAATTTAAGTTGTTCAGCAATGGGAAAGCAAAATACTTAACTTTTTAAAAGGAATCAGTTTTGTACTTCACCTTCCTCTGTGTGTGTGATCTTTATTACTGCCTAAATTTATGTCATCTAAGCCTTTTAATCTGTATATGTATTTACTTATCAATTATAGTAAAAGATACTGAGTCATTATGTAGAATATTGTGGGTGTTTTTGATTGGTATGTGTATGTGTAACAGGAATTGTTTTTATAAGGTTTTTTGTTTTGTTTTTTGTATTTTTGAGAAAAGTATACTTTTCTTAGAAGCAAAGATTGATATGTTTGTGTAATCCTAAATATTTTTTTGGGCTAAATAACTGAGGCAGTATAACATGAGAGTTGAGGTGGTTGTTGGAATCACACTGCCTAAGTCTTGATCCTGGCTCCACTCTTTATAGCTATTTGACTTCTTGGTGCCTAAGTTTCCTCATCTATAGAATTAGCATCACAGTAATACTTACCATATAGAGATGTTATACCTATTAATTAGGTAATCTATTCGTAATGCTTAGAACAGGAGCTGACCCATAGCATGTTCTCAGTGTTAGCTATTAATGTTATTACATTACCATTAGTTGTCTTGAACAGCTGGTTTGGTTCCTATTTCTTGTAAGTAACAACTTTAAAGCCAAAACGCAAACAAAAAAAGCCTTAGTGTCACCTGTCATTTTTGTTTCATTTATCCCAAGGCGGCACTATAATATGAATCTGAAGGCCCTGCATGAAAGGTTATTGGTGTGCTAAAGCCATTGCTTTTAAGAGAAATAGCATTCCAGTTAATAGAATATAGATAAAGATCAGTGGATTGTGCTTCTCCTGTTTTCACAATGAAATTGAGATGCTGATGGAACATTTATAATCCTCCCCAAGCTTCAAGATAAAGAGTAGGCAGAAAGGAAAAGCACGTTTTGGAGCCATCCTTTGTGGATGGCACCTGGTTCACTGCCAGGTATCTGGAATATTGGTAGGAAGCCAGGGCTCAATCTAGGAGTCATCTAAGGATTAAGCCAGATAAAATAGCATATATTCATGTTTTATCTGATAATATTTCTTAGTAAATTCCGTACTCTTTATGTGAGGCACTTTACTTATATCCAAAAGAAAAGCTAGTAATAGTACCTACCTCATAGTGTTACTGTGAAGAATAAATGAAATAAAGCACTTAGCACAATTCTGAGTACACTTCCGTACTCAAATATTAGCTATTAACATTATTGCTATATTACTTGTGTAAGCCACTTGACAGTGGTTAGAATAGTGGTCTTCGTAGATTGGGTGTGTCTCATGAGTTGTGAGAATCCTGAAGGCTGGCTTGCATGAGATGGCCCCTGTCTGTCCTTCCACACCATCATCTGTAACTGTCAGCCACACTGCACTGGCCTTGACACTTTTCTCATTTATGCCTAGTTTGTTCCCATTTCAGGGTATGGGCATTTATCCTTGCCTGAAACTCTCTTCCCCTAAACATTCACATAGCCTGACTCTTTCCAAAATCATTTACTCAGAAAGGCTATCCTTGCCCGCTGTATTACTTATCCTTTGCTACATAGCATGTTACCTTAGCTTACAGTTTCTGTGGATCAGGAATCAGGTACGTCTTAGCTGGTGGTTCTGGCTCAGGTTTCCCACCAGGCTGCAGTCAAGGTATCATCCAGGCTGCAGCATCTCAAGGCTGGAATGGGGGAGAATTCTCTTCCAAGCTCACTGACATGG
This sequence comes from Dasypus novemcinctus, assembly GCF_030445035.2. Classification (NCBI taxonomy): domain Eukaryota; kingdom Metazoa; phylum Chordata; class Mammalia; order Cingulata; family Dasypodidae; genus Dasypus; species Dasypus novemcinctus. The sequence goes on along the minus strand of NC_080687.1, from coordinate 11,441,023 downwards.
TCTTCTTCATAGGATTTCCTCATGGCATGGCCACTGACTGCCTCCAGAGCAAGCAGTCCAAGACGGAATGAGAGAAAGTACCTAACCCAGAACCAGACTTTTTGTATACTAACCTCAGAAATGACATCCCATCACCTCTACTACATTCTGTATTAGAAGTGAATCAGTAAGTTCAGCCCACACTCATGGGGAGAGGATTACACGTGTGTGAATACCAGGAGGTGGGATGATTGGGACCATCTTCTAGGCTTCCCACCTCAACTGCTTTCTGTAAAACAGCACATATGCCCGCACACTCCATCACTTTCTATTCCCCTGCCTTGCTACATTTCTTCACAGCACTTATTGTTACCCAACACTACATTTTATATTTATCTCTTGTCCAATTCCTTTTTTAATGTAAGCTCCCTGAAGTCAAGGTCTTTGTCCTTGTCTGCCTCTGTATCCCCCGTGCTTAAAATAGTGCCAGGCACACAGTAGGCTTTAATTAGTATTTATTCAGGGAATGAATGAATGTATGCATGATTGAATATCAGTGTCTGGGTATGACCACCACAAGAGAAAAAAAGTGTAGAGAAAGCACTGATGATTCATAATGCCATTATTTTGCATACTCATCAACTGACATTTGAGCTTCCACAACAGGAACAAGCTTAAAGAAGTGAGTGAGGCAAGGAAATGTGGTTTCAATGAGATAAAGAGCTGGAGGAAAGGGTCAGCATCACAGAGAGCCTCAGTAAAGATGATTATACCTTTACAGCATCTGTTCTATTTCCTAGGTGTCCTTTTTCTGTCCCCAACAGCCTTTGGCATCACCATCCTTTAACCATCTTTATCCCATGCTGTGTCTATCTTTCCTCCTGTTGCTCTAATTTACCAGATAGGTATTCCTCCAGTTAAAGAGTTGGCTAATCAGAGGCCTTTCTTTTCCCCCCAGCAATATGGGAAGGTGATACAGATTATCCTGGGGATCTTGTCCTTAAGGATCTCTGGTCAGGCAAAAGTTGTAGAATGATTGTTTTGGGTACCATGAAATGGAATTCAAAGGATTTGATTCTGAAGTATGCCATTATTCAGTGCCAAATACTGCATCCATATCCCTGACCAAATAGTTCAGCAATTTATGTCATCTAGTACGTATAGCAGCTCTTTAAGGCCCTGCTACATTCTGGGTATTAGACATGCAAAATCAACTCCGATTTGTTTCCTGCTTTCACAGCATATGCAATCTAGGTGAACTAATGAGCTGTGTATTATTGTTGAACTCCTGAAGGAAAAGTATCATTTCTTTCAACTCTTCTACCTCATTAAAACTACAACCCTTCCCCCAGCATTCTTGACACTACCCCCCACAGGACTTTTTCTATAGCACTTATTGCCTACATATAATTAGTTATGCATATATAAGTGATTTACTTATTGTTTTTATTTATTGTCTGCTCCTCCCTCCACACATACATATCCACTCACACTATAACGTAAGTTCCACAGGGGCAGAGATATTTGATTTGTTCAGTCATGTATCCACAGCCCATAATAGGTACTCAAAAAATACTTAATAAATGAATAGAAGATGGGCTCTGTATGAAATTTCAGTGACTATCCTAAAAGCTGAGCCTGAATTGGAAGGCTAAAGAAACTTTTAAAAAAGCCTTGGAGTTGAGAAGTCACCAATTTGTGGTTGCATGTCTTTAACTCTAGAGTCTGTCCTATATAGATGACAACACACTGGGACAGAGACTGTCCAGGAAGAACTAAACCTGGAAGCTCCTTTAGGCAGAAGGTGGTCATGAGCAGAGAGGGCCAGGTTAGAGTGGCAGAAGGAGAGCCAGCACCAGGAGACCAGAGAGCATACAGGTCACCTGAGCTAAGGAGTAAGAAGGGTCAGGCATGGTGTTTACACACACCTAAGAAGGCAGGTTCTAGGTCTGCAGGGGCATACGGTCACATCAGTGACCCCAAGGCAGGCACTGTTGGTTTTGTAAGCTCCTGTTCTACTTTACATGCCCACAATACTTTTTTTTTTTTTTAAGATTTATTTTATTTATTTCTCTTCTTCCCTGCCCCCCCTCCCCCCAGGGCCTGCTCTCTGCATCCACTCGCTGTGTGTTCTGTGTCCGCTTGCACCCTTGGTGGCACCAGGAAACTGCATCTTTTTTTTTTTTGTTGCATCATCTTGCTGTGTCAGCTCTCCATGTGTGCGGTGCCACTCCTGGGTAGGCTGTGCTTTTTTCATGCGGGCACACTCCATGTGCATGGGGCACCCCTATGCAGGGGTGTCCCTGCATAGCATGGCACTCCTTGCCACGGTAGCTCTGCACGTGGGCTGGTTTACCACATGGGTCAGGAAGACGTGGGTATGGAACCCTCGACCCTCCCTTTTGGTAGAAGGACGCTCTATCAGTTAAGCCACGTCCACTTCTCCTGAATACTTTTTGATTTGGGAATTTCATAAACCAATGATACTTCAGAAAAATAAAACTAATGTAGAGTTCTTCATATTTTATTTTGCCATTGATAAGGGACTTTCCCTTGCTTTGGTGGAAAATTGTCAGAAGTGCCAGGGCTTTTTTGGCTTAATTCAACATGAAGGGCAAAATAAAGAATTAGAGGGAGTATTCTATAATTTGACTTGTGCTATCATCTTTATCACATTAGCTCCATAATAAGATGAAGAAACTTTCCAGTTTTCCCTTGGATCTCCATGAGCATGTGTTTCACAACTCTTTAATTTTTACCACCATACTTGGTATATTTATGGAATCTCAAAGTAATTTTAATTGAAACAGATTTTAAGTTAAGGATCACTCCTTGAGATTCTCATCTAAAATTATTTCACATCTTTGCTTGTTCTGGTCTGCTGACTTCAGCATAAATCCTGTTGTATAGAATACTTACAGGGTTTTTCTTAAAAGTAGTTAATTTGAAATTAGGGCCGTATGCTTCAGTTACCACCTCATGTTCTTTGTCAAAGTAAATGAGTTGGATTTAAGTTCTGCATCAGACCTTGTAACCTAAGCCTTCTAGACTCAGTTCTACAGTTTTTGTCCTGGTTTTGTTTGCTTGTTTACTGTCTCCATGTTTAAGATTGCACTTTTCCTTAAATGGATAGAAAAATTTAGAGAGTCTACAGACTTACCATTAGAAATTGTTATCCTGAAAAGGCCTGTCTTTAGAGGTGTCAGCTACAGGTGTGTCACTGTCTGTTGCCCAGACTTGTAGCAAGCATGAGTTTCTCTTCCTCTTGCTAGTTTTAAATAAGTTGGTCCCCATCTAAGAGCCATGAGCTTCAGAACAAGCCAGGACTTGAGGAAGCCAACTAGGCTTTTTCCTAGCCAAAACCAGACAGCCTAAAAAACACGTAACTGTGACTGTCAAGTAATGAGACTGATGCGCCAAGCCAAGTAGGAAAACCAGTTTAACCCTCTTTAAGGGTAGACAGTGTTTTTCCCATTTATAGAAAGGAAAACAGACCTGGAGAAGTTACATAACTAGCCTAAGAAGGTATAGGTAAAGTGAGTGGATTTGATCCCAGGACTGCCTACCTTCATAAGCTCAGCCTTTAAACTCCATGATGTTGCTTCTACTGCCTCTCAGGCATGTTTTGAAGGGAACATAGCTTTGCCAGGGCACATATCTAAAGAGAGAAAACAGTTGACCTGCAATCCTTGTTCATGTCTAAATTCAGGCTGAAATGTGGCTGCTTTTTGTAAATCCTGATGATGAAAGACCTGATGAGTAAGCTTGAGGACCCAGATATGTGTTTACTAACACTTGATTCATAAATATACCATTTTCCATATTATTAAACTTCATTCACTTTCTTTAAATATAGTCATTTTAACTTAAAAAAGAATCTATGCAGGAGCACTTAATTATTCACAAAATGTAGAAAACATCTTTGTGGATAGAATAAATAAGGAAATTGCCTGGCTGCCCATTTTGCATTCAGCAGACCTAGTTCAAGCATGAAAGCTAGGAACCACAGTAAAAGCTAAAGAACCAGCTTCTTTTTTGTATATATGAGATAGAGGGCCTTCATATAATTGGTCTCATTTCTGTTCATGTATTTCATAGGTCATAGCAGTTTGAGGTAATTCTTTTCTAATTAGGTTTCTGCTCATCTTTGTTAGACCTGGTTTTGACTTGGTTACCTCTGTCAAACAAGCTAATTAGTTTTATCAGGTATAGTTGTACACAGGAAATCTCCTCTGACTTATTGTAAGACAGCATTTCATTTATATTATTTGAACCCCCCCCAAAAAAATGCCCCAACTTTCATTAAAAAATGAATAATACTAAATATACAAGTTATCATCCAGAAAGCTTTCTTTACAGAATGTGAAGAAATAAAGGGATCTCAATATGAAAAAAATTGAATTTATTTTGCCAAATCCAAATGCCTAAGTGAACCACATTGTCCCTCCTAAGAAATGCCAATACAAGGGAAAAGGAACAAACTTTTAGTGGGTACCTGCTTTGAACTTGGCCCTTAAGATCTCTTGTCCAGTACATCTGCAAGGAGGGGTTAAATCTCTTTATTTACAGAGGGAAAACAGACTAATAGGGAACATAACTGGCCCAGGAGCACACAGCTGATAAGCAGAGCTGACTCTGCTATGCCACAGTGATTTCCAATGTAAAACATGGTTTCTAGACTGAGTGTTTGATTGATCATGCTTTGAAGTTAGTAGTTTAGTTTCATATAAGTGTTCCTTTTTACATAAGTAAGCAGTCACAGCATACTACTTGAAGAAGCATTGTCAAGGCTGAACGTGTTCGTATTGTGCACTCTTCCTGACTTCAGCCAGGACCAAGTTTCCTACAAACCATTGCTGAATAGAGTTTGTAACATTATAGAAACGTGGTAGCAATGGGATAGTGTTAGTGTTTGTGCTTGTGGTGTAATAATCACAGTCTAAAATACTAGAATTATAGTCTGTCCCCACATGATTTCTCCCCAGGATGACCCAAACATGCCATCCTGGGTTCTGGGGGGAAAAAAGGAATATTGATAATTTTCAGTTAAAAAAAATTTTTTTTAAGTCAGCTAACTATATAAGCTGGCAGTTTGTTAATCTCTCTAATCCATACTTTCATTGGCTTTATATGACATTAAACTAGATGACCTCTAACTCTAACATTTGAGAAACTTACATTTTTTTTTTGTAATATGCTTTAATGGATCTTTACCTGAGCATTTTAATTCATTTTGACTTGTTTCCTTCCAAATTATAATAAAAAATAGTCTTGTAAATACTTGAATTTGGTGCCTCTCTGGGAAAACTGAGAATGTTGGAATTAATATAGAGGTTTAGTATATGGCTCAGTTTCTATCAAGCAAATGCTAAGGGAGAATTGTGAATATAGGGGTTCAGTATTTCAGATGTGAAAGTTTGCTCCTAAGCATTTATACGGTGCCCTTTTTTGTCAGCATAAGAAGGTGGTAGACCTTCAGAGCAGGACAAATTATGCTGTTTGGATAATCAGCATGATCTATCTCAGAATGTTCCCCTGCAGTCTCAATTGGATACCTGGCCTTTTTTTTAAACTCAGTTCTTAGCTCTTCATTAGCGTCTCCATCCAGTTAAATTGCAGCCACTGTTCCATCCCTCAGGATGGCTTATTTCAAACTATGTAGTAGATGAGATGATTCTCTTATATATAGCTACTTAAAGCATTAATAAAGAGTCATGAGAAGATGGTTTTCAGGTTTTTTCATGTATTTTTTAAAAACAACGGAGAATGAAATAGTCACTCTTTCGTATTTCTCTTCTTGGCTATATCATCACATGTAAGCAATTTCAAGCCTCTAAATAATAAAGTGCTGCTTTAGCATTTATTTGCTGGTTCTTTGTTGTCTTGTAGCTCGTACCTACACCAGAATTATACTATTCTCTATGGCTTCTTTCTTTGGCAACCTTTGTTGGTGAGATACACATTTAAAGGGCTTTTTAAATCAGTGATGGAATTTTCCTTGCCTTGGGCTTTTCTCCCATATTGGTTAGTCTCCCTGTGCTGGCTACTTCCCCTCAGTAATCTTTGCCGCTGGTCTAGCATCTTCTCCTGTCCACTGAAGTCAGCCACTTTAAGAATGGTGCAGCCAAGAGGGAGGCATCTCTGGAGCTTATCAGAGTAACTGACCTTATTTGCCCAGTTGTGAAGTTTGGGCTGACTTGTTCAGGAAGCTTCTTAAGTTGAGCTTAGTACTTTGAACATCTGTAAACCCTGTCCTCAAAGGGACACTGCTCCCAAAGTTAGGTTTGTATGCGTGTGTGAACTGAATTTCTTTTAACTACTACACTAAAGAAAGATAGGGTTTTGTTACCAATGAACTTGTATAAATATTAACTGAGATTGTTTTGTACTTGTGAAATCGGTTGAAAATTTGCCTTGACCCACTTATGTTCATTGTTATATAAATTAGCACCTGAAAAACTTGATACTTGACACTGAAGCATTTTAAAAAGCATTTAAGAATGTTTAAAACCTAGAAGTTTAACAAATTATTTTTCTGGTGATTTTTGTACTTATTGATTTAGAAAATATTATCTGTGTGTACATATACTATTTTTTCTGAAGCTCTTCCTACCAGTTTCATAGGGAAATTCACCATATTCCTCAAAGAAGTCACCAAGAGTGTGAAAGACAGAAGACCTGGTGATCAAGACGAGGCCCAGGGCCTGGCAGTCCCCTCGCCAGAAGAGAGCACTGGGCTTGCAACCCCACTGGCTCTTCATTGCCTCCAGCTTCTTAAGACGGCTATTGAATGTGCTGGTGTCTGTGGAATGCCTTTCCCTTCTTCCATCTCATTGTCTTCTGCTGGACTTCCTAAGATTAGAAATACAGATGTGGTTTCTTCCTGAATTAAAAGGTGCTTAAACTCAGTTGATGACGTTCTTTATTTGAAATAGCACCTTCATGAGGCTAGTTTCTTTGTGTGTTTCAAAATGAGAACACTTTTTAAAGACCAGGAAATGGTTAGGAAATCCTGCCCATTCTCGAACTTTCTTGTATCTTCATTTATCTATTCCATGGTTCTTGGCTTTGAGTATAATTTATAACCATTCAATGAATCAGACACTCAGATCTATAAGGGGTGGCAGTTTGCTTTCTAGTAGGTTACTGCAGCCTTGACATAACTCAAGGAAATGGCTTTAGTAGCCTTTCCAGACTTTCTGCTGAATAGGCCATCCTCAGGGCTGAGATCCAAAAACTCTGAAGCGCTGTTAGGACAGTCTGCAAAGACTACAGACCAAGCTTTGGGTGAGGTGGATTTTCTGGTATGTAGTGTGTTTGTCAAAGGACAGCATGCCAAATTGTAGAGGCAAACTTTAGAGACTTTACATTGTAATATTTTCTTTTGCACAATTTATGTGACTTTGTTTCTTTTAAGGAACATTTAAGTAACTATTTGGTGAGAGTTTGAATTTTATTTTGTATCTCTGCTTTTTAACCTTCTGCCATATTTTCCTATCCTTTACTAAATTCCAACAGTTGCCATATTACCATGTTTTTACTCTGATAGTGTCTCTCTTTCACACTCATCTTTCTAGACTTTAAATCTCTTTTCTGTCCCATCCTCTGTGATATAACCTGGGCCAGAGGGCAGCTCTGGGCTCATGCCTGAGAGAGCCTCATGTATCACAAACACACGTGGTTCCCTCTGGCACAAGGGATCCAGTGCTCAGTGCACCTCATAACCTGGGAAATCCCCTCCTGGCGCTTTGACCTGTGTCCTTGAATGAGTGGAAACTGTGTGTGACACATGAACACTGGTGAGTTGTGTTACTGTCAATTTGGAATGGACACTGCTTTAGAGTATGGGAAGGATTTGAGCCACATGTGTGCTTAGAGGAGAAAAGACATAGTTACTAGTCAAACTCTTCCTCTCAGCACAAATAATAAGAGTCTACCTTGACAAAGTATTGTCTCCCAGTAGTGCTAAACTTTCATTTCCAGGCTTCTTTTGGGATCTCAGTTCCTGGTGGTGCTCGTGAGTTTAGGTTTTAAATGTTTACATTTAAGTTTATTTACATTTTGACAAATACATTGACATTTTGTTCACATTGAATATAGTTACATTTTGTTTTCTAATACTTTGGATTATTATTGTCCATTGAACATAATTTATGTGAAAATCTTAATTATAACAGTATGATTGTGATGCTGAAATCAAGGTAGGAAGATTAATTTTATTGAATAAATATATAATTATGAATTATGTATTTCCATATTCCTCCAAATATTACTGACTCAGCAATAATCGCCAACATGTTAATTCTGTTGTCTGCTATTTTACTGACTTTCAATCATTAAAAAAAAACTACATTGTCATTTTGTTTTTGCTGTTGTTGTTATGAATCTATATTTGTTGAGGTAGAAGGAGGATTATGTTTTATTTCTTATTTTTAGCTTAAAACTTGTACATATTTAAAAATCAGTGGACTTCAGTCACTCCTAGGTGGACCTGAAAGAAAGGCATGGTTATATCTATTGTAGGCAAGTAGAGGGAGGAAGGAAAGGCTTGGAGAGGTGACTTGGGAACTGAGTTTCCAGTGTTAAGGAGGGAGACAAAGACTGTAGCCTAGACAGACTCCTGACAGGCAGGGCCAAGTGAGGGGTCGAGACTGACAGTCATTGACAGGGCCCTAGAAATGTGCTGATCTCCCTGGGTGTCCCTCTGGTGAGGTCTCGCAGAGAGAGACCAGTAGCCCCTACTGTGACATCCTGCTGTCTCTGTATTTGTGCCCTGGAACCCCAGCACTAAGAATTTTCTTCCAGCACACAATTAGCATGTGCACTAAGAGATGCAGTGCAGAGGATGTTAACTTTTGTGAATGAAGTGGGTTTTTACCCACTTGTATGAAGAACAAAAAAAGTAATATTAGAAGCTAAACAAAACGCTGTTTGTCTCAGATATCCAGAGATGAAGAACTTGTCTGAGATTTTCAAGCATCCATAGAAGATTAAAGGCCACAATCTTGACATCCCTGCCTCCTTCTGACAGCCGTCCTAGGCAGTATCTGCAGTTTCCCCCTATGACTTAAGTGATGATACTAATTGAGGATGTATAGTACTGTTTTGCTCTTGGTCAAATTTGGCCACTTCCAGGTATGGCTAAGTCAGGAACCTCTGGCTGTTGATTCCTTTCCTTACAGTCCCTTACCTAGTGGCAAGTGATTTTACATTTCCTCTTTTGTCAGCCTTCACTTCTCTTGCCTTGACTTTTCTTCCATCTTCCCATCATCTCCTTTCTTGGCTATAGTTACAACCATTGTAAACTGGTTACCTTCAGCACTGATGATGCACTGGACGTGCTGGATGATCGCCTGGCCTTAACCATCAGCCTGTGGTGCTGCACGGAGTCCTGCCAATTTTCCAAGAAGTCTGTCTTCTTGTCACTGAGTCTTGCTTGTTTGAACACATCCAGACCTTCAGAGTAGTCTTAAACAATTTATTGCCTTATTTAAACCTGTTTTTCCATCTGTCATGTGACAGAAACTGTTCTCTACAGTTAGTTGATCCAAGGTGACTTTTTAAAATGAGGGAGGCACAAAGCTTAGAAAACTTCTAAATATTCTGCCTTATGTTCCTGGCTTTCCTTCACCATTTCTCAAGAAGATATGAGCAGGTCCTTGTGACTCTGTGTATCTCTCTTCTGTCCTTTTCAAGCAGTTATTTGAGTTTTAACTTCTCTGATTTTATTCCTTTAAATTTTTCATTTTCCTGTGTTTCTCCTTATGTAATTTGCCTTCTAATTTCTGGTGTTTCATTTTGGTTGCTTTAAATTTCTTGCTACCCTCCCCATATACTGGTATAGTGAACTCTCAGTTGATTTAGATGATTCAAAAGAAACACAGGCCCAGATAACTCAAAACTAATTGTTTGACTTTGGATTTTAAGATGATTTTACACCAGATTTGTATTCCCACTTGGTTTTTATTTAAACAGCTCTAATGATGGTCTTGCATTCCTTCAGCATGTGCCAGCTGGCTAATGGAATGAATAGGTAGGCCTGGGGAAGCTGAGCTGGGATGGAAAGTTGGCTCCATATATACTCATGGATCATTGAAAATTCACTGTAGTTTGTTCCTGTGCCCAGAAAACTGACTGTTTAATGACCCAACTCTCTTGGATTCCTTCTTTCCATTGTACTTTAAATTATTTCTAATGAATTCGTTTTACAAAGAAACCTTTAAGATATTTAAAGAAACTGATTATAAAAATTGCTGTGCTTAATGACATGAAGGACCTACATTCAGAAAAGTACAAAACATTTCTAAAAGAAACTGAAGAAGACTTAAATAAATGGAAGGACATTCCATGTTCATGGATTGAAAGACTAAATAGTATTAAGATGTCAGTTCTGAACAAACTGATTTAAAGATTCAACACAATCCCATTAAATATTGCAGCTGTCTTTTTTTTGCAGACATCAAAAAGCCAACAATCAAATTTTTTTGGTAGGGTAAGGGGCCCTGAATAGCCAAAAATGTCTTTAAAAAGGAAAAAGTTACAGGTCTCTCACTTACTGATTTTAAGGCATATACTTAGCTACAATGTTAAAAACTGCATGGTACTGGCGTAAGGACAGACAGATTGGCCAATGGTACTGATTCAAAACTCAGAAATTGACCCTCATATCTACAGTCAAGTGATTTTTGACATTGCTTTTAAGATCACCCAGTTGGGCCAGGACAGTCTGTTCAACAAATGGTTCTGGGAGAACTGGATAGCCATATCCAAAAGAAAGTAGTCCCTTATCTCACACCTTATACAAAAGAAACTCTTATTATTCAAGTTCTCTGTTTCTTCATTTGTCCTCTGTCCAGATGTTCTGTCCAGTACTGAGAGTAGTGTATTGAGGTCTCCATCTGTTGTAGTGGAGACATCTGTTTTTCCCTTCGGTTTTGCCAGTGTGTGCCTAATGTATCTTGGGGCATTTAAGTTGGGTGCATAAATGTTTGGTATGGTTGTTACTTCTTGGTCAATTGCCCCCTTTTTGGTGTCTGTTTGTGTGGAATGTCTTTTTCCAACCTTTCATTAAAAAATTTTTTTTGCTGTGTACCTAGAACTAAATTTGTTTGTATATTTTTTGATTGTTCAAGTTCTCTATGTACTGAGTTCTTATATATTCTTCTATCAGCTTTTCCTGTATTTTGATTGCAGTTTACACTTGTTTCATCATCTCATTAAAAATTGTATTGTATGTTGATGTTTCATAATCTTTGATAATTTAAATATTTAGACTTCATGATTATGTGAAATAGAAACTGGATTTACTATTTCCTTACACAAAAATTCATTAGCAAGAATTTCAGCAAAAAACCATGGAGACCTACAATAGTTAGGAAAACTACCTGGTTTTCTCATTTTTTCCCTTCAATTTAGAAGGTGATATTATTTCAAAGACAGACTACATACATGATTGCTAGAAATAGTTGTTTTCTTATTCAGAAGTAAAGTCCTGCAAAGGGATTTCAGCAGGAGAATTTGGGGTGGGATGTAGAGAATGCTGTACATTCTTGGGGTGAAATAGTGAGCAGTCTTCCTTCATTCTTCTACCTCTCCAGTTTCAGCCTGTTCTCTCCTAGTTCTTCTCTTTAGCTCAGGGGTTCTCAATCATTTTTGTTCCACGGACCCCTTTGCCAGTATCATGTGAAAAACACAGACCCCTTACTAAGTCCACACTACTGTGTATTTTTAAATAAATGTATCAAACCCACACCAACACGTCCCCACAAGAATGTTCCTTTGAGTTTCAATTCAAGCTCATGGACACCTTTTTAAGAACCCCTGCTTTAGATGAATACAGAATCAGTGGCCACTCTGCTAAGCCTTTTCCCTTCCTCCCCACTCTCCATTTTATTTTGTGCCTTTTAATGATACAGAGAAAACTTTTGCAGCATTTCTTGCATGGATATTTGTGGAGGAGACAACGTAATAGAAATATCAGAGATCTGAATCTGAACCTTAAAAACAGGACCCAAGGTTTGTTTTTGTTCTCTTCCTCCTCTCCCTCCTCACCAATCTTTCTCCTCACTGTTACCGTGACCAAGCTAGTTAGTGTCTCTGAGTATGGCTTTCCTCATCTGTAAACTGGTGGTGATAACTGTGTTACCATGTTCAGATAGGACAGTACTTTGTAAGCAGTGAAGCTCCATACCAACACTAGTTGTTGGTAAGCCAATTACAAATACCTAACTTGAGAACATCTCAACCTTAGGAATGAAACACTGCCTGCCATGTTTGCTGTGGACTGCAGCGATGGTAGCCTTCTGACTGAATGCCTTGAACCCCACCCAGCCTGTGCTCCTTGCATGGTATTTCATCACTATGAGTTAGTTTCAACCTCGGCAGTCTTTCTCATCCATTTACCTTCTTTTGTCTTTAGTTATAGTTGTAAATCAGAAGCCATCCTTACTCATAGCAGATAAAGTTAACAACAGTGCTGGAGATAATTTTTAAGTGAAATCAAAACTAAAAAAGCATCATTGTCAAACTTCATAGTTCTTGAAAATGCCTAGAATATGCCTTCAGGAAGATTCTTTACTGGGTATTGTTTTCTGCAGATGTACAGCATTTCAACTATATTTTGACACAAATAGGCTTTTGTAGGCTGGCCTAGAATGCTAGGCAAACATTTTAACACAGTTTTTTTTTTTTCTATATAGGAAAATGCAATTCATAATTTGGGAACTGCCCAAGCAAGTTTTTTCCCTGATGATTTTTAACCCTTTCTGTTGTCAAGAGGAGAGAGCACACATAGGTAGATCTAAGTATGATAGCCTAGTATTTTTAATTAGAAACTATAACACTGGTTTACTGGAACAGGGAAATATATTTGGAATATTTTCAACCTTTTTTTTAAACTGACATATATGAGGATACAAAGGATCTCTGTTTCAGAGCTAGATAGGATACATTTTCATGAAATACTTATGAGGCAAAGTCTCCTAACTGCATCAGTAGAATGTATTATTATTTTCGGAGGTAGAAGAAGAAGGCTATATAATAATCAGATGCACTTATCTATTCTCAATACAACACAGCTTGGTTGTGAAAATTATCTGATTGAGCAAGTGACCTAAGCAGATGTATATGTTGGTGGGCAGGGTTGGGCCTCTGCACTTCACTGACCTGGTCAATGAGCTCCCCTAGGACTGATGAGAAAGTATCAGGCTGCTTAGTTAATGGAAAAGACATTTTCTCAAAGGTTTTATTACTACTCTTAAAAGGAGTTGATTAAAAGTGATTAATTATACGGAAATATTCAAATGTATTTGTTGGGATTAACAGAGTGGTGAAACACTTTGAAAGAGTATTAGTTAGAAATATGGAGGTAAATGCTAGGAGAAACAGATTTTTAAAAGTTGAGATTGGCCCTGCCCTGATTGAGATGATGGAGTGAGAAGCTTTAAGGCTCCATCCCCCCACAGAAACTTTGAACAACGAGGAAGAACTGGCAGAAATATCTTTCTCAAAGTTCTAGAAAACAGTTAAAGGATTGCAGTATTGGGCAAATGCCGAATCAAGAACAATGCATCTTAAACGTGGTAGTATCTCATTGTGCCCTGGCTGGCTCTTCCTCTGTCTATTCACTGGCTTGACACAGAGCTGGCCTGTGTTCCCAGGGCGGATCCCTGGTCCCAGTTCCAAAGGGACCAGAAAACCTAGTGTACATCCTGGGAGCATGTATGCCTGGTTAGTCTCTCTGTTGACAGCCTCAGAAACTGAACAGGAAACTTGTAACAGACTTGCCACCCCAGAATTTGTTCTGCATGTGGAAGGCAGCTCCCACAACTACAGAATGCTGTGGGTGAGCAGTCAAGTCATAGCTGCCTGGGGCGAGGGATTCCTGGCAGTAGGATATAATGTTTTATAGGAAACAGATGTCATTGGTATCCATGTAAACAGGAATTCCTAGGGTCCAAGACACATGCTTATCAAGGATCAGGGAAGCTCCCAGTGCTTTGACCAGAGCTATTCTCTAAATTCATTATATGGACAAACTCTGAAGGAGAGTACTCACACAGGTCAATCTGTGAAGACTGGGAAAAGTGTTTTCTCTCTCTCTCTCTCTCTCTCTCTCTCTCTCTCTCTCTCTATATATATATATATATATATATATATATATATATATATATATATATTTTTTTTTTTTTTTTTTTTTTTTTTTTTTGCTTGTTAGCACATGACATTCAGGGAAAGCTATGTCATAACACTAGTTGGCTACAACTTTAAGGAACAGATGCTTTAGAGTCCAAATTCCCGTACTAATACATTACAATAACAAAATGTCCAGATTTCAACAAGTCACAAAACATACAAAGAAATAGGAAGCTATGGTCCAGACAAAGGAGACGATTAAAGGATTAGAAACCATAAGTGAGGAGGACCAGAACTGGAACATACCAAACAAAGACTTTTTTTAAAAAAGTACTATATGCTTTCAAAAGCTAAAGGGGGGGGTGGGGAGCAGGTATACCTCAGTGGTTGGGTGCTTGCTTCCCATGTACAAGGTTCCAGATTCAATCCCCGGTACCGAAAAAACAAAACAAAAAACAAAACAAAAAACCACCTAAAGGAAAACATGGGAAAGGAAAAGAAAATCAAGGAAACAATAAATGAAGGCAAAGAGAACATATATAGAAGGATGGAAAGTATGAAAAGGAACCAAATAGAGCCAAAGACCACAGTAACAAATTTTAAAATTCCTTAGAGGGGACCATAGCAGATTGCAACTGGCAGAAGAAAGAATCAGTGACATTGAAGATAAGACCATTGAAATCACCCAGTCTGAGGAGGGGAGGAAGAAAGAATGAAGAAAAGTGAACAGGACCTGAAAAACCTATGTGACATCATCATGCGTGCCAGTATATGCATTTGTGTAAGTCTCAGAAAGAAAAGGGAGAAAGGGGCGAGAGCATATGCAAATAAATATTAGCTGAAAATTTCTCAAATTTAATGAAGTCCAGGATGCTCACATAACTCCACAAACAGGACAAAACTCAAGTAGCCCACAGTGTGACACAGTATAATCAAACTGTCAGATGTCAATGATAAAGAATTCTGAAAGCTGCAAGAGAGAAGCAATGTGTCATATACAAGGGAGCCTTAATAAGATTAAATGCTGATTTCTCATCAGAAACCATGGAGGCACAAAAGCGTGCGATGACATATATAAAGTGCGGAGAGCAAAAGACTGCCAACCAATATTTCTATATCTGGCAAAACTATCTTTCAAAAATGAGGAAGAATTTCTCAGCAAGCTCTGTTCTTTTCCCCCATTTCCTAAAAAATTCTTTTTACTGGCCTAAAAGAAAAGAAAAAAGAGGGAAAGATTAAGACATTCCCAGATCAACAAAAGCTGAAGGAGTTCATCACTGGTAGACCAGTCATGCAAGAGATGCTAAAGAGAGTTCAGTAGGTTGAAAGGGAAATACAATAGTCAATAAATTGAAGCAGCATGAAGAAGTAAGATCTCTGGTAGGGTAATGACACACTAATACTATTGTATTTTTGGTTTATAACTCCACTGTTTACTTCTATAGGATCTAAAAGGCAAATGCATAAAAATAAAATGATAATTCAGTGAGTTGGGACTCATCATAAATAAACATGCCTTTTGTGACAAGAACTACATAAAGATGGGTGAACAGAGGGTTGCAGGAACATAGTTTGTGTATGGTATGGAAGTTAACTTGGTATCACAGCAAACAAGATGATTACAGATTTTGGATGTTAAATTTAAGCCCCACAGTAACTACAAAGAAAATATCAGAGAATATTCAACTTTATAGAGACAGAAAGTAGAATATAGATTGCCAGAGGACCTGGGGAGCTAATGCATGGTGGGTGTAAGATTTCTGTTTGGGGTGATGGGAAAGTTCTGGTAATGGATGAGGGTAGCATAATGTGAATGTAATTAATCCCACTGAATGGTATGCTTAGGAGTGGTTGAGATGGGAAAGTTTATGTTGTATGTATGTTGTCACAGTTTTTAAAAAAAGCAACTAAATAGACAGTGAAATGCATTTTGTGATCTTGGAAGAGATATAAGGGAGAACAGGCTCAAAAGGACATTATTGGGACATATATAAATTTTGAATATAGACTGTAAGCTTTATAACAGTTTTTTTTTCTTGAAATTGATACCTACACTTAAGATGATTACATAAGTGTATATCCTCTGTTCTTAGGTAATGTACGTGGCAGTATTAAGTATTCAAGGAGTATGACATATTCAGCCTACACTCAAGTATTTAGAAAATGGATTGATAGATAGGCAGACAGAGAGAAGTATGGCTAGATGGATGGATTGATAGGTGAATAGATAGATAAAATGAACAGGAAGATGTAACAAAATGTTAAAATTGGTGGATCTGGATGTCTGGAGGGTTAGGGGTATGTTGGAAGTCTCTGTATGGGGTTTGTATTATTTTTGTAACTGTCCTATAAGTTTGAAGGTATTTTTAAAAAAATTTTTAAGTTTGAAATTACTTTTCTTTGGTGAGTAAGGAACGATGGTGTCGTTTTTTGTTTTTGTTTTTTGTCTTTAAGCTGTATGCATGCTTTGATAAAATAAAGCATTCTTTAAAACTAAGAGAATGTTAGTATCATCTGAAAATGATTTAAATATTTAAATAGAATCTATAGTATACATAATAGTATACATAAATGTTTTGGTATAGAATCTATTAATTATCCATTTTCAAAACTTTATGATATATTTATAGTTTTGTCTTTTGGACTATATTTGTTTGCAGCTATTTACTTCTCTTTTTTCTTAACTTCAGTTTTTACAAATAAACATTTGGGCTTTCTTTTTTTCTTAAATGTTAACAAGTGGTTTAATGAGCATCTTTGTACACATAATTTTGCATAGTTATTTGGATATTTCTTTAGGATAGAATGAATTTTTAGGTCAACAGGTATGTGTTGTTTTTTGTTTATTTGTTTTGAGGTGGTATCAGACATTGAATCCCAGACCTCATACATGGGAAGCAGGCACTCAACTACTTGAGCTACAATCTGGTCCCCTATGTACTGCTGTTTTTTTGTTTTTTTTTTTTTGAGGTACTGGGGGCCAGGGATTGAACCCAGAACCTCATATATGGGAAGCCAGCACAACCACTGAGCCATACCAGCTTCCATGAGTTGGTTTTTATCATTTGCTTTGCTTTTTTGTTTTTTCAAGAGGCACCGGGGACTAAACCCACAACCTGCTTTGTGGGAAGCTGCACTTAACTTCTTGAGCCACATCCACTCCCTATGTACCATTTTTAAGGCTTTGTATCTTGTTGCCAAATTGTGCTCCAAAAGTATTATATTGGCTTAAGTCCCCACCAGTAGAAAATAGAGTATCAATTTCTCTCTCCCTCACTAACCGATGGGCAGAAACAGATTTATCATTGTTGGGTTAATTAATATTTCTTAGAATAATTGTGAATTCGAACATTTTTAGTATGGATATATATCTTTGGCCAGTAATGTCTTTGGTTATTTTTCAAATTGATAAGGAAAGAGACAGAATTATTATATTAAGAATATATGATTTAATTATTTCATATTGCAAAACTTTTTCCAGTTTTTCATTTTCTCTTTAACTTTATTTTCAGTGTTTTCCCCTTTCATAATAAAAGGCGTTTTTTTAAACTTTTATATTCAGAACTGTCAATTATTTTTAAAAATTTCCACCCCAGCTTTCATGCTTCAAAATGTCTGTTCCTTTCCCAAGATCATATAAATGGAATGAATTGATTTTCAAAATTTAGTGGGGTGACTGCCTCTCAAATATCTTCCCTTTTCCCCATCAGGAAAGCAATAGAAGAACTCCTTAAGGAGGCAAAACGTGGCAAAACCAGAGCAGAAACAATGGGACCGATGGGGTGGTAAGTTCTTGAGTAATCTTCCTTAAAACTTAAAAGTATGAAAGCAAAAAGTCTTAGCTGGAAATGTAAGTATGTATTAAATATGAATAGAGAGGATGTGAAATCATATATGGAGAGAAAATCACCCAGAGGCAAGTGGCAGGGTAAGAATACTGCAAAGGGAAGCGGATTTTGCTCAACTGATAGAGCGTCCGCCTACCACATGGGAGGTCTAGGGTGCAAACCCAGGGCCTCCTGACCCATGTGGTGAGCTAGCCCACGCGCAGTGCTAATGCACACAAGGAGTGCTGTGCCACACAGGGGTGTCCCCCGTGTAGCGGAGCCCCATGTGCAAGGAGTGTGCCCCGTAAGGAGAGCTGCCCCGCGCTATAAAAGCATAGCCTGCCCTGGAGTGACACCGCACGCACAGAGAGCTGATGCAGCAAGATGATGCAACAAAAAGAGAGACAGATTCCCAATGCCACTGACAAGAATACAAGCAGACACAGAAGAACACACAGTGAATGGACACAGAGAGGAGACAACTTGGGCGGGGGGCGGGAGAGGAAGGGGAGAGAAATAAAAAAACACTGCAAAGGACCCAATGACAGGAACACTAAGAATAAGAAGTGGTGGGAGGAAGAGGGTGAGAACATATGTCATGGTTTCATCATTCCTTTGGTTCACAAATTTCCCAGAGAAATGTAGGTACTACCATGTCCAAAGGTACTTGTGTGAAAGTAATATTATGTTAGTGTTTACTGTTGATGAATTTCTGGTTTGATTATGGTCCTTAGTAAATTAAAGTGACTTTGTTTTTTTTTTGTTTTTTTTACTGGATACCTATAAATTTTTTTGAGTTATACAATATGTTATATAATATATTTGGTTCATAGTAATGCAATAATACAATACTTGTCTTTTTGTGTCTGGCTTGCTTCGCTCAACATAATGTCCTCCATGTTCATCCATGTTGTCCTATGCTTTATGACACTTCATTTCTTCTTACAGCTGTATGATGTTTCATCGTGTGAATAGACCACAGTTTGTTTATCCATTCATCTGTTGATGGACACCGGGTTGTTTCCAGCTTTTGACAATCATGAATAATGTCGCTATGAAAATCACTATGCACATGTCTGTTCGTGTCACTGCTCTCAATTCTTTTGGGTATATACCCAGTAGTGGTATTGCAGAGTCTGTGGCAACTCTGTATTTAACTTTAGGAACTGGCAAACAGTCCTCCACAGTGGCTATACATTCTGCATTCCCACCAACAGTGAATAAGTGTTCCTATCTTTCCATATCCCCTCCAACATTTAATAGGGGCCATTCTGATAGGTGTGAACTGATATCTCATTGTAGTTTTGATTTGCATTTCCCTAATCATTAGTGATATATATATATATTTTTTTTAAGATTTATTTTTTATTTATTTCTCTCCCCTTCCTTCCCGTTGTCTGCTCTCTGTATACATTTTGCTGTGTGTTCTGTGTCCGCTCGCATTGTCCAGTGGCACTGGGAAACTGCCTCTCTTTTTTGTTGTGTCATCTTACTGCGTCAGCTCTCCATGTGTGCAGCGCCACTCCTGGGCGGGCTGCACTTTTTTCATGCGGGGCGGCATTCCTTATGTGTGGGGCTCTCCTACACAGGGCTGCCCCTACGTGGCATGGCATTCCTTGTGCACTGCAGCACTGAGCGTGGGCCAGCTTACCACATGGGTCAGGAGGCCCTGGGGTTCAAACCCTGGACCCTCCATATGGCAGACAGATATTCTATCAGTTGAGCTGCGTCCGCTTCTCAATCATTAGTGATATTGAACATTTCTTCATGTACTTTTTTGCCGTTTATATTTCTTCTTTGGACAAATGTCTCTATAGGTCTTTTGCCCATTTTTTAATTGAGTTGTCTTTTTATTGTTGAGTTGTAACATCTCTTTATATATCCTGGATATTAAACCCTGCTCGGATATGTGATTTCCAAATATTTTCTCCCATTGAGTTGACTGCCTTTTCACCCTTTTGACAAAGTCCTGTGAGGTGCAAAAGTGTTAACTTCTCAGGAAGTCCCATTCATCTGTTTTTTCTTTTGTTTTACTTCCTTTGAGTATAAGGTCCAAAAAACCACCACCTGCTACAAGATCTTGAAGATGTTTCCCTACATTGTCTTCTAGTAGTTTTGTGGTCGAGGCTTTTATATTTACAGCTTGAATCCATTTTGAGTTGATTCTTATATAGGGAGTGAAATAGAGGACCTCTTTCATTCTTTTGGTTATAGATATCCAGTTGTCCCAGCACCATTTGTTGAAGAGACTGTTTTGTCCTGTTAACATTAATTTGGTAGGTTTGTCAAAAACCGGTTGACTGTATAGGTGAGGGTTTATTTCTGGGTTCTCAATTCTATTCTACTGATCAGTGTGGCTGTCTTTATGCCAGTACCATTCTGTTTTGACCACTGTAGCTTTGTAATGTTTCAAGATCAGGCCATGAAATTCCTCCCACGTTGCTCTTCTTTTTTCAGAATGCTTTTGGCTATTTAGGTGCACTTTCCCTTCCAAATGAATTTGGTAATTGCCTTTTCTAATTCTGTAAAGTAAGCTGTTGGGATTTTGATTGGTATTGCATTGAATCTATAAATCAGTTTGGGTAAGATTGACATCTTCACAATATTAATTTTTCTAATCCATTAAAACAGAATGTCTTTCCATATGTTTAGGTCTTTTAAAATTTCTCTTAGCATTATTTTGTAGTTTTCCACATATAGGTCCTGTATTTCTTTGGTTAAGTTAATTCCTAGGCATTTAGTCTTTTTATTGCTATTAAAAATGGAATTTTCCCTGATTTCCTCCTCAACTTGTTCAGGACTAGTGTACAAAAACAGTACTGATTTTTGTGTGTTGATCTTGTATCCTGCCACTTTGCTGAACTCATTTATTAGTTCAAGTAACTTTGTCATGGATACTTCAGGATTTTCCAAGTACAGGATCATGTTATCTGCAAATAGTGAGAGTTTTACTTCCTCTTTTCCTATGGATGCCTTTAATTTTTTTTCTTGTCTAATTGCCCTAGCTAGGACTTCTAGTACAATATTGAATAACAGTGGTAACAGTGGACATCCTTGGCTTGTTCCTGATCTTAGAGGGAAAGCTTTCAACCTTTTTGAGTATGATGTTGGCTGAGGGTTTTTCATATATGCCTTTTCTCATATTGAGGAATTTTCTTTCTATTCCTATCTTTTGAAGTGTTTTTATCAAAAAAGGATGCTGGATTTTGTCAAGAGTGCCTTTTCTGCGTTAATCAAGATTATCGTTTGTTTTTTTTTCCTTCAGTTTGTTAATGTGTGTATTATGTTGATTGATTTTCTTATGTTGAACCAGCCTTGCATACCAGGAATAAAGCCCACTTGGTCACGATATAAGTCTTTTGATAGGCTGCTGGATTCAATTTGCAAGTATTTTGTTGAGAATTTTTGTATCCATGTTCATTAGAGATATTGGTCTGTATTTTCTTTTCTTGTAGTATCTTATCTAAGGCTTTGGTATTAGGGTGATGTTGGCGTCATAAAATGTGTTGAATAATTCTCCTTCCTCTTCAATTTTTTGGAAGAATTTAAATAGGATTGGTGTTAATTCTTTTCGAAATGCTTGGTAGAATTCGCCTGTGAAGCCATCTGGTCCTGGACTTTTCTTTGCTGGGAGATTTTTAATGATGAATTCAGTCTCCTTAAATATGATTGGTTTGTTCTCATGTTTCTTGTAGCGTCAGTATAGGTTGGTTGTGTATTTCTAGGAATTTGTCCATTTAATCTAGGCTGTCTAGTTTGTTGGCATACAGTTTCTCATAATACCCTCTTAGGAGTCGTTTTATTTCTGTTGGGTCAGTTGTAACTTCCCCCCTTTCATTTCTGATTGTATTTATTTGCATCTTCTCTCTTTTTTCTTTGTTAGTCTAGCTCAGGGTTTGTCAATTTTATTGATCTTCTCGAAGAACCAGTTTATGGTTTTGTTGATTTTCTCTCTGGTTTTTTCATTCACAATTCAATTTTTTTTCTGCTCTAATCTTTATTATTTCTTTCCTTCTGTTTGTTTTGGGATTGGTTTGCTGGTTTTTTTCTAGTTTCTCTAGTTGTTCAGTTAAATCTTTGAGTTTAGCTTTCTTCTTTTTTAATTTAGGCATTTAAGGCTATAAATTTTCCTCTCAAGACTGCCTTTGCTGTATCCCATAAGTTTTGATACATTGTGTTCTTGTTTTCATTTGTGTCAATATATTTACTGATTGCACTTGCAATTTCTTTTGACCCACTGATTATTTAGGAGTATGTTGTTTAGCCTCCACATATTTGCAGATTTACTTTTTTCCTGTCTATTATTGATTTCCAGTTTTGGTCCATTATGATCTGCGAAGGTGCTTTGTATAATTTCATTCTTTTTATATTCATTGAGAGCTGCATTGTGCCCTAACGTGGTCTATCCTGGAGAAAGATCTATAGGCACTTGGGAAGAATGTATAACCTGCTGAGTTTGCCTTTTTTTTTTTTCCCCTTTCTTTTTTATTTTGGTTTTTTATTATCTATTGTTTTCTTTTTTAACCCACTGAGTTTAGATGCCATGTTCTGTATATGTCTGTTAGGTCTAACTTGTTTATTATATTGTTCAAGTTCTCTTGTTTCCTTGTTGATTTTCTGTCTAGTTGTTTTATCTAGTGATGTGAATGGGGTGTTGAAGTTTCCAACGATTATTACAGAGATGTCTATTTCTCCCTTCAGTTTTCCTAGAGTTTGTTTCATGTATTCTGGGGCACCTTGGTTAGGTGCATAGATATTTATGACCATTTTATCTTCCTGGTGGGTTGTCCCATTTATTAATATATAAATGGCCTTCTGTATCTCTTATAACTTTTTTGCATTTAAAGTCTGTTTTGTCTGATATTAGTACAGTTACCTCTACTCTTTTCTGGTTACTATTCACATGGAGTATCTTTTTCCAACCTTTCACTTTCATTTGGTTTGTATCCTCAGGTGAGTTTCTTGGATGCAGCATATGAATGGCTCATGTTTTTTTATCTATTCTGTCAGCCTACATCTTTTGATTGGGGAGCTTAATTAATTCACATTAAATGATATTACTGTAAATGCACTATTTACTTCCTCCATTTTATTCTTTTGTTTTTATATATCATATCTTGTTTTTGTCTGTCTTTTTACCCTTTTGGCTGTCCTTTATGCTATTCTTTCTTCTATACTCTCCTCCAACACTGTCTCTCCTGTCTTTTTCTTTCAGGTTCTAAGACTTCCTTTAATGTTTCCTGCAAAGGTAGATTTTTTTTGCACACTCACTTAGTTTCTGTTTGCTTGTGAATATTTTATACTCACCTCCGTATTTTAAGGACAATTTTGCTGGATAAAGAATTCTCGGCAGGCAGTTTTTCTTTCAGTATCCTAATTGTATCTTACCACTCTCTTCTCGCCTCCATGGTTTCTGAAGAGAAATCTGTGCTGAGTCTTACTGGACATCCTTTGTATGTGATGGTTTGCTTCTCCCTTGCTGCACTGAGAATTTTCTCTTTATCTTTGACATTTGGCATTCTGAGTAGTGGGGGTCTTGGAGTAGGTCTATTCAGATTTATTCTGATTGGGATATGGTATGCTTCTTGGACAGTTATGTTCATTTCTTTCATGAGAGTTGGGAAATTTTCAGCTATGGTTGTACTTTTTCTGCCCCTTTTCCCTTCTCTTCTCCTTCTGGAACTCCCATGACATATATGTTGTATTTTGTATTGTCATTCAACTCTCTGAGCTCTGCTCAATTTTTTCCATTCTTTTCACTTTCTGTTCTTTTCTTTCTTCACTTATTCTGTCTTCTATCACTTATTCTTTCTTCTGTTATTTAAAGTCTGCTGTCGTGTACCTCAAATATGTTTTTGATCTCACCTATTTCATTCCCATGAGTTCTGTTACTTTTCTGTTCAGGATTTCAAATTCTTCTTTGCGCCCACTCAGTGTCTTCTGATGTCATTTATCTCTTTGACCATGTTGTCTTTCAACTCATTAATTTGATTTTGAAAATTTGTGCTCATCTTACTGATAAGTTCTCTCAAATTCTGCATCTCTTCTTGGGCTTTGATATATTCCTTTTCTTTGCCATATCTTCTATTTTCTTAGTATGGGTCATAATTTTTTGCTGATACCTAGGCATCTAATTAGGATGTGGGTTACTCAGATGCTCAATATCTTTCTCATTTTATAGGGATTTAGTAGCAGGAGGCTTTGTGTTACTGTTCTTTGATTCGTGACTCAACCTAGATTGTTAGGATTTTCCTGCTGGTTGCTCAAAACTGGGCACTGGACCTGTAATTGGTTGTAGAGTTACTTTCTAGGGCCTTGGGGAGGAAGACTATAGAGGCCAGAAAAAGCCTGTCCTACTTATTTTTAATTTTCTTGCATGCACTTCCTAGTTCTGCCAGCAGATAGTGCTCTTTGGCAGCTCTCGTTTCATTGCCTGGTCAGAGTATATTTGTTGCAACACAGATGGAAACAATGTGTTAGAGCTTCCTGTCTGGAGGCTAGGTAGGTGCCTTGTAATTCAAACATTCTCTGAGACAGTTCTCCAGCATTCTCTGGCAGCCGCCTCCCTTTTCCCAGTTTGGAAATATTCCCACTCCCCATTGAGTCCTCAACAATCAGTCCCTGTTAGTAGAGAAGGAAATTGGGAGGGCTGTATATCTTTAGCCCCTTGCAGGTTCCCAGGGCAAACAATGGTGCAACCCCACCCAGCCTACAAGGGCTCCTGGGACACAGCAGACCAAACTTGTGAGTCAAAAGCTGAGTCAGCCTGTGTCCCTCTCTCTCCCCTTTCCTGGGTGTCCTCAACAAATAGTCCCAGCTAGGGGCAAACCACTGTGTGGTCCCACCTAGCCTGGAAGGGCTCGTGGGACACAGCAGACCAAATTTGTGGGTCAGAAGCCGAGCCAGGCTTAGACTGTGTCCCTCTTTCTCTCCCTCTTCCTGGAGTAGTAGATCCCTAGAGCCCCCTTTTCTGTAGTCGCAGGCCCAGAGGCCCTAGAATTCTGAAGTATCTTTAGTGTGGGGGTTGGTGCCAGTAGCAGCAGCCACTGATTTCAACTCATAGTTCTGGCATAGTGATTTCCTTCCTTTGTCCCTCTCTCCTCTGGGCGGTATCCAACCTTCGCCTGGTATCCTAAACCCTAGAAGATCTTTTTCTAGGCTGTTTCAACCTGTCCTCTAGCTATTTTTCTGGAGGAGAAGAGAGTCCCATGTCTTTCTAGTCCACCATCTTCCCGAAAGTCAGATTTATATTTTATTTTTAAAAATTAATTTTAACTGTAAATATTTTGAATAAATGATAGTTCCATCAAATAGGACTAAAGTTTACTTTTGCAGGTTTCTATGTAAAATGGAGTATGTGAAAACTTAATAATACAAACAAAGAAATGATTTATCCTTAAGAATTAAGTACTCTTTTAGGCACTACCTTATTAATGATATTTGCATTCAGTAATTAGACTGATTTTAGATCTTTTATCTACAATTTAAAATATTATTGCAGTCGAGTAATGTGGGCCATTAAAAGAATAAAATGTAAAAATGGGGTAGGAGTAGAAACTAGACTTCTGAATGTACCTCCTTTTGTGGATTTGACTATTAGAAACCATTCACATAAAATATAAAACAAAAGTGAGGAGGGGCAAGATGGCAGCAGAGTAAGGAGCTCCAAGAGGCAGTTAATCCTACAGGGCAGTTAGAAATCACCCAGAGCTATCTAAAGCACCTAATTGGGGTCTCCAGGAGACCAGAAGAGCACCCTGCAACATCCTTGAAAGAAAGGAAGGCGACTGCCCAGATGCAGTGAAGATTCGTGAGCAGAGCACTCCACACTGTGGAAGCCAGTTCCTATCCTTCACTAGCAGCGAGAGCCACCTTGGGAGCTGTTCTGTGACTGGAGTTAGAAGCTCCATTTCCCAAAAACAGAGGAGGAAGAGATGTTTGGATACTGATTTCAGCTACTGATGAGTAAATTCGGTGGGCTAAAGTGTAATCCTGAGAACAGCTAAGGTTTGAGCCTGTCCAAGACAGAAAAAGCCTAGTAGCTGCCATTTTAACAATGCCCCAAGCATGAGGGAAAGTGGGGCTGACTGAAAAGCACAGTGCCAGTAGGGACAGAATTCTTGCCACCCAGATCAGATTGCAGCTCTAGCCTAAGCCCCAGCCCCACCTCCAGCAGGGAGGAAGCTGTGGCAACTTGCACCAATCTCTCCAAAAAACTGCAGGCCACACCTCAGAGGCCAGTGCCCATCCTCCACTGGTGGCACAAGCCACCTCAGGAGCTATTCTGTGGCTGGAGTTAAAAGTCCATTTCCCAAAAACAGGAGGAATAGAAGATTGGCCACTAACTTCAGCTACTGCTTAGTAAATTCAGCTGGCTAAAATATAACCCTAAGGACTGCTAAAGTTTGAACCTGTCCATGTCAGAAAGAGGCTGGTAGCCACCATTTTAAGTATGCTCCCAGCATGAGGGGAAGTGGGGCTGACTGAAAATCACAATGAGTTAGGGACTGGCTTCATTCCACCCAGATCAGACTGCAGCTCTGGCCTAGGCTCTGGCCCCACCTCCAGAAGGGAGGAGGCTGGGGGAACCTGCACCAGCCTCTCTAGTAACTGCAGGCGCTGCTGGCCAGCACAGACTGAATAGTCGAACACCTGGGGCTCCATCCCCCACCCCAATATGATAGGAGAGGAGCTGTGTTTCCTCAGCCTCTCTGGGCAACTGCAGGCACTTTCAGCCCACACAAACTGGTTAGTTTAACACCTTTGATTCCATCTCCACCTTCACCCCCCGATAGGATAGGAGGAGGACTGATGTATCCTCATCCTTTCCAGGCAAGAGAAGGTAATTTTGGTAATCAGGCCAGAAAAAGAAAAAGCATCCAAATCAGAAAGGGAGAAGTAGAACTTTCACTGTTCACAGATGATTGGATCCTATATCTAAAAAGTCCCAAAAAGTCTACAACAAAGCTGCTAGACCTAATAAATTATATCAGTAGAGTGTAGGATACAAGATCAGTACGTAAAAATCAGTGGTGTTTCTATACACCAGTAATGTGCAATCTAAGGAGGAAGTCGGGGGAAAAATTCCATTTACAATATAAAATAAAAGAATGAAATATTTAGGAATAAACTTAATCAAGGATGTAAAGCACTTGTATTCAGAAAACTACAATGCATTGCTAAAAGAAATTTTAAAAGACCTAAATAAGTGGAAGAACATTCTATGCTTATGGATTGCAAGACTAAATATCATTAAGATGTCAGTTCTACCCAGGTTGATATACAGATTCAATGCAATCCCAATAAAAATTCTACCAGCATTTAAAAAATAAATGGAAAACACAATTACCAAATTTATTTGGAAGAGTAATGGACCCTGAATAGCCAGAAACATCTTAAAAAGGAAAAGCAGTTATAGGACTTTTACTTCTGTATTTTAAGTCATATTACCTAGCTACAGTGGTAAAAACAGCATCTTTACTGGCATAAAGATAGACATGTGGACCATTGGAACTGAATTGTTGGTTCAGAAACAGACCCTAACATCTATGATCACATGATTTTTGACAAGCCTTTCAAACCCACCCAGCTGGGGCAGAACTGTCTGTTCAACAAATGGTGCTGGGAGAACTGGATATCCACATCCAAAAGAAAGAAAAAGGACTCTTATCTCACACCTTTTACAAAAATTAACTCAAAATGGATCAGACCTAAATATAAAAGCTAAAACCATAAAGCTCCTAGAAGAAAATGTAGGAAAACATCTTCAAGACTTGGTAGTAGGTGGTACATAAATCTTACACTGAAATCACAAGCAACAAAAGAAAATATGGATAAATGGAACCTTCTCAAACTTAAAACACTTTTGTGATTCAAAAGACATCATTAAGAAGTTGAAAAGGTGGCCCACGCAATGGGAGAAAGTATTTGGTAACCACATATCTGATAAAGGTTTGTTTTCCATTCTATACAGCTTAACAATAACGGAGAAAGCATTCCATTTTAAAAATGGGCAGATTTAAATAGACGTTTCTCTAAAGAGGAAATATAAATGGCCAGAAAGCACATGAAAAAATTTTCCCATATCACTAGCTATTAGGAAAATTCAAGTCAGAACGTCAGTGAGATATCTCACACTGCATAGAATGGCTATTAGTTAAAAACAAAACAGAACAAAAAAACATAAAACAGTAAGTGCTAGAGAGGATGTGGAGAAATAGGAATACTCCTTCACTGTTCGTGTGATTGTAAAATTGTACAGCCTCTATGGAAGACAGTTTGATGGTTCCTTAGGAAGCTAAATATAGAACTGCCATATGATCCAGCAATTCCTCTACTAGGAATATATCCAGAACTGAAAACTGTGACATGAACAGACATCTGCACACTGATGTCCTAGTGGCCTTATTCACAGTTGCCAAAAGATAAAACATCCCAAGTGTCCCTCAACCAGTGAATGGATAAGTAAAATGTGGTATATACATATGATGGAATACTATGCTGCAGAAAGAAGAAACAAAATTGAATCATGCCAAATGAAATAAGCCAGACACAAATATTGCATGGTCTCAATAATATGAACTAAATACAAAGAATTAAATGCGTGGAGTTAAAACCTAGAGTATAGGTTATTAGGAGATAAGAGGAGGGCTGTGAAGTAGTACTGATGCTTAATGTGTGTAGAAGTTTTAATTAATTTGACTGTAAAAGTGTGGAAATGGAGAAGTGATGGTAACACATGATAATGAGTAGCAGCTTGTTTATAAATGGGATTGTGGCTGAAAAGAGTAGTCTAGGGATGTAAATGTCATTTGAAAGAAAGCTAGAAAATAATCTAGGCACTGAATAACACAGTGAACCCAGAGGTGGGTGAGAATTGTGGTAGATAGTACAAATGCAAGAATGTCCTTCTGTGAACTAGAACGGATTTACATCACTATTGCAGGGTGGTGGGAATGTGAATAAGCATGGGAAAAATTCAATTAGTATAATCTGTAGACTGGTTAACAACAATACTGTAATATTATTGCATCAGTGCCAAAGATGTACAATGTTAGTAATAGGGAGGTATGGGGAAAAAATGCTAAATGTACTCTGTGGACCATAGTTAGTGGTAATAGTCTGATGATATTATCTCATAATCTGTAACAAATGTCCCACGATGGTGTGGTGTGTTAGTGAAGGGGTGTTGTATGAGAATTCTACACATGTGCATGATTGATTTTAAGTTTGTTACTTCTGTAATAAAAATATATTAAAAATTGTATATATAGGGAAGCAAATGTGGCTCAACTGATAGAGCATCCTACCATATAGGAGGTCCATGGTTCAACCCCAGGGCTTCCTGGCCCTTGTGGTGAGCTGGCCCACACATAGTGCTGCCGTGCGCAAGGATTGCCGTGCCATGCAGGGGTGTCCCATGCACAAGGAGTGCGCCCTGCAAGGAGAACCACCCTGCACAAAAATGCAGCCCACCCAGGAGTGACACTGCACACACAGAGGGCTGAAGCTGCAGGATGATGCAACAAAAAGAGACACAGATTCCTAGTGCTGCCAAGAATGCAAGTGGACACAAGAGAGCAGACAGCAGGGGGAAGGGAGAGAAATAAATTTTTTTTTTAATTGTATATATAAGGAAGCAGATGTGGCTCAAGTAGTTGGGACCTACCTACCACATGGGAGGTCCCAGGTTCAGTTCCTGTTGTCTCCTAAAAGAGACGAGCAAGAAAACAAGATGATGCAACAAGTTGATGCAATGAGGAGACACAATTAGAGACACGACAAGCAGGGAGCGGATGTGACTCAAGCAGTTGGGTACCTCCCTCCCACATGGGGGTCCTGGAATTGGTTCCCAGTGCCTCCTATAAAGAAGACAAAGAGATACAGAGACCACACAATGAATAGGTACAGAGATCAGACAGCAAGCATAAACGATGCGGGGGGTGGGAAGGAATAAATAAATAAACCTTTAAAAATGTATATATATAAAACAAAATTAAATCAAAATAGGGGAAAGGCAATCCCTAAAGGTCAGCAAAATAAAACAGATGAACCTTAAATAAGTCAGAGTGGGTAGCTTTATCACACAAAAGGAACTCTTTCCAGTGATCCGAAAATACAGCAATTTGACTCTGTTTCCTAAAGATAAAAAGAAATGCAGAGAAACTGCAAATTGTTTTCAGTCTTCATATTGTTAGTAATAATATTGGTATTGTGATTCTGAAAGTGGTATAGTAGGATAAAGCAAATAAGTGAATACGTTAATGTTATCAGGCAGCAAGCTTTTCAGTGTGAGAGGGAAGAGATACAAATACAAAATCAAAGAAATAAAAACCTATAATCCTAAATTTGAATTGGAATCATCAGTATGAAGACATTTAGATTATCAAAATAACAGTAAGTGTAATAATTGAAATAGCTAAACTATGTTAAAATCTATAAGTTCAAAATGACCATCAAAGCAGTGAACTCAGTGGTTCCCTTTTAGAGGATGCTAGGGAAATCATTATTCACAAAATTGGTAAATAAAAAGGAATAGTCAAACATTTATCCTGTTCCTGTTCAAACTATATCTCAAGTTACAAAATAATTGATGAAAGAAAGCTTCTTTATAGAAGAATTGCAGTTAATAAATGTAGAAGGAATGTAGAATATGGCTATCATCATTTGAATTCTTAACAACTAAATAAAAAGAAGGCAAACAATTTTTGAAATGTACATAAGATTTGAACAGACACTTCACCAAAGAAGATATGTTCGGCCAAAAAGCATATGAAAGGATCATTAGTTATCAGGAAAATGCAAATTAAAATCACAATAAAGGGAAACGGACTTGGCCCAATGGATAGGACTTCTGCCTACCACATGGGAGGTCTGCATTTCAAACCCCGGGCCTCCTTGACCTGTGTGGAGCTGGCCTGTGCACAGTGCTGATATGCACAAGGAGTGCCTTGCCACGCAGGGGTGTCCCCCGCGTAGGGGAGCCCCACACACAAGGAGTGAGCCCCGTAAAGAGAGTCGCCCAGCACGAAAGAAAGTGCAACCTGCCCAGGAATGGTGCCGCACACAAGGAGAGCTGATACAGCAAGATGATGCAACAAAAAGAGACACAGATTCCCGGTGCCACTGATAAGGATAGAAGCAGTCACAGAAAAACACACAGCGAGTGGACACAGAAAGCAGACAACTGGGGAGGGGGAGAAGGGGAGAGAAATAAATAAAAAATAAATCTTTTTTAAAAATCACAATAAGTTATCACTACATGCATACTAGTATGGCTAAAATAATGTAAAGTTGGTGATGTGAAGCAACTAGGAATGTCACACGTTTGGTGAAAATTTAAACTCATTCAACCACTTTGGAAAATAGTTGGCAGTTTCTTATAAGCATACACTCACTATACAACCCAGAGTTCTACTTCTAAGCATCTACCAAAGAGAACTGAAAAATTAAGTCCACACAAAAGTCCATACAGTAATGGTCATAAGCAGTTTTATTCATAATAGCCCAAAACTGGAAACAACCCAAATGTCCATCAACTGGTGAGTAGATAAACAAATTGTGAATTTACCCATACAATTCAGTGCTACTCAGCAATAGAAAGGAACAGAGCTACTGATAAACACTACTGATCTCATCCAAGGCAACCATCGTACTGTGCAAGCAGCAGAAGCACTTTATACATATTTCCTACTTCATCACACACAATATAAAAAAGACCAATACTGGAGGGTCAAGATTTAATTAAATTAATTATTTCTCCTGCTTCATCAAGGACATTTTTAGGTAAAACTGGCCTGTTTTTGTTTTTTCAAATTGTGAGCATATGGTGATATATCACACAGTGACCCTGATTCATGCTTCAGATTTACTCATCATTGTCTTTGCACCCATTGATGCAAATGTGAACCTTAGGAGGAAAAGCAAATAACATCAAAACTGTGGAAATTGTTTTGACTTTGCAGTCAGTTCCCCTCTTGATAGCTCGGGGATTCCCAAGGGACCACAGACCATACTTTGAGAACCACTGTTCTAGAGAGGTTCCAGCCAGTGCAACAAAACAAGAAAAATAATGAAGCAGAAACATTGGAAAGGAAGAGACAGAAGGGTCTTTTGTAAATGGTAGGATGTCTGCACAGAGTGGTTCAGCACAAGATTCAAAGGGATTCAAAATCCTTTTGTTGTTTTTGCCAGCAATAGCCAATTAGTAAATATAATGAGAAAAAGGGAATCCTATTCATAGCATGAAATATCTACACATAAACAAATTATAAGCCTCTAAAAAGAAAATGAGGGGAGCAGATGTAGCGCAAGTGATTGAGCACCTACTTCCTGTGTACAAAGTCCTGGGTTTGATTCCCACTACCTCCTAAAAGCAAAACAAGTGAAAAAACCAACTCTCATTGGTTTTTAGAGGTCCTGGGTTCAATCCCTGGAACCTCCTTAGATAGATAGATGGATGGATGGATAGATAGATAGATAGATGACAAATCTTAATTGAAAGATTTAAAAGAGTCAAATAATTGGAAATACATAAATAATCTTAAATGAAGGATTAAAAAGAGTCAGACGAATCGACAGATACACTATGTCACTGGATGGGAAGACTTTGTATTTTAATACATGCCCAATCAAACTCCTGACAATTTTTAATGGACTATGAGGAGCCAATTCTAAGTTCATTTGGGAATTTTAAATACTCAAGAATAGCTGAGGTGCTTTTTTTTCCCCAAACTTAAACATTTTTCTCATTCCCCACTGTTAGATAATCAAAAATAGAATTTTAAGAAACCTTATGTCTGTGTAGTTACATTAATTTTATTTGGAGTAAATCATAAGTAACCATTAATGGTAATTTAATTTGGGACTAGGAAACAGACAACTCCTCTCCCCTCTCACACTCCCCACACACATGCACAAGCTTTCTCCCTCCCACACCTCTCCCTACATACATGCACCAGCTTCTCTCTGTCTCCCTGTCTCTCTTTCTCACTGTATGTAAATATATGTATATATGTATTAATGGACATACATAATACACAAATGTGTAATTTTTTAGCTAAGCCATTTAAAAATTAACTGTAGGCATCATGAAACTTCACACCTAAATAGCTCAGCATACAATTCCCAAAGGCATTCTCCTACATAATTGCTTTGTCATTACTATATCTAAGAAAAAACGTTAATTTCCTATCCTCAACTAATATCCAAAAATGTCTTTTATAAATACACAGTAATTAAATTAGTATGGGATTAATTTTCACCTTTTGACTTTTTGTCTGTTTCTTGTGGAAGCAGGAATCACTGATACTCATTAATTTCCATGGACTCCTGACTTCTTATCTGCCAGCTTTGGTCCAACACACCCTACCACATGAGAGCTACAGAAGGAGGGCAGGCACCAAGAGCATCTTCCCCATCCATGCCCCTCCAGAGAAAACACCTTGTTTTCCATACATTTAAGTATATATGTATGTATATATGTAAATAAAAAGTTAATCCAAATGGTGCCCAAACTTAGCTGCACATTTAGAACCACTGGGACTTTCAAAACAATAGCAATACCTGTGTTCCCCACCTCTCCCCCATAGAGAGTATTAGCCTAGGGTATGGGCAGGATGTTAGAATTTTAAAAAGATGTCCATGTGATACTAAAGTGCAGACAGATATGAAAACCACCACACTAATCACTTTTCTTTAAAAGAATGATACATTATCTGCTGTATAGAATTAGAAGAATCCACCCCCCTCACACAAGGCAAATAGCTTCCTCTGCGTGGAGGTAACCAGGGCGTCCCACTGTTGTGTCCCAAGATTGAGCCCTGTCCTAGACCTCGACCTCCCTAGACAGCTTTTAAAGAAGTGGGGATATGTCTGTCATCAGTGGAACATGGTCACTTTTTCAAAGCTCTATAAAACCTTTGTGTGTGCTTTAAATTTTAAAATAGACCTAGAATTATTGACATGTTTTCTTCCTTTTTGGGTATTCCATAAAAAAGATCTTAACAAGGTAGTTGCACAGTTGTCAGAAAGAGATTGCTGAACTAAAAAAAAATGACAGTAGGATGCCGTCTTTATTAATTTTTTTAAATAAAGAGACCATTTGTGGTTATATACTTCCTTGGATGTATTTCAGCAAAAGAATCTCTTTAGAAACTGTTCTTGACAGAGGCCCAAGGGAAGCTAAATATTGGCCTATACAACTTTATTTTAGTCAGCATAAAAGAATGTATAAGCATAAGTTTCAGAAACATGCCCAGCTTTATCATCTAAAAGCCATTTTTATTCTGGTCATATTTATTCCTGCTTATCTGTCACCCAATATAATTTTTAAATTTAGTGTCTATGAAACTTTGTCTTATACTTGGAAAGCATGTTTTTTTGTTGTAAAAAGTCAAGAAGGTTGGATCCAAGAGAAGAAGACCCAGTTGTTTTAAAGAGAACGACATTTTGGGTTGCTCACTGTTTTGGTTTGGGGTCAACCTTGTGATAAGGGGCAAATCACTAAATTGTTCTTACATTTTTTGTAATCAGCTTTTTTTTGCCATTTTTTTTCTTTATTTTTAAAGAAATTTTAAATCACATAAAAGTTACATTGGAAGTACAGGGGATTCTCATATACCCACCCCTCTCTCTCCTCCCACACTTCCCCCATTAACAACATCTTTCATTAGTGTGATGTATTTGTTACAGTTGATGAACAAATATTGAAGCATTGCTCTTAACCATGGTCTATAATTTACATTATGATTTACATTTTGTACCATACAATTTTATAGGTTTTGACAAAATGTATTATAATGGCCTGTATCCCACGTTGCAATATCATGCAGAACAATTTCAGTGTCCCAAAAATGCCCCATGTTATGCCTGTTCTTTCCTCTCCTTCCCCTCAGAACCTCCAGTGACCACTGTCTTTATATCAGTGTTACAAGTTCTTCCATTACTAGAATAATGATAATTAGTCTGCTTTGGTCCATGGCTACATTCCCCCCTTATGTTTGTTCATTCCTCCGCCTTGGGGATGGTGAAGTCCGCACTGCTTCTGATTGAGGGGTGGCTTTTGATTGTTGAAGAGTAAATAATTTCACTAGTCTTTATCTACGCATGTGTCTTTTCATTCAGCTAAATATTATTGTGCACCAATAGATAAATTAAGAGGCCAGGGCCAGGCCAGATGCCTGGACAGTTGGCAGGAGTAAAGGAGACTCCTGATGCTGGTCTTCCCAGCTGTTGAGCTGCTCACTGGTGGATCCAGACATGTGAACAGGTGACATCAACACTGCATGCATAAGAACCAGTGGTAAGAGAAGGAGGGGCTCACGTTTCAGCAGGAGTTAGGAGTCACGGTGAGGCTCTGAGCAGTACTGCAGTGCCACAGAGCTCCAGGAAGAAACATGGGGCCTGGAGAGGTTTCCTACCCCTCCTGCCCACCCCATCTCACTGACGGGACTAGAATTTGGCTTGTCTCTAACTTAATGTTCTTTGTGCACCACCGCCTCCCTTATGTGAATTTTGTCTGTTAATACCCCCAAATGTCGATGCTTACTAGTCCTGCTTTCCACATTCCTTTCATAGCCAGTTGTGAAATTGAATCCGAGAGCCCTGACTATGTTACTGTTGAATCATATCTATGTAAGTGATTCTTCTGCTAAGGGAGCAGGAAGCCAAGGACTATAGCCTGGTAGGCTTTCCCATTAAACCACCTTCTTCTTCACTTTATCTTCATGAACCTTTTGCTGCTCTCAGTAGTCTCCCAAAGAGCATAAATGCATAGACAGATAGCCTGGGTTTATCTGTGTAGGCGTTAGCACACGTAGCATAGTACCTGGCATATGGACAATTCTCAGATTTTTAAAAAATCAATCAATATTATATAGAAACACTTATTTTTAGGTATAGTGTTGGAGAGAGAGTGCATTGTACACTGAATGCAGACCTCTGGACTGTTGTGTGCAGAGTAGTTAAGGGTTAGCAGTTTAGTCATGGGGATTATCACA
Source organism: Dasypus novemcinctus (assembly GCF_030445035.2). NCBI lineage: Eukaryota > Metazoa > Chordata > Mammalia > Cingulata > Dasypodidae > Dasypus > Dasypus novemcinctus. Next base: position 11,405,085 of record NC_080687.1, on the reverse strand, counting down.
TCATTAAATAATTTCTCAGGTGGCCACACACTGAGGCAGTGGATTGCTGGATTATAAACTGTAGCACCATGATTGGTTATGGTAGTTGTGGTGGAATTAAACCGTGTAATGAGTTGTGATGAACTCAGTCTGTCTAGAACCGTATTTTAGACCCACACCCATGATCATACCAAGAATGGAAGACAGATGCTGTTGTGTGGTGGGTGAATGGAGGGTGCTAAGATAAGAGTGAAATGGAGTCCATGGAGTAATGTGAGAGACCTTGCTTCCGTGAGCCTGAGGCCTCATTTCTCAAGGCCTCTATTTCCCTAACCATACAAATAAAAATCATAATTTCCCAATGCCTCTTAACACTTCATGAATCTCAAAGTCAGATGTGTTTGAGAGATCCTCTACCTTTGTCCTTGTCCTTGTCCTTGTCCATGTTGGTGATGTTCTGATCTCACAGTGGCCCATCCTTCTTATGAGACCAGCCACTGTTTACAGGCCCGCTTTTCATTCCTGTGCTGGATGAAGAACCCTCAAGTACCAGCATGTTAGCAGGCTCTCTCTCCTGCAGTGCTCTGTTGGCTGGCCATATGGCTATGCTTCTGCCTGTCTTTCTCTGTTCTACTCCTTCTGCTCCATACAGTACAGTGATGGGAGGGAAGGTGGACTCCGGTCAGATTCTTTGGTTTCATTACCAGTTCCACCGCCTACTAGCTTGAGATCTTGGGTGTTTCTCTACCTCTGCTTTTCTTCATTTATAACATGAATCATGGTTATAAAGATGAAACAAGATAATGTTAATAACATAATGGCGCAGAATAGTTGCTTCGTAAATGTAAAGCTGAAACAAAGTAATGTTAGTACTGTAATGGCCCAGGCAGTGCTTCATAAATGATAATTGTTGTTATTCTTCCATAGACCCTTATTGGCTAATAATAATCGAATATCATGAAACTGCTTTCGAAACTAAAAGTGATAGTTTAGATCTGTTGAATGCTAGATAACTACTCTGTTTACCCACAGTAGAGAGACAGGTATTAAAATCAGAAAAATCACATTCCATTTATCTTCCCCTTTCTGTTCTCTAGGTTCTTTTTACACTTTCCTGTTTATATTAGGATCCTCTGGTGGCCATAACAAAGTGCCACAAACCAGGTGGCTTACAAAACAAATTGATTGTCTCTCAGTTGTGTGGAGGCAGAAGTCTGAAATGAAGGTGCTGGCAGTGTGGGCTCACAGGAAGAATCCTTCCTTGCCTCTTCCAGCTTCGGGGGCCCCGGCATTCCCTGGCTAAGGGCAGCATCCCCAGTCTGCCTCCATCTTCCCTCTGTGTCTGTGTCTCACTGTCTCTTCTCTTCTCATAAGCACACCAATCATCTAAGCAGAGTGAGCCCTACTCCAGGATGACCTCGCTTTAGCTTGATTCCATTTCTAAGACCCTATTTCCAAATAAGGCCATGTTCACAAGTACTTAGGAGGGCTTAGGAGGACAACATAATTTTGGTGGGACACAATTCAATCCTTAACACTGTTTTTCACAGGTTTAGTGGGATAACTGCAAGGATCAAGTACCTTAGTTTTACAAACTTATTTTAAAAATAGAAGGGAGGGAGGGAGGGGGGGCTTAAAATCCTAACTCTGATCAGTCTTAGTTTCTCTAGTGACAGATTCTCTGAGAAATCTGCCTCTAGCCACACGTGTAGACCCCTTCATCAGCAGCTCCTTGGCTGTCTGACAGATTTGGAAGTGAAGGGAAACACTTTACTTTTAAAAATTGAACCTGGGTAGAATGTAGCATCTTCAGCAGTTTTATCCAGTCTTGCAACATTTTGGCCTTATATCCATTTGTGTTGCTAGCACTTTAAATCTGGCTCTTCCTACATGAGCTAGTATAACTTTCTAGAACCAGAAATAAACCAAAAATAAAAATAACTAGCCAGGGCGAGAATGCTGACGTTCTGTGGGTCAGAGCCAGGAGAGCAGCTGCCCGGCACTGTGCCCTGCTTGGCGCTCGCCCAGCATGCTTCCTGGCATGAGCAGGGGCACGGGCCTTGCAGGCCTTATGCACTCAGAGCCTGTGTTCTCACTGCAGGGCTCGGGGAGTTCTCAGTGCTTATGTGGAAAATGGGCATTCCAGTGTTCAGTACCTGTGCCAGCTTATCATGTAATCTTCAGTACAGAAAAAAAAGGCACTAAGAAACTGAGAAAGAAGATAGATCCTTGAAAGGAGGTGATTTCCTAATGTCATAAACGAGAGGAGAGTCATTTTTTAAAGAATTAACATGTCAAGTGAGAGCAGAGACTCTTAAAACTAGAAGGGACCTAAGAGAACACCTGCCTACTTCAGCCTCTAGCTTCCTACCTGATGACACTTTAGCAAATGCAGATTATAAATGTGGAGTAGCCTGCTATCAATGGAGAATTGAGGTGTCCTGAAAAGTGAAACTTTAGGTAAATTTTAACCACGTCTAGGAAATTTTCTGTAAAATGTCTCATTAACTTTTAATGACTCAGTTTTCTTTTTTTAAAAAATTATTTTTTCGTTGAGAAACATCAGAGATTCCTCTCATTCTTAATTAATTTATTACCATAGGTGATTTGAGATTATGGTATGAGTAGCCATCTTAGAAAAGTCTCTGGTATATGAACTTATATGAGAATTACATGTACTCTTGTTCGTGAACAGAGAGTGAATAATCATCATGTAGTCCATGATTACTTGCCTAAAGCCCTTGGGGTCTAGATAGATTTCCAGATTTACATATCTTAACATTTTAGAAAGTCAATACAGGGTACATAGCATGTTCTAGAAACACCCTCAGCAGGGCTCGTTCAACGTATTTTCATTTCTTCAGCAAAACATATACTACAAATGTTCAGACTAAATGAGAGCAAGAATATATATATGTAGACCAGTGTCTGGTCAGGTTACATTTTGCAGCCAAATGAGTTTTGGTGTCATTATAAAAAGAAACTTAGTCTTGGCGGCGGACTTGGCCCAATGGTTAGGGCGTCCGTCTACCACATGGGAGGTCTGCGGTTCAAGCCCCGGGCCTCCTTGACCCGTGTGGAGCAGGCCCATATGCAGTGCTGATGCATTCAAGGAGTGCCCTGCCACGCAGGGGTGTCCCCTGTGTGGGGGAGCCCCACGTGAAAGGAGTGCGCCCCATAAGGAGAGCCGCTCAGCAGGAAAGAAAGTGCAGGAATGGCGCCACACACACAGAGAGCTGACACAACAAGATGACACAACAAAAAGAAACACAGATTCCCATGCCGCTGACAACAACAGAAGCGGACAAAGAAGACGCAGCAAATAGAGAACAGACAACCGAGGTGGGGGGGAGGGAGAGAAATAAATAAATAAATCTTAAAAAAAAAAAAAAGAGGGAAACGGACTTTGGCCCAGTGGTTAGGGCGTCCGTCTACCATATGGGAGGTCCGCGGTTCAAACCCCGGGCCTCCTTGACCCGTGTGGAGCTGGCCATGTGCAGCGCTGATGCGCGCAAGGAGTGCCCTGCCACGCAAGGGTGTCCCCCGCGTGGGGGAGCCCCACGCGCAAGGAGTGCGCCCGTGAGGAAAGCCGCCCAGCGTGAAAAGAAAGTGCAGCCTGCCCAGGAATGGCACCGCCCACACTTCCCGTGCCGCTGATGACAACAGAAGCAGACAAAGAAACAAGACGCAGCAAATAGACACCAAGAACAGACAACCAGGGGAGGGGGGGATTTAAATAAAAATAAATAAATCTTTAAAAAAAAAAAAAAGAAACTTAGTCTTTAGGGGTTTTTTTAAGGAGGTACTGGGGATTGAACCTGGGACCTCGTATATGCGAAGCAGATGCTCACCCACTGAGCTATACCCTCTCACCTCTTCAGGACTTTCTTTTTTTTTTAAATACATTTTATTTGAGAAAATGTGAACTTATTTTTAGGGCTTTTTAAGGTGTGAAAATGTAGATATGAAATTATTGTCCTGTAGATAACATTTATTAAAGATTTGCTTTATATTTCATCTTACTAAATGCTCACAATAACTTTATGAGGTAGGGAAACAGATGCACAGGGGAATTTAGTAATTTTCCAATGGTCACACAGCTAAAAAATGTATAGCTAGGATATGCACTCCAGCCATAATGATAATAAAAGCTAGCATTGACCAAGTGTCTGTTGTGTATCAGGCATTGTCCTAAGGATTTTGCCTGTTCTCACTCATTTGAGCCAATCCACAACCCTTTAAGCTAGGCACTAGTTCAACATTTAACAAAGATAAAGCAGGGAGGTTATACAGTGTGTCCAAGGTTCAGATTGATAGCTGGTATGATTCCAGTGCATGCATATTTGGCCATTGGAACATGTTGTAGGGCTTTTCAGCAATAAAGCAACTGGCTGTGAGGTTCTGCAAAATAAGTCACTCCGTTAAAGGCCAGAGTGGTCTCTCCCAATCGACTTCCTCCTCCATCGGCATTGATGCTGCTGCCCTTCGACTCTGACTTAGCTCATGTATGCATGCACCTTCATATCTGCTTGCAACTACTTGCCCCTCTCATTGCCTAATTGGCTAATAGAGAATGAATCACAGTCATTGTCGTTTCTAAAATGCAAACTAGCCATTTATGAGAGCCTGACTTTTAAAACCCCGGGGAAGCCAGTTCCTCTCCCAGCCATCCTTTTTTTTTTTTTAATGGTTTATTTATTTATTTCTCTTCCCTCCCTCCCCACCCCAGTTGTCTGTTCTCTGTGTCTGTTTGCTGCGTCGTCTTTGTCCGCTTCTGTTGTTGTCAGCAGCATGGGATCTGTGTTTCTTTTTGTTGTGTCATCTTGTTGTGTCAGCTCTCCGTGTGTGCGGCGCCATTCTTGGGCAGGCTGCACTTTCTTTTGTGCTGGGTGGCTCTCCTTACGGGACGCACTCCTTTCATGTGGGGCTCCCCTACGCGGGGACACCCCTGCGTGGCAGGGCACTCCTTGCGCGCATCAGCACTGTGCATGGGCCAGCTGCACACGGGTCAGGGAGGCCGGGGGTTTGAACCGCGGACCTCCCATGTGGTAGACAGATGCCCTAACCATTGGGCCAAGTCCGCCGCCCTCCCAGCCATCCTTGACTTCTCACCTTGAGTAGAATCCCATACACACCTCATGTTAAAAATTATATCTTTGATTTAGAGAGAAGTGTAAAGCCCTGTGTAATTAACACCAGTTTTTTTGTGTGTGAAATTTATTCTAGAAAATCATTTTGTTCTCTGAATAACACTTTTAGTCAATATGTAGTGTCAGTGGATCACACCACCAGTTGGAAGATAGGAAAAAATCTTCTCTGGCATTGCCTTCCCTCTTTAGCATGAACTCTGCAGTTCCCTAGCAGAAGACTAGCTTTCCTTATTTCCGATAAGCATCTGGCTTCAAAGATGATCTCATGCTAAAGATAGCAAAATAGAGTGAAGTTCACCACAGGGTTTGTTTTGACATCCTAGATTGTCACTTCTGGGAATTGTCGCTCTTCCTCATTTGACTAATCCAGATAATTGACTAGTTTTACTAGCACTAAGATGACCTGTTCAAATGAAAATACCCCAGGATTCTTCTATAGTTGGCTATTTTTCACCAACAATCCTTAGCCTTTTATGTGTGGTCTATTTACTCATAAAAGTGATTCTGCATCTGCTTTAGTACCTGGCTGCAGTGGGCAGTGAGGAGTGCGCTCCGCTTTGTACAGGCAGTGTTGAAGGGTTAATTCCTCCTGTGTGCTTTAGTTCCCCAGTTGTTGCTGAGTTTGGCACTGCCATGGCTCGGTTGTCTTCATCAAAGCAGAGCCTGACTCGGTACCACCCTCTGAGGCCACTGCAGGAAGAACGCATTGCCCTCTCGCTACATGCCCTTGCGTGTCGCCCACTAGGTCCTAAAGCTGGTCTGCCCACAGGAGAGCAGCGGCTTTGCCCGGGACTACCAAGGTAGCATCATACTGGTGCAGTCTTTCTGGAAGCTCACTGCAGCTCTGTAGGACAACAGAAAGCTAGAAAGTTCTTTCTTCCCTGGTATTTGCAGGCTGTTTTTTATTTTTTCCCATTATTACTGCCTTTCTTCTCTGCCTCATCGCAGTAAATTCCAGGACCGCCATTGCTGCTTCTAAGCATCCCCATTGTTCTTCTGTCCACAGCTGTCCCTTTCTCTCCACATGTCTTTTTTTCCATGTTCTTGTTCATTCCCTCATTGTTTCTCTTGGCCTGAGCATTACCCAGATGCCGCACATTGGGGATAACCTTTGATTTTTCTCAGGTATTTTCCCTGTCAGGGTAGGCTCAAAAGCTGCTTCTTTGTAGCAGGAGAGTCTCTCTCTCTCCTCCTTTCACCTATTCAGTGCCATTCTGGTTGTCTGCAGTGGTCTACCCTCCATAGAAGCGGCACTACCCTGATAACAGCTTATGTAACATTTATGCCAAACTAGACTACAGAACTACAACACTAGAGTGCTGTTGGATTTACTTGGAAGTATTGTATGGAACCCGTTTGAATCAAAGTTTGATGTGAAGAGACATTCCTTTTTGTCTAATTCCCAATAGGCATTTTCACCAACCTTTCTTAGCCTTATATATGCGAGTCAGCATCCTCCTAAAATAGTCCATTATATAGCACACTGCTCAAGGCATGTAAATAAGCAATCTAAGTAGCTAGTTTCTCCCTTTAGGTGAACTTGAATCATGAGGCTACTTCAGTATACAGTGCACAGAAATTCACCCAGAGGGTGGATGTGCTTGACCAGGAGCACAGGATGGAGCCCTGTGCAGAAAGCTATACAGTTCTTAACAAGTGAAAGATGATTGCATGTTTATGGGTTCTTTAGAAAATAATTTCTAGAATAGATCATTTAGCTCCTGTATTTCAGATATATCAGGGTAATGCTTTCTTGTTCCTCTGAAAGCATATAATACTCTTTTGTCATAAAACACGAGCCGCAATAAATCAAATTTGGGGCACATACTATAGTATAAATACTCAGGTATTTATTTAAAGAAAAAGTATTAATTTTAAATGATGGCATTAATTTGCATTGTGATGAAAACCTATACATTTAAACTACAAGGGAAAAGTCACAATAAGAAAGAAAGCATTAAAGCATTCAGATAAGATTTGGTCAGTTTGTCTTAGAAACTCTTAGTCTTGATTTTTCTCCTGGTACTCAGAGTTTACACTAGGTGGCATGCAAGGAAAGCTGAACAAATCCAGAAACTTGGTTCTGTAGAAACGATTCTTTGGCACTAATCACGTTCAGTAGATTCAGCTTTGGGGTTAGCTATTTCACTTGTGATTGTTTTCCTTTTTTCTCCCCCCAGGATGAAGTGTCCACTTGCTGGTACAAATAAAAGATTTCTAATGAACACAATTAAGAACACATTGCCCCCCCATAAAGAGCAAGACCATGAACAAAAAGAGAGTAGTAAGGAACCTGCAAAGAGCCAGAACCAGAAAGAAGAGAACCCAAAGAAGCACCGAGCCCATCCGTACAAGCCCAGCTTCCACGCGCGAAGCAGGGTCAGTTATTCTCCTCCGAGGAAGCGAAACACCGAGAAGTACGAAAAGCTGTCAAACAAGCGATGAGGCGGATGAAGCAGCAGCAAGCCTGTGACAAGCAGTGAATGCCATTTACACTTGGGACTGGGGTCTTTCTTTAAGCAGAGAGGTTATTGAGTACAAGTTTTTAGCTGGCAGAGAAATACCCAGGAATGATTTTTATAGTAGATCCTTTGTTGTTGTTTTTAAAGAGGCTGTTGGTGTCCGGCAAAATGACCTAGCTATTCTTGAAAGAAATTAGTACAAAGGGATTGGTCTGAAGATGTCTGGGCAAGTTTATGCTCCTTTAGCAGTGTAGGATACAGATATACAGTTTTTATTCTGTCTTGTTTACGAGTTCCTTTCAAAATAAGCAGAACTAGAATTTAAATTAAAAGTTTTCAGAGATTGATGAAACTAGTTCTGATTTTTTTATATATATAATACAATTGTGGTCATTCCTCAGAATTTCTGGAAAAAAAAACTTTGAAATCCTATACTTTACTACTTGGGTGTCACATTTAAAATTTAGATATCATCTGGTCAGTAACCATATTCAAGAAAAGTTGTGGCCCTCTGAGGTTTAGGAATTTACCAAGAAACCTTTGATAGCTCTGTATTTGTTTTCCTTTATGTAAACAATGTAGAAAATTTTCAAAGTGGCTTTGAATTTAGTGCTTTCTCTCCAGAGGTGAAAAAAAAAATGGACTCTTGTTGCTTCATGCATTAAATTCTTTCCTGAGATGTGACAGTTTTTCTGTATTTAATTTTTAGGGGATTGTGTAGGTTTTAAGAGGTACTTTTAAGAGAACCGTCAAAAGTTAAAGTTTGTATAACTAATTTAATGCTTTATCTCGGTTAGCTGACCATCTATAATAACACATAGTGTACTTGTTTCAAAATTCTTAATTATAAACAAAGGGTGTTTACAATGCTTTTTTTCCCCCGTTTTGGCATGAATCTCTTTTAACATACAGTTCCAAACCTTTCAGACCTTCATCCTCAGGAATGTCTCCAAGCCCCCTCCTCCCCAAGCCACCAAAGGAAGAAGAATCAGTCTCTCCATTCCCTCCCCAATTTTCCAAAGCATTTAAGCTTATGCCTCGCTGCTTCCAGATAATCACTCTGCCACTACCATACTTCCATCTTCCCGGCAGCCAAGAAAAGCCCTTTCTACAAGATAGAAGCGAGCACATCAGAAAAGCTAGTGCTGGGATATAGAGAGAAACTGGAATAGATAGTGTATCACTACCCCCACCCCCCGGTTATTCTGCCAAATCTTCAGTCTGCTTTCAGCTAAGAGCTTAGGAGAGACAAATCCAAAGCATTCTCACTTTATCCAATGCCCCTCTCTACCCAGGATAGGGCCTTGTCTTATTACTCTGCAACAGCACACTCCTTTCAAACACACAAAAGGAATTGTATGTCTTTATACAAATCTAGTTATGCATCAGCCTTTATTATTTGTGCGAAATTTGAAATGTTTTGTATTTAAATACCTATTTGAGGTAGCATAGAGTCTTAGAAGTAAAAATAAAGCTGCATTGTACAAACTGGTGTGTTCTTGTTCTTTTAAAAAGGGATGATTAGAACTAGTACTTTTTATACTTACAAATATAGTTGAGGGATGCTTTTTAGCCAACACATACTTAAGCTTTCTTATATAAGTTGTGTTAAAGGGCAAGAGACCTATGAAATTCATTTGTCCTTTAAAAAGCAGATTCTGCTTTGAAAATTTATATTAAAATCTTACTTAAAACCTTGATCAAGTGCAGAGCAAGTTATCCACTTTATTCCCCATGCGTCCAGTGGACTCATGAAGTCAGGGGATGGTGGTTTCCTCTAGGTTCTTGGCTATGTTACATAAAATAATTTAAGAACATTGACAGTTTCGTTAGGCCAGTAAAAAGAATTTATTGAGACCTGGGAGAAAAGAACAGGCTCCTCTAGGCAGGAGGAGCATTTGGGGCTTGCGGGTCTATCTTTATCAAGCGATAGTCCTTTCTTTCCTAATGTTGGCAGAGGGGCCCCAGCTGTTTACGGTTCTGATTGATTACCCCACCCATCACTTCCCCAGGGGGCAGTGAGCTCCCTTGATGGTATGTATCCAGGGCTTTCCCTGGACCCCAAACGAAATCTCGTTCCAATCTCAGTCCAAACGGGGTTCTCCTGGAGTCCTACTGGCAGCCGTCTTGGTGTCGGTCTTCGCTCAGCGGTTTCCAGGCTGGGTTCTGTGGCCCCGGGTTTTGAGGTCATTTTTTCCGCCAGGTCTTAGACTTGGCTTCCCTTTTCCTAAACTGACCTGCCTCAGTCAGGGAGGAATTTGGTCCTGAGAGATCCCACACACCAGCTCTCTCCTGTGGGTAGCATACTGGCACTGTGAAGAGCTTCGTCTGCCTTAGGGTTATTCTCTGAAACCCACTATGACTGTATTTAGAGACCTGAATGGGTCACAAAGCCCTGGATGGAGAATTGGTGAAGTTAAATCTCAGCCCTGCCTCTGCCACTGACTGCCCAGGGGACCTCGTGTGGTTCACTTTTCTGGGCTTCATTTTCTGCATCTGCACACTGAGATGGCTGGACCGAGTCCCAGCATTGGAATAAGTAGAGATAACAGTGTAAAATTTTTATACCTGAATTTCAGGCGCTATGTTTCATGCTTCTACGAGAAAGCAACAAGACTTAAACCCAGACGCGACTGTATTTGTTTCCTAGGGCTGCTTTAACAAATTACCCCAAAGCTGGTGGCTTCAAAAAACAGAAGTGAATCGTCTCACAGTGGTAGAGTCCAGAAGCCCAAAATGAAGGGGTTGGCAGGGCCACGCTCCTTCCAAGTGCTCTAGGGGGAGGATCCTTCCCTCTGCTAGGTTTTGGTGGATTTCGGTCTCCTGGGCTTGTGGTTGCATCACTCTAATCTCTGCCTCCATCTTTAGGCATGGCCCTCTGTGTCTGCTTACTTCCTCTTCTAGTAGGGACACTGATCCTGAGGTTTAGGGCCCACCTGGTTAATAGGGGATGATCTCATCTCAAGATCCTTAGCTTAATTGTATCTGCAAAGACTTTATTTCCAAATAAGGACACACGCACAAGTAGCAGGGATCAAAACTTGGGCATATCTTTCTGCAGGCCATAAATCAACCACAGCAGTGACTTAGCAGAATACTTTTTCTTTCTTTTTTTTTTTTGCTTTACCTCATTTTAGAAAACGTATAATCTCAAAAAACTGCTACATCCAGTCACCTGTCAGTGGCTAGTCTTTCTGAACAGCCTGTATGTGAAGGGAGAAGGAGCCAGGGTGGGTAGTTTAACATAAAGTATACTGAGTACTAATGGACATTTCATCAGATCTGACTCTGGAACATGGCTGTGAAGTTTTTTGTTTTTCGTTTTTTAAATATTTTATTTCTCTCCCCTCCCTCATTTGCACTCACTGTCTGCTCTCTGTGTTTGCTTGTCTTCCTTTTTTTAGGAAGCACCGAGAATCGAACCTGTGACCTCCCATGTGGAGCCACCTCTGCTCCCTGCTTCTTGTGTCTCTCATTGTGTTTCTTCATTGTTTCTCCTTGTTGCATCAGCTCGCCACTCCAGGCCATTGTGTCAGTTTGCTGTCTTGTGCATCTTCTTTAGGAGGCCCTGAGATCCAAACCTGGGACCTCCCGTGTGATAAGCAGGCACTCAGCTGCTTAAGTCACATCTGCTTCGCAGTCATGAAGTTTTGAATTTCTCTGTTTTGTTTTGTTTGTGCAATTCTGCCTCAAACCTACCAGGCAGAATTTATCATTCTCTCATTGGTCATTGATGTGACTTGGTATGGTGCATTGGTTTTTATGTTACACTTAATTACATACATATCTGTCACCCTTAGAGGTCATGCCACCACCTTTGAGTCATAAGGAGTATCCGGTAGATATTCGGGGCTTGTTTCATAGACATTACAGCTGGTGAATTCCTGATAAGATGAAGCCTCACCCCTCTCCTAAAAAGTGTCCTGTGTTCAGGAGCCAGTGGAGGTGGCAGAGGAGCTGAATTTAGAAAGTCATAAATATTCCCACCACAAGGAACTGGTGGGCTCTCCTGAACCTATATGGACAGTTCATACTTTTTGTCTATCACTTAAGGGCCCAAAATTGCTAGGCCTTTTATCTGTGTCTAGTCACCCAACAACCCTTGAAGAAAGTATATTAACCCCATTTTGCAAATAAGGAAACAGGATAAGTTAAAAGTTTTCCCAACATCACAGAGCTAAGAAGTATCCGAAATGCTATTTGGAGCCAGGACTGTTCGATTTCAAAACCTGTATTCTTTCCTCTGCCCTATGAAAACTTGATTCAAACTCAGCTCCCTCAAGACTCAGTACTGGGTTGTCTCAATATGAATCCATGGAGTCTCAATTTTAAGAACCTAAATGCATTCTATTAGTTGAAATTTACTCCCAGAGACCTCTGCTGAAGCCCACGGAACAACACTGGGGAATTGTTTTCCTATAGACTAGTTTAGATAGCCATCTAAATCTAAAAGAAAAACTCGAACCTCTATTAAATGATTAAATGGCAGCCAATGGAATACATCTTGGGGAAACTAAATCCTCCTGTAAAGCCAATAGTTGAGGTAATGTCATATTTAAATCTCTCCTTTTCCCATCCACAGTGTATAAATAATAACATCATATCTTTACACAAATAGAATAGCAAGATTTGGGAGTTAAGAAGTCTCTGGTTCCATGAATAACATTCTTTGATCCTAGGAATGTATACGACCTCTCCCACCTTGGAAAGGAATGCCAACATCATAAACTGAGTCCTGCCCTTGGCCCATCTGAACCTAGATAAAGAGAAGTCTTGTTTGCCAAATGAAAACCTTGATTTTCCATTTGGAAAACACTGTCAGGAAGCATGCACTCATATGCACGGAATACATAAATAAGTTAACTGATCATAGTAAACAGGCAAGACAACATCATAAGCAGAATCCAGAGGAATTTTTTTTAATAAGTAATTTTTATTTTAGTTAACTTGTTACAAATCACAGTTGAGGGCCTGGAGCATTATTGTGAAAAAAGTAAATAAGAAACATAGATTGAGATCATCAACAACTGCTAAGATGAGAACTATTTTTCCCATCTAAATATCACTGTAGTTTTCACCTCTTGTTTTGATAACCTATAAAAACTCCCTATCTGAGATATAAACTCCAGATATAACCTTTCTTATTAAATATGGTAGAGAAATATTTCTCTACCAGATAAATCAATAGTCTGGGTAGGTTCCCTACCCTTACTAAACTTTTTCTCACTAGTGTCTCATTAGTGCCTTAGTTCCCTTGAGATGAGTTAGTATATACTATCCAATTGCAAGCCTCTACTCACTCCAAATTGCAGATCTGTCTACAGATCTGGTGTACATTAATTAATATATACATTACGTATATATTCCTAGGATATGTCTGCTGGATAGTCTCTCAAAGATCAATGCCAGTTTTCAAAGGAAAAACTACAAAACTGGTCTTTAATCCAATATCCTGTGTGAAGAACAAATCACTCATTCATTCATCCACTCATTCACTCATTCAATAAATGCGTGGGGAGCCTAATGTATGCCATGCACCATGCTGGACCTGCCTGAAACAATTTGTTTCTGCTGCTGTGTGTGATCTCTCAGCACCAATTCCTCCTCTGACATCTACTGGATATGCAGGGAATAAAAATGTATAACTTGCTCTTGACATTCAGGTGTATGAAACCATGGCTTCACTTGATGAAAGTTTTAAACAAGCTTTTAATAAAAATCTTACAAGTGGAACCTGCTTTTTGAAGGAAAATTGAATTTTTAGGCCTTTTGCTCTTTAAGACTTACAAAAGAAAGGCTAAGTGTGAGTAGGCTAAAAAGCTTCCCTTAACTGTACTTGTGAGCGTAAAAATGTTCTCATTCTAATTACCTCCTTTCACCTGATCACAAACTTGTTATGCAAGAGTGGTTCAACATAAGAAATCAATTAATGTAATACACCATCTTAATAGAACAGTGGGGAAAGAACTACAACTGAATGATCATCACAGTTAACACAAAGGGCAGTTGACAAAATCCAACACTGCTTCTTGATAAAGTCACTTGAAAAACTAGAAATAGAAGGAAACTTCTTCAACATGATAAAGGGCTTATATGAACAATCCGCAGCTAACATCATACTCAATTGTGAAAGACTGAAAACTTTCCCTCTAAAATCAGAAACAAGACAAGGATGCCCACTGTCACCAGTTATTCAATTTTGTACTAGAAGTTCTAGGCAGAGCAACTAGGCAAGAAAGAAATACAAGGCATCCAAATTAGAAAAAAAGAAGTAAATTTTCCCTCTTTGCAGATGGCATGATACTATATATTCAAAATCCTCAAAACAGCCACAATAAAACTACTAGGTCTAATACATGAATCAAAATATCTTGAAAAAAGTTGGAGACCTCACACTTCCTGTTTTTAAAGTTTAATACAAAGCTAAAGTAATCAAAACAACATGGTACTGGCACGAGGACACACATATAGACAAATGGAATCAAATTAACAGCTCAGAAATAAACTCTTGTATCTATGGTCAATTGATTTTTTTTTGACAAGGGTATACCAAGTCCACTCAATGGAGAAAGAATAGTTTCTTCAACAAATGGTACTAGGAAAACTGTACGTCTATAAGCAAAAGAATGAAGGTGGACCCCTACTTCATGTCACATAAAAAAATTAACTCAAAATAGATCAAAGACCTATAAAGCAGGGAAGCATCTTCTGGATTTTATGTTAAGCAATGGTTTCTTAGAATTTTTATGCACAGCAGAAGCAACAACAAAAAAAAGAAAATGGGACTTCATGAAAATAAAAAACTTGTGCATCAAAGGATTTCATCATGAAAATAAGAAGACAACCTACAGAATACAGAAAATATTTGGAAACCACATATCCAATAAGAGTTTAATATCCAGAATATATAAAGAAATCCTACAACTTAACAAAAACCAACTCAATTAGAAAAAGGGAGAAAGACTCGAATAGACATTTCTCCAAAGAAGATATACAAATGACCAGAAAAACACATGAAAAGATCCTCAACATCATTAGCCATCAGGGAACTGTAAATCAAAACCACAATGAGATATCATTTCATGCCCACTAGAATTCCTGCTATTAAAAAAATGGAAAATTACAAGTGTTAGAGAGCATGTGGAGAAACAGGAACGCTTGTTCATTGTTGGTGGGAACTTAAAGTGATGCAGCCACTGTGGAAAATTTAAGTATAGAATCACCATTTGACCTGGCAATCCCACTTCTAGGTATATACCCAAAAGAATTGAAAGCAAGGATTCAAACTGGTATTTCTACCCTGATATTTCATAGCAGCATTTTTCACAATTGCTAAAATATGGAATTAACTCAATTGTCCCTGAACAGATGAATGGATAAACAAAATGTTGCATATACATACAATAGAATATCATTCAGCCATGAAAAAGGAAAAAGGTCCTGATACATGCGACAACCTGGATGAACCTTTAAGACATTGTGTTGAGTGAAGTAAGCCAGACACAAAAGGACAAATATTGTATGATCTCACTGTATTAGTCAGGGTTCTCTAGGGAAACAGAATCAACAAGAGATATCTGTCAATAGTAAGAGATTTTATAAGAGTCTCACATGTGACCTTGGGGGTGCACAAGTCCAGGTTCTGCAGGCAAGCTGCAACCAGGGGCTCCTATAAAGGTCCTTGATGAGTTTCCAGGAGATGTTGGCTGTCCAAAGGGGGAGCTGGGAAATTCTCTCTGAATGCTGAAATCACTCCCCCTCTGGCAATCTCCCTGATTGGTGTAAATGTTATCAGCTATCCATGCAGTAAACTCACTGGTGACTAAAGTCCATAAATGTCCTTGTATTACAATTAGCCCAGTGCTTGCTTGACTAAATAACTGGGCACAATTACCTGGATGAGTTGACACATTAGCCTAACCATTACACTTACTGATACAAAATAATTAGAATAAATAAATTCATAGAATCAGAAACATGCATAATATGGTAAACATACAGTTTACCAGGGGCCAAGGTGGGGATAAGTAATGAGGAAGTTAATGCTTAATTGGAACCAAGTTTCTGTTCGGGGTAATGGAAATGTTTCTGTAAACCTATAACTTTTCTAATAAAAAAATTATTGGGAGGGTGAAAGAGCTCAGTAATTCCAAGAATATTTATATGTTCTCTTTTTATAACAAGGAATTCTGCTTCTACAGGTTTTACGGTTAAGTTTTGTGCTTAATTTCAGTATATAATCTTACCTAGATGTTTGCTCTTCTCACTTGATTCCTTGGCTTTTTGTTCTTGCCTTTCTTTGAGTTATTTTGCATTAGAACTATATGAATGAACATAGCAAAAATAATATCAAAGTGAAAATGTAAATCAATCACAAACCTATTTTCTCACATAATTATGTTCATTTCCCCCACGATTCTTTGTGAGTTTGGGATGCCCTTTTGCAGGATGCAGTATCTGCTTGGAATATGTGACCAATATATGGTTCTTTTTCTTCCAAAACCAGAATACAGCCGATCTGGGAACCAAGCAGAAGACATAATAAATCTCAAAATTGAAAAAAATGATTCACTCACCAACAGATGTGCTCCCTGTTCCTGAATCTCTGTACTCTGCAGGGCTGCTTCAGTGCCTAATGGAGAGTCTCATGGTTGGCACTACGTCTTGGGAACTGGGGGAAGCTTAAGAGGAATCCTGGTACCCCTCCCAGAGCGAACATGCTCAGGGTAAGGGAAGATTGCCATGATTTCACATCGCCACGGCCACCACGGTCCAGCATGGTGCCAGCTCATACAACACCCGTAAGTGGATGAAAGCGGAGTGCTCACTTTGGATGGCTGAAGTCTCATGGCTTTATGCATTGGCAATTGGAGTACAAAGTGGGCTTTGCATCCACTCACCTCCCAGCTGGGAGACCTTGTACAGGTTTCAACCTGAGCAACCTTATGTGGCAGCCCTGCCAAGGTCTAGGTGACCCCACTAGACTTTAAAAAAAAAAACCTGACCAACTAAGGTGCTGACAAAAGGCAAGAGGTCATGGCACAAGCTAGAGTGTCATGACCAGTTGAAGAAACAGGGTATAACATTGGATAATTTAAATAATTCTTCCTTCTATTTCTTCTTCCTTTCCCTTACCATTGTAAATACAGTATGTTGGCTGTGGTTTGATTTATCCCTTAGTCCACAACAGTGAGTGATGACTGGGACAGATGTAGAAGTAAAGTGAAATCAGCTGGAGATCCTGGCACACATTGGCCCCATGGCTTTGCTTCTAGAAGCAGTGACTGGGTATGGCACTGGGTCCGCCATTAGTGAAGAAGTAAATGGGTTTGTATGTAGGACAGTTGCATTGGGTTAAATTGTGATATTTTTGGAACTCTGTGTGTGTGTGCACAACGTAGGGGTGGGCTCAAATGACTTTCTCTGCCTAGTACCACTCCCTAGCCCTCAGTTTGTAGCAGACCCTGCCCCAGCCAGGTGAGCACATGAGCCAAGCTGGACAATCAGAAGCCAAAAAGAATTTATCCAAGGGTAGGGAGCTGACCAAAGAAGGCTTAGATTGGGCCAGTAGATTATCTCAGGAGCTTGAAAACTGGACAGAAATTCAGAGAACTGAATTCATTAAATGGCAAGATCCAAGAGCTGGTTCTTGCATTTCTGCTGCTAAGGACCCCAGAAAATCTCCATCCTGTCCTTCCCAAAGATTGGTCTTAAGCTGTCCACCAGTTTCCTTCCAATAAATTTCCTTTGTACCTAAATTCATTATGTCGGCTTCTTGCAATCAAAGAACCTTTGCTACTACAACTATGCAAGTATTAAAAGGAGGGGGAAATCTCCTAGATATATTAAGCAGAAAATAGCAAGATACTGAATGATGTGTCTAGTGTTAGTGTTTGTGTAAGAAAATGAAACTGAACATTCTTACACAGGCATAGAATATTTCTGGGCCAATACTCAATACCGGTTGCTTCTGGGAAGGGGAAGAGAGTGGGGAGCAAAGAGGTGGAAAGCAGACTTTTTATGCTATACCTTTTGAAGTTTGAACCATGCGTATTATTTTTTAAATAAATATTTTATCTTAAAACAAAAGAATTAATTGGCATATATACATGTTATAGAAATAATATGTCATTATGTGAAAAATCAATCTGCAGCACTTCAAGCAAAATATGATCCCACTTGGGTATTTTTTTTAAGTGCGTGCATGCATGTGTGTGTGTGCATGGGGGGCTTGGGGTAGTTGTATGTTCCTCAGAAACAGTCTGGAACCATACATACCTATCAAAAGGATAGCAGTGGTTGCACCAAGGGTGGGAAAGAGAGAGTGTAATATATATATTCCTTTACTTTTTTACATTTTCTTAAAAAACAAAAAGCATATCACTTTCGTAACAGAAGAAAAGCGAGTTAAAAAATAGTGTGGGGAAGCAGACTTGGCCCAATGGATAGGGCATCCGCCTACCACATGGGAGGTCTGCAGTTCAAACCCCACGCCTCCTTGACCCGTGTGGAGCTGGCCCATGCGTAGTGCTGATGCGTGCAAGGAGTGGCCTGCCATGCAGGGGTGTCCCCCGCATAGGGGAGCCCCACGTGCAAGGAGTGTGCCCTGTAAGGAGAGCCGCCTAGCGTGAAAGAAAGTGCAGCCTGCCCAAGAATGGCACTGCACACACGGAGAGTTGACACAGCAAGATGATGCAACAAAAAGAAACACAGATTCCCGGATAAAGCAGTCACAGAAGAACACACAGAAAGCAGACAACTAGGAGGGGGGGGGGCAGGGAAGGGGAGAGAAATACAAAAATTTTAAAAAATAATAATAAAATGTGTAGGGCCAACAAGAACACATGCAGTGATTCATGCCTACCCTGCACAGTTCTTTCCCTCCACTTGCTAGTGAGGAGCTCAAGGTAATGGTGGCAGCTGCAGCAGGAGACCCTGACTCTGTGGTCACAACGCCCTGTCCCCAAGGACCTGATGTGTGAGGGAGGGTAGGGCTGCCGGGGGCCTGAGAGTGAGGAGGACAGCATCAGCGAGGATCTCCACTGGTTCTGATACGAAAGGACAGAGGAGACTGAAGTAAAAACAGAAACAAAAGCTTCAGAAAATAAGAGAGAATACAGAATACCATAGTGGAAGGATGGCAGCCAAAGTCAGACAAGAGAAAGTGTAAAATAGGTTGAAAGAACTGGAAGAAGAAAAATGAGCAGAGGAATGGACGGATATTTCACAAAACGAGGTATACAAATGGCCAATGGGCATTTAATAGTGTTCAACATCATTAGTCATCAAGGAATTGCAAATTAAAACTAAAATGAGCTATCAGCACACGCCCACCAGAATAACCACAATTAAAGACTTTAAGAACTCCAAATCTTAGTGAGGATCTGGGGTGACAAGAGTTACCATCTATTGTTGGTGGGAGCATAAAATGGTAAAACCACTTTGGCAGTGGCTTATAAAACTTAACATACACCCACCTTATAACCTAGCATTTCCAACCCTAGATACTGACCCAAGAGAAACTGAAAACATTTAGTCACAAAAAAGACTTGTACAAGATGTTCCTAACATTTGTAATTAATACTTCAAACTGGGCAAAAGCCCAGGGGTCCATCAGTAGGAAAATGGATCCAAAAAACTGTGGTATATATATAAAACTGCCAGCATGGAGATGTTTGCCCTCCCCATGCCCCTTCAAGAAGGATTTGCTGCTCAGCCTCAGGAGTGTGGTCAATAGACAACCTCTAGCACTAGGCTCCTTAGTTCTACCTGAGCTACAAAGTTAAGCCCCTCCCAATGCTGCTTACATTTGGTGACTGAGCCAGGTGGAGGGATTACGTCCCCCACCACTTCTGCTCTGTGTGGGAGATCCAGCGGGCAGTACTCACTCCAGAGTTTCCCAGTAGTTTGGCAGATGCTCTGGCTACTCTGCATGGCCGTTCAAGTTCCTCTGCCCAATCCTGCTTATTCCTGCTTCTTTTGACAGGTGTTGATCCCTAGCAAATATCTTGCAGCCCAAACTGTGTTTGAGCATCTGCTTATAGACAATCCAACCCAGTTCAGTTGTGTCCAGGGGTCGTCTAAGAAAGCACATGATATAATGGGATTTTGACGCTGGATCACTCACCGCCGATGTGTCAATGTCCCCTTTACACAGACAGCCCCTTGCACAAGGTGTGGTTTCAACTATTAAAACTGGTGTTGAGTTGGGGGAGTATACTTGTGGAAGGGAATACACGGCGGGTCCCATGAATCAGGCGTTGGAGACGTGTGAAGGAAATAGATATAAAGATAAGGGAACTGGATGACTATTGCTAAGTGCTAAGATAGCTCCTAAAAGCATGAAAGAAGTGAAAGCCCATGTGTTTCAAATGAGTTACTTTGGATTTTAAGTTGGGCTCTGGGTGGAGATCAGGGATCACACAATGGGAAAAGAGAGCTGGTTACTCACAAGACCCAGAGAGAGAGGGGTGCCGAGAGAGGTCGTCAGGAAGAACACTTGGCTCAGGTGGCTCAACCAGCAAGTGGGAGCACACACGCAGAGCCAGAGGCACCATGGGCTGGTGCTGGTATTGTGGTCCACGGGTGAAGGCTAGATTTCCATTAGGATTCAAGGACGGGTTAGTCTAAAGCAAACAAGCACAAAAAGGAAAAAAGAATGGGGGTGTAAGGATGGTGGGGATGATTGGCTTAGTATTCGGGACAGCCTTTGGGATTTGGGTGAATGGTGTAGATGCTATGAGTGGTGGCCACAGATGTAGGTTTGGGTTCTGGGAGAGTTTATGCCCCAGGGCTGGAAAGCTGTTTATTCACTAGACCAAAGATCAGTGTTGAGGCAAGTGGCTTAGCCCAAGTAAGGTGGATGTTGAGGCAGCACACACACAAATTTGATAATTATAGTACCATTGCTAAGTGAAGTTGAAATGCCTTTATGGGATAGCTAGTCTTTAGCTTTTACCACTGGTAATAGCAGTACTAGGCAATACTTCAGTTTCCTAGCATTTTGGTCATGGCTCCTTCCTGCCCCCAAAGTGCAACAGTAACCCTGTTTTCCCATGTTACTTAGGAATAGCCAACAAAGTACCCCTTTTTATGCCAGTTGATTCAGTAGCATTAAAAGTTGCCATGGCCATGTGGTAGTTTCAGTGGACCCATTGTTGAGGCCCCTGTAGAGGCATTCCTTATTTCATTGTTAGCCTCTAAAGAAGCAGCACACAAGTCATAGGAAAGGAAGCCAAATGTTACAAGTGGATCATTGTGTGTAATAGAGATAGATACCACTGCTAATTTTACCTTTTGTCTATTAGATGCAGTTTTTCTATTTATGGGATAAACTACCCCCATACATTTGTTATTCTTCTATAGAACAACATACTATCTTCACAAGGTATCTCCTAGCTGATATAATAAATGAGTCTTCAAAAGGCCACTCCTTCTCCTCAGGGAAGCAGATTTGGCTCAATGGGTAGAGCACGTGCCTACCACATGGGAGGTCCAAGGTTCAAACCCAGGGCCTCCTGACCCATGTGGTGAAGCTGGCCCACGCGCAGTGCTGATTCCTGCAAGGGGTGCTGTGCCATACAGGGGTGTACCCCATGTAGGGGAACCCCACATGCAAGGAGTGTGCCCCGTAAGGAGAGCTGCCCTGCACAAGAAAAGTACAGCCTGCCCAGGAGTGGGGCCATACACACAGAGAGCTGACCCAGCAAGATGACTCAACAAAGAGAGATACAGATTCCCAGTGCTGCTGACAAGAACACAAGAGGGCACAGAAGAACACACAGTGAATGGACACAGAGAGCAGACAACTGGGGGCAGGGGAAGGGGAGAGAAATAAATAAAAAATAAGTCTTTTAAAAAAACAAAAACAGGGAAACGGACTTTGGCCCAGTGGTTAGGGCATCCGTCTACCACATGGGAGGCCCGCGGTTCAAGCCCCGGGCCTCCTTGACCCGTGTGGAGCTGGCCCATGCGCACTGCTGATGCGCGCAAGGAGTGCCCTGCCACACAGGGGTGTCCCCCGCGTAAGGGAGCCCCACGCGCAAGGAGTGCGCCCCGGAAGGAGAGCTGCCCAGCGCGAAAGAAAGTGCAGCCTGCCGAGGAATGGAGCCGCCCACACTTCCCGTGCCGCTGACGACAACAGAAGCGGACAAAGAAACAAGACGCAGCAAAAAGACACAGAAAACAGACCACCGGGGGAGGGGAGGGGAATTAAATAAATAAAAATAAATCTTTAAAAATAAAAATAAAAAACAAAAACAAAAACAACAAAAGGCCACTCCTCCATTTTGTAAAACCAGCTGCTTTTAGCTGATGGGATCTATGATAAGAACAATGAATCCCTTGGGCATATTACTTCACTGCTATTGCTGTAAAATAAATTTCTGTCAGAGTAAAATTGTAAGGAATAATGTGCAGGTGAGTAAGACATGCGGTAGGACCATGGATAGTGATGCTGGAAACATGGTAGGCAGGAAAGGCAAATCCATATAGAGGATCAGTGTTCCAATGGGAACAAATTGTTGCCCTCTCCATAATGGAGGAAGTCCAGTGCAATCAACAAACCACTGGAGGTTAGCTGCTCCCTTCTTGGTGCTCTATGGGGGCTCAGCATTGATCTCTATGATTAGCAGGTTGGCCCTGAGCAGTAATGATGGCCAGATCAGCCTTGTCAAGATCCTCATGGTAGAAGCCATGCCTAACCTCCATCCCTACCACCACAGGCACTTTATACACAAGCACACCAGGAAATTGAGGAGAGATGCTTATGGAAATTTACACAATGATTCACCTTGTCCACCTGGTAATTGAGAGCCTCTTCTGCCATGGGTTCTCTTTGTTGAGCATGCATGTAGGACATCAGTTTCTCATGCTCTGTGCCATTCTAAGAGATTCATCCATATATCATCTTGCCCAGAATCCCTTGTCTCTAATTCTCTGATCTTGTTCTTACCATGTCTCTGATCATCTGGCCAAACCATTAACCATTGCCTATGCACCTCTAACCCTTTCTTCTTCCAGTTAAGTTAGACAACCAAATGTCCTCCCAGAAATTCTACCCACTAGGAAAAATTTTTCCCCATTGTCTTTCAGGGCCACCCATAGGTAGGACTATAGTGCAATAGCAGTCTACTTCCTGCAGAATTATATATAGACAAGGCTTGGAATTTTTTCTTCTTCAATCTGCTGATCATAGGAACATGTAATGAGGTCAGAGGTGTGGGTTACAAAAAAGGGCAAAAAGCAGGAATAGGTGCATTTCAAATCTGAGCTACTTGCTCATGCATCTTACCTGTGCCTTTAAGACCTGCTTGAACCTGGTCTTATATTAGCACTTTTATCTCCAACTAAAGTGATACTTTGCTTGTGTAAATGCATGACTGTTGGATGACATCCAGGTCATAATGGAAGTTCAGGTCATGTGGTCATTTGTTGTCCTATGATCAGGTGTTTAGTCTCTATTCAGATCCAGTAGCAATCCAGGAGCCTTTTCTCAAGAGAAGATTAACTATTTGCCTAGTAGAGTATGGCTTTTCTCCAAACACTAGGAACCTGAGCTGTAATTCTCCCATATGGGTCTGCCCCAAGCATCTCCATCTGCTGCAGACACAGTGATGATCGTTGAATGTGCTAGATCATAAGGCCTGACTATTACAGCTGCACAGCAGCCTGAACTAACTGGAAAGCATTCTCTTTCATTGGTGCCACTCAGATATAATAGTTTTACCTACCCTGGTAAATGGATAGAGCAGCACACTAAATATGATAGCAGAGGGGATTATATAATTTATTTTCCAACCCAGGTACTTTTGAGAGAAAAGGGTGGGTATTAAAATTACATTAAGACAACAGGCATAATAGGGACTGCTTTCAGGCCAATGAGACACAGAATTGCTCTAGGTCTATATTGCCTCTAAACACAAGCCCATAGAACATTTTGTCTTTTGCTTAGTGCTAGGGAGCGCAAACTATTGTGTTATATACAGGATTTGGTTATAGTATGCCTTTTCTCTCCATAGTTCAAGAGTTTCGCCTGCAGGAAGGTAAATGGAGCCTTACTGTGGGAAGGCAAAGGGGATAACGTAGTGACATCCATGACTGAGTGAAGATGACAATGAAGTCTTGAAGACCTGCATGGAGATGGAGGACAAATAACCTTAGGACTGCTTGTGTGAACTAAATCATAATTTTTACTGCATGATATGTAACCCTACATCATGCTTACTATTGAAGTTTCTCGTTGACTGGCAAGAAGGTCCTGCTTGTCTTTCACCCACCTTGTCTACCTCGCAGAGTTTTTTCTTACACTGAGGGTAAGTGATTCTGTAATCCTTAGAAAGATATGATTATAGCCAATGAATATAAATATACATATATACAATTGTGTAAATTTGTATATCCATGGAAGGAGAAAGGATTATGAGGGAAATCAGCGAGACCCAATAACTTTTGACCTCCAGGAAGATGGGGGATTAGAGAGGTGGAGGGATCACTTCTCTCCCAGAAAAAAATAGCTAGAGGACAGGTGGAGACTGGAGAATTGCTGTGGGGCTCAGGACACCAGAGGAGGGCAAAACACCACCCAGAAGGGAAAGGAATGAAGGAAAGGAGTCTCTGCTGGCTGAAAAATTCTGTACATAGAGCAGCAAAAGCAGCAGTGAGCACCCATTCACCCAACTATGGAGCAACTAGCCATCTGTGCACTACAGTGGCTGCTGACTAAGGGGTTGCAGGAGTCTTCTTCCTTAAGAGAGGCAGAGGTAGGGACACAGCCTAAGCAAATTCAGATTTTGGCCAGGGAACTTGGTCTGCTGCATTGAAAGGGTCACACACTTCCAGGCTGGGTGGGGTCTTGACCTAGTTTGCAATGAGAGCCTCCATTGAGCTAAAGATAATTTGCCTTTCAAACACCCTTCCTACTGCCTCCAGCTGATTGCGAGGAGAGAGAGGGAGTGAGGGTGTGCCTGGCCAAGGGTGAAGAAAGGCTTCTGAGAAATTTTGTTTGTGGGGCTTGGCCAGCCCTGAGGACATTTTCTGTACTGCCAACCCACCTGAGGAGTTACTTTGAATGCATTCCCCTCTAGCACCTGGGGTCTGAGCTGAGGGGTCTGTCAAAGATTGCCATCTGCTAGCCAGAGCAGAAAAGTTCACAAAAAAGGGAAAATAATAATACATAGATAAAAGAGGCAATCAGGACCTTGGAAACTGGCCTGTACCCCATTCCTGGGTCCTTGGCCCTGGTTTGAGCAGTTGAACAGGAGCAATCCTAACTATTCAGAACAAGTCAAAGAACAGTGGTAGCACACATCTACTTAACAGTAAATCCCTAGGCAAGAGAGAAAATCAGAGTAAACTCAGCTTCAGAATTAGATGCCTAGACATTAGCCAAAAAAATTACATGCCATACAAAGGAAAAGGAAGATATGACTCAGGCAAAGGAACAAATCAAAGCTCCAGATGAGATACAGGACTTGAGACTAATCAGTGAGGTTCATACAAATCCCCTAAATCAAATCATGGAGTTGAAGGATAATATGGCTAAAGAAATAAAAGGCAGTAAGAAGATACTGAGTGAGCACAAAGAAAAATTTGAAATCTTGGATAGAAAAATAACAGAGAATATGGGAATGAAGAGCAAAATAAGTGAGATTAAAAATACAATAGAGTTACACCAACAGCAGATTTGAAATCATGGAAAAAAGAATCAGCAATGTAGAGGAAAGAACAACTGAAATTGAAAAGAGAGAAGAACGAGAAAAAAGAATGGAGAAAATTGAGCAGGGGCTCAGGAAGTTGAATGATAATAAGAAGCACACCAATATATGTGTTATGGGAGTTCCAGAAGGAGACAAGAAGGAAAAAGAGACAGAAAGCGTACTTGAAGAAATAATGGCTGAAAATTTCCCAACTCTCATGAAAGACATGACTATATATGTCCAGGAAGTACAGCATACTCCTTTTAGAATAAACCCAAGTAGACTTACCCCAAGACACATAATATGCAGGGTGCCAAATGCCAAAACTAAAGAGAAAATTCTGAAAGCAGCAAGGAAAAAGTGAAACATCACTCTCAAGGGATGTCCAATAAAACTTAGTGCAGGCAGCGGACTTGGCCCAGTGGTTAGGGCGTCCGTCTACCACATAGGAGGTCTGCGGTTCAAACCTCGGGCTTCCTTGACCAGTGTGCAGCTGGCCCATGAGCAGTGCTGATGCACGCAAGGAGTGCCATGCCACGCAGGGGTGTCCCCCACATAGGGGAGCCCCACGCGCAAGGAGTGCGCCCCATAAGGAGAGCCGTCCAGTGCCAAAGAAAGTGCAGCCTACCCAGGAATGGTGCTGCACACACGGAGAGCTGACACAAGATGACGCAACAAAAAGAAACACAGATTCCCATACTGCTGACAACAACAGAAGCAGACAAAGAAGATGATGCAGCAAATAGACACAGAGAACAGACAACCAGGGTGGGGGGGAAGGGGAGAGAAATAAATAAATAAATAAATAAATAAATAAATCTTTAAAAAAAAAAGTGCAGATTTCACTTCAGAAACCATGGAGGCAAGAAGGCAGTGGTATGATATAATTAAGGTACTGAAAGAGGAAAACTGACAACCATGAATTCTTTATCTGGCAAAACTGTCCTTCAAATATGATGATGAGCTTAAAATATTGACAGATAAACAAAAACTGAGAGAGTTTATAAACAAGAATCCAGCTCTGTAGGACACCCTGAAGGGAGTTCTGCAGTCAGAAAAGAAATGAGAAGAGAGGCTTGGAGGAGGGTGTAGAAGTGAAGACTATCAGAAAGGGTAACCGAAAAGGTAAAAAGATGGACAAAAATAAGATATGACATATGAAAGCGAAAGGATAAAATGATTGAAGAAAGTAATGCCTTTACAGTAATAACATTGAATGTTAATGGATTAAACTCCCTAAGCAAAAGACATAGGACAACAGAATGGCTAAGAAAACATGAGCCATCCCTTATGCTATCTGTAGGAGACTCACCTTAGACTCAAGGATGCAAATAGACTGAAAGTGAAAGTTTAGAAAAAGATATTTCACAGAAATAGTAACCAAAAGAAAGTAGGTGTAGCTATACAGGTGTCAGACAAAACAGGCTTTAAATGCAAAAAAAAAAAAAAAAAGTGATAAGATATGCAGAAGGCCATTACATATTAATAAAAGGGACAATCCACCAAGAAGGAGTACAGTCATAAGTATCTATGCACCAAACCAGGGTGCCCCAAAATACATGAGCCAAATTTTGGCAAAACTGAAAGGAGAAATAGATGTCTCTACAATAGTAGTTGGAGGCATCAACATTCCACTCACATCATTATATAGAACAACTAGATAGAATATCAACAAAGAAAAAGAAACTTGCACAATATGATAAATGAGCTGGACCTGACAGACATGTACAGAACATTGAACCCCCAAACAGCAGGTTATACATTCTTCTCAAGAGCTCCTGGATCTTTCTCCAGGATAGATCACATTAGGCCATGACACAGTTCTCAATAAATTTAAGAAGACTGAAATTATACAAACACCTTCTCTGATCATACTCTTAAACAACACACTCTTAAACAATCAGTGGGTCAAAGGAAAAATTACAAGAAAAATTAGTAGATATCATGAGATGAATGAAAATGAGAACACAACTTATCAAAACTTATGGGATACAGCAAAGGCAGTACTAAGGGGGTATTTTATAGCTCTAAATGCCTATATTAAAAAAAAAGAGCTAAAATCAGAGATCTAATTGAACAAATGGAAAAACTAGAAAAATAACAGCAAACCAATCCCAAAGCAGGTAGACAGAAATAACAAAGATTAGAGCAGAAAAAAATGAAAGTAAAAGCAACAACAACAACAAAAAAATAGAGAAAATCAATAAAACCAAACTGGTTCTTTGAGAAAATCAATAAAATCAACAAACCCTTAGCAAGACTAATAAAGAAAAAAAGAGAGGCAGTGCAAATAAATAAAATCAGGAATAAAAGGGGGAAAATTACAACTGACCCCACAGAAACATAAAAGGATCATAAGAGGATATTATGAGAAACTGGATGCCAACAAATTAGACAACCTAGATGAAATGGACAAATTCCTAGAAATGCGCAAACAACCTACATTGACTCTATAAGAAATACAGGAAAGTAACAAACCAATCACAAACAAGGAGATTAAATCAGTCATCAAAAATCTTCCAACAAAGAAAAGTCCAGGACCATATGGCTTCACAGGTGAAATTTACCAAACATTTTGAGAATTAATACCAATCCTGTTTAAACTCTTCAAAAAAATTAAAAAGGAGGCAAAAATACCCAATGCATTTTATGGAGCCAGCATCACTCTAACACCAAAACCAGATAAAGATACTACAAGAAAAGAAAATTACAGACCAATCTCTGTGAACATAGATGCAAAAATTCTCAACAAAATACTTACAAATCGAATCCAACAGCATGTAGAAACAATTATATATCATGATCAAGTGGGTGTTATCCCTGGTATGCAAGGATGGCTCAACATAAGAAAATCAATTAACATAATACAACACATTAACAAATCGAAGGGAATTAAAAATACACGATCATATCAATTGATGTAAAAAAAGGCTTTTGACAAAATCAGCATCCTTTCTTGGTAAAAGCACTTCAAAAGATTAAGTACAGAAGGAAAGTTCCTCAACATAATAAAGAGCATATATGAAAATCCCACAGCCAACATTGTACTCAATGGGTAGATGTTGAATGCTTTCCTCTAAGATAAGGAAAAAAGACAAGGATACCCACTGTCACCACTATTGTTCAACATTGTGCTAGAAGTTCTAGCTAGACCAAGTAGGCAAGCAAAATAATTAAAGACATCCAAACTGAAAAAGAGGAAGTAAAACTTATACTATTCACAGATGGCATGATCCTATATTTAGAAAATCCCCAAATGTCTACAACAAAGCTATTAGAGTTAATGAGTTCAGCAAAATGGCATGATACAAGACCAACACTCAAGAATCAATAGCAAGAACAGACAACTGGGGCGGGGGGAGGGGGGAGAGGAGGGGAGAGAAATAAATAAAATAAATCTTCAAAAAAAAAAAAAAGAATCAATATCAGGGAAGTGGATTTAGCCCAACAAATAGGGCGTCTGCCTACCACATGGAAGGTCCAAGGTTCAAACCAAGGGCCTCCTTGACCTGTGTGGAGCTGGCCCATGCGCAGTGCTGATGCACGCAAGAAGTGCCCTGCTACGCAGGGGTGTCCCCCACGTAGGAAAGCCCCACGTGCAAGGAGTGCACCCCATTAATGCAAGCCACTCAGCACGAAAAAAGTGCAGCCTGCCCAGGAATGGCGCCGCACACACAGAGAGATGATGCAGCAAGATAACACATCAAAATGAGACACAGATTCTGGGTGCTGCTGACAAGAATACAAGCAGACACAGAAGAACACACAGAAAATGGACACAGAGAGCAGATAACTGGGGGTGGGGGGAGGAAGGGGAGAGAAATAAAGAAAAAATAAATCTTAAAAAAAATTTATTAAAAAAAGAGAATCAATAGCATTTCTATACACTAGTAATGGGAAAACTAAGGAGGAAATCAAGAAAAAAATTTCCATTTACAGTAGCAACAAAAATACTCAAATACCTAGGAATTAATTTAACTAGGAATGTAAAGGATCTGTATTCAGAAAACTACAAAATACTGCTAAAAGAAAGCAAAGAAGACTTAAACAAATGGAACGACATTCCGTGTTCATGGATTGGAAGACTAAATATCACGAAGATGTCAATTCTACACAAATCAATTTATAGATTCAATGCTATACCTATAAAAATTTTGGGAAGCAGATGTAGCTCAAGTAGTTGAGCACCTACTTCCCATGAATGAGGTTCTGGGTTCAATCCTTAGTATTCCCTAAAAAAAAAAATTCCAACAGCCTATTTTACAGAAATAAAAAAGTCAATTACCAAATTTATTTGGAAAGGAAAATGGTCCTGAATAGCCAAAAACACCCTAAAATCAAAGAGCAAAGTCAGAGGACTCACACTTCCTGACCTTGAAATATATTATAAAGATACAGTGGTCAAAACAGCATGGTATTGGCATTAAGATAGACACAGTGATCAGTGGAATAATTGAATTGAGAGTTCAGAAAATAGACCCTCTATGGTCGACTGATTTTTGATAAGCCTACCAAGTCCAATTTTCTGAGACAGAACAGTCTCTTCAATAAATGGTGCTAGGAGAACTGAATGTCCATAACCAAAAGAATGAAAGAGGATCCCTATCTCACTCCCTATAACAAGAATAAACTCAAAATGGATCAAAAATCTAATCATAAAAGCCAGGACTATATAACTCCTAGAAGATAGTGTAAGGCAATATCTACAAGACTTTGTGGTTGGTGGGGTCTCTTAAACCTTACACCCAAAGCACGAAAAACAAAAGAAAAAATAGATAAATGGGACTTCCTCAAAATTAAACACTTCTGCACATCAAAGGACTTTGTGAAGTGGGTAAAAAAGCAGCCTACCCAATGGGAGACAATACTTGGAAATCACATCTGACAAGGTCTAATAGCCATGATCTATAAAGAGATTCTACAACTCAACAATAAGAAGACAAATGACCCAATTAAAAAATGAGAAAAAGATCCAAATAGACATTTTTCTAACGAAGAAATACAAATGGCAAAAAAAAAAAAAAAAAAAAAGTTCAGTGGAATGGGTGTGGGAATGGTAGCCATGGGGGCTGCTGGGTGTGGGGAACGGGAGGAAGAGATGAGATGTGGAGGCGTTTTCGGGACGTGGAGTTGTCCTGGATAGTGCTTCACGGACAATTACGGGACACTGTAGATCCCCCCAGGGCCCACTGGATGGAACGTGAGAGAGTCTGGGCTCTGATGTGGACCATTGACTATGGGGTGCAGTGATGCTCAGAGATGAACTTACCAGGTGCAATGGATGTATCACGATGATGGGAGAGAGTGTTGCTGTGGGGGGAGTGGGGGGCGGGGGCGGTGGGGTTGAATGGGACCTCATATATTTTTTTTAATGTAATTAAAAATAATAATAATAAATAAATATTTTAAAAAAAAAAGTTCAACATCACTGTCTATTAGGGAAATGTAAATCCAAGCTAAAGTGAGATATCATTTCACACCTACTAGAATGGCCACTATTAACAAAACAGAAAACCTTCAAGTTTTGGAGAAGATATGGAGAGACAGGAACACTTATTCACTGTTGGTGGGAATGTAAAATGGTACAGCACTGCAGAAGTCTATTTGGAAGTTCCTAGTTAGATACAGATCTACCATATGACCCTGCAATACCACTACTAGGTATATATCCAGAAGAACTGAGAGCAGTGACACGAACAGACATTTGCACACCAATGTGATATTATTCTCCACTGTCAAAAAACGGAAACAACCCAAGTGTCCATCAACTGACAAATGGATAAACGAACTCTGGCATATACACACAATGGGATATTATTCAGCTGTAAGAAGAAATGAAGTCGTAAAACATATGACAACATGGATGAACCTGGAGGACATTATGTTGAGTGAAGCAAGCCAGTCTCCAAGGACAAATATTGTATGATTATGCTATTATGAACTAAATACAATGAGCAAACTCATGGAGTTAATAGCTAGTATAGTATATAAGTCACCAGAGAAAAGGATGTGGACAGAAAATGGAAAGCTGAGGTTTAATTTGTACAGAATTGCTTGTTTTAAAAAGTTCTTTGTAAATGTTTGGAAATGAATAGAAATGGTGAAAGCACATAATAGGATTTGGAATTAGTAGTGCTAAATTATGAGTATGATAGTGGTTTGTTTTTTGTTGTTTTTTTTTTAAGACTTATTTTTTTTTATTTATTTCCCGTCCCCCCACCCCCACCCCGTTGTCTGCTCTGTGTCCATTCACTCTGTGTTCTTCTGTGTCCGCTTGTATTCTTGTCAGCAGCACCCGTAATCTATGTCTCTTTTTGTTGCATCATCTTGCTGCATCAGCTCTCCGTATGTGTTGCACTACTCCTGGGCAGGCTGGACTTTCTTCCACACTGGGCGGGTCTCCTTACGGGGTGCACTCCTTGCACATGGGGCTCCCCTATGTGGGGTACACCCCTGCATGACAAGGCACTCCTTGCACACATCAGCACTGCGCATGAGCCAACTCACCACACAGGTCAGGAGGTCCTGGGTTTGAACCGTGGACCTCCCATGTGGTAGGTGGATGCTCTACCCGTTGAGCCAAGTCCATTTCCCTATTTTTTAATGTTTTTTTTCCTTTTTTTTTTGGAGTGATGAAAATGCCATATTGATTGACGAGATAAATTTAACCCAGTGATTATACCAAGTACCATTTATTGTACACTTTAGATAAATTATATGTTTTATGAACAAAAAAAAAAATAATAGGGTGGGTTGGGGGAAAAATACCCCAAATGTTACGATAAGGACCATAGTTAGTAGTAATACTTTGATCATGCTCTTTCATAATTTGTTACAAATGTTTCACAACAATGCAAGGTCTTTGTGGTGGGGTGATGTATGGGAGCGCTGTATAATGTTATGTGTGCTTGTTTTGTAAGTTCACAACTTTTACGATACACTTATTGTTTATGTATGTTCACATATAAATGATATATGTCAATAAATTGTTTTTAAATTTTTAAAAAAGCAAATTTTATATCAGATATTCCAAAACTTTAGAAAGAATGTTATCATTTCCTTTCTTCTCAAATATGTATTTTATCTGGTTTACTGTCACTCCCCCTTTTTCAAAATGTATACTTGAATTGTTTTTCAAACCTATATTTTATTTACCTGCAGTAAAGGTGGTGGGGGGGGGGGCGGGGAATGGGGGAATTTTGTGTTGTACTCATGTGTAAAAGATAACCCGTGAAATAAATTAATTAAGAACTGAGGTAGACTTCTGCTTCTGACCAAAATGGAGTAACAGAGACTAGATTTACCTTCTTATGTGAAATTTTTTCTTAAGACAAAATATGTGAAAGAACAGTTGTTAAGACATTGGACAGCAGATAACAAAGGACAATGGTCCCTGAATGAAAAGAAACAGATGATGTAAGCCCTATGATTGCCCCCAGCTTAATGCATGCAGAAGAGTTCTAGGCTGTGGTGTAGTGGTTCCGCCAAGTTGGTGAGACAGAACTGGTAGTCCAGGGAAGTGCAGGCAGCTAGAGCTCACAGGAACAGAGTACTTAGAGGAGAGAGTTGCACAAAGAACCCCAAAGATCAGCAGAGGCCTCTCCTCAAATATTTAGCTGAGTATTGATTATAAGATGTATGTGAGGAAACTACTTGAGACTATGAAAAGAACTTCATGAAGAGGTTAAATGGAGGAATCCTCTGAGCTCACTCAGGTAAGGAATAGTGCCTGCTTTCAACAGTCACAGTGGAAAACCGAACAATTCACAGGACATCAACAGAATACACAAAATAGACTGCCTCCATGGTAGGGCAAAATTAGCCCTAGACTAAACGGTGTGCTGATCCCACCAACGTTTTAAAGCAAGATCCAAAAGGATAAAATTGTTTCCGAGCAACTTAATGGCATTCCAGAACAAAGTTCAAGAATTATTACAGGAATACCAAAGCATCCAGCACCAACAGGTAAAACTCATAATATCTGGTACCCAATCAAAACTTAGCAGGCATGCAAAGAGGCAGAAAAATACAAGCCACCATGGGGAAAGAAATGAATCAATCAAAGCTGACCCAAAATGACATAGATGGCAGAATTAGTAGATAAGGACAATAAAACAGCGACTATAACTATATTCCATATGTTCAAGAAACTAGGGGAAAGATTGGACATGTTAAGTAGAGATATGAATGATATGAAAAAAGACCCAAATCAGACTGAGAAGAAAACTGAAATGTCTGAGATGAAAAGTACATTGCATGGGATTGATAATAGATTAGACATCACAAAAGAAAGATTAGTAACTTTAAGAAACGGCAATAGAAATTATTCAAAATGAAACGCATAGAGAAAAAATGCCTGGATAAAAATGAGAAGCACGTCAGTGAGCTGTAGAATGAATTCAAGTGCCTGAATATGCATGTAACTGGAATCTCTGAAGATGGGGAGGAGTGAGCAGAGAAAATTATTTGAAGAAATAATGGCTAAAATTTTTTGAAATATAATGAAAACTATGAACACATAGATGCAAGAAACTCAACAAACTCCACACATAAGAAACATGAAGAAAATTATACCAATTCACGTCAAAATCGAATTGCTCTAACCCAGTGATGAAGAGGCAATGTTAAAAGCAGTCAGAAAGATGGCAGAGTAGGGAGCTCCAGGACTCAGTCCTTCCATGACAACAACTGTCAAACAGGCAGAATTCGCTGATACAACTAAACTCCAGAGGCCAGAAAAGTGGGAGGAAGAGACTGATAAAGTACAGTAAAAAGAACAGAAATTACTCTTTCCATGCAGTGTCCATCCCCCAACTCTCATGGTAGGCCACCATAGACTCCAGACCCTGGCTAGCTGCTGGTGACAGAAAGGGACATAAAAATTCACCTCCCCAGTAACAGGGGTGGGCACAGCAATCACTGATCATGACTTTTTAAAAAAAGATTTATTTTATTTATTTCCTCCCTACCCCTCATTGTTTGCATTTGCTGTGACTGTTTGTTGTGTGCTGGTCTTCTTTTTTTTAGGAGGTTCTATTCATGGTGCCTCCCATGTGGAGGGAGGCCCCTAATCACTTGAGCCATCTCCGTTCCCTGCTTTGTTGTGTCTCTCATTATGATAATTTTTCCTCCACATGGCTCTTATTGCATCAACTTGTGTCAGCTTACTATGCCAGCCCATTGTGTTAACTCACTGTCTTGCTTGTCTTCTTTAGGAGGCAATGGGAACCAAGCCCAGACCTCACATGTGGCAGGCAGGAGCTCAATTACTTGAGCCACATCCACTTCCCTGATCATGTCTTTTGGTTAGTGAATTCAGATCGCTGGGGGCCCACCTCTGAGGGTAGCAATTGTTTCAACCTACTAGGGACTGGGGTGAGGGCAGTGTAGCAGTTAGATATGGTTATGAATTCTAAAAATAGATATTGGATTATGTTTGTAATCTGGTCTGTACCTGGGCATGACTGAGTTATGATTGGGGCTTTGATTGGGCCACATCATTAGGGCATTGAGTCCCCACCCCTTGGTGAGTGGGGACTCACAGATAAAAGGCATGGCAAAGGGCAGAGTTGAGGGTTTTTGATAGTGGAGTTTTGATGTTGGAGTTTGATGCTGAAGCCTTAAGCCAGGAAGTAAGCACACAGAGGAAAGTAAAGCAAGCCCCAGGAAGGGAGGAACCCAGGTAGCCTGAACCCTCACAGAGTCATCTTGCTCCAACACTTGAAAATAGATTTTGGCATGGGAAGTACTTATGCTTCATGGCCTGGCATCTGTAAGCTCAAATAAATACCCATTATAAAACCAACCAATATCTTGTATTTTGCATCAGCACCCCTTTGGCTGACTAATACAGGTGGTGAAGACTTAAAGATGCTGTGCTTCTTCAGGGCTGTTGTAGACTATTAGCTGAAGGGCAATATTTGCTGGGCAGCCCAGGAAAGCTCACTACTGGGGAGCTGTCAGAGAAATTCTTGGCATTCTTCCTGATCCCATCCCTAGGGCACTTTGGAGCCAATATGTGCTCCCTACATGGGTCCCTGGTCCTGTTTTGGCTGGGAAAGACTGATTTGGGAAATTTCTTTCCATTGTGCTCTCCTCCAAGAATTTGCCTTCCAGGCAAAAGTAGTTTGAAACAACAAAAGGAATGTAAAAAACTATAGAGGTGGACAGTTTGGGACAAAGTCCTGCCAGCTTCAAACAGTAGAAGGTCTCTCTTCTGGAAAACATAGGGGACAACCAAACTCCTGAAAATAGGGAACTCCAAAACAACTAACAAGCAAAAGCCCAGGACAAGAATGAGACCCAAAAAGTCAGGGAAAACACTGCAAAATGTGTTTGCCTTGGGCAAACATTCCTGATAGGAGAGTTGAAGTTCAAGAAACCTCTGCTTTATTACCAACTGGTTACAAAACCAAAAAGCAGACATCACATGGAATAAATCCCAAAGTTACTATTTTAAAATATTAAAATGTACAGTGTGCAACAAGAGTACAAGAGAAATAAAGAAACAGGAAATGATGGTCCAGTCAATGGAATAGGATAAAAATCCAGAAAATATCAATGAAGAAGATAAGCATGTGGACGTACCAAATAAAGCCTTTAAAAAATTATCTAAAAAATGCTCAAGGAGCTGAAAGAAAATACAGAGAAAAAGCTAAAGGATATAAAGAAAACAATGAATGATCAATATGAGAGTCTTAGTAAAGAGAGAGAAATTTTAAATAGGAATGAAACACAACTACTGGAGTTGAAGACCACAATAACTGAAATGAAAAATGCCCAGGAGGGTTTCAAGAGCAGATTGGAGCTGGCAGAAGAAAGAATCAGTGAACTCAAAGACAAAACACTCAAAATGAGTGAGGATAAGGAGCAGAAAGGAAAAGAAACATTAAAACCAAAAATAGCCTAAAGTACCTCTGAGACACCATCAAGTACATCAATATATGCAGAAGGAAAGAAAGAAGTAAACTGGCAGAAGGAATATTCAAAGATATAGTGACAAAGAACTTTCCCAAATTAGCAGAAGACATGAATATGCACATCCAAAAAACCAGAGAACACCAAACAGATAAACATAAGGAAAAATACACCCCATGATACTGATGACACTATCAAATGCAAAGTACAAGGAGAGTGTTCTGAAAGTTGCAAGAGAAAAGCAATGTGTTATGTACAAGAGAGTCCAATTAGATCGAGTGTCAATTTTTCATCAGAAACCATGGAAGCAAGAAGGCAGTAGGTTGAAATACTTAAAATTCTGAAAGAAAACAAGTGCCAACCAAAATTGTGATATCCAGGGAGATTTTCTTTCAAAAATGAGAGAAAGTTTAATACATTCTCAGATAAACAAATGTGAGGGAGTTCATCACCACTACACCTTCCCTATAAGCAATGCTAAAAGGAGTTCTTCAGACTGAGAGGAAAGGACACTAGACAGTGGTTCAAAATGTCATAAAGAAATAAAGAACTGCAGTAAAGGTAACCATTTGGGTAATTACAAATGCCGGTATTAATGTAGTGTATTGTTTGGTATCCAACTCCACTTCTTACTTCCTACAGGTGATAAAATGCAAATGCATAAAATTAGTGATAATCCATGTTTTTGGTCATACAATGTACAAAGATATATTTGGTAACAATACAAAAAAAATGAGGGGGGTACAGAGAGGAATAGGTAAAGTATATGTGCACATTATTGAAGTTATGTTAGTATCAAATAAAATATAATTATTATATATTTAGGATGTTAAAGTCTAACCCCCATGGTAACCACAAGGAAAAGAGATGAAAAATATATCCAGATGGAAATGAGAAGGCATTCAATATAGTACAACACAAAAAAAAATAAAAAAAAATAATAAAAGCAGTCATTAACAGAAATGAGAAGAAAAAAGTTTTGACTTACAAAGATTAAGTATCAAAATGGCAAAACAAAGTCCTATATCATCAGTAGTGACTTTAATTGTAAATGGATTAAACTCTCCAGTTAAAAGGCAGAAATTGGCAGAATGGATTAAAAAGTATAACAAACCAAATGCTGTCTGCAAGAGACTCACCTTAAAATTCAAGATAAAAGTAGGTTGAGAATGAAAGGAGGGAAAATATATATATACCACGCAAGTAGTAAGCAAACGAGTGCTGGGGTGTCTATAGTAATATTGGATAATTTTTAGAAACACACAAAGTACCTATGTTGACTCAAGAAGAAATAGAATATCTCAACAAAACAATTACTAGTAAAGAGATTGTATCAGTAGTTAAAAACCTCCCAACAAAGAAAACACCAGGACCAGACGGCTTCACAGGGAAATTCTACCAAACATAACAAGTAGACTTAACTCCAATTCTGCTCAAACTCTTCCCAAAAATTGAAGAGAAAGAAACACCCTCTAGTTCATTCTACAAGGCCAAATAAAGATACCACAAGAAAAGAAAAGAACATACTAATATCGCTTATGAATATAGATGCAAAAATTCCTCAAAAAAATATTAGCTCACCAAATTCAACAGCATTTTAAAAGAATTACATACCATGATCAAGTGGGATTTATCCCTGGTATGCAAGGTTGGCTCAACATAAGGAATTTAATTAATATACTACATTAACAGAATGAAGGGGGGAAAAAAACCACATGACCATTTCACTTGATGCAGAGAAGTCATTTGACAAAATCCAGGACCCCTCATGATAAAAAAAACATTTAGGAAAAGCACACAGCTAACATCCTTTTTTAATGATGAAAGACTGAAAGCTTTCCCTCTAAGATCAGGAACTAAACAAGGATGTCCATTGTCACCATTGTTATTCAACATTGTAGTGGAAGTTCTTGCCAGAGCAATTAGGAAGAAAAAGAAATAAAAGTTAACAAAGCTGGAAAGTAAGAATTAAACTCTCCCTATTTGCAGAAGATATGATCCTTTATAGAGAAAATTCTGAAAATTCTACACCAAAGCTCTTAGAGCTAATAAATGAATTCAGCAAAGTGACAGGGTACAAGACCAACATTCAAAAATCAGTAGCATTTTCATACACAAGCAATTAACAATTGGAACAAGAAATCAAGAAAAAATTCCATTTACAATAGCAACTAAAAGAATCAATTATCTAGGAATATCTCTAACCAAGGACATAAAGGACTTAGACACAAAAAACAGTAAAACATTGCTAAAAGAAATTAAAGAAGACCTAAATAAATGGAAGGACATTCATGTTCATGGATTGAAAGACTAAACATTGTTAAGATGTCATTCATACCAGAAGCAATTTATAGATTCAATGTAATCCTAGACAAAATTCCAACAGCCTTCTTGGCAGAAATTGAAAAGCCAATCGTCAAATTTATATAGGATAGCTAAAGCCATCTTGAAAAGAATGAAGTTGGAAGACTCAAACTGCTCAATCTTAAAACTTATTACAAAGCCACAGTAATGAAAATAGCATTGTTATGACACAAAGACAGGCATATAGACCAATGGAATCTAACTGAGTGTTCAGAAATAAATCTTTATATTTGTAGCCAACTGGTTTTTGACAAGGTGGCAGAGACCACTCAATTGGGAAAGAATAATCTCTTCAACAAGTGGTGCTGGGAAAACTGGATTTTCATTTGCAAAAAAAAAAAAAGGAGGAGGAGAAGATCCCCTATCTAACACCATATACAAAAGTCAACTCAAAATGGATCAAAGACCTAAATTAAGAGCTAGAATATCAAACTCCTAGAAGGAAACAGGGAAGCATCTTCGGGACCTTGTGTTAGGCAATGGTTGTTAGACTTTACACCCAAAGCACAAACAACAAAAGAAAAAATAGATAAATGGGACCTCATCCAAATTAAAAACCTTTGCACCTCAAAGGAATTTATCATGAAAGTAAAATGACAAACTACACAATGGTAGAAAATATTTGGAAACCACATATCCAATAAAGGTTTAATATCCAGTATATATAAAGAAATCCTTTAACTCAACAACAGAAAGACAAACAACCCAATTAAAAAATGGACAAAAGACTTGAAAAGACATCTTTCCAAAGAAGATATACAAATGGCCAGAAAGCACGTGAAAAAATGCTCAACAATATTAGCCATCAGGTAAATGCAAATCAAAACCCCAATAAGATACCATTTCACACCAATTAGAATAGCTGCTATTTAAAAAATGGAAAATGGCAAGTGTTGGAGATGATGTAGAAATAGAACACTCATTCATTGCTGGTGGCAATGTAAAATTGTACTGCCTCTGTGGAAGGCAGTTTGACAGTTCCTTAGAAAGCTAAGTATAGAGCTATCATATGAACCACCAATCCCATTACTAGGTGTCTACCCAAAAGAATTGAAAGCAAGGGCTCAAACAGATATTTGCATACCATTGTAGCATTATTCACAACAGCAGGATTATTCACAATTGCCAAAA
The DNA here is from genome assembly GCF_030445035.2 of Dasypus novemcinctus. Lineage (NCBI taxonomy): Eukaryota > Metazoa > Chordata > Mammalia > Cingulata > Dasypodidae > Dasypus > Dasypus novemcinctus. The sequence goes on along the minus strand of NC_080687.1, from coordinate 11,365,386 downwards.
GATGGAAGTAACCCAAGTGTCCATCAACCAATAAATGGATAAATAAAATGTAGTATTTGCATATAACGGAATTTTATTCAACCTAAAAAGGAATGAAATCCTGATACATGCAACAACATGGATGAAATTTAATGACATCATGTTGAATGAAATAAGCCAGACACAAAAGGACAAATATTGTATGATCTTAACTGATTTGAAACAATTAGAATAAGCAAACCCATAGTGTCAGAATCTAGAATATCAGTTACCAGGTTATGGGGTAGTGATAAAGAATAGGAAGTTAAGGCTCAAAATATACAGAGTTCCTATTTGGAATGATGGAAATGTTTAGGTAATGGATGGTGGTGATGGTATCACAACACTGTGAATGCAATTAATAGCACTGAAATAAATATCTGAATATGATTAAAAGGGGAAATGTTAGTGTAGCAGTTTGATATGGTTCATTAATTCCAAAAATAGGTATTGGATTATGTTTGTAAATTGGTTTGTACCTGGGCATGATTAAATTATAATTAAGGCTTTGATTAGGCCACATCAGTAGGGTGTTGAGTCCCCATCCCTTGGTGGGTGGGGGCTCATAGATAAAAGACATGGCAAAGGACAGAGTTAGTGTTTTTTGATGCTGGAATCTTGAGCTGGAATCCTGGAAAGTAGGCAACAGAGGAGCTTGGTTGTGAGGAAAGCAAGCCCCAGGTAAAGAGGAACCCTGAGCCTGAAGAGAAGCAAGCCCCAAGAAGAGAAAAAACCAAGAAGACTTAACCCTGGCAGATGTCAGCAGCCATTTTGCTCAAACACGTGGCAAAAGGCTTCGGTGAGAGAAGTAACTTACTCTTTATGGCCTGGTACCTGCGAGCTTCTACCCCAAATAAATTACCCTTTATAAAAACCAGCCAATTTCTGGTATTTTGTATCAGCCCTCCTTTGGCTGACTAATACAGTTTAGATTGTATATATGGTAACATAATAAATTTAAAAAAAAATTTTTTTTAATCCATGGAACTATACTACACAAACAGGGAGCCCTATGTTAAACCATGGACTTTAATTAATAGTACAATTATAAAAATGTGCTATTCTCAGTTGTAACCAATAGTCCACACCAATGCAAGTTGTTGGTAGTGGGATGGAGTATGAGAATCCTGTATTTTATGCATGATTTTTCTGTAAACCCACAAATTCTCTAATGAAAAAAACAAAACTAAAACTGTCAAAGAAAAAAGACACTACATTCAGAGAAACAAAGATAAAATTGAGGTAGGTGGATGTGGCTCAACCAGTTGGGTACCCACCTACCACATGGGGGGTCCTGGGCTCAGATCCTAATGCCTCCTAAAAGAAGACAAGCAGAGGCCACCCCCATTGCAATGAGCCAGACTCCGCCCCTGATGCAACTAGCATATGCCACAGGATAGTAGATGCCTCATCCTGTCGGGACCAGATGTGACTCAGGTCATTGGGCACTTACCTCCCATGTGGGAGGTCCCAGGTCCGGTTCCCGGTGCCTCCTGGAGAAGGCAAGCAAACAATGAGCAGAAAGCTGAGAAAACCATCTGGGAGAGGAGGGATACATGAATAAAAATAAACTAAATAAATAAATCTTTAAAAAAATAATTTGAAAGCAGATCTCATCAGAAAAGATGGAAGCCAGAAGACAGTGGAGCAACATCTTTAAAGTACCAACGGGGGCGGGAAGGGGGAGGAGGGGAAATATTGTCTACCTAGAATTCTTTACTCAGTTAAAAAAGGGTATATATATATAGCTTTCAGAAATGAAAATGTCTGGCATTATTTCAAGATAATAAAAAGCCAACAATAAGAAAACAAACAATCCCAAAAAAATGGGCAAGACTAGAGCATTTTATCAAAGTTATTGAGCATGATGAATGGACAGTGAATTTGTTTCCTAGGACAGAATTCTGTAATCATAGGAATAATTCTCAGTCTTTTAGTGGCTCTGTGAACCTGGGCTGGCTCCTTCACAAATCCATTTTTATAGTTGGAGACTTCAGTGCCCCTCTTTCAGTAACTGATAAACCAAGCAGGCAGAAAATCAGTAAGGACATAGTTGATCTGCACACTATCAGTCATCTAATTGACACTTACAGACTCCTCTATCCAACAACAGGAGAAAACACATTCTTCACAATCTTACATGGAATATTCACCAAAACAGACTACATTCTGGGCCACAAAACACACTATAACAAGTATAAAAGATCAAAGGTGTTCTGAGATGCCGCTACATTCCTACTATTAGAATGGCCAAAATAAAAACTACTGCCACCATTGAGTGCTGGTGAGGATGTGAAGCAACTGGAATTTATTGTTATGCATATTACATCTATTAAATTACAAACCCAACAATATATTGTTATAATTGATACTTTATCATCTGTGGTCATTCCAGTACAGCTTTGCTACCACCCACCCACTTTGTGCTGTTTTTGGCAAACATACTACATGATTATTATGTTTCTATATGTTAATGGCCCAACATTACATTATGTACATACTATTTTATATAAGTGGTTTTCAAATCATTTATAAGGGAGCAGATGTGACTCAAACAGTTGAGTGCACACTTCCCACATGGGACGTTCCACATTCAGTTCTTACTGCCTCCTGAAAAAACAAAAACAAACAAAGAAAAACCACCTCAGGAAAGCTGATTGTGACTCAGTGGTTGAGCATCGACTTTCCATATATGAGGTCCTATGTTCAATCCCTGGTCCCCGTACCTAAAAAATTTTTTTAAATCATTTATAAAAGAAAGGAGAAAAATATGCATTTATGGTCTTTTATATAACATAAGTTACATAATTAACTTTACCAGTCTTCTTTGTTCTTTCATGTGGCTTCAGATTACCTTCTTGATTTATCTGCTTTCAGTCTGAAGAACTTCCTTTAGTAATTCTTTTAAGGCAACTGTTCTAGCAACAGAATCTCTCAGCTTTTGTTTATGTAGGAAAGTCTTTATTTAGCCTTCATTTTTAAATATATCTTTGCTGCATATGTGATTCTTGGTTGACAGCTTTTTTCTTTGAGCACTTTGAATATATTATTCCACTGCATTATGGTTGCCATTGTTTCCACTGAGAAGTCAGCTGTTTGGGTTTTTAAAAAATTTATTGAAGTATACCACTCATACATAAACAATAAGAGTATAGTAAAAGTTGTGAACTTACAAAACAAACATGCACAACATCATACAGGGCTCTCATACCTCACCCTACCTTGGACTTTTGTGAAACATTTTAAACTAATGACGTAAGAGCATCCTCAGGATATTACTACTAACCAAAGTATCTTACATTTGGTGTATTTTTACCCCAACCCACACAATTATTATTATATCATTTATACATGAACATACGTAAATAATAAGTGTATAGTAAAAGCTGTGCACTTAGAGCAAACATGCATAACCTCACACAGGGTCCCATACATCAACCCACCACCAATACCTTGCATTGTTGTGAGACATTTGTTACAAATTATGGAAGAATATCATCAAAATCTTACTACTAACTATAGTCCATATCTTACATTTGGTATATTTCCCCCCCAACCCACCCTATTATTATTTTTTAAACATATCTTTATTACAGAAGTTGTGAAATTGCAAAACAATCATGCACATGTGCAGAATTCCCATACAACCCCCCTCCATCAACACATCACACAGTGGTAGAACATTTGTTACAGATTGTGAAATAATATCATCAGACTATTACCATTAACCATGACCCATAGTGTACACTTGGCACACTTTTTCCATACTCCCCCATTATCAACACAGTACATCTTTGACATAAATGCATGAATATTATAGTATTGCTGTTAACCACCATCCATAGGTCACTACAGTTGTATTTTTCCCATGCTACTCCACATTTCCACTACCTTGCAATAGTGACGTACATCTGCTCTAGCTCACGAAGGACACTCTTGCATCTGTACCATCAACCACAAATCACATTCACCTCTGGGTTTACTGTGTTATTCAGTCCCTAGATTATTCTCCTTTGACATTTACATCCCTAACTACCATTTCCAGCCACATTCCCATTTATATACCAACTATTATTCACTATAATGGGTTACGGTCAACTCTATACATTTCCACACGTTTACAGTAAAGTTAATTAAAACTTATACATACATTGAGCATCAGTAGTCCATCTCAGCCCTGCTTATCTCCTTTAAGAATCCACCACCTATCACCAGGTCTTGAAGAGGTTTTCCTACATTTTCTTCTAGAAGCTTTATGTCTCTTGCTTTTATATTTAGGCCTTTGATCCATTTTGAATTAATTTTTGTATAAGGTGTGAGATAGGGGTCCTCTTTCTTTCTTTTGGCTATGGATATGCAGTTCTCTCAGTACCATTTTTTGAATGGACTGTTTTTCCAAAGCTGGGTACTTTTGAAAGGCCTGTCAAAAATCACTTGACCATAGATGTGAGGGTCGGTTTCTGAATCATCAATTCGGTTCCATTGGTCTAAGTGTCTGTCTTTATGCCAGTGCCATGCTGTTTTTACCACTGTTACTAGGTAATATGATTTAAAGTCCAGAAGTGAGAGTCCTCCAACTTCGCTTTCCTTTTTTAAGATTATTTGGCTATTTGGGACCCCTTACTCTTCCAAATAAGTTTGATAATTGTGTTTTCCATTTATTTTTAAATTGCTGGTGGAATTTTTATTGGAATTGCATTGAATCTGTATATCAATTTGGGTAGAATTGACATCTTAATGATATTTAGCTTTCTAATCCATGAGTATGACATGTTCTTCCAATTATTTAGGTCTTCTCTAATTTCTTTTAACAATGCATTGTAGTTTTCTGAATACAAGTGCTTTACATCCTTGGTTACATTTATTCCTAAATATTTGATACTTTTAGTTGCCCTTGTAAATGGAATTTATTTTCCCTGACTTCCTCCTCAGATTGCTCTTTACTAATGTCTTTTTTTTTTTTCTTTTAAGGAGGTATGGGGGGTTGAAACCAGGACCTTTTACATGGAAAGCGGAAGCTCAAACCACTGAGCTATACTCGCTCCCCTCTAGTGTCTTTTAAAGTCTATTTCATCTGATAAAAGTGTAGATACTCTGGCTTTTATTTTATTTTTGGTTACTGCATGCATGGACTATCTTTTTCCAGCCTTTCTCTTTCAATATATTGGTATTCTTGGGACTAAGGTGAGTCTCTTGCAGATAGCATATAGATGGCTCATATTTTCTAATCCACTCTGCCAGTCTGTGTTTTAGATTGAGGAGTTTAATCCATTAACATCCAATATTATTATTGTAAAGGCAGCTCTTATTTTACCCATTTTGACCTTTGGGTTTTATCTGTCATATTTTATTTTCACTACTCTTTTGAGACTTTTATTACTGTTACTGATATAATCTTCATTTTTAGACTCTCTTCCAAACCTCTCTCTCCTGTCTTTTCTTTTCAGACATTAGCACACCCTTTAGTATTTCCTGCAATATTCTTTGTTATAAACTCGCTCAGTTTCTGTTTATCTGTGAATATTCTAAAATCACCCTCATTTTTGAAAGACAATCTTTCTGTATATAAAATTCTTGACTGGAAGTTTTTCTCTTGCAATAGCTTAAATATATCATACCACTGTCTTCTTGCCTCCCTGGTTTCTGGTGAGAAATTGGCACTTAATCTTATTGGGAATCACTTATAGGTTACGCATTGCTTTTCTCCTCTGTTCTCAGAATTCTCTCTTTATCTTTGGCATTTGACATTCTGATCAGTAAGTGTCTCAGAGTTGGTCTATTTGTATTTATTCAGATGGGAGTATGTTGTGCTTCTTGGACATGGATATCTATGTCCTTTAATAAAGTTGGGAAATTTTCTGCCATTATTTCTTCAACTATTCCTTCTGTCCCTTTTCCCTTCTCTTCTCCTTCTGGGACACCCATTATATGTATGTTTGCACACCTCTTGCTACCATTTAGTTTCCTGAGACCTTGATCAATTTTTTCCTTTCTTTTCTTCATCTCTTCTCTTGAATGTTCGCCTTGTCTTCAAGCTCACCAATCCTTTCTTCTGCCTTCTCAAATCTGCTGTTATATGACTCCAGTGTAATTTTAATTTCATTTATTGTGCCTTTCATTCCCTAAAGATCTGCTATTTTTTTATGCATGCTTTCAAATTCTTTGTGCTCACCCAGTGTCTTCTTACTATTCTTAATCTCTTTAGCCATCTCATTGAATTTATTAAGGAGATTTGTTCGAACATCTATGATTAGTTGTCTCAACTCCTTTATGTCATCTGGAGGCTTATCTTGTTCCTTTAACAGGGCCATATCTTCCTGTTTCTTGGTATGGATTGTAATTTCTTGTTGGTGTCTTGACATCTAGCTTACTAGATATATTTATTCTGGGTGCAGTTTCTCTTTTTAGTTTACAGCTTTCTTGTCCTTTCTCCCTTGCTGCTTTTGTTGTAGGAGGCAAGGATGTAGTTGGTGCTATAAGCTGTGGAGGCTTAAGATGTCCATCTTGCCCCAAGGATCAATAAAACTTCTCTCACCATTCTCCTTACGAGTGGGAGGGACAGAACCACAGTCACATATAATAATCCAAGTTGTGCAGGCCAATACTGTCTGTTGTTGCCCAGATAGACTGATCATCTTCATGCCCCTTCTACTTCTGCATGGGGTGGGGATGGAACTGCAGGTATGGGCTGCAATCTATGCCGGGCAGGTCCAAAATGACTACAGTCCCGGTAGACTTCTGACTATTCAGTCTGTGCCAGTTGAATAACCTGCAGTTACCTGGAGAGGCTTGGCAGGTCCCACCATCTTCCTCCGTGTTGGAGGTGGAGCTGAAGCCTAGGCTAGAGCTGCAGTATGATCTGGGTGAAAAGAGGCCAGTCCTTATTGTTACTGTGATTTTTAATGAGTCCCATTTCCCCTTATGCCAGGTTCAGAGTCAAAATGGCAGCTACCAGCCCCTTTCTGACTTGGATAGGTTCAAACTTTAGCTGTTCTTAGGGTTATACTTTAGCCAGCCAAATTTACTAATCAGTAGCTGAAGTCAGTGGCCAACTGTCTCTTCCTCCCCCGTTTTTGAGAAATGGAGCTTCCAACTCCAGCCATAGAATAGCTTCTGAGGTGGCTTATGCCACCAGAGTAAGATGATGACTAGCCTGCATGGCATGGCCTGTATTTTCCTGGAGAGGCTGGCACAGGTCTCCCCAACTTCCTCCGTGGGAACTGGGGCTTAGGTTAGAGCTGCAATCCCATCTGGATGGAAAGAAGCCAGTCCCTACCAGCACTGTGATTTTCAATATGCCCGCTTCCTGTCATGCCAGGGGCAGAGTTAAAATGTGGCTACCAGTCTCTTTCTGACTTGGGCAAGTTCAAATTTTAGCTGTTCTTAGGATTATACTTTAACCCATTGAATTACACTAATCAGTAGGTGCAGTTGGTGCAAAACCATCTTTTCCTCCCCCATTTTTGGTAAGTGGAGCTTCCAATTCCAGCCACAGTAAGCTCCCAAGGCAGTTTGTGCCACTGGTTGAGGATAGGCGCCAGCCTCCGTGGTATGGAGTCCTTATGAATCTCTGCAGATGGGCAGTCTCCTCTTTCCATTCTCTCAATAATGTTTCAGGATGCTCTTCTGGTTTTCTGGAGCCCCCAAACAGGTACTTTAGATAGCTCTGGATGATTATACCTGCCCTGCAGCAGAAGCTGACTCTAGAAACTCCTTACTCAGCCACCACCTTGCTGGTTGTCTCAGCTGTTACTTTTTTTAATTGGGGTTCCCTTGTAAGTGATGATTCTTTTTTCTCTTGTTGCTTTCAAGAGTTTCTCCTTGTCTTTGACTTTTGGCATTTTTATTATGATTTATCTATATGTCTGTGGATCTCCTTTGCATTTATCCTACTTAGAGTTTGCTGAGCTCCTTGGATGTGTAGGTTATGGTTTTTAAATAAGTTTGGACCATTTTCTATCATCATTCCTTTTCTGCTTCTTTCTCCCCTCTCTTTCTGATTACTCTCATTATAAGTTAGTGAACTTAATGGTGTTCCACATATCTATGAGGCCCTATTCATTTTTCTTCATTCTTTTTTTCTCCCTTTTTTCAGCTTGCATAATCTTTATCAATCTATCTTCAAGTTCACTAATTCTTTCTCCTGTCAGCTAAAATCTGTTGCTGAGCCTTTCTAAGGAATTTTTAATTTTAAAAAATATTTATCTATTTATTTATTCATTTATTTATTTTGAGGTACTGGGACTGGGGATTGAATCTGCAACATAGTATGCAGGAAGCCAGCGTTCAACCACTGAGCCACATAGGTTCCCCTGAGTTGGTTTCTTCATTTGTTTGCTTTTTGTTTGTTTTGCTTTTGGGAGACACCAGGGATCAAAACTTGGAACTCCCAAGTGGGAAGCAGGGACCCAACTGCCTGAGACACATCTGCTTCCTGAATTTTTAATTTTTTGTTGCAGGTACTTTTGAACTCTGGAATTTCCATTAAGCTCTTTTTTATAATTTCTCTCTCTTTTTTGACCTTCTATATTTGGTACATTTTGGTCATCAGACCTTCTTTTACTTCTTTAATCATACTTTAATTCTGTAAACATATTTTTAATTGCTATTTTTAAGTATTTTTCTGTTAAATCCGACAACTGCTAAGTGTCACGGGCCATTTGTGTTGCCTATTTTTTCCAGTGTATGGGTCATATTTTTGTATTTCTTTGCATGACTTAGTTTTTTGTTGGAAATTGGACATTTAGACAATATATGGCAGCAACTCCGGTACTGGTTCCTCCCCTCTGGGGCTTATTATTATTTGCTTGTTTATTTTTTAGTGGCTGGCTGTTTATTTTAGTGAAGTCTATTTCTCTGCAACCCCCCTTCCCACCCAGTGCCAAGTCTCTGATGTTGCTCCTCAGGGGGTGCACAACTTTGGGTGTGTCCCCAATCACCCAAATGACAGTGGCATTAATGGAGGTCCCTTTATCTCTTTCCCTAACCACATCCAGCTGTTAAACCCCACACATTTCTAGTTGAATTTTTGTCATTGTTGTTTTCAACAATGTCCTGGGGCAAAAACCACTGTACAAATTAATCAAATCTAACTCCGGCTCCTTTGAAGGAATAATTTCTGAGGTCAGTGGTCAATATTTGTCCTGATCTGGGGAGGATTCCTCTCAGCTTTCTTTCTCTGGGGTTCCTACCTCCAAATTAAGCAGTTTATAGTCTAGGATGAATTTTCATTATATCCATGAATTTCCTCCAATTGTTTTTCACCACAACCTCCATTGTTCTTCAGAGTGCACTTAGGTTTAAACTTGTTGCAAAAATAAAAGCAGTTCTGTGGAAAGTGATTAGGGACTATCTTTTCTATGGCCTGCCTTTCTCCCCAGGCAAAATCTCTGAAATAGGGTTTTGGACCTGGGCGTGGGGACAAAGCAAGCTTCTCTCTGACTGAAGTCCCCACTCTAACAGCTAAGCATTCAGTGGAAGAAAGGGCAGCTGCCTGAGGTCCTGAGAGCTTATGTTGCCGGTCATGGAACCATGCCTCACAAGCCAGGAAAAAGTGATTGAGGCCCCAGTGTTCTCAGCATGCCACATGCACAGTCACGCCTCTATTCAACAGGTGGAGACTGGATGGAAGAACAAAGCCCCCACCTCTCCACTGCATGCACCGTAGATGGGACCTCAGCAACAGGCATCTTGCGAAGGATGGGAGATATTGAAATCTTTCTCCTCCTGGGAAGAAAGCCCTCCATCTGGGAGCTGGGTGGAGAGAGAGCCCTATATTTTTGACTGCCACTGTTTGGAATGGAATTTCCACCTCACAGAGTTGTGGGGTGGAGAGGAAGGGAGGAATCTGGGTTCAAATACCGCAAACGCTGACGTTTTCACTGAACTTTCATAGCTCTCTTGAGTACATGCTTCTTCATTTGCTGTTTGCCCTTGGGACCACTTCCTGAGTCTTAACATGGTTGTTTCTTTATCATTTTCAGCAGTTTCACTGAGGAGCAGGTCAATGGAACTCCTCAGACTGTAATGCCAGAAGTTGGTCCCCTTTGGCAGTTTCTTAAAAAAAATAAACATGCAACTACCATAAAACCTAGTAATTGTACTTAGACAGACAGACAGATAGATAGATAGATAGATAGATAGATAGATAGATAGATAGATAGATAGATAGATAGAGATTCATTTTTAAGAGATTTATTTTTAAGAATTGGCTTACACAACCATGAGGACTGGCAAGTTTGAATTCCATAAGGCAGGCCACCAGCTGGAAAACTTGAAAAAAGTAATTTTTAAATCCGGCACATCCAAACTCTATAGGGCAGTTACAAGCTGGAACTCTGATGAAGATGAAATTGTATTCCCCAGGAGAAGCTGGCTAGCTGAAGAAGAGGTAGAAATTCTTCTTTCTGACTTCTGAAATCCTCAGTTCTTACTTTAAGACTTCCAACTGATTGGATGAGGATATTCCCCACATTGCTTAGGGCAGTCTCCTTTGTTGATTACAGATGTAATCAGCCATAGATGCAATCTATTGACAAATGGTGTCAATCCATCAATGAAATACCCTCATAGTAACAACTAGGCCAGTGCTTTCCTGGCCGAACAAATGGACACCTAGCCTAGCCAAGTTGACACATGAAATTAATCATCACATGTGGTGAATATTTTTGTATTCTTGTATATGTTCTTGAGTTTTGTTTTGGAATGCAGTTAAGTTGTTTGGAAAACAGTTTGATAGTTGTCCTCTTTTTGCTTTTAAGATTTGTTAGGCAGACCTGGAGCTTAGTGCTAATTATTCCCGACTAGTGAGGAAAGAATTTTCTATGTACTCTTGCCAATGCCCCATAAATAATGAGGTTTTCTGGTCCAGTTTGATAGTTGTCCTCTTTTTGCTTTTAAGATTTGTTAGGCAGACCTGGAGCTTAGTGCTAATTATTCCCGACTAGTGAGGAAAGAATTTTCTATGTACTCTTCCCAATGCCCCATAAATAATGAGGTTTTCTGGTCCGGCTATGGGTAAAAGACATTATTCCTGAGTTCTGGGTACTGCTATCTTTAATCTTTTAGGGTGGTTCTTTCACCAACCTCATGTAGTTACCTCACTGTGTGCACCAATCTCAGCTCAATACTTGAGTACTCACTTGATACTTCAGCACTAGCTAAACTCTTGAGGGGGACCCTCTACAGATCTCTAGATCTCCAGTATTCTGTACTGCAAACTTTTTTTTTGTCTAGGCTTTACAAGAGCCTTAGCTTTGTGCCCTCAACTCAGAGTCAGCTGAGTACCATCTGGGGTCCCTCTTTATGCCTCATCCCAAGCCTGGAGACTATCTTGTAGCAATAAGGAGGCCCAAATGTGGGCTCAACTGGTTTGTGTTCTACCTCTCAGGGATGACTGTTTGTAGTTATTGTTGTTGTTGTTGTTGTTGTTTTCTGATATCCAGTTTTGTCAAAATTATTGTTTCATGTATTTCCCTTTTGGTCCAGTTTTTCAGTTGTTTCAGTCAGGAGAATAATTCTGGTTCCTGTTACCCTGTTTTGGCCAGAAATAGAAGTGTGTTGATTTTTAAATGTAAAACCAACCTTGCATTCCTGGGATAAACCTCACTTGGTCATGATATCTTTTCCTTTTTAAATATTGTTGGATTCAATTAGCTAAAATTATATTAAGAATTTTGCCTCTGTGTTTATGAGAGATATTGGTTGTATCAGTCAAGGTTCTCTAGGGAAACAGAATCAACAAGGGATATCTATTGACAGTAAGAGATTTATCAGAGTATTTTGTGCAGCTGTGGAAGTCCAGGTTCCACAAGCAGGCTGCAACCAGGAGCTCTGATGAAAGTCCAGTGAAGATTCTTGACGAATTCTGGGAGATGTTGGTTGTCCAAAGACGAGCTGGGAAAATCTCTCTCAATGCTGGAATCATTTCCCTTTTAAGGGATTCAACTGATTGTGTTAAACATCATTCACTGCCAATGGCAATCTTCCTGATTGATGTAATTATAACCAGCTATCTATGATTTACCACTGCAGTAAAGTCAATAGTGACTAAAGTGCATAAATGCCCTTGTATTACAGTTAGCCCAGTGTTTGCTTGACCAAACAACCGGGTACAATTACCTAGCCAAGTTGACACAATAGCCTAACCATCACATTGGTTTATGGCTTTCTTTTCTTATAATGCATTTTTTTTTACTTTGGTCGGATAAATTGAATAGTGTTCCCTTCTCTTCAATTTTTTTGAAGTGTTTGTGTATAATTTTATTATTTCTTCCTTAACTGTTTAGTTGAATGCGTCAGCTCTCCCTGTATGCAGCACCACTTCTGGGCAGGCTGCACTTTTTTCACGTGGGGTAGCTCTCCTTGTGGGGCGCACTCCTCACGCATGGGGCACCCCTACTCAGGGTTGCCCCTGTGTGGCATGGCACTCCTCCCATGCAGCAGCACTGCACATGGGCCAGCTTACCACATGGGTCAGGAGATCCTGGGGCTCAAACCCTGGACCCTCCATATGGTAGATGGACACTCTATCAGTTAAGCCACATCTGCTTCCCAGTCTGTTAGGTTCTTATTTCATCATTTTGGCAGAGGTGCTCTAGTTCTCTCAGCTTTGGCTTTATATATATATATATATAAATTTACATATGTATTTTATGTACCTGGGCCAGGAATTGAACCTCAGACCTTGTATGGGAAAGCTGGCACTCAACCACTGAGCCACATTGACCCCTCTAAGTTGTTTTTTTCTTCATTTGCTTTGTTTGTTGTTTGTTGTTTTGTTTGTTTGTTTAGAAGGCACTGGGAACTGAACCTGGGAACTCCCATGTGGGAAGCAGATACTCAAACGCTTGAGCAATATCTGCTCCCTGGTTTGATATATTTTGAGACTGTTGTTAGACACATATTAACTCAGAATTGTTATATTTTTCTGATGACTGGACACTTTATCCCTCTTTGGCTTTATTATTGCTTTTTGCCTTAAAATGTACTATCTTAAATAAATATTGTTGTACTTTCTTTTTAAAATATTTGCATGAATATTCTTCCATCTTTTCATTTTAACTTTCTGTATCCTTGTATTTAAAGTGACTTGTAACAGTATTAAATTGTTTTTTTAATTCTAATCTAACAAACTTCAACTTTTCATTAACTCTTTTAATCCATTTATATTTAATGTGATTACAAATTTTGGTTTAAATTTGACATCTTACTATTTATTTCTATAGTTTCTATTTGTTTCTGTTTTATTTTCCACATTTTTCATTTCTTTTAGAATATTTTTATCACTTCATTTCTTCTAGAATATTTTTATCACTTCATTTCTTCTTTATTACCTTGATAGATATATATTCTTTTTTTATTACCAAAGTGGTTTTCTTGGAGATTACAGTATTCATCTTTGACTTTTCAGAATCTGATATAAGTTAGCATTTTATGTCTTCCTAGCAATGCAAGGACCTTATAATATTTAGTTCCATTTACCCTTTCCTGATTTACATGCAATGTGTATTTTAATTTTCTGTGTTTTTAAATCTCAAAAGATATTATTGTTTTCTGCAGTCAGTATTCATTAAACTTACCACTTAAGTTTTATTCTCTTTATTCCTCTTATATACCCAAGCGTTCATCTGGAAAATTTTCCTTCTGTCCCCAAAACCTGTAGTATATCCTCTAATGTGGGTTAGCTGGAAAATAACTTTTTCTTTGTTTAAAATTGTCTGAAATTCATCTTAATTTTTGAGGGACATATTTTCTGGTTATTGAATGCTAGATTGGCATATTTTCCTTTTAACATTTTCAGGATAACAAGAAATTATCTTCTCCTTTTCTTTTTTTTTCTACTGAAAACTCAGCTGACAGTCTCATTGCTCCTTTGAAAATATACTTCTCTCTCTACCCCACCCCCCAGCTGCTTATAAGATTTTCCCTTTTGCTTTTTATTTTTAGCAATTTTAGCATGATGAACCTAGATCTGTTTTCTCTGAATTCATTCACCTTGGGATTTATACTACTACTTAATTTCGGACTTGAAGTCTTCATTAACTTTAGAAATTTCTCAGTAGTTAATTCTTAAAATATTGCTTCTGCACAATTCTTTCCTTATTCTCATGTTCTATAACTCCAAATACACAAGTTTTAGACCTTTTCACTGTCATTTCTGTCTCTTAATTCCTCTATGTGTTTTCTTTCTTTTTGTCCTTCCATGACTGATTCTGGATATTTTCTTCTGACCTGTCTTCTAGTTCATTAATTTTCTTTTTAAGCTGTTAATATCCTGTTAATCATTTAATTGTATTTTCATGTTAAAATTTCTGTTTTTAGTAGTTTCCAGATATCTGATGAAATTCTTGTTTTTTCTTTTATTTCCTTGAATATATAAGCATAGTTATATAAAAACCTATTTTTTGTATCTCCATTATCCACCTCCCTTGTGGAGTCTATTTGTATTATCTGTTGTAGACTTAGAACATTATCTTGTCTCATCTTTTGCCTTATTATTATTAAATGAATGTTGAACATTTTACGTGAAAGATTTTAGAGATAATTTGGAACCTGCGATGATGTTCTATCCCTCCAGAGAGAAGTTACATTTGCTTCTAGAAGGCGGCAAGAGGCACTATCAATCCCAAATGATCTTAATAATATGAAATGTTGAGATGCCGTGAAACTGAGCTTCAGTTCTTGTGAGGACTGTTCAACCTTTCTTAGAGACTTGTGGATCCCAACTCAAAGACAAGGCCTTTACTTTGGCCCCTTTTTTGTCCTCTAGCCCTACACACCTGCCAGACTCAGCTTAGTTTCTCCACTCAGCCTTTCACCTGCTGCTTCACGATTGGAGAGATGCTCCTAGGAGAAAAGAAGCTAAATTGACCTGTCTTGTGTTTCCTTCTACTCCCAGACTTTAGCCCCATAACCGTTCACTGCCTTGTTAACATGCTGTTGTCCGCAAGCAAATGCTTTTAATATTTTGTCTAGCTTTTCTAGTCATTCTAAATGGGAGGTTTGTTCAAATTGCTAGTCTGCTATTGCTGAAAGCAGAACTCTCTTACTGTTCTTGAAATAAGCTGTTTTCTGCTTCAGGATCTTTGCACGGGCTTCATCACCTCTTCCTCAATTCTTCTTGTTGCTGTGTCCTCCTTCTTCTTCAGGTCTGGGTTTATATGTCACCATGTCAGAGTCCTCCCTAATCCTCCTTCTAAAGTGAGATTCCTCCTATTAATCACAATACCCTGTTTCCTTCGCGGCACTTATCACAGTCTTTAAGTATTTTGTTTATGGCATTGCTTTACTTATTTTTAGTCTGTGTCCCTATTAGGACTTAAGCTCAGTAGGGTAGGCACTTTGTTTCTTTGGTTATCCACCATATCCCCAGTACCTGGTATAACGCCTGGCCATAATGAAACTTCATTACTTAAAAAAAAAATTAGGGTAAAGTTTTAAAGACAATTCATTCTCAATTATGGAAACTGAAAATTAAGCAAAATATGAATAGGTTTTTTAAAATTACCCATTACCCCACTATTCAAAGGTCAATGTATTTTTGTCAAGATATTCTTCTTCTTCTTTCTATGCTCTTATATTTGTTTCCATTGGGTGCTATAACAAATTAGCACAGCTTTAGTTGCTTAAAATGATATTTATTCTCTTATGCTTCTAGAGGTTGTAAGTCTGAAATCAGCTCCACTAGTCTAAAGTCCAAGCATTGGTGAGCTAATTTCATCAGGAGGCTCTAAGGGGAAAATCCATTTCCCTGCCTTCTTCTAGTAGCCACCTGTATACTTTGCTGTGGCTCCCTCCTCCTTCTTCAAAAAACATAACTCCAGTCACTGCTTTCATCATCCTATCACCTTCTTTTTTCTGTGCTCAGCTCTCCCTCTGCCTCCCTCTTATAAGGATGCTTGTGGATTACATTTACAGCTGTCCTGAATAAGCCTGGATAGTCTTCCCCATTTCAAGATTCTTGACTTTATCACATCTACAAAATCCCTCTTGCCATGGAGGTTGCATTCACAGGTTCCAGGGACTAGGACCTGGTTATCTTTGGGGACAATTATTCAGCCTGCCACAACTCTTTTAAGTAGCCGCAATCACATTCTAGGCAGAGCTGTGTATCCTGCAAAATTTTCACTCACCATAGTTTACTCATGATGACTTGTCCAGTACGAATGGGCTCCAGAGTGATAGAAAAGGCTTATTCTCTTTTTTAAAAAATGCATCTCCAATGTTAAATAATGGTGGGATCTTGTAAACATCAAAATCCCTGAAAGGAAGCCATGTGTGCAAGTTGAACCTAATTTTTGAGCAGGAGGAAGGGAGAGAGAGAAACAGATGAATTTGAGGAGATAAGTTCAGAAGTGACTACAACAAAAGGCAAAAAAAGTAAACAGTAGGAAAGAGGTTTTCCAAGCAGAGGAGGGAGGCACAATGGTCAGTTGGAGAAACAAAAAAGTTTTGTAAAAGAAGCCTAGAAACACAAACGTAAACATAAATGTTGATGATTGAAGCATGATTGATAATTGACCAGGCATCCTTCCAGAATGAGAAGCACCTAAAACTTGTTGCCGGTCCTGATAATGTTATCACAAGAAGAATTTCAAGGTGATTTTCTCAGCCAAAGCAACCCTGCACTGCTTCCTGACACCCTAAAACAGATGCAACGTCAGGAACTTCTTAGAGAAAAAGGAAAAGAAAGTTAGTAATTAAATAAGGGAATTGGCAAGTGTGGAGGGAAACGGAAGGGGAGTTTTTTTGTGCTGGGTCAATTTAGCTAAGCCGGAACTATGCTTCCCAGAACTCCTGCTGTGTATGATTCCAGGTGGGGCTTGGCCATGCAAAAACTTGTGGGTGACTTGAACGGCAAAAGTGAAGCAGCAACATCCAGGCTCTGAAGATGGGTGCAGTGTGGCAGGTACGGCTGCAGCTCGCTCCTCGCACCTCAGAGCTGATCTGCTGGCCTGCCTCATCCACCTGGGGCTGCAGCCACACCTGTGCACCTCCAGTTGCACCACACCTGCTTCGGCTCTTCCAAACAGGCCCCACTCACAGAGGAGAGCGCCAGCTTCTTCT
This sequence comes from Dasypus novemcinctus, assembly GCF_030445035.2. NCBI lineage: Eukaryota > Metazoa > Chordata > Mammalia > Cingulata > Dasypodidae > Dasypus > Dasypus novemcinctus. The sequence goes on along the minus strand of NC_080687.1, from coordinate 11,348,301 downwards.
GTAGGCCTTCCACACTGTATTAGTCAGCCAAATAAAAATCCAAGAGACTGCCTACTTTGAAAATATTTGCAAAGCTATCAGAAAATAAATGGGTCTTTGTTATTGCTGGGATAAGAGGAAAGCTTGGGATGCACATGAAAGCTATTTAGTCTCTTCTCCAAACAAGTAACTCTAAAGACCTCAAAGTGTAAAATCCAATATATATCTCTCAGTCAACGTATATACTGGATTTTTTAAAAAATGTGTAAAAAATCTAGACTTTTAAGGAAATAAGTCAGCCCACAAAAGTATGACATTGGTTTGATCTCAAAATATTTTTATTTAGCTTAATTCTTTTTGTCCCTTCTTTAGAAAACAACTCGAGAAATCCCTTTTGACGAGGGATAGTATTACAGTTTATAACTCCAACATCAGGGCAAGGATTTTTTCCCCTCTTTTGTAAAATCAATCTGGGTTATTTACAATGAACTTAAAAACCATGAACTTTAATGAAAAAGCTTGACAAGTTTGATGTATGATAGACTAAAGTTTCAAAAAAAAAGATTTTTTTTTTCTTTTTGGCCATGGAATAAAAACATGGCTCTAGCCACTCAGAGAAGCTTCTGGGGGAGCAGAGTAACAGAGTAGCTCGGTGAAGATAAAATTTCTACAGAAAACTAGTCAACAAAGGAGATGTAAATGTTTTTCCCTCAATAGAATAATGTAGCAGGAGGGGGTTGCTTTTTCCCTAACAAACAGAATCAAATTTTTGTGTTTGACTAACAAAAAACGTTAGTTACCAATTACATTATGTATTTTATTTATTCTATTAGGAGAGCTCCTAATAAATATTTCTCAGGAGCACCACAAAATAGCTAAGGTGCGAGACATCCTTGCAGAGGGCTCTGGATTCTGGCATTGGTAGAGTAAAAGCTTACCGGACGCTTTCCATACACTGCTTGCAAGCCTTCCACTGCATGTGCATCCAAGCCCCTTGTTTTGTTAATGCCTTCACACTAGTTGTAAGTAGTTTCTCAAACATAATCTTCAGGCGGGTGTTTACTTTTTCCACTGACTGTTGATTTAGAAGGAGCTCCTTTTCCAAAGAAATCCATCCACTCTTCCTGTGTCTCAAGGCAAGAGAGAATAATTGTGTCATGGCACCCAGCCCGTGTGTTTACAGCTTTGAAATGATAGCAAAATTACTTTTCTCCATTCATTTATTTTCCTCTTAAATCCTGTTTTACAGTAATCATTCAAATGACTGCTCTACATGGTCAGCTAAATAATGCCTTTAGGAGGCTGGCTGTTTTAAATAGAGGAGACTAAATAGCCACTTCTCAGTCTAAACCTTTTAAAAGATGTTTGTTTAATGGAAGAGAAATGCCTGGAATATGAATGAAAATGTGTCAAAAGTACAATTGCATTTTTATTAAAACATTCTTATATAAGAAAATGTAGATTTTATTCCTTGATTGTAACTTTCTTCAATATTGTGCTTTCATTGTCTCTTTAACAGGAAATAAAAAGGGAGATTTTAGGAAGGAAAACAGTTTTTAAATTACTCATAAACTCTACCTAATGATTTGCTAATTAGTATTAAATCAATGACTTTGCAATACAAATATCAAAGAAGTTTTTTACTCAGTATTCCAGCACTACACCCTGAGTTCTAATCCTTTGACTCTGATAAGTTTATTCTTTGACTTTGATGAATTCATTCTTCGTCTCAGTTTAATATTTAAACTACAGAAAAAATAAAACTTGATTCACTTTAAATTAGGTTTAACTCTTCCTTCAATTTGGTAGTTACTATTCAATGCCCACTCCTTCTACCCCAAACAATAATTAGGATTTCAAACAAAAATTAGGATACAGAGTAAGAAAATGCTCCTTAGTTGGATCTATAAGGAGATGAGCACAGGGAGGGAGAGCTAACTCTTTTTTTTTTTAGATTAATTTTATTTTTTCTCTCCCCTTCCCCCCATTGTCAGCTTTCTGTGTCCATTTGCAGTGTGTTCTGTGTCCGCTTGCATTCTTGTCATGCAGCACCAGGAAACTGTGTTGCTTTTTTTAATGTTGTTGTTGTTGCGTCATCTTCCTGCATCAGCTCTCCGTGTGCGTGGCGCCACTCCTGGGCAGGCTGCGCTTTTTTCGCATGGGGCAGCTCTCCTTGCAGGGCACACTCCTTGTGCATGGGGCACCCCTGCGCAGGGGACACCCCTGCGTAGCACAGCATCTCCTTGTGCTCAGGCAGCACTGCGCATGGGCCAGCTCATCAAACAGGTTAGGAGGCCCTGGGTATCGAACCCTGGACCTTCCATATGGTAGGCAGACACTCTATCAGTTGAGCCACAACTGCTTCCCAAGAGAGCCAACTCTTAATTGCTGAATTAGTTCACAAGTGCTACTGTGTTCGGGCGCCTGGGAGAGATGGATATATTCAGATATGTTCAGGACAACGGAAAGTAATTCAAGTTTTATCATTTAATTAGGTATTTTTAAGTGTTTTGCATTCTTTGTTACTTCTTTGTATGGAAAATGTTAGAATGTAGAATGAAAAATGGAATCTTAAAACCACCATTCATCAGTAATTGTTTCAGTTAAGAATCATCAGTGGATGCTAAAATTTGTGAGCAAAGAAAAATGAGAAAGCAGATATTTGCATGGTTTCAGAACATCTCCCCACAAGATACTTAATCACAGGTATCTTTGCTCCTTTGTCCAAAGTGCCATTACATATCTGAAACCCTGCTTTTATGTTGTACTTTACAGAATGCAAAGCACTTTCATTTATATCCTCTCATTTAGTCTTCACAACCTCACTGTGGGAACTGTCATCTGTGTTTCACAGATGGGGAAACAAAGTCAGAACGCTTTGCATATAACACCAGTATATGATCTGGCAGTGGCACAGTGCATTGAATTCAAACATAGGGTAACAGATTAAATAGGACAGAACAAAATTATTTTTGTCAAAGACAATTTCATGGACTGAAAATCTGAGTTTCATGGAACAACTAAACAAGAGATTCTCCAATACACAGAGAAGTAAAAAGAAAAGATGCAAACAGGCAGGACAACAGAGACATTTTCAAAGGCAATTTTTCATCACTTTTCCTCCTGCCTCTGTGGTTGCTGTGACATGTAATCCTGATACTGAGTGAGGACCCACACTGCTTATGGTCAACAAAGATTCTCCCGTAAATAAAAAATACCTTACGTAGTTTTTTGTTTTTGTTTTTACTGCACCAATGTCTTCTAGTGGCCATTTTATAGGAAATGAGTGAGCCTTCCAAAGAAAGATTTTGCTATGAAAATTGATGTGCAAAATGCATTGTTGGGTACTAAAAATATGGGATTTGTGTTCATTTTTTTTCATTTTCAAATATCTCCAGATGTTGCTGAGGGATGCAAAACAAAATAGCTGATACTTCTTCAAATAACTTTTAAAATATGTTTAAAGTAAACAAAAAATTTCTAAGATATGTGTACTTTTAAAACATTGATTTTCCTATTAATAACATCTTCATGAGTATGGTACATTTGTTACAATTGATGAATAAATATTGAAGCATTGCTGTTAACAGGGGAAAATGTGAGGGGGAAGGAGGGGTTATGTGGGCATCCCCTATATTTTTATGTGACTTTTCTGTAACCCAAAATTTGAAAATAAAATGAGAAAAATAAGACACTGGAGGACCATAAAGAAGAAATTGTCAATTTAAGTAAAAGACAACAGATCTTATGGTGATGAAAGGCACAATGCAAAAGAATTTTCTATTTTTTAATTTAATTTTAATTTTTTTTTTTGTTTTTGTTTTTGAGGAGGTTTTGGTTTACAGAAAAGTTACAACTCTGGCATAGGAGGATCACTGGTGCAGGGTGTCAGTGATGGGGGATGTATGGGGAAGATGCATCTGGGGAATGCCTCTGTGTAATATGAGTGTGTTCATGTGGTCATGGGGTATTATCTCAGTGGATGAAGACCTACAAAATAACTAACAAAATATAAAATGCCCATGCTGGGAGTCCTGCTCCATTCTCTAATAGAGTGGCAAGAATCTCTAGAGTACATAGGCAGGACCTAGTAAGAGAAGACAAACCAACAGGCCAGGCCCTTGATATTCATGCTTGTATTTATGAACCTTATTTTTGTAAAATTGAAACAGCCTAGTAATATATATTGCAGAAGAGTTACCTCCTGAAAACCTCCTTGTTATTCAAATGTGGCCTCTCTCTAAGCCAAACCTAGCATATCAGGTCACTGCCTTCACACCCCCACCCCGCCCCCACCCCCGGTGTGGGATATGACTCCCAGGCATGGGCCTCCCTGGCACTGCAGGATTATTACCGAGTGCCAACTAGCAATGCATTTGAAAAAAGACCTTAACTAAAAAGGGGAAATAATAAATACAAATTAGTTTTTATGGCTAAGAGATTTCAAAGTGAGTCAGGAGGTCATTCAGTCTCAGGAGGATCTCACAGACTGCCATAGCAAACAGTGCCTCAAGCAGGGCTGCTCCTGAGGGCTCAAGAAACATCTGGACACTAGGTAGGGCAGAGAACCCCAGTAAATTGGCACGCTGTCAGTGGGTCTTACCTTGGAATATGAATCGTATATCCTCAGTGTAACATACTCATTTATAATTTTCCTACACATGGTTATTCTGTCCCTTTTATTTGAAGTTATAATTAGCATTATAACCCATTAAATATATGTCCCAGAGACTTAAATCTTCAGTCTGTTCATATGCTGGTTGAGCCCTCAATCCCAGCAGAATTGTAGCCCATACCTACTCTCCAGTTCATTGGACTTGCCCAGGACAAATAACAAAAGGATGATGCTGGACCATGCCCACCCCAAAATAAAAAAAAAGTAGCTACAACTGCAAGCAGGCAGTTCCATCCATTTGCCACAGGGATTATAAACATCCTCTCAGTCAGAAGCAGAATGTGTATCACCATCTGCAAATGCTTAAGACTGACAAATGAACATACATACAACCATGGACCAAAGTAGACTTATTATTATTCTAGTAATAGAAGAACTTGTAACACTGACAGTGTAAAGACAGTGCTCATCAGAGGTTCTGAGGGGAGGGAGAAGGAAGAATTGGTGTAACATGGGGCTTTGGGGGGACATTGGAATTGTTCTGCATTATATTGCAATGATGGATATGGCCATTATACATTTTGTCAAAACCTATAAAATTGTGTGGTGCAAAGTGTAAACCGTAACGTGAACTATAGACCATGGTTAGTAGCAATGCTTCAATATTTGTTCATCAATTGTAACCAATGTTTCACACTAATGAAAGATGTTGTTAAAGGGGAAAGTGTGAGAGGAGAGGGGGTGGGGTATATATTTTCAATATAACTTTTATGTCATCTAAAACAAAGAAAATTTTATATTAAAATATAAAAAAGCATTTTTTCCTGCAATTTGTGTGTTATATTATGTATTATATCTTATAGAAAACTTTTTAAAATTTCCTGCCCTTTTAGAGTTAAGATATCTAAATTCCAGCAATGCTGTCCAACTGGAACAGGTGGGCCCTAGACATGCCAGGTCAACCATTTTCTCTGTGTATTTTGCAGGGACAGCATGATCAAAGGGAAAGCACCTTTTATGGGTTGATCCATGTCCCCAAAAAAGATGTGTTCGAGTTCCAACCCCTGGTCCTGGGAATGTGACCATATTTATAATAGATGCAGGATCTTTTAAGATGTAATTAGTTAAAACAAAACCAAAGTAGCTTTGGATAGGTCCTAATCTAACATGACTGGTGTCCTTATAAAAAGAGAGAAATGTGGGCACAGTGACCGACAGACAAGAGGGGGAAATGCCATGTGACGACAGAGGCAGAGATTGAAGCTATGCTCTCTGAGGTGGTGTGAAGCTGTTCAAACATGTTCTTAAAGTTAATCCATTGCTATAGGTGTGAATCCATTGTAAATGAGAACTTTTGATGAGGTTACTTTAGTTAACGTTTGTGTGGCCCAGCCTAAACAGGATGGGTCTTCATCCTATTACCAATAAATAAGACGCTTTAAAAGCAGAATAAATCCAGACATGAGAGGAAAAAAGGCACAGAGGAAGCAGCCAGAAGCTGAAATCAATGGAACCCGGAAGAGAAGGGAGTGACAGGAGATGCCGCCATGTGCATTGCCATGTGACAGAGGAACCAAGGATCACCAGCAGTCAGCCCCAGAATGCCTCAGTCTTTGGGAAGAAAGCATCAGTGTGATGACCCTTGATTTGGACATTTTCCTAGCCTCAAACCATGAGCAAGTAAATTCCCATTGTTTAACCCAACCCATTTCATGGTATTTGCTTGGGCAACCAAGGAAACTAAAACACTGTCATAAACCAAGGGTTGCCAGCAGACACCAGAAGTTAGGAAGGGACAAGGAAAGAGTCTCCCCTTCAGGTTTCAGAGGAAGTGTTGCCCTGCTGACACCTTGGTTTTGCACTTCTCACCTCTGGTACTGTGAGGCAACATATTTCTGTTGTTTTAGGCCACCACATTCATGGTAATTTTTTACAGCTGCCCTAGAAAACTAAGAGCATATACTTTGAAGCTAGGCATACCTATATTTGAATCTCTGCTTTAGCACCTCCTGTGAGAACCTGAAAAAATGATCTTAATCTGAAAACTGGTGATAATAATGCTTACTTCTTACAGATATTGCAAGGAATTAAATGAGATCATGCAAATCAAGTATCCAGCATGGAGTCTGATATAATGTACAAACTCAATATTGGTTCCTTCCCTTTTCCTTCTCTTACAATCCATTACTGGGACAATTTACATGTCAAATTAGCATGTGGTAACTTTCCTCTTGGGTGGTAGGTTCATAAGTGAATGATACATTATTAAAAATTGATTAGTTAATTAAAGAAGGCCATGCATGGACCAATAACGAGAGTATCTCTGAACTATGGATTATGATCAGTCCAATTCTGTGTACCTGAGGTCCAATTTAAAAATTGCACATGATAAGTGTAGCACTTTGATATTATTGATGAATTCCAAAAAGAAATATTGTATTATGTTTGTAAACTGGTCTTTTCCTCTGGGTGTTATTAAATTATGATTAGGGCTTTGAATGGGCCATGTCAGTAGGACATTGAGTCCCACAAAGGAGGCAGGGACTCACAGAGAAAATGACATGACAGAAGAGTTAGTTGCAGTTTTTGACCTGGAGCCCAGTAAGTAAACATATAGAGGAGCAGAGCAGCTGAGCCTGGAGGGAATCGAACTCCAGGGAGAGAAACAGAGCTAGTCGCCTGATAGTTACACCCAAACTTGTGGAGAGAGGCAAAGCCTAGAGAGCCTCATAGTCTACAGCTGACCTTGTGGAGAAAAGAGAGGAGCTGAGCCTGGAGAGAAATGAACCCCAGGTAGAGAGGAACCCAAGAAGCCTGAACCCTGGCAGATGTCAGCAGCCATCTTGCTCCAACACAAGGCAATAAACTTTGGTGAGGAAAGTAACTCATGCTTTATGGCCTGGTAACTGTAAGCTTCTGCCCTAAATAAATACCCTTTATAAAAACCAAACAATTTCTGGTATTTGGCTTCAGCATCCCTTTGGCTGACTTATACAATAAGTGTACACTCTGTACTCCTTTGTCCTAAACATTTAACTTTTAAGTTTGAAAAAAAAATGAACTAAAATGATTTTGAGATTCAGCAACATCTGGAATCATGGCTCTAAGGATTTACATGTAAAAAAGCTGACATGGATAAATTGCACATGAAACCTAATAAGAAGTGGATACGTGCATGAATATTCATTAGCCTGGTATGAAAATAGAAGTCCATCTACTTTTGTAATGTCCAACCATTACTTAAGCATAATAATAGGATGTGGGTTATATTCACTCATTCATTCATTTTCTGAACAGATGTTTTTTGAATGCCTAATATGTGCCAAACATGCTCTCAGTGATAGAGAACAGATATTGATTTGGAAGCTCACTGGTAACCTTGACAAGAGTAGTTCCACCAAAGAGGTAAAGATGAAACATGATTGGATCAGTTTAAAATCTGAAGATTTTAAGGAAAACCAAAATATTGGGGGATAGATAGAAGAAGATTGGAGGCAAGTGACTGTTTTGTTTTTTTTAGGTACCAGGGGCTAGGGATTGAACCTGGGACCTTGTATGTGGGAAGCTGGAGCTCAACCACTGAGCCACATGGCTCCTCTGAGTTGTTTTTTTCATTTGTTTTGCTTGTTGTTTGTTTGTTTGTTTAGGAGAAACCAGAAACTGAACCCAGGTACTCCCATGTGGGAAGCAGGTGCTCAACTGCTTGAGCCACGTCTACTCCCCCCTAGTGACTTTTTCTAATACAATAAACTTTAAAGAGGTTTTAGATTACATAAAAGTTACATTGAAAGCAAAGGGGATTCCCATGTACCCCCCGCACAAACACATCTTTCCCTATTAATAACATCTTCTATTGTGTGGTACGTTTGTTACAATTGATGTGTATATACTGAAGCAATGCTATTAACCAAGGTCTATATTTTACATTGTGATTTACACTTAATTCCAATGTCCTAAAAATGCCCTATGTTCCAACTCTTATTCCCTCCCCCTTCCCTCAGAACCCCTGGTAACCACTATCTTTATATCAAAGTTAACATTTTCTTCCATTATTACAGTATTAATAGGTTTACTTTGTCCATAGTTGCATTTCCTCCTTACCTTTGATCATTTCTCACACTTGAGGATTTGGGGATGGTGATGCCTGCTCTGCCTTGGATTGAGATGGGGCTTAGATCTAATGGGGCAGATGGTAGGAACTGTTTTGCTTGCAGTTGTAGATACTTTCTGTTTTAGGGTTGAAGGTTGTCCATCATCACCATTTTGTTAGTTGTCCTGGGTGAGTCCAATGAACTGGAGAGTTGGTATAGGCTGCAACTCTTCTGAGATTCAGGGCTCAACCAGCATATGAACAGACCAAAGATTTAAGTCTCTGGGACATATATTTAATGGGTACAATGCTAATTATGGGCTCAAATAAATGGGTCAGAAGAATCACATGTAGGAAAATGATTAATGAGTCTAACTCTGTTACATTGGGGAAGTAGGTTGTCATATATTTCAAGGTACGAAAGGCCCACCCACAGGGTGCTGACTTCAAGGGATTGTGTGCCTTTTTCACAGTGACCAGATGGCTCTAGAGCACTCAGGAGCATCTCTAGTTGAGCCTTTGTTCACAGTGGCAGTTACTGAAATCTGCCTGAGACATGCATAAGTGTAACCTCTGAGTGACTTCAGACTCATTTTGAAATCTCTTAGCAATAAAAAATTCTTTAGTTGTTGATATTTCCCCCTTGTTGGTCAAGGTCTTTTTCCAAATGCATTGCTCATTGGTGCTTGGTATTAATTCCTCAGTGCCAGGGAGGGATCATCCCCAGGAGTCATGTCCCACACCAGAGGGTAGGTATCTGCTTAGTTTGGCTTAAAGAGAGGCCACATTTGAGTAACAAGGAGGTTTTCAGGAGGTAACTCTTTTTTTTTTTAAAGATTTATTTTTTATTTATTTCTCTCCCATTTCCTGCCCCCCCCCCAATTTGTCTGCTTTCTGTGTCCATTCACTGTGTATTCTTCTGTGTCCGATTACATTCTTGTCAGCAGCACTGGGAATCTGTGTTTCTTTTTCTTGTGTCATCTTGCTGCGTCTGCTCTCCATGTGTGTGGTGCCACTGGAGGCTGCACTTTTTTCGCCCTGGCCGGCTCTCTTATGTGGTGCACTCCTTGCGTGGGGCTCCCCTACATGAGGGACACCTCTGCGTGGCACAGCACTCCTTGTGCACATCAGCACCATGCTTGGGCCAGCTCATCACACAGGTCAGGAGGCCCTGGATTTGAACCCTGGACCTCCCATGTGGTAGGTGGACACTCTATCCATTGAGCCAAATCCGCTTCCCCAGGAGATAACTCTAATGCAATATATATTACTAAACTAAGTTTCAATTTTGTAAGAAGAAGGTTTACAAGTACAAGCATTAATATCAAGAGCCTAGAGTATTGGTCTGTCCTCTTTTGCTATGTACTGCCTATGTATTTGAGAGATTCTTTTTTTAAGGTGGGAGATATTACAGTTATTTGTAAATTAAAGAGAATTGCCCAGCAGAGAAAGAGAAATTGATGATGTGGAAGAGAAAGGGGGAGGTTTCTGGAGACAAGTCCTTAAGAAGGTGAGAGGGATGGAATTCTGGTACAAGTGGATGACTTAGCTTTAGGAATAGAGAAAAGAAAAGGCAGTGTAGGCACAGGTAGAGATATGCTGAAAGACTGGTTATGGTAAGAAGAGGTATTTTTTCATCTGCTTCTATTTTTCATTGAAATAATGAAACAGGGCCTGGGCCAATATCCAAGTTGGCAAGCATAGAAGACTGACGATCAGAGGTAAAGAAGAGGTCCTGTGAAGTAACCATCTTGGAGAAAAGAAATTCTAATTTGATAAAGACCTGGGATAAGATGGCTAGTTACTGCTCTTTGCCGAGGTGTGTTGGTGCCAGTCCATTGGGAGGTAAAGACAGAACCAGGGCACTCATCTCTGGCTCACTCTCCCAGAGGATACCCTACAGGCAGAAGCAGTTTGCAGAGAACTAAATCAGTGTAGGAAACAATTAAATCAAAGTGACTGTGGCAAAGGATTACCTACTTTAAAATACACAATAGAGCACCTGAGAGGGGATGAAGTCAGTTTCATAGAGAGGAGAGGGAGTTTTTGAATTCCTATATATAAGGGAATTCCTAAGGCCTGGAGTGAAAGCCCAGGACAAAATGCAGACTCAGAAAAGATGGAAAAGACTTTGTATTTTTGCCTTGGACTGATCTTCTTGATTAGAGGGCTAAACTCTGAATCCACTTTTCAAAGACTGTGAAAATGTTCTTTGCCTTGGTTTGTTTTTTGTTATTCCTGACAATCAAGGAAATCTGTCATATCACTAAAAGAACACAAACTTAAGGAACAAATAGCTCAGGACCTAAATCTCAGATTTAACACACTGAAATACTAAATGTACAGCATCAGACAAAAAATTACAACACAAACAAAGAAGCAGGAAATGATGGTCCATCCAAAGTAACAAGATAAAAATTTAGAAAATACCAACAAAGATGAGACTTTGGACATACCAGACAAAGACTTTTTTAAAAATCTTTAATATGCTCAAAGAGACAAAGGAAAACATAGAGACCAAGGTAAAGGATATCAGGAAAACAAAGAATGAACAATATGAGAATCTCAATAAAGAGATAGAAATTTAATAATGAAAGCAAGGAAATATTGGAGTTGAGGACCACAATAACTGAAATAAAAAATTCCCTAGAGGGTTAACAGCAGATTGAAACTGGCAGAAGAAAGAACCAGTGAATTGAAGAGAAGACAATAATTGAAATGATTCATACTGAGGAGCAGAAATTTAAACAGAATGGAAAAAAAGAAAAGAAAAAGTGAACAGAGCCTGCCTGAGACTTACGGGTTAAATATACCAATATATGCATTAAAGGAGTCCCAGAAAGAGAAGAAAGAGAGAAAGGGGCAGAAGAAGATAATGACAGAAGACTTCCCAAACTTAATGCAAGAAATGAATATTCAAGAAGCTCAATGCATTCAAAACAGGAAAATATCAAAGAGAATCACCCCCCAGACACAGGTCAAACTGTCAAATGCCAAGGACAGGACACTTCTGAAAGCTGCAAGAAAAAAGAAACATGTTATGTACAAGGGAGTCTCAATAAGATTAAGTACTTATTTCTCACGAGAAACTATGGAGACAAGAAGGCAATGAGATGAAATGGTGAAAGGAAACAACTGCCAGTCAAGAACATTATATCCAACAAAACTGTTTTTGAAAAATAAGGGAGAGGGAAGCGGACTTGGCCCAGTGGTTAAGGCATCCGTCTACCACATGGGAGGTCCATGGTTCAAACCTCAGGCCTCCTTGACCTGTGTGGAGCTGGCCCACATGCAGTGCTGATGCGCACAAGGAGTGCCCTGCCACGCAGGGGTGTCCCCCGTTTAGGGGAGCCCCATGCGCGAAGAGTGTGCCCCGTAAGGAGAGCCGCCCAGCGCGAAAGAAAGTTCAGCCTGCCCAAGAATGGTGCTGCACACACGGAGAGCTGACACAGCAAGATGACGCAACAAAAAGAAATACAGATTCCCATGTCACTGACAACAACAGAAGCGGACAAAGAAAAACACGCAGCAAATGGACACAGAGAACAGACAGCTGGGGTGGGGGGGAGGGGAGAGAAATAAATGAATAAATAAATCTTTAAAAAAAAATGAGGGAGAAATTAAGACATTCCCAGATAAGTGTAAGCTGAGTGAGTTCATTACCACTAGACCTAAATGCTAAAGAAAGTTCTTTAGACTGAAAATAAAGGACACTAGACAGTGGATCAAAGTGTCATAAAGAAATAAAGACCTCTGGTAAAGGTAACCATATGGATAATTATAAATGTAAGCATGATTGTATTGTAATTTTTGGCATATAACTCCACTTTTTACTTCTTACAGGTTCTAAGCTGCAAATGCACAAAAAGGAATGGCAAGACTATGGTTTTGGAATACAATGTGAAAACATGTAATTTGTAACAAGTACAACAAAAACATCGGGGGGGGGGCCACAGGGAAATATTTATGTATGTTATAGAGTTTAAACTGACATAAGGGAAACGGACTTTGGCCCAGTGGTTAGGGCGTCCGTCTACCACATGGGAGGTCCGCGGTTCAAGCCCCGGGCCTCCTTGACCCGTGTGCAGCTGGCCCATGCGCAGTGCTGATGCGCGCAAGGAGTGCTGTGCTACACAGGGGTGTCCCCCGCGTAGGGGAGCCCCATGCGCAAGGAGTGCACCCATAAGGAGAGCCGCCCAGCGCGAAGGAGGGAGCAGCCTGCCGAGGAATGGCGCCGCCCACACTTCCCGTGCTGCTGACGACAACAGAAGCGGACAAAGAAACAAGACGCAGCAAAAAGACACAGAAAACAGACAACCGGGGGAGGGGAGGGGAATTAAATAAATAAAAATAAATCTTTAAAAAATAAAAATAAAAAAATAAACTGACATAAAAACAAACATGATTGTTATAGATTTAGGACGGTAAATTTAAATCCCATGGTAAACTAAAGAAAATATCTGAAAGATATATACAGAAGGAAATAAGTGACTTAAAATTGTACACTGCAGAAAATCAAATAAGATAAAATTAGGCAGTATCGAAGAACTGAGGGACAAAAAAAGGTATAAGACTTACAAAGACCAAATAGCTAAATGGCAGAAGAAAGTCCTGCATTATCAGTAGTTACTTTAAATATAAATGGGTTAAACTCTCCAGTCAAAAAGCAGAGATTGGTAGAATGGATTAAAAAAAGCATAATGCAAATATATGCTTTTTTTAAGAGTCTCATCTTAAATTCAAAGACATGAGGAGGCTGAAAGTGAAAGGATAGAAAAAATATTCTATTAAAATAGTAACCAAAAGAGAGTTGGGATAGCTATACTAATATCAGGTAAAATAGACTTTAAGTTAAAGGCTGCTACAAGGGACAGTAAGGGCACGATATATTGATAAAGGGGTCAATTCTATAAGACAACATAACAAATATAAATATATATGCACCTAATGGCAGCGTCCCAAAATATCTGAAGCAAATATTGACAGTTTTAAAGAGAGAAATGGCCAGTTCTGTATAAATAGTATGAGACATCAACATACCACTTTAATAGTGGATAGAACAATCAATAAAAAAATATAAGACAGGAATGCTACTATGAACCAACTAAACCTAATAGACATATATAGAGCAGTTCACCCAACAGCTGCAGAATATACTTTCTTCTCTAGAGCAAATGGGTCATTCTCCAAAATAGACAATATTTTAGGTCACAAAACAAACCTCAGTAAATTTAGAAGTACTGAAATCATACAATGTATTCCTTTTGACCACAAAAGAATGAAGTTGGAAATCAATAACAGAAAGAAAAATGGAAAATTCACAAACATGTTGAAATCAAAGAACGAATGGATCAAAGAAAAAAACCATAGGGGAAATTAGAGATTATCTTGAGGTGCATGAAAATGAAAACACAACATACCAAAACCTATGGGAGGCAGCAAAGACAGCTGAGAAGGATATTCATAGCTTTGAATACCTACATTAAGAAAGAAGAAAGATCTCAAATTAGAGATGTAACCTTACAACTAGAGTAAATAGGAAAAGAAGAGCCAACTAAACCTGAACTGAGCAGAAGAAGGAAATAAGAGATTAATAAGATAAATGAAAATAGAGAATAAAAAACCTTAATAGAATCAAAGAAACTAAAAATTGGTTCTTTGTAAAGATCAATAAAATTGACAAATCTTTAGCTATACTGACAAAGAAGAGAGGATACAAAACACTAAAATCAGGAATGAAAGAGGGGGCATTACTCCTGACTCCACGGAATATAAGAGGATACAATGAAAAATTGTTCACCAACAATTAGATAACCTACATGAAATGGACAAATTCCTAGAAACACACAAACTGCCTACATTGACTCAAGAAGAAATAGAAGATCTTGACAGACCAGTAACAAGTAAAGAGTTTGAATCATTAATTATATTTATTTAGGGATACTTGTTCATTGTTGGTCTGAATGTCAAATGGTACAGAAACTGTGGAAAATAGTTTGGTAAAAGTCAAGTATAGAATTACCATTTGACCTGGAAATTCCACTTCTAGTTATATACCCAAAAGAATTGAAAGCAAGAACTTGAACAGATATTTGCATGCTAATGTCCGTAGTGGTATTTTCACAATTGCCAAAATATGGAAGCAACCAAAATGCCCATCTACAGATGAATAGATACACAAAATGTTGCGTATACATACAGCAGGATGTTCTTCAGCTGTACAAAGGAAATTAAGTCCAGCCACATGCAACAACATGGATGAGCCCTGAAGACTCCATGTTGAGTGGAATGAGCCAGACACAAAAGGACAACTATTGTATAGTCTCACTCATATGAAATAATTAGAATATGCAAAACATAGAGTCAGAAACTAGGATACAAGTTCCCATGGGCCGGAGTAGGGGTAGTGAATGGGGTGTTGATGCTTAATTGGTACTGAGTCACTGTTTGGGTTGATGGAAAAGTTTTGATAATGGATGACTGTGATGGTAGCACAACATTGTGAATGTAACTAACACCACTGGATTGTGTATTTGAATGTGGTTAAACAGGAAAATTTTATTTTGTATAAGTGTTACTAAAATAAAATTTTTTTTAAAGCATAGGACTTTACAACACAGTGAACCTTAATGTGTAAACTATGGGTTATAGTTAATAGTATAATTATAATAAAATTGTTTCAACAATTGTAACAACGGTACCACAGTAATGTAACATGTTAATTATAATAAGGAAAAGTATATGTGCAAGAGAAGGTATATGGGAAATATGTACTTTCTATATGATTTTTCTGTACATCCATTAACTTCTCTAATAAAAAAATTAAGGGAGTCCTCCTGAGTGTTGTATATTTTCTTTTTGTCACACTCAGCTTCCCAGGTGCCAGTCCAGAGAAGGCAGGAAGCTGAAATAACCAGGGCTTGGCTTTTGGTGCAGGAGATTACAACAAAGGGGCAACAAAGTTAAGGGTCTTTACTGTAGACTAATCTGGAGGAGGACATGCAAGGAGTTGACAGAGAAGAAGTATTAAGGTCAATAAACTGAGTCCCTGCTGGTGTCAAAAACGCTGGAGTGGGGAGGAGTGCTGGCTAGAACGGCCTGGTGGAAGGGCGGTGGTGAGCACGTAGGAAGCTTGAAAGAGGGATATAGCAGGTGGTGCACTTCTTAGTAAGGACGAGGAAGGATCATGGGAAGTGACGACTTCGGGGAACTGAGAGGTCAAAGTGTAGGATGGATCATATATTCAATGTTGACATTACTCAGAAGGATGCAGGAGTACTTATGGAGAAAGGGGAAATCATGGGGCAATTGGCAGGTGACTATTGGGGTGGCTGATGATAAAGGCTGCTGGTATGCATGTCAACGGACCAGAGGGACTGGAAGGAAGATGGTGGAGAGGGTCTGGCAGGAGCAGTGGGATTCTGTGAAAGATGTAAAGTGGGAGAAAGGTAGTTTCTATTCACGAGAAATGCAGGGAAAGCCATGCTCTTAGGAGAAAGCCAGGTTCAGTTTAAGCAAGGTGATTGAATAGGTTATGAAATCAATTCAGTGGGACATGAGCAAGCTTTAAAATAAATGGACAGAGGGAAACGGATGTGGCTCAACCAATTGGGCTCCCATCTACCATATAGGAGGTCCAGGGTTCGATGCCCCAGGCCTCCTGGTGAGGGCAAGCTGGCCCACGCAGCAAGCTGGCCCATGCAGAGTGCCAGCCCACATGGGAATGATGCCCTGCTCAGAAGAGCCGCCCTGCGTGGGAATGCCGCCCAGCGTGGGAAAGCCGCCCCACGCGGGAGTGCCGGCTGATGCAGAGAGCTGGCACAGCAAGATGATGCAATAAGAGACACAGAGGAGAGAAAACAAGAAGATATAGCAGAATAGGAGTTGAAGTGGCACAAGAGAGTAATCACCTCTCTTCCACTCAAGAAGGTCCCAGGATCAGTTCCCAGAGCTGCCTAATGAGAATACAAGCAGACACAGAAGAACACACAGTGAATGGACACAGAGAGCAGACAATGAGGGCATGAAGGGGATGGGGGGATGGGGGGAAATAAATAAATAAAATCTTTTAAAAAAATAAAATGGACAGAAAATACACTTATGTAGTAGAATAGAAAATATGAGTATACCTGATAAACTTTAGATAGACATGTTTTGTGGAATTTTTTTTTTTGTTCAATTTGTGTGTGTATGTATGTGTGTATTGGGTCTTGAGGTGGCAATAAAACTCTAGGGATAAAAGTTACTATGGGGATAAATGACCTATGGCTTAGAAATAAGAAGGGAAGTAAGGCATGATGGCATTAAGGCCATGGGTCTCTTAGGAGAAAGTGAGTCCTTCAGCTCCAGGTTCTGCTGGCCTGGAGAGGGACTGTCTGTCCTTGGGCCCAAGTTCATGTGGCCATCTTGGCACCTGGCTGCATAGCACAGGAACGTGGAGTGATAAGAAATCCCCCTGACACTGGCTCTCGGTGCAGGGGAAGGGTGCCTCTTTTGCAGCTCAAGGGGCTGTATGGTTGGGAACACAAGGTACCCCCATGTCCTGGAGGTTGTATATTTAAGTCACATGGGGCTGGTGTAGGTTTGCTCAGTCCAGGAACACCTCACAGAAAGAAGATGATTTCCAGAACTGAAAGTGAGAGGCCTAGGCAATACAGGATCCTCAAGAAATGCTTGACTCAATTTCCCTGTGGTTAAGTAAGGACATGCATATATATCCAGTAATAGCAGCAGTGTAGCTGCACTAATTCCCAAGCTACCCATTTTTCCAGAGTAGTAAAAGCAAAGTTGGGTTTATGCTGATTTTGCGTTAACAGGTCGGGGTTGTTAGCTCTGCGAGTCAGAATTCACTGGAACGGAATCACTTCCCTCCAATACAAGATTTCCAAGTGGCACGACTCTGTGGCTTGGCTCGCTTGGGGGCCGTGGTCACCAAGAAGACAACTCAGGACTTAGAGGTGATTCAATAATGAAGTGTAAAGAAAGAGAGGAGCACCTGGTGTGCGAAGGGCAGAGCACTGTGGAATTTCCTTGGTTCTTTCAAGGAACGATTATCGCCCCATCTGTTTTAGCTTCCTAGGCTGCTGAAGCAAATCACAGGAAGTGGGTCGGGTTAAACTATGGGAATTTATTCACTCAGTTTTGAGGCCAGGAAATGTCTACATCAAGACGATGCTTTCTCCCCAAAGACTGGTGTTCTGGGACTGGCCGCCAGTGGCCCTTGGTGCCTCTGTCACAGGGCCAGGCATTTGGGGATATCTCCTGGGCTCTCCCTTCTCTTCCAGGCTCCATATCAGCTTCTGGCTGCTTCCTCTTGTGGCCTTCTCTCTCTCTCTCTGAAATTCATTCTCTTATAAAGGACTCCAGGTGTAGAATTAAGACCCATCCTGATTAAGGAGGGCTACACCTTAACTGAAAGTAGCCTCGTCAAAAGGTCTTACTTACAGTGGGGTCACACTCACAGGAATGGATGAGATTTAAGAACATGTTTTTCTGGGGATACATACAGCTTCAAACCACTATACCATCTGTAATGCTTGGAGGTTCCCAAAGAAAATATTTTAAAAGACAGAAATTCTCTCGAAAAGACTGGTTTCTGTCCATTCTACTTGAGGGCTTCATCATCATATAGGAAAAATTCACATTTAGTTAGTGAGTCTTATGATTCGTGTGGGGTATTCACATCAATTGTTACCTTAGGTTTTCATAACCACACAGAGAGACAGGCTTTCCAGATGACTAAAGGAAGGCTCAGATATGTTCTTCCATCATTCCTTCACTAGGTATTACCAAGTATCTGTATATTCCAGGCATCTTCCCATGTTCCCAGGTGACAAGGAATGGCAGTGAACAACAGAGAAAGACTTCTTAACTTCACAGAACTTGCACTCTGCAGAATAAGTACCTTGCCTTAGGTCCCTCAGCCAAAATATTTAAGTCAGACTCAAGGCCAGAGTTTCTGACTCTCGTTCCAGTGCTCACTCCATTCTATAACCTTTCTTATGAAAAAACAGACAAGGAATCCTCTGATGGCTTCTTTGATTTACATTGCTTTTCCTTCTAAGGGTATGTAAGAGAAAAATGCATTTCTCTTTCCCATAACACCCTGAGCTGGATATTATAGGTTAAAATCCTCACTTCCAAAATTTTCCATAGCCAGACCACAGGGAAGTTGGGACTTGAATGCTTTTGCTTTGGGACTACTGTTTTTATCAATTTAATTTCAATGAAATGTGATTGTTGCAAAACTTATGTGCACTTAGAACACTTTTCAGTGCCCCTGTTTTTTTTTTTTTACAGCCTTGGTCCCAGACCACTTGCAAACTCTCATCTGTGCATTTCTGATTGACAATTGCACACAAACCCTCTGCTGTGCATTTCTGGTTGACAATTGCACAAATGCTCAGCTGTGCATTTCTGATTGACAATTGCACAGGTCCTGGCCTAGGCAAAGGCCACCTATGCAGGGAAGCTAGAGGCAGATAAAGCCAGAGGACTCCGGTCCAATGATTGTGGGCTATAATATCCCAAAGCAAAAATATTTCAAGTGATGGCAGTACATGGTGACTGTTAAACAAATGTTCCAGAACCAGGCAATTTGCCAAGTTGGAGATGTATGTGATTTATGATTTTGCATTAAGGCTGGGCAGAGACCCTGGGAAAGATGGTTAGACGGGTGCTGATACAGTTCCATTTTAGCCGTTTTCTTTATTTGTGCTTAATTAATACAGGCTTCCCCGAAGGAGCTAAGGTTCACTGCCGCTCTTTATTCTAGGGGGAGGGAGTATGAAGAGAGAAACCGGTGGAGGGAAGCCTAACAGTGAATTGTTTAAACTATATCTCTGTTCAGTGTGTCCAATACATTCTTGAAGCAGGTGCTTGGATTCACAGGCTCTTTAGAGAGAATTTCGCAGCCCCAGGAATATATTGGTTAAGAAGAAGAAAGGAGGGGCGGGGGAAACACACAGCATCAGCTGCTAGGAGGGAAAAAGCTAATCGTAGAAACTTCTCTGCAGAGAGAGGTGCAGCTGTCAAAGCAATAAGGTGAATGAGTCTTAGACTGAAATGGATTTTGCAGGAGAACTGCGTTTGCTGATAAATGGGGGAGATTGAACTCTAGCGCTGGCCCACTATTCCTGGGTAAGGCCCCATTTGGGCGCTGACTGGGTGGTCTTAAGCCACTGCCACCCCCGTACATCAGCCAAACCAGCCAAGGCCGCGCAGCTGAGACCCTGGGTGACCTGCCTCAGGAGCCTTTTTCAGACTCCGATTCACTCATTTGTGTCGGATGCTTTTTTTGCTACTTTATTTATGGGATTACATAAATGAGCCATTAAAAATGTAAATCTTCAGAACAGTGGAATAATACAGATTTCAACAATAAGCTCGGGGCGGTACAGTACAGAAACCGCCCTGCGCCAGCGCATCACCCCTGCGGGACTATGGCGACAAAAGGGGTTAAGGGGAGGACAGAGGGGAAGGAAATAAGGCACCCCACATTGTAGCAGTCATTGGCACCGGAGGGAGATTAGGGTGTTTTGTGGTTTTTTTTAAGGAGTATTAGAACAATAACGAAGATGCGTCATTATCATCAACAAAGGAGCTGGGGCATCCCTCGCCCACTGCAGGTGGCAGACCAATCAAGAGCACAGCAATTTGAGAAGTTTATGCCACCTCATTGCAAAGTAACCCTTTAGTGGCTTTTGCAGAAACAAAAGAGAGAGAGAGAAGAAGGAAGGGAGGGAGGGAGGAAAAGAAAAAGAAGAGTGAGGAAGAGTTGAGGGCTGAGTCTCTCCCATTTCCTCATCTAGTTGTCCTCGATGCAGGGTTAAGGACTTGGAAGAAAACAAACCCTGTCTTTCTGCCTGGGCAGTGCTGGGTCCCTCCTCTGCCCGCTGTGAGTTAACTTGGAGAAATGCTGCCCACGGAAGGGAAGCAGGGGAAGGCAGCATGGCCTTGTCTGGTCATCTGCTTGCTGGGCAGTGAGGATGCAGGACTGAGCCTGGCCTGGGAGAAGCCAGAGGAGTAGCTCAGACCCTCGGCCTCAAGGCCGGGAAGGGCCAGACACTTGGGAGAGGAGGACCTCACCGTACCAAGGGAGGGGAGACTGGCAGGAGGAGGCCGAGCAGGGATAACAGAGCCACGCGTGTCGCTTAGATCTGCGTAGGAAGTAAGCAGCGCGTACAAAGAAGCACCCCCTGAAAACCGATGGCTAAAAGAAGTGTTATCGGTGGTGCATTTTAAAGATTTATTTATCTTTTATTTATTTCTCTCCCCTTCCTGCCCCACCCCCCTCCCCCCCAGTTGTCTGCTCTCTGTGTCTTTTCACTGTGTGTTCTTCTGTGTCTGCTTCTATTCTTGTCAGCGGCACTGGGAATCTGTGTCTCTTTTTTGTTGCGTCATCTTGCTGCATCAGCTCTCTGTGGTGGGGCGCCATACCTGGGCAGCCTGCCCCTTTTTTGCACTGGGCGGCTCTCCTTACAGGGCGGGGCGCACTCCTTGCGTGTGGGGCTCCCCTACACAGGGGACACCCCTGCGTGGCATGGCACTCCTTGCGCGTGGCAGCAGGACTGCACGTGGGCCAGCTCCACATGGGTCAGGAGGCCCTGGGTTTGAACCCGGGACCTCCCATGTGGTAGACCTCAGACGCTCAATCTGTTGAGTCGAATCCGCTTCCCAGGGGTGCGTTTTAGACCTTAGGCCCTTGTGAGGAAAGGTTCAGGAAGTTGCCGGTCCTTCCCCTAAAACCACAATAGGGAGTCTGTGGCTTAACTTGGCTTCAGCTAAAGTAGACTTGGTGCTTTAGGATTGCAAATGAATGCTTAGCCATGGAAACCTTCATAAAGGATAGAATACACAAAAGCAGAGCTGCTCTTACTGTGTCTGAATCTGGAGCGCCCCCTGCTCAGCCCTCCTTCTGCAAGGGGTTCCTTCTCTTCTGAGTTTCCCCAACCCCCAGCTTTGCCACAACCAACTTGCAGAGCTGACATCTGGAGGGTCAGGGATTTGTCTGGGTGTTGAGGGTGTAGCTGGTCCTTGACAGAGCAGGAGACACCAGCAGGGGCAGACTCGCCTGTGAGCCAGGTGAGAGCCCCCCATGCCCACACATAAGGGGGGCTTGCCTGGGGTTGGAGGCAGGAGACCTTCACTTTCACAGCGACCTCCTTAGCACCCACTGCCTGGAGAGTCTAGGTCTGCTGGGCTTTGATTCCAGCTGCCTCTTCTCCTCGGAGGTGCACACAGGTCCACGCTGGGGTCTGCTCACCTGGGCAGCCTTCTCTTGGGGCCACTTGTCTTGCCTCTCTGGCTATACCCCCCGCCATTTCCCTTTGCACCCACCAGCCTTATTTGCTTCTTCCTCCACCATGTTCCTGGAAACTTCCAGCTCCTATCCCTAAAAGGTGGCTTTGAGCTTTACAAGATGCCATCATTTTACTTCCCAAAGCCAGTCCAGGTGAAGAAGAGGTCTCATTTATAGCTCTTTGGGGATGTTGTAGAGAGGAAAATAACAAGCCAAATGACCCCTCCCATCGCAGTTACTGAGGGCTTCTGGTCACAGAATTCTCAGAACTCCAAACCCAATCATTGGATCGACTAGGTGGATAATGATGATGATCATCACCCATAGCTCATGTTTGTTGAGTGACTCCTTACTCTCTGCTGGGAGTTTTGCATGCATTATCTCATTTATCCCCACAGCACCCCCTTGGAGAAGGTGCTGTGATCCCAACTAACACAGGAAGAGACATAGGACAACATGGAAATGACACTCTTAGAGCTATGTCTTCTCTTTCTACCTTACCCCTCTCCCCATCTAGTGCTTACCTCCAAATTAGGCAGTTCAGCATGTTTGGGGATTTTTTAATGGTCTCTCCATTTACCTGGGTTGTCTTATATGTCTCTCAGTATTGTTTTTTTTTTTTTTTTCATTTCAGAATTTTTAATTACAAAATTGGACGATTTCCATTGTCATGATCCAAATAACACATGGATGTGCTAGAGTGAAATCAAGAGTCTCGCCCTGCCCCCCTATTGAGCGTTTGGAGTATATGCTTTCCATATTTTGCTACACAAACCTAGATACCTTAGACAGTTTGTAATTTTTAGAGGACAATGTAGTCAATTTATATATAATTCTGTCATTTCAGTTTTGCACTTAAACCATGCATGCCATGGACATCCCTCCAAGTCAATTCATGATATTTCCTTCATTCTTTTTAAGTGCTGCAAATGTTACATAGTATGAAGGAAACTTCATTTATCTCATTGGTAATTGACATTCAGTTTATTTCCACTTTCGCTATTACAAACCATGCCTCACTTTATACTTTTATTTCTGATAAATTTCTAGAAGAGGGATTTCTGATTCAGAAGACATGCCCCTTTTTAAATTTTCATAAATGTGTAATAAATATTCACAAATTACTTCTCAAAAAAGATGTAGAGATTGATCATCTGATCTTATAGAGAGCACTCATCCCTGTACCATTATCCCTCTTTTGGCTTTTTGATAAACTGATGGGCAAACACTGGCATCTTATTGCTTTAATTTGTGTTTCCCTGGTCGCTATGAGATTGAGCAACTTTTTCTGTGAGGACCTCCGTGGCTCCCTGACTCTCACCCCTGATTGCTGAGATTCCCCCAAGAATGTAGAGGCTGTGCTGAGGGGGCCCAGCTCAGAGCAGGAAAAGAAGGCATCTGTGAATCACCTGTGAACATGACAGTGATATTGTTTTCTCCTTCCCACCCTCCTAATAGGGAGAGTTTATGACAACACTCTAAAGAAGGTATTTGCAACCTTTGCTACGTTTTTATGTAAAAATATTAAGATCTAGGCTCAACCTCTAAAAATTTTATTTAATTGGCCTGGGGTGGAATCCAGTCATCAAGATTGTTTTAATACTCCCCCAGGTGATTTCAATGAGCTTCCAAGATGGAGAACCACTGGTCTAGAGATAATGCAGATGAGCCAAAATTGTTAAAATTTATAGAGTGCTTTTTTCCTGGCTCTTATAGCCACTGGCCTGTCACAGTTTAGGACAGTTGGGAACAGAGGGGCAGAGGGGTAGAGAGATTAAGCAGAATGGGGAAAATCCCATCTTCTTCTGATCCAGATAGGAATAGTGGAAGGATGTTAGATTGTGGGTGGCTTAAGAGAGAATGGGGGGAGCAAATGTGGCTCAAGCGGTTAATCACCTGCTTCCCACATGGGAGGTCCCAGGTTCAGTTCCCAGTGCCTCCTAAAAAAAAACAAAAAACAAAAACAAGCAACAAGCAAACAAATATGAAAGCCAACTCAGGAGAGCTGATGTGGTTCAGTAGTCAAGTGCTGGCTTCCCACATACAAGGCCCCAGATTTGATCTGCAGTGCCCCCTAAAAACAAACAAGCAGAAAAAGCAAAAAACTCAACTCTCATTGGGGAGCAGATGTAGCTCAGTGGTTGAGTGCCTGCTTCCCATGAATGAGGTCCTGGGTTCAATCCCTGGTACCTTCTAAAATACAAAAAAATAAGAGAGAGAATGAGGCAAGTATCTGTTCCGTCAAGAGAAGCCTCCATGTTGCTCAAATGTGGCCAGTGTCAAGCCAAACTCAGCACGTAAATGCATTGCCTTCCCCCCAGCATGGGACATGACTCCCAGGGATGAGCCTCCCTGGTGCTGAGGGATTACTACCAAGTACCAGCTGATGATATAACTAGCAAATGACCCTGAATAAAAGGGTCAACTCAGACCAGCAGAATATCTCAATCTACATATAATACCAGGAGTTAAAAATGCTTTTTGACCTGAATAAAAGGGGGGAATGGAAAGGACAAATGAGTTTATATGGCTATGAGTCTCCAAAAAGAGCCAGGAGGTTATCAGAGGAGTTGCCCTTATGCACACCTCAGAAGAGTCCCAGAGACAGATAAAGGAGATACAACCCCAGGTATTGGTTCTTCTGAGGGCTACAGAGACCCACAGGTTCTATGGTCATGGCAGATGAAGTTCAGTGCCTTGTCAGTTGGCCCTACTTTGGAGTTTGTGTTTCTGTGTGGTGGAGCTGGACTCAGATGTGATCTTTGTTCACAAGCCTCTCCTGTTACTTTTACTGGAACTGTAGTTGGTGCTGGGGCCTAATGTATACCCAGGGGACCTGAATCTCTGGACTGACCATGTGATAGCCAGGCCCTGAGCCTCAACAGACTTGCAACTCCTACACTCTGGTTTATTGGACTTACCCCACTCATCTAACATGGAGGTGAAGAAGGTCAACCACCACACCAGGGAGCCAAGAGTGCCAACAACTGAAAGCAGGGGAATTGCATCCAGCATCCATGGGGAATCTAAGCCCCCTCTTGATATAGATGTGGAGTGGACACAACCAATCCCAAGGTCCTCGGGATGGAGGAATAGAGTATGGATTAGAGTGGACTTACTGATATTCTATTCATGAACTATTATGATTAGTAATTGAAGAAAATGTGGCATTGGTGTGGAGAAAGTGGCCATGGTAGCTGCTGGGGGTAGGGAATGGGAGGAAGAGATGAGATGTGGGGGCGTTTTTGGGACTTGGAGTTGTCCTTGGTGGTGCTGCAGGGACAGTTACCGGACATTGTATGTCCTCCCATGGCCCACTGGGTGGACTGTGGGAGAGTGTGGGCTATGGTGAGGACCATTGACCATGGTGCAGCGGTGCTCAGGGATGTATTCACCAAATGCAATGAATGTCTCATGATGATGGAGGATATTGTTGTTATGGGGGGAGGAGTGGGGGGAGGGGGTGGGGAGTATATTTTTTACATTAAAAAAATAAATAAAGACCAAAAAAAAAAAAAAAAGAGAGACAATCTCAGTGAGAATGGGGGATATGTGGCCTCTGGGAAGGATCCCAAAGAGCTGGCAACAACGGCTGTTGCTGGATGCAATTCCTCATTCATCTGACAAATTATTTGTTGCACAACTACTGTCTTCTTGGCACTTGGCTTAGCCCAGGGGATACAGCAGAGAGTGGGACAGACTCTTCCCTGACAGAGCCATGCTAGGAGGGACTGGGGAGTCCACAGGCCATGGCCACTGACCTTTTCTCTAAGTGTCATGAAGGGTCATAAGTGTCCCAGGGCACTCCCTGGGGCCTTGGGGCCCTGTCCTGGGACCCTGTCCTGGGGCCCTGTCCATCCCATCACCCTGAGTGCAGTGGAGGAGTCAGTATGTGAACCCAGCTGGGCCGACCCAGTGCATCTGAACTAACAAATGATTACAAATGACACGTCAACAAGTTGGGACTAACGTTTATGCTGCCTGCAGAAGTACCAAAGAGGCCCTGAATGGAGAAATGAAGGTGTGTGCGTGTGTGCATGTGTGTGTGGTGGCGAGGAGCTGGGAGAGCAGGACAGGTGAGGAGCATAGAGAGAGAGGGCAGCACTAGCTGGAGAGGAAATGGGCTCAGGAGAAAGGAAACAGGGTCAGCTCCTGGGGTTCCCCATCCTCCTGGCTGCTGCCATCGGCAATGCTCCGTCTCCACGTTTCCCCAGAGCCTCTCCCCAGGACCTGTCCACTCACAAAAGATGCACACGTCACACAGACCTGATGGCCCACAGTGGGCAGAGAGCGAAAGAGGCACCGGAGGGAACCTGAGCTCATCCTCAATCATTTAGAGGAATGCGGGAAAGCCAGACTATAGAAAATTCCAAGAACGCTCTATTTCATGAGGGATGCAAGGTTTATCCTTGTTAGACTTATCATGGTATATTGGGAACGTTTGAGGGCAGAGACAATGATTGATTTTTTTGTGCTCCTCGTAGTCATCCACAAAGTAACCTTCTTATAATAGCATGCAGTAAATCTTTGGTTGATTGAAATAAATAAGGAGTGCTTACTGAGAAAGCTGTGGGGAAGTGCCACCTATCCTGAATCATTTTATTTCTATAAAGCATTGGGATCACTCATGCCTCCATGCCTTTGTGCATTTGGTTTCGTCTCCCTAGCAAACGTTCTCCATCATTCCCATTCCCTCCTCCTCCCCAGAGACCCAAATAATGAACTGCCACCCTCACTCAGAGTGGAAACAGCTGGGTTCCCTCTCCCTCTGCACTAGTGCACACCTGTGCTCACGCAGGTACCGCAGAGTCTTCTAAGAGTCTTTCTGCTCGCCTGTCTCTCCACTGCAGTGTATATTCAATGAGACTGTGGCCCAATTTTATTTATCTTTTGACCCCAGTGCCTAACACTATAAAGTCTTGAACAAATAAATGAATGAAAGAATGACTAGAAAAATAGCTCCAAAGTAGTCTATACTTAAAAATTAATTTAAGAATCCCATTATTTCTTAAGTGAATAAGTACCTGCAGAGCTTATTTTTTACAAGTGTTGCTCCCACTTCACCATATTTTGGTTTCACGTGCATTTCAAATAAATGAATGGATAAAATTACTACATTAGAAAAATAACGGGGAAGCAGATGTGGCTCAAGTGATAGAGCTTCCACGTACCATATGGGAGGGCCTGGGTTTGATCCCTTGGACCTCCTGGTCAAAAAAGAGGAGAAAATGTGCCCGTGCAGTGAGCCAGTGCCCACGCAAGTGCCCATGTGAGTGCCTGCATGGTGAGCCAGTGCTTGCACAATAGAGTCACGCAGCAAGATGATGACACATCAAAAGAGAGACAAGGGGAGAGTCAAGGTGAAGTGCAGCAGAGACCAAGAACTGAGGTGGCGTAACTGACAGGGAACCTCACTTCCCATCAGAGGTCTCTAGGATCCAATCCCAGTGAATCTTAGAGGAGAGAAAATGAGAAGAGAAGACAACACAGACAGCAAAAACAGCAGGGCGGGAGGAGGGGAAGGGATAAAAATAAATAAAATCTAAAAAACAACAAAAAAAGAAAAATAACTAGCACTTTATGGTGCATAGTGTGCATCAAACTTATCCCTAAGCACTTTAACTATAGAATATTTTATATTCCAGACTTCATACCCATGTCATGATAGTCTAGATACATTGTGTATTTGCACACACACACCTTTGGATGAATGGAATCTTGATTTTTTTAAAATTGTTGCAATATATTAATATGCCTACTCCACTTCTTCCAAAAATCAACCCATTATGTGAATTTAAGAACAGAAGTTTTTCTGACTAAGTTTATGGCTTGTTTTCCTATGAAATAGATAACTTCATTGAATTGGAAAACAAATGCTGTGGATTCCAGAAAAAGATGGCTGCCCTTGACACTGGTCCTGCTCGTGCTGCTTTCAACCTTCTTTTCTACAGATTGTGACTGGGGAGGACAGGTAGGACAGCCTGTCTGGACTTCATGACTAGAGCCTGAGATGGCTCCCTTGTCTGTTTGCTTGTTGTTTTTGTTTTGTTTTGTTTTGGTTTGGTTTTGCTCATTGTTTGCACTCATTGTCTGTTTTTTCTTTAGGAGGCACCAGAAACCGAACCCAGGATCTCCCACATGGGAGCTGCCCACTCAAATGCTTGAGCCACATCCGTTCCCTACATATTTGTTTTTGCTTATTGTCTGCTCATTGTTTTGCTAGTTCTTTTTGCTCATTGTCTGCTGGTTGTGGGGTTTTTTTGCTCATTGTCTGCTCGTTGCTTGTTGTTTCTTGTTGTCTGCTCATTGTTTTTGCTTGATGTCTGTTCATTATTTGTCTTTTTTAGGACGTACTGAGAACCGAACCCAGGACCTCCCATGTGGGGTGGGTGCTCAATTGCTTGAGACACATCCGCTCCCCCTTTAATTTTTTTTTTTTTTTTTGGTAAGTATGTTTTGGCACCTTCAGAGAAACGGGAACTTCTGGATTTTGAAAACCATCCTTCTAGACATATTCATTTTCAGATTAGGGGAGCACGTGTAGGAGACATTCACAGAGTCAAATTCTTGTCATTAGCTAAAGTGTACTTATGAATTGAGAATTAGGCTCACATGGTCTGATTTCTTTTTGCTTCTCTACTTCTCAGCTGGGATAGAAAGTTTTAGTGATAAGATACGTAAAGTGTGTACAGATGATACATTCTGCCGGAGCTGAGTAGGTATGATGATGATGATGGTGGTGGTAGTGATGATGGAGGAGGAAGAGAAGAAAGAGGAGAAGGAGAAGGAGAACTAAATGTAGCTGTTATTCATATGTCACCATTATTCTGCATTTATTGGTTAAAATGGGACTAAATGTTGATTATTTTTCTTAACACCTGTATGAGCAAAATGGTGAAACTATGGAGATTTCTGAAAGGTCCACCATTTGGTCTTTTGTACCAAATCAGACATTTTCACCTGGGTAAGGCCTGTGGTTTTGTTCATTTTTCTGGGCCCTGAACGCTTGGCAGGCAAAAGAAGCGTGGGGAGCTGTCGTTTTTTAATGACTTTGGCAGGAGAGTCCTCCCAGGACTTCTCTGCCCCTTTCCCATTGAGCAACTTGGATTGTTGTCTTTAGCTGTTTACCCAAAGACAAATAAACAAAACCTGGTGACAACACTGCCTCTTCTTTCCCTAACTCTCACCATTTCAAGGCAAGCGACATTTGTGAAGTTACCATCAATTCATTTTCTATATTTTGCCTTCTTAAAAAATAAAAAAAATTTTAAAAAGGATGAAAGCTCCCTAACTAGTTTAAAAGAGATGATACAAACAAAGCAGGCTTTTTCCTCCTCCTGAACTGTGTATATAATTACTTGAATAATGTTGAATTTCACCCATATGCTGGGGAAGGGGGAAAAAAACAGCAAAAAATAACTACTGTGAATTCAAACTGCAAATGAATGGAGCCGGCCTCATTCATAAATGTCATATGAAGCTTTGGTTAAAAAGGCAAGCCTGTCATTCCAGGGACAGCAGCTGTTGTTATGTTGAACAAAATGGATACAAATGGGTATTATTTTAAAGTGAAATGCTTAATTTCAGGCCTAACAAGCACACTGTCCTTTCTGTAACCCTGTGTCCTGCCAGCCATGATCTCCAGTAGAGGGCTTGATTGCACAGGAAATCAAGCTCCCAGGCTGCGGCCAGCCGGGCCAGCACACTGGCAATGTTTGAGTTACTATGGCAATCACAAAATAGGAAGGCCTTTTCTTCTTGTCCCCATCTCTGCATGCAGCCGCTGCCCGCTCCTGAATAGGCCACATCTGCAAAAAGTTTTAACACGGTACTCAGATGAAGAAAAGGATCCCCAAAATGGGCACTGACCCGTCTCAAAAAATGTTGCAAATTTTACATACAAGAATCCGGGAGCTGGGCCACTTTGCGCAGGTTATGTCATAATGCAGACACAAAGGATAAAAGCCCATGAACGGTTTGGCTGTCAGATCCTGCGAAGAGGCAACCGCAGAAGTAAATGACAGCTTAAATGCAGATGTAAGGAGAAAAGTCAAAGATGGGTGACAGAAAAGTTCCTGGTCGGTGAATAAGGGAGAAATTTCAAACACACGCACACAAAAAAAACAGACAAAAGGGTAAAATACAATAAAATCCAGCTACAGAGATTTACTGAGAAAACCCCCCAAAGCATATTTAGCAAATCTGAGAACGACGAAGCCCTGTGAAACCAACACATGGCTCTCGAGCTGGGCCTTTGTGGGCTGCGGGCACCCTCACCACTGTTTCCACGCAACTTACTGACCGCCTGGGAGTTTTCAAACAGTGGGGATCCCCACCCCCTTCACGGGAGCTGACGTTTCAGACACAGCTTGGAAAAAGTGATGTTTGCTGATGCAAATACATAGTTTTAAAGACATAAAATCCTTGGAGGCCAGCCTTCCTTGGGGCAGAGGGGCTGACCCACGCGCGTTCCTAGGGAGCTGTTCTGGGTTGGCAAGGCCCTCTCTTCCCCGTACCCTTCTTTAAAATGTGACTGAGCCCAGCTCTTGAGCCTCCTCATCTCTCCACATCTAAAACCATTGCTCATCTTTCTGGAAAAGAGTGGCCTGCTGGTGCCCTTGGAATGAAGTGAACCTTCTTTGGGAGAGAGGCACACCCCCCCAACCCACCCATCTCTCTGCTGCCCCCCACGCCCCCTCCACCGAGCCAAGGGGCCAGCGACCATGCATTCCCTCTCGAAAACTCCAAATGCCGAGAAGAAGCAAAACTACTGAAATTAATCTTCACTTCTTTTAACTTAAAAGAGCTATTCATGGCCTGAAGGCAGTTGGGGAAGGCTTGGGTGGGTAGCGGCTGCAGAGTCACCATTTGCAAGAACTGAAACGCCGAGGGAAGAATGCTTCTAAATAGCATGAATTCACCACAAAAAGTCCCCAGTGCTGAAAGGCGTCCAGAGTCCAGTAAAACTGACACTACATTTCACAGTCATCGACTCTTGTTCTTTGGGGGGAGTTTTCGTATGTAGAAAAAGAGACAATGGAAGACAATAGCGCTACCTTATCAAAGTTCATTCATGCAGCTATTTCAAATACTTTTAACTGCTTGTCAATAGGTCTTGCAAGTCTCTGAGCTTCTAAACGTTCTGTCACATTTGTGTACTAACCACTTAAAGTTCTGCTAAAGCTTTGTGACCTGGACTGCCTCCCCTTTATGTGGGTCAAAATGCAAGGCGAAGCCATTGTGTTCAACGGCCTTCATTAAATTCATTGATTTGACCTGTATTTTAAAGACCAAAAGTCAAATGGAATGGGAAGTTAGAGTTCCCAGACCCAATCTTCCCGTGGGCTCTTTTCGGCTTCCTTGAACTTTCTCCTGTGTAGGCAAAGGACATTTTAGAGCTGTTTCCAGTCTGGCTTGGCATTCCACCAGCATTTTTGCTACGTGAATTTGGGGAGGGGGGAAAGTTGAGGTTTGTTTTCCACTTGATGCACCGATGAAGCGAATGCTGAGGTGGGAGGAAGGCTATTGTCTTGACCTTGATTTCTTCGCATGTTGCGGTGGTTTTGTCGGGAGGGCCGCCTTACGCAGCGACAGTGAGGTGGCTCCGGGTGCCTCCCACGGGGGCACCTGCCCTGAGCCCCCAGATAGCGCATTGTCATTTTTTTGTCAACACGCTCTGGTGAAGTTGAAGTGAGCTCAATTCTCCTTTCGGATGTCAGCATCTAAAAGCCCTATTTTTGTCCTGTGAATGTTTTTAATAGCAAAAAATGGTCACAAATAGTATCCATTTAAAGTGGAGGCGCAGCTGGGGAGGAGGGTGGGAAGCGGGAATAAAATGGCAGAAAAGTACCCTTCAGCTGCAGGTCTGCCTAAGCCTGTCGTTGCCCCTCACCCACACCCCCATGCTCTCTCTCAGCCCAAATCATTCCCCCATTTTGTCCAGTTTAAAAAAGTGGGAGGTGGGTGCAGCTCACTGGTTGAGCACCTGCCTCCCATGCACGAGGTTCTGGTTCAATCCCCTGTACTTCTTAAAATAAAAATCATAGGAAAAGAAAAGAGAAAACCTTTGAACATACATTTGTATACATCATTTAAACCTGAGTGAGAGAAAAGCAGGCTCAACTGATAGAGCACCCGCCTACCATATGGGAGGTCCAGGGTTCAAACACCCGGCCTCCTTGACCCGTGTGGAGCTGGCCCATGTGTAGTGCTGATGCGCGCAAGGAGTGCCGTGCCACGCAAGGGTGTCCCCCGTGTAGGGGAGCCCCATGTGCAAGGAGTGCGCCCCATAAGAAGAGCCGCCCCACCTAGGAGTGGCGCAGCACACACGGAGAGCTGACTCAGCAAGATAACACAACAAAAAGAGACAGATTCCTGGTGCCACTGACAAGAACGCAGGTGAACACAAGAACACACAGCGAATGGACACAGAGAGCTGACAAATGGGGTGGGGCGGGGGAAGGGAAGAGAAATAAATAAAAAATAAGTCTTAAAAAAAAAAACAAAAAAACCTGAATAAGAAATAAAAAATAAAAATATTTTTTTTTAAAAAGAGTGGGAAAACCATCCATTCACATTATAGAATGGCAGTACAAATCAAACTGTATAATATTTATTATAGAATGGCAGGGCAAATCCAACTATTGATCCCACTTACTGGATACCACAATTCTGAAATTTGGTTTTTGGGGGTTTTTTTGTTTGCCCCCTGTAATTCCATCAACACAATTGGGCCAGGGAAGAAGGTGTCACACATACTGAGGAGAAGCAGTTAAAAGGAGTCTGAACCTAGTGGAAGTAAAGTGGCCCGAAGAGAGGGAGAAATGAGTCAACACTTTGAGGTTCTATTTCAAACTGGGAAGGATGCAGAAAGCCCAGTTTAGAAACATCAAAACAGCAGACAAGAGTTCTCCAAAGTCATGGAGGAGTATCACCATGTACTGAAAACCTCCCTTCTAATTACCGCTAGATGCTGTCACAGGATACCAACATAGCCTACTGTTTAGGGAAATATTACCCTCGTTGTATGAATGAGGACACGGGGACTTAAAGATCAAGTAACTTTCCAAGTTCATAAGCAAATAGCAGACTTGAAACCAGATCTGCCCAGCCACATAGCCCACACGCTGGAGGAAACTTTGTGTAAGTGCCTTCCAATTGCCAGACCCTGTGAATCTGAATTTGGCTGTGGCAGTTTGAGTTTACGTTATGACTCACCAAAGGAGAAGGATTATGTTTGCAAGCTAATCTCTTCCTCTTGGTGTGATACCCTTCGATGCATTCAATTCAGCTGAGGAGCCTTTGATTACATTACCTGCCAAGATTGATTTAGGGCTTTTCATTCGACTACGTCAGTGGAAGTGACTCAGGTGGAGTCCCCTGCCACCTTGCTGGGTCTGATATAAACAGACTCTCACAGAGATGGACACGGGAAGACAGAGCTCTGTCGTTTTTGATCCTGCCATGTGACAGAAAGGAGAAGGCTCAAAAGGCTGAGGGCCAGGGGAGAGAGGAACCATTTGCCTGAGAGCTTACAGCTGACCTCGGGAAGACAGTGGAACAGCCAAGACGATAAAGGGAACCTAAGACACAAGCCCTGTGCCAACCCGCAGCTGAAATCAGGAAGAAAGCAGAGCAGCTGCGTACGAGCAAGGATGCCGGGAGGGAAAGGGGAATCCTGGGTAGAGATTGGCAGCCATCTTGTTTCACCACATGGCAGCAAGCCAGGACCAGCAATAGCTGACTTCCATGAGAAAGGGTCTCTGATGGGGCCTCAAGTAGGGCTTTTCATGGCCTGGGAACTGTAAGCTTTTACCCCCAATAAATACCCTTTATAAAAGCCAACAGATTTTTGGTACTGTGGATCAGCAGCCCTTTGGCAGACTAATACATTGGCCAGGAGGTATGAAAAATCACATTAAATTAAGTATTAGTATGTGGTTAGAAGGGAAAATGTTAGGTTGCATATATGGTACTTGAATAAAATTAAAATTTAAAAATCCATGGAACTGTACAACACAGTGAATCCTAAATTAATCCATGGACTATGGATAATAGTACAATTACAACAATGTGCTTTCATCAGTTATAACAAATGAATCACATCAATGCAAGGTGTTACTAATAAGGTGGTATATGGGAATCCTGTATTTTATACATGATTGTTCTGTAAATGCAGAACTTCTCTTTAAAAAAAAATGCTGGGAAGAGAATTTGGCTCAACTGACAGAGCATCTGCCTACCACATGGGAGGTCCAGGGTTCAAACCCAGAGCCTCCTGACCCGTGTGGTGAGCTGGCCCACGCGCAGTGCTGATGCGCACAAGGAGTGCCATGCCAAGCAGGGGTGTCCCCCGTGTAGGGGAGCCTCACACACAAGGAGCGTGCCCCGCAAGGAGAGCTGTCCCATGTGAAGAAAGCACAGCCTGCCCCGGAGTGCCACCGCACACACAGAGTTGAAGCAGCAAGATGCCGCAACAAAAAGAGATGCAGATTCCTGGTGCCTCTGACAAGAATACAAGTGGACACAGAAGAACACACAGAGAATGGACAGAGAAAACAGACAACTGGCCGGGGTGGGCGGGGGGAGGAGAAAGAAATAAATAAAAAATAAATCTTAAAAAAAAAATGCCAAGGAGATCTAAGTACAGCAGGCTGTGCCCTAGTTGTAGGTAAACTACTACAGGAAATTAAGGCTGTTTCTTGGGCTAAAGCACATACCATCCCAAACCACCAACAATAAACCATAATGACCATTTTCCAGGGCAGAAAAAAAAAAAATGGAAGAATCGGTTGGCACTGATTAGGAGTTATTGCTGAAATTTTTTTTTCCCAGAGAAACAAAAATAACCACAACCAACCTTTATTCTTGATTTTTATCAATGTTAAAAATGTGGTAACCAAAATGTGGTAACCAAAACCTTCTTGACGTGAGCAGCATGGAAGTCTGGTTGGTAGTAAGTAAACCTGGTTAACTGTTTGGTTCCTGTACCAGGGTTTATGACGTGGACCCTGCCAGAAACAGACCAGCTGAGTTTGAAGACCTGCAGGCCTGTGTTCTTTCCAAGTAAAAAACCTCAACTGAAAAGCAACGTCATCAGCCACATTGGGTTAAGGAAGGCTAATACCAGAAGAGTTTTTATTCAAACTAAGGGACAAGACCGCTGTTTTATTTTTTTCCTGAGCCCTCACTTTGTTCTTTTCCTTTGACAAATGTTTTAAAATCACTGAAATTTGGGGGATACAGGATGGAACTGGAAAAGCATATAAGGAATCTGGGAAGTTCTGTGGTGGATAAGTGATAGACAAATCTCCTTCATGAAGGAAAAAATGTGCAGAATATTTAATCAGCCCATCTTTTCCTAATGGTAAAAAACAAACCACATACCCTTTTGTTTTGGGATAATTAGCTAAGGCATTTGCAGAGGGGAAAAATATTATGGGAAAAAATAAAATATCTCTAATGTCTATAGCATGTGGAATATCTAAGAGTAGTAAAATCTTAGAGGGCATGTGAGACTAGCTGTAAAGAATTATGGGACATGTGTTGGATGGAAAGTAAAATTATGGGATTAAATGGCTGAGTTACTGAAATGCCAGCTCAATGTTCTTTTCAAATTCAGTGTCTTGGAGGTCTGACTTCAGATGCCTGAGTATTTTCAACAGTTGCTTTGCCTCTATTCTTCTTCATATAGATAAACACAACTACTAAAATTATACCAATGACCAACAAGGGAGTCAGCAGTATGCCACCAGCCATGACTCAAGTAGGCATCCCAGACTGGTGACCTGCTGGCCGAAAACATCCAACTGGTAAGTAGACAATCCTTTCCAAGCGTGGCCAACCTCGTCATTGATGCAGATAGAGATGTCGTAACTCTCTCTTCAAAGTCCGTGCGCTTGGTGAAGAGTCTGGCATGAGTGCCACTGAGTTTGGAAACTTCCTAGTCACTTTGTATGCTCCACTGCCAAGGGAAAATGTAAACTGTGGACCCCAAAATGACTGCTGATCATCAACAGCAGCCTCAAAGGTAAGACTTCTGGGTGCTTTGAGGGGATGGCAGAAGAACAAGCCTGGGTGCTCCTTGGCTAGCCGTGGGGGGGTTGTCGTTTATATCCACAAGTTGGATTATCATTAATGTCTATAACTTTAACATGAATTTCCAGGAGTACGCAAGTGGTTTTTCATGCTCTCCCTTTGTGACCACATAAAAAACCTATGAATCCTTTTCTTCTCGGTCCAACAACTGAGTCACATAAATATCTCCTTCCTGATCAATTGAAAATGGGAATCTTGGCAGCTTCTCCTTTTCAGCTAAGGATAATGTGCACCAGGCTTGTTCCACCATACCTGAGTGATTTTGATGGGATGAAGATCAGTGAGTTTTCTACAGTCGCCAGAGGTTCTGGTACTTTCCAAATATTCTCCTTCACCACAGTATCCACAGATGTGGTGTCACTAACGGAATTCTTATTCTTTTCAACTAAGGACTAATGTGCACCTGGCTTGTTCCACCATACCTGAGTGATTTTGATGGGATGAAGATCAGTGAGTTTTCTACAGTCGCCAGAGGTTCTGGTACTTTCCAAATATTCTCCTTCACCACAGTATCCACAGATGTGGTGTCACTAATGGAATTCTTATTCTGGCCCCCCACATCCTTCACTGAGACCACTATGTTGAGGGAAGGATTTTAAAGGATCTAATTCCTGAGATCCTTCCAGGGTAAGTGAGATTGCCCTCATCTTTTTGTTGATCTGAAAATACATGACACTGTTGATTGTGGGAAGCTGGATGACAGTTTCATAAATGAGCTGGCCATTGGAAGTGCCCATTCACTGCCTGGGACACCCAGGTCCGTAGCGTTGGCATACACGAAGGGCTCCTGGGCGAGAATTCTGCCATACAGAGTCTTCACACTTTGACCGCAGAATCATGGGCGGTTGTCGTTGATGTCCTTCACATCTACGGCGATGGGGACTGGGCCTCTCCCTGGAGTTCCAGGAGAACCCAGGGCCACAACCAGGAGTTTGTGAATACTCGTTTCCCCATTCAGGGCTCTGGGTGTGATACAGAAACCCATCTCATTGTATCTGAAAGATGCCACCTGTCTCCCCAGTTAGTTTGAAATTCACGGCAGGAGGATGGACTTAAAACTGGAATATAATTTGACTCAGTTCTTGGCCTTCAAAAATCGAAAATGTCATGGCTTTGAGGGGCCCACTAAATTTCCCCTCCTGGCCATTTCCAATTATCAAATAAAGTGTAAGGAAAAACAAGGAGTGATGATGGGCTTGAGTCATCATGCTTTCCTTTTACTAAAATCCCTTATTTATTTTGATCAGATACTCAGACAGGCCACCGTCTGGGGTCTTTTAATGGAATCGGTGATATAGACCTGGCCAACTTCTCTGAGCCTCGTTTGCTTTGCCTGGGTGGTCCAGGGCAGGTGGGTTCTACCTTGGCCATTGTCTGTGCCTGCAGTGGTTGGTGAGGGTGACATGGGAGTACCCACCTTCCCCTGCCTAGTGCCTCCGGCTGCAGGCGATCACTGCCCATGTGCCAAAGCTTGAAAATCCCAGCTAATCTTGGTTAATGATACTTTTCCAGTAAATAAAAGGGGAGCCGCCTTGGGAGGTTTGGCAGATAAGACGGGGGTAGCCACAGCAGGAAAGATGCAGAGGGTGGTTGAAAATTCTGGGGCTGGCAGGGGTGTGCCAGCAGCTAAGGTCCTGGTGGGCAGCCATTCATTTCGCTACACCAGGATTTAAGAAATGGTAGAAACTCTGATGTCTGCCTGCATTTTGAAAGAGCAGGAAGGGGTGGTGCGTTTTGGTGGTTGCTTTCCAGGCAGTCACAAAGTTGGAATGCACATCTTTGCTCCAGTGCAATGGTGTCAACAGGCCCTCAGCTAACTCTGTGTCTCCCCTCTGCTGCTTCCTTTCTCTCACTCCCCTATCATTTTGGCCCACTGTTTGGGGCTTGTGGGAATCGGGGCTTCATGGCTTTGTAAGGGCCCCTCACCCAGAGCCTTTACCACTGCCAGACGTGTGTGTTCCCTAAGGTCCATAAATGCACCCTAGACCGTCTTTTTTTATTCCCCCCCTTACAGCTTGTTTTTTATTTGCTATCTCTTCTCTGTGTCCATTTGCTGCGCGTTTTTTCTGTATCTGCTTGTCTCCCTTTTGTTGTGTCATCTTGCTGCGCCAGCTCTCCGCCGTGCATGGGCCGTCAGCTCTCTGCGGCGCACGGGCCAGCTTTGCCTTCACAAGGAGGCCCTGGGACGCAAACCCAGGGCCTCCCATATGGTAGACGGGAGCCCACCTGATTGAGCCACAGCCGCTTCCCCACAGACTGTCTTTTAATGTAGAATGCAAATGTATCTCTCGGGAAAGAGTTCAAGTCCCTGAAGCTACCAAGAAAGTGAGCTGCCCACTGTGCCCTCACCCTCGCAGACCTCACACTTGTTTTATGCCCATCCTCAACGCAGCCCCAGCTGCATTCCCCAAGACTAGCCCAAACAGGAGGGGCATGGGTCAGCCTCCATATGCTGTCCCCCACTCTATTTTGATCTGCTTACCTGAGGAATGTGCTTCCTCAGTTAGGAAAAAAAACCTGTAGTAGTGTCTCTGCTGCTCAGCATCCCTGGAAATGAAGCTGAAGCAGGCCAGTAAGATAGGGAATCAGTAGACGGGTCTGGAACCTGGCAGAGAGCCCACATAGACATCAGTAACCCCAAGATGGCTGCTGGAGGACCCCCACCCCCAGGATTCTGCCTTTCAGAACCAAGACTTCTTCTGGAAGCCAGGAGAACCCCGGATATTCCCCAAGGACTTTACCATTGGGCCCTCCTGGGGGATTGATGGGTGGGGTAATCAATCAAAACAGCAAACAGCTGGAGCCCCTCCCCTGCCATTAGCAAAGGGGTGGAACAATTAACAGTTCAAAAAGGCAGGCACAGAGAACTCTGCCGTTCTCTTGTCTCTGGACCCGTTCCTGCCCTCTGAGCACCGCTCGTGCCATTTTTCCTCTGCCATGCGCCACGCAAGTAAACCTGGGGATTTATAATCTATAGTGGGAAGTTATAGCCTGT
Organism: Dasypus novemcinctus; assembly: GCF_030445035.2. Lineage (NCBI taxonomy): Eukaryota > Metazoa > Chordata > Mammalia > Cingulata > Dasypodidae > Dasypus > Dasypus novemcinctus. The sequence goes on along the minus strand of NC_080687.1, from coordinate 11,309,225 downwards.
AAGTCAGCCCTCTTCTATCACTTTTCAACCCTTCCTCTCTACCTGGGACCCCTGCTCTGTTATTTTCTCCCATTTCTCTTCCCTACCTACCTGAATAAATTACTGGCCTAACTCACCCAGCGTGCTCTTGAAATTCATTTCTGCAGCATAGCCAAGAACCTAAATAAAATCTGCTAACAGAGACCATATTTTTCTGGGAACAGGTTTTCTGTTCAATACCCTTTGAGACAAGGAACCTGAACCTTAGAGACCTTTGGGTCTTAATTTACTCTCTTCTGTAGTGGATATATGACCGTGTGCTAAAAAAGCCAATGTCTTCCTTTTGTGCAGCTGAAAAAACACACAGAGAAAATCTTAGGCCTTATTACCATTCCCTTTTATTAATCACTATTTCAAGTAGTTCTTATAAGCACTTGCTACGCATGAGGCACAGTGATAGGAAATGAAGATCCAAAGGAACAAAACATCCATGTCTTCTTTCATATGGCTTATGTTCTAGTAGGGGAAATAGACAACAAGCAAGTGTGTAAACGAATACACAAATTACAACGCTGAAGAAAAACAGGTCTTTTTTTTTAAGGATTTTATTTTTTATTTCTCTCCTCCCCCTCCCATCCGTCCATTGTCTGCTCTCTGTGTCTATTCACTGTGTGTTCTTCTGTGTCTGCTTGCATTCTTGCCAGTGGCAGCAGGAATCTGTGTCTTTTTGTTGCGTCATCTTGCTGCGTCAGTTCTCCGTGTGTGCGGCGCCACTCCTGGGGGCTGTGCTTTTTTTTTTTCCATATGGGGTGGCTCTCCTTGCAGGGTGCACTCCTTGCACATGGGGCTCCCCTATGCAGGGACACCCCCGTGTGGCATGGGACTCCTTGTGCGCATTACCACCACACGTGGTCCAGCTCACTACATGGATCAGGAGGCCCTGGGTTTGAACCCTGGACCTCCCACATGATAGGCGCAAGCTCCATCAGTTGAGCCAAATCCGCTTCCTGAAAAACAGGTCTTGAGAGAGAAAATAATAGAGGAAAGTCTACAGGCCTGTAGGGTAGTGTTGTGCAGGTTGTTCACTGAGCAAGGCTACCAGAACAGAACATCCCCCCAGAAGAAGGCACCCGGGAGACCCACTCTAGCCTGAGCGGTCAGGACAGGCCTTTCTGAAGTGTGGCCTGAGAAATGAGACGGGGCAGGCTAGGCAAGCAGCTTGTCTCTCCCCTTTCATTTGGCTGAAGTCAGATGGCAGAAACCTGGAAACTTTTTCATTACTAAAGCGGCCCTCTCACTTCCTGCAAAAAAAATCTAGGTCTAACTCTTCTGCTCATGTACCAGGCATCCGAGGTCTTTCCATAATCCTCTGTCTTTTTAAGGCCAAGGAGAAGAGAGGAATGAGAATGGCTCACGTGATACCACACAGATGATAAAAGCCAGGCTTAGCAAGAGGGGACACGCACACTCACCCGTGGGGGCCACTGCTCAGAGGGTCCTTGCGTGCCAAGTTGTGGTGCACACACGACTGCAGGATGGTTTGACGGGACAATGGGCACATCTGTGCTCACAGCCTCTCCTTGCCGGTGGCTTGTGAGAGGTTCTGGATGATGATTTGAGTGCTCTGTACCTGGAAAGGAACGGGATGACTCCCAGGGCATCTCCATTTTCCACTCTGTCCAGTATAAGGACCTTTGTGGGCGATTCAAGGTCCTGGCATGCTGGGCCCCGACTTTGCATCTGCGTTTACTTCGTATCATCATTCTTCCTCGTGTCCTTTCGGTGTAGAAAGGTCATTCTCTTCTCTATCGAACACATCTCTGCCGTCACGTCCTCACATCCTCCTTTCTGGGACCTCTCCCTTCCTCACGAGTCACCTCAAGTTCTGTTTCCCCATAGATCCTTTTTGAACCTCCCTCATAAAGGAGCTCCTGCAACACCAGGTGACATCGATGGCACCATAGTTTTTAATGACTTAAGCTATTTAGTGACCTGAGCTCCCCCCACAGCCTTCCCTGAGCCCCCCGCCGCTGCCTCAGATGGTTCTGTTAGGTTTCAGTTGTCAACTGCTCAAGGCAAAAGGCTCTTCCAATTTTAACCCCAGGAGGAGAATTTCGCCCTGAGCAGCCCCCCACTGCTCTCACAAAGCTTGGGGGTTGCATTTGGAGCATGCCGACAAGTTCCACTGGCCTGGAAGCAGAGGGCAATCCAGGTGTTTGTGAGGCCTGATGCTTACACTAGACTTCAGGGAGCCTTCTTTAAGGAAAATAATACGAAATTAGGGATAAAAAATAAGGTTTAAAAGAGAATATTTAATGAATGAGAAAAGAAATTGCAACAAACTTCAGAAAACTGACAGATATCACAAACGCTACAAATTTTTTAAAGCAGAGGATTTTTATTAACTAACTCCCAACAGACCTCTTATGATACTTTTACTACACATTTGGCTAAATACCCCTGGATTGCGTCTTTCAGTGATAAGTAATTTTGTAATTTTTAAATTAAAAGAATAAAAATATAAACTAGAGCTTCCTGTAATGTGGGAGACCATTTTTTCCCCCATTATCAACAGCTTGTAGACGTGCTTCCAGCTCCACAACTTGTTCTTGGGAATGTCACATGGGAGGTAGGGTTATCCCTGGAAGCTCTTCCTTCTTGGGTCAGTGAGCAATGACTTAACTGAACAAACTCACTGGATATGAACCATATTCATCTATCCCACTAAATCCAAATTATTAATAAATGCATCCCCCCAAATGGCCTTGGCTTCTGTGACACTACCTGACATAAAAGTTGTAAAACCCTAAGAGGAAAATCTGTCAGGAGCTGAAGATGTGTGCATTGGTGAGGGGGTGAAAAAAACAAGAAGGGAAGCAGCCTTGGCTTGGGAAGCTTCCCCGGTGTTCCCATCCAGCCGACATTCATCCCTGTGACAGAAAGATGCTTCACTTAATTACCTCTCGAGGTATCTGACATTCCTGCTGGACTGCAGGTTTCTTTATAGCAGAGACCACCTTTCTACTGTGGTATCCCCTAGGGCAGGCACGGAGTAGGCAGCCCATAAATACCTGTTGAATGTGAATGAATGAATGAATGAATGAATGAAGAGCCAGGCATGGCGCTTGTCATGTATTCTTTTCCAAGTGCTTTCTGCATGTAACTCATGGGGTACTACTCTGTGTGGTAGGTATTTGTTTATCCTCATTTCATAGGAGGAAACTGAAGCACAGAGAGGTTAAGGCACTTGCCCAAGGTCACACAATGAATCAGTGGCGACACCACGATTCAAACCAGGGCAGTCGGGCTCCAGAGTCCAGGCTTTCAACCACTCACCAAGCTGCCATTTGGCAGATGAGAAATTTGCAGCTGAAAAGGTCCAACGTTGAACTGCTAGTAAGCGATGAGGCCATAACTTATCTGCAAGTGTGAAGAAGGGGAAGCCAGAGCCGGAGGAGCAGGCACTTACCAGATCCCGTAGCTGCAAAGTGTACAGAAGCACCTGCACCTGCAGACACACTGCTAGGGCCTCCGGGTCCCTGGGAGGAGCCCCGGCCAGCTGATGCTGCAGCTTCATCAGCTGCAGACCTCGAAGTGGAGGTCCAAGAGAAGAGGAGTTGGCCAAATCTTCACACTGGCAGGGATCCCCCCTGGCGCAGTAGTCCTGTCCCTGCCCCCGTGCAGAGGGTCCAGCTGAGGAGCCTTCCTTGAGCCACTTGCCTCCACGTGATGGCCGGTGGCTCGCCTGCCTCCTCTTCCCTGTGGCCCACTTTCCACCTCTTAAAGGCAGGGATCTCTCCCATCCTGGCTGTTACCCTCCCCTCCCACCCCACCTCCCTGGCCAAAAAAGAAACACATCCCTCCCTTTCTGAGTTAAATGGCACAGGTTTATTCAAACATTCCTCACGGGGCGTGGTTTCTAGACACTGTCCACATCTTGGCCGCCCTCCTCCGGATGCGCTCCAGCTTTCCATTGTCCCTCTGTGCATTGTCCCACTGTGCAAGGCAGCATCCGCGAGCAGGGAGCAGAGAGAAGCATTGCCGTCTAGGCCGACACTGTGCTTCCAGGGCTGGCCGTGTTGGTTCTTTTCGTTGTTTTTGGTGCCGTAAAGCACTGTGGACTCATATGGAGGACCTAAAACCCACAAGAATTTTTTAGATGATGCATTTACAAGCCAGGATGTCCCAACCTGTACTTACACAGTTGATTTTCCTAATGACACTTTTAACTTTTATTCTGATCAGAAAATCATATAGGGAAGTGGATGTGGCTCAACAGATAGAGTGTCCACCGACCATATAGGAGCTCCTCAACACCCAGGGCCTCCTGGCTCGTGCGGTGAGCTGGCCCATGCACAGTGCTGCTGCACGCAAGGAGTGCCGGCCCATGCAGGGATGCCCCCGCGAAAGGGTGCTCCCCATGCAAGGAGTGGCCCATGCACAAGGAGAGCTGCCTTGCGTGAAACTGCATCCCACCCAGGAATAGTGCAACACAAATGGAGAGCTGACGCAGGAAGATGATGCAACCAAAAGAGACACGGATCCCCAGTGCTGCCTGATGAGAACCCAAGCGGACACAAAAGAACACACAGAGAATGGACACAGAAAGCAGACAACGGGGGGGGGGGGGGGGGGGGGGGGGGAGGGGCCTGCAGGGGAGAGAAAGAAATAAATAACTTAAAAAAAAAAGAAAATCATGTACATCTCTTGTAGAAGATATTTTTAACATAGGAAAATACTGCAGAGAAAATTAAAAGTAGCTGTAATCCCATAAGGCTGAAAGGGAACCACTGTTACAATTCATGGTATTTGAACCTTATCATCTATCAATTGATCAATCAATCTCTCTAATTCTCTAAGAAAATTGAAATCACATTATATTTTGTATTTGTAAAGTGTGATTTTCACTCAGCATTATATTATGACATTTCCCACATTGTTAAAAATTCGCCAGAAATGTCTTTAATGGTTGCATCGTTTTCCATCACATATACAAGCCATAATATATATAACCATTTTCCTTTTGGGACACTCTATTGAAAAGCCTTTGTTGAGCACTGTGGTAGTTTGAGGCTGTACGTACCCTAGAAAACCATGTTCTTGAAACTGGTCCATGTCTGTGGGTGCAGAACTGATCATAGGTGGGACCATTTGATTAGGGTACTTCAGTAAGGCGTGACCCAGGGTGGGCATTAATCTTCTTCCTAGAGTCCTTTACCAATGAATGTATACGGGGAGAGGGGGCACAGAGACAGAAACTCCCAAGAGAACACCTTGGAAGCCAGAAGCAGAAATCCATGGAACAGAGAAGCAGAGAGAAAGCCACGACGCAGGAAGCTGTGGGCAACGAGCCTGGAGGAGGAGGGCGCTCCCCAGCCACGCCCCCACGTGTCTCGCCATGTTCGAGAGGATTCCAGGGTTCCCAACAGCCGGGCTTCACAGAAAAAAACCATCACCTGATGAAGCCTTGATTTGGATATTTTTCTCAGTCTCAGAACTGTAAGCTTTTCAACTAACACATTCTCATTGTAAAAGGCATCCATTTCTGGTATATTACTTTCAGCAGCTTCTAGAAAACTAAAACAAGCCCCTACTATATATTTGGGACTGGCAATATAGAATTAAGGCAGATCAAACCCTTATTCTCCAAGTTACCATTTCAAAGGGGGGAAACTTATAATGAGCAATTAAATATATAGCATGGTGTCGGATTGTGATACATCATATATATGAAAAGGATAAAGCAAGGATTTCCAGGTGAAAATAGTGGATTTAATCCAATTTAATCGCTCCACAACACCACGAAAGCCGCAGTAAACAGATTTTTTCTAAAGACATCAACTTGAAGTACCCAGGGGGATAGGAAAGGAACAAGGGCAACAAATTTAGAAGGCATAAAGCAAAGAGACAAGCAGCAACGGATGTCACAGCACTAAGAAAACTGACTCTCCAAACTCAATTTACATCACAGAATCCCCAAAGGCCACAGCGACTGGAAGCACTACATTTCCCTAGAACTGGGGATAGGGGAGGAATGAAAATAAGGAGCTCGAGCCCACACCCATGCCCCTCCACCGAGGCTCTGCTTTCCGCCCTCCCCCCTGTCATGGCTGAACTGCACAGCGGTTCTCTGAAGAGGAGCTCCAACCCTAGAACAGGGGGTGATGTGATCACACGCCTCGTGCTTGTGCCAGCTCCATGCTCACACTGCCCTGCCCTGCCCCCCAGCCCACCCCTTGCAGTTATTTTCTCCCATTTGGCCCCCAGATCACAGGCAGCCAGACACTTTCCTTCTGGGCAGGAGACTGAGAAACGTTTCAGTTCAAGACCTCATGGTCTGCCACCGAGATTACTGTACAGCCAAACAGCCACTAGCCCCAGCCACGCTGCCAGAGCGTCATGGCTTTATAACCACACTGTAAATCATTAGCAGGCCTCGAGGACTAACAGGCTCCTGTGGACTCAGACAGAAAATTCATCTAGGAAGAAACAGATCAAGAAGTGAGAGGACTCCTTCCAAAAAAAGAACAAAGATAATCCTGTGTTAATGAAGCAGGCACAGTTGTTCAGGGGGTAGAATTAAGGGACTGAAAAAGAGCTGCTATGAGTTGAAAACATGATGGCAGAAATAAAACACTCAAAGAAATATTTGGAATATTAAGTGAGGGAATCTTCCAAAAAGTGGAGCAAAAAGATTATGATATGGAAAACCAAAGTAGAGGACAATCCCCTGTTGTTCAGTTTCAGTAAAAGAGAGCAGAGAGGGAAGTGGCTGTGGCTCAATTAGTTGGACTCCTGCCTGCCATATGGGAGGCCCTGGGCTAGTGTTCCAGGGCCTCCTTGTGAGGGCAAGCTGGCCCGTGCACCGCAAAGAGCTGTGATGGCCTGTGCACCACAGAGAGCTGGTGCAGCAAGATGATGCTGCAAAGGGAGACAAGCAGATACAGAAAAGATGCACAGCAAATGGACACAAAGCAAACACAGCCGGGAAGCGGACTTTGCCCAATGGATAGGGCATCTGTCTACCACATGGGAGATCCATGGTTCAAACCCGGGGCCTCCTTGACCTGTGTGGAGCTGGCCCATGCGCAGTGCTGATGTGCACAAGGAGTGCCGTGCCACGCAGGGGTGTCCCCCGCGTAGGGGAGTCCCACGCACAAGGAGTGTGCCCCATAAGGAGAGCCACCCAGCACAAAAGAAAGTGCAGCCTGTCCAAGAATGGCACCGCCCACACGGAGAGCTGACATCAACAAGACGGTGCAAGAAAAAGAAACACAGATTCCTGGTGCCGCTGATAAGGATAAAAGCGGTCACAGAAGAACACACAGCGAATGGACACAGAGAGCAGACAACTGGTGGTGGGAGGGGGAAGGGGAGAGAAATAATTTTTTAAAAAGTTTAAAAAAAAAAGAAAACACAGCAAAAAATGGAACAAGCCTCAAGGGGGGGGAGGGACAAATAAATAAATAAAATCTTTCTTTAAAAAAAGAGAGAGAACAGAGATAAGAGAGAGGAGGAAATAATGGAACATTTTAAGAAAATTTCCTGGAAATGATGAGTGGGAATTTTCAGAATGAAAAGTTTCACAGAGTGCCTAGTACAATGGGTTTATTCATTCAAAATATATCGTGTCTACTATGTGCCAGGTAATATTGTGGACTCTGAGCATGAATAGGAAACAAAACAGACAAAAATCCCCAGGAGAGATTGGCAGGCTGGGACAGAGTGGGAGGCAGAGAAGATGGTGAGAAGAGGTCAGGTTTGGGCTACATTCTAAAGGTAGGGCCAATAGGGTTTCCTGATAACGTAGATGTAGGGGGGTTGAAGGAGAGGAGAGAATGATGAGTTAATGATAACTCCATGAGAAACTGGTGAAAAGGAGTTTCTGAGATGGAGAAAAATGAGAGAAAAGTAATTTTAGGGGGGAGATCTGGAGCTTGGTTTGAAACCTGTGGAATGTGAGATGCCTATTACACATCCAGGCAGAAATACCATTAGGCAACTGGATGTAAGAGTTTGGAGTATTGGGGGAGGTCAAGGCTAGAGATAAAAACTGGGGTCCTCGCCCTGCTTCTCTGCCTTTCCACATCCTGCTGCCCGGACCAGCTGAGGACGTTTGTTCCATCACATGCAAACACTCTGCTTTGATACACCATTGTGAGATGGAGGCCACCATGAAATTAGAAGCAAAAATACAGAGCGCCCCAATCCCTATGTACCTGGTCCACTCTATAGCCCTGCCTCGGGCACTATAGAAGCCCTGGGCTCCGGTAAACTCTCAGGGAAGCTGACACCACTCTATTCTCCTTGGAGTGTTTATCTAACAGTGACAATATTTCCCTTTCCTTAGGTAACTAATTTTGTGCAGTTTTTCAAACAAAACAGCAGAAAATATTTGGAAATCACATATCTGATAAGAGTCTAGTATCCAGAACATACAAGAACTCCTATAATTCAACAACAAAAATCCCAATTTTAAAATGGGCAAAAGATTGAAGAGACATTTCTCCAAAGAAGTTGTATGAATGGCCAATAAGTATAGGAAAAGATGCTCAACATCATTAGTCAAACAAGATACCATCTCATCCTCACTAGGATGGCTATTTTTTTCCCCTTTCCCTCTCCCTCCCTGCTATTTTTGCTGTCTGTGTCCATTTACCATGTGATCTTCTGTATCTATTTCTCTTTTAGTCTTATCTTCTCGTCTTTCTCCTCTAGGAGTCACTGGGATTCGATCCTGACGACCCCTGATGTGAAGAGTTTCCCTGTCAATTGTGCCACCTCAGTTCCCAGTCTCTGCTGTGCTTCCCTGTGACTCTCCCCTTTGTCTCTCTCTTGTTGCGTCATCATCTTGCTTCATGACTCACTTACGTGGGCACTGGCTCGTGTGCAAGCACTCGGCTCGCTGCGTGGGCGTACGGCTCACTGTGCAGGCACTGGCTCACCATGTGGGCACTCACACGGGCACTGGCTCACCAGGCAGGCACTCACACAGGCACTGGCTCACTGCACAGGCACGCTTTCTCTTCTTTTTTTCACCAGGAGGTCCCAGGGATCGAACCTGGGTCCTCCCATATGGTAGGCAGAAGCCCTATCACTTGAGCCACATCTGCTTCCCTGGGATGGCTATTAGTAAAGAAACGTAAAATAAGTTCTGGCAAGAATTCAGAGAAATAGGAACTCTCATACATTATTGCTGGGAATGTAAAATAGTATAGCCACTGTGGAAAAGAGTTTGGCAGTTCCTCAAAAAGTTAAATACAGAGTTACCATGTGGCCCAGAAATTCTACTCCTAATTATTTTCCAAAAAAACTTTGAAAACAGGGACTTGAACAGATATTTGTACACCAATGTTCATAGCAGCATTATTCACAATAGCCAAAAGGTAGAAGCTACCCAAGTGCCCATCAACAAATGAGTGGATAAACAAAATGCGGTATATACATACAATGGAATATTATTCAACTGTAAAAATGAAAGATATGCTGATATATGTGACAACATAAATGAACCTTGAAGACATCATGGTGAGTGAAATAAACCAGACACAAAAGGACAAATATTGTATGATTCCACTTATTTGAGATATCTAGAATAAGCAAATTCATAGAGACAGAATGTAGATTACAAGTTACTAGGGGAAAACAAAACTAAACAAAAAACCGAATAATATATAGTGGGAGATATATATGTGTAAGTGTTAAAATATCAGAAAAGCAAAGAAATAGTAACCTAAAATTCAGGAATGGATAACTCTGGGAAGGAGAGAGTATAATTGGCAAAGGGCACAAGGTACTGACGTTTTTCTATTCCTTAATCTGCATGATGACCACACTGGGTACTCATTTAATATTATTATTTTAAATATACATTTATCGAGCACAGGAGACCCCACGCAGAGCTGCCAACGCCCAGCGGAGGAGCGGAGGTCAACATTGAATTTGAAGTATTTAAAGTGGATACAAAACTGTTTCAGCAATACAGACAATTAAGTGTGTTGTTGTGGGCAATGGTGCTGTTGGTAAAACATGTCTCCTGATATCCTACACAACAAACAAATTTCCATCTGAATATGTACCGACTGTTTTTGACAACTATGCAGTCACAGTTATGATTGGTGGAGAGCCATATAATCTCGGACTTTTTGATACTGCAGGGCAAGAGGATTATGACAGATTACGACTGCTGAGTTATCCACAAACAGATGTATTTCTACTCTGTTTTTCAGTGGTCTCTCCGTCTTCATTTGAAAATGTGAAAGAAAAGTGGGTACCTGAGATAACTCACCACTGTCCAAAGACTCCTTTCTTGCTTGTTGGGACCCAAATTGATCTCAGAGATGACCCCTCTGCTACTGAGAAACTTGCCAAGAACAAACAGAAGCCTATCACTCCGGAGACTGCTGAAAAGCTGGCCCAGGACCTGAAAGCTGTCAAATATGTGGCGTGTTCTGCACTCACACAGAAAGGCCTAAAGAATGTATTTGATGAAGGAATATTGGCTGCCCTAGAGCCTCCAGAACCGAAGAAGAGCTGCAGGTGTGTGCTGCTATGAACATCTCTCCAGAGCCTTTGCTGCACAGCTGGTGTCGGCATCATACTAAAAGCAATGTTTAAATCAAACTAAAGATTAAAAATTAAAATTCGTTTTTGCAATAATGAAAAATATATATATACATTTATCCATTTCTGTACATATGCTATATTTCTCAATTAAAATATTTTAAAGGGAAACGGACTTTGGCCCAGTGGTTAGGGCGTCCGTCTACCACATGGGAGGTCCGCTGTTCAAACCCCGGGCCTCCTTGACCCGTGTGGAGCTGGCCATGCGCAGTGCTGATGCGCGCAAGGAGTGCTGTGTCACGCAAGGGTGTCCCCCGCGTAGGGGAGCCCCACGTGCAAGGAGTGCGCCCATGAGGAAAGCCGCCCAGCGTGAAAAGAAAGAGCAGCCTGCCCAGGAATGGCGCCGCCCACACTTCCCGTGCCGCTGACAACAACAGAAGCGGACAAAGAAACAAGACGCAGCAAACAGACACCAAGAACAGACAACCAGGGGAGGGGGGGAAATTAAATAAATAAATAAATCTTTAAAAATATATATATATTTTAAAGAGAGAAATAAGGCAGAGTTAGTGGCTAGAAGAGTGAAGGGGAAGGGGCAGTTATAGATCAGGTGGCCAGGGAGGGCCTCTCTAAAGCAGTGACCATCAAGCAGGCGCTCGAATGAAATGAGGGTCAAGCAATGCGAAATAACTTGGGTAAGAGTAACATTCCATCCAGAGAGAACAGCAAGTACAAAGGTCCTGAGGTTGGAATGAGCATGATATTTTCAGGGAAGAGCAAAACAAACATAAAATGTGAGGGAAGGGGAGAGGCAAGAGACGTCATGTAGGCCCAGCAGGGCAATGTAGGCTAGCCAGGATCGTTAGTAGCAATCTTAATATTGTATTATTCCATGGAAACGGACTTTGGCCCAGTGGTTAGGGCGTCCGTCTACCATATGGGAGGTCCGCGGTTCAAACCCCGGACCTCCTTGGCCCGTGTGGAGCTGGCCATGCGCAGTGCTGATGCGAGCAAGGAGTGCCTTGCCACGCAAGGGTGTCCAGTAGAATTTTTTAACAACACACTTAAAACTCTACTAGTTAAAGGTCAATTGTGAGCCTCATTGTAACATTTTTTAAAATGTATTTCCTTCCTTCCACAGCTCCTGAAAATTTGTCTCTTCCAAGTGCTGATAACTGGACTAATAACCTGACAACTGGATCCACATGATGATAAATGTTATGTCTAAAATGATATAACTAAAATAATTCCAGAGTGCCACCAATAGAGATTACACAGAAATTGAATGTGGCACTTTCAAAACTATTGTCTGGAAGAACAGCTGGGTCTTCAAAGCATGAGAGTTCAAACAGGGGCCCTTCAAATACGTAGATTATGAATGACCAATCCATGCCATGGAGACCTATAGGCAGATATTCAGTGATTAAGTGGCCTACATACACCTTACAGTTTTTCCCCCAAATATGAAAGAAAACCCATTTTAAAAGTCTCTTAGGTATTTTCAATGGTTTCTGAATTACTTGGGGGAAGCTCCGACTTAGTTGTATAGAATTTGATACATGAGTCCACCATTAAATCCAGACCAGTTTTACATCAAAATTTACGTTAAGCAAAGCCAAGTTCGTTGGCCTTTGGTCAAGGCGTTCCCCTGGTGTGCTTACTGGTACTTTCCTCCATTTTCCTGCGTTCACTCTCAACCTTCAGCATGGGAAGAACACCTAAGACCATCAACAATGCCTACTCCTTAGGAGAAAGCCTGATGCCAGGCAGGTGGAGGGCTTCCTAGGAGGCAGAGGAGGCTCTATGTCTTTTCCTCGGTGTTTCCACTTGATTCTCCAACATGGAAACTCGGCTGAAAGTGTGTCAGGATAAGTCACTTCTGTCCACATCAGCACAGTGTTCCTCCAACGAACTGAATTTGAGCTGTCCAAGACAGAGGGCACCAGAGCTACGCAGTGAAGAGCTCTGAGGTGCTGCTCTGAGAATGTACCTTTAAGTTCCTGAGTAGCATGCTCCACTGGTGGAACACCAGTGTTTCTTACAGTAACCCTCAGAGGGCAACTAAGGTTCCAGGCTACCGTGCTGAGCCCTGCGGAATTTACCTGGGGTTTCATTTGAATATCCGGGGTGGTTATTAAATTTGTGACTTCCTCAAACCCAAATTCATGATACACGTCAATTTTTTCCATCACTTCACTGGGTGAATGCAGCACCGCAGTCATGCTCCTGGCTGCAGAGAAGACATCAGAGGGTGGCCCCTGGAGAGTGTCCCCAAAAGCTCTTGTAAAAGACAGGACATTCTTAAGAACAGCAATAGGAACAATGAAATCAAAATGTTACTGCACTGCAGAGTACAAATGCTCGGCCAGTTATGCAGGTATCCATCCAACATTTGTGTCACTACTGATACCATCTAAACAAAAAACACGTGCCTGCCAGAGATCCACTAAAATACCAAAAGCATCATGCTCGCCTGTCCACTGAGAATGGCAAATTTCTCCTTTTCTTCATTGCTCTGAGAAAGGACAGAAATTACACTGTCAGGTTCTAAAAGGAGTTGTGGTGATCATTAGGAAAAAGAAGAACCTTCCTCAATCATCCCCAATGCAGCAGATATTGCCACCACAGGCGCTGATTTTGCCAACCACGTGTTTAAGTCCTGAGAGGAGCAGAGTGTGGACAGCTTGGGGAGATTTCCCTAGAAGTCTAAAAGCAGCAACTTGCATTTGGAAGAAAATCCACCGGACACACAGCAAGCCTGTCCATGCAGTGCTCCATGTTTAGCCCCACTTCTCAGCTACTGTGGTGTGAAACTGCACACCCAAAATCTCTGCATCAGCTTCTTAAGGCAGGAAGCCCACAAACCACTCTCAGGTTCTGAGGCTCATCGACAAACTTCACCAACCGGCAGGTGCCCTTCCCCTGCTGTGCCCACCACCCCATCAGTGCTAAAGGAGAGCAGCGTGATCTCTCGCCTCCCTGACAGTTTCTTCCCAAATGCAGCTCTCACGTCTCTAGCTCCGGTTTCTGCACGTGTTAACTGCCGTTGTCTCCAGGCGCTTTCTCAGAACCTCTTCACCAGAATTTATTCAGCCCTCGGCAGTGCTGGAAAGTGATCAGGAGTAGAGAGATCTTGGGGAGTTCCTCAGCCTCATGCCCATGCAGAGGTAATGTTTTGTTTTCCCATAAGATTCAAAGTTTCCAATAAAGATGCTAGGTATTCTTTCCCTCTCCTCAAGGGTTAAAGGTGAATGTCTTCAGCCTCTTCTTCACCCCTTCGTCTGCACTGGGGCTCTGAGCGTTGCTGCTGCTTTATGTTTTTGTTCCTGTTCAGAAGTTTCATCCGTTTTCCCGTTTCCGTGCCCTGCTTTCATCTTCACTCAATTCTTTTGTTTGTTTTCCGTGTCTACTGTAGATTGTTCAAATGACCAGTAAGATGAAATACTTCTGGCACAGCAGTATCCTGAAGAACCGTGCTCTAAGGACTAGCTCCACAGATGGTCGGGGCCTCCAAGCATTGGGCGCATGACCAAAACGCTTCTTCAGCTGCAAAAGGGTTTCATCTTCTAAGTCTGCCCTCTTGCGGTTCTCCACCCCTTCTGGCTTCCTCGCGAAGGCCAGGTGGGACCAAGAGTTCTTCGCGGGCAGCGGGGTCACCGTGGCCCACCCTCCTGCTGGCATCCTCCCCAGCCTGGGGTCTCGCCCTGACCCCCCTCTTTGGCAGGGAACACAGCCAGCGAGCCGGGAGGAGTGGCCTGCAAGAACTCATTTATGTTTCCTGAGCACAATTCTGGTTAATTGTGGAGGATAAACCGGTTGTAGACACAGGAGTGGCGAGCCCCTCAGGGAAGCTGTTGCAGCAGCCCTAGGCGGCATTTCCAAGCCCCAAATGAAGCAGGGTTGAAATGAATCAATTTGGTCTATTCTATGGATAGTCTACCCCAAGTCCATTTTTCCTTTACCTAACAGTTCTCTGATTCTAGTAAACAACTCTCTCCTTGCCGACACGATTAAAGTGGAAAGAAATCGCTCCCTCAGCATCAGAGGGGACCGATTCGTCCAAGCAAACTTAGTTCATGCTGGCCGGGGACTGGCTTAGGACCGCAGCGACCTCGCCCTGGCCGCCAGGCTGTGGCGCATCGGCCGGGCTGCTGGGGAAAGCCTTCTTTCTTTTAGGAAAGAGGCCGCCTCCTTCCGCTCCTCCTGGGCGTGGAGACCTGGGAGGAGCGAGGCGCGCCTCCTCCACTTCCAGCTCTTCCTGGGCCTGAGACAGCACCCGGGGGCGCGCTGCAGTCTCCACCTGCTGCGGCCGGACCGCACCGCTTAGTCTGTGCGTGAAATAAACAAGTTCTTAGTGTTGAGCCAGTTGGGACCAGGCTTCCTGGGTTTCATAGCCGGAAGCGCCCTAACTAACAAGGTAACTTAGTTCCGATGGCTCAGTGGCCACTCGCTGGGCCCCAGCCTTGCACCTGTCCTGAAAACCTCCTCGCGTTCTGGGAGTCTCCGAGGGTGATTGGCATGTGCTTGGGGTGTCTGCCCTTGGCACCCTGATCCTCGGAGGTGGCACCATGCCCTCCAGCCTTCTCTGCAACCCCAGCGCGTGCAGAAAAGGAGGCCTGCCCTCCATCCCAGACCCCTGAGCAGCAGAACCCCCAAGACTTGCGTCTCCTCCCCACCCACATCGACTCGTGCAAAATATGCGCCCCGGAAGGACACCGGCGCCACCGGTTCAGCACCCAGGCAGATTCTGCAGCACAATTTGGAATTGTCTGGAATAGCATGCTACACAAATAATGTTTACTTTTTCTTTGCATCTCTAATTACCAGTTGTCCTGAAAGCAGAGTCCCAGAAGTGGAATTGATAATGATGCTTTTGCTTGATAGTGCAAATTTTTTCAAATATTTTCCAGTAATGAAATTTTATCTTTTCATTTTATTTTTGAAGTCGTCCAGAAATTTTTCTATTTTAAATGGGCAAATCCTTCCATCTCGCTTTAGTCTGGGTCCACTGAGAAACATGTACGAGGACAAGATTAAATGGGCAAGAATTTTATTAAGGGAAGCAAGAGAAAAAAGGCAGGAAGCCAGGCAAGACAGGGAGAGCTGTTGGACTAGAAAGCAAATCTAACTTGGAGCCAAGGCGAGGGGAAAGGGAGAGCGGGTGGAAGCGTCCGAGACTGCAGAGGGGTCTAAGGTGGGCTGGCAGGCTGTGCGGGAGGGAGCCCCGGGTCTCCCCGGGCTGGCGTCTGCATCCCCGCGGCGCCCAGTCCTTGGCAGGAGCTGTGATGGGTGGTGGAGCCTGCACCCCAACCCCGTGAGGGACGGCAGCGCGAGCCGGGGGGACTCTTGTTCCAGCGTGGGCCCTGCCATTGCAGGGCGCGGGGCTTGCTCCTCCTGGGTTTTCTGAGTTGGGTGATTTCCTTTCTGGGCTCTCAAGCCTGAACGGTAGGGTTTGAATAGGCGTCCTCCCACTCGCCATGTGACTTTGGGGGCAGGTCTTCTATCTCTCTTTAATCCCTCTGAAATTTGTTTTTATGTTTGGTGTGAGGATTCAAATGCATTTCCCCTTCATATGGCCAATTTCTTGACACTAATTATTATATTACTCATCACTTCCTTGTTGATTTTTCAATACCTATGGTCTATGTAAATGCTGGGCATTTATCTGTCATGAATTCTGTTTCATGAATTGTTCTGTCTCTTCTTACCTCACGGCACACTTTTATTATTCTAGTTATATAATATTGTAGAGAAAGCCCTCATTCGCCTTTTTCTAAATCTAGAATTGAAATTTTTTTTTAATTTCAAAGGAAAAGTAATGATTTTGATTGGAATAACGTTCAACCCATGCATTGATAGTTTGAAAAGACTTGCTTGTTTTCAAAATGAGTTTTTCCCATTTGCTCATGTTGTCATTTATGTCTCTCAATAAATAGTTGTAGTTCATTATATCATTTTCCATGTAAATACTACACATTTCTTATTATGATTATTCAAAGGTAGCAGAGTGGGGGAGTAGATGGGGGTGGGAAGGAAGTTGTTTCTTAGCATGAAGGCATTTTTTTTCCATCATATACTGTAAATGATTGTTTTGGGTATTAAAAAACCTATTAAATTTTTAAAATTTATCTTACATCCTGCTGTGTAGATGAATTCTTTCTTAATTTAAAAAAATATGTATTTATTTATATATTTCCCCCCTTCCCCTCCTCCCGCCCTGCTGTTTTTGCTGCCTGTGTTGTCTTTTCTTCTCATTTTCTCTCTTCTAGGATCCACCAGGATTCAATCCTGGGTACTCCTGATGTGGAGAGAGGTTCCCTGTCAGTTGCGCCACCTCTGTTCCCGGTCTCTGCTGTGCTTCACCTTGACTCTCCACTTTGTCTCTCTTTTTGAAGCATCATCATCTTGCTGCATGACTCACTTGTGCGAACACTGGCTCACAGTAAGGGCACTCAGCTTGCTGCACGGGCACTGGCTCACCATGTGGTCACTCGTACGGGCACTGGCTCACTGCGCAGGCATGCTTTCACTTCTTCTTTTTCACCAGGAGGCCCCAGGGACCAAACCTGGGTCCTCCTATATGGTAGGTGGAAATGCTATCACTTGAGCCACATCCACTTCCTTTCTTTCTTAATTTTAGTACTTTTTCATTATCGACATATGATGAGAAATTTTCCTCTCCCTACCAATCATTATCTCTCTAGTTCCCAGGGCGGTAATAAATGGGCTTTCAAGCCAGCTCTGTTGGGTATGAATAACCATCCTTCCACTTGCCATGTGACTTTGGGGGAAGTTCCTCTACCTCTCCATGCCTCATTTTCCTCACCTTTAAAATAGGATGGAATGAGTTCATACTTGTAAGGCACACAGGTACAACCATACCCTTCACATGCAGGAATATGAATAACATTCCCTGGAGTTGAGCCACATAGTTTGTCGGCATTTTCCCATTCTCCACTTGTGATGGCCAGAAGTTTCAGAACAGCATTAAATAACAAAATATCCTTGCTTGTTATTATTATTTTTATTTCTCCCCACCCCTTGTTGTTTTTGTGCTCACTGTCTATTCATCTTCTTTTTTGGGAGGCACTGGGAAGCAAACCTGGGACCTCCCATGTGGGAGGGAGGCTCCCAGTGGCTTTAGCGACCTCCACTGCCACTTGTGCCTCTCATCGTGTTTCCTCGTCGTCTCTCTTCATTGCATCATCTTGTGTTAGCTCGCTGTCTTGCTCATCTTCTCTAGGAGGCACCAGGAACTGAACTGGGACCTCACGTCTGGTAAGTGGGTGCCCTATACTTGAGCCACATCTGCTTCCCTTGTTATTCTTGATTTTTGACAGGTCTGCCTCTAGTGCTGCACCATGAGGAATGTTGTTGACAGGGGTTTTGAGTATGTAATTGTGCAACCTTAATCCTGCACTTTTACATATGTCATGGCTTATAATATTGTTCACAATTCCCCCCAGTCATCCATATCATAATCTCTCCCTCCAGCTTTGAGGCATACTGTAGGTGGCCAGGTCCAACATGAGGGTCTACATCCAAGATCCTGATAAAAATGTTGACCAGGTCATGGCCAAGGACAGAGCTTATGGTTTATCTCCAGAAACTTCCTTCACAGTGGACTTTTGTTGTTTTAACTTACTTGGAATCCCTTCCATCCTTATTTTGACAATAGTATCACATTTTCTTTGGATAAATACCCCTCCCTATTCCATGTGGATCCTCTTTATTAACCTCAAACTGCCTGCTTCCCTCTTTCTGATCTAAATTTGGTCATTGAAACTTTCTGGGAAATTTGAATCTTGAGCAGTGACACAAGAATGGAAAATGATTGAGGCAGGGTGATTTCCTTGGCAGATCCCTGAAGAGGAAGTTCAAGACCCCTGGAGCTGCCTGGTTCCATTCTTATCTGAGGTCTGATTTTCTAATTCTTTCTTTAATTCTGTGAATGATCCAGTAGCCACCCAATCAGTTCTTCTTTTTGCAAAATTAACTGTAATAAATATTTCTAGCTTATAACCAAAGAGCTCTGACCAATACAACACTCATCCACAGATGAATATTGGCCGTAATGTTACCCTTCCCAATATCTTCAGGTATGACCTAAATGTGAGGGCATCTGCCACCAAGGCTAGACCTAGGGACCTAGATGCTGACTCAGAGGATTTGTTTTCTATAAGCTTATGGAAGTCTGCCTCCTCCATTTTCTCTTTCTCTTTCTTCTCTTCTTCCTCCTCCAGAATTAATTTTATTCACATCAAGAATTCATGTGGGGAGCAGATGTGGCTCAAGCAGTTGAGTGCCCACCTCCCACATGGGAGGTCCTGGTTTCACTTCTGTGATGGTTAGTGTCAATTCAGCCAGATAATTGTGCCCAGTTGTTTGGGCAAGCAAGTACTGGACTAACTGTAATACAAGGCATTTATGGACTTCAGTCACCATTGACTTTACTGCAGTGGTAAATCATAGATGGCTGGTTATAATTATATCAATCAGGGAGATTGCCATCAGCAAATGAGTGATGCTTAACCCAATCAGTTGAATGCCTTCAAAGGGGGAGTAAATCCAGCCTTGAGAGAAAATTTCCCAGCTCATCCTTGGACAGCCAAATCTCCCAGAACTCGTCAAGAACCTTCACTGGACTTTCATTGCAACCCATGATTGCAGCCTGCCTGCAGAACCTGGACTTGTGCATCCCCATGGCTGCGTGAGAGACTCTTATAGAATCTCATACCATTGACAGATATCTCTTGTTGATTCTGTTTCCCTAGAGAACCCTGACTAATACAAGTTCCCAGTGCCTCCTAAAGAAAAAACAAACAAGGAGCAGATAATGTGCGGACAAGCAAAAGCAACAAGCAAGCAGTGAGCAAAAATAAACAAAAAAATGAGCACACAATGAGCAAACAGATGAGGGAACCAACTCAGGGGAGCCAAAGTGGCCCAGTGGTTGAGCGCAGGCCTCTTGCAAATGAGGTGCCGGTACCTAAAAAAAAAAAAAGAATTCATGTGGCCTAAGCCCCCCCAACAGCCCTTCAAATAAATGGCCCCTATGTTACTTGTTCCAACTGGACCTATTTTGCCAGGCTCACTTCTTTAGGCATCTGCCTCTGCTGACACCAGCAGCTTCTTAACCCAACTTGCATGCCACAGTTTTTTTCTGAAGTCTTCTGATGCATTTTCATAACTAAAACACAAAAGTCCCTGCTTCTCTCCATGTTGCCAAATGGCTTGTCAGGAACTTCTGGTCTTGGGTGCCTTTGAACCACAGAAGACTGGGGCCTTTGTAGCACTCACTGGTGCAGCGGCGCAGTGCAGCCACAGTGTAAAGCCCTCCTCCCTGGGAGTGGGCCCCACACTCCTGGATAAAAGCCTTCCATTTTGATTCCTTGTTGCTTCCACCGTGAGCTGGTGACCTACTTCAAAGAGTAGTTTCTTTCCCCCTCTCACTCCAAAGGCCTCTGGCTGAGCCACGGGAGCTGGGCAGGGCCTCCCAACTAACACTATCGGACTGCCTGAGTGGACCCTACCTGCTTATTTGAGGAAGAACCCCACTTTCTTCAGGAACTTGATGTGTGAACCAACCAGCCACCTCTACAACCAAGGCTGACACCTTAGAAGAGCAGGAAGACTTTTCCTAGATCAGGCACCTCAACTTTGGCTCTATTGATCTTTTTTTTTTTAAGATTTATATTGTTTATTTCTTGCCCGGTCCCCACCCCCGTTACCCCGTTGTCTGCTCCCTGTGTGTTCTTCTGTGTCTGCTTGTACTCTTAATAGGTGGCTCCGGGAACCGATCCTGGGACCTTCCAGAGTGGGAGAGAGGCAATTACTCTCTTGCACCGCCTCAGCTCCCTGTTCTGCTATGTCTTCTTATTTTCTCTCCTCTGTGTCTCTTGTTGCATTATCTTGCTGCACCAGCTCTCTGCATCAGCTGGCACTCCTGTGTGGGGCCGCATTCCCGCACTGGCCAGCACTTCGTGTGGGCCAGCATGCTGCGTGGGCCAGCTTGCCCTCACCATGAGGCGCTGGAGATCAAACCCTGGACCTCCTATATGGTAGACGGGAGACCAGTTGGTTGAGCCACATCCATTTCCCTCTACTGACATTTTGAACCCGATGATTCTTTGTTGTGGGAGACTATCCTGGGCATTGAAGGATGTTTCACAGCATCCTCTTGCCCATTCCCCAGACATTGACAAATACTCCTGGGACATGAGAAGATCTGACAACCACTGCTCGAGGCTCCCCATCCTGTTGGCTGTCTTCCTCTTCTGAGCTCAAGTTCCTGAAAAATGAAGATCTCTGATGCTGAGCCTGTCCCTACTTTGAAATTTTGAAACTCTCTTGCTCACTGACCAGCTACCTCTCACCTTCGCTGCCCTGGGCCTCCACGTTGTTCAGCCTCTTCTTGGGGAACTCAGATGTCTCACTTACAGGGGGACTGTGTATCTGAACCCTCCTGCCCACTTCCCACCCACCCCCCACATCCTTCTACGAGGGAAAGTCCTCCATTTCTCAAAGGACAGGTATGGATTCCCTGAGGTCTCTGGTCATGGCCTCACCATGCCCTGCTGCTCTAGAAGCCTGGGTCACTTGTGGAACACACATCTTCAGGAGGCTGTGAGGAGTCATCTGAGGTCTTTTCCTGTGTTTTCTGTTTCTTGTCTCCCTTGACATTCAGTGGAGAACAGTCCCTGGTACCAAGGCCCACCAACTGGCCAAGGCTGGTTGCCCAGGTCTCTAGGGATTTGCCGGGACCCTCCTCCTGCCCCACCCTTGAGGAGTGAGAAAGTGAAGGGTGAGGAGCTGCATGCTTTCTTTTTAATTAGTTGCACCTTCTTTTCATCCTTGGGATACCTGCACACTCTTGAGCTTTACAAATTCTCCTACATATAATTGGAAAATGCTTGCTCCTGAGAGCCAATCTACAGGCTTTCTAGTTAGGAGAATGATGCCATTATAAAGGGAATTAACCTTTCATTTACATATAAGATAAAGTTTAGGCATAAAGCAGGTCAAATTTCACCAGAACTGAGGCCAGGTACTCTTTCTTGCCTTTCTGGCAGGGGTGGGAGTGGGTGGGGGGTGAAAGAGTTGGGGGGGAGCAGAAAGGAAGAAGCTAGAAGTGAAGATCCTGGGGGTGGGGGGTGGACTGGCAAGCAAGCCAGGCTTACACTAGGGAAAGATCAGGGCGGGAGGGGAGCTGCAGGCCCTGGGTCAAGGTGGAAGTCAGGAAGTACTGGATGAGGAGGTCAGAAAAGGGCAAGAATTGAGAGGGCTGTGGGGAACCCCAAGGCCCAGGAGTCTATGACTATCAGTGCCCAGGAATGGGCAAGTTCCAAGTATGGAATCAAAAAACCCTGGCCATCTGAACATCTACGTCAGTTTATTCGTTCAACCTGCTCAGAACCATGACTTCTTTGGTTGGCTGGTTATTCTCTGCTTTCAGATTAAAAAATTAAAACAAAAAAGGCAGCTCAGGGCATGAGTAAACCTGAATTCATCCATTTGAGCCAAAAGCCATGGCAGTTGGTTGGAGAATGCAAGTCCTGTGATTTGAGGGCAGATCTGATGAGGCCCGACCTTGCAGGTGGGTTCTGAGGGCCAAGCTCGGTGAGACCCATTCTCCTTTCCCCATTGTCCAACCTGCAGCATGTGCTCATTTTTTTATATTTGCTTTTTAAAATTCATTTATTCATGCTTGTATTCAACCAATATTTACTGGATGTCTACCATGTGCCAGGTTCCTACAGACACCAAAGTAGGATGGGGAGGGCGCCATTTACCTTGCTCTCTACCCCTTTTGCACCTGTGCACCCAAAAGGACTTTTCTTAAAGACAGGAAGAGAATGTCGATGTAACAACAATAGCAAGGGCTGCCACATGTCTGACCCCATTTAAACTCCAGGCCCTGGGCTGAGCTCTCTCTGAGCTTTACCTCGGTCCTCCATTTTATGCCAGGAAACCGGGGTGCCGAGAGCGAAGTGTCACTCCCCCGAGGTCACCCAGCTCCGATTGGGATGCCGGAAGCCTGACCCCAGAGCCCGCACTCCTAACTCCCACGCACCTGAGGGCCACCACGGGAGGCGTCTCGGCTGAACGTGGACGAGCCCCTGGACTTCACTGGAGACCGCCCAGAGCCAAAGCCTGAGCTCCCCCAGAGGCCCCAATCTGCAAGCTCCAACTGGAGCTTGGAATTCGAATGGAGAGAATCGAGCGCGGGGGGACACGCCAAGCGGGGCGCCTCGGCGGCCAAGCGTCTCGCTCTCTTGGGGCACGATGGTCGGCGCGGGCCATCCATCATCGGGCTGACTGCGGCGCCGGCCGCGGGCGCTGGCCGCCTCGCCCGCCGCCGGGAGCACCCTCTCGTTTTTAGACTCCTCCTAATTAAGAAAGGTTCCCACCAGCAACGGCAAAACATCCTCACCACCTCTTTCATTATCGCAGCTTTTCTTCCCCTTAAGGACTATTGAGCTCCTGGCTGATTAAATTAGGTGTTTTGGGGTGGTTGTGGTTTTTTCGAGGTCCTTTCTGAAATCTCGGGGAAATTATCTAAAAATCATGAAATCAATTCCCTTACGCTGTTTTAATCTTTTATGCCCTTGGCTCAAAGAGGGGTGGGCAGACAAGCGCTGGCCCTCTGAGAAGTGTGCAGCCCGACACTGCTCGCCAGCCTTCCAGGGCCTTTGTGGACCATCTGGGTCAATTTCCTTCCAAGTAAATGAAATGCAAATAAAAATTCCAGCAGTTTTTCAGCTGCCGGCTGCCCAGCTGATTAGCATGACAGAGGCCGGGCGAGGAGGCCTGACCCGGTGCACTTCCCCTCATCTCATTAAGTTGTAACTCCACCGCCGCCGCTTTCAGGGTGTTTATTGACGCTGAAAGGCGTCTTTATCCAAAACTAGCTAAATTCACATTCCGAGTTTTTCCTTGGAAGTCTTGCCTGCTCCAGCAGCCACATGAAAGTGAACCTATTGTGGCTGGCCCCTGCGTCCTGCTGATTCCGAAACAATCTGGAGGTTTCCCAAAAATGTGTACTTCGCAAGTTTGTGGCCATCCACCCTCCTCCCTGCAGCCTCAGAAGGCAGAGGGGCACCGGCGCGGAAAGGGGTAGGGGTGAGCGTGGGAGGGATTCCCACAGGCAGGTTCCTGGGGACGGGCAAAGTGAGGGTCCGGGAGGATTGCTCTCTGGGCGACTCGGGCTGCGGGCACCCCCGAAGCCCGCCATCGCCCCAGTCCCCGCAGAGCGTCTCCCCCAGCCGCTGGCTTTTTAGCCCGGCCAGGCAGGAGGCACCGTCACCTGCTGGTCCCGTGTCCTTTCTCCTTGCTCGCCCCTCTTTTATAAAGCCCTAGAAGGGCAGTGTCCCTCCGCCCGTCTCCATCAGCCACGAATGAAAACCTGCCACGACAGCGGCCCTGATTTACGGTGGGACCCTCACTGCCCCACGGCTCTGGCATTTGCCTGCTGCCCCCCACCCGGCCGGAAGGGTGCAGGACCCAGGAGCCCACCTCCTATGTCCCTCTCAGAGAATGCCTGCAGAAGACACTGCACTTCACGGCAGAGGAGGGGGCATTTTTCTTTGAAAATTGAGGATGAGGGGAGAGGAGACGAATGTCAAGAGAGGGATTATTATTATTTGCAATTCTCTGGTTACCTCGCCACCCCCCAGTCCAGCCCCTGCAAATGAAAAATAATGGCCCAAACCCTCTGATGCTGTTGGGATGACCCTGGGGAGAGAGCTTTTGAAATGGAGTTTAGTGAATAATCTGGTTTACGAATGACTTTTTTTTCCTACAAAAGTACAATCTTCTGCTCTTATGGATCCTGCTTAGCATTTATTCAAGTGGATGCATATCATGGGCATCCTTCGAAACGCATGCCTGGACCATCAGCGGCCCCCAAACATCTATTTTAACACGTAGTCCACATTGGACCTGTGACAAGGCTTTGCCAATCTACAAAACCATCCTAACCTTTTGCTCACAGGATCTGTGCTAAGGATCATCATATTAAACGTTTTTTAGTAAAATCTTTTCTTACAACCTGTTTTCTTGGAGGGTTGGTTTGATATCTCAGGGCATAAATCATTAGGTTGGTCACTTCGTACCACTTTGAAGGTTGGCTCAGGTTCTGCTGGCCGTGGGTGAAAATGCTTTGTTTCCTCTTCAGCTGACAAAGTTGGGGGCAGGGTGGGAGGGTCTGGAGCGAGGGCTGAGAATGACGGGCCACCCATAGCAATGGCCAGAAGGCCTGTCAAATGTGCTCCAGCATAACTGCCCATGGCCACGAATCCCATAAGGAGCCAAGAGAGGACCAGGGTGTGACCTTGGTAGGAGGAGGGGCTAGACCAAGCCAGGTCACCTTTCCGTGGCTGCAGGACCATCAGCTTTGAGAACCAAGACGCAATCTGGTGGAGATGGTAAGAACGCTGCTGGGGTAAGGGCCCAAGTAGGCTTGACCGACTGTCTAACTGAACGCAGAAACGTTCAAGGTGACCTTTGGCCAACGCTCCATCGTGCAGTGAGCCAGCATCATCTCCTTCGTCCCTCACCACCATCCTGTGAGTTATGTATCATCAGCCCATTTCACAGATCCGAAAGCTGAGGCTTGGATTCGCCAATGTGTCGCTCGAAGCCACACAGTTATTCCCTGCCACAGAGCCAGGGTTGGGGCAGGTCCAGTGGACCCGAGTCATATTCTTCCCAGTTAGCTGCATTGTCTTTTCCACACATGCATGCCACACTTTCAATTTCCAATTCCAACATGGGACAATTACGTCCTTCAGAGAAATAAAGTCACGGGCCATGGGACCAGGCCACGGGAGCTACATGCTAGACATCTAGCAACCCTGTGGGTATGTCTCTTGATGCCAAAGAGCCTGACACATCTGCCCAGCCAGAAAGCAGAAAGTATAATCACGCACAGAGAAAGTAAACGCCCCTCAATGCCTTTCTTTATTTCCAGTGAATGTTGCTGCACCCCCGCTGGGAATATGGGGTCTGGGCCCGGGCCTTGGGGCCACGGTCAAGGTTGGGTCTTGGCTGTCCTGCCTTCCCTGCTGGCCCGGCTCTCCCTTGGACTCAGCCGGGTGTCCAGCTGGCCAGGCCTCAGCTCTGCGGTGCCCCAGCCTTCATTCACGCTCGTTTCCCTGACCAGCCCCCACTATCAAAACCTATCAGAGGCGCCCCGCCCCGCTGGTGGCACAGGCTGACTCTCAAGCAGTTGCTCTCCCCTGCAGAGTATTAGCATGAGTTGTCAGTGCTCGATTTTACCGGAACCCTGGGATCCTAGGAAACAGTGTAGAGATCCCCCAGCCAAGTTCAGTCCAAGATTAAGCCCTCCTTTGCTTGCTAAACTTTTAGAGCATTTTCTTCTCTCTAGGCCCCTGACCTCACCATGGCCCTTACAGAATCCAGAAAGAAATGTTACTCAGGAGAGAGCATCAGGTAAGGGACACACCTCATTGCTTGACCTTCCCTTCCAGCACCTTCCTTTAGCTCATCCCAGTCCTTAAAAACTCGCCTGCGTCCACTTCAAGGAGATGAGCCCGCTCTGCCTTCCCTGTTGAAATGGTCTGATCTTGTAACCAAGAACTAACTGTTTATACCTACTAACCTTGTTATGTACAGAAGAATACTAAACTGTAGGCCAGGTATGCCTTCCCTTGTCATTACCAAGAAGCAGATTGTCTGGTGACCTTGTGCCTATCCCCTTATCCTGTTTTTGAAACTTAGTGGTGTTAGATCCTGTTTAACAACTCTTCTTGTTTCTTAATGAGGAAACCTGAGTCATCCCATCCCAGTTCTGGTTTTTCTTCTAGATGAAACCAGTTCTAGTCAGAACTGGTCCACTGGACATGCAGTAATACTGAGCTTTAACCTATAGTAACCTATACCTCATTATAATAGTAAAAATCATGCCCGTCATCACGTCGAAGCCACCATTTTGGTACACGCATCCCATGACTAAGCGTGCCACCTGGCTGTGCGTGCCCAACCAGAATTCCACGCAGATTCTGCCCTCAGGCCGCTGTGCTCATCATCATAACCATGCCTTTTACCAGAATATTGTAAGACCTTCTGAGTCTTTCCAGTTTGAGGAGGCAGATCTGAGGCTTGGCTTTGCCTCCTGCTTCCATACACAGCACTCCATAATAAGGCTCCTTCTCTCTTCCAAACCCCAGTGTCACAGATTGGCATTTGTGTGCATCGGGCAGCAAACCCAGGCCAGAACAGTCTCTCTCTCTCTTTCCCCACTCTCCCCCCGCCCCCTTTCTCTCTCTCGCTCTCTCTCACATACACACACACACACCATCCTCCTGGTCTCTCTCTTCTCTGTTGCGTCCGGCTTTGACTAAAGTCATCCTTGCCTAGTACAATTTTTCATTTACCACGTCCTTGAAGAGAATAAACTCTGTCCCTGTTAGATCATGTGAATCCACACCATATCAAGGGTGAGTTTCCCAGCTGATCGTACATGGATAACAAAGCATTAATAGTGACAGACTGAACTCTCTACTTGACAGCTGCCTTGCATTGCACTGTCTCTCACTGCTATGTCCAGTATCACTGGACCAGCATCTGCCTTGCTCTTCAAAGTGTGGTCCGCGGATCAACAGTATTAGCATCATCCAGGAGCTTGTTAGGAAAGGGGGATCTTGGGCCACATGCCAGACCTCCTAAATGATAATATGCATTTTAGTAAGATTCCTAGGTGATTCATATGCATGTGAAAGTTTGAGAAGCCCTCATCTAGGAGTCTCTTTAAGGCCAGGATAAAGGAAAGTGTATGATTTTTTTCTCAGGGTTTTTAACCCAAAGGAAATAAAACACATATGAGTTCTGAGCAAACTGGGAGCTTCTTGAATTTGTGTTTCTTTTGTGTTTGGTAAAAAGAAAAAAAAGGTTTTTCAAAACTTCTTTTAAAGCTTGTTATTCCTTGCAAGATTTTATGAGTACAAAGATGCTTTTACTCAACAACATCTTGACCAAAGATGGGAAACTGAAAATAACTTTTGAGTGCCTACAATATGCATTGTATGGTTTATCTCAGGTCATCTCAGCAATGCTGTGATCTGGGTACTACTGTTTCTGTTTTACTGTTACAAGTAAGGAAACTAGGACTGAAAGAAACCAGTCTCAGGGGCACTAACTAGTAAGTGGCAGGACTGGGACTCGAACCCAGGTCGCTGACGTCAAAGCCCACACCTCCCCCTACAGCGCAGACTGCCTCAGCTCCAAACACACACAGTAAACCTAAGTATTAATACTCAAAATCACGCACTTTCCTGATCTTTTCCCTGGAAGGAAAATATTTTAAGGCCAAATAAAAACATTCCAAACACAGAGAAGTATAGAATAGATGGAAGCAGGGCAACTGGGGGGCAATGGAAGTGCTCCGTAAGATCATGCAATGATGGATATAGGACATGTTAACTTACACCAAAAGTGTGTAAAAGCCTATAAGCTAAAACGTAAGCCATAATGTAAAACATAGGGAAACTAAAAATTTAGAAATTTGTATAGTCTAAAATATAAACCATAATGTAAACCCAAATGGAACCATGTTTGATAACTAATTTTCAAAATCTGCACATCAGATGGAGCAAATATAACATGAACATATAAAAGAACAATTGTTTCTTTACAACCCTACTGCACTATGTCATGGAAAGAACAAGAAAAGAGGATTTTTTGGTCTTGTTTTGAGGCAGGTTAGTATAGGGAAAGAGGGAAGACAGCTGGGACCAAGCAGAGAATGTGGCCCTGAGACCCAGCCAGAACCCCCAGAAGCAAGGCTGCTACTAAATACAAAGCCAGAAAGACCCCTCCGAAACCCTGGCCATGAGGTCCCATTTGGAACTCTTTCCCACGTCAAGGGGAAGCCCCAGATACCTCCAAACAGCAGCCCCCCCCCTTTGCCCCCTGAGAGCTAACAGGTGGGCAACCAATCAGAACAGCCAACAGCAGGACCCCTCCCCAACATTAGGCAAGGTCTTAAAAGGCCTCACCTGGGGCCCCATGCGTGTCTCACCCTGTAGCCTGCCCACACCACGTCTCGGGTTGTGTGCTTATCTCTTTTCTTGTTTCTCAATAAACTCCTCCCCTGCCCATACCCATGGCATGTCCTTAAATTTTTTTATGCGACATGAGCCAAGAACCTAGAAACCCAGAACCCAGAGTGTTCTGCTCTTCAGGGCACTGCTTAAAGGATTCAGCACTTAAAGGAGGAATGACTGGTTTAGATGCTAAAAGAAAAAACTCAGGAAGGAGACATTGCATATTCATGACTCCAGTTAATTTACCCAGCCCCCGTGCACAGGGCCGTGAAATGTGGTATAATTTCAGTGAAGGAAGAAAACACTAACGCATAACTCCTGGGCCTGGGAAAGATGTTGGACTACTTCATTAAGACCATCACCAACGTGAGGCTGCCCTATGAGCAAGCACAGAAGGCTCTCCCCCGCTACAGAAGCCAAACAAGCAAGAGAGAAAACATCTAGAACAAACAGTTTTGCTAGGTTAGATACTGACTCTGCCCACCCTTGCAAAGTGGGAGTAGATACTTAAAGTAATTTATCTTGATGATTTTTGAAAAGAACATGTTTTCTCGACTACTATCATCTTGAACTCATCACGGAGTTTCTCACATTGTCTCTTTCTTTGGCTGGTGCAGGAGAATTGTGGACAGTTTGTTTGTTTGTTTGTTTTGTATCAAAACAACTATCATATGAAATGAATGCAGTGTAATCAGATAAGAATCTTCCAAAGATGTTTTCCTTTGGAGGGATTAATAGGAAAGTACAGATCTTTAATGCGCACGCTGTTTAATTCTACCAAGCAATTAAGAACTACACTATTTTCAAATAAATTTATTTAAATATCATTTGGTGGAGAGACAGAACAAGGTTGCATCCTGACATTGGCCAGGACATGTGAAAAGAATTCTCAGAGCGGAGGACAAAGTGGACTTTGCCTCCAAAAGAATGGTGATTTATTCTTTCATCAAACACTTAAAGCCATTGATGTCTCCATTTTGCTTAAATTCTGGGTAAGCAAAGTTTCCCCACTCCCCTCTGTGTTCCCCTCTCACTTTGCCCTGAATTTACCCCATCCCAAGCTCCCTTTCAGGGTCCCCAGGTCCACCTTGGGCCTCTTGCCCACTGAAAGATCCCCAACCAGCAAAACACGAAATTGCCCACTACTACCTACCTCAGGGCCCAAAATGTACTCCTGGGCTCTTCTCTTTCTCCTCTTCTCCCCAACATGGGCTCAGCAGCAATACAAATCTCAGCTGGCTCTCTCAACCCATCCAAGCTGCTAAGGTGTGAGTGGCCGATGGCCCCTAAACAGCCCACGGCCATTTGCATTTTAAAAGAGACTAATGCTCCTTACTGAATCTCTATGCACACACACGTTTCCAGCTTGGTGAGGAGCTGTTGTTGGTGGAGGAGAGAGTAAGCAACTTGGAATGGGTCTCATTCAAAAGGCCAGATCTTCCTGTGTTGAAAGTTCATTCATCTCATCAATTCAGTCAAAACCACTGGGCCTTCGTTATCTTTCTCTCTCTCATGCTTGATGCAAAGCAGCTTGATGGGACCAGCAAATCTAGAGCAGGACTGAGAGCACCTTGTTTCCACCTGGCCTCCTTTCACCCTGTCCCCAGACCAGCAGCCGGGCTGCATTCCTGCCACGTCTTTGTTGTTTTTATTTTTTTATTTATTTTTAAATTTATTGAAGTATATCACTCATACATAAACATACATAAACAGTAAATGTTGTATGTGACACAAACAAACATAGATAACATCATACAGGACTCTTAAACCTCACCCTACCACCAATACCTTGCATTGTTGTGAAACATTTTTAACTAATGATTAAAGAGCATCCTCAAAATATTACTCCCAACCCAGGTATTTTCCCAAACCCACCTGGAGGCATGTGGGGAGGTGAGGAATGA
Organism: Dasypus novemcinctus; assembly: GCF_030445035.2. Lineage (NCBI taxonomy): Eukaryota > Metazoa > Chordata > Mammalia > Cingulata > Dasypodidae > Dasypus > Dasypus novemcinctus. The sequence continues at coordinate 11,278,714 of NC_080687.1, read as the reverse complement.
GGTGAACTCTGGTTTCTCCCCTGGTTCTCTTAGCTTCTGCTGTCCCACTGCCCCCACGTGCCACCGCCCATCCAGCCCCACTCCCAGAACTCCTGGACCCGTGCTTAGGGAAAAGAAACAGCACTTGGAAGGACACCAGCACCTTGTTATTGTTCCAGCCACTGAGCCTGTACTACTTGACCAGCACCTTGTACCATCCCGCTGAGAACATATCAGTGTGGCATTTCAGTCTGACATTTGTCAAATGTCAAAATACCGTTTGACAGATAAGGAAAATGAGGCTTAGAGAAGTCAACAACTTACCCAAGGTACCACAGCTGGGACAGCAGAGCCAAAATTCAGGTCTAGATCTGTCTCCCAAGTCGCCACCCTCAACTCCTGTGTTTCCGGGTGCGTCGTATGAAGTGGTCGCTGAGCCACGTCATTGGCAGCACCCTGGATCCACTAGGCCCAGGAGCTGCAGTATCTAGAGCCCACAATGATTTTAGGGGCCCACAGGAAGTTTCCATTCCTTTTTTTTTTTTTTTGAGATACCAGGTCCAGGGATTGAATCCAGGACTTCGTATATGGGAAGCTGGCACTCAACCACTGAGCCACATCGGTTCCCCTGAATTGTTCTCGTTTGTTTGCTTGTTGTTGTTCTTTTTTGTTTTTAGGAGGCACAGGGGATCGATCCTGGGACCTCCCATGTTGGAAGCAGGTGTTCAACTGCTTAAGCCACATCTGCTCCCCTCCATTACTTTTTTAAAAAATTATTTATTATTATTTTTTTAAATGTATCCCCCCTCTGCTTGCTGCCTGCACTCACTGTCTGCTCTCTCTGTCCATTCGCTGCATGTTATTCTGTGTCTGCTTGTCTTTGCTTCTCGTCTTCTCTTTAGGAGGCACTGGGAACTGATCCTGGAACCTCCAACGTGGGAGAGGGACACCCAATCACTTGAGCCACCTCAGCAACCTGTTCTGCTGTATCTCTCATTGTCTCTCCTCTGCATCTCCCCAAGTTGCTCCATCTCTCCTCCACCAAAGACAGCTCCTCCCCAAGCAGGCCAGCTTGCCTTCACCAGGAGGCCCCAGGAAGCAAACTTGGGGCCTCCCATAGGGTAGACAGGAGCCCACTTGCTTAAGCCATATCTGCTTTCCTCCATTACTTTTATTTTATTTTTTAAAAAGATGTGTTTATTTATTTATTTCTCTTCCCTTCCCCCCCACCCCAGTTGTCTGTTCTCTGTGTCTATTTGCTACGTGTTCTTTGTCCGCTTCTGTTGTTGTCAGCAGCACAGGAATCTGTTTCTTTTTGTTGCATCATCTTGTTGTGTCAGCTCTCCGTGTGTGTGGCGCCATTCCTGGACAGGCTGCTCTTTCTTTCCCTCTGGTGGCTCTCCTTATGGGGTGCATTCCTTGTACGTGGGGCTCCCCTATGCAGGGACACCCCAGCGTGGCAGAGCACTTCTTGCTTGCACCAGCACTGTGCGTGGGCCAGCTCCACACGGGTCAAGGAGGCCCGGGGTTTGAACCACAGACCTCCCATGTGGTAGACGGACGCCCTAACCACTGGGCCAAGTCCACTTCCCTTCCATTACTGTTAAACCAGAAAAAAAATTTAACTTTTAGCTGAATTCCTGGGATCAACATGAAGGCATTTTGAGGCAAACAATAAACTCTGGCCTGGAAAAAGCCAACTTAGCCCAAATCATTCATCTTTCATTCCTTTCTTTCTCCCTTTCTTTAACCTAAGGGATACTGCTCAAGTGTAAATGGCAATTTTTAGTGTTATATAATAAGAGATGCAGAAAGGAGGGTGCTTTGCTCATGCTGGTTCCTTAACAATAGCAATCATAGTAAAATACCTGTGCAAATGCATCCCATTCTATAGGAACCTCATTAGATGTCCTCAAGTGATTACGTATCAATCAAGAGTTTGCAAAATTGAATAATATTCCAAGTATACTGATGGGTTGACTGTTTTCCTGAATTCAGGGGTGATTATTTTCGCAAGTTCAAAAGACTTCCTATATTTATGTATTCTATACATTTTGATCCTTGTATACCAAGTTATCTCAGTAGAGTATACCCTATGTGTTAGTTTCTTGAGATCAATTCTGTTCTCTAAACCATAACAACACAAAAAAATATTAGAATGGGATTCATGGAGATGGGAAAAAAAGACACAACTATCTCAGGAATAGAAATTAAATGCTTTGAGAGAAGTTCATAGAGCTGTATTAAGTAACAAAGCAAAGAAAGCTGAGGCCAGGAGCCTATGCTTGGGAGAGACAATAATGTACCTATTTGTTCCTGGAAGGGATTTTATAGAAGACTAAACTGAGGTTTGGTGATAACAAAAGTCACAGAGCTAGTAAGTTGTGAAGCCAAGATTTAAAGTCAGGCCTGACTGACCCCAGAGCCTTAAGCTTCTTGCAGTAAACTTTTTTTACCTTTTAGCTTTTTAATTTTTTTATTTCAACTTTATATATGGACATAGTTTAAGAACCAATAATTTCTACAAGGTTAAAAGCATACTCCATCCCCTGCCTCCCCATTTTCCCTTCCTTTTAACCACTTTTAATTCTTTTGGCTGATTTGTTTTGTATGGACAATCATATATCAAACAACATGCTCATAATGCTACTTCTTAATTTTTAATTCTTAGGCATTATCCAGTTGACCTCCCCCTTGGGAAGATAAATGTGTAGCTTTCTTTCCTTCTATCCTCCTATACAGTTTTTTTGTTGTTGTTGTTTTTTCTTTAGGAGGTACCAGGAATTGAACGCAGCACATCATACATGGGAAGCAAGCATTCAACCATTGAGCCACATCAGCGCCCCCAATATAGTTATTGTTGCTGTTGTTTCTTTTTTTTTTTTTCTGTACTGTATTAGGATAGAATGGACCACTCCAGTAGATCCTGAGGCTAATACATTTCTACCATAATTACTTTGCAAACCTGGTTTCCCTTGCTTTTGCTCAACAGCATTAGTGATTGAGTTTGCACCCAATATAGTTTTAAAAATCACTTTGGCTACAAAATTTAGCATTTACATTATTGTTAGAAGGCATAATGGCAGAGTGAGGAGTTTGGCAAATTCTCTCCCCAAAAAGCAATGGGCAAACTGGACAAATTTGTCAAAAATACAACCATTTCAGGGCTCCGGAAATCAATCAAAGGCATATAAAACTTGAAAAGTTTTTATTCAAGATAAACTATTGAACTTGAGTAAGAACAGTGGGGCATTTCAGTCTGGGGTTGTTCCATCTGCCTCCAACCACATTCCAGCCCCAACTCCAGTTTGGTTCTCCTAAGACTGGGCAGATCATGAAAACCAGCGGTTCTCTACTCGAGTGAGCTGCCTGGAAGAGGAACAATCTGCAGAACAACCAGGTCCCTGGGCATTGTGGGAAACAGGAGTGGTCCCTGCCCACAATCAAATAGGAAAGGGGAACACTGCAGCCAGCCTGAGGTTGGGGCAAGCAACAGATTGTCATATGAGCCAGAAAGTTAACAGAGACATCCATGGAATGAAACAGCCATAATGGCCTCAATAATTTCTCATGTATTCCTGGCAGTCTGGAAGACTGCACATCTGTAAGGCCATTTACATGCTCAGGAGAGTCAAGAGACAACCCTGGTATCCACACATCCCTGGATGAAGACTAGACCTCAGACACACACAGAGAGGAGATGGGTAGCTGGTGAAAAGCAAAAGCCAGGAGAGATGTGTAAATTTTGAACATGTTCCCCAACCCCGAAACAGACCTACCAGCAAAGGGTGGGAATCTTACTGTATTAAGGTGTCTGATCAATTATTGGAGGGCCACTGAGCTACACTGACACAGGGATAGCCCCTAGGAAGTCATCCTTATAAATAAAGACAAGAAAAAAAATAAAACTGAGCAGAGATATCAGCTGTTGCACATCACAAGGGAAAGATACTCTTCAAAAATTAGTCTGGGCAGTCACTAAACAATTCTGCAATAAACAAAAACCCAGCGATAGCAACAACCCCTGGGGAGGAGGGAGAATCTGAATCCAAAGTTGCTAAAATATGTTATCTAAAATATCTAGGTTTCAACAAAAAATTACACAACATGACAATAAATAGGGAGTTGAGACCCATACTTAAGAAAGAAAAAACAGTCTATGAATGTTGAGCTTAACAGACAAAAACTGTAAAGCAGCTATTATAAATATGTTCAAATAACAAAAGGAAACAGTATTTAAAGAATTAAAGGAAAGTATGATGACAATGACTCAACAAGGAAAGAACATCAATGCAGAGCTAGAATTTATAAAGAACCAAGTGGAAAATCAAAAGTCGAAAAGTAAAATAATCAAAATAAAAGTTTCACAGGGTTTCAACAGCAAATATGAGATAACAAAAGAAAAAATCAGTGAACTTAAAGATAGATCAATAGAAATTATCCAATCTAAAGAAAAGAAAGGAAAAAACAATAAAGGAAAATGAACAGAGTTTTAGAGACCTTTGGAATACCATCAAGTGTAACAATTTGGCATAGAGTCCCAGAAGGAGAGAAGAGAGAGTAAGGGGCAGAATTTTTTTCAGAAATGATGGCTGAAAAACTTCCTAAGTTTGATGAAAAGCATCATCTATCCATCTAAGAAGTTTAATATTATTACGGCATGATAATACTCAAAAATAAGCTATATACTAAATTATAATCACCTTTCCTTTCTGTAAAACTTTTTGTTTTATCTTAGTAATTTTTTAAAATTTGCTTAGGATATTCTATGAAGTTACTTTTAATTCAACCCTAAACTCTCCACCAGTTATTTAAATCTCTTCTCAAGATGTTCGGTTGGCTTAAGTGATTTACAGATTTCATCTTGAAAAGCTCCCTACTAGAACCTTCTGTCCTGCTCAAATATGAAGTTGTTGCTCTCTAAGCCTGGTGCATAACTGTCATCATCATCATTTCCTTTTTTAAAAAATGTTATTTCTCCTATTACTATATCCCATTACGTTCCTGTCATTTGGTTTACTCTTTTATTCTGGTGGGGTGCATTCTGCTGTGGTTGTCCAAGAAAGGGAGCATAAGAAGTATCATTTCTTCTTATATCTGGCATATCTGGAAATGTCTTCATTCTACCCTCACACTTGATTGAGAGATTGGCTGCATAGAGAATTCTAGATTAGAAATGTTTTTCTTCAGAATTTAAAGGCAGTTTTCTTTTGATCTGTTAGCTTCCAATGCTGCTGTTAAAAGTTCAAAGTCATTTCAAAATCCTTCTGGGATTTTGCCTTTGTCTCCAATATTCTAAAATTTCTTGTCTATGCTCCTCAAAAAGGCAGATTTTTTTTCTTTTGCATTCACACTTGATGTGACTTTCCAATTTATAACCTCATAAAAATTTCTTTGAATTTTTTGATCGATGAGTTCATCTCCTCCCTTTGTTCTCTCTTTACGAAATATCTGTTGTTTGGGTATGGGATCTTCTGGACCAAACCTCCAATTTTCCAGTATTTGATCTTCTGTTTTTATCTCTTCGACTTTTTTCTCTATTTTCTTAGAGGTTTCCTCAAATTTATCTTTCTGTTTAGTTTTTGTTCTATCTTATTTTTTATTGTTCTCTGAATGCTCTGTTTTTAATAGCATCCTGGTCTTATTTCATGCTTGTGGTATTTCCTACAATCTCTCTGTATTAATTATATTTTTGAAGTTTTTAACTCCAAAGGAAGTCCCTATTTCCTCTAAAATTGTTTTTTATTTTTGTTTTTGTTTCTGCTGTTTGTGTGTTTTGGCCTCTAGCTTTCATATTAGAGGCCTTTCCTTAGCATTCTGTTTGTTTGATTTGAAGTGGAAACTAAAATGCTCATTAGAAGTTCTGAGTATGACGTTGAATTTGAGTCTCCTTTGTTGGGCTATTTTATTGTATAGCCACTGATGTCAATATCTTAAGGATGTTTTTCTTGTGCTGGCCAGATTCCTTAGAACAGATTCTTCACCTACCCTGGTGGTGGGTCAAAGCTTAGCTACAAGTGTTCTGGTATTTAATATCTTTCTTTTCAGTGTAGTACCCAGACTTTAAGTAGGCCTGATGCCCCCAGACTAGAACTCTTCCAGATAATAAGCCAGCAGCCTTTTGCCAGGCGTAGGGAGGGGAAGTTCCCTGGCTCATAGAGTGATAGAGGGGATCAAGAGTTTTGCAAAAAACTTTTAACAAATCCTCCCTTCTTAGTTCCCTTTTCCCCTGACTTGCAGGGATACATGTGGCCCCAGTTCCTGAGAATTGGAGATTCAGCAAAGTTAATTGGATGGTTCTTGACTTTCCCTTTAACAGCTTAGGATTCAACTTTCTTCAGTTTGATAAATCACTCACCACTTATCCTGCTTTCTCACTTCCAGAATTTTGTTCCTTCATCACTCCCATGCTCCTATCCTTACAATTTTACATGTTTAAAACTTTTTTACTGTATTTTTAGAGGGATTTTTGGCAGAGAGTGTCCAAACAATTTTCTCTCATAGCCTCTGAATAGTAATCCCAAACTATAACACAAGTCACTCAGATAGGTAAGCAAAGGTATCACCTACCAGAACCTACCAGACCTTGATGAAAGTCTTTTTTAGGGGATGCAAATAAAATGAGCTATGGAGGAATGCAAAAATCAAAAAATTTTTTAAAGACGCAGAAAAAATTAGAGAACTAGGGTATTTGAGAAGAAGGCTAAAACAGGTAAGATTATTTAGAATACCAACATGGCCTTGAATGACAATTTTCTATCTTTTAAAGGCATGAGGTTCTTAGAGAGACCAGTAGGATGTGATGACCTGATGCTAACTAGCTTGGAAATATAACTTAAATTTTCTCTAGGCTTGATTTTCATCTGCTGTAAAATGGGAATGATGATGGCGCCTCAGCTTGCTAGGAGGGTTCAGTGAAAAAACACATTTCAAGAGTCTGTCTTGAAGCAGAGTCTCAAAGGCTCCTCAGGCCTCTTCCAACCCTGACATTCTTTAAGTCTATGGCCCTATGTGTGGATTTTAATGCAGCGTGAGGAATTAAGTAAGATGCTGAAATGTCCTTTAAGAATCTGTCGAAAGCTCATGTAATGGATGGATGATGAAGATAGCATGATATTGTGAATGTAATTAATGCCACTGAACAGAAGCTGAAAGTGGTTAAAATGGGAAAGGTTGAGTTGTAAGTATATTAATATAATAAAAAGGTTTTTCTACAACTGTTAAGTCAATAGATAGTATCCTTCTACCAAAGTTTGGGTACATTTTTTTTCCTAAATGTAGGTGATGGAATATATGACTTCAATTATGTCAACTGAGACATTATGTTTGCAAGCATCACTAAAGGCCATAACTAAAATTTGGGGAACTAAAACACTCAATTCAGAATTCACTGTTATTTAAATTTATTTTCATAAACATAATGAAGAGTTTCCTTCCACTGCTGTCAGAGGCTTGGTCAGATGTTCCACAAATAAATAAAAGAAGCCATAATCAAGACAACAACTCTTGCTAAATAATGGTACAGCCTTGATTGTCACCCTCAATCTTGTGAGTTGTTCCTACAGGGTACTCTAGAGAGGGATTTTCACATCAAAGGTAGGTAGGAGCAGAGATCAAAGGGTGAATTATGAGCAACCATTTCTAAAATTCTGTCTAGAAATAGTACCATCTCCAAGTCAGAACAAATTCCAAGTTATGCCTCAGATAGGTTGGTAGTGACGGGATCTTGGAACCACTGTTAAGATGCTGTCCTTAGGTAACACAACACAGAGGTATTTGACTTGGAATCTTTTCCCACTCTTTCCTTAGGCTATTAACCTGTATCTTGTCACAAGACAGTGGAAAGAGCATCATCTTTAGAGTCAGACACATTTGGGTTGATATTCCAGCCCTGCCACTACTAACTAGTTATCGTTGGGAAAGTTATTTAATCCCTGAAGGTCAGTCAAATTCTAGGCACATTGACAACCTCCCAGGGCTGTATCTTTAAATAACTTTCTAAAGGTACAATTGACATGTAATAAACTGCACGTTTAAAATGTACAATTTGATAAGTCTTGACATGTGTATCCACCCATGAAATCAATCATCATAATCAAGACAGTGAACATATCTACACCTCCAGAAGTCTCCTGAATTTCCTCTCCCCTGGCCCTCTTCAAACCCAACCCTCAGCAACTTCTGATCTGCTTTCTGTCACTATAGATTGGTTGCATTTTCTAGAGTTTTATATAAATGGAATCATATTGTATGTACTTTTTTTTTTTTTGGCCTGACTTCTTTCACTCAGCATTGAACAATATTCCATTATATGCATATACCACAAATCATTTACTATTCACCTGTTGGTGGACAATTTGAGACTATTACAACAAAACTGCTAGGAGTATTCCTATACAAGTCTTTGTGTGGACATATGCTTTCATTTCTCTTGGGTAAATACTTAGGAGTGGAATGGCTGAGTTATATGATAGGTGTATTCAATCTTTTTAAGAAATTGCAAAACTGATTTCCAAAGTGGCTGAACCAGTGGTGTTTGAGAGTTCCAGATACCCTGTGTCTTCTCCCATATTTTTTATGGTCTGTATTTTTTTTTTTAACAAAACAAGATGATGCAACAAAAAGAAACACAGATTCCCAGTGCTGCTGATAAGGATAGAAGCAGTCACAGAAGAACACAGCGAATGGACACAGAGAGCAGACAACTTGGGGGGGAGGGGAGAAGGGGAGAGAAATAAATAAATAAATAAATCTTTACCCTTCTAATCAGTAGATAGTGGTATCTAACTGTTGTTCTAATTTGTGTTTCCCTAATGACTAATCATATTGAGCCTCTTTTCTTTGGCTTAGTTACTATCTCTATGTCTTCTCTGGTGACGCATCTCTTCAAATCATTTGTTCTTTTTTTTAAAAATGGGGTCAATTGTTTTATTATTGACTTCTGATGGATCTTTATAAAGTCTGTATACAAGTTCTTTATTTCTATGTATACTTCACAAATGTTTCCGGTCAGTCAGTGGCTTCTGCATTCTCTTCACAGTGTCTTTCAAAGATCAAAAGATTTTCACTTTGACGAAGTCCAACTTATCAACATTTTTTTTATGGATCATGCTTTCAGTGTCATATTTAAGAAATCAGGGAAGCAGGCTTGGCTCAACTGATAGAATGTCTGCCTACCACATGGGAGGTCCAGGGTTCAAACCCAGCGCCTCCTGACTCGTGTGGTAAGCTGGCCCATGCACACTGTAGGGAGTGCCCTGCCACGCAGGGGTGTCCCCCGCATAGGGGAGCCCCACACGCAAGGAGTGCGCCCTGCAATGAGAGCCGCCCCACTTGAAAAAAAAAAAAAGCACAGCCTGCCCAGGAGTGGCACCGTACACACAGAGCTCACACAGCAAGATGACACCACAAAATTCCCAGATTCCCAGTGCCACTGACAAGAATGCAAGCGGACACAGAAGAACACACAGTGAATGGACACAGAGAGCAGACAACGGGAGGTTGGGGGCGAGAGGAGAGAAATAAATTTTTTAAAAAAAGAAATCATTGTCTAACCCTGGGCCGCAAAGTTTTTCTCCTCTATTTTACCCAAGAAGCTTTAAAATTCAGGTTTTACCTTTAGGTCTATGACCTGTCTTTAGTGAATTTTAGTTTATGGTACAAGGTATGGATTAAAATGTATTTTTTGTGTATGACTTTCCTATTGTTTGCATTTCTTCTCTACTAAATTGCCTTTGAACCTTTTTCAAAAATCAGTTGTCCATATATGCTTGGATGTAATTCTAGACTCTCTATTCTGTTTTGTTGATCTATTTGTCTAACTAGATGCCTACTATACCTTTAGAGGTCTTGAAATTAAGTAGTTTTGGCCTCTGGCTTTATTCTTCTTGTTGGTTCAGCTAATCTAGGTTCTTTTCATTTCCATATAAATTTTAGAATCAACTTAATAATTTCTAAAAAACAAAAAAAAAAGTCTGCTGGAATTTTGCCTGGTTGGATTGAATCTGTAGATCAATTTGGAAGAGAACTGACATTTTCACAACACTAAGCTTGATATTAGAAGAAAATCCTGTAGGTTAATAGTTATGGGAGCCTAGTAATGGAGAATTTCTGTCTAAATGAGATAACAAAGATAGAAATATTACTTCAGGTTATCTGCCTTAGGAGATGTGACAATGGAACAAGTAGGTTGGTGTGATGGGAAGAAAAAGCCACAAACCAAGGAACATACATGGCCATTAGAAGCTGGAAAGGGCAAGGAAATGGATTCTCCTGGAAACTGCCAGAAGGTACCAGTCCTGCTCACACTTTGACTTCAGCCCAGTGACATTGATTTTGGACTTCTGCCTGCCAGAACTGTAAGGTAATAAATTTGTGTTGTTCTAAGCCACTAAACTTGTAGCTTGTTAAAACTTGTAGGAAACTAATACAACAGGTCATGTCTATTCAACGAGATTTTTTTTTCTTTCTAAAGTTAACTAAATACAAGTCATGTGTGTGCATACTTTTCTATGTCAGTGCCTATACTTTTACTTCACTTTAAAAAAACAAAAACAGCATGGTGTCCTTTTGTCTAATGTAACATGAGTTATTCAGGCAGTTCTTTGTAGAAGAATCCTTAGGTGGTTTTTGGTTCCCTCCACCACAATAGTCCTATTGAGAGCATCCTTGAACAACTGACTGTGTGCATTAGTTTGTGCATTTCTGTAGAATAATTTAATATTACTATTTATTATTTCTAAGAAGTGCTTTATCTCCTCAAGGACAGAGACTGCCTGCTTTATCTTTGATTCCCCAGGGCCTAGCCTGGGGTTGGACATGGTGTCTACTTTTAAAAGAAAGAGTAAGAGAGAATAGGGAACAGGGAGCCTGGCGTGGATGAAGGAATCCACATCCTATTCCGCTTTAAGCAGCATTTTCATAAAGGGAACTTGTTTCTTCCTTATTTCAGTGATGAAAATCTACGAAACTCAGTTCCCTTCACTGTCAAGTGGGAAGAACAATGCAACAAGTTAGGAAAGCCCCACATGGAGTAGGTCCCCACTCCATGCTGTCGCCATGGCTGTAACTGAGGATGACAAGAGGACGAAGGTCTTGAGGGAAGCCCGATATTGATTCAGCACCGGGTCAGGCAGAAGGTGTGACGGGCTCTTTCCAGCCTGTTCTGCAAGGCCAGCTCTTGGACAACAACGAAGAACTCTCCTGACAAGGCCGTTGAAAAGAATGATTATGATTGAGTCATTGGAGTCTTCTCATCCCGGAGATAACCAGAGGCTGAAACTGCCTCTGTTCCCTGGACATTTCATGATCTTGGGACCTCCCTGGCATCTTGGCTTTCACTCTTTTAATAATTTTTTTTTTCTAAACTATTTTCCTTGGCTCTCTGGACTCTCTGAAAAAGAGGCTAGAGTGGGGCAGATAAAACCCTTCTTAAAATCTCCTTCAATGACACGTGCCATTCCATTTTGACAGTCATTATCAAATGCACTTCTCTGAAATTTATAGTCTGAAACATTTATGAGCAGATGGCTTTCCAACAGGAAATCATCTTCCCAATACTCCTCACTGTATAATATCAAGGACACATGGGAAGGGACTATGACTCAAGTGATAAGGCCTCTGCCTACCATATGGGAGGAGCCAGGTTCGATACCTGGGGCCTTCTGGTGAAAAAATAGAAGAGAAAGCGTGCCTACGTGGTGAGCCAGTGCCCACGTGGTGAGCTGTGTGCCCATGCAGTGAGCCAAGTGCCCACATGGTGAGCCGAGTGCCCACATGGTGAGTCGAGTGCCCGTGTGGCAAGCCAAGTGCCCATGTGAGTTCCCCATGTGGTGAGCCAGTGCCCGTGCAGCAAGCCGGTGCCCACGTGGTAAGCCAAGTGCCCGCGCAAGTGCCCGCATGGCAAGCTGAGTGCCTGTGTGAGTGCCCATGTGGTGAGCCAGTGCCCGCATAGCAAGCCAGTGCCCGCACGGCAAGCCAGTGCCTGCACGGTGAGCCAAGTACCGGCGTAGCAAGCTGAGTGCCCATGAGGCGAGCCAATGCTCACACAAGTGAGTCACACAGCAAGATGATGATGCAACAAAAGAGAGATGAAGGGGAGAGTCAAGGTGAAGTGCAGCAGAGACAAGGAACTGAGGTGACACAGTTGAGAGGGAATGTCTCTCCACATCAGAGGTCCCCAGGATTGAATCCCAGTGAATTCCAGAGGAGAAAGACAAGAAGAGAAAACAAAAAGAAATAGATAGATAAGATCAAACAGAGAATGGGCAGAGACAGCAAAAACAGCAGGGGAGGGGAGGAGGGGGAAAACATAAAAAATTTAAAAGGATACTTGGCCAGTGATTTATGTATTTATCAATGGACGTGCACCACAATATGGGCAGACAAGGTGGCCTACAGGTACCTGTTTCTCCTCTACCATGGCGCTCGCCTAAACCTGTCACTTCCCCAGGGGAAGACTAACTAGTCAGAGGAGGCTGCCCCTGGGGTGTCTGTGCCAGCAGACATGGCAGAAGCCTAGAACAGCCTGGGTCCTCATCCTCTCCATCGCACAAGCTGCATCCTTCTCCAGCACGGGCAGACCTCAGGCCAAAGGCCATTGGGGCATGTCATGAGGACTTCGATCACAGGGGCCAAGACTGAAACCCCGGGCTGGAGTTGGGGACCTGCACAGAGTCCACCATGAGGCAATGGGGCAGTCTTCCAGTCCATGCTGCGAACTCGTGTGTGGCAGCTCCAGGCTGACCAGTCCCTGAAGAGGTGAGGTCTGGGAGGGACATGAAATGACTATTGAACTGAAGCCCCAAGGCTGTGCAGCCCTGAGAGAAAGAAATGTGCTTCTGTTCTTTTAGCCACAAGAAAAACCAATGCAGAGGCTCTCTCATTCCCCATCCCTGAGGGAGCAAAGCCCGGTGCTGGGAGCTGCCAGGCTGCAGCAGGGCAGTGAGTGAAAGGATGCAACTTACTTGTGGGCCCTGTGGTCGACCGACTCATGTCCCGCACAAAGACAGGTTCAAGTCCTGACACCACCACACACACACACCTGTCCTGTGGACATGGGCTCATCAGCAAATGGGATCTTCAAAGGTCCTATTAAGATGCAGCCTGAATCAGGGTGGGCCTTAATCCAATCCAACTGGAGTCCTTGCAAGGACAGGAAATTCAGACCCAGTGGTCAGTAGCAGCCACAGAAGGGGCCAGAGGACAGAGGCCATGTGCGGAGGCCAAGACTGAGCCGTGGCCAGTGGCAAGCCACTGCAGGACGTTGCAGGTTTTGGAGAAAGTGTGGCCTACCAACAGCTTGATTTGGGACTTCTGGCCTCCAAAGAAGTGAGATGATAAATTTCTGTTGTTTAACCTGACCAGCCTGTGTATTTGTTGTAGCAGCCCTGGCTAACTAAGACAGGACCCCCTCCCCATCCAAAGGAAGCTAGGAAAAAGGGCGCTGGGTGCAAGTTCCTGACTAGGAGCACTTTTAGAAGCCACCAAGACTTCACATGGTTTCTGGTTATACATATTAAAGTTTAATACTGTCCAGGGTTAATTGAATGCCCTGAGTGCTGCAGTCCCGCAAATGATGACATTCCGTTCCATTTATTATTGTTGAACGTTCCTTGAAGATTGACTACAACAGTCCCTGCTTCAGCATTTTTTAAAGCCTCATCCCACTTTTTTTTTAAGATTTATTTATTTATTTATTTCTCTCCCCTTCTCCCAGCACCGCCCCCCCCCCCCCCCCCCGCCCTGGTTGTCCATTCTCTGTGTCTTTTTGCTGCATCTTCTTCTTTGTCTGCTTCTGTTGTTGTCAGTGGCATGGGAATCTGTGTTTCTTTTGGTTGCGTCATCTTGTTGTGTCAGCTCTCTGTGTGTGTGGCGCCATTCCTGGGCAGGCTGCACTTTGTTTCGCGCTGGGCGGCTCTCCTTAAGGAACACACTCCTTGTGCACAGGGCTCCCCTAAGCAGGGGACATCTCTGCATGGCAGGGCACTCCTTGCACGCATCAGCACTGAGCATGGGCCAGCTCCACACTGGTCAAGGAGACCTGGGGTTTAAATCACGGACCTCCCATGTGGTAGGCGGATGCCCTATCCACTGGGCCAAGTCCACTTCTCTCATCCCACTTTAACTGTCAAGAAGTACCTCTCAGGTGCTGGCATTCATTGCTCCTGTCTTACCCAAAGTGTAACCCAGGTGACTTAGGGAGGCTCAACGGTCTGCACAATGTCACACAGCCAGCAGGTGGCAGAACTGGGCTCAACTGCGCCTCCTGCAGCCGCTGCTCCTAACAGCCCACCCTCCTCTGAATCTTTGACTTGTTGCTGAGGGGAAAACTGCCGGCCGGGGAATTGTTCACAGACTGGCAGGAATAGCCCACAGACTTGTCCCAAAACAACTTCTCCAAATGCCAGGGATGAGCCTAGGAGTCTGGGGACACGATCAGGAGAGGAGGCCGACGAGGCAAGTCCTAATCTCACGTCACCTTGCAAATCATGTTCCGAGAAGCATCAGAGAGAGAGTTTAGCCCACGATCAGCCTCAGTTCTCCCTGCATTTGCCCACATGCCCCTCTCCCAGGTTCTTCGTCCTCTTGGTAGCACCTTCCCAAAGATATCAGGCCCTTGCAGGTCTCTAGTACCCAGAGGTCGGTGTCTCGGTTCAGCTTACACACCTTGTCCTGGCAGGTGGGCCCGGGCATCAGTCCCACACCTGGAGACTCATAGGCAGATGCACAAAAAGGTCAGGAGAACGTGGGCTGAGCCAGCTATCAGTGATCTCCAAAAGGAAAACAGGCTGGTGAGAGGAAATGCCAGGAGGCCTAAGATGGAAAGCCTATACAGCTCCCCCAGGGCCACGGGCTGGTCCTCTGCTTGGCCAGATCAGACATTTTGTTTTCCTTCAGAAAATAAAAACAAAACACAACAAAGCAAAAGTTGGGGGTTCTTTCTCATCTTAACAAAGCATGCACACATGCACATGCACACATGCACACACTGCTCTGCCAGCCAGTGGACGTGTCCGCCCTACACACCCTACCAGTGGCAGCTTCCCTAATTCTGCCAATCACAGAAACAGCCCCAGGTGTTACAAGGAGCTGTGCAGTGCCTGTGCCCGGCACACACAGCAGGCCGGCCTCCTCCTCAGCAGCTCCTGCCGCGTGTCTGAAGCCTAAGCTGAAAGGCTGGGGCTCCCTGAGTAAGGGATGGCCGTCAGCAGGCCTTTTGTCCCCGGGCCTGTCCCCTTTCACAGGAAATGGGCCTTGGACCAGCCACACACACGCACGCACACACACACGCACACACCACGCACACACACACGCACACACACATGCATGCACACACACATGCTTGCACACACACGCGTTTGCACACACACACTGCATTTAGTTACCAAACAAGAGTCCAGACTGGGGACGAAACCCCAAGCCTCTCTTGACTGTGCCTAATAGAGGGAAGTCAATTTGTGGTCTTTGCCCTTAGCTATTAGAGAAGAAAATAGAGATGGTTCATTTTCATGTTTGTGATGGAAGGCAAAAAGAACATTTCTGTTCTTTTTCCCTGCTAAAGAAAAATGAGTCTGGGTCTTAGGAAATCAATGGCCTTAAAACCGGTGAGACTAATTGATGTGCCCTAATATACTGAGTTCGCCATCAAAACCATCGGCCTGAAAATATGTACAGGAAAAGAATACATTTATCTCGAGGAGTAAAAGACCATTTCTGCTCTAAAAAATCCTCAAGAATTCAGCTATGGATGAAAAAAGAAAAATCCTTCAGAAAATTGTCTTTAAAAATGCGGATTCACCCGTTCTGAGGATTTTGTCCCCAGCCAAGAAGTTGATTACAGTCCAAATTGGTTAACTTAAATGAATGAGAGCCCTGTGAAGAGTTCCTGGTTTTCGATGAGTTGGTCACTGAGTCTAAATTGAAAAGAAAACACTTAGGATATGCAAGAGCCCTGAGTTAATGGTGGTTGAGGAGAATAAAGGGGGGGACAGAGTCCAGCATGGGGGTAGGGTAGTTCTGTGGGGAGAGGAAAAGGAAGAAGTGTGGAACCAGGCTGCAGGAATTCCCGAAATCTTGGAAAGGCACTTGACTTCCCACGGTTCCTGGGTTGGGATGGGGAAGTGTAGCAGTTTGATATAATTAATGAATTCCAAAAAGAAATATTGGATTATGCTTGCAATCTGATCTGTACCTAGGCAAGAGTGAGTTATGATTAGGGTGCTGAGTTCAACCCCTCGGTGGGTGGGGACTCACAGATGAAAGGCACCGCAAAGGACAGGGTTGGAGCTCTTGATGAGAGGGTTTTTCTGCTGTTGGAGTTTGATGCTGAAGATTTAAGCTGGAGCCTGGGGAAGTCAGCTCACAGAGAGAAGAGAAGCCAGTCCCAAGAAGAAAGGAAACTTGAGTCCAAAGGAAAGCAAGCCCCAGGAACGTAGGAACCCAGGAGGCCTGAACCCTCACAGACATCAGCAGCCACCTTTCTCCAAACAGACTCTGGTGAGGGAAGTAACTTATGCTTTATGGCCTGGTATCTGTAAGCTCCTACCCCACATAAATACCCTTTATAAAAACCAGCCAATTTCCGGTATTTTGCCTCAGCACCCCTTTGGCTGACTAATACCGGAAGCAAGCTATTTCAGTCAACTATTGAGAGAACAGGTGAGCCTGACAGACTTCAGGTGTCGAGGACCCTCAGTGACAGATCCTGATTCAGCTTTGCTTCAAGGCCCACCTTAGAGGCCCCCTACTCTCTGATTGCAGTTTCCATTCCAGAGCTGCACCCTTCACTCTCTCTTGTGTGCAGACACCAGTGGTTGGCTGGCCCAGTGCCCATCAGCAATCCCCTCTCCCCTGGTCACCTTCCAGGAAAGCTGGCATGGGGAAGACGTCTACAGGATGGAGCTTCCAGGAAGCTTTGGTTCCTGAGGGAAAGCCATCTCCCTTCTACTATTTCCTACCTGGGCCATCAGGAGTTTTGGAGTGCAGCAGCCCCCTGCCCCCATTAGCGGGTAGGTATGAAGACAAAAGATTACAGGTTAAGGCTGTCAGAGAGGAAAGAAAAGAACAGCCTGTTTCTCTAAGAGGATTGTTGCATAACTGCATTACTTATTGTTTTTATGGGGAAAAATATAGTACCCTATCTGTTTAAACCATTTTTAGTCAGATTTTTTGTTAGTTGCACCAATGGATGTAGTGCCACCTTCTAGAGCACCAGGAGAGCTTTCCTCAATTTACCAAGTTCATTTTACTCTGTCAGGAATGAATATCTAAAGGAAGGCTATCTTACTCACTACAGTTGACCAGCTCTAGGGGGACAGACTTGATGGCAGGGACCATGAATTGTGCATCAGTGCCCTGGTATACATTCCAAAAACTAGAGACTTTGGACTAGAAAAGAGAATGCCTCCTATATTTTGCTTTAAGACTCATGAGACCCAGGAATGAACCTCCCTGGCACTGAGGGATTACTACCAAGCATCAACTAGCAATGCAACTGGAAAAAGACCTTGACCAAAAGGGGGAAAGGTAAAGACAAAGGAGTTTATATGGCTGAGACTTCAAAGTGGGTCCGGAGGTCATCAAAAAGTTACGCTTATGCATGTCTCAGCAGGATCTCATTGACTGCCAAAGTAGACAATACCCCAAATAGTGGGGCTCCTGAGGGCTCTGGAGACACCCAGGCACTATGGTCAGGGCAGATAGCTCTGAATTTGGTGCCTTGCCAGTGGGCCCTACTTTGGGGTTTGTTTTCCCCAATGTAACAGAATTGGACTCAGTTGTGGTTTCTCTACACATGGCTCTTCTGTCCTTTCTATTTGAACCTATAGTTTGTGCTGGAGTTGGTAGGTGTACATCCAAGAGACTTGAATCTTTGGACTGTCCATGTGCCAGATGGGCCCTGAGCCTCAGCGGAGCTGTAATACCTACTGTCCAGTTCATTGGACTCACCCAGGACAACTAACAAGGAGGTGATGATGGACAACCACCATACCAAGGAACCAAGAGTCTACAGCTGTAAACAAGAGAATCTCATCCGTTGGCCATATGGGACTGAAGCCCCCTCTCAATTAGAGGTGGAGTGGGCATCACCATCTCAGAATCCTCAGTATTAGGGAATGAACTATGGACTAGAATGGACTCACTGGTATTCTACTATAGACTTATTGTGATTCTAGCAATAGAAGAACTTATATCATTGATGTGGAGGCAGTGGCCACTGGACGGTCTTAGGTCAGGGAAAGAAAAACAGACGTAATACAGAGGCATTTTGGGGACTTGGGAATTGTCCTGAATGATATTGCAATGGCAAACACAGGTCGTTATATATATTGCCATAATCTACAGAATTGTGTGGGAGAAAGTGTACACTACAATGTAAACTGTAATCCATGCTTAGTGGCAATGCTCTAAAATAAGTTCATCAATTACAATAAATGTACCACACTAATGAAAGAAGTTGTTAATGTGGGTAAATGGGGAGGTGTAGGGAACAAGGCATATGGGAATCCCCTATATTTTTTATGTAACATTTATGTAATCTAAATATCTTTTTTTAAAATTAATAAACAGATTAATGGATAAACCAAATGTGTATATAGATATGATGGAATATTATTCGGCTATAAAAAGAAATAAAGTTCTGATACATGTGAAAAAAATAAATAAAACAAATACTGATTTTTATATTGAACTTAACATCCTTAATAGTTTTAGAGAAAAAAATCTTCTAATTTTTAAATGAACTAAGTTTTTTCTTACAATCACATTAATTCCTATTTATTCTTTCATTGTCACTTTAGTTAAATAAGGAAACAAATATTGTTTCTTAGTTACCCCTTTTCCTGTTTATAATATAATGTTTATATTAACTTTATCACATCTTTGGGTGTTTAAGAAAAACAAGTCTTCTCACTTTTAGAAGAACATAATATTCCAACCTGACAACTATTAACATTTTACCTTCCCAAAACTAAACCATAAAGAACTTCTTTTACTTCAAACCATCATAAAAGAGTTTTTCTTTCACCTTGTAGGGAGAGAAAGACTAGAAATTGTTAAGTTCACTTGATACATTATAATTTGCATAGGAAGAGTGGTCAGATTAAATGGATCCTCTAACCTTCTGTTGGTTGATTTGTATAAGCGAAATGCCGTACATATAAATATTTAAGGATTGTATACATTTTGTAAAGATTTTAATCTCACTGCACATAATATGTCCTATTCTGATCTGCATATTAAATATAGTTTTATTTTTTAAAAAAGATTCATGAGATCATGTATGGTGTCTGAGTCTCTGGGAAGGTTAATGATGGGATCTAGTGTCATGAACCCATACTGAGCACCCAAAGCCAGACTTACCTTGCCTTGGGGAGTCTAGGGGCTGATGGCCACAGTGAGAAGTGCAAGCTTAACAGAGCAGGTCAGTGCTAGGAGGTGATGCTTTCCAAGGGCAGCATACACAGACTTTAATTCAGAAACTGTCTTATTCTAAGATTGTATTTATATCAGACAAAATAATTAATCTAAAGCCATTCATGTTGTCTTGGGTCAGCTGGGCTGACCACCAAAGCATTATTGACAGACCCTCAAAGGCTATTTCAGTCTGTGGGTGGGCTGGGTCATTCTGCTGATCTGGATCAGGTGTGGGTGGGTTCACTGATACATCTGCAATTAGCAGATGGGTGATCTAAGAGTTGGCTGGTCTCATTCAGTGTGGGAGATTGAATTATCTACCCCAATTTAGACATGTTCTTAATCTTCATCTACATTCCTGTGGGTGTAAACCCATTGTAAATAGGACTTCTTGAAGATCTTGTTTTTAGTTAAGATGTGGCCTAACTGAATGAGGGTGGATCTTAATCCAGATTATTGGAGGCCTTATAAAGAGAAGAATCCAGAAGCAAAAGTTGGAGAAGACCACACAGGAAGAAGTCAGGGGAAACCAGAAGAGCCAACAAAAGGAGAACATCACATGGCAGGTACAGCCAAGGAACCCCAAAGATTGCCAGCAGTCTATACCAGAGTACTACAACTCCAAGAGAAGGCCAGCTTTTCTAATACCTTGATTTTGGAATTCTTCTAGCTTCAAGTGTGAGAACCAATAAACTCTTATTATTAAGCCAAAACCAGCTTGTGGCATTATGATAACAGCTCTGGAAGCTAAGACAGTCGGCCTCAGCTGTGATGATTTGTCTCTGTTACACACCATCTCTCATCATCCAACAGGCTAGCCTAGTTTGTTCTCAACAGCGCAGGAAGAGTTCCAAGAGCACATGGAGATTAAAAAAAGCTCAGAATTTGCACATCATTACTTCTGCATTTAACTGGCCAAAGCATCACAAGATTAACCCAGATGCAAATGATACAGAACTAGATTCCACTTTTTCATTGATGAACTACAAAGTCACATCAAACAGCATGGAATAGAGCATGGAGGCCACAGACTCTTTGAAGATGGTTTCTATGATTCTACCACCACCACCAAATTTAGATGATGTTGTGGTGGTTTGGAGCTGTATGTATCCCAGAAAAACATATTCTTAAACTTAATCCATTCCTGTAGGTGTAAACTCATTGTTAAGTAGGACCATTTGATGAAGTTACTTCAATTAAGGTGCCCACCTCAGTCAGGATGGGTCTAAATCCCATTACTGGGTCTTTATAAGCAGAATGAAATTCAGACAGAGTGAGAGAAGGTCAGAGGATGCAGCCAGAAGCTGAACATCAACAGAACCCAGAAGAAAAGGGAGAGGCCAGAGTATATGTTGCATGTGCCTTGCCATGTGATGAACTAAGTACCAAGGATCACCAGCAGCCAGCCCCAAGATGCCACAATCTCAGGAAAGAAAGCATCACATTGTTGATGCCATGACTTAGACTTTTTCCTAAACTCAAAACAATGAATTTTGGAAAGCTCATGAATGAGTTTCCAAAACTATCCATTCAAAACAACGAATAAATTCCCATTGTTTAACCTGACCCATTTCATGGTATTTGCTTGAGCAGCCAAAGAAAAATAAAACAGATGTTCTCCTCTGTGATTCTATATATTAAGTACATATTTCTATCCATGCACTAATCAAGTTAAATTATAATCAGTCTTCAGAGCCTCTTAATTACTTGATTCTAGTTTTTCATATCAATAAGTTCACTAACTTAAAATAATATCACAGTGCTTGCTTTCCACTTATAACAACAAAAACAACACAGAGCTGTAATACCCAGTGTAGCTGAGGATTTAGGGAAACCAACAGCCACTTGCCCTAATGGCAGGAATGTAAATTGGAGTAAGCAGTGTGGCAATGTATATTCAAAGTCTTTAAAATCTGTGTGTACTTTGACCCAGCAATTTCAGTTCTAGGAATTATCCCTACAAAATAAATAACCACATGGACAAGATTTTGCTGTAAGAGTATTTTGGAGCATTTCATTGTCTAGAACATATGAAAATGTTAAGATATTGTGTGCCTCCTGAGAAAGTACCTAGGACCATCTATGAAGTAATCTTGCCAGCAGAAAAAAAAAAACATTTGAACCTGAATCTGAATCTGATCACTCCTCTGAATCTAACTACAATATTACAATTACAAGGGTAAACAGGATATACTAAAAGATATGATTGTCCACTGTGGTGTGGGGTGCTGGTGCAGGGGTGTTGTGTGGGAATTCTACATATGTGCATGACTGTTTTATAAGTTCACAACCTCTGTAATAAAAATATATATATTTTTAAAGATGTATTTATTCTATCCCCTTCCCCCCCATCCCAGTTGTCTGTTCTCTGTGTCTATTCACTGCGTCTTCTTTGTCCGCTTCTGTTGTTGTCAGTGGCATGGGAATCTGTGTTTCTTTTTGTTGCGCCATCTTGTTGTGTCAGCTCTCTGTGTGTGCGGTGCCATTCCTGAGCAGGCTGCACTTTCTTCCGTGCTGGGCAGCTCTCCTTATGGGGTGCACTCCTTGTGCATGGGGCTCACCTACGTGGGGACACCCCTGCGTGGCAGGGCACTCCTTATACGCATCAGCACTGCACGTGGGCCAGCTCCACACGGGTCAAGTAGGCCCAGGGTTTGAACCGCGGACCTCCCATGTGGTAGGCAGATGCCCTAACCATTGGGCCAAGTCTGCTTCCCTAAAAATATATTTTTTAAAAATAGAGGCACTGAGGTCCGAGCTGGGGGCTGGGAGGTGCTGATGTCACTCCAAGATAAGCAAGGAGTGAAACTATGTAGCCTTTCTAAATGGGATTAATGTCTTTAATCAGTTGACTTTAAGTAAAGGCGACCACCCTCCACATTGTGGATGGGCCTCATCCCATCAGTTGAAGGTGGTAAGAGCAAAATGCTGGGGTTTCCCAAGAAGAGAAATTCTGCCTCAAGACTACGACAACTCCTGTCTGAGTTTCCAGCCTCTCGGCCTGTCTAGATTCCAGATTCAAGACCGCATCATTAATTCTTACCAAATTTTGCCTGCCTGATGAATTCCAGACTTGCCAGTCCCCACAATCATGAAACTCACTTTGGTCCATCTGAAGTCCATATGGCTCTGAATTCCGAAGTTCTCTGAAAAATCCTTTCTATCTGGCTCTCAAGAAGTGACACCCAACTTGTGTAGCAAGGTGGCCCAAACCCACGGGATTGTTCGCTGACTTCCAACTTCTGGCCGCTTCAGTGGGGACCCTTGTTTGGGAATCTGCATGACTGATCCAAATAGTTCAATTGGGACCATCTCTTAGCCTCTCTGGGTTTGAGCATTAAACACCCCCTAGGACTTGCTCAGCTCAGCCCCCCACCCCATCATGTTCCCCTGCCTTTGGCTGACCTCAAGGTCTCCAGGATCTTCTTCTCTCCATAGCCACTGGTCACCCGTGAGCCTTGAGGTTGTTTCGCACTTTTTAAAAATATATAAAATAATTTCGGTGTACAGGACAGTAGCAAAAATATACTAAACCCATACAGAGAACTCCAACATACTTCCCACCCAGATCCACTCACATTTAACATTTTGCCATATTTGTTGTAGCATTCTCTCTATCTATTCAGCTATCTATCTGTTTCTCTAATTTTAAACATTTGAGTATAGTTGGGTTGTTCTTCATTTTACTGTTGAATTGTAAGAGCTTTTTTTATTTATTTTTTATTAGAGAAGTTGTAGATTTACAGAAAAGTTATGTAAACAAATGAGGGTTCCCATATATCCCTGCGTACTGTTCCCACTTTGCATTACTGTAGTATCTTTGTTATAACTGATGAAAGAATACTAAAATAGCACTAGTAACTCTAAAAAATTTTAATTAAATTAAATAATCAGATGTGTTAGGGGAGAAATACACCAAATGTAAGATGTGGACTATACTTAGTAATATTTCGATGATATTCTTTCATAATTTGCAGCAAATGTTTTACACAATGCAGGGTGGTGATGGTGGTATGATGTAGGAGACCCCTGTATGATGTTATGCCTGTTTATTTTGTAAGTTCACAACTTTTACTATACATTTGTTGTTTATACATGTTCGCGTATGAATATATACTTCAATTTAAAAATTCTAATGTTATTTTTAAAAAGAAAAAAAAAGACATTATGGGGAATAGCCATCAAAATTTAGACTGTGGGAAACTACAAGATTAATGACTAGATTTTAAAAACAACAACAAAGTGCAGGAAAAGAGAGAGAGAGGAAGGAGGGGAATAGAGGGAACCTGCAGATTTTAAAAAGAATTAAGAGGAAGAGGCTGTGGCTCCAGCAGGTGGGCTCCCGTCTACCATATGGGAGGCCCTGGGTTCGCATTCTGGGGCCTCCTTGTGAAGGCAGGCTCGTTGTGATGACACAACAAAAGAAAGACGGAAGAGTCAAGGTGAAGAGCAGCAGAGACCAGGAACTGAGGAGGTGCAAGTGACAGGGAGCCTCTCTCCACATCAGAGGTCCCCAGGATCGAATCCTGGTGAATCCTAGAGGAGAAAGACAAGAAGAGAAGACACAAAGAGAAGTAGATACAGAAGGTCACACAGTGAATGGACACAGAGACAGCGAAACAGCAGGGCAGGGGTGGAGGCAGGATGGGGGAGGGGTGGGAAAGAAAACAAAAAGACTCCCCGTATGAGCCCCTCCTGCAAGAGCACTCAAAATCTGGAGGACCGACTCCCTCTCCACGTGCTTGGGGCCATGCTATACTCTAAACGCTTCCCTGGCACCTGCGTAAACCCAAGCAGACTTTGGAGAATTCCAGGCAGAACTGGGGCCCCTGCTTGGGCGGGGCATCTGAGGTGAAGGGGGGAAGGTGGGGCCAGTTGTGGGTAATTCAATCCAGTCAAGCAAACCCCTGCCTGTTACCTGGAAAGGAGAGAGTAGAGGGGTCCTGCAGTAGCTTCCCTGCCATAGGGGGACCACACCAGAGAGTCGTCGACCACATTCGGACCTGCTCCGGCGGAAAATACAGACGCCGTGTAGATTCTATGGAGTTCAAACTTAAGTCTATTCTTTGAGAACTGGTTTCTGATAGATAATTTTTAAACCATCCCAGATGGGGAAAAAAGACTAATATTGAATCCCTAATGCTATTAACAGAATCTTAGGAAGGATGATTTAGTCCCCATTTCAGTGGGATATAGCCTTGACTACCTCACTGCAGACTTCAAAAAGGCTGCAGCCCCCCCACGCCCATTAAACTACAGCACATTTCAATCTATGCATTGACAAATGCATTTTCTGCCACATCCAATGTAGTTAAGTCTCTAGCCCTTATTTTTAACCTAGTGCGATTTCTGAATCAATTTCTATGGGAGAGAATACCTGGACATTTAAATCCATCAAAAAGGAGTAAATGAGCATTTCAGATACCTCTATCAAGAGGAAATGCCCCTTCTCCCCGTCATCGTGGGGCTTTGTCAGCCGCCTGCCGGATGAATGTCCGCCTAAGTGTTTATTAATCACTCTTGCGCGGGCTGATGGGCCCGGACACCGCTCCTCGGCGTCTCTGACATGCACCAAGTACGCGCTGGGTTTCTTCTGTCTCGTGAGCACAGTTGCTTACTTTGTTAAAGTTAATTTCCACTCATTTCTGGCTTTGATGGGAAGATTCCTTTATCAATGCAATTCATGTGTGTTGTCTGCAATCAAGGCAATATTGTCTGCTAATGTGAGGTATGTCCGGGGCTCTCTCTCCATTTTATGCTAACGCCTTTCTTCTGCTGGTCCTGCGCTAGAGAATTTGGGGAAGAGGCTGTTGCCTGCCTGTCAGAGACAGCACTGGTGAGCGGCGAGCAGGCAGCCATCTTGCCCTCCCGGCCTTCCCCACGCAGAGAAACCATGAGCTGCTCTTTTTCCAGGGAAGCACCTGCGGTGACAAGCAAGTCGGGGTTTAAGAGACGGTGATGGGAGACTGGCGATGGGAATTCGGTGTTCCCACCACTGTCTGTGGGATAAAGTCATATTCTGAAATTCGCCACCCACCACCCCTTACCACAAGCCCTCCGACTTTTCCCCGTTAGCCCTCTATCCCCACGAAATTCATCATATCCCCCCAGATTTACTTGTGTGCATCTTCTCATGTTGTTCTTTGTAACTTCTCTCTCTTCCCATCTCATTTATCCTCTTGCACTCCATTAATCTAATCCTGCCTTTCCTGAAAGATCAAGTCAAGCCTCCTTTTCTCAGAAAACCACTTCCTCCCTGCCCCAGACCTGCAAGATTTCTCTTTTCTAAATGCCTCTGGAAAGAAGACTTAAACTAAGACTCCAGGGGCTCCTACCACCTCTGCTACACACCACACGACAGAGCAGGGAGGATAGGGTTTGGGCTAAATCTGGCTCAGGCGGGCTTGGAACATAGCCTTGACCAACGCCTGTAGACCTGCTTCTTTTTTTTTTTAAGATTTATTTATTTATTCCCCACCCCCCCTCGTTTTTTGTGCTAGCTGTCTGCTTTCTGTGTCTGTTCATTGTGTGCTGTCTGTCTTCTTGTCTTCTTTTAGGGAACCAAACCCAAGACCTCCCATGTGGGAGGGAGGCACCCAATCACTTGAGCCACATCCACTCCCTGCCTTTTGTGTCTCTCCTTGAGTCTCCTCATTGTGTCTCCTCAGTGCATCATATCATTGCATCAGCTCATTGCATCGGCTTGCTCTCTTGTTTGTCTTCTTTAGGAGGCACTGGGAACCAAACCTGGGCAGATGCCCAGCTACTTGAGGCACATCTGCTTCCCGGCCTATTTCTTCATAAGTTGAATGAGTGAAATCATGTCTTGAAGGGCAGTTGGAAGCATGCACAATAATTTATGTCACCCACCCATTCCAGTTCCCAGGACCTGTGGAAGCCATTTGGTATAAATCCCAACTAAAGAGAAGTATGGTGTGTATGGTGCTTTGTATAGAAAGCTAAAACCAACTTGTCTCAGATACCCTTGTAGCTAAAATTCTGGTTACCAATAAGGTTCCAACAATTAACTGTATATGTACAATATTTGGAAGACAGAAGTGAGGGGGGACACATCAAGAACAGTGAAGGATCTGAGTTTACCCTACACGTAAACTAACAAGATAATCTACTTCAGTGTCATGGATACTCACAGAAGTCATGAGACTCCTGGGTCAGAGACAAAGGACTTTATTACTCACAGTAGTGGCAGTAGCCAGAATGTCAGCATTTTGTTGTTCCCCAAACCCCAATTTCCACAGGGCAAAAGAGGGCCAGGTGACACCTGTACACACGGAGGGTTGTATTACAGAAGAGGAAATTTGGGCTTAGGGGCTGCTGCTCTTTTATAATGGACAGTCCCACAGCTGATCTCCTACCTGCTCCAGCATCCCATAGGTTTATTCATTAGCCTAAGGCAGCACTATTCACAATAGGCAAAAGGGCTGGAATGGTGGCTCTGGCTCATCCACTCCCAAGAAGCTTTTGTTCAATGTCTCTGGAACCCTCCACCCTCCACCTCCTAAGGGTGACCCAGAGAGTTATCCTCAGTCCTGTGAAGTAACTTCTAGAATCACATCTCTCAGTTGCCTGCCATCTTCGCTACCCCTCCATGCCATCCTAGAGTTCTGCTCAGGGTCTGAATGGGAATTTGCGCTTCTTGCACCATGGAAGTGACTAGGTTCTGGAGCATGCATGAAAGTGCCCCTATGTCTAGTACATCTCACACTGGCTAACATTACTGAGTACTTAGAATGTGACAAACACGACTGATGCTCTAGATATATTATAACTCATTTCATTCTCATAGCATTCTATGAAGCAGGAGCTATTATGTGAGGCAACTGAGGCTCAGAGACATTAAGCAACTTGTCCAAGGTTGTAGCTCCAGAGGTGCAACCTCTGATGCCTCCAGAGGTACTCTCCTAACAATTTGTTATCCTGCTCAAAGTAGATACTCAGTTAGTAATTGTTGAATGAATTAGATGAAGAGTGGCAGAAATTGCTGGCTTCCCCCATTACTCATCCTTCCCTTCATTTCAGTAATAACCACCAGTATCACCCAAGATTTTAGCTAAGCCTCTGCCTACCTGGCTAGTTATCTCTCTTATGCCTCAGTTTCCACACTTGCAAAATAAAAATAATAGTATCTATGTCATATGTTTCTCAATAAATGGATTCCCCGTCTAGTTACTAACCAAAAACCATCTAAAACTATAATATGTGATAAATAAATACATATTTTATATTCCTCACTTGTAGTGTTTTGTTGCTGTTGCTGTTGCTGTTTTTGAGGTACCAGGACACTGGGGGTTGAACCTGGGACCTCACATGTGGGAAGCTGGTGCTCAACCACTCAGCCACATCGGCTCCTGAGGTTTTTTTTCATTTGTTTGTTTGTTGTAGTTTTGTTTTGTTTTGTTTTTAGGAGGCACTGGGACCTCCCATGTGGGAAACGGGCACTCAATTGCTTGAGCCACATCTGCTCCCCTGTAGTTCATTTTATTGATTATGAGGCTTAAATAAATTAGCATGGGTTGGCACATAATTATTAAATTCTGGCTAAGTATTTTAATTAAAATGAATAACATTCTTTAAGTCTCTCTCAACAAAGAATTGGGAAACTCCAGACAAAGTTTCAGACTCGGTGATAAAATGGAATTATCACATATTTAACCAGTGAAGCAAACTACCAGTTAGTAATACAAAATCTGTATTTTATAGGTCAGATATTGCAGTTTGGGGCAATTTTTTTGCAATAATCTACTCGACTTTGCTTTTAAATATTTTAGAACTTATCCTTTCATAAACCAATCACCACTTAAAAATACATATATTCTCAGGGTCAGTATCAGTTTCCGCCATCAACTTCCCAAAGTATTTGCTTTAAATAAATCAACACACCAGTCTGAAGCCAGCTGAAAGTTACCTCTCAGAACTCAGCCTTGCTAGCACAGATGCAGTAGAAACCTTTGCACCCACCACAGGGCCAAGAATCAAGAAGCAAACGGAGGGAAGAGGACTCGGCTCAACGGATAGAGGGTCCGCCTACCACATGGGAGGTCCAGGGTTCAAACCCCAGGCCTCCTGATCTGTGTGGTGAGCTGGCCCATGTGCAGTGCTGATGTGCACAAGGAGTGCCGTGCCACGCAGGGGAGTGCCGTGCAGGGGTGTTCCCTGCATTGGGGAGCCCCACACTCAAGGAGTGCGCCCCATAAGGAGAGCCGCCTGCATGAAAGGAAGTTCAGCCTGCCCAGGAGTGGCGCCACACACGTGAAGAACTGACGCAGCAAGAAGATGCAACAAAAAGAGACACAGATTCCCGGTGCCACTGACAAGAATACAAGCGGACACGGAAGAACACACAGTGAATGGAGAGAGAGAGCAGACAACTGGGGGGAGTGAAGGGGAGAGAAAGAAATAAAAAATAAATCTCTAAAAAGAAAAGAAGCCAGTGGAAAATTGAGGTGTATAACCGTAGAGCTGCTGCATGATGCTGTGTTAGGCTGGGAGTGGGGCAAAACAGGCCCCCTGCAGAGGCGCTCTTGCATTATGATTTGGAGTAAACGTCCAGAGCGCGGTCATGGGAAGTGAGGCTCCAGGCAGGGTCAGGAGGCCCCCTCAAGAGGTCACAAGGCAGGGCAGTCAGTTGGAGGGACCTATCGGCTTGTTCCCAATTAATGTTTTCATCCTAAATAAGTATAGAAAACTGAGGGGCGTGTTTGTGCACAAACTGGGCAAGACAGAAACGATATCTTCTTGCTGTCCCAGTAAAGAACCTTCTACTCTCTAAGGCTTTAGGTAATGTGAACTGTCTTATTGTCTTAGTCTTCACTAAACAGCTGGAGAAGTAAAAGAAAGTGATTTTTCTTAGGGATTCATTTTATTCCCTAGCTCTACATTGTTAACTGGACACAGGATTTCTCTCTGAGGCACGGGCATAATCCGAGCAGATCAGCTAATAAAGAGTTCTCTGTGGATTCCACCTCTTCAATTTCCCTTCCTCCTTAAAAGGGCCTGTTTCTAAATGATGCGTTCAAGAGACATTGAAGAGCACACCGGCTTCAAATGCCAGCTCTGCCTCCCACTATCCATGTGACCTTGACTAGTTACAGCTTCTGTGCCTCAATTTCCTCATCCATAAAGTGACAACAGTAGAATAAACACACACCTAAATGATGGCTGCTGCTATTATTGTTGTTATTCAGAATGTCTTGTTCAAA
The DNA here is from genome assembly GCF_030445035.2 of Dasypus novemcinctus. Lineage (NCBI taxonomy): Eukaryota > Metazoa > Chordata > Mammalia > Cingulata > Dasypodidae > Dasypus > Dasypus novemcinctus. The sequence goes on along the minus strand of NC_080687.1, from coordinate 11,249,099 downwards.
CCGAAATTTCACAAAAAAATTATAAAAATGTATAAATAAATACACAAAAGTATATAAAAATTATAAAAGTGTATAAATAAAACAAATAAAAATTTATAAAAGTATATAGTCTAAAAGCTAAACCATAAAGTAAACCATAATGTAACCAAAATTTTATAAAAGTATACAGTGTAAATGTAAACCATAATGGAAAAAAAATTAAGATAAAATAAAAGGGCCTGTTGTCCTGGAGACCTTAGCCTGGTACTCTGAAACCACAATTCCCCTGTGAGAGTTACCAAAGTTCTTAAGGATAAGTAGTGCTAGCCAAATGCTGAGGACATTATCCTTTGCAATTGCCTTTAACTGCAAAGCAAAGGGCCCCAGAATCCACTTGTGGCCATCAGCCTCTATGTGCCAATTACAAGTTGAAATGCTCAGCTACTGCACAAATCCCAGAGCAGCTCCTACAAGATTCAAGTATCTCAAAAGAATTGAAAGCAGGAGCCCAAACAGACAAGTGTACACCAATGCTCATAGCAGCAAATTCACAATAGCCAAGAGGTGGAAGCAACCCAAGTGCCATCAACAGACGAATGGGCAAACAAAATGCGGTATATCCATGTGTTTTAGTTTCTTTGGCTGCTCAAGCAAACACCATGCAACAGCTTGGCTTAAACAACAGGATTTTATTGACTCGCGTTTGAGGCTAAAAGTCCCAAACTTGTCAGAAGGTGATGCTTTCTGCCCGAAACTGGTGCCCTGGGGTTGGATGTGGTGATCCGTGGTCCCGGGCTTCTCTGTCACACGGCAGCCTCTCCTGGCCTCTTCCTTCGCCTCCAGATTCTGTTGACCTGCAGCTCTTGCTTCTCATGACTCTTTCTCTGTCTCTGAATTGTATTCTGCTTACAATGAGCTTCAGTGTTGGAATTAAACCCATCCCGATCAAGTTGGGCCACACCTTAACTGAAGGAACCTCATCAAACAATCCTACATACAGGTTCACACTCACAGGACTAGATTATATTTAAGAACAGGTTTTTCTGGGGTACATAGCTCTAAACCATCATACTCTACAATGGAATATTATTCAGCCATAGAAAAGGAATGAGATTTTGATACATGCTACAATGTGGATGAATCTTAAGACATTGTGCTCAGTGAAATAAGCCAGACACAAAAGGTCTCGTATTGTATTTTATTCCATTTATATGAAATATCCAAAATAAGTAAGTTGATAAGGGCAGAAAGTTGAATAGATGTTACCTGGGGCTTGGAGAGGGGCAGTAGGGAGAGGAAGTTATTTCTTAATGGGTCCGGAGTTTCAGTTTGGGATGATGAAAAGGTTTTGGAAATAGACGTGATGGTGATACGTCATTGTGACTATACTTAATGTCACTGAATTGTACACTTAAAGTGGTTAAAATGATACATTTTACCACCATAAAAAAGGACCCCAAAAAAATAAAAAACAAGCCATCTTGGCAGTAACCTTCTCGGGAAACCCCTCCCTTCCTTTGCCCCCTCTCTTTCTTCCAAAATGCCGTGAGGACACATTGAGCACCAATCCCATGCTCACCTCTCACCGGGGCTCGGCTCGGAGAAATAGTTAGCCCAAGGACTTTATTGAACACAAGGAGAGCTCGGCTATGTTAGGTGGGGGTGGGGCGGGAGGGCGGTCACAGAATCCCCGGGGCTTTCTTTTTCGGCCAGTCTACTGTAGTCTGTTTGACAAGCCACAGAATTCCAGCCTCAAGCAGGCTCCTGGTCCTCTCCCTTCCAGCGGCTCGTCTTTGCTCCCCTGTGGGTTTTTGAGCCACCGGCTTTCAGACCGTGGGGACTGGGGGGGTGGGGGGGGGAACAACTGGGTTTGCTCTGGTAAAAATGGGAGGAGTGTGCGCGGGGGTGGAGAGAGCTGAGCAGCCAAGGCGTCGCCACCGGCCACGAGTTTATTGTTTTATGCTGCCACCTGGCTGAGCACTGAGCTGCCGGCTCCTGCTAGCAGGGAAAGGCGGTGCGGACAGAGCACACTTATTCGGGAGGTCTCGAAATCAAGCTTCCTGATGGGTATTCAACCTTAGGCCGCCGACAAGCCAGCCCGGCCTCGTAACTGAAGAGTCACTATCATCCATAGGGGGAAATAAGGTCTGATTCCAAAGGCCAGATGAGAAGAGGACTTGGCCATACATCGCCATCAACAGAAAATGAATTTAGGGGATCCTGGTTCTGTGTGTTTCAAGCCCACCATGTTTTCTTCTTCTCTAAATCTAAAACCACTTCTTACTGACATCTCCCGTGAGATCTTTCGCACTCATCTTTCAGGTTCCTGAGTAGGAGAACACCCTTATCCCTGCAGAAATTTTCTTTGTTTCCAGTGATGTCAAGGTAGAAGAAAAAAGAAAAGGTTTGAAGGAAATAACTCAGGCTGGAAAATCCACTCCAAGAGAAGGTTTCCCTAACACTGCTACATCCTGTCACCCAGAAAACACACACACAGCACCCATTTACTGAGGGCGTTCTGTCTTAGTGTGCTTAGAATGCACAAGGAATACACACATCTCCAGGGCCAGATGTGGAAGGAGGCAGTAGACCCATCTCAAGCTGAGCAGAGATGAAGGGAACCTCCCTGCAGAGAAGAACATGGTGAGTGGCGTGGTGGGTGCTAGTTGGCAGACGTTCCTCCAGGGACTCCCATCTGGGGAATTGAAGCACTATGCCAGTGAAACCAGAGGTCCTGCCCAGCCAAAACAGGTATTAAAATGACTTCACTTGCACCCATTGACTGTAAAACCTAGTGACATTCAGCTTACACAAATATCCTTCTTAATCTTTCAAGGGAAATATTCCAAATTTACTATAAGAAAGCTAAAGCCTTAAGATCTTAGGAAATCTTGTGATGCTCATCAAGATGGAACCATGCTGCACTGAATCATAATCAAAAGAGTACAGCTCCTTTACTGCCATCAGCACCAACATTCAACAGTTACAAAGTGTGTACCAGGTACCAAGCACTGTGGTAAAGGTTGATGACACCGGTATAAATGCCTTTATCCCTGCTGTCTTAGTTTGCCACATTGCTATGACAAATACCACTCAATGGACTGGCTTCAATAACAGGAATTTATGGGTTTATGGTGCCAGAGACCAGAAGTCCAAATTCAAGGCAACCACAAAACTATGCTTTTTCCCTAAAGTCTTGAGTGTTCAGGTGCTGGCTCATCGCAATCCTTGGGGCTCCTTGGCTGGATCTGCCTCCAGTCACATGGTGAGCTCTCACGTCCTCTATCTGCTCTTTCAGTTTCCATTGACTTTGGCTTTCTCTGACTCCTCTTTATATAAACTTGGAGAAATATGGATTAGAATTAAGGCCTGGTTCAATTGACCCACACCTTAATTAAAAAATAACACCTTCAACAGGCCCTATCTACAACAGGCTCAAGCCCAGAGGAATATGATTACGATTAAGCACCTGCCTTTTGTTAGGGTGCATGAGTCAATCTTCCACACCTGCCCAGTGGGCTTGCAGTCTAATTGGGAAAGAACAAGAAGATATTCCAGCTGCCATGAGATGATTACTTTGACTCCTTCATTTGGCCTGAGGCTTATTATCTGGATGGATCAGGGGTTGGGGAGAATGAGTTATGATTAGACACAGCGGCAAGAATAGAAAAGTCAAGTAATAACGAAAAGGATACTTACTTTTTATTCACATAAAATAGATAAGCAGTTCCTTGATCATCAGGGACCCAGGTTCCTCCCATCTTTCTGCTCCACTATTCCCAGCATGAACTTTCCATCTTCAAGTTCATCTACATGGTCTGAGATGACTAAAATGGATGCTGAAAATGCAACATCAGGCCTGCACTGGAGGAAAGAAGGGGAAGAGCAAACACAGTGCCGGCTAGCTGATGACTCGTTCCCTGAGATGTCCACCACCCCCATGCCTTCTGCTTCCATCTCATTGGCCACCACTTATTACAAGGAAGGCTCATAAACTTGTTACACAATAAAATTGGAATTCTATGACTAAAGAAGAAGGAGAGAGCAGATATTGGTTAGCTACTCACAACCACTTCCACTGGTAATGAAGAAAATTAAACAGTGAAGAAGAGAATTGCCTATTCTCTAAAAACTTAGGGCATCTGCCATTCTAAAGGGTCTGTTCTCTCCAAAACTTTTTTTCCTTTAGATTCTCACGACTTCTTTTTAATTCATTTTTAAAACAATTTATTGGTGTATATAATGTATACATGAACACCCATAAACAATAAGTGTGTAGTAAAAGTTGTGAACTTACAAAATAAACATGCATAACATCCTACAGCGCTCCCATACCTCACCCCACCACAAACACCTTGAATTTTTATGAAACATTTGTAACAAATTATGAAAGAATCTTGTCAAAATATTATAACTAAATATAGTCTGTATCTTACATTTGGTGTATTTTTCCCAACCCACCCTATTATTATTTTTTTGCTCATAAACCATACAATTTATCTAAAGTGTACAATCAGTGGCATTTGGTATAATCACCGAGTTGTGCATTCATCACTTCAATCAATATTAGAGCATTTTCATTACTCCCCCCTCAAAATAAAACAACAAAAAGCAAACCACTATCACATTTAACACTAATTCCAAATCCTATGATGTGCTTTCACCATTTCTATTTACTTCCAAACATTCATAAATAATTTTTTACCAGTTCTGCACAGATTAAATCTCAGCTTTTCATTCTCTAACCACATTTTCTCCAAACCACTCTGAGCTGCCTAATTAGACCTGTGGTTAGCAATAGTGAGCTACATAAATACCCCAACTTTAAAAATAATTTTTAAAGAGCTCCAGGATTAGAATTTTCAACAGTCTTTTCTTTCCATCTTCTCTAGAGTACTGCTTATCTTCTTTCTTGAAGGTCTTTTCACATTCCTATTATAGTTTTTCACAGGAACAGCAAAGTCACACTTATTTATAATTAAATATTAAAGGTCACCAGCTGCCCCCAAGCATAAGCACAAGTCCCCTAAGTGATATGGTCCACTAGGGCCATACTAGTTCAGCAGGAAACTCCAGTCCTTCTCAGGCACACTGGAACATGGCTCTTGCAATGCCTCTGGGAGACCAGTGAGGATTCAGCTTTATGTCCCAAACCTTAAATATGGAACTTCTTTCCCAGCAGGCCCCCAAAAATGATTTGAGGGTCTAGGGGAAGAAGGGGACAAATAAAAGGCATGGGAGTAACCTAAAGCAAATGTCATTCTCTCCCCTCTCTAGGTCCAACACTGATCTGTACCCCCGGGGAGGTGGGTCTTTTAATAATAATCCCACCAAAAGCCACCCTGTTTTCCACAGGGCTCCAGCTCCTTGAGGCAGCCTGAAAACAACCAACTTCCCAAGGCCAAGTTGGTGCTGAGCTTTGGCCCTATCAATGCATTATCATGTAGAACCTTGGGGTGCCCATATGGAGAAAGTGCCTGGACTTGCATTCAGAAAACCTGATTTAATTGGCCTTGGCAGCACTGTGGCTGTGTGGTCCTGGGCAAGTCATGCTTTTTCCCTGAGTCTCAGTTTCTCCATCTCTACATTGAGTCACACTGAAATGTTTTGTCAGTGTAAGTTGTTTCACTGTGACCTGGAAGTAGCATGCCAGATAAAACACTGGACACTACATTAAGTTTGAATTTCAGAAAAGTAATGAATAAATAATTGTTTAGTATGAGCATGTTCCATGCATTATTTGGGACATGCTTATATTTAAAATTATCTGAAATTATATTTGAAACAGCTGTCTTATATTTTATTTGCTAAATCTGGCAACCCTACCTGGTGTGCTATTTTGGTGTATCTCCCTCCCATTTTCTCCTACTTTGCTCACTTCGCCTACATCTGGCTAAGCCTTCTCTGTCTTGCAGGGAGCCCCCCTTCACCTGCCTCCCTAAATTAAGATGTCCCTCAGGAATGCATCTAGAATCCTCATTGTTGTTGTTTTTTTCGTTCTGTACACTCTCCCCCTCCCCCAGAGAAGCTAATCCATCTTAAGGCTGAAGCTATCATTTGTGCAGACTTAAGTCCCAAATCTCTCTCTCCATCCCCAAACTCTCTATTCAACTCTAGACTCCCATTTTCATCTGCCCAAGGGACACTAGCAGAATACTCTGAAGGATAAGGCTAAAAATTCAATGTGTCATAACCAGGAATGAAGTGCTGATGCGTGCAACAATACAGATGGAACTTGAAGACATCATGTGGAGTGAAATAAGCCAGTCACAAAGGGACAAAATATTGAATGCTCTCGCTTATACGAAATACCTAGAATAAGCACATTCATTGAGACAGAAAGTACATTGGCGGTTACCAGAGGGCGTGGGGTGAAAGGAATGGGGGAGCTTTGGCCTAAGGGCTGCAGCTGCCATTTAAGGTGATGCAAAGTTTGGGTAATGGATGTTGATGATGGCAGCACCATATTGGAGATTAATTAATACCACTGAGGTGTATATTTGAAAGTGGTTAAAATGGGAAAATTTGAGTTGTATATGTTACCACAACAAAGTGTTTTTTTTAAAAAGGCAATGAATTTAAAATGTGGCTTAATGTTGCACCCCCAACCAATAAAAGTGGGTCCTACTCCGAGCTGCCCATCTCTCCCCTTCATGCCACCATCCACCATCCCTCAAACCGGAAGGCAGGTGTCAGGAGCAGTGTTTCACTCCCTCTCTCTTCCACACACTCGCACACACATAAAGCTCTCACAAACCTAACTGGTCTTATCCATTCCTCCTTCAGGTTCTCTCAACTATTTCCCTCCCTGACCCGCTGCCCCACATCCGGGGCGTCAGCTGTTCACCGCGCATCACCTGAACTCAGGCGGTGTTCACGGCAGTTCTTTCCTTACCTTTGCTCATTCAGCAATTCAGTCAACACTCAGGGCAAGCCCACTCTGCCAAGCCCTGCTCTGGGCTCTCTGTCCCTCCCTCTAGAAACTCCTCCTGCTTCCAGTTATAGTTCTCATGTTCAGAGCTGACTGTTACTCCCGGGCTTAAGAATCACTCCCCAGGATCAAGCACAAACCTGTTTGCCCGGCCTCCCACAGCTGGACTTGGACTTCCCTTCCACACCCATGCCCAGCCACCCCCACCTGAGGCGCCCTCCACCCCTGGCTTGCAGGTCCAGTCACCATTCCTCAGCAGACCCCGTGCTCCCATGCCTCGGCTCCACTGGCCACGCTGCTCTCTCCTGGGGGACTTGTCTGAGCCACTACTGTCCTGGTGAGCGGAGCAGCCCCTTTCTTTGTGAGAATCCCCACACCATTGCCTTTAGCCACAAAGCACAGAATGCTCACTGGTAGCTCCACATCTCCTCCCTTTCCAACTCCCACCTTCACCTGTACACCATGACAAGGTCTTGACAACCCTGCCTACTCCTGCAAGCAGCGCACTGGACCTGCCTCAGACGGGAAGACCCTCCTGTGGAGTTCTGGGTACCCACAGATGGACTCACCTGTCTGCCACTCACTCAACCCGCCTTGAGCGCCTGTGATGATCCAGGCACTGTGGTGGGCCCTGGGGACACAGGGACAAGTCACACAGTCTCTGTCCCAGGGCCGCACAGGTCAGTTACTCCATAAAATGCTCCCAAGTGTTGAGGGTGAATTAAAGAGGCAAACCCGGAAGTCCCCCCACCCATTCCACCTCCTGAGCTCAGATCTCTCGATCATTTTTATTCATTCAACCAACATGGAATGAGCACCTACGACGTATCAGGTACTGTTCTCATTTGCAACACAGCAATGCACAAGAAGACAAAAGCCGTGGCCCTCCTGGAGAAGACCTCACGGGTAGGGGCATGAGGCAGAAAAACAAATGTGTAAAGGATCCAGGAAGTCAGAAGCTGCTTATAAAGATACAGGGAGCTAGAGGGCTCTGAAACAAATGTGTAAAGGACGCAGGAAGTTAGGAGGTGCTTATAAAGGGGGTGTGGGTTGAGAGGGGTGATATTTTAAATAAGGCTGTTTGTCTTCCCTGAGAAGATCTGTGACATTTGACTAAAGAATGAGGGAACCAGTACCTTCCCCCCATTTGACCAGTTTTTGCTGCAAATTCCTCAGAGCTGCATTTCTAGGGGAGAAAGAAAATGCCATGTTGTCTCCCCAACAGGAAAGGAGACTGTATCAAAGAAGAAAAGCTGCCCAGGACAGAAATTATTCCATGTTGAACTGTCCCGGATGGACACCTGAAAACCAGCTCCAGGGGCAGAGCAGGGCCTGCCAGGCCAGGGGCTCCCGGCCCCCCCCCCCCCCCCCCCCGGGGCTGTGGCGCTAATCCCACCACCTCCACCCACCCCCGGCCAGCCCTAGCGGGGGAGTTTGCTCGCGTGAGTCAAGGCCAAGCCCTGCTCCAGCAAGCCCCGGAAGGCGCTTTGAGCCGGAAAGCCGCGATGGGTGGTTCTCTGGGTGGCGGCGGCCGAAACCCGGAGCCGGGCAGAGGCCGCGGGGCTCGGCCGCGGAGCCCGCCAGGCCCCCGCTGGGGAGGGGTCGCTGGGCACCGCGTGGCCTCTGCGCCCCTCGCCCGGGGGACCGGAGCCTCGGGCCCGGCTCGCAGCCGGGAAGCCGCCTTCTCCCCACCCCCCACGCCGGCACAGAACTTTCTTTTTAAATGATCCGTCTCCTGGGGCGCGCCGCTGCCGCCCGGGACCGCCGGGCAGTGGGCCCCTCTCCGGGCCGGCGACCCGCGGGGTCTGGAGATGGCGGATTAAGTGTGCGTTAGTTCCAGGCCGCCCGAAAACGCTCGCAAGGATGTTATTTTGCCTGGACAGGGGTCTCTCCCGAGCCGAGTTGCACCACAAACCATTTAAACATTTCAGCACAAAACCCGAGCCATTGTGGGGCCGCACATTAAAAAGTGTTATTCGCTTTGAAGTTTTTGTCTAATGGCTCTAAACCGAAAGAAAATGTTTTCCTATTACTTAATTCAATCATAGCGAAGAGACTTGGTAAAAAGCCCACGGATTTTGCCCCAAAGTGTGACAGAGTTCTCTTTGTGTTTGCTTATCCTCCGCTGTCACACACTTTAATTCGCCTCTCTTTATCTGGCATTCAAAACTTTCTTCAATGACATTCAATAAGGCCCAGAGGCTGGAGGGGGGGAAACTGGTTATTCCGCGCCCCCCCCCCCCCCCCCCATATTCTTTCCCAGTAGCTTTGGCCTTGCTCACATTCAGCGACTCTTAACCCCTTCCTTTCCGGGCGCGCGCAGCGGCTGCCAGGAGGGCTCGGCACTGGCCCCCGCGGGGGCTCCCGGCTCCGGGCGCGGCGGCCGCCCCCTTCCACCCAGCTGGCCCCTCCGCACCTCGCGCCTCTCCCACCCGCCTCCGCCCAGCGGGTGGCCCCTCTCCCGGCCCACGATCCCCTCTCGGCTCTGTCTGGGCGGACTATCCCAGTCCAAACTTCCCCAGGGAGCCGTTAAAGGGGAATTAGGCTGTGCAGATGCGTGCTGGCTGGTTTGCAGCACCTTCCCAGCTTGCGGGAGCCTGGGGGCCCGAGCCCACGGGGTGCGGGTGGGGGGCAGGGTAATCTTACCCGACCCCTCCACACAAGCCAAGTAATCAGGAAAACACTGGACTCTAACTCCTGCTAGATGAAATGCCCTCCATCCACGGAATTCTTCCCATTGTCCCTCCCCTTGGTGCGAATCCAGTTTTTTCTCCCATAACAAATTCTCGTTGTATTTTCATCAGAATTTGTTGTTGTTGTTGCCATTGAAAAGATTTAATCAATGATGAAAACCCGTGGGAACGCTTCCGTTTATTCCCGTGCACTTTCCCGGAAATCTTCCCCTTCCATTTTCTTAGAATTTCTTTCAGGGCCCAGAGCAGTGAAGGGATTTGGTTCCAATAAAATCGAAAGTAAGCGTCTCCCAGGAGAAGTTCCACGCTGAAAATTTGAAATATTTATGCTAATTTCCCATTGTATGGAAAAAAGCAGCTCTGGAGCCGGAGGTCTGTGTTTTAAAAGCTGAAGCTGTGTGCCGAGCGCCCGCCCTTTGAAGTTGTTTAACCATTGTGTGGCCAGAAGGAAGAGGGTGAGGCGGCAGGAGGAAGGACCCGGTCTCGGGCGCAGACGAGCCGGGGCAGCGTGGGCGAGGGCCGCGGGAGCTGGGAAACAGCTGCCCTTCGCGCCGCGCCGGCGGGTGCCCTGCGAAGGGGAGGGTTTCCCAGCGCACCCGCGCGTCTACTCCCTGCGCTCAAGTGGAGGGGGCGCCGGCCAGAGCGCGCGGGGTGGGGGTGTGGGGGGGTGCAGAGAGAGTCCACGCACGCCATGGCTGGTGAGGGTGCGAGATCTCCGGGTCTGCACGTCCGGGACACGCTCCCCAGGCCCGGGCTCCGTGCGTGACTCTCCGCGCCGCTTTCCTCTTTCCATCCAGGGCCCGGTCCTTTGAAGGAAAAGGCTGTTGGCCAGCATCCACCGAACAAAGCCTAGGGCTTGCAGGCAGCGCCGAAGTCACGACTATTTGGGAAACTTAGAGAAAAGAGAGGAACAGCGAGGGGACTGGGGCTGGATGAGGACGCCCGAGCCCTTCTCCTGCCTCCCCAGCCCCCTTTCCTCCCTCTCTGCGCGCGGGAACCCCGGTCCTTCTGCTGTCCACACAGGCAGCGGACAGAGGATTCCACAGGTGGAAACGGCAGGCTGGCGCAGGACGCCCGCGGGACGCACCGCGCAGGGCTGGGGGCACTGAGCGAGGCAGCAGGCTCTTGGGGAACAGGGGGAGATGAAAACGGGAAGGGGCTGAGGCTGAGTGTGCGGAGGAGAGGGGGCAAGAGGCTACCCGTGGGGGTCTGTGGAAGCGCAGCGGCGGGGATGTAAAATCAATAAGATAAACGGGCCGATCGCGAATGCAAAGCCAAAGGGGAGGAAGGAATAAAGAGAAAGAAAAGAATATTAAATCGCGAGAGAATGAGAAAATAAACCCGCAAAAGGGAGAGGAGGGGGCCAGGGCGCCTGTTACGGCGTGGGTGGGGTTGACAAGAATAGAGTACATTATGCAGTTCATTTAGTTAACAAGTGAAATAATGAGGAAGCGTGCAGAGTGAATGCCAAGAGAAAAGGCACAAAAACCCTATTGAGAGGCCCCGGCCGCTCCTGGCGTAGCCCATCACATGGCAATAGTCCTATTTAAGCGGCGCCGCCGGCGCCTTTCAGCACCACTAGCGCTGGCCAGCACCCTGCGCGCTCGGGGCGGTGCCCGCGGCGTCCGCGCCTCGCGCCGCAGCCGCAGCCTCCGCAGCCGCGCTCCGCCTCCCCCGCCGCCGCAGCTGCGGGCCGCCGCGGTCCGGAGGATCCCGCCGAGAACCCCGGCGTGTGCGGGGCGCGGGCTGGCGGCGGGGCGGCCGCGCGCTGGGGCCATGCCGCGCTCCTTCCTGGTGGACTCGCTGGTGCTGCGCGAGTCGGGCGAGAAGAAGGCGCCCGAGGGCAGCCCGCCACCGCTCTTCCCCTACGCGGTGACCCCGCCGCACGCGCTGCACGGCCTGTCGCCGGGCGCCTGCCACGCGCGCAAGGCCGGGCTGCTGTGCGTGTGCCCGCTCTGCGTCACCGCCTCGCAGCTGCACGGGCCGCCTGGGCCGCCCGCGCTGCCGCTAATCAAGGCGTCCTTCCCGCCCTTCGGCTCGCAGTACTGCCACGCGCCCCTGGGCCGCCAGCACTCGACTGTGTCGCCCGGGGTCGCGCACGGGCCGGCCGCCGCCGCCGCCGCCGCCGCCGCGCTCTACCAGACCTCCTACCCGCTACCCGACCCCAGGCAGTTCCACTGCATCTCCGTGGGTAAGCGGGACCGCCGAGGTGGGGACAGGGCGGAGGTTATCCGAGGCGGGTTGGCCTCGAAACGAACTGGGAAAGGGGGATCCTGGGCGTTCGGGGGCCCTGAGGGGTGGGGGTGGTGCTCAGGGATGTGTGAGGACGGAGGCCCGCGACAGGACGTCCTGGAGGGAGCTCCCGGGGGAGTGAGGGCCGGGGTCCTCCGCAAGGGGTGCCAGGGCGCGGTGACTCCAGGAGGATCTGAGTGTCGGTGATCACACAGGTGCGGATCGTGTTGGGTGAAAGGGGTGGGTAAGAGACCCAAGTCCTGGGACTTGCAGCTGCCGCCCAGCAGGAGCTCCGGCCCCAGTGCTGGGGTCTGACCGCTTGCTTCTCTGCACCCCTCCGTCCCCCAGACAGCAGCTCGAGCCAGCTGCCCAGCAGCAAGAGGATGCGCACAGCCTTTACCAGCACGCAGCTGCTGGAGCTGGAGCGCGAGTTCGCCTCCAACATGTACCTGTCCCGTCTGCGCCGCATCGAGATCGCGACCTACCTGAATCTGTCCGAGAAGCAGGTGAAGATCTGGTTCCAGAACCGCCGAGTGAAACACAAGAAGGAGGGCAAGGGCAACAACCACCGCGGAGGCGGCGGAGGCGCGGGGGTCGGCGGGGACGCACCGCAAAGCTGCAAGTGCGCGTCGCTGTCCTCAGCCAAGTGCTCGGAGGATGACGACGAATTACCCATGTCTCCGTCCTCCTCCGGGAAGGACGACCGGGATCTCACGGTCACTCCCTAGGCGCGCGCCTCCCTCCATCGCCCACCCCCCGCCGTCCCTGCGTCTCTAAGACAGGCCCGGGTGCACAGCGCCGGTTTTGGGACACCCGCTGCCAAACAGCCTCCACGCACGGATTTGGCACTGCTTTGCGGAGGTCCCCGGCCCTGGGCGGCGCTGAGAGCTTGGCAGGGGTCTGGCGCTGGTATCCCCGCCCCAGGGCCTGCCACCGACCGCGGCGAGCTCCAAACTGTGAACACTGCAAGCTCTCGAGCCCTCCTCCGGTGCGCAGCCCAGCGGCCCCCGCGGGTTCGCCGGCCCCAACCCAGAGCCCTGCTGGCCGCCAGCGCCTCCTCACCTGCCCTCTCTGGGCTGGCTCGCGTTTCCCTTGTCTCTCTACTCTCTGCCAGCGGTCAAGTTCACCCTTCTACTCTCGGATGCGCCTTGCCCCCCCCCCCCTTTTTTTTTTACTTTTTTCTCTCTCCCCCCTCCAGTTCTGTGGCTGTTTATCCAGCTCACACCCACATACACAGTTATGAATTCCTCTTTCTTTTTTTCTTTTCCCTTTCTCTTTCCCTCCTTAGGGAACCTCCTCGAAGCTCAGCGGGTCAGTTTGTGCACAGATCGGGCTTCCCCGCGTGCAGCCTGCGCGACTCCTCTCACAGGAGAGAAAACGTGTCGCCCGTGGTATCCGTGCCAGGAAACCGTTCCACTTGGTTTCTAACACACCCTGCACTCACCAAACCCAGGCCTTGCTCCCCTTTTCTGCCCACCTCAGGCTCTCCTCCCCCCCCCCCCCCCCCCCCCGCCCAGGTCCCGGCCCGCCCCGGCTTAGCTCTGTAATTGTACGGCCTCTGTAATACCAGAAGATATTTATTTATTTATTTATGTACAAAATTTTAAATAAACTTTTTTTTTTCTTAGAAATGCCCGTGGCTCTGGACCCTGAGGCCTCCGCTCAGGAATGGACAGGCCCCGGCCTGGGCTGGGGTCGCTCCCTGCGGCTGCAGCGGCTCGGAGACAGGGTTTCAGGACGAAGCCTGCTCCTCGCCTCGCGCTCCGCCAGCCCCTCCCCGCACCCAGCGCCCCGCGGGGACCCGGGCGCGCCGCGGTTCTCCTCTGCAGCTCGCGCCTGGCGCACACGCTGCCGGGGCGCGCGGGGAGCCGGGCCAAAAGGGAAGGCGGGAACTCCGAGGCGCCTGAGATCCGACCCCTGAAACGGCCACCTCCAGTGGGGACGCGGCCCCCCCCCCCCCCCCCAGCGTGGGGTTTCGCGGTCCGGACGGCGGTCCCCAAGGGCAGCGGCCATCCTCTGCGGGCGCGAGAACTCTGGCCTTCGTGGCGCTCGGAGTGATCAGGATTCGTTAGGGAGAGATTCCCAGGCGGCGGGGTGGCGCGGCCTCCTCTCGCCAGGGACCCCTCGCTTTGCTTTGCGGTAGATCCCGTCGGCGCAGTCGTGGGTCGCTGTCCTCGCGGAACCCGGCTTCCGAGGACGCGGCGCGATCTCCGCGCCTGAGTGGCAGGAGATGGCGTCCTGGGGCGCTCGTCTTCTCACGGAGCCTCGTTCCAATTCCACAGCCCACTCGGACTTAGACTCCTCACCCCAACCCTTTTGGGGACGTATGCGGGGCTTTTTATGCGCTGAGTTGGGAGCGCAGGGGGCGCGCGAGCTTCCTCCCCCGCCGGCGCAGTGCTCCTGCCGCCGGGACGATCCGGCACAGGCAACACCGGATCCGCGCTCCCAGCCGGCCCGAAGCCTCCCATTCCGTGAGCTGCAAACGCGGACCATTTCATTTCTCTCCAAGAAAACTCCCCTCCACCTCCACCTCCACCCACACACACACTCTGGGGGCTCCCGACTCCCTCGGACCCGGGCAAAGCAAACCCACGCTGCGGGCAAGGCGCTCCAGTTGCGGGTGCGCAGCGCCTGAAGGGGTCATTTCTAAAACACTCCGTCTCGCCGCTCAAGACAGGCTGAGCGCGGGGAGCGCTCCGGCTCCCCGAGAACAAGCACGGGCGGTCTGGTTCCCCTTGGAGGGACCGTTCCTGTTCCTCTTGGAGCAAGACCTCTGGGGGTGCCCGAGACGAGCCAGGGAAGGATTCGCCCCTCCCTCCTCCCCAGGAGGCTGAGCCCCACGGCCTCATCCAAACCAGCTCGCCGCCCTCCCAGAGGGCCCGTCGCGCCAGGCTTACAAGGCCCAAGTGTTCCACCGCCTGCCACGCAGGCTCCCAGCTGCTGTTTATCGTCAGCGTGGAGTCCGAGTTCTGAGTCCCGCGCGGCCTCGGCGATGCGTTCGGGGCCCTTCGAGGAGGGTGGTTCAGCTCCTTGAGCTGCAGGGCAGCGCGCCAGCCCGCCTTTGGGAGGGCAGACTTACTCTCGGGGGACAGGTTCATGATGGGTTCCAAGGGCCCGCTAGAAGCCAGCTTTTCCCTTGGATCACGAGGGTGGGGGGCGAGAGGGTGGTCCTGGGCAGCTGGCACAGGCTTTGGCTGGCGCTCAGTGACAAGCCCCTGGCCCAGAAATGCAGTCTTGGGGTTGCCTGCTGGGGAGCTCAGCTGGAAAACAAGGCTTGGAGATACGTGAAGCAGATGGATTCCCGAGACCTAGGAATCCCCCCGCCCCAGCCCACCGCCCAGGCACACCTCCCCTGCCTCCCTCAGTCTGGCCACCCTGCACCGGGATCCGGCTTGTCCCCAGCAGGTCGGAGCAGCCGCAGGTGTGCTGTTGAGCGCCAGTCCGGTCATCCCAGGAACGTGCGTTTTTTCCTCCCAGTTTCCCCTACCCGCCGCTTCCTGCCCACCCCTGCCCTGTTCCCGGAAAACCAACCTTTCCACTCTGGTGGGCTGCCCTGGCGAGCAGCGGGAGGACAACGCGGCCTCCTGGCGGCTGCTCGGGGTTCCCAAGGCCGTGTGAGCGCGCAGTGCTGGCGAGCTGGGAGGCTGCTGCGCCGCGGCGCCGGGCCTCTCCGGATCCAGCTTCCGCTTCGTTGTCACCCTGCAGTCTGTGACCCGAGGGCAGAAATAGCGCGAGCCCCAGGCTAGAAACCGTGAGCGCGCTCCTGGCTGCCTGCGCTGGGACGAGGGCAGGGTGCCACCGTGGCCCAAAGCCACTGGAAACTCCTCATCTGGGGAGACAAAATCCAGACTAGAAGCCCCCACTGTTCTGAGCTGAAAATTGGGGCTTGCAACACAAATCGTGAAATGAGAATCAAACCGGGTATCAAGAGGAAATTTCCTGGAAGTGACCATTTAATGCGGCTAATCCACAGAGAGTTCCCCTGAGTGTCTTTCTGTCTTCTCTCTGGGCAGTTTAGTGACGAGGAGTTTGGGCCCTAGAATCCAAGTGCCTGACTTCCTACAAACTGAGTCACCTGGGGCAGTCCCCGGGGCCTGCCTTGCCCTGATTCCTCAGCTGTATCCGGCCATACTAACGAGCTCCTCCGTGGGGCGCTCAAGACAGACTTCACCCAAAATGCCCAGCAGTGTCTGTCGAGTTTCAATAAACGTCCTCTGGCCTTGCAGCTTGTGCTGTGGCTGTCGTCGTCTGTGGGGCCCCCAGCTGCGCCACCCCCCTCCCAGGTGCTGAAGTCTTGCTGAACTCTAAGAGGTGCCCCTCCAAGCAGACTCAGGCTGCCACGGAGGGGCTGCGGGACCCCCGAGCACAGCCACCTCCTAGGCTCTCCGGAGCTAACCCTTCAGGGAACAAGCCTTGGCCCTCCCTGCCAGGCCCTGCCCAGGGGCTGGGGACCTGACGGGTGCACAGGAGCCCCTTCCTACCTTCCTTTAGACCAGTTCGTCACCCTCAGCGCTACTGACATTTTGGACCCAATTAATCTTTGTTGTGGGGGGCTGTCCTGTCCACTGTAGGAGAAGGGCCAGAGGACTGAGGGCTGAGGGCAAGAGGCAAGGGCAAGGAGAGCAGAGGGTTCTGGAAATCTATCGCTGGCCCAGGTTAGTGTGGCCTGGGGTCATCTGCCCCCACCCACCCATTTGTGCATTTGAGCGGGTGTGTTTACTGGACTCCAGAGCTGGACTTCAGCCACAGAGCAAGGAATAAATCTGTCCCAATGCGGCAATCATCTCGGGAATCCAGAGTTTTCTCAGTCGTACATATGGTGATCAATAGTTGAGTTCCTACTACTTAGGAGAAAGAAAGCGAGAGAGAGAACCTATTGCAGAGGCTAAAACAAAAGGAACATAAAAATGGTTGGAAGTCTAGGCAGAGTACCGAGATAACCTGAAGTTGAATATCCTGCTTTTGTGATTGCCACTTTGAAGCCAAACCCAGTTTCCAAAAGGATCTCTGGAAGCTCCAGGGAATTCCAAGGCCCATACCTGACACCTCCCAGTCTGGGTGTCTGGGTTGTGTCTGCCTGGGCCTGCAGAGCCTGAGGGAGGAAGAAGTGGGACGTGCTAGGGAGCCTCAGGCACTTGGCATCCTTTTCAGGCAGTGCTGGGTAAGGAAGTGCTGTGCTCAGGAATCCTGCCCTGCACCACCGAGCTCGGGGGCAACTGCTCAGACTATGTGTGGGTGGGTCTGTGCCCCCGCTCATCCGAGTTGCCCCTGCTGGTCTCATGGGCTTCGGGCTGTTGGACCCCAGAAGGCTAGGTCAGGTGGTGGGCCACCCCCGTTGGCTCACTGTTCACAGAGGGGTGGCAGAGAGAAGCTGACCTCTGTTGCCTTGACCCCTTGATGATAGGAGTGTCTAGAGTGGTTCTGGTCTGCCTTTGTGCTCTCTGGGACCCTTGTGCTAATGTAAGAATATCAGGAGGTTGCAAAGAGCATTGGGCTGGGAGTCAATTGATGTGGTTGTCAGCTTCTGCTTCTCCAAAGTCAGGCGATGTAACAGACATCAGTTGTTCGGCTAACCAGCATCTCTTTCCCTTCCTTCTGGCCATAGCATCTAAATTTTGTCTCAACAAATATAAATTAAGGTCACTTTTGGAAGGGAGCAGGTATCCACTAAGGTAGATCTTTGTGATATATTGTGAGAGTTCTCCATGTGTGGCAGGACTTTCCACTACAAAATCCAACAGGAGCGACATCTTTTTTTTTTTTTTTTTTTAAGATTTATTTATTTATTTAATTCCCCCCCTCCCCTGGTTGTCTGTTCTTGGTGTCTATTTGCTGCGCCTTGTTTCTTTGTCCGCTTCTGTTGTCGTCAGCGGCACGGGAAGTGTGGGCGGCGCCATTCCTGGGCAGGCTGCTCTTTCTTTTCACGCTGGGCGGCTCTCCTCACGGGCACACTCCTTGCGCGTGGGGCTCCCCTACGCGGGGGACACCCTTGCGTGGCACGGCACTCCTTGCGCGCATCAGCGCTGCGCGGTGGCCAGCTCCACACGGGTCAAGGAGGCCTGGGGTTTGAACCGCGGACCTCCCATGTGGTAGACGGACGCCCTAACCACTGGGCCAAAGTCCGTTTCCAGGAGCGACATCTTTGCCACCTCACCCGGAGTCCCTGCCCAGCAAATCAGGCCTTGGCACAGGACCTGGGTCCAACCAATTGGGAAGTTCTCCCAGAAGTCTAAATCTCAAGGGAAGTGACACAAAGATGCATGTCAGTTAGGGAGCATTTCCCGTAGCCATGAAGTGAAAGCTCAGAGTGAGGTGGACGTGGAAGGGATAGACTAGGCTGGGCGCCCAAGAGGCGGTATCTAACCGAACTGCCCAGTGGTGAGACCTGGGCTATGTCCTGCCTGGTTTCCAGGCCATTTTCTCCAGCTTTCTTCCTGATTCTATGCTCAGGTGGCCTTCTCTTAAATGCCTTTTCTGCATACAGAGCCAGAATTAGATTCTCTTGTCTGCAACCAAGAATTCTGGGGGATGCAGGAATTCATACTTACACCAGCTCTTTAGCACCTGCACAGGATTGTGAACAGGCCTGTGTCCTGTCCCTGGACACGAGCGTCAGTTCCGACCAGGTGATCTGTATTACTGAAAGAGAGTTCACTGGACCAGGTGCTTGTAGGCTGTCCCCTGTGTGTCCCCTGTGGCCACATTGGGGCATTTGGACCTGGGTTGGGGGTGGTTTCAGCCTTCATCATCCTGCGGGCAGAGCATCATCCTGGAGCAGTCCTGGGGTTCCTGGGGCAGCAGGAAGGGAGCTTCCCCCCATTTTACAGGAGAAGCGTGCTTGGACCAGTGAGGAGAGCCAGGACATGACATGACCCAGAGGCAGCTCTCCACCACCTTGTGCACTCACGTGCAGGCCTGCTCAGTCTGTGATCATTTGCTCTTACCCACCAGAAAGAGGAATTCCCTGAAATTCTCCCTTACCTTGAAGAGTCTCCTTGGTAGATAAAGATGTTCTGGAGGTTCTTCCGGTCAGATCTCTTTAAACGATTTGGTGGGAAGCGGATGTGGCTCAAGCAATTGATCTCCTGTCTACCATATAGGAGGTCCAGGGTTTGATTCCCAGGGCCTCCTGTAGAAGGGTGAGCTAGCCTGAGCGGAGGGCTTATGCAGCAAGATGACGCAACAAAGAGAGACACAGAGGAGAGACAAGAAGAGATGAAGCAGACCAGGAACCTGAGGTGGTGCAAGAGATTGAGCACCTCTCAAGGTCCCAGGATGGGCTCCCAGTAGTGCTTAAAGAGAAGACAAGCAGACACAGAAGAACACACAGTGAATGGACACAGAAATCAGACAACGGGGGGGGGGGGGGGTGAGAGGGCACAGAAATAAACAAACAAACCAACAAATAAACAAATCTTTAAACTATTTGAAGGCCAAAAGAACCCACTGGCTCACAGAACCCGTTGAGCTCAGGACTGGACTGTCCACAGGAGCTGGAGGGACTTACACGACGTGTCAGGGTGTCTCGACCTGTCCACTCTCCCTGGGCTTCACTTCCTCTCTGTGCTGGCCTCATTCTTTGGGCACAACAGGCGTCCTCCTTGTAGGACGGGAATAGGTGTGGGAGGCCCACGTCCTCCCAGCTAAACGGCCCCAGACAAAAGAACAAGAGTCTCTCTCTCCCAAAGCCCCCTAGTAAGGGAAGGTGTCCTGTGGCAGGAGCCCCGCGGTGATGGCAGGGATTGTATGGGTAGTGGCCCCAGAGGTGACCATGCTCACCACAGACTGGGTCTGCCTGGTCCCATGTCAATCCTCTAATTAGAAGTCCCCCCTAGAACACAGGAAGTAGGGGATGCTATTGATGGAAGGAAAGAAATGCTGATCCAACAAACCATAGATGTCACTCTGGATACTAGTTACAACCTCACATTATAGTGAGGTTTTAGTCCCTAAAACACTTTCAATGGTCCAAGAGGTCAAGGCTATTTTCACAATAATACTGACATTATTTACCTTTTTCACTGTGATGGCATTTACACTGGTGAAGCAAAAGTAGAGGTGGGAAAAACTGCTGGCATCTTAGCATGAATCAAAGTAGGGCAACAAACTGCACTAGCAGTCATCACAGTCAGGGTAAAAACAAAAATCCAGCCACACAACAAGCAAAAACAGTGAGCAGACAACAACAAAAAAACACAAAAATTGAGAAGACAACAAGAAAAAGAAACAACCAGCAGATGAGCAAAAACAATGAGCAAGATAACGAGCAAACAATGCAGAAACAATGAGCATAAAAACAAGCTAAAACAGGGAAAACGGACTTTGGCCCAGTGGTTAGGGCATCCGTCTACCACATGGAAGGTCCGCGGTTCAAACCCCGGGCCTCCTTGACCCGTGTGGAGCTGGCCATGCGCAGTGCTGATGCGCGCAAGGAGTGCCCTGCCACGCAGGGGTGTCCCCCGCGTAGGGGAGCCCCACGCGCAAGGAGTGCGCCCGCCCGTGAGGAAAAGCCGCCCAGCGTGAAAAGAAAGAGCAGCCTGCCCAGGAATGGCGCCGCCCACACTTCCCGTGCCGCTGACGACAACAGAAGCGGACAAAGAAACAAGACGCAGCAAATAGACACCAAGAACAGACAACCAGGGGAGGGGGGGAAATTAAATAAATAAATAAATCTTTAAAAAAAAACAAACAAAAAAACAAGCTAAAACAAATGAGCAGGGAGCAGATGTGTCAAGCAGTTGAGCACCTACCTCCCACATGGGAGGTCCTGGTGCCTCCTAAAGAAAAAACAAAAAAACAGACAACGAGCAGACAACAAGCAAAAAAACCCCAACAACAACGAGCAGACAAACAAAAACAATGAATGACAAGCAAACAATGAGCACAAACAATGATTAAAACAATGAGCAAACAGAAGCCATCTCAGGGCAAGGGGGGATCCAGTCACACAAAGGAATGTCCTTAACAAAGTAGTTAAAATTATAACTTTATTAAAGCTCAGCTTTAATGACATACCTTTATAATATTTTGTGTGTTGAGACAGTGAGTTTTCAGAAAACACTTCTGCTACATACCTGAGTACAGTAGTTGTCTGAAATAAAAAAATGCTTGAGTGATTCCGTTGTGAGCTGAACTAGTTGGTTGTTTATTGCATTTTGTTTTCATGAAAAGCCATTTTACTTGAAAGAAGGACTGACAGATAAACCACTTATTTAGACTTGAGTATGTGGTAGACGTTTTCTTGAAAACAGTAAAGTAGGCCTATTACTTTAAGAGAAATGACTGATGTATTAGTTACCAATGATAAAATTTGAGATATCAAGCAAAAATTAGAATTTCAGAATGCAGGTGTTCATACTTGTATCCATCATCAAGCTGTGAGCCTGACAGCTCTTCAAGACTTAGAGACTTACCTGATGAGTTTAGGGTCTACATGATCTGACATTCTTTGATATTAGATAATGAAATATGTCAACATGTGGATAAGTTTTCTTACTCAGGGAGCCACAATTCTTGTGGATTATCCATGGACAGATATAAATCATGCCAAGAAGAAACCCTTCCAAGTTCAAGGTAGACCAGCAGATTTTAATGTAGCAGAACGTGAAAAAGCTATGGCATCATTTCAGATTCCACAATGTAATTAACTTTTAAGAAACTACCACTTCTCAAGTTTTGGCGTAACATCAAGAAAAATACCTACAATTTCCAGAGAAGGCTATTAAAATACACCTCTTTTTTTTTCTTTAAACTACATATTTTTTTCATATGCTATTTTTCATAGAAGTCAAGCAAAACAACACATCACAAAAGATTGGATGCAAGAGCAGATATGAGGACCCAGCTGTCTTCTACTAAGCCAGACATTGAAGAGGTTTTCCAAAGCGTAAAATAATATCACTCTTTTCGCTAAACATTTAGTTTTTTTGGAAATTACGGATATTTCCCATACAAATATGTTACTTATACTACAAAGTGATGGGTTTATTATTGTTATTTTAAAATAAATAAGCAAACAATTTAAAATTTTCCCTGCATTAATTTCTAATACAGTAACTTTTAAGAGCTGTAGCCCACATGAACAAAATCTCTTTGGAATCCTCAGTACTTTTTTAAGAATGTAAAGGAGTCCTAAGACCAAAAAGTTGGAGAAGGGCTATATGCATGCATTAATAAAAATGGCTGGGGAAACGGATGTGGCTCAACCAATTGGGCTCCTGTCTACCACATAGGAGGTCCAGGGTTCGATGCCCAGGGCCTCCTGGTGAAGGCAAGCTGGCCCATGCAGAGTGCTGCCCCGTGCAGGAGTGCTGCACTGTGTGGGAATGCCACCGAGCCCAAGAAAGCTGCCCTGTGCAGCAGTGCTGGCTGACGCGGAGAGCTGGAGCAGCAAGATGATGCAACAAGAAACACAGAGGAGAGAAAATAAGATGGCGTAGCAGAACGGAGAGTTGAGGTGGCTCAAGAGAGTAATCGCCTCCTCCCACTCTGGAAGGTTCCAGGATCGGTTTCTGGAACTGCCTAATGAGAACAGAAGCAGACACAGAAGAGCGCACAGTGAACAGACACAGAGGGCAAGAAGGGGGAGGGGTGAAGGAGGAGAAATAAATAAAATCAATCTTAGAAAAAAAAAGAAGAAAAGCAGCCAACATTTATTAAATGCTTTTTACCTGCCAGACAACCATTGCCCTCTTGGTGCTCCCGCGAACCCTGTGAGGGCGGAACCACTGTGACCCTATTCGGTGGCTGGAGAGAGGCACAGGGAGGTTAAACCACTCCCAAAGCTCAGGAAGCCAGCACAGGAGGAGGCTGGGACTCAAACACAGATGCCCGACGCTGCCATCAGCTCTTACCCGCTCAGAGCGCGTCCTTCTACCCAGGAGCCTGTTAAGAGCCTGTTCGTTTGTGCCACATCCAGGCTAACAGTCTGGATATCCGTTTCATTCCCCAGAACCGGGAGGTCTCAGACCGCCTGGCCGCGGCCGCCACCCACCCTCAGTTCAAGTCCAGGGGCTACAAACGTGATCCAAAAAATAAAAAGCCACATCAAAAGGTATGTGGAACACAAAATCTGGCTGTTTCCTATGAATGTCTTCAAACTTGGCTTCCCTTAAGCTCTATACTTCTTTCCTCCAGAAACAAAAAGGAAGGAAAAGCTCCCCTTCATCAGAACAACTATCGAAAACCCACTCAGCTGCTCCGGGGAGCTCCCAGTAGCACCAAGTTACATCTTTTCTTTTTTTTCTGTTGCACTCCTAAAATTGGAAAATGACGGGTAGTTATGTGAGCTTTTGTCACCCATACCATTCCGCCCGATGTCCCTCTGTGAACAGCATCCCCCGGGCCATGCCGGGGAACTCAGCAGAACAAGTTCACTAGTTGAAAGTCCCTCTGTGATTCCAGTCCAGCCCTCGCTACACATGGAGCTCTTTGTATTGCTCCATCCATCTTACCATGGCCATAAAATTTCTCTTCATGACCTTGGCCCAATATGCCAAACCTAATATGACACATTGCTGAATAACCTAAATCCCATTTCCCTCAAGTACCTTTTAATTAAAATGTTAATGTGGGGACACACAAGTTAGCCCAACTCCACTTCAGCCCAGAAGGAAGGGTTTAAACTCTAAAAGGATTTTGAAATTCTTTCACCAACTAAGGCGTTTTGGGGACACGGTTTGTATGAAAGATGCTTCGGAAAATGAAGTTGTCATGTATTGTATGTGTAAATAAACCTTTCAGCTCACTGCCAGAGTCCAAGCGCAGTAGGGCTAGAAAAGCATTCTGGGTATTGGCATGCAAATGAGCGTGTCAACAGTGGTTAGAGTGTACCTCGAGGTGGTAAACAAGCTGATTGTCATGGGAAATGTAGCAGGCTCCACTCTGTTTGAAACTGTTTGGCAAATCCCTTGTTTGGTTAGGTTTCTGAAAGTTTGGTCTGTGAACTCAATAATACAGCTTAATAATAAACTCCCAGTCCCAAGGTCCTTGGCTGCCGGGCAGGGCTGCACAGGCCAGAAGGAACGGGACAGGCCTGCGTGCCCAATTAGCTTTGGAATGCACTGGCCTGCAGGCCCAAGGGCTGAAGTGAGATGCCACAATTAGAAAATGGCCAAAGAAGGTAGCCATGGGTTTGGACGCTAAGCTCCCGCTGCAGGTGCACCTGCCCCCGTGGCTGCTTCCCGTCTCGCCCACCTGCAACCTGGCAAACTCCTGCTCAGTCTCCTTTGGGAAGCCCCCCCACCTGCCAGGTTGATTCTTTTCCATCCCAGTCCTTTCTACATCACTCAGCAGAAGCATCCGACACCCACTCCAGGTCCAGCTTTCTGGGGAACTCCCAGGAAAACCCACCTGTCTGCCCGAGGCAGGAGACTTAACAGCTCCATGACCCCAAGGTAAACATCACGTGTGTGAATAAATGAAAGTTCTTCTTGCTGGAGGAAGATGAACTTTGACATGAAGATACGAAATCCTGACATTATTTTTCTGAACGTGGTCCCCTTCCCTCTCCATCCTCCTACCTGTGCCTCCCCCCACCCCCCTCGCCCAGGGCAATCTCCACCACCCGTCCTGCTCACAAGGCCAGGCTCCTTTTCCCAGTGTCCCCTTCCCATCAGTGTCACCTCTGCCCCTCTTCACTGCCCAGCCTTCACCAAGACTCCTCTGCCAGGTCTTCCAAACTGACGACCACTCCTTCACAGAGCCCAAGGTCAGTCTACCCGTGAAGATTCCGCGGAGAAGGAGATCAGCTTCTCAGCGGCCACCTGCCTCTTCACCCTCCAAGGAGGAAGACTTGGCGCTGGCTGAGGAGGCCGAAGAGGGTGCTGTGTGCTGCCTGCTGCCAGCAGTCACCTCCCGAGGGGCCAGGGGCGGCTGGCATGGAAAACGGCTTCCAGGCCTAGCGTGGATGGCCGAGCTGTGTCCTCTGGACCTGTGACGTAGGAGCAGGGATGGGGAGTGAGGTCAATGATAAGCTCTCTGGCCACAGATGGCTCCCCTTTTGGGGCAGAAGTGTGATCACAAAGCTGAAAACGCTGGCATAGTCTTGTTCAAAAACTTTGTGCTTAGTGATACAGAGATTCTGTGTGAGGTGATGGCTTCGTTTTGGTAATGGAGCATGGTGATGGTAGCCCAACCCTGTGAATGTAATTAACGATACCGAATTGTGTAACTGAAAGGGGTTGAAATGAGAACTTTTAGGTTGTATATATATTACCAGTATAAATTTTTTTTTAAAAAAAGCAGTAGAACCCAAGTGGCCATTAACTGATGAATGGATAAACAAAATATGGCATATGTATATATGATGGAATGAATATTAATCAGCTGTGAGAAGAAATGAAGTCAGGATGCATATGACAACATGGATGAACCTGAGGACATTACGTTGAGTGAAATAAGTCAGACGCTAAAAGGACAAATACTGTCTGGTCTCACTAATACGAACTAATTATAATGTGTAAACTCATGGCATTAACATCTAGTGTGTAGGTTACCAGGAGATAGAATAAGGGTTGAGAAAGGGCAGCTGATGCTTAATGTCTGCAGAAATTCTAATAACATCTGCAGAAGTTCTAATAAAAGTGTAAATGTTTAGAAATGAGAGATGATGGTAACATTTTATAGTGAGTATAATTAATAGCACCAATTTATAGATGTGATTGTGGCTGGAAGGGGAAGTCTAGGGTGGTAAATGGCAGTAGAAGGAAACCTAGAGGATAAACCTGGGACAGTACGACATAGTGAACCCCGTGGTGGGTGAGGAAGGGGTTAATAGTATAAATTCAAGAATGTTCTTCCATGAACTTGAACGGATGTATGTCACTATTACAAGGTGTTAATAATACAGTGATACATGGGGAAAATACAACTAATGTAAATTATGGACTCAGTTAACAGTAATATTGTAGTGTTTTTTTCATCAATTGCAATAAAGATACTATATCATTGCTAACAGTCAACAATAAGAGAGTAGAAGGGGGTATGAATTTTTCTTTTTGAAGTAGTGAAAATGTTCTAAAAATGACTGCGGTGATGAGTGCACAACTCTGCGTTTATACTGAGAGTACTAAGTGTACACTGTGGATGGATTGTACAAAACATGGGACTGTATAACACAGGGAACACCGCTGTGGAAAGCAGACTGTGGTTAATAGTACAAATATAAGAATGTTCTTTCATGAACTACAACAAATATATAACACTGTTACAAGGTGTTAATATTAGGGTGGTATTTGGAAAAAATATACCTAATGCAAACTATGGACCATAGTTAACAATAATAGTTTAATATTCATTCATCAAGTGTAACAAAAGAACCACACTGATGCAAAGTATCAACAATAGGGGATATATGAGAACATTGTATTTTTCCTATATGACTTCTGAAAACCAATACCTTTTCTAATTAAAAAAAATTACAATACTTAAAAAACACAACAAATATATAATGCTAATACAGGGTGTTAATAATAGATGGGTTGGGAGGAAAATACACCATATGTAAAATACGGGCTATAGTTAGTAACATTTGCATGATGGTCTTTCACGTTTGTACTAAATGTTTCACAAAAAGGCAAGATATTGGTGGTAGTCGATTGATGTATAGGAGCCCTGTGTGATGATATGCATGTTTGTTTTGTAAGTTCACAAATTTACTATACACTTATTGCTTATATATGTGCATGTATGAATGATATACTTCAATAAAATTTTATTTTAAAAAAGGAAATTGCTATATCAAAGTTAAGAACTTGTACTCTTTAGAAGGCATTACTAAGATGATAAATTGAGAAGTCATAGACTGGGAAAAATATCTAAAAACCACACCTGTTAAAGGACTTTATCCAAAAATACATAAAAGACTCTCAACACTCAAAAATAATAATTTAAAAAATAAATTAAAAAGTTGGGCAAGAGATTTGAGCACATACTTTGCCAAAGGCAATATAAAGGTGGCAAATGAGCATACCAAAAGATGTTCAGCATCTTTAGTCATTAAGTAAAAGCTAATTAAAACCAAAAGGAGATTCCACTATATACCTATTAGAATAGTTAAAACTAAAATTACTGGCCATACCAAGTGTCAGTGAGAATGTAGACCAACAAGTGGTGGGAAGTTTAATAATTAAACATACCTCCGCAATTGGACACAGTCTATTTCCAGGTAATTACCCTAAGGAAGCAAAATTATGTGTCCATAAAAAATGTGTATACAAATGTTCATATCAACTCCAGTTGCAAAAGGTAAATTCTACAAACAACCTAAATGCCCATCAAGTATATATATAAACAAATTGTGGTATAGCCATACAATGGAATATTCCTGAAAAATAAAAAGGAATGAATTTTTCATACATGCAAAAACATGGAAGAATCTTAAAAAAAAAAAAAATCAAGGGGAGCTGATGTGGCTCAGTAGTTGAGCACCAGCTTCCCACATATGACGTCCCCAGTTCATCCCTAGTTCCCATGACCTCAAAAATAAAAAAATAAAAAAAGGACAGCATTAAGAAACCAGACATAAAAACTACAGAGTGTATGATTCCACTTACATAAAATACAAATATAAATAAATTTATAGAGTCTGGTTTAAATTAGTGGTTATTTAGGGCTGGGGGAGGATAGAGGGATGGAGAAGTGACTGCTAAGGGGTACAGGGGTTTTTTTTTTGGAATAATGAAAACATTCTAAAATTGACTGTGGTGATAAATGTGCATCTCTCTGATTATACCAGAAGTCATTAATTATATACATTGGATAAATTATAAGGTATGTGAATATATTTCAATAAAACCGCTT
The DNA here is from genome assembly GCF_030445035.2 of Dasypus novemcinctus. Taxonomy (NCBI): domain Eukaryota; kingdom Metazoa; phylum Chordata; class Mammalia; order Cingulata; family Dasypodidae; genus Dasypus; species Dasypus novemcinctus. The sequence continues at coordinate 11,221,463 of NC_080687.1, read as the reverse complement.
GTACTAAAAAAAAGGAAAAATAATAGAACCATACAACACAAAAAGTGAACGCTAATGTCAACTATGGACTATAGTTGATGATATAATCATAATGATACTGCATCATCAATTGTAACAAAGTTACCACATCAGCACAAAATGTGAACTGTAGGGAGAACTGTGAGGGGGTGGGGAGGATATGGGAACTGCATATTTTCTGCATAATTTTTCAGTTAAACCTACAACTGCTCTAATAATAAAAATTTAAACAGGAAACAAAAAAATCATGTGGGCCCACAGCGGAGTCTGCCTTCCGTCCCGCAGGTCTCGTGTCGCCTGGGTCAGACCATGAGGCTCCCCCATGACTCCGTTACGGGTTTGGGCTCCTCGTCATACAGAGAAATCCCCTGTGCATGGAGTCTGCCCCTCCATCAGATATGGGGTTCTGGCAGGGTCACCTCTGCATAAACAGAGCAGCAATTACTGGCCTCCCTGGGCTGTAGCCATGGGGGCCCCTGGCGTTTCCAGGAATGCCCAAGGATGACCAAGCAGGTACAAGGTGGACGGTTACAGTCGCCACTTAGCCCCTGACATCGTTCCTGAATTTCCCAGCTGATTGTGACCCTTCCTTCCCTCTTCACACGTGCATTTGCTCATTCAGCAAATATCTGTTGAGCACCAATTGCTCTCCGTATCAGGTACTGTGAGCAAATACATCCCCCAATTCATGAGGCTTATTACTTCAAGAGAGGGAGAGAAAAATGTAAGCAAATCATCACAAACCAGAGGAAAACCACACAATCAAATGAAGAAAGTAGAAAAGAGAAGCCGACTAGCACTGTGAGAGGCCCAAGATCTTCAGGATGAGGCGGAGTCAGCGAGGCAAAGTCAGGGTGGGGGAGGAAGGCCTGGGAAGAGCTGCCTGTGCGAAGGACCTGCCCTATGAGCAAGCAAGCCTCTCCAGGCACTGAAAGAAGGCCTGGGCGCTGGAGCAAAAAGCACTGCCCTATGGAGAACAGATTGTAGGATCTCTAGACTGCAGCAGGGAGCCCAGTTAGGGGGCGATGGCAGTCCAGTGGGGCTTGGACTGGAGTGGGCTTTGTAGAAGTGGTGATGTATAGGGATGTCAGGATATGCTTTGAAGGTGAAGTCATCAATACTTGCTGATGGACCGGGTGTGAGGGCAGGAGCAGAATGCTGGATGCCTAGTAGACTTATGACGCATTTAGCTGGGCTAATGGTTCTACCATCTCCTGAGCTAGTGAAGACTGGGACAGAGATAGCTTGGTGGGGGAATCCTTCAACGGTTCTGGTCGAACCATGTTAAATTGAAGATGCCCATTAGATATCCAAGAGGAGACAATGATAGGCCATTGATATATGAATTGGTAGTTTGTCTGTAGAAAAGAAAGGAGATAAGAACAAGATGGGAGGGCAGAATCCTGATGAGAGGAAGCTTGTAAGAGAAGGAACCTTGTTTGTACACTAGGACAAACTTCCCCTTTGCCACTTCTGCAATTCAGTTGCATTCCTAAAAATATTTATGAGCACTCATAAGGCCCTGGGTTTCAGCAGTGGATGGGTAAGGCAGAATCCCTGCCTCAAGCAGCTCTAAGAAGAGATAGCCACAAATGAGTGAATGGGCACACAGTAAGATGACTTCCAGATTGCCCTAGAATGAGATGGAGTGATGTGGTGGAGGGTGCTTGGGGTACAGACTCAGCCTGGTTGGACTGAGGAGAAGCCATCTGAGCCAAGATGTGAATGATAAGTAGGACTCAAAGCTCTGGGAAGATCTATAGGAAGAGTGGGCACAGATGCTCTGAAAAAAGAGCCTGGTATCTTCAAAGGGAAGAAAGGAGGCCAGCATGCCCAGGGGGAGCACAGCACCTGCCTGGTCGGAGAGGTATGTGTAGGGCCAGAAGATGCAGGGCCCTGGGGGCCGTGGTAAGAGGCTGGAACTCAGGTAGGTGATGGGAAGCCATCACAAGGTGGCTTTAAGTTTTAGACCGTGAGTCTGACCAAGGTGGGCAAGAACAGATTAGAGGGGGGAGGGTGATTGCGGGAGACAGTTGGAAGGCTGTTTCAGTGACTCAGGAGTAGGTGATGGAGGCTTGGTCAGTGCTGGCTGTGGAGGTGGTGAGAAGTAACTGCGTTCAGATGTGTTTTGGAGGTCGACCGATCAGCTGATTGGCTGTAGACAAAGTGAGAGATACTTTGGGGAGTCTCCAGGGCATGGATGGCATGGGAAGCCCTGGAAAGGATGGGATGGAGAAGAACAGAGGGCCAGTTCTGTGACAAGGGCCAGGAGAGAACAAGAGGGAGGGTCCTCATGGAGTTGATGGTTCCGTTGGACCGGGGTTTCTCCACCTCGGCACTGACATCTTGGTCTGGGAAGAATGAATGAGATAATCCTGTAAAACACTTAGAATTACAGCCAGCACATTGTTAACAGTTAATAAGTTATTTTTACCAAGGGCCATGATGGGGGAAGGACAGGGAATATCCAAGCCAGACTTCAGGCTCAGGGGCTTAGTGCTTGCTGGAGGAAGTCCCCCCTCAGCTGAGTCCTAAAGGGGTTAAGAATCAGCCTGGGGAAGAGTTTGGGCTGGACAAGATGGGCATGTTCCAGATCAAGGGCCCAGGGGACCAAGAGAGAAGATGGCACTTTCAGGAAAGGACAACTAGTTTAGCCCAAGGTGAGAGGGTAGGGGTGGGGGAACAGGAAGAAATGTGGCTGGGGAGAGAAGCTTGGAGGCCATGTTAGGAGGTGGACATTGCCTGAGTCAACGAAAAGCCACAAAAGGCTGTCATATGGAGGGCTGAGCCACCGAGGCCTCTCAGGTCTCCAGGAGAGCACAAGCTCCTGGTGCACCTTTCCTTGCAGGACAGCCTCTCCAGACCTTTGCCTGGCCCTTCCTTCCTCATCTCATGTCCAGGTCCTGGACTCTTCTCTTCTTCCTTTATGATCCCTTCAGTCCACTGGTTGTTGTTGTTTTTTTTAAGATTTATTTTATTTATTTCTCTCCCCTTCCCCCCTGTTGTCTGCTCTCTGTGTCCTTTCACTGTGTGTCCTTCTGCGTCCGCTTGCATTACCCGGCAGCACTGGGAAACTGCATCTCATTTTCTGTTGCGTCATCTTGCTGCGTTAGCTCTCCATGTGTGCCGTGCCATTCCTGGGCATGCTGCGCTTTTTTCTTTCCACACAGGGCAGCTCTCCTTGCAGGACACACTCCTTGCGCGTGGGGCACCCCTACACGGGGGCACCCCTGCATGGCACGGCACTCCTTGTGTGTGGCAGCACTGTGCATGGGCCAGCTCACCACACGGGCCAGGAGGCCCTGGGTTTGAACCCTGGACCTCCCATGTGATAGGTGGATGCTCTATCAGTTGAGCCATGTCCACTTCCCAGTCCACTGGCCTTAAAAGCCACCAGATGCTTAGGATTCCCAGTGTGGGAGTCATTCATTCATTCAGCAAATCTCTGGAGGCCAGTTACTTGCCAGGCATTGTTTCTGATGCCTGGGATACAAGAGTGAATACAATAGTCTAAACCCTTAACTTCTGGTGCTCCCATCCTGGTTGGGGAGACAAGTGATAAACAATGAACAGGAAAAACTCAAATTACATGTTATTCATTTATTACAGAGGGCGGGAAGTGCTAAGAGATAAAACAAAACAGAACAGACCACGAAGGGAGAATGACGGGGTGGGGTGGGGTGGGGTGGGGGATGTATTAGTCAGCCAAAGGGGTGCTGATGCAAAATACCAGAAACTGATTGGTTTTTACAAAGGGTATTTATTTGGGGTAGGAGTTTACGGATACCAGGGCATACAGCATAAGTTACTTCCCTTACCAGAGTCTATTTGGAGCAAGATGGCTGCCGACATCTGCGAGGGTTCAGGCCTCCTGGGCTCCTACGTTCCCGGGGCTTGCTTTACTCTGGCTTCAAGGTTCCTTCCTTCCTGGGGCTGGCTTCTCTTTCTTCTGCGTGCTGACTTCCTGGGTCTTCAGCATCAAACTCTAACATCACAAATCCTCAACTCTGTCCTTTGCCGTGCCTTTTATCTGTGAGTCCCCACCCACCAAGGGGTAGGGATGCAACGCCCTAAACGTAACTCAATCATGCCCAGGTACAGATCAGATGACAAGCATAATCCAATATTTCTTTTCAGAATTCATCAGTTATATCCAACTGCTGCAGCAGGGGTTGCGATTTTATAGAAGGGTGGCATCTTCTTTCCCTGAGGCTTTCCCTCTCCAATGCTGGGTGACTCAAAACAACAGAAATGTATTCACGCACATTTCGTTAGATCAGAGGCCTGAAATCCAGGTGCAGGCAGAGCTGGGCTCCCTCTGGAGGCTCAAGGAGAAGGTTCTGGTCTTGTCCAGGCTCCGGCAGTTTCCAGGTGTTCCTTGGCTTGTGCAGCATCACCCAATTTGCCTCCCTCTTCACAGGGCCTTCTCCTCTGTCTTTTATACTCTGTGGGAAACGGAAGTGGCTCAGAGGTTGAGCTCCTATTCCCACCCAGGTTCGATCCCCAGTACTTCCTGAAAAAAAAAAAAAAGACACTGGTCATTTGGGTTTAGGGCCCATCCAGGTAATCAAGGAAGAACGCATCTCAAGAACCTTACTTACATCTGTAAGGACCGTATTTCCAATTAAGGTCATGTTCACAGGGCCTGGCATTAGGACATGGACCTATCTCTTGGGGGCAACCATCCAACACCCCACCGGTGGCTGAGGCAGGCCTCCCTGAGAAGGTGAGAGCTGAGCCAAGACTTGAAGGAGATGGGGGAGTTGGGCACTGGATGTCCACACGCAGCCTAGCAGGCGGAGGGAGCAGCCTCTGCAAAGGCCTTTGTCAGGGGTGCATCTGGCCTGTGGGAAGGACACGTGGAAGCCACTGTGGTAGGAGAGGAAGTCAGAGAGGTGACAGAGGTGGCCATGTGGGACCTCCTCTCTTCCCTGTGCTCCAGGGACCCACAACCCCTTCCCAGCTCCAGCGGAGCTAATGTCACCCATTCCCCAGCTGTTCAGGCCAGGAAGAGGGAAAGTCTTCTCTCTCAGGGCCCATGACCAAGCCATCTCCAAGGCTGCCATTTCCACCCCTGAAAGCGCACAGAACGCGTTCCTCGCACCCTCCCTTCCCTGCAGCGGCCTCTCTGGGACGCTCTGAACAGCCCCTGCTTCCATTCTCGTGGTAGGTTGAACCCTCTTCCCCGACCCAGGATGTTCTCTGTCTTCATCCATGCCCCTGTAGGGGTGAGAGCCCACTGCAAGGAGAACCTTTTGAAGATGCTGGTTTGGGGGAAGGTGTGGGCACGGGATGTGGGTGGGCCTTCGACTGGATTACTGGAGGCTTTACAGAGTCAGGGAAGCTGGAAGCCAGCGGAGCCAACACGAGGCAAGAGAGAGAGGGCCATGTGTGGGGGGCAGGGACGTGACCAGCAGCCCCAAGGCCACAGCGAGCCACCTCCACAACTCTACAGACTTCAGGGAGAAAGCACGGGCCAGCCGACACCTCGACTCTGGCCTTCTGGCCTTCTAAACTGTGGGATACCCACCCCTGTGGTTCAGGGGTATTTGCTGCGGGGTATTTGTCACAGCAGCTCTGGCAAACTAAGGCAATTCCCTGTTCAGATTATGTCTTTCCCATCCTCAAAACCCTTTATAGGGAAGCAGACTTGGCTCAACTGATGGAGCATCTGCCTACCACATGGAGGGTCCAGGGTTTGATACCCAGGGCCTCCTGACCCATGTGGTGAGCTGGCCCATGTGCAGCGCTGGCGCGTGCAGGGAGTGCCATGCAGGGACACCCCCATGTAGGGGTGCCCCACGCACAAGGAGTGCACCCTGCAAGGAAAGCCACCCCACATGAAAAGCGCAGCCTGCCCGGGAGTGGTGCTGCATACACGGAGAGCTGACACAACAAGATGATGCAACAAAAAAAGAGTCGCAGTTTCCCAGTGCCACCTAATAATGCAAGCGGGCGCAGAAGAACACACAGCAAATGGACACAGAGGGCACACAACAGGGGGAAGGGGAGAGAAATAAACAAAAAATAAATCTTTAAAACAACAACAAAAAACCCTTCATAGGGTTTTGTGCAAGTTAAAGGCTCAGCTTCTCCCGTGGGCTCTGAGGCTCGACACCACCCATTCTGTTGCCACCGTCTCTCGGAGCCAGCCTGCCCTTTCCCGCCAGGCACGGGCCCTCGGGCATGTTGTCCCCCTGCCACCCCCTTTCCTGCTCTTCTCGTGGTCACTTTCCTCCTACCCTTCAGATCCCAGCTTCGTTGTCACGTCCTTCCAAAGGCCACTGCTAACCACCTATCCGAATGGCTCCTTCCCTGGCTCTTTATCTTTACATTACATTATTCCTTGCACTTTTCAAAAGTTGCCATTAGACATATGTTTGTGCCTTTTGCTTCCACGGGACCACAGGCTCCATGGAGGCAGGCAGGTCTGGCACCAGGTGCCCTCGGTGCCTGGCACGGTGCCTGGAGCACAGAGGAAGGCCAGAAATGAGTTTGAAAGTGAGTGAGGGAATGAGGAAGCTGCTGCACTGTCCAGCTATAAAGTGTGGCGGCCTGAGCTGCGGCAAGGTAATGAAGCAGACAGACTTCCAGAAGCAATACCTTCTGGAGGAAGAATGGCCAGGCTGCTGAGAACCAGCACCCCGACAGCCGGAGCAGCCTGTGCCTTCCCGTGGACAGCCCTGCAGCCCAGCTCCTTCCACCTGCCCCTGTCTCCTGTCTGCTCCCCAGGCACCCTCAACTCATCCCTTCTTCAGGGGTGGGGGAAAGGGCCAGAAGACTTTTGTTGAAAAAAATTTTTGAGCTCATCTAGTCCACTCCACCAGCCTCCCAAGTCCCATCCACTCTCCAGCTGGGGAAGCAGAAACCCAGGCAGGGGAAATGATTTGGCCAAGGTCTCCCGCGCAGTGCGTGGAAGGTGCGGCCTGAAACCGCGGGTCTTCACGTGCAGTCCCTGTGCCATGCCACCTCTTCTTCAGGGCGGCCCACAGCCCAAAAGGTCAGCCCAGGGAGCTGGAGCAAACGTTCCAGCCAGCTGTTCCAGAGAAGGCCCCCACCGCCACAGGGTGTTCTTTCACACAGGAAGACAAGGGGTCCACGCTGGGACTTGGCAGGGAAGTCTAAGGGACTAATGCCAGCTTCGTCAGCCATAAGTGAGGGGCAGAGAAAACAGAGAGGAAAAGTGGGTGCCATTGAGAGTGGAGGGATTTCTCTACCCCTGACTGAAAGATCAGAGGGCTCTGATGCTGCCATCTCTCCAGAACAGGGATCTGGCCACAGAAGCCTGGGATTGGGACTGAACACAGGAAGCCTGGAGTTAAGGCGCCATCATTCATTGCCTGGTTCATTCATTCATTCATCAAACCCTAGCTCCGAACTTTCTAAAGGCAGTCACTGTGCCACAGGCTGGCGAGTCGACTATAAATAAGACACTGTACGTGCCCTCGGGAAGTGCTCAACCTGGGGCAGATGCATTGACAGACCCAATCTGATGAGTGATATAGGGTGAAGAAGTAGACCTTGACCTCTAAGCCCCCTGATATGCTCTGTAACCACGAGGAAGCTGGGCAAAGAGATTCCAGGAGAAACTTCACACTGGGAGAGGAGAGGGAGAGGAAAGGAGAAGCTTATGGATGGACCTCTTTCTTAAATGTTCAGGGTTGCTTTTCTCATGAGATCTAGAAGTGGTTTGCACACTTCCTCTTGTCCAGTTACCCAACAAATGAGCATGGAGTATAGGCCAGAAGCTGTGCTAGGCACCAGGGAGTCTAGTTCTCAGTTGACAAACAGGCAGAAGCAGCCTGTCCTCTGGTATCCCAGCCCAGCTCTTATCCCAAATGTCTACTGAGCCCCTCATGAAGATTCCTGGATGAAAGACTATGAGGAATTTAAATAACAGAGAAAATCTAGTTGCTGCCCTCAAGGGGTTTATAATCCAAGGAACTAAAGGGTATACTTTGGAAAAGTTTATCTGGGATTGCTCTTGCAGGAAGATCCAAAATCTTGAGTCAAGACGCTTTGCTTGTGTTGGCTGAGAGTCATTCAGTCACAAGGAGCAGAAGCCCAATGCAAACTGACAGAAGCACAGAAGCACACTGAGCATCTTCAGGTGCAGCTGCATCCGGTTGTCAGATGACGACATCAGCCATTTATCTCCCCACATGCATTTTCTCAGAGTTTCCTTCTCCAACTCTGACGGTGCAGTGAGCAGAGGCCCTGCTCTAAATCCTGGGGATACACTGAGCAAGGCAGGCAAAAACCCTTGCCCTGGAGGAGCTTACACTTGGGCTAGGCTCTTTCCAATTGATAACAAAGGAGGACAATCAACCTTCTAGCCTTAACTAGTTTAGCAATTGCAACAAGGGAGGGAAAAAATTCCTCCAGCAAAAATCCCAGGATGCACTTTAATTGGTTATTTGTCACATATTCCCCCAAACCAAGAAAAGTGGAAGGGGAGGCAGTACTCTCACTGCCTGGCTGAGGTCACATCCCCATCCCAGGATCCAGGAGCCTAGAAGTGGAGAGAGGCAGTCCTCACAGGAAAACTGATGTGATATTACCTGATATTGTGCAAAGAAGGGGAAAGGGACAGCAAAACAGCAGGGGCCATGTCTAGCGTAAACCTAGATGTGAAGAAGCCGAAATTGTATAGTCAACTTCAGGTACAGAAGAAGATATAAAAAATCCTAAGGGGAAACGGACTTTGGCCCAGTGGTTAGGGCGTCCGTCTACCAATTGGGAGGTCCGCGGTTCAAACCCCGGGCCTCCTTGACCCGTGTGGAGCTGGTCATGCGCAGTGCTGGTGCGCGCAAGGAATGCCGTGCCACGCAGGGTTGTCCCCCGTGTAGGGGAGCCCCACGCGCAAGGAGTGCACCCGTGAGGAAAGCCACCCAGAGTGAAAAGAGAGAGCAGCCTGCCCAGGAATGGCGCCGCCCACACTTCCCGTGCCGCTGACGACAACAGAAGCGGACAAAGAAACAAGACGCAGCAAATAGACACCAAGAACAGACAACCAGGGGAGGGGGGGAAATTAAATAAATAAATAAATCTTTAAAAAGAAAAAAAAAGAAAAAAAAAATCCTAAGGAAGGGAGTCGATGTGGCTCACTGGCTGGGTGCCAGCTTCCCACATGTGAGGTCCTGCGTTCAATCCCTGGCTCTGGTACCTCAAAAACAAACCAGCAAACAAAAACAAAAACAAAATAACCCCAAGGAAGCAGTGAGGTAGGTGACTCTGGGAGGGAGGCTACGGAGGAGAAGGCTAAGGGACGTCACTCCATGGTGCCTGTGGGAACCATTGTCTTCAGGCCACCTTGTGTCTGAGCTGGCCCAGTGAAGTCTGGAATTGCAGCAAAAGCACAATTTGGAAGTTAAGCAAAGCTGGGTTAAAATCTTACCTTCTCGGGGGAGTGGATGTAGCTCAGTGGTTAAGCACCTGCTTTCCATGCACCAGGTCCTGGGTTCAATCCCCAGTGTGATATCAACAAATCCTACCTTTTCCTTGATAGCTGGAGGATATCCTTAGGCAGGTGCTTTACCTCTCTGAGCCTCAGTTTCCTCATCTGTAAAAGGGGCTTAAATATACCCCTTTCAGCAGGTTATTGTCAAAGTTAAGCCAGAAAACATGGACACAAACACCAGGCACAGAGGAAGGAGAAGGGGAAGTGAAAGGCTGGCAGGGCAAGCAGTTCAGCACAAAGTAGCTTGGAGGCAGAGGGAGAGTGGTGTTGTGTGCTCCCCCTTACAAAGAACGTCTCTCTCAGGACAGACACAACCTCCCACACCCACTCACAGCCCCAGCGTGGCCGCGGTCTCGTCAGTCAATGGAGTCATAAACTAGCTGCAGCAAGCACTGCTGGCTGCCCCCCTGTATCTGTTTCCCCAACTTCCCAGCCCTGGGAAACCAGGCTGCTCCCACGGGGCACCCCCCACTGGGCCCTCGGGCGGGAGAGCAGTGGAGTAGCTGGCCCTCTGACCGTGTGGAAGAGGCTTTGCCTGGAGTTAGAAGTGACGCTTTCGTGGTCCTTTGTATGTAAAGGCCAGGCGGGCGCTGGGCACGCTGACCTGCGCCCCCAGCACGGGGAGGCAACAGGGGCGCAGCGCCCTTCAACGTCCACCTCTCTTGCTGAAGTTCTTTAAGTCTCGGGGTTTCCAAAGAGTGGACCTGAGCAAGTGAGAAGAGGTTCTCGTCCCTGGTGACCTATAGACAGTTCTCAAGCAGGAACACCTGGGGAGGCTCAAAAGAAGAAGAAGAAAGTGCTGGAGCCCTTGGTGAGAAGTCACCGTCCCCTCTCTAGCTCTGCCGCGCCCCCTTCCTCACCCCCAGACCCCCCCGGGGTGGAAGGTGGTGGGGCGAAGAGTGGCGCACTCCTGCCCACGAGTTTGGGCGCACCAGGCTCACTGCGGGAATTGGGGACCGAGTGCCCGGCACCCCCCCACACACACACACCCCACCCCAGAACGCACTCTGGCCAAAGAGCTGCGCTCTGTGT